>NW_026712636.1:1369523-2739047 GCF_030625045.1 Achroia grisella | reverse complement strand
TCACATATTACGATAATGTAATTTTAAAATATGTATTAAAATAATAAATTAATAGAACGCCTTGTTGAAATGTAAGAGTAGTAAACTACTGTTATTAGATATTGCTATTCATTTTTAACAGGTTTTGTAAGAGAACAGAGTAGGAGTTTGGAGAGAATTAGGACTATAGAGGAGATTATGATGCATGTACATACGAGAAGTAGAAATTGTACAAAATTGAAAAGTAGTGCTATTCATGTATATTGTCCACAGTTACCACTTCCCATCATAAATAGAAATAGATAGAAGAAATAATGTTTCTGTGACCTTATGAACAGTATACTTTCAGTTTAACTGCTGCGGCACCACTGGGCCTATGGCATACCCCAACCCTTTGAGTCTCCCCGACAGCTGCTGCGCTAACGCTCCCTGCCAGCTTTTAAATTCATACGAGGGCTGCAATGTCAAGCTGACCAATGTTTTCACCACATATGGCATAACGATAGGCATTGTACCACTTGTCATCGCTGCTTTTGAAGTAAGTAATTTTTTAATAGTGTTAAACATTATTATGTTATGCATGAAGATAATATTTTAAGGAAAGTGTTAGATATGAATGTGAATAATTATAAGAATAGAGGAAGGCCGAAATAGAGATGGATGTATTGTGTGAAAGATGATACGGTGAGAAAGGAAGTAAGTAACGAGATGACTTCGAACAGCGATGCATGGACGAGAAAAACATATTACGCCGGCACAAATGAATGGGATAACGAATAAGCAGATGATGTTAAACATATCATCTATGCCAGAAGGAATATAGACAGTTTCAAAAGAGTTAGTGATTGCACGAATAAAAGCTTACGTAACAATAACAAACTGATTTTACCTAAATGTCGTTTGGCTAAAGTTAGTAATTCGTTTTATGGCAATTGCGTAAGGTTTTACAATAAAATACCTGAGTCTGTTATAAATCTGCCAGAAAAAAGATTTAAATGTCAAATAAAACAGTTCCTTTGCAAAAAAGCTTACTATAAAATTGAAGAATTCGTTAACAATAATAATGTTTTTATGGAACAACTTTAAATCTATAGCACTGACAATATTATCTGATTACATTAATAATGAGTGCGTAGCCACTTCTATGTTGATTATCGCATACCTCTTATTTGTTATACTGTAATTATTTATATAAAAAAAACATCTATTAAAAAGAGCAACACACAAGTTTCTTGCTCATTCTTCTTGTGATGAATATGCATTCCGAATGAGTGGTAGAATCAAAATATGACTATTCAAAAGTGCTTGTAATGAGTTTATTTGAATAAATATTATTTCTATATCTATTTATTTATATTTCATATATTACCGAGTGGTAAAGTGTTTGGGATAGAGTCGCAGTATTCTGCCCCAATTGCATAATGCACAATACGCTTATGTAGAGGGATATTGTGCTAAAATTAGAGACTTATTGACAACATATTGACTTTGCGGCGAGACATTGCATCTCTGTGCTGTTTCTACCGCATATATCACAGAAAGTGTTGAGGAATGTCGCTATCAAACTACCGGCCAGAAACTAAAGTACCATCCTACTCATCTTTTTTTTTTGACTACTGTAATGCTGTTGGCCGCAGCTGGCCTTTACAGCTTCATCGGACGACAGGGAGTGAGTGCAGATGGCACTCCAAACCCTCGGAAGGACTTATGGAGCGGCTGAAGGCCAACTCTCGCCTCACGGATACGACTTTAGTCTGAGTGCACCGCTAAGGGTTGAAACCTCGTCTCAGGCCGTCGTAATTTCGATCCCCGTTTGAATCTTGAATCCCCGTTTGACCTGGGGCACCGGTCTGGTATTTTATTAATGTGATTTTATTTTCGTTTCAGCTGGTGGCAGTGGTATTCAGTCTTTGCCTTGCAAATCATGCCCGCAACAAACACAGAAGGAGCCATTACTGATTTCTCATGGCTCATGGACTTGAGTATGGTTGTAAAAACAATACAGGATCATTAAAAGTATACCAAGTAGAAAACCAAGTGTTTATGAAACTGAACAATATTCTCCAAGAAATAAAGTCCAAAATTTAAAATTTTCTATAAAAACCGTTCTCACGTTTCTTTTTCTTATTCAAATTTCCACTTTATTTCTAGGTGAAAATGGTTAAACTTTATGTGGCATCCACCGGGTTTTTGACTTGGTATTCTCCTTACTACAATCCCTGTATAAAAAGGATAAGAATAATTAATTAAAATAGAGAAACAATTGTACGTTATCTACATACAAACGAGAAGCAGTTTTACACATTACAGTATAACAACAATAAGTCATCACAGTTATTGTCAATTAAGGGGGCATTACATTAACAAATATGGAATTAAATTTCTGGACATGTGTGTTACACTAACAAATGTTGGTTTCAAATTTTGAACCATATGTGTGTTTGATGTCCGGATTAGAAATAAAAACATCTAACTACATTAGTCAATAATTTATGCAAGGTTATTAATAAACCTGTAACTGAAGATGTTAAAAATAGAGACGTCAATGAATGAAGTAATTAATAAATAGAGCATATTCTAGATTAATAGATAGGATAGTTATTATTGGAAATATACAACCAGTAAATTCATAAATTAATGTTAATACATTATATATTTTTATTTGATCGTGTGGTGCTCCCTTCAAACCATATTTTAAAATCAAAGTTTAGGTTTTAATGATTTTTATATAAAATATAACTTTAAGTTATTTAAAAGTGTATTTATTTTTTAAGTTAAATTTAATGTAATAAATTGGGTCCTGACACGAAAACAAATCCTTTATTTAAATACACTAAGCGTGTTAAAACTGAACAAATTATATCAATAATTTGTATTAAACGAAATAGTTTAAAAAAGTGTTTATTTTTGTAAAAGTTTTGTTCTGAGATAGCCTGTAATAAAAAGGTTTGACGGTAAATCATGAGTTTATTTTTTTTCACTTTTTAGCATCAATGTAACTTGTAGGATTGTTATAGTCTACAAGCTAGGGAATTCCTTTTTCTTTAAGATGTAGGATTAACTTATATACATATAATCTTGCAAATATAAATATTAAATAAGTAAGTTTGTAAATAGGAATGGATGTTTGTTACTTTTTCTCCCAAAAACTACAAAACGGATTTTGATTTTTTTTATACCACGTAGATGGCAAAAAACATACGGCCCATCTGATGGTAAACGGTTACCGCAGCCTGAACACCTGAAACACCAGGGGTGATAAGTGCGCGTTGCCGACCCTTAAGAAACCTTAATATACCCTTCTTAAAAACCCCATGCTATAGTTTCGTGAGAAAACCACGGCAAGCAGTTCATTCCACAATCTACGTGTACGCAGGAGGAAGCTCCTCTGAAACCACTTAGGTTCCAGCATGTGGGGATAAATTCCCTGTCGATGGCGAGCGGTGCGATGGTAAAAGGTAGCCGTAGGCATCATGACAAACAATTCTTCAGAACACAGTCCGTTGTATATTCGGTCGAACACACAAAGCGATGCGAAGTGTCGCCTCAAGCGAATTGATAAAACTGTACAGTAATATAGCTTATACATCAAAATAACATATATAATTTAAAAATATATTACGTAGTTAATTTTAAACTTTCGTGTTTAATATACATTATTTAAATTATTAACCGTGGAATTCAGTCATAAATAAATTCAAGCAAAGTTCAGTAGCATCAATAGTCAATAAGTGTACGGATACCGTGAGTGCTGTGTGTCGCGAACTTTCGTTAAACAACCTAGTGACGGTAGATGAAGAAAAAACTGCTGTCACCTATCTACATTGACATCGCTGTTACTCCAGTCAGCTCGTGACCACGGCTAGTGCAACCTAGTCGAAACGTCGAGAGAGGTAAATACCTTTATTTGCCATAAAATTATTCGTGTTAAGACCCGGTTAATAATTTAAATAATGTATATATTACGTAAATTGGATTAAAAATGATGAATGTCAAGTAAGTGTGATGCAGACGAAAAAATTGTGTCTGTCTATTTTGATGCCTTTTCACCGTTAAAACCACTGAGTAGATCTTAATGAATTTTAACATGAAGATAGGTCGTAACACAGGTACGGTAATAACTTATTCTGCTAGCTCGCTATTCATATACCTCCCCATCTACAATTATACCCTATTTTACAATAGGCTACATCTGTGGATCCATACGTGAATTTCTACCCTGGGATTAGATGAAGCTATGTTAATTGTACAGAGTTATCAATTTATTTATAATGGATATTAGCTAAGCGCGATTTCTGCTCATCCATATTCTATTCTATTGTATTGTATTGGTCGAAATATTCTATAATGTGTACTCCTTGAAAGTGTCGACAGTAAGATGTTGTGTAGCAAATCTGGGCAATTAAGTATATTAAGTATCAAACTTAATATACTTAATTGCCCAGATTCATCGTCACACACAGCGGCCTGCGTCGCGACACGACAGAAGTGCCCTCAACATTTCCATTAAATCTTTCCTAACGAGACAAATAATACAACATTTTTGGTGTTTGTTTTATACAAAAACATCCCCAAATATGGCACTAGTTCTGAAGCTGTTATTATGGATGATGATGAATGCACTGCGGTAACGGTTTACGCGGGCGGATCACTAGTGGAGAATAATAAGATGAGCATGAGGTCAGGTCAGTTAACTCAACGTGACAAATTCACCAGGAATTTATCGTGATAGTTTCCAAGATAAACCGCGTGGAAATCAACCTGATATGGTGTCCGCAGTTGGTCTTTACAGCTTCACCGAACGATACGGAGCGAGTGGAGATGCCACTCCAAACCGTCAGAAGGACTTATGGAGCGGTTGAAGGTCTAGTCCTACCTGACTGATACAACTTTCGTTTGAGGGCACCTCTAGGAGTTTGGCAGTCGTTAAATTGGAGCAGAAGTGGAGAAATATTATATATTAAGATAAAACATTGTTTTACTGGAATTACTAAAATTATAAATACCATTATTTTATCTGTTTACGATAAGTACATAAAACATTCATTAAATTATATCCATTATCTAATATCCGGTAAAATGTATTATCAGGAGGATTCAATCACTACGTCACACATATAGTCAAAGTGTGGGAGGTTCCTGTAGTTCGCGACATTTCATTTTAAATTTCTATATGAACAGAACAGATTTCTATATGATACATATATTAAATTTGATTCATACAACGAAAATAGGTAAATTATCAAAGTATGTGACGTCAAACTATAGAAGGGGGAGAGGTCTGACAAACGACGAAGTTCGTGTTTTTTTAACTTATGGTTGGACTGATGATGGTAACGATGTACCTATATTAAATGATTAGATAAATTAAATATCATCGACCTGTTGAATTATAGATTAATTATAAATGTACTCGTATCTTGAAATGTATAATCGGAATCTGCTAATCCGGTAGATATATAAAATATTTACATATTCATATACAAAATATGATCTTGATATGTCTACGTTTGACTGTGAATATTTTAATGGAGCTAACCAATTGTCATCTTTTCAATGAATTTTGGTTTGTATCGATGTATACATCATTGGAGAGTCGGTCAGATATATATATATATATATATATATATATATACATGAGGATATTGCATGTTGACAAGTTACGAAGTCACGATCATTAAGGTCCATGTTAGGGAATAGAAACTCCTAAACCATATCGTTCCTAAAATAGAATAGTATAGAAATCATTTATTCAAATAAACTTACATTGACCGCTCCTTCGGAGAGCTGTCTCATCACAAGAAGAACGAGCAAGAAACTTGCGTGTTGCTCTTTTAAATATTTTTTTTCTTTATTACATTTTTAAGTTTATGTGTGTGAATACAAACTACCAATTAGCACTAATTCAAATAAATACTCAAAATTCTCAAATAAAATTTAAAAACGCAACCTAAAAAAGCAATCGTTTTTTAGATTCAATGTAGATATAACTTTTAAAGATTATGTGGCCATCAAGAACGTTCCCTAATTTTTTTGCTTTATTATTACCTCTTCTAAACAAGTATCTAAAATTTTACGACAGGATAGTTAAATTGAATTTTTGGGATACTTCTTTAGTACCCAAAAGCCAAAATTTAGATTTGTATTTGTTAGAGAATCGTTTAACAATGTTAACAAATGAACATCGTCAATAATATTTGCAGTTTAAATTTATATTATGCAGAACCTATATAACATTTCAATGAGAAGCGTACCTAATACAAAGCCTTGGGAAACCCCACCCTTTATGGGGAGGATTCCTAATATGAGCTATCGCTATTACGTAGCTTTACGGACTGCCAATCAGTTACTACAGTAACTACTAAACTATTTGAATGTGTATGAAATCCATTATATGACTGCTTGGAAAGAAATAACGGGATGTGAAGGCTGTACAAAGCACGGGTGAATGTAAGGAGTTCAAAACCATGACGAGAACCAAACCACGTTCATCATCCTGATCAGTAAGTATATTAATATCAAAATATGCTGTGACAGTACTTGGCATTTTACCAAATCCAGATTGAACAAACGGCAACAAACCAACACCAATAACGTAGTTTATTAGCTGGGCATTTAGTCTTTTCTAGTTATACGTGAACTTATAAAAATTACGGGATCTTACCACGTTTTATGTATTATTATTGAGATCCCGATATTTCGGAGTTTTACAACCGCCATAATCACGGGTAAACTGAAGAGAAGCGGGTAAACGCTAAATAAATTAATTTAATTGCAGCATATTCGTTTGTTGCTATATACTATTGACACTAGCTCGATACTCATATCGGTAAACTCTACTCTCTCTATCTTCACATGCAGAGTATAAAATACAATACTATGCAATAGTTCTGGGATTAAAGATTTTACTTATTTGATATTTATTTACATTTCGCCCAATTTACAATATCAATGAGCGAAGCGCGGAGCGATCTTAGAGATCAGATTTGCACTCTTTGTAACGATAGTCCTCCACTAAAAAAAATCGGATCGGTTTTTAAGAATAAACGCGCTTCAACAAAATCCATTAAGTAGTTCTTTACTTAATTAAGTAAGGAACTACTTAATGAATTTTGTTAATACTTTAAATTAAAACAGTTTATACATTAGAATAATACATAGGTTTTAATTTAAAACTAGATTTGTTACCGGTATACACCAAGTTACATATTGAGCGAAGCGCGTTCATTCTTAAAAACCGATACGATTTTTTTTTAGTGGAGGACGATGGAGGTCTGAAGGTCGACCTACATGAAAGAACAACGGATGTTTCCGTCAAAGTAAACTTTCTTCTTTATATTTCTAGAAAGGGGCTTTACGACGCATATAGACTTAAAATTATCTGTATCATATAACAATGCTTTACTCGATCGATATTCGATATAAATATATGTGATAGTTATCTCTATAATTGGCCGATAACCTATCACGACTGTATGTTGCCATAAAATAAGTGTAAATTCATTAGTATACACTACCGATCTCTCATTAATAGTTGTTACAAGGTTTACAAACAAGGACTCAAAATGTGTCGATCGATTGCGAAATACACATTGTTTATTGTGAATTTACTATTTGCCGTGAGTATCATTTAAGTGTTTTATTGTAATAAATTTTGTTTTAATTATTCACTACTATCTAAAATGTATAGTCTATGTGTTACTCTGATGTATAAGCTATATTACTCTATAGTTTCATCAATATCATTTCAGTAGTTTTTACGTGATAGAGTAACAAACATCCATCCATCTATCCATCCATACTCACAAATTTTCGCATTTATAATTTTAATAAGATTCATTAATTTAGTGGGATTTAAATAGATAAATAGATAAAGTGGTCCTGAATATGGCAATGAAATTACTGGTTATAGACAAGTTGTAAATTTTTGGATTACGGTGTAATTTTCAGGATCAGGAACAGCAACTTATGAGGGTTCTTAAAATTTATTTTCGTTTTTTTTGCATAATTTACACATCGCACAAGTCAATATAAACAATTATGAGTTTGGTATTATTTTTAAGTTTTCCCAATTTTACTGCATTGTCTGTCATTCATTATTCCCGTATTCTTAACGTATGTAGAGCATAGATGCCACGACCTTTTTTTTGGTCAATTGCATGGGTTTCCAGTTTCATAAGAAAAAAAAGAAGTTAAAAAAACGAACTGTAATTTTAAAAAGTTACTAGTATTAATTTGATTGTACTCGTTATATCGTAAATTTCTGTTCGAATTAAAAAAAACTTTTGGTGTTAAATAGATAGTACCTAGATAGCAATTGTACAATCACGCTAAAACCAATATGTGGCATAGATAAAGTTGTGCGGGTCTACTAGTCAGTTATATACCTGAGATTTTACTATAGGAAGACTATAAGTCGTCTGGGTGGATACCTCATCTCACCTTTTTCAGCCGCCAAGCAGCTCGCTTTGTAAGCTGTTTCGGTTGTAGAATGCAATTATGCAGTTATATTACAGGATAAGAGGCATGGCATATTAATCAGCTGGAATTCCTGGACACAAGAGTGTTTTTTTAATGTATGAGAATGGTGCACCCACCTGCTCTAACGGTTTACTTTCCCGAGCAACAGTGGAGCATGATGAGCGTGAGGTCAGGTCAGTTAGCCCATCGTGACAAATTCACCGAATTTACAATAATTTTGTTATAATTTATGGGCAATGGGGTTAATAAGTCTACATTATTAACAATGCCCATTACCCCACGTATGAGTGGTATCACGTGATAACATGATATCCGTGGTTCATGTATTGCGACAGTTTCCACTTACCATTAGGTGGTCGTCAGTTTGCTTATACCTATTGTTAATACTCATACTTGTATTAACATCGCATACAGCTATGACGCGCACGTCATGCTACTGGGGCTGTGCGCCGTGCAATATTGTGCATCTGTGGCGCATTGCGTTTGCGCGGGAAAATAAAAAAGATTTCTTCAGCAGACATACTGATCTGTTGTGTTGTTCATTGTTAATTATTGTACTTAATTCTTAATAGCTTTATATATTTGTAATTTACTTTTAATTCAATATCGTACTAATTATAAACGCAGAAGTTTGTGAATGTGTATGGATGTTAGTTACTAGTTATTTTTAAAGTTTCGTGTTTAAGATACATTAAATACCTTTATTTATACATCTATACATATAAATAAAATTGGAGTGTCTGTTTGTAAAATTAAAATAACCGTTTTTTACTACATGCATATGAATATAAATACGGTACACACATTAATATAACATTATTTACAATTTTTGTATTTTGACGGGACTTTTATTGGCAGGTAGTTGATGTAATAAAGCATAACTTCACTTTATTTTTCTAAAATAAAAGTAGCCTAACTTTTATTTTAGAAAAATAAAGTGAAATTCCATGCGGACGAAGTCGCAGGATCAGCTAGTTTGTCATAAAATTATTCGTGTTAAGACCTAGTTAATAATATGAATTATGATGTTTGCTAGTCTTACACGCTGATGATTGATTACTGAATGAACTTTAATGAAACTTTACAATAACATAGCTTCCACAAGAAATTAATATAGTTACGTTATTATGATAAATAATGACGGTTTTATTTATAGAATACAATAGAAAATTCTTTATTCAAATAAACTTAATTTAAGCACTTTTAAATAGTCATAATATTTTTTTGAATCTACCGCTCATTCGGAAAGCTATCTCATCACAAGAAGATATAGCCTTACTTAGGCTATAAATTTAAAGCAGATAAAACTACGGGAACAGCTAGTACTATCTATGTGTACAACAATATGAGTAAAAATACTGCCCCTAAAAACACCTGTATATTTTTTTCAGTTGGCCGGCTTAGTGCTTATTGCCTTCGGAATAGTGGTCGTAATAGCAGTACCCGATGAGATTAAAGCAGCGTCTATACCGTTCTTTGTATTTGGCGGCATTATATTCCTGATCGCGTTCTGTGGATGCTGCGGGGCCATTACCGAGTCAAAATGCTTGCTTATTTTGGTGAGAATTAATATTTATACATATACATATAATTAAATTACTTATATTTTAGTTCTCCTTAGTCTTATTATAATCTCTTCTCCTACTCAAATTACTTATATTTTAGTTCTCCATAGTCTTATTATAATCTCTTCTCCTACTCAAATTACTTATATTTTAGTTCTCTATAGTCTTATTATAATCTCTTCTCCTACTCAAATTACTTATATTTTAGTTCTCCATAGTCTTATTATAATCTCTTCCCCTACTCAAATTACTTATATTTTAGTTCTCCGTAGTCTTATTATAATCTCTTCCCCTACTCAAATTACTTATATTTTAGTTCTCCATAGTCTTATTATAATCTCTTCTCCTACTCAAATTACTTATATTTTAGTTCTCCAGTAGTCTTATTATAATCTCTTCCCCTACTCAAATTACTTATATTTTAGTTCTCCATAGTCTTATTATAATCTCTTCTCCTACTCAAATTACTTATGTTTTTAGTTCTCCATAGTCATGGCAGTACTGGCTGCATTGAAGATAGTTACAGTGGTAATGTTTGCAAATGTAGTAAACAGAGGCCACGACGCAATAGAAGACAGGATTGTGAAAAATTTCGGCGAAACTGTAAATCCTGAAATGCACATTTTCGAATTTGTTGTGAGTATTTTTTTTTATGGATTACATGGTGCACCCGCTTGTGTTAACGGTTTACGCTTGTAGAAACCAGTGAAGGATGATAATAGGAGCAGTTTGTCCATCGTGACAAATTCACCAGGACTTTATCGTGATGGCTTCCAAGGGGAATCCAAGTGGATGTTTAGCCGACATTTCTAAAAATCCCCTTCCCTTTGTTCTTCCTTCTGTGCACCTACATATATATTTTTTGTATATGATAATGAAATGGTGCACTCGCCTGCGCTAACGGTTTACGTTGGCGAGGCGCCAGTGGAGGATGATAGGATGAGCATGAAGTCAGGTTAGTTTTTCCTGACAAATTCACCAGGGGAATCCGAGTGAAGGTTAAGCCGATATGGTACACTACTACAAATAGGTTTATCAGTCCACATTACCAAAAACTCCTTCCCCCTGTTCATGTATTTTTTTATATGATAATGAAATGGTGCCTGCGCTAACGGTCTACGCTGGCGGGGCACCAGTGGAGGATGATAACATGAGTAGGAGTCAGGTCAGTTTGCCTATCGTGCCAAATTCACTAGGTTTCATCATGATGGCTTCCAAGAGGAATCCGAGTGGATGTTAAGCAGACAGGGTTGCTAGCAATGGAGTCAAGAATCTACATTACTAACGATCTGCCTTCCCCTTGTTTATGTATTCAAGTTGAAGACCTATCAGCTTATCACAATTTCAATTAAATGGACACTAATATTTCCTCCAGTTCACCTGCTGCGGCACCAACGGATCCATCTCTTACGATAACAGACCTCTATATGAGGAATACCTACCGCCTACATGCTGTAGGCTAGACAGCGAGCTTTGGCCCGGTCTGGACAATATAGACGATATAAGAGGAACGCTGAGTGCTATCATGGAGAGATACGAATTCATCAATGATATCGATTTTGAGGATATAGACCTGACAGAGTATCAGTGCTCCAGAGAGGACGCGGTAACAGACGGATGTGTGGACTCTGTTACTAATTTCACAAAGCGATACAGTAATATTGTAATATATGTCTTCGTAGGAATAATATGTGTAGAAGTGAGTATGTTTTATAATGATAATAAAAATAATAATCTCAGGACAATTCACACAGCGCTATCTAGTCCCAAGTTAAGCTAGCTAAAGCTTGTGTTATGGGAACTAGTTAACATTTTTTTCGTAAATACATACAAATTACATATATATAGAAAACACCCAGACCACTACAAACAATCATCATGAAAAAAGATGGTTGTACCGTGCGAGGAATTGAACCCACGACCATCGGTAGTAAAGCGATGGCTAAACCGCTAAACCACCGAGGCCGTCAAGTAAAATAATTTTAGTAAACCGCTTCAGTTTTTCCACCTAGTGAGTAGTAGACAAATTGTTAAAAATTCGTAGATAGGAACTTTTAGAGTTATAGTGCAGAAGGTCTATTGTTATCAATGTTTTTATATGTTGTTTAATAGAAGTTTTTAGTTGAGACAAAATGATTAATGAAATTATACTATCTTGGGGACCATTTGATATGCGCCCCGTATCTAAATAGTTACTGTTGGTTATCGGTGACAAAAGTTATTCACTGCTGTATATCCACTGTATTTGTATTTGAATTAAAAATAACTAAAATCAAAAGTTGCTAGTATTTGGGTCAGATAGACCACTCGGAGCCGGGGTGGAATACAGATATGAACTTTTAACTTTTTGTCCGAACCAATACGATATTGAAAGCTTCCAGAAAAGAGTTTATTCCTTTTTAAAAGGCCGGCAAAGCACTTGCAATTCCCCTATTGTTGCGGGTGCTCATGGGCGGCAGTAATGACTTACCATCAAGTGAGCCGCAAGCTCGTTTGTCCCTGTGCTAATATTATAAAAAAAATATATAATTTAATAAAAAAAAGCTTCCACATGTTAAAAAAAGACAACCTCCCTCTACTCCACTGAATGTGAATATTGAACTTTGACGTTTACTTTTTAAACGATATTCTAAGGGTGGATTTCACCAATCACACCATAAACCAAGTTCAAGCAATCGCACCAAGTTCAAGGAAACGGAGTTCAGCGTAAACTCGAAAAAAAGATCGACGTTGATCTAGTTTTACTTTAAATAAAATTCACCAGAATTATATAGATCTCGTTTACCAAAACAAAAGTTTAGATTTTCATTCGTTCAGTGTTACACAATCATAATATAATATTTGATGCAATGAGTAATTTATCAAAAATAATTTTAAGAAATATTTGCAATTCAATCATGTGATAATTAGGATAAGATTTTTAGTTTTTAATTTAATAAGTACTGTAGACTACAAAATATATAATAACAACCTTTACCTATAAACAAGGTAAAACATTATTTTAGTGAGGAAGCTGCTTTAAACACGTTTAAAGAGGTAACTGTAGGAAATTGGGCGTTCAGAATTTGTAAACGTGTTTAGCGAAATTTTTAGTGGTGAAATGCAAAATGGCGCTTTGAACATGTATAAACGATTTAATCGCGTTCAGGTCGAACTAAACGCGATCAGTTTTTTTGGTGAAATCCAACCTAATTCATCCAAGTATACTTTGTAAAGACTCGTTTATCAGACGGGCCGTATGCTAGTCACCATCGTTGTGTAAATAAATAATGGGTACCTTTGTCCACCTATTTCAGCCAAGTAGCAAGCTACTAACAACTAAGTTACCATACCCTCTAATGTAAATTCATAGCAAAATCTCACTCAGCTCGCAAAGCAACCGGCTTATCAATAAAAGTCATATCTACAATGAATTATCAATATTATCACCAAGATAAGAGCCTAGATTACGTACGTAAAAAATAATTAAATAGTTTGTTTACACTATGACTGTTTTATTTATTCATTTTATTGACTTCCCGTCCAACAGATTAGGTATGGAGTGTATATATTAGTCACTCAAATTCTTTCAATTTTTTCCTTATTTTATTTATTTTATTACATATAATCAAAATCTTACTTTATACATTTTCGACGACGTTTTTATTGCACTAATTCTTTTTTCAATATAATTTGCAAGGTTTTATACTATGTTATAAAAAAAGATGTACCTAAAGCGCCTTATATAATATATATATGTATATAGGTAAAGCTATAAAATATTAACAAACTTTTTGACAAATCTCTTTTTTTCTCATTTTCAGGTGCTTTCATTCGTGTTCGCGATATTTATGTGCTGTTCAACGCCCAACAAGAAAATAGGACATAATTATTATTATTAATAATCAAATAGTTAGTATTTTTTTTTAAATAAGTTGGCCATATTGATTTTCACTTTAATAATATTAGTTTAACCTGTATCATATAACATTTGAACAGTTGTTCCTTTTGGAACTTGCCCACTGTACAAAATTCTAGTAAAGTTGCTATAAAAAGCAACTCTAGGTAGATTGCCAGCAACTCTTTCTTTACAACAATATTGTTGGTACAGATCCATGTCAGGGTGATCGTCATCGATCACGATGGTTTCCAGGGCGAGGTTCTGGAAAGCATCGTGACAAATTCATGGTGAATTTACGATGATAGGTTAATTGACCTGACATCATACTCATTTTATCATCCTCCACTGGTGCCCCGCCAGCGTAAACCGTCAGCGCAGGCGGGTGCACCATTCCATTATCATCTATAAGGAAAAAAACATAATCTTCATACTCTCCTCAGCTGGCCGTTTCATTGACATCATGATATCATGAAAATGCATAAAAATAATTCATAATTATATAAAATTTTAATAATAGTAATAATAAAAAATGTTTTTTTGTGAACTATATAATTTTTGCCAATTCAACAAAAAAAAATGACTGCCCACCTGATCTAAACCAGTGTTTACCAGCGTGGTACCCATGCCCCACACGTGGGCAATTTGATTGTTAAGGGAGGAACTTCGAAAATGGACTCGACATCAGTTTAATCCTTTCGCTCAACTCCATTTAAACGCAATGCTAGATTTTGGTGTCAAATATAACGAAAAAATATATTTATTACATTTGTTTATCACAGAATATGATAAATTAATATAGAAAAATGTTTATTAAATATATTTTATATTTGACTTTCAGTTTTTTAAAAGTAACAATTTCCTAGTGATTTCTTTCTAAAATTTAATTAAAATTTTCTGAATATTTGTTTTTAATATTAATAAAATGTATGTTACTTATATAAAATAATGTTACATGGGGGACATAACAATTTTGGAACGGCTAATGTGGGGCATGGCACAAAAAAGGTTGGGAAACACTGATTAAAACAAATATAATGTATTATTTATAATTAAATAGCAATGTTTAGCTAGTAATAAATTAATTTCAAGTAAATCTCGTGTCAATCTATTGTATTAATTTCTTAAAAGTAGAAACATTATATTATGTATATATATAATACTTAGGCAGGTATCGAAACTTAATATTACTTATATTAAGTTGTAGGTACAACCCGTCCTGGATTTATAAATAGGCCATATAGGTCGCGGCCTAGGAGCGGTAGCGTCCTAGAGGCGGCAGCATCCTAGGGGCGGCAGCATCCTAAGGGCAGCAGATTTCCAGAGGATAAAAGTCAAACAATTAAATTAGAGAAAATTATTATTTTAGAAAGGTAGATATATACCTACATGGGGAGGCGGAAATAGACTGGCCTACATTTATCTATATACATATAAATAGAATTGGTCTGTTTGTAATATTGAAATATCCATTTTTTTACTACATGCACATGAATATAAATATGGTACATACACCAAAATTACATTTTTTCAAATTTTTGTCTGTCTGTCTGTCTATTTGTTCCGGCTAATCTCTGAAATGGCTGAACCGATTTTGACGGGACTTTCATTTGCAGGTAGTTGATGTAATAAGGAGTAACTTAGGTTACTTTTATTTTAGAAAAACTTTATTAAATTCCACTCGGACAAAATCGCTGCACCCAACTAATGAAAAATATAAATTCGGTACTGGGTACAACTTAACACAGGTTCTATTAAGTTTCTAAATAACTACCTAGCTATATGTATTATTATAAGGAATGCACAATCTAGTCAGATATGTATATGACTAAACAGAATTTATAATCTAGTTAGTCACACAGGTTGACTACAAACTACTTGTAAATAATAAACAAATCTCAATAAAGAGTATTTATTTATGACTTTTGATTTTTTTTTCCATGTTTTTTTTCGAACTACACTAATGCTCAGGCTGCAACTAGCCTGTACAGCTTTACGGAACGATAGGAAACGAGTGCTGACGAGTGACGACACTCTAAACTCGCGCATGGACTTATAGAGCAGCTGCAGGCAAACTCCTGCCTGACGGGTACGACTTTAGGCTGCGGGCCCTGCTAGGGATTTGAACCTCGGCTCAGGCCGTCGTAATTTCGATCCCCGTTTGAGTTGGACGGGGAATTGATCGAAAGCACATTTCTTCAATGTTTTAATATTTTATAAATGAGCTTTTCAACAATAAATTTTGACACAACCCTATCTATGTATATGTAACCACAGATAAGATAATATTGTATAGTATCTCTTGATCTAAGTTATACCGGATATGACATCCGGTATATCTTCGATCGTTTAGTTGTTTAGTCGATCGTTGTAAATTAGTATAATAAATAATACGCTAAAAAAATAGTAATAGAGGTATATACCTCAAACAACATTGTTTTCTATACTATGGGTGTTCCGAATATTTCAGTTAGTTATTATGGTGAATTGCTATAGAATGGCAGGCAGCTGTGTATAAATAAAAATAGTTTCTTTCAGTATATTGTTAAAAAATCAATAAAAAAAACAATATTTAGCAATACGTGACTTTAAAAAGGGGTTTAATTTATAATAATGCGATATGACTTATGTCTGACATGGACATTTTTTTTCTCAAATTATAAAATCTAAATCCTGAAATTATAAATATTAAAATACCTACTTAGTTATCTGTCAAATAGGTAACTTAAAGAATTTACTTTTTTTAACGTCAATAAAATCTTCATGCACCAGAAATGCTATATTTTTCCCACGCAATAAACAAAGTAATCGGGTACATATTAGGAATGTGAAATCGTAATCAATTATGTAAAAAACGTATTTTCCGATTGGTTTTAATATTCTGGAAAAACTAAGTAATTTATTCGATAGTTTTTATTTGATATTTTTGTCCAAGTGGACTAAATAAACGAGAATAATTGGTGACCTAAAACAAACAAGAAGCGGCCAATGGGCCTTAAAAATATTACGATTGTGGGAAAATAATCGATTATCTAATAAAAATCGATTTTTTTTATACAAAATGTCACATCCCTAGTACACTCTTGGGTACACGTAAAACTTATGCTACTTGTGTATTATTAAAAGAATTAATTAGATACCGACCTGTCCACATGTCCACTCACTTGTCTTACGAGTCCGTTACTCGAAACAAACCGGGTCATACACAATAAAAGGTTGCTACTGTGTCACTAGTGTGCTGTCATGCCAGATTGGAGGTTTATCCCCAAATTTGGGGGCATTTCTGTACGTTTGTATGGCTCTTTTCCCAATGGCAATTAGGGCCGGGTATTGTGCCGTGTTTTTAGCGTCTAAGTCCGGCAGAAAAACATAAAAACTTTCTGGCTAAAAGAATATAATATTATCTTATCTGTGATAAAAGTAATAAGAAATGTGGGCCAGGCGTTCAAAAAAGAAGGTCATTATTTAAACAAATTGATCGAAGTTTAAGAAAAAAGAAGTAGATCAAGCTATCTAAAAAAAGGTAATTAGTATCGGGAACTGATCGAAGTATCATATAAAATTGCCGTTGTCTTTATAAACGAACAAAAAAACGTCATCAAAACATAGACTTCTCTGAGGAAATTCATCCCCTACTACCTATCAAGGCGCAGGCGAGATTGCAGTATCAGGTTATATTCGTCTATAAAAAAAAATTTGAAGACTGTAAGTAAAAAAAAATATAAAATCTATAAATAAACATTTGTAGGCAGGGTTTTGTTTTAATCTTACTAATATTATAAATGCAAAATTTTGTGAGTTTGGATGGATGTTTGTTATTCTTTTACGCAAAAACTACTCAACGGATTTTGATGAAACTTTACAGTAACCTAGCTTATATATCAGAATACAATTTAAAAACATATTATGTAAAATTGGCGATATATAAAAATAAATGTGATACAGACAAAGTCGCGCGGGTCAACTAACTGTAAACTCTGGCATTGCGCCAGTTGATGATGATAAGATGCTCAGGTCAGGTGGCACTTCGAGGTGAATTCATATGAGGGAATTTAATAAATAGATTGATACCCTAACACGCCTGGTAACTGTCTACCACTTGTTTGACACTATTTTTTATGGATGATAATGGAATGGAGCGTCTGCCTGCGCTAACGGTTTACGCTGGCGGAGCACCAGTGGAGGATGATAACATGAGCATGAGATCAGTTCAGTTAGCTCATCGTGACAAATTCACTAGGAATTTGTCACGATAGTTTCCTGGGTGAACCGCGTGGAGGTCAACTTGACATGGTGCATTGCTAGCAATGGGGTCATGAGTCCACATTACTAACAATCCCCTTCCCTCCTGTTTGACACTATTGTGATGCAAAAAAAGATACTAGACTTCGACTGCACACTGCAAATAAAAAAAAGACAGTGGCCTAGAAAATTAACACGCAGGCCAAGAGCTAGGTCACCCTAGTTCCGCGGTTGGAGTTTGATTTTTACCTAACATGACACATGTCAGTTGTTAGGTTAAAAATGAAGCATACTATTAAATCGATACTTTAAAAAAAATAAATTATTCCGTAGTTTATTCATTGTGTTTATTTTATGAAATAAATATTTTCTTAATCGATCTTATGTTAAGGAAACAATCGATTAAATAATAATCGTTTATTATATTGGATCTTACATCCCTACTCACGGGCGGATCGTGAATTTGTGAGGCCCTGGGCTCAATCTACTTAGGGCCTACGTAATTATATTACTCAACTACAAAAATAACGACTAAAAACAAGCGACCTGAAATTCCCCGTTCCTTTCGATAGACGCTTACTTGCATGGGTTGATTGATCTCAGGGTTGCCAACCTTATGATAGGTTTTTTAACATTCTAGATATTTTTTTATGTTCTAAATATCGTTTCAGTGGTGACTGGGGGCCCTTGGTATCCTGGGGCCCTGGGCTGCAGCCCAAAAAACCCTTAGGTAGATCCGCCCCTGTCCCTACTAATATGATTGTCTTTATAATCATCGACTAAAGTGTGTAATGTTGTCTAATCTGTGCCTAAAGCAATAAAAAGTACATACGTAAGTAGTAGTACGTACAAGTGAGTAAATGACAATTAGGCACCTACGGTGTACAATGTTTATAATTTCGTAATCAAATTTTTTTTATATGTTTTACTGACGTTTACATTTGTACACATCAGAAGTTTTTGTTGGGCCAATTGTTTTTCACTGAGTGACTCATCAAGTCATCAGGACTTATAATCCCATTGCTAGCAATGTACCATGTCAGGTTGACCTCCATGCGGTCCCCCCTGTAAACCATCGTGACAAATTCTTAGTATATTTACCACGATGGGCTGACTTGACCTTATGCTCATCTTATCATCCTCCACTGGTACCCACCAGCGTGACTCTTTAGCGCAGGCAGGTGAACCATACCATTATCATCCATCAAAAAAGACTAATGTAGCATTTTTAGAATACAAGATTTCCCACGGGAACGAGAATTTCAAATGAAACTAATCAGGCCAGGCAGGTTATTTTATAAATTATATCAATTATAGAAATAATATTAAAAGAAAAGGTATCTGTATATTCCATTATGATTCCAAATAGATCAAAGAATTTATAACGTTTAGATATAAATTGTTTTTATCACCGCATTACATTTGATTAGATGATTAGTTAATTATTCTAATGACGATGATGACTGTAGCGCCAAAGAAGCTCGCGCGTACAGAATGGAAACCTGATAGTGAATAAAAACGCAGATATAAAGTGTTACATATGAATCTGGATGGTTATAAGGGCAGAGGAAAGCCGAAAAAGAGATGGATGGAGTGTGTGAAAGATGATATGGTAAGAAAGGAAGTAAATAACGAGATGACTGAGAACAGAGGTGAATGGAAGAGAAAACATTACCACAAATGAATGGGATAAGGAAGAAGCAGATGATCTGTTTCGGTTGAACGATATAAGGCTATGAACATACAAAATATTGAAGCATAACATCTTAGTCTGAATCGGCTTGATGTTGGTATACCACGGTATGTTATCTGATCCTGTATCATCGCCAAGAATTTTTTTGTTTTCATTATATAGTAGAAGATAAGATTAATAATAATGGGACGATGGAACTGGCATTATCACATTATGATAAAAGTCCCTAAATAAATGTAATAATAAAAAAAAATCTGTCCTACAGCATTCTGTACCAAAAACATGCTTTGTCATTACAAAGCATGTTTTTGGTAATGTAGTCTATGACAGTTGTCTATGCTATATTTTTTGTCTATGTTTCACTTGGTCCGATTGTGTATATAGAGGCGGATTCCTAACGCGCCCTTGTCATAGTATAAAATAAAGTCGCTATCGCTGTCTGTCCGTCCCTAATCTTTAAAACTACGCAATGGATTTTTTAATAGATAGAGTGATTCAAGAGGAAGGTTTATATATATAAAACATGTACACCCGTGCGAATCCGGGGCGAGTAGCTAGTAAAATATAAATTAAATGTTTATCAATATTGATTTGATTGGGCGTTCCCTGAGTGTTTTCATACATGAATAAATATTTATATTTTAAAAAAGTACTTATACATATATAATTAATACTAGCTCTGCATGCGGTTTCACCTGCGTGAAATTTATAGTCTATGTGTCATTCTGATGTATCTTACTAATATTATAACGGCGAAATTTTGTGAGTATGAAAGGTAACAGTAATATAGCTTATACATAAGAATAACATAAAATATAAATTTCATACGGCCGAAACCGCGGGCAGAGTTAGTACGCTGTATTATTGTAAAGTTTCATTAAAATCAATTCAGTAATTATAGCGTGAAAGTGTAACAGACATACTCACAAACTTTCGTGTTTATAATATTAGTAAGGTATTTAGAAAACACCCAGACCGATACAAACATACTCAGGAATACAACATGTTTGTACCGTGTGAGGAAACGAACCTGCAACCATTGGAAGTTAAGCGGTGTGCTAAACCGCTAGACCACCGAGGCCGTCATACAAAAAAATAAAGTGTATGTAACGAACGACACATCCCGTACTGCTATGTTATAATATTATGGTAAATTGGTAATCAGACGTTGGCGCCAATGGCGCTCAATTATACAAACCAAATTGATTGAAAGAAAAAAAACTGGTCCATAAGTAGGATAACGGTAAAAAGAAACGATGTTGACCAGATGGACGGTAACACCAAGTGCATCAGGGGTCATTGGCCTGTTGGAAGCTGTAAATGTATCATTGGAACATTCGAGTGATTTCTTTAAAGCTGAGAGTAAACTAGGAAACACGATGGGGTAAATGAACATCAGCCCACCTGATGGTAAATGATTGCCATACATCGCCATCAAAATTAAATTTCAATGTATTTAAAAAAATTGTCAACACTGATCTTGTTCAGTTTGGTATTGTCGTTATATTACGTATCTATTAGGGTTCATGATTTCTCGAGCTTTTCAATTTCTCGGGTCTCGAGAATTCTCGAGGTCAATTTCTCGGGTCTTCTCGGGTTGTCGAGAAATGTACATTTTCGTACGTTTTCTCATATTATTTGGTTCCAATAACTCAAAAAATTCAGTGGCTTTCCTCTCAAATAAAAGTTTTATTGAGTATATTTAAAAACATTAATATTATGAATAAATTATTTTTTTTTTAAATAGAGAAATAATATTAGGTCCTTACATAATATGTAAGGACCTAATATTATTTCATATTTCATATTATGAAATTGGCGTTTTGTCGTACTGGCCACTTTGATCTCAAATATCTTCTCTTTGGTTAGGAATTCCATTTCCAAATTTATACAGCTATTCACTTTGGGTCACTCACAGCATACAAAATGAAAAAACTTAAAATATCGCGTTATTTACGAGTACGAGTTCCGCCGTGGCACCAGTGCTACACGGTGCTAAACGGCTCGAAGTATTAATGGCATGGTGTATGGCAGTGGTCTCGCAAAAGAAAACACGTGCATTTTTGGTTTCAACGTTTTCGTTCTGGAAATTTCGACCTGCAAAGCAATGTCCGTGGGCGACCGGAATCCAAGGTTGATAATGAAGAATTGAAGGCTATTGTGGAAGCGGATCCATCGCAAACCCGTCCGAGTTAGCTGCAGGCTGCGGTGTTAGTGACAAAACTGTTTTAATCCTTTAGCAAATTGGGAAGGTGAAAAAGCTTGAAAAGTGGGTCTCTCATGAATTCAATGGAGTAAATCGACAAACGCGCGTAGCCTGCTGCGTTACATTAATCAACCGGCATAATAATGAAGGGATTTCAAATCAAATCATTTTCTGTGATGGACAGTGGATCTCGTACGATAATCAGAAACGCTCATTGCAATGGCTAAACCCTGGCGAACCAACATAATCCTGTCCCAAGCGAAAATTGGCTCAAAAATGTTAATTGTGAACGTTTGGTGGACTATTTCCGGTGTTGTTCACTTCGGCTTTCTTAAATCTGGCCAGACGATTACGGCAAATGTGTATTGTCAGCAATTGAGAAACCATGATGGAAAAGCTAGCTGCTAAACAACCGAGGCTGGTGAATCGCCAAGAACGCTTGACCACATACTGCACAACAGACAGTTACCAAATTAGAAGAGCTTCAATTGGAATGTCTAAGACAACCACCGTACTTCCCGGAACTTGCTCCAACAGATTACCATTTTTTTCGAAATTTGGATAACTTTTGCAAGGGAAAAAAATAAACTCCGATGGGGCAGTCCAAAGTGCAAAAACAAAAGGCAAAGTGCATAAAAAGAAATGGTTTTAAAATTTATTAAAAAATTAATAGAAATACTTTGCTTAAATTAATATATTATATTTTGAAAAAAAATACTTCAGGTTATTCCCTTACAAAACGCCAATTTCAATTTTTTAGGACCTAATTATTCAGACTTATATTTATAACTAGCTGTACCCGCAACTTCGTCCGCGTGGAATTATACTTCATTTTTTTACAATAAAATAATGTTTCTAAAATATAAGTAGCTTAAGTTACTCCCTATTACATCAGCTACTGCCAAAAAAAGTCCCGTTAAAATCGGTTCAGCCGTTTCAGAGATTAGCCGGAACAAACAGATCGATAGACAGACAGACAAAAATTTTAAAAAGTAGTTTTTTGGTGTATGTTCCGTATTTATATTCATATGCATGCAGTAAGAACCGGTTATTTCAATATTACAAACATACACTCCAATTTTATTTATATGTATAGATGACAGCACCATTTTTGGCTGCTTATTTAAAAAAAAAACAATGTAAACAAAAATAGTTTCTATAAAATAAAAAAAATAACATGAAAGAAAACAAAAAAGTTAATATCTTAAATTATTGCACCGCCACGCAACAAAACAAAGGGCAATTTAATTTCTATATAGGTACATGATTTCTCGAGTTCTCGACTTTTCTCGAGCTTGATTTCCCGGGAACAAAACCCATGAATTTCCCGGGAATTCTCGAACCGAGAATTCCCGGGAATGAACCCTAGTATCTATGTATATTGACTAGGGAGTCGCCTAAGCTTTGCACGGCAATTAATAACCATTACCACAGATAAAAAATATTACATAATGCTATAATGGAAATGACATTCATTCATAATTTAAGCCGCACTTTGACGGTGGAGTTCCTGTCATTTTCCACGATCTTTCATCAATCTCTTCAGTTGTTGATACGACACGACTCCAACTTCTTATTATCTTATAATACTTGTATTTTATCTTCGCACTATTTATTAATAAAAATAGTAGATAATTACCGCATAACCTCACTAAATGGATGGATATGGAATATAACTTCACTACTTGCTTTTATAACGCACGTGTCTTTTATAAGCTTCATTGTATATTGAAAACCATTGAAATGAAATCCACTTTACGAGCAAGTGTGTTGAGAAAAAAATATATAAAATTTCGTAGAAAATATCCAGACCAATACAAACAATCATAGGTATTCGTGACCCGCGAAACGATTCGCGGCCATCGGAAGTAACACAGTCTGAACCGCTAGATTACGAGGCCTCAGATAAAAATAATAAATCCATTTTAACCGTATTATTGGTTAGCCATTGACATAACGGTCTAAATTCTACTAACATATTTGTTCAGAAATTCCATCGGCATTTCTAAATATTAGCATCTCCTAAACAGCCCACGAGGGGGGCCGCTGCGCATACATTTAAATATTTTTCAATCGGATTTTATTACAAGTATTACTACAGGTTTGGGGCAGGTCATCGTCCGAATAAACGTAACATAGATATTCATAAGGGTCGCCACAGATGTATTTCAAGTATTGTTATCTAACATTTTACTCTTCAAGTTCAAATCAAATGTGTTTCTTCATGTCTATTACAGACTCTTATGATATGTCAAATCTACCGTCAGTTGAGTGCCTTCGAGCAGACGGTAGAACATGCAGATGGTTTTGTAAATTATTAGAAGTGTGAAGATTTAGTACTTAGAACAGAGTTCTCTGGCGCAGATGTACAGGGAGACCCGACCCCAGATAAACTGGGAACATGGGTTGGACAAAGAAGAAGTGAAGATTTAGCACTGATTTTATACGGTAAGGAGCAATGACGTAGTTAGGTAACCAACGTCCCTGGGACAATTTAAAAAATCTGCTGAGCAATGGGGCATTACAGTTTTATTAAAACGCACCTATCCGTCAAATTGACAACACTGCCAACCTATAAAAAGAATTAGGGAAATTCCGAAGGTATAATTTTCGAATTTCACTTAACTAAGTTATCATGATTAAAGTCGGGTTGTAACTGGTAATATTTATTTTGAAAATGTGAGAAATTTTCAAAAGTTCAGTTCGATCGAGATTTTCTAGTAAGGGTTCGAGGGTTCCCTAAGCTTGAGGGCCCCGGAGTACTGCCCCGCCTAGCCCCTAGGTAGCTACGCCACTGGTAAGGAGGCATGCCATCAAACACACACGTCCGAACACCTTCACGTAATTTGCATGCCTGTATGGTAAATATTGCTGAACAATCAATTTCATGTAACATCATATTAATTATAATACTGTACCAATATTTCGCAAATAAATTATTTCATTTCATTTCATTTCATCCTTCCAATGGTAATCGAAATTACGACGACCTACGCTGAGGATCGAACTTCTACCCCACGGACTATATCAAATCTATTTGGTCCTTCCAAAGGAGTTGACCTTCATCCGTTCCAGAAGTCCTTCCGCGGGTTTCGAGTGCCATCTGCTATGGTCCGGTGAAGCTGTAAAGCTGCAGCCAATAACAATAGAATACTTCGAAAAAAATCTCTGATTGTGAGCTGCTCTTTTCCTTTGATGTTCCCGCAAAAGTATATGTAAATACTTAGGTATCACTCGGTCAGCTGATTGTCACCTTTGGTCCTTGTTGCTTTCGTTTTTGAATACAATAGGACTTTCTTCAATTCCTGAACTACGGAACAACATATTAGCATGTACTGGATAATCATGAGAGAAAGTGAACTGTCATTGCATAGCTTACCTTGAGTGCAGGGCTTCCCAACCAGTGGTCCGGTTAAACAAAATACGGTCCGCAAAGGATTACAAGATTTGTCTAGTAATCTTTTGCGGACCGTATTTCTGCTCCTAGACGCATGACCTGTCCTCTGTAATGTCAACGCATGAGTGGTATCTTGGATGTCACATAATAACATGATGTCCGTAGTGCTGTTCATGTATGTAGGTGACGGTTAGGTACCGGTTAATATAGGTGCCAACTGAGGCCGAGGTGCCCACCTGAGATTCAGATTATTTGCTATTCCGACCACATATATTATTAGGATAATCGGATAGTGCTTCGTGTTACAATATGACACGACTATAGTTCTTTAGACTAAAGTTTATTTACATATACACTAGCTGTGCCCACGGTTTCACGAGCGTTAAATTTCAATATATAAGTTTCAATAAAAAATATAGCCTATATGTTATTCTGATGCTGATCTGAAGCAATATTACTGTAAAGTTTCATTTTTTCATGAAAGAGTAACAAACATCCATACTTACAAACTTTCGTGTATATAAATATTATTATTAAGGTATAATAATTACTTATAATTTGTAAAATAAAATAAAAACAAAAATAATTATTATTCATGTAGGACATTTTAGCCGCTTATAAACGTCAAGTTTTTTTTTTTGTTTAATATTTTTTGTCGTGATGTAATCTATCTTAATCTCAAGTTTCATTATGATCCGTGTAGTACTGAATAAGCAATATAAACACTGACATACATTCGCTTATAATATTAATATGGATATTAGTATAAGTATGGAAGTATATAAATTTTACCAATTTTTTTAATACAATGTATAAACAAATAAATCTAGTGGTCCCCGATTAAAGAAAGGTTGAGAATCACTGCTTTAGTAGAAAGTGATGGGTTCATTTACTTTTGGAAATGTTGTCAACGAACAGATAAATATGACAATATTTATGTAATATATATAAATATATGCACACATACTTCTTGTGGCCTTGTGATTTATTACCGAAATTATAAATCCCAAAGGTCTGGTGTTCGAATCTGGCTGACATAAATACTTTTTTCCTAAACAACAACAACAACAGCAACAACATAAATATAAAAGGGACTGTATCCATAGCCTATAAACATAGGCGATGGATCAGTATCAATGTTCAGGGTAGAGGGATTGTTAGTAATGGGGACTAGTAGCCCGTTGCTAGCTACGTACAAGATCGACCTCCACGCGGTTCCCCTTGGAAACCATCGCGTTTAATACTTGGTAAAATCATCACAGTAGACTAACTGACCTGACCTCATGCTCATCTTATCTTCCTGCTCTGGCGCCCCGCCAGCTCAAACCGTTAGCGAAGTCGATTGGTGGCCAACCACTCGCCATTTGTAAAAAAATGAGACATGTTCCTTAGCGAGATAAAATGAGTATTCAGCTATTAGAGAAAACGTAATATAAAGATTATGGCGTTAGAAAACAATCGGTATAAAAGGTAGGAAGGTTTTTTTAAGCACATGGACAAACGAGATTGTGGCTCACTTGATGGTAAGTGATTACCGCCACCTATTAACACACGCAACAACAGGGTAATTGCAAGTGCGTCGCCGGCCTTTTAAGAAGGAATGAGCTCTTTTCTTTAATTTTTTAATATCGTATCGATTCGGAAATACCATTGCTGGAAGGTGATTCCACTATGTGGTTATGAGTAGCAAAAACTTTCAAGAAAACTGCACTGTGGATCACTATTCATGCAGATGATCAGGATGGTATTTTAGTTTCTGGTGGAAAGTACGGTGGTGAAACTCAGCAGGCGTAGCTGGTATTAATCCGAACGATTCCTCAGAACACTCACCGTGATATACCTATTCGGTGTATGCTTTGACACACATACGCACACACGCACTCCTACACACGCACGCACATGCACGTTTTACTTTTTTAAAACACTATAAATAGTAAAATGATTTTTTTTCGAAATTTTACACACAAAACAATAACAAAAAATTTTAAACATTGCTACATTTACAAAAAAATCCTCTTACCTCTTGTATAGTCCTCTTACCATTCAGTCGATGTTAAGTTTACTGTAATTGTAGGTATGAGTGTATTTAAGCATCTACATTTCATTTCATTTCATTACATGCGGTAGAAAATAAATGCACATACATACAGAAAAGCAATATCTTTAAATATCTATAAAAATATATAGGCGAAACCATAAAAAAGATTGCTTTCTGAAACACCATAAGTGACATATTATCTTATTAACCTCCTGACCGACACGCAGCAATGCAAACAATGCCAGACTAGCAAAATTAGCATAGGCAGATATCTTATAACCGTTGAGTAAATGTTTTACAATAACTGTCATTAGTTAAACGAATCATTGGACTTTCACTTATTTTTTACTGGACATTTGACGGAAAAAATATCATATTAAGATAAACAATAGTTATTTAATTTATAAAAATACATGTGCAGAAGATTCGCACCGGCAAATAATATTAAAAATATTATTATATATAATACTAAAAAAAATAAAAATTTAAACCACTAACAAAAAATAGAGTCGAGTTAAAAATCTTCTCCTTGTATGGAGTAATAAAATAAAAAGTATTTATTTATTCCACTTTCAATTGATCAATGCCCGGTGTAATTTATACATATCGTATATTAATTTTAAATCAATGTAGATTATTACAAAAACACTACCTACCTATATGGAATCTACATGAAAAGAACTCGTTTTTCTCAATGGAGAGGATTTGGTACTGAAATCACCCATAATTAGCAACATTTCATAATATACACCCAAAAAATATGTAAACACAGTTTAATTGAAAACTGTTGAATCAAAAAGAGATTAATAAATAAATAATTTAATTTGGCAAACTGAAAGTTGTTAGTGCCACTGACCCCTATAAAAATAGATAAATTACACGGCACGCAATCAACGTTCATTAACAGTTAATTTGCAAAAAGACACCTAGACACCTTAAGTACATAATGACAATGTTAAGCGAGCAGTTAGCGTAAACACGCTACGTATGCGGGGCCGGGCACCGTTAGTCCGTCCTTATAAATGTAGACCATCACCCGTCTGGTTAGTATAACGCGCCGACGACCATGAGGCTGTACGTGCATCCACTATTTTTGTTTACATTTCTTTCGATCGCATTCGCGGCCAAGCTGCCCGCGCTCGATGTTCGAGATTTAGAGAAAAAACTCGCCATTGTAGCACAGGAAGCTGCGAAAGAAGATGTTGTGCCCGTTGACAATGGCCCTATTAGTGAAGAATCGACCGATCAGAAGATTGCCGTTAACGAAATAGAAAATAATCTCCGTGTCAAATTAGACGATATTCCCGTTAAAGTTGTCGTTGAAAACGTTAAATCGGTATTGGAAAGTGACGGCGTGAAAACTGATGAAGAACAAAAAAGTGAAGACAGTTCTGATATCAAGAGAGTGGAAGTTGACCTCAACAATCCAGGGCTGCCGCAACGTCAGGAACATGACACACAAAATCCCGAACACTTTGAAGAAAAAGTACCTAAATTGAAGGAAAGCATTGATAACACGCAAGCAGCTTTAAAACAAGGATTCCAAGGTGTTGCTGATTGGATTGCAAATAATGAACAAGTGAACTCTATACAGAGTAGTCTCGAAAATCTACAAAACAGCTTCACGAGCCAAATTGAAAAACTGAATAACACAGTTCAGTCTATTTGGAATAAAAACCAAGATGAAAATGAGTCAGGGCAAATAAAAGCAATAACTAACGTTGAACTTGGTCTGAAAACTTTAGAGAATAGCTTCAAGAGTGGAATCAAAGCTTTGACTGATGAGGTCTATAGTTCTGGTACTGTAAAGGCTGACGGTGATAAACCAGGAGAAGGTGGAGCGACAACAGATGGATCAGCATCAGGTGCAGCAAACAATCCCTTTGTCCAGGCATTACAAAACTTCCAAAATACTGTATCTCAAAGTTTATCGAATGTGACCAGCGCTTGGCAAAATTATATTACAACAATTCAACAAGGAAATTCCAGCAATAACACAAATGCTGGCGCCGGCAGTATTATTTCTGGAATAGGAAGTGGAATACAAAACATATTCGTCCAAACCCCTTCCACCCCTGCTGGACAGTCCGATGAACCGAGTGCTACCACGTCCAGACCAGGTCTACCTATATGGCAAGGTATTCAAAACTCTTTACAGAATATATGGAACCTGGGTCAAAATCAAGGAGCACAAAATACACAAAATGACCAACCTGCCCCAGCCAGTGGACCTATCGCGCAAGCGATTCAAAACAATCCCATCGTTCAAGGAGTAGTAAACTTAATACAGCCGAACAGGCCTGGAGCGCAACAGCCTCCAGCGGCGAAACCGACTGAATCCACCCAGCAGGAAGGCAGCAATGCTGTACCAGCACCCGCTGAATCGAAACCTGAACAGTCTACTCCTGAGAAGCCACCACAGCAGTCGGTCGACGGGCCAATAAAGAAGATTATTCAGAATAATCCAATTGTGAAGGGTATATCTGGTGCTGTGCATAAACTCACAAGCCCAGAGAGACCTAGAGACACACTGGAGGGCCAGGCGACTGAAGATGTTAAGGGTGGGCTTTTCCTGCACGGTGGGTACGGATATGGCGGACACGGGGGTCACGGTGGACACGGCGGACACGGTGGCTCAAACAAAGGTAAATATTAACACTGTAATTACAATAATTCTAAGTAGTAAAGTAACAGCATATCGCTGGGCGTATTTTTTTTTACAATCTTGCCATAGATAAATACGAAGAGCAAAATAATCATACAAAAGAAAGCCAATTTCGAGATTCATTATTTCATTTTATATATATTTCTATTTATCTACTATTGAAGATATTTACAGTATTCCTCGTTTAACATTATCTATGTACTACTACTCTACTTTCTATTTTTTTAAGTAACGACTCACTTAATTTTTTTATGTATAATATTATACATAGTCATATTATTTTATTGGAATGTGATCTTTATATTTCGTTCATATTCTTATAACTTCTTTATTTCTTTACAATTTTCAGTATATATATGTATATATATAACATTATGTAAACCACCTATAAATTTTAATTCCTTCAGTGACAGCATGGAGCAATTTCGTGAACAGTCTCATAGGTACAATATCAGCTTCTATAAATGGAACTACTGGCACAATATCAACAGCCGTCAACAGCGCTATAAACACACTAGGCACTAATCTTCAGGTACCTTGGACAATGGGGAACAAATCAATGTTTTGTGTCGTTTTGTGTTAAAGCTTTGTTTAACTACAGGCAATTTGTTGTGAACTTGTGGCGGTTACAAATAGCTCGTAATATTAGGGAATAATGAAATATTAGCTTATATTAGCTTCACGAACTCAAGAAGTTCTTCTTGAGTGAGATATAACTTAATCATACTACGTTTTCATACATATTTTTAAGTTCTAAAACAGAAGTTTCATTAAAACATCAAAATTATCGGAATCTTGCCACGAATAACTGATAAATAGCAATTAATTTTAAAAAAATCTCTAAAATTAGAGAGGGACATCTTAACATGATTAATTCTTTTTGAGTTAAAAAACAGAAGAGCGATCAACTGGAATATTTTATTTGAAAAAAAAAACGTAATCTTACCACGGTTTATTCGTATCTTTAAGTACCCCTCAAAATTACGAACAAATCTTGATAAGATCTTATTAAATAATATTGCGTGTTTAAATAATAACCCAAGTTATATGACATATAAATGAAAATTATGTTAAAAGTTTATAAAAATCTAATATGTTTTTAAGAAATAGTACATAGTACTCTAAACATATAAGTGCCTATTATAAAAGATTACGTATCTGAAATGAAATCTAATTGTTAGATAGATAATTAAAACGTTAGAAGCAAACAGCCCATAGCATAGCTTCATCTGCACAGTGCCAATATCTTGTTTTATAACAATTTTCAATAAGGTCCCGACTGCTATTCTATTGATGGTATCTCGATAAGTCGATACTCAATAGCAGATCTATCTCCAGTATTTATTTTAGTTGAATCATTCATAATTTTAGAAATATGTAGGTTATTTTGTTTCTTTTTCGTAACTTCTGCTCCCGAGTGATTGATTCTTCTTTTAGTATATGGCAGGAATATACTTTATTTCTAATTTATTTTTACCATATTACGCCGACTCCAAATAAATGGGATAGGGAAGATGATGATGCTACTGTATCTAATATTTGTTGTATTTTTAAATATTTGCCGATGATTTTTATTACATATAAAATAATCTATTTTTATTTTTAAACTTCTACTCATGTATAAAAAACATGTATATCTATAACATAATATTTTCACCCACCTTTACTGCCATGAGTAAATTGACTGACAAGTAATAAGACTACTATAATACTTATATTATTATTACATATCTTTTTTTATAATCTCTTATTTTAGTAATTTTTTTTATATTTATCGCTACCGACCAGTACAGCTATCTTCGTCAGTTCAGAACTGGCAAGAATCTCGACTTGTACATTTTTCTACTAAGACTAATATCTGTATAGCTTTCTAAACTGACTGACATATGTTATAATAATATTGTACTTAAATACAATTATACTGATAATAGTTACTAATGAGACACTAACTCTTATATTACTAATATTATGACCGCGAAAGTTCATGAGTATGGATGGAAAGATGGAGGAATTGATGTTTGTTACTCTTTCACGCAAAAACTATTGAATAGATTTTAATGAAACTTTACAGTAATATAGCTTATACATCAGAATACCACAAAGGCTGTAAATTACACGGGGTGAATCCGCGGGCACAGCTAGTTTTTTAATATTACGCTTTGAATGAGACAGTTGACGGAACACTTATTTCAAAATGACTATCGACTATAACTGAATATATTTCGACGCTATTGCAGGCCCTAATTATTTAAACAGATTAATAATTACTAACAATTCTCATTTTAAACAGATTAATATCTACAATTTTGCAATTATATACGGACCACGATGGTTTCCGGGGGAACCGCGAGGTTACCCTGATATAGTATATTGCTAGCAGTAGGGTTGTTAGTCCACATTACTAACAATCCCTTTCACCTAACTAGACTGCTCTGTATGATACGATACCTTCAGAGCCTTGTTATTGCAATTGTATCAGATTAAAAATTGATAGGTTTTAGGATTTTCTATAAACCATTATTAGCAATTGCAACTGTGCATAATCAAAAGTATATATTACAATTTATTCCGTTTCGTTTCTATTGGTTTGTTAGTGATGTTGAATACGAATCTCATAACAATTATTTATAAGTGCTTTTTATTTACAGAGCATAGTGACGGCAATAGGGGCATAGAAGAAGTAAAAAGTAACGTAGAAGAAGTAAAGAGAATAGAAAACGAGACTAAAGCAGACGAGGTAGAGAAAGAAGAGTCCAAGCCCGAAGTGGAATCCGACAAGACTGAATAAGTCACAACGTGTAGTGTGATAATAATTTAACTTTAATTTATTGATGATTAAGATTAAATGTAAATAAATACCTTAAAGAATTGTTTTTATACGTTGATACTATCTTTAACTCGGTAAATCTTACCAAAGTAGAGTTTGTAAGAAATCAGCCGCATGGATAGGTACATTTATCTGTACATATAAATAAAATTGGATTGTCTGTTTGTAATACTGAGATAACCGGTTTTTAATATGTACATGCATATGAATATAAATAGGGCATATATATCAAAATGACATTTTTTACAATTTTTGTATGTCTGTGTGTTTGTTCCGCCTAATCTCTGCAATGGCTGAACCGATTTTGACAGGTAGCTGATGTAATAAGAAGTAACTTTAAGGAGTAATTTTAAAAAAATAAAGTATAAAAAATTTTACGTTCATAATAATAATAATAATAATCTCAGGACAATTCACACAGCGCCATCTAGACCCAAGTTAAGCTAGCTAAAGCTTGTGTTATGGGTCCTAGACAACTGATACAAATACATAGATATTTTTTTTTTCCTAAATACATACATATTATACATAGAAAATACTCAGACCGATACAAACAATCATACTCATGAATACAAATGTTTGTGTCGTGCGAGGAATCGAACCCGCGACCATCGGTCATAAAGCGGTATGCTAGACCGCTAGACCACCGAGGTCGTCAAAAGTTCATAAGCGGTATAACATGGTACATTTTAGCACTAGGGTCAATAGTCTGCATTACTAACAATCCCCATCGCCCTCTGGTGCAGATTTCCTTATCAGATAAGGTCCTAGTGTCTTGTCCGGGCAAGAAGCCCCAAGGAATGGTATTCAATCCCTTGAAGGTGGTAATTTAAACTGCTTATAATATTTGAATAATTATTATTTCTATTTCTGTTTCTTTCGTAGCCTCATGAAATAGAGATGAATTGATACAATAGGGGAATGAATAAAACATTTTTATTGTAATTACATATATATTTTTTACTATACACATAATTTACATGTACATCAATATATTTCGTATCATTGGACTTATCTGAAGATAATAATCTCCATTATAATAAAGTACATATATAATTAATTTTAAAGAACATTGCACATTATATTATGATCTAGTTAATTAAATAAAATAATAGTAAAGTAAATACTGACGACACCGGTCTGAGGCCCATTGGACCCCTAAATCTTGCCCTGGGTACCCGTTATTCCATATAAAAAAAGTTCCATTTGCCCCACACAAGTTGCGATGTTTCCACTAATTTAGAATGTAGTACTGACCCCACCGAACTCCATTCCGCCTCAGAATTAAATTATGGCAAAGGTTTTTTGAAGTTTGGTTACGCAATACATTTGTGAACGCTCCCTGTTTGACAGGTGTGAACAGTTTGTATGGGAAAATAAAATTGTTCTTTTTACGACTTTCCGTGTAACTTATTCAAATGCAATATTAGCCAGATCGCTCAAAAAATATCCTCAAAACGATATATATCGTACCGTATCTCCTACATAAAGAGTTCCTTGGCAGTAAATTAATGGTCATTGGACCTACTAAACTAAAATACGAGAAAAGAAAATAGCTTATTCCTTCTTAAAAGGCGGCAATGCACTTGCAATTCCCAAATTTGCAATTTGGTGTAAGTGATTACCGCCGCCCATGCACCCATGAGCCGCAAGATATATAGGGCGAGTGGATTACTTAAAAAGGCAAGTTTTGAGGGTCCTATGCACCCTAGACCACGACTCTAACGGTGTAACATTTACACGTACATCAATTATTACATTTATTATAATCTGTCATGTACCTATGTTTGCTTAGCATAATTTTTTACTGAGTGTAGTATATTTTATAATATAAAGTTTTTGACCGCCAGAGGCTGTAGCTGTTATCGAATTTAAGTAAATACACGCCTTCACCTGGATATCTGTGGGAGCCAGCATACACCTGTAATATTAAAATACAAGGGCAATTAATTTTAAATTTTATTTGAGCCGTCATCTCAGGAATTAATATTTGACGGTGTCAACCGTCATGTTAATTTCACTGAAAAATCAAACTCCTGGCGGGGTGAAGATTTTCGGAGTTAGCCCCGAGGGATTAGTCCTTTCGTCCTGGTATTGACTCTAGGACTAAAAACACTCAGGTAACGGTGGAATCGTACTCTGAGGCGGAGTATTTTTTTGGACTATTACTTGGTTTTGGTTGTACCCGTAGTCCTGCGATCTGCATAGATCTATCGTGCTCGCTCTTATTTAGTGTTCGCTGCCTAGACAAGAATCGAAGGATATTCTTAGGAGCGACGATTTTTATATCCACAGGATAGAGTGCAAACTTTCAAAAAGATATTTTGTTTATGTATCAGTGGGCTACAAACACATACGAGATGTAGTGATGTTTCCTCCCATTTGACAAAATCTAAAAATATAGTGTTAATCGGGCGGGTTACTAATGTGAGACTTTAAGTCTACATTTTCGTGATAATAATAGATGCTAGTGCTTGATTAGGAGTTTAATTAAATAAAACCGGGTTCGAATATTACTTTAATACTGATAATGCTATAGAAATGTATAATAAAGGGGCTTTGCATTACCCCTCTGATTGACCCCAGTCCATTCAAACGGAGATCGAAATTACGACGGTTTGAGCTGAGATTCGAACCCCTAGCGGTGCCCTCAAACTAGTCTTATCCGTCGGGCGGGAATTGGTATTCAGCCGCTACATAAGTTCTTCCGCGGGTTTGGCGTGTCATCTGCACTCGCACCCTATCGTCCGGTGAAGCTGTAAAGGCCAGCTGCGGCCGACAGCATTAGAGTAGACAGAAAAAAATTGAGGTGAAATTGCATGTGTACAGTAAGCATACATGTTTTTTTTATGGATGATAATGGAATGGTGCACCCGTCCAGACGGGTGCACCATGCTGGCGGGGCACCGATGGAAGAAGATAAGATGAGCACGAGGTCAGGTGAGTCAGCTCATCGTGACAAATTCACCAGTAATTTATCACGAGGGGAAACCGCGTGGAGGTTAATCTGACATGGTACATTGCTAGCACTGAGATCATCAGTCCACATTATGAACAAAACCTTTCCCCCCTAAGCAGACACGTTGGCCGTAATAATATAGAGAGGGTAGTCACCTCTGTGTGGCAGTCGCGGCGGTAGATGGAGACGACGAGGCTGAGCAGCGGCCGCGCGCCCCCCGCCCCGCCCGCCGCCCCCGCCCCCCCCGCGCCCCCCGCGCCCCGCTCCGGGTCCCCGGCCGCCTGCTCCCCGTACTCTGTACACCACGCGCAAATATACACATCATCATCGATTTGACGACCTCGGTGGTCTAGCGGTCAATCACACCGCTTTACGACCGATGGTCGCGGGTTCGATTTCTCGCACGGCACGAACATTTCTATTCATGAGAATGGTTGTTTGTATCGGTCTGGGTGTTTTCTCTATATATACATAATATGTATGTATTTACAAACAAAAAACTTAATTTGGGTCTAGATGGCGCTGTGTGAATTGTCCTGAGATTATTATTATCATTATATAATTTGGCTGCGTATTGTTCTTCTCTTCCATTCATCCCTGTTCGCAATCATCACGTTACTTACTTCTTATCAGATCATCTTTCACGCAGCCCATCCATCTCTTTTTCGGCCTTCCTCTGATCTTATAAACACATTCATATGTAATAAACGTAAGAGATGAATAATAATAATAATTTTTTCTAGACCTAAATTAATACATACTAGATAACTGAAAATACATAGACCGATACAAACAAATATATACATACTAGAATACAAAATGTTTGTGCCGTGCGAGGAATCGAACCCGCGACCATCGGACATAAAGCAGTGTGCTACACCGCTAGACCACCGAGATCATCTGTAATAGACTGTGTGATGGATAATATGTCAGGAAAAGGAGTAAATAACGAGACATATTACGCAGAATATATATAACCATGTAGAATACTCATGATAACTAATTTTCCAAAGTAGCTATTTGAAAATAAATTTAGATTTTTTTATATCAAACTAATGATTAAGCACCCTCTTTCTTTGGGAATGTTATTTAACTTTATCAATACTGACTTTCGGTGAGATTTATATATCCTTAGGACTAATATAATTAATGACAATGCTGTGTATAACACGAACCATCATCGTCGTATCCATCGTCATCAGCGTCCTCTTCTTCGTCGCTCTCCGACAGCTGCATAGTGACTTCGGTGGTCGGTGACTTGCCCCATTCAAAGTACACGCCAAAACCTGTCAAACATCAACACTATTAAAAACAGAGAAAAATATAGTGTCGCATACAGTAAAGTAGCAACAAAACTCAGAGAGCGCGTTCGGCTTGAGCTTGAGCAGAATTTGAATCGCTACGTAACGTTCATAACGTACCTTTAAAATCCACTCGATCGAGGCAACGTATTTTCTGTTCACTCAACCAAATTTGTAATTTTATAGTACTAGCCTTTACCCGCGGCTTCGCTTGCATTGAATCCATTAAATAACTTCATTACTGGCTGATAGATGGCACTGAAGTTGCAAAATGTTGATATTTAATTTATTTCTTTTATTTTTTAATAAACGTTAATTTTAATATCTTGTTTTTTTATAAAAAATACTTGTTTTGTTTTTAATAAAAAGTCCTATGTTCATTCTAATAGCTCCAAGAACATGTGTACAAAATTATATGATGATCGGTTTAGTAGTTTTCGCGTGAAAGCGTAACAAATATCCCTACTTTTACATTTATAGTATTAGTAACGAAAGTAAGGATTTACCAATAAATTCAGGATAGAAATTCTCTATTTCTACCACCCCGTAATCTTCTGAAGCCATTATCAAATACCATATTTCATTTGAGCAGTATCGTCATGTACCAATAGTTAACTAGCTGATCCGACTGACCTTTCTTCAATATAGTCTGTTTTTTAATCCAAGAGACAAATTTGACATTACCAGTTGCCAGGTATTTGCAATTGTTGTGCATGGTGTGTTGCTAGCAATGGGGTCTAGTGTCCCCATTGCTAGCAAGATACCATGTTAGGTCAACCTGCATGCGGTTTTCTCTGGAAACCATCGTCGTTAATTCCTGGTTATTTAATTATGATGGGCAAACTGACCTGACTCATATTCATCTTATTATCCTCCACTGGTGCCTCGCCAGCGTAAACCGTTAGCGCAGAAGAGTGCACTATTTCATTATCAACCATGAAGAAAAATTACCATTTTTATAGTTTGGTTATCCGAGATTAAAAAACAGACTACAGATAGATATAGATATATAATTTATATATATATATATATGTAGATAAAGATATATATATTTTTTTATTTGTATCTTACTATCCATATATAGCTTTTTATATTAGCCACTATGGTTTCCAGGGGGGGTCGCGTGGAGTCCAACCTGACATGGTACGTTACTAGCGATGGCCTATAGTCCCCTGGGAGAGTGTCGCAAGTGATGCAGTGAGTAGTGCGGCACGTACCGAGGTCGTAGTCGTCGGTGGCGAACTCCCAGGCGAGGCAGGAGGCGCGCGGGTGCGTGGGCACGCGCAGGGTGAGCGTGTCGCCGCGCGGGACCACCACGCGGCCGCCGCCCGCCGCCGCGCCCGCCTTGAACCGGCTCACCTCGCCGCGCGAGCCCGTCGTCCACATCCGCGCCGCGCTCACCGACGGGAACTCTGCGCACCGTTACCGGGGACGGATCGTGAATTTGTGGAGCCTGGGCTGGAGTTACTTAGGGGTCTACCTAATTATATTACTCGACTCCACTGATCCAAAAACGAGCGACCAGAAATTCAATAGAAGCACTCGCATGGGTGGATCGGTCTCAGGGTTGCCAACCTTATGATAGGTATTTTAACATTCCAGATATTTCTTTATATTCTAAATATCGTTTCAGTGGGGAGCGGGGGTCCTTTATATCCTCGGGGCCTTAGATAGATCCGCCCCTGACCATTACACTAATGGTCTATTTCTTCAAAACAAAACTATGCATGTTTTTGCCACGGCGAAATAAACTTAATTCGAAAATTCATTATTCAAGAATCCGAAAACGTCCCATTTTATATGTTGCTCGTTTTTATTATTCTATAGTTGCCCTTACACTAGGCTCTTTCATACTCGAATCGAATTTCACGCGAAAAATAATGTGCATGTACACCAAAATGATATATATCATTTTAATATCAATTAATTACAAATGTACCAATTATGCTATACGTTTTCCGCACTATTTAATAGATAATAAATTTATATTATTAAGGAATTATACGTAGTAATTATTTGCTTACTGACATCACTCAATACTGTATTTCTACTTTAGCTATACCTGCGGTTTTATTTACTTTTAATCATCTTGTGTTAAAACGTTCTATAGTTCTGTATCATTTTATTGTACTCGAGGTAATATTAATTAATATAAGAAAATTTACTCAATATAGTGTTTTAATATCTCAAACCTATACATACGCACTATAAACAAACTATTTTTTTAATATCAAAATATACTAACCATCGCCATCTGACTCATCTTCCGCTCTAGGCTCCTCAACATATTCGATGACTTCATCGACTTTTTCCGTCGTCTGCATCGATCTAAATTATAGTTATAAAATATAGTATAGTAAAAATATTATAACATTGAAAATTAACATGAATTATGGGGCTAAACACATATTTTTTTAATATATTAAGAAAGAGTGTTTGCGCTAATGATAAACTGAGCATGATCTTCCTTGCAACGGTCGACCTTCGATGAAATTTTGGTCTCGATCGGTCAAGCTGTTTCGGAGGAGTATCGTCACAAAGAGTGCAAATCTTATCTCTAAGATATCTCCGCAAATCACGGTCCGCTCGAAAACCGAACTTCACGCTTCCATGTTTACCAATCAAAAAAATTCCGGTCGCTCAAGGTAGAGTTTTTAGGAGTAAATGCGCTCATTTAAACAAGTGACCTGGTGTGGAAACAACAAACCTAATCGGTCACCAACCTAGTTACATACATAATACATATGTAGCGCGGTGGGTATCACCTCACCAATGATATATATCATGTGACGAGATGTCGCTACATAACATATTATTTATCATAGGTAGGTAATGAGTATACCGGTGAAATAATTGTACTATTTATTATGCATTAGTACGTTTATTATATAGTTACACGGCTTATTAGTAACGCGTACATTCAACGCGGAGTCGTAACGTGGACTGATTTTACATTCGACTCAAATCTGTTATCTCGAGAGGTAAAAATTTATGGAAGGATCTCGAGTGTTGACAGAAATAACAGAAATATTACAAGTATACACGCACTGTAAAGAAAGCAAATAAATTATTGTAACTATCAATGTAACCTACACTAGTACATCGCCAGTGTACCGTCAGCACGTGCAACACAGCAATTCAATATTGATTTAAATTAAATAAATTAAAAACATCTGTTAAATCATATTACTCACTAAACTATTACTTGAATGAGGAGCTTGCAATAGTTGTTAATGCACAAGATTTTCATTTAATGTTAGACTATATAAATATACATTGTAAATAAACTGTTTTTTTTTTTTAAAAAGGAATTCTATTGAGTTTCTTACCAATTCTTCTCAATTGAATCTGTATATCGAAATGGATGTCAGGGAAAATATTGTAATATAAAAAAAATTACGTTTATATGCGGCTAAAATGTCCTTCCTACATGAAGAAATTATTTTTTAATTTGAATTTGAATTTAGAGACCTACATTGATACATTGCCAGTGTACCGTCAGCACAAGCAGCAATTCAATATTATAAAAAATAACTCACTTATTATTATTTAATGCAGCATCTTCTGTTTCATTTAATTCGGAATTCTCTAATATTTCCTCTTTCGTATTTTCACAATCTTTGGCTATCTCGTTCTCGTATTCATCCACGTCCTTAAGACTGGAATTCGACAGTCTCTGGTCCATCGCCAGCTGCTGTATGTACTGTTGATAATGCTGGTCCTGCAGCTGTCTGATCAGGATGGCCTGCTGGTCGAAATTGCCAGGAAACTGCTGTTGAGCGTATTGTAGAAATTGTTCGTACGTTTGAGCGTTGAGTGCGTCTTTTATTCTTTGCCTGGAAACGTAAAATTAGGTACATTCAAAAGAAAACTGCATAATTATATTATTAAGCAATGAAATGAGTGTTAACTGCTTGCTGTTATCATATGCATTATTGTTGAGTTGAGTTTCTTGTCAGTCCTTCTCAACTTGATATCATTCCGAACTGACAATAGATTTGACATATCATAAGACACTGTAATAGACTTACATGAATAAAGATATTTTGATTGATTGATTGATATATTCCTTATCACGATTCCTACCATCCAGTTTGGCAACTACTTCAGTTAAGAATAACTGGCAAGAAACTCAACATATATTTTTTTCTTATTATTATCTTTATTTGACTCTCAGACTTTGTATAAAGTCTTCCTAAAATTGCTATTATTCAACCCTTATCATTTTATCATTTATATTGTTGTACTTACACCTGTTGCTCCTCTGTTAATATATTATTCTGCTGTTTTTGTCTCTCTATAAGTATTCTGTTCTGCAACTCTTCATGAGCTCGTTCTTCCTCTAGTTTCTTCAGTCTGCAATAACATTATAAACTTTATCAAATTTTGCAAATACAAATAGAATGGTAAACGAGACTTGGCATACTCACATTTCGTTTAATGCTTGATGATAATGAATTTGATTTGTTATTAGTTTCATAGGAGAGAGTGTCACTTTCATTAATAATATAAATGATTCATTGTTTTTGTTAGAAATGTATAAAACACCTAATTGTCATTTCGAAACCGACACATATGGTGTAAAAATGTATTTTGATTTTAAATGTTTAATTTTGCACAAACCTAGTCTTGAAAATTAACAATGATAAAAACATAATTAACCAAATAGGTCTAGCCATTGTGAAGTGCATTTATATAAATTAGGCAATTAATTTTTGGGATTCGGAATAACAATGTTCACTTTTTTGTGAACAAATTAGAATGAGATCAACACAAAATATAATGGGAAGATTAATACAATATAATAGCGATAATAAAAATTGTAATTGTACTAATTTCCGATATTAGACTGCACAAAAACACAGAGATAAAAATTAAAAATCAAGTAAAGTTTATAATATATAATATATATACTTACTCCTGTTGTTTTATATTCTCTAAGTTCTTTTGTATAGCCTCAAAGTATGGTTTGAACAATGGGCATAATCTGTAAATGAAAAATATACATTATAAAACACCACAGATATAGTAAACTGACATGGTGGATTTAATCATGGCTACAGTATAAAAAAATAATTTCATTTTATATTTTCAATCATTTCAGATTTAGTCAGAAATAGAATTGAAACACACTCTTTCTTTCAGTAGTTTGGAACACATCTTTCAGCTGAAGTCAAAGTTATGGTAATATGCTATATCACTGGATATAGCATAGTGGCTTATTACCATCATTATATCATTTCCATCATGTTTTTTATCCCTTTTTTTGGTATCGGCATAGTATGTCTTCTTCCATTGATTCCTATTGGCCGTCATATTTCAGTATTCTGTACTATACTCAACATTCTATATTTGAAAAAGTTTATTTTTTTAATTATAATAAATGGGTTTATGCTTGGTCTTCCTCATCTGTTAGTAAATGATGGCAATAAAGGATAATAGGATGTAACATGCTTTCCCAGAAGAAATCTACTTACCAGGAGAGAATGTGGATTAACGACCCTTTGCTAGAAATGTACCCTGTCAGGTTGAACTGCATGCGGTTCCCCCTGGAAACCACTGTGATAAATTTCCTGTGAATTTATCATGATGTGCTAAGTGACCTGACTTCATGTTCATCCCATCATCCTCAACTGGTGCCCAATAAGTGCAGGCGGGTGGAATCATTCTATTATCATCCACTAAAAAATGTATTTACCTGTCTAAAGTATGAACAAAGCCAGCCATAGCTTGTATTTGTGACATTTGACCCAGTGCTTGCCAAGCTGCTCGTCTGTCTCTTCCTATCACATCCAGAACTCCCAGTGGAGGAGCTGAATTTGGATCTAAGGGTCCATGTGCAGCTTGCTGTGTGTAAGCCACTAGCTTTAACCTGTCCTCATAGCTTAAATGTAGAGCCTTTCCTTCCTTTTCTGAAATCATAATATGTTTTTTTTCATAATGATATCTCTCATTGGGGAGGGCTGGACAGGATTGTTATTAAAAGGGAAAGGTGGTCCCATTGCTAGGGATGTATAATATCAGATTGACCTTCATGTAGTGCCCTGAGAAAACCATCACAGTATTTTTGATGAATGAATGTGATACTATGCTAACTGACCAGCCTTGATGCTCAATCTATCATTCTTCACTGCACCCTGCCAGCATACATCATTAGGGCAGCTGAGTGCACTGTTCTATTAGCATTCTTTAAAAAGTCATTAATCATCAAGGCAATATCATTCCATTATAACCCATTAAAAGATAGAAATGCATAAAATACTAGATGGAAAATGGAAATTTCAACTAAAATAAGTCAAATTCACTATTCAAATGAGAGATTATTTGGAAAACAAAATAACTTTTGCTATAATTTAATCTATATATTAATTTTATCTTTCGAGATAATTATTTATATTTTTTTATCTTTGAGAAAGATAATTGAAGAAGAGAAATTCCAAATTTCTCTTCTTTAATTATAAAGTTATAACATTAATAACTATAGACACTAAATTTGTCTTTAATTTACTATAGAACTCAATATAAAATAAAAAAAGACAGACATATATATATATTTACACAGAGATATATTTTCTGATTGGAATAAAATTAGTCTATATATAATATAATTTAAGGTAAATTTTATTCCAATTGTTTGAGCAAAGATAGAAAGAAGAAAGAATACTGAAATGAATTACAGACTAAAACTGAAGTAAACAATGTAAAAACTTCTGCTTTCTGTGCCCAATAGGGTCCATAAATATAAAATAAAACTGACTAGTAACTTATTTAATAACTAATTTTTCAAATTGTTTCACTATAGTGAAAATAGCATTAGTAAAAATTTGCAAGAATATAGTAAGTTCCCCTCAAATTGAGAACTGGCAAAAGTACAAATGGCGCTTTTGCGATATAGGTAATTGATCCGGTACGTACGGAATTATTTATCGCGTCGATCAATCTAAACGATAATAGTAACGATCTATATTTCTACGGAACATTAGATACGATTTTAACGGATGTATGGTTGGCGTTCCATTTTTAAATTATATATAACACTTTCTAATATTCATTCGGAATATAGAAATATAGGAATCTGTTTTGTATATGTAATTGGGAGTCATCTCTTCTCATTTAAAAATTCGAATAAAAAAATTGGGCGTAACACGCAGTATCCAAACTTATATTTTAAACTTTATATCCGGAAAATGAGGTTTAATTGCAGCAGATATGTAATTCTATATAAATATTATAATAAAAGAACTTACCTTTGTAAAAGGAGAGGCCGTGTTTATACACTTCTTTTAATGGGAGGCCCCATTTTCTTTCTTCACTTTCCAAAATTCCTTGGTCTGTTTCTAGAGGAACTTTTTCCGCGTTAATTCTAGGGTTGTTTTCTTTTAATTGAGACATGATAATACTATTTTAATCCAAATAATTCAGTTAATAAAACTAAAAACTACAATACAAATTAGACAATTTTTAGCTGCTCCTGTTTGCTAGTTGTCAATATTCTCACTTTGACAGTCAGTGGACGTTGACGGACGGCAGTCGATGTGACACTAAAAATGTAATGTTGCTAGTCCCAGACGAATTTATTTCGCTGTGTTGCCATCTTTTAAGTTACCAGAGCAACGTAAATAAGTATAATTGTATGAAAAGAGCACTAATCAAGATACGTGCCAATTTTTCTTGCCTAAATCCTTATTCCGAATGTAGCGGTAGAATAAAAAAATAGTAGGTAATTAGTAGTAGGACAATAATTTATTTATGTATGGTAAACAATTACTTGATTTTCCTACCTATTACATTTTAATTTTGAAATAAAGGAATATAGTCCACAAGATTTCTAATAACAGAAATTAGACCACATTGCTAAGAACTTCACCATCAGGGCTATTTCTTGTGAATTCGCTACAATGCGCTGATTGGCAACTTACCCAATAAACTTCCACTAGTGCTCCGCCAACACCAGCGTATGTTATAGCAGTATTTAATATATATATGTACTTAATACATATATTTTATGTAAATAAATACTTTACGTCAAAAATAAACAAATATATATTACTATTTTTACGACAGAGGAATTCCAATTAATTTCTATAATATAAGCCAATGTAATCAAACACAAGTTTTATAGATTACGAAATATATTTTCTACATAGTTACAGTACGGTATAGTACATGTAATAAAATAATAATGTTATATTAACAATAATGTACAAAATAAGTTTATATCACACATTGTCACAAAAATAAAAACTAGCACCCTTACAAAAAAAAGTCATTTTAAAGTACATATAACACACAGAAAATATGAAATGAGGAAATACATTTGTTATTGAAACCGATTTTCAGATAATCTTATCTTCAGTTACTCTCTTTTAGTTACAAATATTAGCTGAATGGAGAAAACATTTTGTTTAGAATAGTATCGGATATGAAATAATTCATAGAAGTAACGATTCTTTCACACATCCACCTCTGTGGTACATTATATTGCATCTTATGAAAAAAAACCATATAGCACTATCAAACAAATACATGTATTAAATGCCACCAGTAAATAATTTATTATACATAATAAATAAAAGCTGCTTAAAGTCACTTCACATTTAAACGGAGTACATACTTTCATTACACAAGTAAAAAAACCAGGAAATATATACAATTACAGAAGCACCCTGAAGATAAAGTTATAATGGCGACCTAAAAAGTCCCCCTTTAGAATACTTAAATGGTGCAGTCTTAAAAGGATTCTAAAGATTATTATATTAGAATTCACAAAATCAAAATATTTTAGAAATAAGAGGAACTTCAAATGATTGCATGTACTATTTTGTTTATTCGTGTATAAATGCGTTCTCACATTATTAGGTTCAGTCTGACGATTGTCCAAAGCGAGTCGCTTTGGACAATCGTCAGTCGCGTTTCGATTGGCGCATTGATTGTTCGTCCCGCCCTCTTTGAAAAAGCGCCAATAGGAACGGGACCGAATGGAACAATCGTCCAACTATACCTAACAATGTATGATCGTACTAAGTATCAGTTTAGAATATTGAGAATCATCCTCAGTGGCCTTTTAAGAACCCTATATTACAGGTAACATGTGGAGGAAAATAAATATTTTGACAGTCAAATAATTTAAATTGATTTATGAATACAGCGACCAATAGTACCAATAAACAAAAATATCATATGTAAAAATCACAGAACACAAACTAATACAGTTATAACTTATAATTATTAAATTTGTAATTCTGATATCACATTTTTACTGCAACAGTAAAAATGAGCACTTATCTGCTAAAATACAGGGTGCAGTTCTGAATACTCTTGACTTGTTATGCCAAGAGATAGGTAAAATACTAATGTAACAATCACTTTCAACAAGAATGAGGTTTGAACTAAAATTCCGAATCATTCATACTGAATTCATAGACAACATAACCGCGACCACAGAGTATGAAGTTTAAAAAAAAAATCAATTTTCCATTTTACTTCTTGGGCAAATTTGTTCAGTTTTTACGACTTACCCTATATTAAGGTATGTATCTAATAAAATTAAAAAACCAAACCACCCCACTGGTTCCCTGTATGCAAATAAATAAAATATTCCGCACCCTTTGCAATATTGTTATTTTTTTAAGGCCAATAAAGATTTTCTATTCTGTAAAGGTTCAATAAGGGCTGAGGCAAAACCCAGGTAAAATACTCGTGAAACTGTAGCACTGAACTGAATGTTTTATACTAAATTGGTCATGGAATGGCTCGGTTTGAATGATGCTTCTAAAAAAATTATTCAAATTTCCACTTTATTTCTTTGTAACAAAGGTTCAGTTTCATGTGTATTTTATCTGTATTTCGGTATACTCTTTATAACTAACCCTGTATATAATTGCCATAGTTTTTTACCAATTTTTTGGTACATTTGGTAAATAAATATAACCAACAATAATTATAATATACGGAACATGCACACTGTAAATTCCGTCTATTAGATCAATTTACTTTGTAACAATTTATAAACGTATTTTGAATTGTATAAAGTAGTGGTATAATAAGATTATTTTACAGTCACCAAAGTAATATTATTATATACATAATTACAATTTCTGAACACAAATGGCTCTATACTGTTAATAGAAACAGCAAATTTGATAAGTTTTGTTCAAACATTCATCGTTGTTATTTTTCAGCACACTTGCTCGTAAATTGGATCTGATTTTACCGGTTTTCGATATATATGTAAAGCAGCTCATAAAATATGCGTGCGTTATGAACGCAAATAGTGAAGTTATATTAGATAACTGCACTATTTGCTATTTTTTAAATTTCGAACTGACCGTCACGCGGCGTTAGCCCGTAGGCAACACGCTGATTTAAAAAATTAAAACGGCGGGAAATCAACAGTGTGCATCACTATTTTATGGTTGAGTTTATTTAAAATCAAGTGTGTTGAAAAACATCGTGCGCTATACGTGCGTATTTAACACACTCGGTTCTATTACGCACTGGCCTTCGGTTTGGGCCGAATTCCGCCTCATGTGTTATAATCATCATAACGCGTTTATATCATAATATACTACATATTACGTAACTGCACTGGCAAACACGCTGGCAGCACATATGATGGTAAGTGAGAACCGTCACCTACATTTATAAATTGCTACGGACCTCACGTCATTCCTGAAGACTAAGGTGACATATCTGCAAACCCTGTAATTTCCCTGACATATTTCACCCTAAGCGTAACATAGCTTATAAGGCAAGCTGCTTGAATTGAATAGCTGAGACATTAAGTCAACAGCTTTGTCTACATTGGTAAAAAGTCATTTATGATAGAACATTACACATTTAAAGACAGCCAGATTAATTTGTGTGACTCACTGTTTTTATCAGTAATATTTATCTTATCTCTTTTCTCTTTCCCACGTATCATATATTGAAATAACGTCGTCTATGTCGACGTGACGTGACATTCGTACTTAGCGAAACTATCTATTCCTTTTAAATGCATTTTGGATTCTATATTCTGCACTTTGTCTCTCATTTTCTTTACTGTCTGTCATTATCTGATATTTTATTAATCAACAAATAGAAGGTATTTTTAAATATAATTAAGAGTAATCCACTGTAATTTGACATCGGCGGTGCGATATTCTATGACTGTCTATAATGTTTCTTCTTCATTTCGATAGCATTATATCTGTAATCTATATGGGAAAGAGAAGGAAGCATTATGTTGTCTCTAGCGCACACTGCTGGCGTCTTGCAGCCATTAAGCTGTAACTGGCGAGTGACTACAGTAATTTGTTTGAGAGCCGGTAATTAAGAAGACAAACATTATAATATCTATAGATCATAATAGTCTATATGGTTGGCTTTAGTATCAAAATAAATTAGCAGCCCAAGTGTCCCAATAATAGTATAGAAGAACAAGTAGTTCATTGTACCTCCCTAATTTACCACCATTCTGCATGCCTTATGCCATTACAAATTGGCACAGCATGTTGCATGTTTTGTCTTTCATTCTGATCTTTCTTCAATCATCTCACTCACCACAAACATTCACATGTTCCTTCACATGATCCATTCTCTTTTCCAAATCATTAATTTGGACTTTAACCCACAGACCTCACTGCCAATTCACATGCATCCACTGATATTTTACTCACAATTTGGTGGTGGTATTCATTTCTAAGGTCTCAAAACAAGCATGCTTACTAGTCCGAGTACAAAGGAGAATACGAGTTTGAGGTTTGAACCAATGTGAAGCCACTCCGGCCATTGTGACTTGGTTTGCTGTTCAGGTTGTGTTGGCAAGAGTAGCGCTACTATACAACATATGCTCACTGCGACAGCTACCACATTGATTTGCTGCTGTTCTCTGAAATAACAATGTATAAACTTAATAAGAAAAGTATATCAGATGAGTTTTATGGTTTCCTAAAAAGTTACGATATACTATTATACTAAACTCTTTTAAAAAAATAAATAAAAAAAAGCTATACAGAAGCTATATATAATAAAAGCTTAAAAAAAAAAGCTATACAATACAGACTAGAGATACAATCCATACTAAGTGATTTTATTTTAAAATATAGTAATAATTTCAACCCTCCATACAACACAGCAGTTTATATCTACACTATGCTACCCATATATACAAATAATGTAATGTTATTGAAAGAGATTGACTAAGACTGCTAGCCTGATTATGGCTCGAAGACATATGGTACAAAAATATTACAATAAAAAAATAGTTATAGGTACTACATGAACAATTAATATCTTTTTATTTTTAATTATTTTTCTATTAATATCTTAAATACACTCTCCAATCAAAACACAATTTACAAAGCAGCTTTGTGGCTGACATAATTGAGAAAAAGTTACTGATTCAGATATGATACAGGTACTGATAATACAGACTTTGTAGAAAGTCCTACCTTTGGTAAAGTAAATGAGAAAATTATGTAAGCATATTAGTATTGACACATTTTATCTAACTTAGGTCAATAGTATGCCTTTTTCCATTACTGCCCTTCAACCGTTTTCTGTTTTTACCCAATGGTTAGCTGGTAGAGACTGCCATATGGCATTAAACTCACCAATTGTACATTATTATTAGATGTGCAATAAAGGATATGGGACACAGTTACCTAGATACATCAATATAATAATTGCAATGAATTATGGCTATTAAGACAAACTCAATATTGTCTACTAAGCTTTGCCGTGTCTAAACTGTCTCACCCCATCTTACATTTTCCTATTGTTATTTAGTATACATTATATTTTCATATTGTCAGTCTATTATCATCTATAATATATATTGTCTCAACCAACAACATCTTATTATTACCCCATAACAATGGATAAATAAATAAAATAATAAAGTTCAAATATAAAATCTATTTTACCTGTGATGTGAAGGATGATGACAAGTCACCCTTAACTGTTCCTCCACAGGTCTAACGGGAGCTGCTCTAACTGCCAGCGGATGGAAATTATCACCTAAGCTTTCTGTATTTGTGTTTAATGGTTCCCCTTCAATTAGCTTTGTAGGAATGTCTCTTTTGCCCAGGGCCTGGAAACAAAGTTTTAAATGTTCAAAAAAAAGTATTGGAATGTACAATATAAATTATAGTAATATTATTATTATTCTTTTTGCTAATTGACAATCTGTTTTTTATACAATAGTCCAGTCTGATGGCTCTCAAATATTAACATTATAAAGAGAAAAGATTTCATTGTTTATTTGATTGTATTGAATAGGCTACCTGACCGATTTGAAAAATTCATTTACCATTTGAATATACATACATGAAAAAATACCAATAAAATTCTTATTGCATACGCTGGATTCAATACAGAATTAAATCATTGGAAGCACAGAAATATTTTAGTGATCTATTATAGAAATATTTTAGAAATATTTAGTGACTATCTTTGTTGTTTTTAAAGTCACATATACCAATTGAAATAGAAAATTGTATTTATTTAAATTAGACTATAAAATAAAAAGGCTATAACTTAAATTAGGCTCACTAGGCATCAAAATTGTTTTTTTATCAACACTGGTTAAAAACCTCTGCTCTGTATTTATTTACAAAGACAATATTTTAATTCACTTAATATTTTAATTTAATTATTATTTGTTTCAATATTCAGTTTCAGACACTACTTCTATGCAAGAACTTGATTTTTATTTAATTTACCTGCTGGGTGTTTCTGTCGTACATAGTTATTCTGAATTTCTCTATTGTGTCACAATGCGTAACAGATGGTTGAGTGTATCGTACCACGATGTCTATGCAACTTTGTGAAGCGATCACTCCCTCTGGATCTATCACTGTGAACTTGTTTGGCGAAGTACATAGTACTGGAAAAGCAATAAAAGACTTAAAGTATGTTATCTTCAATTATTATTGCGTCTAAAATATTTAAAGACCCAATAACTTACCTTTAAAATTTACAGAAAAATCATATGGATTATACACTGTCAATAATTGCTTGTGAGTATGTCTTGCATTTAAATAAAACTCAAGGGAGACGGGAAATACGAACACTGGAAAATTTTTCATTTTGTAACGATGAAACTAATTATATATGACGAAATTGTTTTTTATTATCACAAATACAAAAGAATGCGACTTCGATACACAACAAAAAACTAATGACAATACTGTCAGGTCTGTCAGTGTCAGCTGTCAATATTTACTATCAAATTTCGTTATTGTCAGCTGCCAACATCGTTTTGGTTTATTTTTAATTATGAAGGAAAATATTCACTATGTCTATAATTTAATTCATGTAAGACAGCTATACATTTTAGACAAATATTAAATAACACTATTGATGCTGCTGTTTGGTGCTTAAGAAATAGCCAAAACGGTTTTAGAAAAATAATATTTAATAATAAGATTATGTACTTTATTTATTTACCATCGTAAATACAGTAATAATTTTGTTGATAATATTATTATGATATGCTTATTTTGATCACTTCTTGTGGTTAATAAGTAAAATCTTGCTTGGCATCAAAGGCACCAGTCGTACTTATTGGTCTCTATTTACAAATGAGATTGTTATTATTAGGAAACAGGCTTGAGAATTTATATTATTAGTAGACTACAAAAACTATATAGAGATGCTACGTACACTAAGTAGTTGTATAACTGTAAAGGCATGTAGGCTTCTATTCTATCATACGGATCTAAATCAACCCTCTTTAAAAATACAAAGCTAAATAGTTTTGGAAATAAACATAGACATTATTATAAATAGTCTTTATTAAATTAATTAAACTAAAGGCGAAATTATTGTTAAATGGAGGTTAACAATGCTGATTAGTATGGGTACAACATAGCGACAGCCGGGTCTTCTGTCTCGAAGGTGATGAGGACATCTTTGAACTTGTCGAGAAGCTGCATCAGCTGGGAGCGACTAACATTTTCCATGAACATTATCTCTTCCAGATGCTGTTCGCCGCGGAAGTAACCTACAGTTAATAATATAGCTTGGTATATTTCGTTTGTTATGTAAATTAGGTATATATATATAATTTAAGTAGCTAGCCTAACAGGGCGGTAGTAATACTACTTACCGGTAGTAGGGATAGTGATAAAAAAAAGACGTGCCGAAAAGTCTAATGTTACTAAATAATTTTGAGTTTGAGTACAAATACAATTTTTTGTATTGAGCGAGGAATCGAACTTGCGAAGTAAGACATGTTATAGCTGTATAAGTATTAACATAAAATTTTATATAATGATTTCTTCTAAATAAATTAATAGACCAATAAAAACATCTTACTAATATTATAAAGGCGAAAGCTTGTGAGTATGGACTACTCTTTCACGCAAATAATACGTAACGGAGTTTGATGAAATTTTACAGTAATATAGCTGATACATCAGAATGTCACATAGGCTATAATTGAAAAAGATATTACGTAAATTGGGTGAAGTATAATGATAAATGGCAAGTAAATTTTATACAGATGAAATTGTGTGGGTCAGCTAGTAAACAATATATTAAAACCGTGCAGTATTATTGTTACATTACCTTTTTTATGCAGCTGAGCTAAGAGCAGTAGATCGTCGGGGTTCTTGGAGGCGGGCACTGCGGCCAGCGCGGCGCGCTCCTCCGCCGAGAACGTGAGCAGCAGCGCCTCCGCCTCGGGCTCGGCCTCCACCGCCGGCCCGGCGCCCGCCATCATCATCTCCGGCTCCGATTCGGCGGCCTCGCAGTTCGCAGGCATAGTCCACACGGTTGGCTGCTGGAAGCTACACCCCACAAATAGTCTATTAAGATTATCTTTAACTCATACTATGCACATGTCTTGGATTATAATGGACCCAAGCACGGTACTTATAAACTAGTAGGAGTAAAGAAATTACAACTTCCACATGTAAAAGGTCTGCGGGGGTACTGTTACAGTTTGACAATCACAGTTCTGAAATAGCCATGTTAGCTTTCCGTATTAATAAGACAATACCAATTCATACATTCCTTTCCAATTACACTCGTTTTCGGCTAAGATACAAGGGGGTACTGATCCTCACCTAAATCGCGCTTTTCTACTTAACATTGAGATAATTGTTTTATTTTTAAAACTGTCTTTTGATCCACTCTGTAACAGTACCTCAGTCACGCCAATTTCAGATGCCAAATAGATTTCTAATCTGTGTTTTGACTGATGTTAATCTATATTTGTATTCCGTAATTTCACTGTCATCTCAACACAAGAAAAAGAAATCACAGGATTTCTATTTATATTATATATACGAAGATATATTTCCTAATTCCATAAAGTCTTACCTCATTTCACTTTGCAGTTTCAAATTAAGTGATATGCCATTTTTCTTATCGCCATTCACGAATCCGTTGCCTTTCTTCTGTCGCGGTGAAATATCTTGACCATTCTCATACTTCTCATTATCTATACTCGCATTTAAACATATATCGTTTTCTTTCAGTGACAAATCTGTTATTAATGCTTTCAATTTTTCTTCAGACTTCTCCGATATACCATTTACATGTTCAGTGTTACCGTTCACACCATTAGTGCTATTTATATTACTTGATATACCACTATCTACTGAGTTTGCTTGATTTTTCTTCTTTTCTTTATTATCATAGTTATTTACACAATTCGTTTTCGTTGGTCCATCCACTACATCTATGCCTTCATCGAATGAATGGTTCGCTGAATCAACTTCATTGAAATTATCATATTTCGTATGATCTGATTCAATCACTATAGGTTTCGTATGAGAAAAGTCTGTCTGATTCAGGTTATTCTCAGTAGGGTAGTCTTCGTCGGAATCTGGGAATATGTTGACGTTATCCCTAACTTCCACCGGTTCGGGAACATTCAGTTGCATTTGATTGAGTGATGAGAATGACACGCTGCAGGATTGATTGTAAATGTCGTGTTTCTCGCAGTAATATTCATTGCCGTCTGAAAAGAAAAATATTATAAGCTACTTGAACCTACGATCGTGTACTTCTGTTTGTTTGTATCCGAAATATTTAATTATAACTTAAAGTTAAGCCGTATTTGGGATTAACGTGCATACAAATTCACAGATTAAAAGTTCTATCAATCACCATTTTCAGCTCCAGTATGTTGATAAAGTCTTCAATAATATATCTTTGTGAATGTTCTCGGGACATTGTTAAATTCACTGCCGCTTTTAATTTAATTCTGGTAGCAGGCGGCGCCGCAGCAGCCAGCCGCCACTGTGTCACCTGGTGCCTGGTACCTGGGTGTCGCGGGCAGTGCCAGGCGGGCGAGTTGAGCTGCACGTAGGTATGGAGCTGCAGCAGCAGGCGGCGCCGCAGCAGCCAGCCGCCACTGTGTCACCTGGTGCCTGGTACCTGGGTGTCGCGGGCAGTGCCAGGCGGGCGAGTTGAGCTGCACGTAGGTCTGCAGCTGCAGCAGCAGGCGGCGCCGCAGCAGCCAGCCGCCACTGTGTCACCTGGTGCCTGGTACCTGGGTGTCGCGGGCAGTGCCAGGCGGGCGAGTTGAGCTGCACGTAGGTGTGCAGCTGCAGCAGCAGGCGGCGCCGCAGCAGCAGGCGGCGCCGCAGCAGCCAGCCGCCACTGTGTCACCTGGTGCCTGGTACCTGGGTGTCGCGGGCAGTGCCAGGCGGGGGCGAGTTGAGCTGCACGTAGGTATGCAGCTGCAGCAGCAGGCGGCGCCGCAGCAGCCAGCCGCCACTGTGTCACCTGGTGCCTGGTACCTGGGTGTCGCGGGCAGTGCCAGGCGGGCGAGTTGAGCTGCACGTAGGTGTGCAGCTGCAGCAGCAGGCGGCGCCGCAGCAGCAGGCGGCGCCGCAGCAGCCAGCCGCCACTGTGTCACCTGGTGCCTGGTACCTGGGTGTCGCGGGCAGTGCCAGGCGGGCGAGTTGAGCTGCACATAGGTGTGCAGCTGCAGCAGCAGGCGGCGCCGCAGCAGCCAGCCGCCACTGTGTCACCTGGTGCCTGGTACCTGGGTGTCGCGGGCAGTGCCAGGCGGGCGAGTTGAGCTGCACGTAGGTGCAGCTGCAGCAGCAGGCGGCGCCGCAGCAGCCAGCCGCCACTGTGTCACCTGGTGCCTGGTACCTGGGTGTCGCGGGCAGTGCCAGGCGGGCGAGTTGAGCTGCACGTAGGTATGCAGCTGCAGCAGCAGGCGGCGCCGCAGCAGCCAGCCGCCACTGTGTCACCTGGTGCCTGGTACCTGGGTGTCGCGGGCAGTGCCAGGCGGGCGAGTTGAGCTGCACGTAGGTGTGCAGCTGCAGCAGCAGGCGGCGCCGCAGCAGCCAGCCGCCACTGTGTCACCTGGTGCCTGGTACCTGGGTGTCGCGGGCAGTGCCAGGCGGGCGAGTTGAGCTGCACGTAGGTGTGCAGCTGCAGCAGCAGGCGGCGCCGCAGCAGCCAGCCGCCACTGTGTCACCTGGTGCCTGGTACCTGGGTGTCGCGGGCAGTGCCAGGCGGGCGAGTTGAGCTGCACATAGGTGTGCAGCTGCAGCAGCAGGCGGCGCCGCAGCAGCCAGCCGCCACTGTGTCACCTGGTGCCTGGTACCTGGGTGTCGCGGGCAGTGCCAGGCGGGCGAGTTGAGCTGCACGTAGGTATGGAGCTGCAGCAGCAGGCGGCGCCGCAGCAGCCAGCCGCCACTGTGTCACCTGGTGCCTGGTACCTGGGTGTCGCGGGCAGTGCCAGGCGGGCGAGTTGAGCTGCACATAGGTGTGCAGCTGCAGCAGCAGGCGGCGCCGCAGCAGCCAGCCCACGCAGCGCGCCAGCCGCCCGCCGCCCGCTCCTCGCCGCACGTACCACAGCGGTGCTGGCAGCGAGAACTCGCCCAGCATCTGCACACACGCCTGCTCGTTATACTCCACTAGGGATGTTACGGAGCGACTTCGGTTCCGATAAGACGGAACATCCGATTATTTTTACACAGACTTCGGTTCTTTAAATTTGGATTTGAAGTACAAATCCAAAATCTAAAAACTCCGACTTCGATTTCGATAAAACACCCATCACTATACTCCATGGGCATATGTAAGTAAGTCTGTTTCTAATTGCATTTCGGTCGTCCACGAGGCCTTGTAGGCCGCTGGGTACAAGCATACTAGTGCGGAAAACCAGCCTTGCGTCTTTTCTTTAAAAAAAAAACTATAATAATCCAGTCGCCCGAGAGTTGTTGTCCTCGGATTAGCCACCAAGCAAGTTGCTTCGTAATCTGAGTTTCGGTTGTAGGGTGCGATTAAGCAGTGAAATTACTGTATAGGAAGCCTGACGTCTAAGTCTCTGAAATAGCGCGTACGCTTTGGATAGTGTCTACATGTAATATGATAACGTTTTCCTCGTAGTGATGTTCATCTAAATAGAGGAAAGTCACCATTTACCATAAAGTAAAAATAATACTTTGTTACAAGTGTACAATCATACAAAACCATGATGCAGTGTTTTTACTAATACGACATGTAGATAGATATACCATACTTAATATATACAAAATGCAATTATTATTTTGATGTATCTAGGTAACTGTGTCCCATAGTGATACTTGATAAAAAACAAAAACATGTCAAAATAGTGAACTACAAATATTACAAATATTACATTACTATAAAATATACAGACCACTATCGTATGCTAAATACATGAGATAAAATCGCACCTGTAACAAACAGAGTCCTGGAAACTCCTTCGCGAACTCGTAGACTATTGGCGAGTTTATATGTATGTTTGCGCCGGGGGCTACCACGTACACGTTACCCTCGCACAGCGGGTAGATCACAGTCGCCTTCGCCCAGTACACGAGGTGACCGGTCAACTGAAACGCCTGTTGATACAATCAATAGCTGCCTTATTATATTTACTAAAGTACACATAAACCTTGTTTCTGTGTGAAAACCTGTACCTAAGTGACTTCTCTGTTTTAATAATATATATTAATTACCATTATTTAATAGCCTTGATTTTTCATATAAAATAAATTAATAAATATGTACAAGTTAACATACCTGAGTGAGAGTCAGGTCTGCCTCGATTGCCAATGTTTGTAGGCTTTTGAGCGGACTGTAAAGCTTTATGAGACGTATCAAAGCTGGACTGCTGTCCAGAGGTATTGAAGCGAGTAACTCGTTTGGATCCACCTGTAATTATAAAGACCTAGATATATATTTATTTTTTCGTAAATAGATACATATTATATATAGAAAACACCCAGGCCGATAAACAATCATAGTCATGAATACAAATGTTTGTGCCGTGCGAGGAATCGAACTCGCGACCATCGGAAGTAAGGCAGTGTGTTAAACCACCAGATCAATGAGGCCATCAATTAATTAATTTACTTGCAAACTCTTTTACATGTTCACATTGAAAACAAATTGCATATAAAAAAAAACATTACCATTGATTCCTACATTATCCTGGGCCTGTCCTGCAGGAATCAGTATAAGAATGTTCATTTACATAAGTCTATATTATTGAAAATCTCTTCCTGTAATAAATAAATAAATAATATATAAATTGAATCAGCAGTTAGCTTACCATTAAAAGTATTCCATGGTACGGTCGTAGTTTCTGTAAACACTTGTCTATTGTCTCTGGTTCAATGATCAATCCCTTGTTGTGTATCTGGTGCGCTTTGTGAGGCAGGCAGAATGATAATAGCACCCATTTATTAATCCGCACTTGAACTATACCTAGAATAGAATAGAACAGAATATGATAAAATCGAATTTCTTGACTCCTATACAACAATAAAGGCATAAAAAAATAAAAAACAATTTAGAATAGAATAGGATTACTCTCGGATTGGAAATAATATTAAGAATTATTAGATTTAATTCTGAAGACAGAGCCCTTTTATATTAGGCTAACTTTATTAGGGTTAATCCGGAAGGGCCGTGTCGAAAATGCCATTTGATTGGCGCATTTTCAAAGTGGGCGGGACATAGCAACCAATGCGCCAATCAATTGGCGTCACCAATACGGTTCGTTTGACATTACCGAAAATGTGAGGCCTACATTATTTAAAATAAAAAGTCGTATTTTAATTATTTATTACTGATTTATTCTTTCTTTTCATTTACTTTCATGATTTGAGGGAAAGTGTTAGTATACACTTACAATGGATTTTGTAAAAACAATTTACCGAATTTTACCTTATAAACAAATAAAGGTACGAAGTATTTTATTTAAACTGTAAATATGACTGACATATTTATTAAAATTAAAGATCATTTACTATAAATGTGAATTTGTAACATATGGACTATGTATACATATAAATTCCTAGTCCATTACAATTTCCTGACTTCATCCTCATGTATCAAGGCAAGAGCGTAAGAGAGTGTGTGATTTAATCATCAATTTTCATATTTGCTTCAATGTCACTTATATATATTTAATTTTTATGATAATTTCTACATACCAGTACTACTAAGTTCCTCGAATACAGACTTCATAGATCTTGCTAGCGAGCTCCTCTGTAGTATCAAGTGAAATGCTGACTTTGGAGTACCATCTGATACGTTTTCAATGCCGTATGTCGTTGAAGAAACTGAATGCCGAGAGTTTTCCTCTTCGTCGTCATTTTCCCCGGAATTTACTTCACTATCTAACGCCGAAACTTCATCGTGGGCGGTTAACTGTAATAGTATTTTTTATAATTGGAAGGAACAGTACAGAGAAATGGTAGAGATCTTAACCCAGTAGTGGGACAACAAAAAACAGCCGAATTTTTTAATTTTTTTTTTAACAATTGCAGGGAACCGTGGATAGAAATGGTAATAGAATAGAATAGAAAATAAAATAAACGGCTTGACCGATTTTTATGAAATTTTATATGCATATTCAGTAGGTCTGAGAATCGGCTACTATCTATTTTTCATACCCCTTAAGTGAAGGGTAGTACACCCCTAAAATAATTTTTTGGACAAAACTTTTTATTTATATTTTTTTGGATGTATCATTAAAAAATACATACAACACCAAACTGACACCCTTCTAGCATCATTTTACCTGATTTTAAGACAAAACAACGTTTGCCGGGACAGCTAGTAATAAATATAATCCAGAGATTCACACAGCGCCATCTAGTCTCTAGCTAGCAAGTACCTATAACCCAAGCTCTGCTTAGCTTGGGACTAGACTAGACCGTGTGAATTGTCCTGATATATTATTGTTATAAAAGACTATAGCTACACTATAATTAATAAAAAAAAATACATAAGTGATACAGAGCGATGTGTAGACACATAGGTCAGCACCTCTAAGGATGTAATTAAATTCTTAATATTACATTAATTTAGTTATCATAATAAATTACCATTATTTTCATTTCTTCAGTCAGATATGAACACCGTTTTTCCTCATGCCTTAGTGCTTTACCCAGTCTTTTGCTCAAATCATAGTAACACTTAACTGGAAAGAAAAAATAATTAATTATATTTCACCTCTGTTCCATTATTATTTATTTAACTTATAATCTGTAAAAGTTTTTCAAATTCCAATTCATAATGTCTTTATTCATGTAAGTCTATTACAGACTCTTATGATATGTCAAATCTACCGTCATTTCGGAATGATTTCGAGATGAGAAGAACAAACAAGAAACTCGGCTCATATTCTTTTCAAATAAATGTTGTTACATGTTTACATTTATACAGAATCATTTAAATTCAAATTTGGGAGAATAGAGTGACCACCAGCACATGCTATTACAAAATCAAACTGTCCAATCAAATAATATTATGTGGACAGAGTCGCAGGTAACAGCTGGTATGTAATATAATTGAAAGTAATTAAATAAAAAAATATATGTAAAGAAATCAATAACAAAATATAATAAAACATAAATAATAGATAACTGCATAAAATACACATACAATTATATTTAGATACACATTAATAATAAAATGAAGTAATAATAATAAGGATGTGGATGCAAAAGAAAATAATGTATTGATAAAGGTTTAATGAGGCAATAAATATGTACCGACATACATTTTTGATATGGTTATCTTAATTATTTCTTATTAATCAGAAATGTTCTTATTAATCATTCATTAAGGTCTTATTAATCACTAATTCTCATCATCAGATACCTAAGACATTGTTCTTAGTTTTTATAGTGATGGTGGTAATGATGATGAAATATCGCCAATCACCAAATATCATTCTTACAATTCAAGACATGTTAAAACTAGGCTAAATAAATAAATATTCATGGCCCTGTTCATATACATATAGGTGAAGCTTGCCCCATTCCATCAGGTGGGTCATTTTCAAATAATTTATTCCGATTTGACCTCTCAGTCTCCTGTGCATATCATATTTTCCATCGCTACACCATTTAGTTTGGCTAGCTACTTCAGTTGAGAAAAATTTGTTTCAATATGAATCATATTGTTATTTACACAGAAGAACTATATTCAGGTAGAAAAAAATATGAATACAAAAAACTTGACTTTCATAAGCAGCTAAGATGTCCTACATGAATAAATTATTTTTGATTTGATTTGATTAAGTATTCTATATATAATTGATTTTTTTGATAAAAAGCTATTATAGTGAGTGTGTCAATAAAAAACAATGACACCCAATTTTTGTTCAGTGTTCAAAAAAGGAGTGTTGTACACTCCTTTTTATATTTTTATTATTTTCTTTTAGTCACTTTAAGGTTTTTCATTCCAAAAAAAATCTAAATGCACTCACCTATAGAATGACTTGCAGAGGCCTGCAGAGCAAACACAATATTAATAAGTATCATTGCAGCGGTGTCATCTTTGTTAGTCCGGTATGGTAACAGTGTAGGGTGTCCTACAAACCGAACATCATTCACTTTGAGCTCAAATTTCCTGTTACACAACTCGGGTTTAACAGCAAACAGTGTTGAGAGCATCTCATCTGTGAATCCGCTTAGCTGACCTGCAAAATTGATAATAATGATTTCAAAATTATATATAATTTGGGTGCATTCATTTGTTATTCATTCATAGTCAATCATAAAGTTTATTTTTCTTTAATCTATCTGCAAACAATCCCATATTATAAATACTTCCATAATAATTGTAGCTAGAAAGCTATAATTATTTAAATATCTTAATTGTATAATATTAATTCATATGTATGTTAGTCTATGAAGTATTTATAATATGGGCCTAGCAGCCGAAATAAAGAAACAAATAATTAGTTTAGTTCCCTAAGCCTAGCTATAAATATATTATATAAACTTCCATTGAAGCATTTGAATATGTAACAGAGAAGTATGGTTTCATATATTTGTCTCAAATAAGGCAAGGAAGCATGACAAAATATTTTTACAGTTACATATTACAATGGAAACAACAATATATTCAATTTAAATTACAATAATTAGTAATAATATTAAATAATATAGATAATAAGGATTGTTTTTGAATAATAATAATAATAGCACATTATTCTATAAAATCCATATTATATATTAATAAATTATTAAAATTATATTTAAATTTTAATAAATTATATTATCTATAATAACAACATCTCTCATTTATCAACCAATCCAATTATAGTTTACTTATTGATTGTGATTACACAAGGAACAAAAACAAAATCTATAATAAGTAATAATAAATTATTTGTTGTGTAAGTTTTTATACTATACATAATTATCATAGTTAGCTAGTTAGTTATAATACTGTATATAATTTGCGTTTCCTTAGGTATATACAGCATGTATTGGTATAAGAATAATAAATCAGTATCATTTATATTAATACTTAATACATTAATGATTACCAATGAGATTAGAACTAACTACATGGTGTAGTTAGTTCCAACCTCATTGTTTCCAACTTCATTCATTATACCATAGGTGCTAAACAACTGATAAAAATACATTGATGTATTTTTTCTAAATATAAACATTATATGTATATATAATATACTCTGCCACCAATACAGAAATCTTATATTGTTAACATGTTAAAGACTGCATGCCCACTAGTGGGCCACTCCGCAACGAAAGTAAATTTATATGTTGAGACCAGATGATCACCCATGGGCACTTTAATTTAAATAAATCTAGGGGTTAAGTAATGTCTACCTCTAATTAGTGTAAGCTAAACATACATACAAAATTTTACAAAATTACAAAATAATAGACGTAATATTTCTTGTTTTAAAATTTAAACCAGTATAACTGGAAGTAAGGTAATCTAATAATTGACTAGACCACTGTCTCTGTCAGTTATTGTTACTTAGTATTATGAACTTTATATAATGTATAACATTGTTAATATTTGCTAGAAAACTCAATATTGAAACCATGTACTTTTCAAGGAACAATGTTGACCTTTTTTATGTCTATAGGCAGGGTCTGATCTACCTAAGGGCTTTTTGGGCTGCAGCCCAGGGCCCTGAGAATACAAAGGGCACCCAGTCCCACTGAAACAATGTTGACTATTTTACATGTCTACAGATGACAATTGTGGCAATTGTCATCTGTAGACATGTAAAATAGTAGTTTAAATCTTATAGCCACTGGTTTATTTTTTAGATATATACAGGTAAAGAGCACTGCACCTACCTTTACAAATATTTGATGTTTGCGATTGAGGATTCTGTAAAAGATCTTCTGTGGAATTGATCGCGTAAGGATTATGACGACCACATTGTTTTTGTGTACTTTCATCCTTATTTTCTGTTGTGTAAGGATATCTGAACAACAACCTGTCTCCTTTGCTGTCTGACTTCACAAAAAATATATTCAAAGGATTAACTTCCATGACTGCAAACATATGCTACGTAATAAATAAATCACTTTATGTTAACGACACGAGATACTTCAACCAAGATTTGGTGTCAGGGACCTTATTAATGTTACAAAACATTATACTATTTAAAATTAACTGAATGGCCCTAAAATTAGACCAAAACACTATATTTTTGACTAAAATATTGATAATTCTATGAACTGAATAAATACATTAATTTTTTTTTGTTTCGATTAAGTGGTAGAAAATTACAAAATATTTTTATCGTTTTGACACCGTGAATGACGTCTTAATGACTGTAAAATTACTCATGTCACGTATACTCCTGTCAACTTAACACAGTTGTGTATAGAGAAATAGTATTCATATACGTATATCGAAGTAATCTATGACATACTTTGATATTTACATGTATTCTTCATCGAAGTATTTTCAATTTAAAGATATTACACAAGTTTTGTCTTCATTTCACTCTTGGATTGGAATTGGAATTTAGATGGAAATCTTATGAATAATTTAAACATGTAAATTCTTGTGAATGTTTCGTCTTGTGCAGTCTAATTTATGCTCGGTTTTAATTTTGTGGTTTGATCTAAAGTGTATTGGATTAGTTTTTATTTATATGTGTATTAATTATAATAATCCGTTACACATAAAAATATAACAGTGATGGGCACCGAAGTACTGAGCCGGCAATTTGATAATTGTGCCCTAAACAATATGCAAGAGGTAAGGAACTACAATCTTTTAAGGTTATTTTCATTAATTATGATTATTATGATTATGATTATTAACTTTTTAAAGCTTTATTTTTCTTTCATAATGGTCTATAACTTGCCAATGAGGCTATCCACCGAAACTCAAAATAAAAATATTAATTACTTATACCTATATATTCAAATTAATTTAATAAAAGCTTGGGTGTTATTTTCAATTAAAAATAGCATTTTCTGATTGTATTTGTGTATTCAGAATACTGAGGGTATTCTGAAACCTTAACTCCTTCCCCATAAACGGTTGAGGGTGAGTAATGTGTACTTATAACCCCTATGAGTAATGATAAATGATGATAATTTCCTTGTGATTTTGCTTTGATCGGCTAATTGTTTTGATCTCATGTTAATCCTATAATCCTCCACCGATACCCAAGGGGGTATCGGTGGATTGAGGATATGGAGGATTATAGGATTAACTATAATTTAATGTTTAGGTAAATGTTCCTCCATTATCAGCCATAAAAAAATGCAAATGATGTCTATTATTATATGTCTATAATTAATTTGCATGTAACTATATTGCAATTATCTTTACACTGTTAATCTTTCTTAATTAAAAATAAAATAATGAATAATATTTATTTTCAAAATAACAGTTTCCATAAGACACAACATTGCATATTTAAATATAGTGTAGCTTGTATTGGAGGAGGCACACTGTAAGGTTAGAGCTTTAAAGGGCTTACAATATTAGACACAATAATGGTTTTTTTCTCATTTATTAATATCCAATAATCAGTCATAGCAGGACAATATGTAGATGCTATGTTGAATGTAAATTTGGTAGGCTCTTAATATCCGACTACCTTTATTGTGATACTCATTTGTACTATTCTATGCCTTATGACTTAATGTTTATATCATTTTCTAGCTGTTGTGCTAATTCATTGGGATGGTTTTTTTTATTGTATGTATATTCTTAATCCTAAATAGGGTTGGTAATGATAATAGGATTAATGAATTCAACCATACACATGAACACAGTAGGGGAAGTACAACTTGGTTACTATTAGTACATAAAAAGAATAAAGTACATAATAATAACATTTCTGACTATTAAACATTTTTTTATTAAGTTTTTAACTTATATAAAATAATTTAAACTTTTAGTTGGAAATTTTGCGCTAATTATATGAAGATAAAAATTATATGTATATGTATTTTGCAGACAGAGATCAATATAGAGAATATGGAAACCGACACGGCTGAGTCTGCCGCAGCTCTACATGAGCGTCTCGTCGCATACGTGCACGCACTCGCCGGAGGCCCAGTAGGTTATACCAATGAAACTTATAGAATTTTATAATAGGAATGTAGAACTTAAAAAGAATTACGATTGCACAGGAGAGTCGGTCGGAGGTGTGGGTGGAGCATTCGTATGCGCGCGCACGGTCGGGTAGTACGGCCGGTGGGGAAGCGCGCGAGCTGCTGGCGCCACGGCCACCACGCGACTGCGAGCTGGACGTGGAGAGACTCTCGCCACCGCCGCCCGCGCCACTGGAGCCCGAGATCGATGACTACGGCGGAGACTCGGACGATGACGACTGGGAATCGCGCATGGCGGCCATCGCGCCGGGACCTGCGCATGCGCGTCTCGTCGCCGCCGCTGCCGACGCGCTGCGTGACATGCGGCTGGCTCGCCTCGCGGGCTGCGGCGCGGGAGCCGCACGTGACGCGGCGCGGCGGATGCGGCTGGCGCTTGCTCCGTTGTGGGTGTGGCCGGGCCCGCCGCAGCAGCGTCCACCCGCGTGGCTGCACGCCGTACTGCTAGCGTACTTACCGCCCGCGCGCCGCCGTGATTACGACGACATTATCGCGCAACTGCGCTACCTGGTGCCGCGGCTCTCAGAGAGGTTGCTGCTGGGCCGCGTACCGCCGCCAGCGGTGGATCCCCTCGCGGTAGTCGGTAAGTACTACCCGTTACGTGATAAATATTAGCTGTCTTTACACGTATACGAAGTCCATGCTTTTACTCAGGAAAGAATGTGTATGTGACAAAGAGAACGAGAAAGATCGGGTGCGCGTGAATGAATGTGTCGTGTAAAGGTAGCAAATAGATATGTGATCTTATCGATGACTTGACAGAGAAGTAAGAATTATCGAGACCAATTTTTATAGAAGGTGAATTAACTCCTATTTCTGAGTAACCAAAGACTGCTTACAGCAGTGTGAGTTTGTGTATAAGCGTGAGTTCTTTTAGCTAGCTTTAGCTTTCGCCAAAATGAATAGTGACTGTCTGCCATTAATCTGATATCATTGCGTATTGATTCTTCTTAATGGATACGTGCTTGACAGAACGATCGTGGTCATTATGTAGTCGAATGAGAGGCAGATAACAATCCATACTGCCATTCTGATACACTCGTAGAGTGGAGTGCGTGTTGCTATGATGTGTCGAGTGAGGCGTGTGGCAGGTCCTGCGGCGCCGGATGCGGGCTCGCTGGTGGCGTGGCTGCTCTGCGACTCGTTGCGTGTTGATATGGTGTATTAAATGAGGCGGGTGGCAGGTCCTGCGGCGCCGGATGCGGTCCCGTTGGTGGCGTGACTGAGCTGCGGCTCGTTGCGTGTTGATATGGTATATTAAGTGAGGCGGGTGGCAGGTCCTGCGGCGCCGGATACGGGCCCGCTGGTGGCGTGGCTGAGCTGCGGCGGCGACGCTCGGTGGCGGCGGAGGTTGCGCGCGCTGGTGTCCCTGCGCGAGCTGCGCGCGCCGCCCGGCGCCGGCTGCCCGCAGCGTGCAGTCGCCTCCGTGGCCGCCTGCCTGCGCGGCCAGCTCGCAGATCTCATCGCTGAGGCCGGGTAACTATTTAATAGCTGCATTTACATGTACACTCTTTCACACAGGAATGAATGTAAAAAATAATGTTCTCGTTCTTTATCTTTCCTGTGTGATAACCTAATCGCGCGTGAAAGAACGTCTCGTGTGAAGACAGCTATTGTTTAGATTTACTAGCAATCTTTTTTACGTGATAGAATATTTGCGCGTGAAAGAACGTGTCGTGTAAAGATAGCTTTTGTTTAGGTTTACGAACAATCTTTTTTGCGTGATAAGATATTCGCGCGTGAAGGAACGTGTCGTGTATAAGCATTTATTTATTCTGCCATATTAATATTATATTCATATTACCACATTTGCTAGCGGGTAAGTGGGCGAGTGATGGACGTGTCAGTATGCGTGCAGGTCGCGGCCGGTGGTGGTGGGGGGCGCGGGGGCGGGCGCTGCGCTGGCGGCCGCGCTGGGGGGCGCGCGCGCGAAGCTGCTGGTGGCGGCGCCGCTGCGCACGGCCGAGGGGGCGGCGCGCGTGGCGGGGGGCCGCGCGCTGCTCGTGGTGGGGGGCGCGGCGGCGCGCGGCGGCCGGCCCCCCGCGGGGGCGGCGGGGGCGGCGGGGGTGCGCGCGCTGCTGGTGGCGGGCGCCGACGACCAGCTGCGGCTGCCCGGTCGTCTGCGTCGACGCATGCGCCTGCCGCAGCACGCGCTCGACGCAGCCATCGCGGTCAGTACGACCGTTATTATGTTATAGTACTCTGTTTAGGCCTAACGGATTCTTCAATAAAATGTATTCTTATAACTAGCTAATCTCTCAAACGTTGTTTTGCCATAAAAATTAAAATCGCCATTAAATAGCGGTTGGTGATGGAAGGGTGAAAATTTAGAGTTGTATGTATTTTTAGTGACATAATTTTTAAAAAAATTGTCCATAATATAAAAAAAATTTTAGGGGTGGATAACCCTTATCACTTAAGGATATGAAAAATAGTTGCCGATTCTTAGACCTCCTTATTATGCGTATAAAATATCATAAAAATCGAGCAAGCCGTTTCGAAGGAGTATGGTATGACAACTGATATTGATAAGAAAAAAAAAAATCCCCCCTCCGATCGATCACCCGTCCAATTCAAACAGGGATCGAAATTACGACGGCATGAGCCGAGGTTCGAACCCCTAGTGGTGCCCTCAGACTAAAGTCGTATCCGTCAGGCAGGAGTTGGCCTTCAGCCGCTCCATAAGTCCTTCTGCGGGTTTGGAGTGCCATCTGCACTCGCCCTCTAACGTCCGGTGAAGCTGTAAAGGCCAGCTGCGACCAAACAGCATTAGAGTAGTCCGAAAAAAAAAGACGAAAAAAATATAAGAATAAATTACGAAAAGACAAACACATTTCATTATTTCACGTTACACTATATCCGAACAGTCACAATTTTATATAAATTTCAGGGTTATATCAACTTTAAAACATAAAAATTTAAAAATTATTTCAAAATCTTAATAACAACCTAAAGTTTATCCAGTCCAATTTTGAAGTAAGAAAAACTGGAGATAAATCGTCATGATATATTGTTGCTGGATATAACAAAGAATAGTATAAAGCAAGGCAATGATGGTAAAAAATTTCTTGCAGGATGAATGCGCGCGTTGGGTGCATGAGATAGCAGAGGAAGAAGAAACCTCGCAGGACCCATCACGGGTCAATACCAGTGAGTTAACATATTTTAAATTGTCTATTCGTACAACTAGCTGTAGGCGCGACTTCGTCCGCGTGTAATTTAGCAACATTACTTTATTTTTCTGAAATAAAAGTAGCCTAGGTCTCTCCTTATTACATCAGCTACCTGCTAATAAAATGTCCAACCATTTCAGAGATTAAGAACAAGTATTCTAAGAAATTCGGAACAAACAGATAGGCAGACAGACAAAAATTGTAAAAAAAAACGGTTACTTCAATATTACAAACAGACACTCCAATTTTATTTATATGTATAGATTGTCTATTCCTATTTTAAATTGTATATTTGTATTTTAAATTGTCTATTCATATTTTAAGTTGTATATTAAAGTGTGACTTTATTTTTGAGACATATATAAATAAAGTCATACTTTAAGAATTTGTCGACAAAATGCGACAAGAGGTGAGAGAAGTCATAATCGAACATTCATAAAAGAAATTCAATTGACTTTCTTCTCAGTTCTCAATTGACTCTGTATACTGAACTGGTGAGGAAAACATTTTATTATAAAAAAAATAAGGTCATAAGTGGTTAAAATGACCTATATGAATAAATGATTTTTATTTGATTTGGTTTAAATATTATAAAGTCTTTTTTAAAATATTATAGTCTCTGTTTTCAATATTATCTATTGTTTACTTGATACGGTTGTACTACTTCTAAACGAAGAGGTGTTGAGATTAAATAATGAGATTGAATGCAGGCGCAGAGGACGTATCTCCTGAGCGGATCGAGCGGACCGAACGGGAGCGAACCACGGGGTTAGTATACTATATTAATACCCAATTTTTTTTAATTGTATGGTGCTAAGACCACTTTACTGCAACTTACATAAATCTATTGTGCTCGCCCCTTTTCAAAGTTCGCTCCTAGACCCGCCAGGGACAAGAATTGAAGGATATTCTTAGGAGCAATGGTTTATATCTCCTCAGGATATTGTATACTTTCCAAAGGAGATATTACATTTATGCATGAGTTGGCTACAACCACATAGGATGTGTAGTGGCATTTCCTCTTCAGTTTGGCAAAATCTGCGGATTTTATTTATATAACATAAACTACTTTATAATTTTACTGACTACTCGCCCCGGCTTCGCACGGGTGTACATGTATTATATATATAAACCTTCCTCTTGAATCACTATTTATTAAAAAAAAAACGGAACAAAATCCGTTGCGTAATTTTAAAGATTTAAGCATACATAGGGAGTAGAGACAGACAGCGACAGCGACTTTGTTTTATACTATGAAATGATACATGTTCATACTGTGATATACAACTAACTTTTTTTTTTATTATGATTTTAAACTTATAATTTTCTAGTAATTATTATTTGTTATTTGTTACAATTTGGCTTGTCTTTAATTTGACAGTTTTAATTTCCTTATATATTACATTTGTACGCAATATTTAGCATAAAACTCGAATAATTGTAAATATTGTTTCAGTGGCAATCGTTCTATCGAGATAGTTGGTAAGTACAAAAATGATTTCAACACAGTTTTTTTATGGATGATATTGGAATGGTGCACCCGCCTGCGCTAACGGATTACGCTGCCGGGACACCAGTGGAAGATGACAAGATGAGCATGAGGTCACGTCAGTTAGTCCGTCGTGACAAATTCACCACGAATTTATCACGATGGTTTCTAGGGGGAACCGCGTGGAGGTCAATCTGACATGGTACGTTGCTAGCAACAAAACCATCAGTCCAAATGACTAACGATCCCTTTCTCCCCATTTCCAACACATATAACATTAATTACAAGCACATAGTTGTAATTATCATCTGTGAGACGCACTTCTTAGCATTTCATGTATTTACCGATATATATTTATGATAATAAATAATGGTCACTATAAGCAGTCATTCGTTAAAACCGGAGTCGCACTAAACGATTATATTTTCTTGGTACCTGACTACGAAACGTAACACGATTAAACATCACCGTCGCTAAAACCGGTTGGTCGTTATAAGCGTAGTAGTTATATATGAATTGTACTGTATATACTGTACCAGTATACTTTCTGTCTGTGTATGCCACCTTTAGTCCTTGCAACTTCCTAGAACACTTATCGCCCGGCACGTGTAACATTAGCAACGCATCTGCGCGACATTCAAGAAGTTGCTACTGTTGCTGCACCAGCGCGAGTATGCGACACGTGTAACTTTGTATATAAGGCCAAAATATTTTTATAATAAAAACACTTCTATTTTGTCTCTTTTCGGCTGTATCACTACAAGCTCCCAGGTTCTCGACGAAGTGGGTCCTAGACATAAACCCTAAAGGGACGTGTACACACTGCAGCAGGATCATCCGCAGATCCTTATGGACCGCTGGGTACGGGCCTCGCGCTTACGCTCATTGCCCGGGCATACTGCTGGGGTGAACCACCCCAGCGTCGTTCATTTATCCGCTAGAAGCCGGAAGCCGGTAGTGAGTAGTAGTTTTAAGAGCGCGCGTGGAGAGAGGCGAGTCTGCGAAGATGTGCTTCTCGCCCACTTTCCGCGCGCCTCAACCGGACGACAAATGGCTCCACCGTGGGGACCTTAATATCTCGGGCGATCACGTCATTGAGGATGTACACACATCCCCTTAAAATACAATAGTAGTAACGTAGCGTTCCCCCTCAGAGGGCCGCGTGGTGAGCCGCGTGTGTGGCTCCCGTCCCCTGCCGCTGGCGCCGCCGCGCCGCCGCCTGCCGCTGGCCGCCGCCGACATCCTGCAGCTGCCCATCGTGTTCGCGGACGACGACCCCACCCCCGCGAACCCCGTGCCCCCCGCGCCCCCCGTGGCCCCCGTGTCCCCCGCGCCCCCCGCGCCGCCCGCCGTCACGGTCACCAGCGGGAGGCCACGGTTCGCGCGCGTCATCCTCGCCAAGCGTGGTCGCCCGCGACGACCTATGTTGCTGCGGGATCAATGACCCCCCTAGTCGATCTGGAGTAAGTAATAATAATAACCCTGAACAATTGCCACAGCGCCATCTAGTCCCACAATAAGCAGAGCTTGTGTTATGGGTACTAGACAACTGGTATAAATGCTTAAATGTTTCTTTTTTTTAAATACATGCATAATTTACATAGAGAACACCCAGACCGATACAAACAATCCTATTCATGAATACAAATGTTTATATTGTACGTGGAATGTGTGTATAAATGGAACCCGCGACTATCGAAAGAAAAGCGGTCCTATACCGCTAGTCCAGACTTATTATTATTGTCTTCGGGAGACGAAGTACAATTATTATCACTATTCAATTCAATTCTATGAATTGTCCACTCAAAGCTCTGCTCAGCCTGGAACTAGATGACTATGTGTGAATTAATTATTACTTACTTTATTTTTATGTATTTATAACCATACTTTCTTGCAGGTCGCCTGTTCCCTTGTGACGCAATTTGCAACGCCGTCATTTGGTTATATTGGTTGGTTGGTTATATCGGACCAAGATGTAAAGTGATAACTTAACGCTGTTAATGTTAAAAAGTAATTTTTAAGGCTTTTTGCAAATAAAGAATACGTACAAATATATCAGAGTATTTTATTTCATATTTTTTGTTGGACTTACGTTTTTTTTTCGACTACTCTAATGCTGTTGGCAGCAGCTGGCCTTTACAGCTTCACCGGACGATAGACGAGTGCAGATGGCACTCCAAACCCCCGGAAGGACTTGAGCAACATTTGCAGGTCAACTCCCGCCTGACAGATACGACTTTAGTCTGAGGGCTACGCGAGGTGTTCGAACTCGGCTCAGGCCGTCGTAATTTCAATCTCCACTTGAATTTTTTTTTTTTAAGGATGATAATGGAATGGTGCACCCACCTACGCTAACGGTTTACGCTGGCGGGGCACCAGTGGAGGATGATAAGATGAGCATGAAGTCAGGTCAGTTAGCCCATCGTGACAAATTCACCAAGAATTTATCACGATGGTTTCCAGGGGGAACCACGTGGAGGTCAACCTGACATGGTACATTGCTAGCAATAAGATGATCAGTCCACATTACTAACAATCCCCATTCCCCCCTCCCCACTTGAATTGGACGGGGGTCGATCGGAGGGGCGAAGGACTTACGTACACTTGGTCGAGTGTCATAAGTCAAGCTCACTTAAATGTCCAGGCTAGTGTTGGCGTGGTGGGTCGGGTCATTGGGGTCCCTAAAGTATGGATGAGCGCAATGATTCTTAGTTCACCCGTTATACTCGTAAACGGAAGCTGATTCTATCAAATTTTTTTTTTTGCAATAAACAGGTCTACTTGAATGTGATTGTAAAATATAATATCCCATTATGTTTTGACATATTAGGCATACAAAATTTTAAATTATTTAAAAATTAATACTTTATCAATTTTATATTTTGTTAAACATATCTGTACCTATAGGTATATTTACTCGTATTATTATGTAAGTGAGTTCATGCCACAATAGACCCATTTGGGAATCATGGAAGAGTAACATGTAAGAAACAATCCTTATACAGTGGGATCTGGAAAAGTGAGAAACCTCTATTATTGAGACTTGCAATAAGGCCCAGGTACTTTTTCATTTAGTTAAGGGGACTTTTCGAGATTTGAATTGTAAGATTTTTTTCCATGTTTACCTTATATAATTGGGACTCTGTAGCTCAATTACCTGTATAAGTGAGACAAATTAATCAGACGCGGAGGGCTTTGTTTACAAACATTTGAATGTCTGTCTCACATGCTTTGCTTGTCAGTACAATTTCAGGTTCTTCCACCTCTAATATATGGAATAACGGTACATTTCGACCTCTATAAGCGGGGGCTAGGGAGGTAATAAGACAACTACAATTTTAAACCTCCTTAATTGGAAAACTGGATTAATGAAAACCCTTTATAATTGTTACGTAATTCTTGGTCACTCGAGATCCCAATAAATCAGGGTATTAAATTATTCTGCATATTAAAAATCTGAAAGTGCTTTCAGTAATTTCTTTACTACGTCTGATACCATCACAATTAGAATATACCTAATATTGGAAATGAATAAACACTAGCCTACATTCTTATATAGCTCAATATCCATATTAATAAACTTAATCCGGTCACGCAGACGAAATCGCGGATATAAACTAGTAAGTCAATAAGTGGAACCAATAGCCGTTTGTAAGGGGAGAAATCACCCTCCCGCAAAGTTGTTAGTAAGGTTCGACGATCAGCGAATGCACCGAAGTCGCGGCTCGAGGCGATTGTCGCGCGCATGTGCGACGGCGCGCGCTGTCCGCCGTCGCCACTGTCCTTACTACCGACCGACAGTAGCGCGACTGTCGCCAGCGCCTTCTGCCGCGCCGCCGCGCGACCTCACCACCTTTTCATCCACGGATTCATTCTTCTGTCATTACGACGCGACTGATAAAATGAAAAACGTCGACACACCCTACACATTAGTCTCTACATATTCGGATTGCGCGAGTTGCAAACTGCTTTAATAAACCTTGTGACATTTATTCTGTGGATTGCTGCGGAGAATCGGTAGCACGGTGGTTACCCATGAATGGAAAGCAATATAGGTATGTTTGCCACCACCGAACATATACAAATTATGTAAACCGTTACCGTTTTAGAAGAAACTAAGAGATTAAAACGTGACGTGACGCAACAATTGTGTTAAACTATAACTAGCTGTGCTCGTGGTTTCACGCGCTTGTAATTTATAGCCTGTGTTATTCTGATGTATAAGCGATATTACTGTAAAGATCATCAAAATCCGTTAGTAGTTTTTGCGTGAATCAGCAACAAACATCCATCCATACTCACAAACTTTCGCGTTTATAATATTAGTAAGATCTATTTCTTTGATGATGACAGAAGTTCATATAGGTGTTGTGTTTGAAGTACACTAAGTTATTGTAAAGAATATAAGCTAAGTGCTCTACTTAGATGCAAGCCATGTGTGTTACAATAGACCAAAGGTCTTCAACCCGCGGCCCGCAGGTCACTTGCGGCCCGCCGATGTATTTTCTGCGGCTCGTCAATAGCCCACTCTCAGTAACGACAACAATTAAGTAATAAAAATTACCTTTAATATAAAATAAAAATATCTGTGGTGCGGCCCACTGTACAGAATTTTTTTTTGCCCGTTAATTTGTAAAACATTGGAGACCGCTGCAATAGACCTATGTCCGCACCCCTTCCGTAATCAGTTCGAAAACAACGTCACTGCCTTGCTGATGACCATAACAATCTAAACGACGACATGGAGTATTGTTTAATGAGTTTAGAGTTTTGGAACAGTGCCCTACTCGCTCAGCTGTTGGTGTACCGCCTCTAGCGTCTTGATTGTCCGTCCTCGGAACACGTAAACAGTATCGATCGCTGTTGACTCGTGGCTCGCGACTGCACGTTCCAATCCAACGTAACATCTACGGCACTTAACATGTTACCGACCTATTCCGTTGAACCACTTTGTTGCTGACGAACTGGCCACATACTTTTATAGTTCATATGTTATATTTTTAATTATTAAAAAAAATATTTGTTTGTATTTAAAATAGTCTAATAAAGACAATCTTTGACAGATAACAATACATTTTAAATATTGGAACATTCCTTATTCTGGTTAGTGTTAATATAGATAATCCAGAATGTTTTGAAATTATTAAAGTACTTTAAAATAAGTTACAACAACAAAAATTACAACTTTAGACTTTTTGAATCTCGAAATATATTTGTGAAATTATAAAAAATGTGTAATAAATCTTTTCGAATAAATGAAAAAAACGATTTTCATTTCCATATTTTTATATAAAAATGAAATACTGATGTAAGTAGAAAAAAATAAATACTTAGATGTATTTCATTTTTAAATAAAAATACGGAAATGAAAATCGTTTTTTTTCACCACTACGTCCACAGTTAATGTAATGCCTTTGACTAAAATAAATAATGTAACCATCAAATAATCTTCATTAGTAATAGGTAAATGGTTAGATAATCAATTTTTAATCTACCGTCACATTCAGAATACACATATTAAATATTCGTAATAAATTATTTATATATTTTTTTATTGTGTGATTTAATTAATTAGCTTCGTATTATCTTATTAATATTATAAACACAAAAGTTTATATGGATGGATGTTTGTGATGATGAAACTTTATTAGTAGTATATAAGCTTATACATCGGAATAACATAGAATACTTTCATGCGGATGAAACCGCCGGTACAGCTAGTATTATAGAAATGACAAATGTTTGAACAGTAAATTTAATACAAATATATATTTTATTCCTATTTTCTCCTTGGCTTTTACGGGTATTTTTATTTTATTATAAATTAAATAATAAAATTAAAAAATACCCGTAAAAGCCATTTATTTTTATTTATATTATATATTAAGCACCTTTTGTACTATATACGTATAACATTTATTTAATTATCATCAGGTTTTTTTTTAATCTGGACAAAAACAACAAAACAATAGCATACTCATTTTACCGAAACAAAACAAAGAATAGTGCAGACTTAAATAAAGTAAATAATTTATAAGTATTACCTACGATCCGCATTACGTTACCTACCTGTGTTCCTATCTAGTCATACTGCTGCTATCTGTTCAATAATTCAAGATATTCAATAGGTACACCATATAACCTCCAATTCAATTGCCCCAGTTGTTGTTGCTACTGCATTATTCCGTTCTGTGCCACAGATATGCAAACTACTACTACTAGAAATGAAAATGGATGCGTGTTTCTACACCATAAAGTACAACTGAACGACTGACGAACTTAATAACACTAATTTTTGTAAACAATTACAACGAAATAATATAATTATTTTATGTACCTACAATAGAAACAATAACATTAACCTACTGGAAACTAGAACTAGATTTTTATTTTTTAATCGATAATAATAATGTATTTATTTAGCAAAAAAGTCAAAATTAGCATACCTACATTAAATTAATTTTGCAGTATGTATACATGAATGAACATGTATATACATATATATATATATATATATATATATATATATATAAACACCTCTTTGGGCACTTTGTTGATCACGCCACAACCTAAACACTTGCCGATTCCACCTTTTGCACTGAATAACTTGACTCCTATCGCGTATATCTCAGGCGGTATGGCAACGTCGCATTCTATTTTGCGATGCGGCCATATATATTCGTCGATAGTACGATATACTCGACACTTTTTTTACTAATAATTCGTGACTGAATGGCTCCGAACGGCTAAATTTTTGGTATACACAAAGACTTTTTGGCTCTGAATATATTCCAAAAATCAATTAATTATGTTGATCACTTTATATACTCGTCCTTACTGCGATACTTACTTTCATCCGAATATATATAGATACCGTAACGGTCTATCAATTATGACTTTATTAATTTACTAATGTAGATATTTTATATTCGCAATGCTCCATACATGCAAGCTCCAGCAACGGTGGAGGCAGGGTCCCCCCTGCACCGTACACCGCACCCCGCGCACACAAACAAATTAGATATTTTTTGAATACACAAAGACTTTTTGGCTCTGTATATATATTTCAAAAATCAGTTAATTGTGTTGATCACTTTATATACTGGTCCTTACTGCGATACTTATTTTAATCCGAATATATATAGATACCGTAACGGTCTATCAATTATGAATTTACTAATCTAGATATTTTATATTCGCAATGCTCCATACATGCAAGCTCCAGCAACGGTGGAGGCAGGGGGAGCACCGTACACCGCACCCCGCGCACATAAACAAATTAGAATAAATTAAATTCATAAGATTATTTATATATTTCGACTGCCTCGGTGGTCACACCGCTTTACATCCGATGGTCGCGGGTTCGATTTCTCGCACGATGCAAACATTTGTACTCATCGGTCATCGATTGTTTTCATCGGTCTGGGTGTTTTATATGTATTTACAAAATAAAAATATCTATTTATATCAGTTCAGTATCAGTCTGTGTTAATTGTCCAGGGTTATTTATTATATTTTTATAAACGGTTATCTTTTTCCATCGCACCGCTCGCTATCGACAGTGAATTCATAGAAATGTCACTCTAAAAACAAAAATAGTTTTGTGTTTTGTTTTGTATTTCAAATACTAAATGCAAAATAGGTATTTTCAAAATACTTTTTCAAAATAAAGTACCTTTTGAATTTTTGTCCAAACCTCAGATATTTTATTTATTTTAGGTATATCAATCATTACATAGTGTAGTATAAAACAAAGTCGCTGTCGCATCTAACAGTACATAAACAAAGAAAGAAGACTTTTTGGCTCTGATACCGTAACGGCCTATGAATTATGAATTTATTATACCTAATCTAGATATTTTATATTCGCAATGCTACGTACATTGTAATATCCGCCTCCATTCATTGTAACGGTGGAGGGACTAAATAGTTGAATAAAACTGAATAAGCAGTTGCTCCACTCTATAGGTATGCGTCGTCGTCGTATGCTGTTCATTTTTTCACTCGTTTTGGCGCCAAGAGAGGGTCACATAGTCGTGGTCAAGTTAAGAACTTATAATTTAATTTTAATGACAATAGATACAAGTAAAAAGTAGGTATTATATTAATGTACGTAAGTACTGTACTTAAAAATATTTATTCTTTATTGTACATTTGAAAAACTTAACACTTAAGGACTTGTACATATACACGTACATACTGCCATTTTCTCTTAAAGACATCCAGAGAAGCACTATTTATCAAATACGCGGGGTGCACCGACCTTTGACCTTATAACACCTGATTCGCGCGTAACGAATTACATTGCTACTTACATTACTATTTTATAGTGGATATTTCACTATAAAATATTATTATTTCTTTAGATTATGACATAATAGCATAGTTTACATGATTTTAAGTGAAACATACGATAAAAAAAATTCCCGTAAAATGTAAAAGATAAAAAATGGTTATTGTTGGTTATCCTTGAGAGATAGACATATACCATCACGGACTTTTTTGTTGACCTTATTTTGATACATCTCAAAGCACTAGACAATACGCATTTTCATTAAACAGTATTGTATTTTTTTTATTTATTTAACTTTAATGCACAAAAAAATTTGTACATGTGGCGGACTTAATATCTTGCCGCGTTATTTACCAGGCAACCATGAGTGGTGCAGCGAAAGATTATTGGCGGTGCACTAATATAAATAAGAAATGTCAAAAAAAGATATATAAATACAAAGCAAAATATACATCTCTATAAAAAAATAACAATATACATACATAAATATATAACCCATAAATGTATAAATAAACACATAATGATCCGATAATCAAATTATAAGTACAGTCTCAAATTGAAAGTAAGAAAAACATATAGAGAGAACTATAGGGATATAACAGAAAGATGTGAAAAAAGGAGAAGGACAGTAAAAAAGTTACAAATTTAAATAATGTTCCCGCAATTTCTGTTTACATGAATTTATTACATTATTATATATATTAGGCATACGACTAGCCTTATGACTGTTACTTTTTTTTTAATCTATACATGTAAATAAAATTGGAGTGTCTGTTTGTAATATTGAAATAACCGTTTTTTACTATTTGCATATGAATATAAATACGGTACATACACCAAAATAACATATTTTACAAGTTTTGTCTGTCTGTCTGTCTGTTTGTTCCGGCTAATCTCTGAAATAGCTGGACCGATTTTGACGGGACTTTTTTTGGCAAGTGGCTGATGTAATAAGGAGTAACTTACGCTACTGTTATTTTAGAAAAATAAAATAAATTTTCACGCGGACGAAGTCGCTTTGGCCAGCTAGTCTATAGATATACCGAGATTTAATATTTAAGTTGCTATTATGTTGTTGACAAAATTTTACTGTAATGTTACTATTACGTTATCCTACACAATTTGTATTATTTTGGATGAATAAATAAATAAATAAATAATAATCTATACATCTATACATATAAGTAAAATTGGAGTGTCTGTTTGTAATATTGAAAAAACCGTTTTTTACTACATGCATATGAATACATATAAGGTTCATTCATTCGTTCATTCATTCATAATTTAAGAGCTACGCTCTTGTCGGTGGAGCTCTTGCCATAAGGTATATAAGGTACATATAAGGTACATATACCAAAATAACAATTTTTATAATTTTTGTCTGTCTGTCTGTCGGTCTGTTTGTTCCGGCTAATCTCTGAAATGGCTGGACCGATTTTGACGGTACTTTTTTTGGCAGGTAGCTGATTTATAAGGAGTAACTTAGGCTACTTTTATTTTAGAAAAATAAAGTTAAATTCCACGCGGACGAAGTCGCGGGAACAGCTTGTTTTTAATAAAAACGGTTTATTTGATAGAAAAAACATCTTTTTTGTGGTACTTGAGAATGTTGAAGCCTGTTGTTTGAAATATTGAAATAACCGTTTTTACTACTTGCATATGAATATAAATACGGTACATACACCAAAATAACATATTTTACAATTTTTGTCCGTCTGTCTGTTTGTTCCGGCTAATCTCTGAAATGGCTGGGCCGATTTTGACGGGACTTTTTTTGGCAGGTAGCTGATGTAATAAGGGTACTACCTAGTAACTTAGGCTACTTTTATTTTAGAAAAATAAAGTTAAAAACCACGTGGACGAAGTCGCGGGAACAGCTAGTGTATAATATATTAGAGATACCTACGTGTTTTTTTATTGATGACTAGCTGTACACGGGATTTCGTCCGTGTGGAATTTAACTTTATTTTTCTAAAATATAAGAAGTTAAATTCCACGCGGACGAAGTCGCGTGTACAGCTAGTTGTCGGTAGTCTAGCGATTTAGCTAGCACACTGCTTTGATTCCTGCTTGGTGGTCGAGGGTTCGTTTCCTCGCACGCTGCAAACATTTGTATTCATGAGTAGGATTGTTTGTAACGGTCTGGGTGTTTTCTATGTATAGATAATATATATGTATTTACGAAAAAAATCTTTGTATTTATATCAGTTGTCTAGTACCCATAACATAATCTTCAGCTAGCTTAACTTGGGTCTAGATGAAGCTGTGTGAATTGTCCTGAGATTACTATTATTATTAAATGGTACACAGGTAAACTACTAACTAGGCCATATTGGTGTTGTTTGTTATGGTGAAAAAACTAGTATATATATAAGTTACACGTACAATTTCAAAGACTTATTTCTTCAAAACTACTGGCCATTCTGAAATAAAACTTTAGGGTTTGTATATGTAATGTTTGCATATAAAATATGATTAAAGGTTACCAGTGTATTTACACTTTTACTGAACAAACAGAGTTGTTTAATACTGAAAATATTGTGTGGAAGGCATCAATTACTTTCAGTGCATGTATAGCTTTTCTCTTTTCCTAATTATTATTATTATTAAGTTTAAAGTGGTTGAATTTTACGTAAGGGGTATTTATACATTATTTCTAATTTACCATTTATTTTAAGTTTTTAAACTCTATTCATCGAGACCTATCTAATGAGTCCAAACACGATATTTCTGCTGTAAGTTTTCGAAGAGTATGTTCATCATCTGATAATACTGGTGCCAGCATGAAGTCAAGGTTAACAGATAACTAATTACTTTTATTTCGTCAAAATCTTTAGATTACGTATAATAAATTCATAATATCGCTACCTATTCAAATCAAAACAAGTATTAGGTACTTCATGTACTAGTATATAAATTCATCAACACACAAGTAAATGATTTTTAAATATATTCAGAGCCAAAAAATCTTTGTGCATTTAAAAAATTTTGCCGATACGGATTCACTATTGCAGGAAATTGTTGAAAAAATATATATCGAGTATCTACTACTATCGACGAATACATTTGGCAACAACGCATGGTCTCGGCCGGAACGGCAACATCGCATATAAGAATACAAAGATAGTGGTAGAACGCGGAACGGCAACATGTTGCCGTTCAGCCACGCTACCGTTATAGTGGTAGAAAGAGAGAGACAGTGGAATCAGCAATATCTACGGATCGTGGCTGGATCAACTAAGTGTGCAAGTTTATATAAATGTATATATATATATATATATATTTGTCTTTAATTCAAAGGAAATATAAATAATGAACGCATCACATTTAAAACAGTATAAATAGTTAATAATTTAATAATAAGTTAATAGTTTAATAAGTACGTCCGTAATATTATCACATGGTAACAGCACGTATTATGGCAAAAATAAACATCGGCTGATTTGAAAAGATTTATTATAGTAATAATAGTAATCTCAAGACAATTCACACAGCTTCGTCTAGACCCAAGTTAAGCTAGCTGAAGATTATGTTATGGGTACTAGACAACTGATATAAATACAAAGATTTTTTGTGGTAAATACATATATATTATCTATACATAGAAAACACCCAGACCGTTACAAACAATCATACTCATGAATACAAATGTTTGCAGCGTGCGAGGAATCGAACCCTCGACCACCAAGCAGGAATCAAAGCGGTGTGCTAGCTAAATCGCTAGACTACCGATAACTAGCTGTACACGCGACTTCGTCCGCGTGGAATTTAACTTCTTATATTTTAGAAAAATAAAGTGAAATTCCACACGGACGAAATCCCGTGTACAGCTAGTCATCAATAAAAAAACACGTAGGTATCTCTAATATATTATACACTAGCTGTACCCGCGACTTCGTCCACGTAACTTTATTTTTCTAAAATAAAAGTAGCCTAAGTTACTCCTTATTACATCAGCTACCTGCCAAAAAAATCCCGTCAAAATTGGTCCCAGCCATTTCAGAGATTAGCTGGAACAAACAGACAGACGGACAAAAATTGTAAAATATGTTATTTTGGTGTATGTACCGTATTTATATTCATATGCAAGTAGTAAAAAACGGTTATTTCAATATTACAAACAACAGGCTTCAACATTCTCAAGTACCACAAAAAAGATGTTTTTATTAAAAACAAGCTGTTCCCGCGACTTCGTCCGCGTGGAATTTAACTTTATTTTTCTAAAATAAAAGTAACCTAAGTTACTCCTTATAAATCAGCTATCTGCCAAAAAAAAGTACCGTCAAAATCGGTCCAGCCATTTCAGAGATTAGCCGGAACAAACAGACAGACAGACTAAAATTATAAAAATAGTTATTTTGGTATATGTACCTTATATATATTCATATGCATGTAGTAAAAAACGGTTATTTCAATATTACAAACAGACACTCCAATTTTATTTATATGTATAGATGTATAGATTATTATTTATTTATTTATTTATTCATCCAAAATAATACAAATTGTGTAGGATAACGTAATAGTAACATTACAGTAAAATTTTGTCAACAACATAATAGCAACTTAAATATTAAATCTCGGTATATCTATAGACTAGCTGGCCCCAGCGACTTCGTCCGCGTGAAATTTTATTTTATTTTTCTAAAATAACAGTAGCGTAAGTTACTCCTTATTACATCAGCTACTTGCCAAAAAAAGTCCCGTCAAAATCGGTCCAGCTATTTCAGAGATTAGCCGGAACAAACAGACAGACAGACAGACAAAACTTGTAAAATGTGTTATTTTGGTGTATACCGTATTTATATTCATATGCAAGTAGTAAAAACGGTTATTTCAATATTACAAACAGACACTCCAATTTTATTTACATGTATAGATGTATAGATTAAAAAAAAAGTAACAGTCATAAGGCTAGTCGTATGCCTAATATATATAATAATGTAATAAATTCATTTAAACAGAAATTGCGGGAACATTATTTAAATTTGTAACTTTTTTACTGTCCTTCTCCAATTTTCACATCTTTCTGTTATATCCCTATAGTTCTCTCTATATTTTCTGTTTTTCTTACTTTCAATTTGAGACTGTACTTATAATATGATTATCAGATCATTATGTATTTATTTATATATAATATTTATACATTTATGGGTTATATTTAAATGAATTTAATCGATAAAATCGTTGTTAAGTATTAAATTAATTTTAAGTGATATTAACTATTATATTATGCATAAAAAATATTTGTAATAATAAAGAAAATACATTTAAAATGTTTTACTTGTTGTGTTAGTTATTTATAAGATCTTACTATAATTGTTAGCTGCTTTACAATTTAGAAAGTACAATAGGTAATGTAAATTAAAATTAATTGAATACTTAACAACGTTTTGTTCGATTAAATTCATTTAATTATTAAAATAGTTAATTTAAAATTAGAATAAAGACAAAAAAAAATAACAAAAAAAATCGGTGGCGGGAATCGAACCTTGAGCGTCCGTTTGGTAAGTTGATTCAAAGGCTTATTAAAATCAAAATTCAAAATTCAAAGGCTTATTTCTTCGAAATTACTGGTCATTTTGAAATAATACTTAGGGTTCGCATACCTTTATCGGATACTACTACTACACGGAGTTTCGTCAAAATAAAATATCTAGGTTAGGTATAATAAATTCATAATTAATAGACCGTTACGGTATCTGTATATATTCGGATCAAAACACTATACTATGAAATAAGAACGAGTATGTAAATTGATTAACACAAGTAATTGATTTTTGAAATATATTCAGAGCCAAAAAGTCTTCTTTCTTTATTTATGTACTTGTTAGATGCGACAGCGACTTTGTATTATACTATACTATACTATACTATGTAATGATTGATATACCTAAAATAAATAAAATATCTGAGGTTTGGACAAAAACTCAAAGGGTAATTTATTTTGAAAAAGTATTTTGAAAATACCTATTTTGCTTTTAGTGTTATAGTACTTTAACTGATATGTTTTAAGTAACAATGTTTAATTATAATTAATACTACTGCACCAACACTCCGATCGTGCAAAAAAATTTGCTGTTTCATTATTTTTTAGTTCAATTAGTGGTCTACCTAAGTCCTGGGCTAAGGGGGGAGAGTCATGACGCCCCCATGACTCCCATGACCTCCATGACGCTCCCCCCTGGATCCGCCGTTGCGTCTTCTCTTTATTCGCTCAGTAACGTTGTTACAAAAGAAAAGATTCCCGTCCAAAAAAATAATAAGTATTGAGGTTTGATCTGGAGTCACGTTACTCCAGACTGATTTCTATGAATATTTAGATTAGATAGACTATTATTCTTGAAATACTAGCTAGACATTATTAAGTTACTGTAGCCATAATGTAGTAGCCCAAACGTGCCAATGAGGAAGCCCTTGGCAAATGCTGCACCCTGATTGGCCCGTTTGAATTGGATCAAGAACTGCTCGTATGCCAAAAAGGTGGATTTGTATAAAATCGTGTATAAATCGCGTAATTATTATTATTACTCGTCGTGACAGTTGTGGCTCAAAACGGATCAACATTTATATATGGTCATCTGGCATTAGATCAACAAAAGGCCTCCGGATCAACAAGTGAAAAAGGATCAACAAAAAACTACCTATACGGCACGTCTGAGCCACAAAGTGCCCAAGGGGATATTTATATATATATATATATATATATATATACCGCCACTCCAATATAGTAAAACAATAAATAAAACCGATATGTACACTACTAACAATTATTTGCTAAACACGACTCCGCTCAGTATATTGCTGCAGCCGAAGCTACAGCGCTGATTTTCAGCGGAGCCATTAGGATAAATGAAATAGCTCATAAACAAAATTATAGAAAATAATAATAGTTATGGATCGACTTATAAGCGACAATCCGAACAAAAAATATTATGAGCACTTTTTTATTATATATCTACAATGAGGGCTTTTTTATTAATCAATCAAGCAATTTGTATAATTAAATAGTTTTTTTTAAAATTAATAATAATGGAATGATGCACCCGCCGGTCTACGCTGGCGGGGCACCAGTGGAGGATTATATGATGAGCATGAGATCAGGTCAGTTCGCCCATCATGTGAAATTTAGCCGGAATTTATGACAATGGTTTCAAGAGGGAACCGCGTAGATATCTACCTGGCATGGTACATTGCTAGAAGTAGGGTTATCATTCCACATTACTAACTGTCTCCTTTCCCTCCGATGATGAGGGTAAGCTGGTGGGGTACCAAGTTTCAGTGGGCGGTTTTCTTTATATCAGTCAGTCAAATTGTATGATTAGATTGATATTTTTTAAATGGATAATAATGGAATTATTTATCCGGCTGTACTAAAGGTTTACGCTGGCGGGGCACCAGTGGAGGATTATGCGATGAGCATGAGATCAGATCAGTTCGCCCATCATGTGAAATTTACCCGGAATTTATGACAATTGTTTCAAGAGGGAACCGCGTAGATATCAACCTGGCATGGTACATTGCTAGCAGTAGGGTCATCAGTCTGCATTAGTAACTGACCTTTCCTCCTGATCATGAGGTTAAGCTGGTTCCTACCAGCTTACCAGGTATGGAGGAACATGTCTAACATTTCCCACTGAGGTTTTTTACTGAATAATAATGAAACGGGGCACCGCCTTTGCTAACGGTTTACGCTACGCCTACCAGTTGAGGATGATAAGACAAGCATGAGGTCAGGTCAGTTATCTCATCCTAGCGAATTTATGACAACGGTTTCCAGGGTCAGTTGCGTGAAGGTTAAACTTACATGGTACATTGCTAACAGTGGAGTCATAATAATATGTCCACATTATTAACAATCCACTTTCCCTCTCTTTCACTGAGGTAGAAATCAGTCAGGTTAGAACGTTCATCGTTTGATTTCGCCTGAGTTGGTATATTGCTAACAATGTGGATAGGTTATACTGTATTATAACAAGAATCGTAGCCAGTACTTAATTGTTTTAACCTCAGTTTTTATCATTTTAAGCACTAGCTCACGAATGTCTTTTTATGTGTTTCAATATGTTCTTTTTAACTATTCTAATTCTGTTGGCTGTAACTAACCTTTACTGCACCATTACAGTTTATGTAGTTTCGGTTATTTATTCTTTTGATGACGTCGGTGACTTAGCGGTTTAGCAGATCGCTTTACTTTCGATGGTCGCGTGTTCTATTCCTCACAATGTGCAAACATTTCTGTTCTTGAGTATGATAGTATTGGTCTGGGTGTTTGCTATGTAAAAAAAGAAATATATATATATCTAAGTATTAATAACAGTTGTCTAGCACCCATAATACAAGCTCTGTTTGACTTGGGACTAGATGGCACTACGTGGATTGTGTTGGGTTATTCTTATTATTATCCGTCCAGCCCTTCAAAGTTAACAAACAGACAGATAGATAGACAAACTATCCCATTGAAAACTTTAGTATGCTTTAGTAATATGAACTTTATCGTCATAACATAAATAGAAATAGAAATAATCTTTATTAAAATAAACTCATTACAAGCACTTTTGAATAATCATATTTTATTTCTACCACTCATTCGGAATGCAAATTCAACACAAGAAGAATGAGCAAGAAACTTGTGTGTTGCTCTTTTGAATAGATGTTTTTTTTATATAATAATTACAGTATAACAAGTAAGAGGCATGCGATAATCAACATAGAAGTCGCTACGCACTCATTATTAGTGTAATCAACTGTAATCAGATAATATTGTCAGTGCTATGGATTTTAAGTTTTTCTATAATATAGTAAGCTTTTTTGCATAAACGAGAATAAAGTTCATATTCCAATGCTGTTGTGAACTAAAGTTCAGTGTCTACGACCTTAATTTTCACAACAAGGCGTCTGGTCGCGCCATACTGTCTGTAGAAACATTTTTTACGACTAGAATGATAAACAAGTTGATTATTCATCTGAAAGCAGCAACGTCATTTAGAGTGTCAGATCGAAGTTCGATTACTGAACCGTCTACACTTTTCTTATGTTATTGTAATGATAAACAAGCTGACGGCTCAGATGATAAGCGATAACCATCACATATAGGGGGGAAAGCGAATTGTTAGTAATGTGGATTCATGACCTGGGGGTCATGAATTACTAGCAACAATTTAAATAGGAAAAATTAAAATTTTCCCGAACAATTATTATTTTCTTAAGAGCTGTTCATACTTTAAAATCTATTAGAAAAGAAATTAGCCATAACAATTACTTTAATATAACTGTAATAGGGGAAGAAACAGGATAGTAACACTATTGCTATCAATGTACCATGTCAGATTGACCTCCACGCGGTTCCCCCTGGAAACCATCGTCATAAATTCTTAGTGAATTTGTCACGATGGGCCAGCTGACCTAACCTCATGTTCATCTTATCGTCCTCCACTGGTGCCCCGCCAGCGGAAACCGTTAGCGCAGGCGATGCACCATACCATTATCATCCGTAAAAAAAAACCATCACCTATATGATGATGATCAGCACTGCCTTCACCTTAACATGTAACGCCCGTGATACCACTCATGTGTTGCCATTCCAGAGCATTAAGATGTCATGACTCTTATACTGTAAATTTGAACAAAGCAAACTGCTTGGCGCCTGAAATCGATGATACGAACGTGCCCACGCAGACTGCTTTTTGCAAAGTCTATATATGCCTCGGTCAAAATTTTAATTATTTTCCCACCGACGGATACCCTGTCCAATTCAAATGGGGATCGAAGTTACGACCGCCTGTACCAAGGTTCGAACCCCTAGCGGTGCCCTCACACCAAAGTCGTATATGTCAGGTGGGAGTTGGCCATCAGCCGCTTCATGAGTCCTTCAGCGGGTTTGGAATGTCATGTGCACTCGCCCCGTATCGTCCGATGAACCTGTAAAGGACAGCTGCAGTCAAAAGCATTAGAGAAGTGCAGAAAAAAGTTTTAGAAGATTAACGATGTAATTTTACATGTTACTGATCATACTGAATTATCCTATGTCAATTATCTATGATTATACATTATAATCTTCACAAATAGTATAAAATAATTGTATAGAGTCTGTAGTTCAATGTAATTTTGTGCAACTTAAAGGATAGTATAGCGTTTTTATCACGAAACGTGACCCTCAATATTTTTTGGATAAAACAACATCTGCTGGGTCAACTAGTGCCCATCTAATAAAATATTTAGGATTATTGCACTCGCTGCGCCCTCCCGTTCTGTGCCCGTTGTAATTGGAAAATGCTTAAAATATTTAAAATCACGATTTTTCCCCTGTGTTTATTAGAACATTTGTACAATATCTATCTGAACGAAAAAATACATATCGTAGAGCATCGGAGCTTAGTTGTTAAGCTTAGTAGTTGGTGTTGTTGTCTTAGCTTAGTAGTGGCCTTGGACGCAAAGAATCTGAAATCAAATCTGATTCAGATGAGGACCAAAAGTTTTCAATTTATATTTTTGCTCGACTCTCCAGAGATGCAAAATACTCTTAAAAATCCAAATTTGTACGAGGTATTTGTAATGTACGAGTATAGTCGTATATTTCATTAATTTCTTCTCATGTATGTTAAGAATTTATGATAACAAGAAATATGTAGAACCAATTACTTGCAATATATTACACTAATACACAATTGGACTGCGACTACTGTAAAAATATTTCAAAAGAATATTAAAACAGTATTTTTATGTAATATGTACATCAGAATTATTCAAAGAGGCTTTTTTATAGGCAACAAACTGTTATGCAGATTTCATTTAATGTAATTATTTTTTTAAATTCTTTATGTAAAAAAGGGAAAAATTGCATATGTAAAATAAAAAAAGATGGCGGTACGCTCACCTCTTTTGTTTAATATTCAAGCCCATTTTTTTTAAATACATACATAATGAATATAGGACTAGGGTTTTCCTATGTTCATGCCAATACAATCAGACTCATAAATTTTGTATTTAACAATTTAATTTTAACTGTTTCATATTCATGAAATTCATACTCACGAAAATAAAATGTTTGTACTGTGCGAGGAATTAGACCCGCGATCATCCGAAATAAAGCAGTGTGCTAAACCACTAAACCACTGAGGTGGTAAATAGAATTGTTAAAATAACTGTGCAAATAAAAAAATATTTAAGCACTTTTTATGTAATTGGTAAGGCAAACAAACATTTACGTGTATTGTAATGTGTACACTAGCCGCGGGGGTTAAAGCTTTTCTTTATGTTTGGGTGTAAGGGGGTAGTTAGTAAGGGTGGTTAATAAATAATAAATTTTACAACCGTTTTGATTAGCGTCGTCGTAAGAAAATTTATGTGCAAATTGTATTTTCATACTGACGTGACATAAGTGATCAACATCTAGTAAGTAGCTGGGTGGTCATTAATTTGAAGGAAGCAAAAAGGGTGGAAGTATCAAGAAACGAAAATACATCCCTTCATTTATACGGGAATATTTCCAAGAATTAGTTATACTTTTATTTAATGGATAATTTTTTATGGATGATAATAGAACGGTGCACCCGCCTGCGCTAACGGTATACGCTGGCGGTTCGCCAGTGGAGGATGATAAGACGAGCGTGAGGTTAGGTCAGTTAGCTCATCGTGGCAAATTCACCAGAAATTTAACATGATGATTTACAGTGGGAGCCGCATTGAGTTCAATCTGACATGGTACATTGCTAGCAATGGGGTTATTAATCCACATCACTAACAATCTCCTTCCGCCCCAATGGATGATAATGGAATGGTGCACGCGCCTGCAATAGCGGTTTACACGGGCGGAGCACCAGTGGAAGATGATAGGATTAGTATGAGATCAGGTCAGTTGGCCATTGGATAAATTCATAGTGAATTTATTACGATGGTTTCCAGCAATGGTATCATCAGTCCACATTACTAACAATCCAAAACTCAAATGGGGAAGGCCCCACAGAGACTCTGACGGGTTGGATACCCAATCGTTCATTTACTAAGTTCATTCATTTTCTAGATTTTTGTATGGGAATACTCTTACAGGACTTGCTGAAGATCCCAATCGGTAAATATGGGTATATTTTCCGATATTGAGATAAAGTTTTTTATAGAAATGGGTATAAAAATTTACAATAACATACCAAAAGATACCTTTAAATAAGTTCAAGACATCTGTTAAATCATATTTACTGAGCAAAGTCTATTTATTACTCACGAAACGATTACTAGAACGACGAGAGTGCATGGCAATAGTTGTACATGCACGGGATTTTCATTTAATATTAGACATAGACACCTATATAAGTATTCAATGTAAATAAATGTCTTTTAAAATAAAACTACGATGAAATTCAGTTTAATTTCTTGCTAGTTCTTCTCAATTGAATCTGTATACTGAACTGGACGGTAGGGAAAAAGTTTATAAAACAAAAAAAAATATCCTACTGAATAAATGATTTTTGATTTGATGAGATTTTAGATAGTTGTTTTTGTATATGATCTTTATGTAGTCAAGTAAAGTATGATATTGAAGTAACTAACAGTATTACTATTTAACTATTATCAGATTGATAAGTATATCTTTATACTACGATTACGTGTATGTAATACCTTTGTATTGGAAGGACATTGTGATCGATACTTCGTTACCATGTAGAATTGCTTAATTAGCAATATAATAATTAGATATACCGTAGGTAATATACTTTGTGAAGTCGCTGCTAAGCTGCATTCGTTTTCGATGATAGTACGAAATTATATCAAATATTCATGTAGGTCTATTACAGATTCTTATGATATGTCAAAAACTGCCGTCAGTTCGGAGTGTATTCGAGCTAAGAAGAACTGACAATAAATTCAGCTCTTATTCTTTTCAAATGTGCTTGTACATATTTACAAAAATAGAGATTCATTTTTAAAATCAAAATTAGGGAGAATAGAATGACCTCCAGCATATGCTATTGCAATTTTGACAAAGGGGTACCAAATATAAATGTATCAAGTCAGGTTGACCACCACGCGTCCACGCGTTTTCCCTTGGAATCCATCGCGATAAATTCTCGAGGAATTTATCCAAAGGTCAACTGACCTAATCTCAAGCTCATCTTATCATCCTGGTGCTTCGCCAGTGTATACCATTAGCGCAGGAACCATTATCATCCAGTAAAAAAAAAATATTGGGTTGATTGGGTTATTGTAAAGTGCTTGGATCTGTAGCACTGCGACCTACATAGATCTATTGTGCTCGCCCTTTTTCAGAGTTCGCTACCTAGACCCGTCAGGAACAACAATTGAAGGATAATCTTAAGAGCGATAGTTTTTAATTCCTCAGGATAGAGTGTAAACTTTCCAAAGGAGATATTACGTTTATGCATGAGTAGGCTACAACCACATAGAATGTGTAGTGGCGTTTCCTCTTCAGTTTGGCAAAATCTGCGGATTTTTGTTGTGCACAGGTCTAGGTTTGCCATAAGTTTGTTGGTTATGCCATGAATACAGCCACGACGCTGATTTTCAGTGATGATGATGTTTGGTTACAGGGGGGCGCGACGTCCGCGACGTGCCACCAGGTGAGGCATGCGGGCGGCGGGCGCGGCCAGCTGAGCGGCGGCGAAAGACGACGCGGGCGGGCGGCGGGGGGCGGCGGCATGCCGGGCGGCCGCAGGGGGCTTGTGGCCCCGCAGAACACCTTCCTGGAGAACATCATACGCCGGTCCTCCTCCCAACGTCAGTATCGCTTCCTTGAACCCATTTTTATGTAACTAGGATGTTCCCCCCTCGATCGATCCAAACGGAGATCGAAATTACAATGGCCTGAACCAAGGATCGAACACCAATTTTTTTATTTATGGAGTATTGTCAGGTGAGCACTGCGACCTGCATAGATCTATTATACTCGCCCTTTTTCAGAGTTCGCTACCTAAGGAAGGATATTCTTAGGAGCGAGGGTTTTTATCTTCTCAGGATAGAGTGTATACTTTCCAAAGGAGATATTTTGTTTATGCATGAGTGGGCTCCAACCACATAGGATGTGTCACTACACACTTGGTTGGTTTGCTAAGCTGAAGAGGAAACGCCACTGCGTTTAACCCGGAGCCCTAGCTGCGCCTTCAAACTAAAGTCGTATCTGTCAGGCGGGAATTGTCTTTCAGTCGCTTCATAAGTCCTTTCGGGGGTTATGAGTGCCATCTGTACCTGATTCCTATCGTCTGATAAAGTTGTAACGGTCCGCTGCGGGCAACAACATTGGAGTAATCCGAAAAAAAAACTAGAATGGGAAACTAGTTGACAGGTTCTGATGATAAATCGTAAGCGTGGTCTCTATACTTGAACAGCAAGGGCATCACATTATCATGACGCCCGTAATACTCTTGATGCGTTGCTATTCCGGAGTACTAAGATGTCAACGTTAACATTCGTTCAGTTTCTACAAAATCCGCCAATACAACCGGTGACGTGTTACGTGCGAATAGTGACGCAAAGGTCGTACATTAGTGCGTGCTCATATTACGTTCTAAAATTTGATGGTTATAATATTATTCCTTTATAGTCACATTTTAATTTCCAAATTCTATTAATATTTATTTTACAATTAACATAAAGTTTATTAATCCTATAATACCTAAAATAAATATAAAATTAATAGGATGAAATCAAAATAACGGTATTAACTTCTTCGAACGTTTTATTGTAAGTGGCAGGTTTCTTCGAGCAAAGAAAATAAACAGGCCTATTTAGTACTGGTATTTTAATTATATTTTATGTGGACAATTTATTTACAAATTATTATTTAGAAGTTTATATAAAAATACCGTCATTAATCCGCAGTAGGTACTATCGAATCTTCGGCTTGTATTCGGTATTTGGTCGAATTTTCATAAATAAAGTTATAACGAAAGAACTTTATGCTATCTTTCTGCAATAACATAGAGAAATCCTAAATTAATTTTCGGTATGCGTTGCTCTACTAAGAGCAATAATTAGGAAGACAAATATTCTATATTATTCAATAATTGTAAAATGTAAGAGGAGGGAATTGGTATCTAAAATATAGGTTTCTAATTAGTTTACCAGAGAACAATTAAATTTGTATGAAAAATAAGTTAATATTGCTATTATTATTATAAAATGTTCTCCTAATCGTCGGCCTTTAGACACACATCACTGTTCTCAGTCGCCGGATACAGTGTAATGGCCGCATGATGCCAGCAGTGCGCGCTAGAGACATAATCCTACTTTCTCTTTCTCACATATACTATAGCTGCGTCCCTACTATTCACTCAAACTGCAGGAAGTAAGCCTATGTGCTAAATGGCTAGACAACTGAAGCACTTCGCATCTAAGTGTGCGGGTAGCGATATTTACCCTTTTCTGGTTATTTACAGCAGACAGCAGCTTTCTGTTGGCGAACGCGCAGATCGTGGACTACCCCATCGTGTACTGTAACGAGACCTTCTGCAAGATGAGCGGGTACAACCGGGCTGAAGTCATGCAGAAGTCTTGCAGGTGAACCATTAAACTATTTATTTACCGCTGTATACGTTGTACAAAATCTTATGCATGGGTATTTATATTATTAACTACCAGTGGTCGCCCAGTGGTCAAATTTCGATCATAATAAAAAACACAAAAAGATCTTTGAACCTGCAATAAGAAAGATATATATTATACTAGCTTTTGCCCGCGGCTTCGCTCGCGATAATTTATCCCCTTTTTTATCCCTTTGGGGGTAGAATTAATCAAAATCCTTTCTTAGCGGATGCCTACGTCATAATATGTACCTGCATGCCAAATTTCAGCCCGATCCGTCCAGTGGTTTGGGCTGTGCGTTGATAGACAACTACGTCAGTCATCTTTGAGTTATATAATAATATATTTAGATTTAACAATTACCAAAAGAGCATATTTGCGTGTGTCTCAAATACATGGGTAGTGTGTGTAATGTTTAAGTATTTAAGTAGACCACTTTTTACAGTCTACCTCTGGGAAATTTTACTATATATTTTACAGTAGCATTTTTTTTATTGCTATGCAGGTGCACCTGGATGTACGGCGAGCTGACGGAGAAGGAGGCGGTGGAGCGAGTGGACCGAGCGCTGGACCATCACCTCGCTGACCAGTTCGAGATACTTCTCTATAAGAAGAATCGTAAGTTTTATATCATATGCATGCTACTGCTAATATCCTTAGAGGATTTTCATAAGACCCCTAAGGATAATGTTAGGAGAAGTGACATTGTATAGACAGGGGTCAGTGAACTCATTCCTCGGATCTAAATAATGTAACGTATAATTTGAATTTTAGTATTGTAACACAAATTGTATTATTTATAGTCATTTGAGTTTACGGACTGTAGGAAAAAAAATAAATTTAGAATGTTAAAATTTAACATTCATAAGCGGCTAAAATGTCCTACATGAATAAATGATTTTTGAATTTGAATTAGAATTTTATATTACCGCAATAACTTGAACAACCCCAATCGGGATAATAGTCGTGACTATATGTTTGTTTTTTATTTAGGTATACAGTAAAAAGTTTCAAATCAACGTTGTGTATATAATGTTGGGTAAGTATAGATAGGTATCTACCTGAGACATATGCCGCCGACATATGCATATATTTTTTTTTATTAATTATTTAAAAATATTAAGGTATAAAAGTATCAGTTTTACTACTAATAAAATATCCTTGCATTGAATAAACAATGTAACAAAGTTATTAACTGATATGCAAGCTGTTTATTTAGATGTATAAAGTCCTCTAAACATCAGGATACCATGATGTTGACGTTGATCCTCTCACTCTGACTATTTTTTTTATTGTCAGGTGCTTGGACCTGTTAGCACTGCGTCTTATATAGATCTATTGCGCTCGCCATTTTCATCTTCTTAGGATAGTGTGTAAATTTTCCAAAGGATATATTTCGTTTATGCATGAGTGGGCTACAACCACATAGGATGTATAGTGACGTTTCCTCTTCAGTTTGGCAAAATTTGCAGATTTATTTTGTGCACAGGACTAGGTTCGCCATATGTTTGTTCAATGTGTATTTTGTGCTCTGTGAGGGCCCTAGTCATCATGCATATGTTGTTACTCAATACCAATAGTCTATTGGAGTATTGCAGGTGAACCATTAATTTACCGCTGTATACGTTGTACAAAATCTTATGCATGGGTATTTATGTGTATTTATGTATTAACTACCAGTGTTCGCCCAGCGTTTGCCATATGTTTGTTCAATGTGTATTTTGTGTCCTGTGAGGGCCTTAGTCATCATGCATATGTTGTTACTAAATACCAATAGTCTATTGGAGTATTTGTTCGAGTAGCCCGATATAAGGGCATTCTGACTAACAAAGATGCAGTCTTGCGAATAATTAACGTTTAAAAAACGACACGTCTGCAACCAAAAACATTCTACAATCAAGCCGCTGGGTTAATTTTAGCAAATAACGGCAATAACTGTCCAGACCAAACATAAAATATGTCTGCTTCTCATTCAAGTTGCACCATTCAGGTGTGACGTCAAACAAATTTAGGTGGCAATATCCCGTGGCAGGGTAGGTGGTTGATTGGACCTTCTGTAATGGTGAATACAGTGTCGGGCTGATTAGCGTCATGTCAGCGACGACGGTGGCCCGCAGCACATAAACCGACCGTGGTAGCTAATTGAAGCGGTTGGAGTATATCCCCCGAGTATTGCTTGCAATTTGCCTCTTTTACAGTGTAATTAAATTGATTTATATATACAGCCAAGTAGAGATATCACAAAGATAGATATGCCTAGAAATGTGTCTGAGAAATATATTAAAATTCAAATTCAAAAGTAATTTATTCATGTAGGACATTTTAGCCGTTTATGAACGTCAATTTTTTTATATTATATTTTTCCCTACCGTCCAGTTCAGTAGACGGATTCAATTGAGACGAACTGGCAAGACTCTATTAGTCTTTTTTTTTAAATAAATACTCATAGATATATATATCTAAGATCAATTGAAAATCCCGTGCATAAACAACTATTGCTATGCACGCTCGTCATTCAAGTAATCGTTTAGTGAGTAATAAATAAGCTTTGCTCAGTAAATATGATTTAACAGATGTTTTGAATTTATTTAAGGGTAATTCCAGATAGCGCTCTGTTAATTGTCCAGGGTTATTTATTGTTATTATTTTATGAATGAGTTTTGGAATACGTCGTAATATAATTCATGTCGGTGTTCGGCCCATTAGGGTTTTTGAGTTGAGGTTTAAGTTACACACATACACACACACGTAACTTTTTTATATCTCACTTAAAGATTATAGTAAAATCACTTTTTCTTCTATTTTTTGGTAAATATGAGTACTGTTTTTGTTTTGTGTGTCTTTTATTGTTTACTAGCTTTTGCCCGCGGCATCGCTCGCGTTAATGTATCCCCCCCCACCCCCTTAGGGGTGGAATTAATCAAAATCCTTTCTTAGGGGATGCCTACGTCATAGTAGCTTTATGCATGCAAAATCTCAGCCCGATCGGTTTAAAATTGACAAAGTTTCATGTACACCGTCATCCCCTATTTTATTCCTTTAGGGGTAGAATTAATCAAAATCCTTTCTTAGCGGATGCCTATGTCATAACATCTACCTGCATGCCAAATTTCAGCCCGATCCGTCCAGTAGTTTGGGCTGTGCGTTGATAGATCACTACGTCAGTCAACTTTGAGTTATATATATTTAGATGTTCATTTTTTATATTAAGTTTAAGTTTAAGATTCAGATTGTGAGTATTTATTAACCGCAGATAAGCTCTAACGAACGTATGCAGAGGTAGACGTAGTACTATGGGCCATAGATACGAAAAGAAGAATATTATTTTTAAGAATATTATTTGTAAATACATACATAAAAAACATACATACCTTATATATATAGAAATACACACAAATAAAGTAAAATACTCTCATGTATATACAATAAATGTTTAATGTAATAAATTTTTGCCATGCTCGGATATTGAACCCGTAACCAACGGAAAGTGTGACAAAATGCTGTACCGCTACACTACTGAGTTCGTGAATTGAATTGAATTGTTATTCTTTTGGCTTGCGATCACAAAAAATAAGAGTGTTTTTATCCAATCGAATAAGATGGAACGTACAAATTGTCCGATGCACCGCGCATGAGGCTAGGGATGTGAAATAATAAAATCGATGGAAACATCGTTTAAACATATCGATACAAATATTTAGAATCGAATTAATTAATATATTAATTATTTTTTATTCTCAAATGATTTTTTTTTCATCTGATAAACAAGGGCAAAATATCTAAACTCTAGTTTTTACGGCCAACTAACACGCTTACAATATAAAAGGAACAGACTTAAAAAAAATAAAGACACTGATAATAATAATACCGATGATAATACCGGTAAAAAATCGATTATTTTCGTATAAACGATTTTAATGAGAATGTCCCATCTCTAGTCGAGGCTACCTTCGAGGCCGCGTCAGGTGTGGCGTGCCTTTAATATCGCCGTTCTCGCCCCCACCCCCGTATCGCCCCGTCCGATTAAATCCACCACAGTGACCTCCAATGTTGTATTATTTCCGTTGTTCTACAATCGGAATATTGCAGTCCCGAAACTGTATAATCAGCTTCTTATATTTATATTTTAGCTGTGCCCGTGCTTAGAATAAACGATAATTTTTTATACAAATTTAAAAAAAATTGAGTAAAATTTTAATTTTAAATCTAATAATGAATTAAGAGCCTAAAAATATTAGTTTCAAGCTTTTAGTTTTAAGAATGACGATACTTCCATGCAACCTTTCGCATAAAAAAGTGTCTATGTTCTTTCTCAGTATCGTTTAAATCAGTTCGGAGGTTTTGGTGTGAAAGGGCGAAAGATAGACACAAAAGACAGACAGACAGAGTTACTTTATTTATAATAATTTGTAGTAAGGATTAATTTATGGCATCCCTCATATTTCTTTTACTAATGAATTGGTGCTCCCACCTATATGCTGGCTCGTCACCAGTGGAGGATGAAAGGTTGGACGTGAAAACAGTCTGTGTGTTTACTCCAGCAATTAAAGTCAATTCAATGAATGGCATTATTTTGTGCTGTCCGTACATTTTTATACTCTTAAATTATACCTTGTTATCGATTTATTTAGTTTAGTCTTGATTACGTTTTAAAAGGACAAAAAACTGGATTCGATTGAAATCGAAATTGAGATTGGACTCCAAAATAAACCCTACGTAGACCAAGATAAGATCCAAAATAGATCTTACACAGACCAAGATAAGAAAGTCCATTTAAAGAGACTACCAAGAGCATCAAATACCATGCTCCTCTAACGGGGTGAATTACGAAGAATTATGAAATACATATGTACCTATTTGTTTTTAGGAGTGGTACGAAGTATGTCAAAATGTCTCCTAAATGTCGTTTCATTATAAAAACCTTTAAAACCTTTATCCTCGTAGACAGTGAATTACGAAGAATTCTTTCTTATTCATCATCTACATTTTAAAACCAATATCGGTGACAATAATTTCAACTACTTTAGTAGTTCCTAACATATTGAATACTGAACAAAAATTGGAGGTCCATGGGAAGCTACGGTCGTTTGTTGTAAGTGACATGTGTTTGCAGGCACACCGTTATGGCTGTTGGTGCACGTGGCGCCGATCCGCAACGAACGCGAACTGGTCGTGCTTTTCCTGCTGACCTTCCGCGACATCACCGCCCTCAAGCAGCCCATCGATGCAGACGACCCAAAAGGAGGTCAGTCTACTCTATAAACTTAGCCTAAGAACTATGTTTAAACTGTGTAATTGCTTTATAAATTTCTACATAAGGAATCTAAACTTCAGTGGCTTCGACCACGTGAAATAACTTGATCAAATAAAGGAAATAATAATAATGATTTTAGGTCTACACTTGATAGTGTAGACCTAAAATCCATAACCACCAAATTTCATATAAATCGATTCAGTAGTTGTGACGTGAAAACACGACAGACAGAGATACTGAACCGAGTTACTTTAACATTTACAATAAGACCTAAAATTATGTGCTACTTGCAGGGCTGTCAAAGTTTGCGAAGCTGGCACGCAGCGTGACCCGATCTCGCTCTGTGCTGGTGTCCGCTCTGCCTGCGCTGAAGGAACCGCAGCGGCAGAGCCACCTCGCGCATGTCAGTACCAACGCACCGCATGTAAACACACACTACACTATATATATTATAAATAGCACCTTATATGTATATATATCTATTACTTAGTATATCTTGGTATGGGCATGTCAAGATGAGGAACGAGGACCATGTTTTAAAGAAAGTAGTCTAAATATTAACGGGGATAAACGAAAAAAGATGGATGGACTATGTATGTAAGGAGAATTAATAATAAGCATAAAAGGAGAATGGTCAGATGTGATGCAGATAGGGAGCAGTGGTTGAGGATGAATACTGTGTCATCCCAAAACAGACGTTGACACTGAAGACAACGTAAAAGTATGATTAAACCTTGTATCGAGTTCTGTATCGTGGATTGTGTTATAAAGAATTGTTTAATATAATAGAGTGCCCTTATTTAACACAGGTCGAAGAATTTATACTACTTCTTATTATGTTACTTTATTGTACGTTTTAAATTTTTTATATGAATTGTGAAGAAAATTTACGTATTTATGCATCAGAATTTTTCGTCAAATATTCTAAGACTAGCTACTCGGCGCGGCTTCGCACGGGTGTATATGTATTATATATATAAACCTTCCTCTTGAATCACTCTATCTATTAAAAAAACCGCTTCAAAATCCAATGCGTAGTATTAAAGAATTAAGCATACATAGGGACGGACAGACAGCGACAGCGACTTTATTTTATACTATGTAATGATGCCTAAAGAATGAGGTCTTCTTAAAGTCTATGTTGCGGGTAAATGATACTATGTTGCTGGTCGAGACGATGTATATTACAGATGATGATAAACTGACAATGTGTACATAGAAATAATGATCTTATATACTAAATAAAAGTAGGAAAATGTAAGGTGGGGTGACACAGTTTAGATAGAGTAGACAATATTGAATTTGTCTTACTAGACATTATTAAATGCAATTATTATTTTATGTATCTAGGTGACTGTGTCCCATAGATATTCCCCTCTTGAGAGAAAAAAAATATATATATTACACACAAAAAAATTATAAATCATGTAAGTTTATTTATTGGTACTCTGGTTATACCACAGTTAATATTATAATTATCATCACTGCTAGCCCAATTTGTATTATATTCAAGTTTGAGAGAAAGCATCTGGTTGACAAACAGCGTCGTATAGGAGCATCCTGTCGGCATACGCTGAACCGGGTCCTTTTGCCGCATTTAATAAAGTACCCTGTTAATGTATATATATATACTTTTATGCAATTTCATTGACAGCATTAAATTATTATTATTTTATACAATTGTGTTCTGTATTGGTCGGTTAATCAATGGAAGATTTCTTTCACCTTGTCATATGGATTAACTGATTTGATGTTTGTATTTTATGATAAAGTATTCTGTGTTTCGTCAGGTAATGTCACTATCAGGAGACGTGCTGCCTCAGTATAGACAAGAAGCTCCGAAGACACCACCACACATCCTGTTACACTACTGCGCATTCAAAGCCATCTGGGACTGGATTATACTGTGCCTCACCTTCTATACCGCCATCATGGTGCCATACAACGTCGCCTTCAAGAACAAGACCAGCGAGGATGTCTCGTTGCTCGTCATAGATTCCATTGTGGACGTCGTATTCTTTATTGATATCGTACTCAACTTCCACACAACGTTTGTCGGCCCTGGTGGTGAGGTGGTCAGCGATCCCAAAGTTATACGAAAGAATTACTTCAAATCATGGTTCCTTATAGACCTACTGTCTTGTTTGCCTTATGATGTTTTCAACGCGTTTGACCACGACGAAGATGTAAGTATAGGTCCATAGTTGATTATAAAAAGAATTATTGAGCATGCATTACACAAGTTCTTTACGTTTCCGCACAGGGCATCGGGAGTCTATTCAGCGCGTTGAAGGTAGTCCGGCTACTACGACTGGGCCGAGTGGTACGCAAATTGGATCGATACCTCGAGTACGGCGCTGCTATGCTCATCCTGCTACTCTGCTTCTACATGCTGGTGGCACACTGGCTCGCCTGCGTGTGGTACAGCATCGGCCGATCGGACGCCGACTCAGGGCTCCAGTACTCCTGGCTTTGGAAATTAGCCAACGTGACTCAGACTCCGTACTCTTACGTGTGGTCTAACGAGTCAGACGGGCCAGAACTCGTCAATGGGCCTTCTCGCAAGACCATGTACGTGACCGCGCTCTACTTCACCATGACCTGCATGACCTCTGTGGGCTTCGGCAACGTCGCCGCCGAGACCGATAACGAGAAGATCTTCACCATCTGCATGATGATTGTGGCAGGTGCCGGAATTCTTCTGTTATTAGCCGGAGCACTGGCGCGACCCCCGCGCAGGCTTCCCTGTGGCGGGGGCCGCGCCCTCCTTACTGCATCCCTCTGTCCTTCTAACAAGTCACCATTGTTTTATTGTTCGCCACTTTCTCGTTTTGTATCGTCCACTGTGTGCAAAGTGTTGATGCAAATTTACGTTTAAAATATTTAGTTATCCTATTCCCGAACTACCTTCTCTTCATTTCCCCATCTTATCGTCCTTGTGCAAGCCCACGAAGTGTCGTATCGCGTGAGTCACCTGTGTGGTCATAAATTTCGTTTACAAGCCGCCTATTCTTAATGAAAAATGCAAAATGACATTTATAGAAAAAAATGAGCGGTATGTAAATGACAAGATCTGTATAAACACACCGAGGTATCTGTCGAGTTCTGTTCATGTTGGCAACTTGAGTAGCTATGTAATGCACCTACCTATACAGGTATAATATGTAGTACAACTAGTACTAGTTGTAGTAGCAAAATGGACAATTGCCCCTAACCATTATGACTCCACAGCTCTACTTTACGCAACGATATTCGGCCACGTGACAACCATCATCCAGCAGATGACCTCGGCAACCGCAAAGTATCACGACATGCTCAACAATGTGCGCGAATTCATGAAGCTGCACGAAGTGCCTAAGGCACTTAGTGAACGCGTAATGGACTATGTTGTTTCCACATGGGCTATGACTAAAGGGCTCGACACAGATAAGGTATGGAGGAAGTAAAAGTAGTGGTCATCATTACCATCATTTTCCAACTCTTTCCATATAATTTGAGTTCAGCTAAACTATGCTACTCTCTTACACTATATCTATTTCATTTTCAGTTCACCTTCTTTATATTTCACCTTCCACACAGTCGCACAGTCCGCCCATCTCTTTTTAGGTTTCGCATCACCTTTAAATCTATTCACAGTCACTAGAAATACTGTTTTTTTTTATACATATATTCGTATAGTCTCGAGATTCTGTCAATTGAACAGGGCGGCGATCACTCTGGTAGGTATTTGTTCTAATTATTATAAAAGACGGCTATGTACAGTATATCCATACTTCTGTAGTTGAAATCGGGTGATTTTAGCGTGTATTGGATGAGACCACTTCGATGGCATCGGTAGTCTAGCAGTTTGACACACAGCCTTACTTCCGATCGTCGCGAGTTCTATATCTTGCATTATGCAAATAATTGCATTCATAATTATTTGTATCAGTATGGGAGTTATTTAAGTATATTACGTATACATTTAAATATATCTATCAATTGTCTAGTACCCGTAATAAAAGCTTAACTTGGGACTAGATGATGCTCTGTGAATTGTCCTGGATTCTTATATATTATATACCTCGGCAGGTGCTGAACTACTGTCCCAAAGATATGAAAGCGGACATCTGCGTGCATCTCAACCGCAAGGTGTTCAACGAGCATCCGGCGTTTCGACTCGCGTCGGATGGCTGTTTGCGGGCGCTCGCCATGCACTTTCAAATGTCGCACTCGGCGCCTGGAGACTTGCTGTACCACACCGGCGAGTCCATCGATTCGCTCTGCTTCATCGTCACCGGGAGTCTAGAGGTCATACAGGATGATGAAGTCGTTGCTATATTAGGTAAATATATACAATCTTTTTGTGTAAAATGATTAGGACTATGCAGTGTAATGGATTCTTTTGATATTGAAGAGACTTAGGTGGCTCTTTGTACAATGTAACAATCTGATAGTTTTAAGATGTATATTAGAAATTAGATAAAGTACATAGATCACTGAAGAAAAAAGGTTAACACACATGTATATATAACAGAACGGAAAGATAGATTTTATAACAATGTTTGGATCGCTATATATGTATAATGTAGGTCACGCGAAACGATTAATCACAGTAGCGGCGCAAGAGACGTGTGGACGACTACTGCGCGTCGGTGAGGCTCTCTCAGATACGCTGCCTCCGCAACCGCTAGCGATGACGTCACGTTTGACCGCGCGCTACTCGGTACTCCACAAGGGTAATAAGGCAGTGAAATTACAGGATAAGAGGCACGACATCGTAGTTGTCTGGAATGGCAATGCCTGAGAAATAACACCAGCTATTAGTAAATTTTTTGTATTGGCGCCCAACTTGGGACATAATTTACTTACCTTATGCAGAACATGTAGTACCCGTATATATGTAATAACTTGTTCACCGCAGGCAAAGGCGACGTCTTCGGCGATTCCTTCTGGAAGGACAGCGCGGTTGGTCAATCGGCGGCTAACGTTCGAGCACTAACCTACTGTGATTTGCACACAATAAAGCGCGACCGGTTACTAGAAGTGCTTGATTTTTATCAAGCTTTCGCTAACAGTTTTGCGCGAAATCTCACCCTTACATACAATCTTCGACACCGATTAATATTTCGCAAGGTTCGTATTCAAATTATAGTTGTTATTATAACAATATTTCAACACTATAGCCACACGAATTATGCGGCATAGTATCTCGTAATCAACCAAATAACATTACTCTGCTTAGTAAAGTGCTAAGTTTGGGGTGTCTAAAGTTATGACTAGCTCATTATAATATTCCATACAATATTTATTAAGTAGTCATTTTAAAATTTTTCTTAAAAAGTAGTAATAAACGTTTTAACTATCTTGGTAACTCTGCATAAATGTTTAAATAAAATAATTGTCTATTAATTCTAATAATATTTTACTCCAGCGCAACTAAGGCACCCTTAATTTTCACAGGTTGCAGATGTGAGGCGAGAAAGAGAGTTAATGGAGCGAAGGAAGCGGGAACCACAACTGGAACAAGCCCAGGATCATTTAGTTCGAAAGATCTTTTCGCGTTTCCGTCGCGAGCGCAGCGTCGCTGCAGCCCCGGGGCCGGCCCCGGCGCGTGCGGCATCCGCGTCCCCTGCGCTGGGGGCCGCCCCCGCCGACCCCGAGCGCGGGGAGACTGCCGCCGCCGCGGGCACTGCGCCGGCCCCGGCCCCCGTTGCGGCCCCCACGCCCGCGCCGTCCACCGGCGGAGGAGCGGCTGCGCGCGGCAAGTGGGGGCGACTGTTGGCGGGCGGGGGGTCACTGGACGCGAGCGGGGGCGGTGGAGGAGATGCGCCGCGGGCCCCGTTCGCGCGCAGTCTCAGCACTCGCGACCGGCCCGCTCCTGCCATCGCCGCCCCCCCGTCCGAAGCTAGCACAGCATCTGCTGTCACTCCTCACGTTTCTGTCCTCGCTCTGAAGGTATCCATATATTTTTCCTACTATTAAACAATCCTGTAGTATAAGTATATTCTTCTATCTTGTTGTATATTCTCTTATTTATTTATAGAATTTATCTGTATATTTATTTTGACAAAATTTATAAATCATGCTACTGACAGGGTTTCACAAATAACAGAATAATAATTTTAAATTCAACATCACGACATATAAAGGCAATATAAATCGAGATTATAAAGTAGGAAGCGAATAAAATTACAGTAATAAATAATTAATTAATTTGTTGAAATATATACATATATATTAATTAAATTATTATTTTATGATTCAATAATGGGCTTATTTCGTTATGCTTCTGTATGATACTTAGTAAAATACGGGATACTAAGGAAACCTACTATTTATTCAAATATTGTGTTTTAGGCGTCTTTTGCGAAAACCCGGTCAGCGAGTGCGCTTGGCGTGGGCAGCGGGCGACAGGACACCATCGAGGAGGAGCTGGAGGAGCGGCGACCGCCCACCACCACCCCCGCCCTGCAGCCTCCGCCCGCTCCTGTCGCTACATCTACAGCTGCTTTACATGACGCCGCGTTAGCAGAATTACGTAGAGATGTCCGAAACGAAGTACAACGTCTTCAACATAAGGTTGTTGTTTGTTACACACTTGCATTTTCCTACTGGCAAATTCATCATACATGTAAAATATTTAGGTACAATGCATAATTTTTGCTTTATCTTAATTAGCTTGCGTGTAACAGCTTAGACCACATCGTCACTTAACATCAGGTGAGATTGCGGTCAAACGCGCTCAAATTTTAACATAAAAAAATAATAATAATAAACTTACCAGTTTGATGTATAGGTAATATGTAGTAACCATTTTATGGTTGTATGTGTATTTTACTTATAAGTAATAAATAGTTGCTTCTATTGCTATGACAATCTATAATTGTGACAAATATTTTTTTCATAGTGTTATCAGTATTTATATACCTACCTTTATATAACTGATATTTTGTTGTTAGCTGGGCCGCGTGGAGGAGCTGCTGACGATGCTGGCGGCGCGGCTGGGCGCCGACACGTCCGAGGGCGCCAGCGGGGCGGCGGCGGGCGCGGGGGCGGCGAGAGGGGAGGACGGTGAGCGGACGCGCGCCCCGCCCACTGACATCGCCGCTCTCACGAGAACGAAACGCCGATCGAAGGTTATATATTGTATTTTTTTATGCATGATGATGGAATGGTGCCTTCGTCTGCACTAATGGTTTATGCTAGCGGGGTACCAGTGGTGGATAAGATGAACATGAGGTCAGTTACCCCATTGTAACAAATTCACTAGGAATTTACCACGCTGGTTTCCAAGAGGAACCACGTGAAGTTTAACCTCATATGGTATATTGCTAGTAATGACTATTAGTCCACGTTACTAACAATCACCTTCCGTCCTATATATTGTATTCAATTCTATCATTATTTCAAGTGCATTTACGTGAAAACAATACAGTTAGTGTAAAAACATAGTCAATAAAAATGGTATATAAAACAGATTATAACATAAATGAACATTGTTGTAGGCGCGCAGTAAAGGTACGGCGCCGCAGGTTCCAACGCCGACGACGCCGGGCGACGCGCCCTCCAGCCCCCCGGGGGGCAGCGCCGGAAGCGCGGGCAGCGCGGGGAGCGCGGGCAGCGCGAGCGGAGTGAGCGGAGTGAGCGGAGTGAGCGGAGCGAGCGGGGCCGGCGCGGCGGCGCGGCGGCGCGACTTCGTGTAGCGCGCGGCGGCGCCCGGCGCGCCGCCCGACTAGCGCGCCGGGCGCCGCGCCCGCGCCACCAGTGCCTGCCGACTGCTCGTCGCCACCGCGCTCGCCCACTGCGCCGCGCTCTCACTTCACGGGGCACTCCCACGGGGACCGTCCCCGAGTGACATGTGGTCGATGAACGTTTCCGAGCGCCGCGCTCGCTGTAAATACTCACACTGATAATGTACTCACGGTGGTCGCACAACGGTTCAGTCGACGTTTGCCTATGTCAGTGATACTCAATCTTTTTTTGTTGCGCCACAATTTTAACAAAATTTGGCGGCACACAAAGAGAAGATACGTTTAAATGTGCGTATTAAAATAAAAATAAAGGAACGTTTATTAAGGGACAAGTTAATAAATTTGCCGCCACACTTTTAGTTTCATGGCACACAAAAGTGTCGCAGCACAGTGGTTGAGAATCACTGCTCCATGCGATACCGTTTGGCGCATTCTGTCTATGGATGTTGTCGAATCGTCCGACTGAACCGAACGGTGTGCGACCGCACTTACTCGTAGGCACCCGCGAGTAGACACGCTGCATTAACGCTTGTCGGCACCGTTACGCTAATTTATATAAAGTTATGTACGTTATGTAATGTTTATTCGGGCTCACTACGCTTCCATCGACGAGCGAGGTGGGCTGGAATTGACATTACCACGGAAAATTAGAAATCAACGCGAACTAGCGAAGAGGCGACGAAGCGATCGTTCGAATTCAACAAAGTCAGAGAGGACTTTGTAATAAGGCTAGTTATTATGAAAACAAAACTTTAAACGGCGGCGTGGCCTAATTATTTTGTCCGCAATGATTCGTTAATTAGATATTTCGTTAGATTTTAGTGCAGCGAACAATTATAAACTTGGTAGATTTATACTGATATTAGCAAAATTGAAAACAATATCGTAAATTTAATAGATTTTCGGTATAACTAAACACTCGAGTTGTGTTATTTTAGTAGTGCGTGAATTTGAATTTGTGACTAGCGAAATTTCTTCGGTGCCACTTCTACAGTGCGCGTTGAACCTAAATTCGTAATGAATAAAAGCAATACGCGAGTGATAGAAACAAGAAGTTTAAAGCTAAATGAAGAATACAGAATTGATGCCAATCAACGGGAATTTGAAAGACTTCTCGTACTAGAATTTAGTTATGTAAGGATTACTTGCTGTAATTTAATATTATTTTCTATCAGTTATGTACTATTAGGAAAACGCATACGATTTTGTTATGCCACAGAATGTAACCTAGGGAACAAGTGATGTAATTGTAGAATTTAAGATGTCATTTATTTAATTTTTTCTATTAATGACGAAAATTAATAATGTCGAGAGACAATATAGGTTGTACGCATAATCAATATCAATTTCTTCACGCCTCAATCTTCATTTAGTTATAAGCTTCTTGGGGCTTATTACGCTATCATATGTATATAGTAGGTATCATGTCTTAGATATTTAAATAAAGGCTGATAATAAATAATCTCACTAAACACAAAATTTAGAGTATTCCTAAATTATAAAAAATATTGGTTTTTGACCGCGATTTAAATCGCTTAGTTTGAAACCTTATATTATTCACAATTGTAGTTTTCATTCGATCGTTTAAGTCACCAAGAGCTGACGAAATAGCAATATGCTGAGCGGAGTCATTTTTAGTATGTAAAAAAACTTTATACGTTGGTTGCTTTCACCTTTTCGCCTTAAAGGGTTAATCGATCATCATTAAAATTTGCATAAATCATTTGGAAAGATGTCATTTTTTTTATGTCCTAGATATTTGGGTACCTAAACCCAAATATATGTTAATTATTTAAATCCTTATTAATGTTTTATTCTTTAAGTTAGGCCTTTATTGTCCATAGACTGATGGTCCAAGCCATTTTTTGCGTTTTATAACATTGTCCATTCGTTTTTTATCCTCGTTGATTATATCTAATAATTAACTTTGCACTAATATTAATAATGCATTAGCTGAATATAGCACTCGAAATATATATGATAGTGTAATAAGTCTATTAGATAGAACGCAATGTATTGACGTGTCGCTTTCCATGTGTAGGAGACACAGTTTAGAACTGATTTGAAGCTGTAATTGTACATTGCGAAGTGCTCGATTACCTAATGGTAGAGATATGTTACGGTTGATGTCAAGGTCTTGGCGCTATATGCGATAGAAAATGTATACCTGAGTAATTTGTTATCAGCAATAATTATCAGCAAATATGTTAGCAATGAATGTTATCTTACCACTGTACTTAGATCTATAGACATCTACTTTTTATAGGAATTGGGGCCCTTATGAGAATAGAAATAAAATCGAATTTGTGTTGCAACTTGTAATGGTTCTAAAAGTATGAAATTTAAAAAAAAAGCAGTGTTTCATACATAAACCGTTTTGTTTTACACAGGCTTTCACATTTTTTTTTATTTAGGGCATTGGAAGCCTTACAGATTAGGAGAAAAGCTAATGATACCTATGGTGCCTACTTTTAACTAAATAAAAATTAATTCCCTTATTATTAAACAACTGAAATCTCCTGCAAATCTATTTTAATTACATATTATAACCTAGCCAATCTATGAATTTATCGCCTTATTCTATACTATAACAGGCATATATTATACATTTAAACCTTCCTCTTAAATAACTCTGCTGAAAACTGCATTAAAATCCGCTGAGTATTTTAAAAGACAAGCGAACAAACAACTACTCCGACTTTGTTTTATACTATGTAAAGATTAAGGAAATTACTCGAAAGAACAGAACAATACTTGAACATTATTATCTATACATGTGAATTTTGTATAGAGGTTAGTACCTACTTATTCAAAGCTGAAAACAATTATCAGGTAATGAACTATCATATTTATAAGATCATATATCATATTGTAATGTACTCATATAACTCTAATTATAGATATATATGAGAAAAACTAATTAAGTAAATGTACATAATAACGAAATCACTTCAAATTTAAGGCGCCAATATCTTGATGTCACGTGACATCAGAGTTCCACTTAGAGAATTATCACAGTACGAAAACTATTACGAAACTTATGTAAATGATATTATAATGTAATAAAAGTGATATCAGATTGATATTTCACATTTAAAAAGCAATATATTTTCCTGCGATTCGTTTTCGCTGTTTTTGATCTCGACACAAACGACCAAATATAAGTATTTATATATTATGATTGCAACGAGTTCTTGTAATGGACACCACTGTTACTATATATACTATGTTTGTTTCCAACTTGTCTTGTTTGGTAAATAATTTTAACATGTTTACTACGATGTTGATAAAATAATATTCGAACAAAAATCTTAATTAAATTTAATTATTTTAATACGAAAAGTAATGTAATAAGGAAAAGTCTATGGTTAATTATTTATACACAAAAAAAATAGAATACTTTCATAATTAGGACATATCTCACAACAAATTGCCGTTATTTTCAAACGATTCAATTTATTAACGTTACTGAAACTTTAGTATAGTAAAACAATTTATTGATTTCAATACACTTAACAACACAGTTGTTACCAATAATTACAGTTGTTAACAATAAATAAACAGTGTATTAGAGCCATTTTTATGTTTTCCTCGAAATTACAACGGCCTAAACCGCCAGTACCTAGTACGCCACTAGGCTCGGACCCTAGTGGCGTACTCAAACATACCTACTACTTCCTGACAGGCATTTGGCCTCAGTCGATCCATAATTTCATGGAATTTTTCACTCGTTTTCATTTTCTTTCGTTATAAAGGTGTTGTTCCAGCGGTGGTCAACAGCATTACAATAAATCCATTACCTTAAGAGTGGCCTCTATCAGGACCATGACATATAATTTTTGGGTTTAGACTCATACAAACATGTCAAGATTATTCACCAAAATGGACAAGTAAACGATGTTCAATTTCGTTCGCTTCGGGAGACAGTCGCCTCCGTATAACATATCCACCGAGTAATATTACGATTGTTATTTTAACCTAGCCTCATATTGTCAGGTTCAGTCGGCCGATTGTCCTAAGCGACTACCGTTCGATTGGCGCATTTTGCGCTATACCCCGCCCACTTTGAAAATACGCCAATCGGAGTGTCGCATAGACCAATCGTCCGACTGAATCTAACAATGTGAGGCCAGATTTATTCGTATTTGGGACGAGCACCGACGCGATCACGCGACCGTCCGAAGCGCCTCTTGTTTATTGATTAGTGATTTATTGTTAACGTTTTTAAAGTTTATCTGAGATATTTGATATCTTCGCGTAGTTAGTTCGTGACGCCACTGAGCGTCAGATCGGCGGCCGCTCGGCCCTCGCTAAGCCACTGCTCCTCAATTATTATTACTATCTTTTTATTGAAAATATATCGAGATAAGACATACAGGTGATTTCATTTAACCCGCACCTTTTCATTTAGTCTGTACTATGATAGAGAGAGAGAGAGAGACAATAGTAAACGAAACTGTTTGCTTTGTAATTGTATTTGGGTTAAGAGTGAAATAATGAAATTACTGTTAGGTAAGGCATGACCATGATGTTTCATACTAGAATGCCCAATATTTTATTAGTCATTTTTTTAACAAGTTAGTACACGTGATACAATTTATATAATCTTGAAACTTTCAAATAAGAAATTGTTAATTAATACTTAGTGGTTGATTTTTAATACTCGTAAATCCTAAAAATAGTATTTTTATAAAATATAAAAAGATATATATATCTGGATACGGTATGCATCAAATTTAGAAATCAAAGAATGGGTACTTAATAAATGCAATTGTAATCCTTAAAAGGGTAAGTAAATAAAACACGGAAAAATTTAAATCCTAATTTTAATATATACAAAAAAAAATACATTAGAGCGTTGTAATCAAGGTCGAGTGCCTCGCACCCGCGCCCTCACCCTTCTGTCTTAAACACCACCGCCGCAAACAGTAAAGTTAAGGTGGCATAAAAAACAAATGAAAATAAACTAAGTACTGAGAAGGAAAGAAACAACAAATTAATGATACAGGTAATAGAAAAGAACCGAGGCTTCGTATAAGAAAAATCTGTAATTTTAAGTTTTTCGAGATTTTCTACTAAATTTGAATTGATTTGTTCTGCGAGCACTGAATTTTGTATTTGATTGTAATTTGTAAAATTACTGTAAATTTAGATCAAATATAGATCCGATCGTTACATTTGTAATTTCATAGTACGCCCTTTGTAGGATTAGGCTATAACAACATGATATAGAACTATTTGCGAATAGAATCAAAAACAGAAATTTTGCGTTTAGCAAACTTAAAATATACAAAAATTGAAGGAATATGGGAACACAATATCAGTTAGTCGAAATGTCTAAATGCATCTTTACATGTAAACATCATGTATTTTGCATAATTCTTATAGGTTATACGATATACAGTCCCATGTAACGTACATGTATTTAAAAAGTTATAAAACATTATCTCAGAACCGCTTATAAACCATACGGTTGTGCATACCGCCTTTTCTCTCTATATAGCTTTACTATCAGTTACTTTATGATTATTTATTACCATAAGTTAACAAATATATTAAACGTATCATATATTTTATATATAATATATAGAAGAAATATTTGAACTTAGTATGTTTGCTTGTTGATTAATTAAAAAAAAATCTTTCACCCATAGATATTTACATTATCAGAGCGATTAATAAACGCTGTATTTAAATACTAGCAACGCTGTGGAATGCTAGTGTATTATCTATGGTATGTCTATTATTATTAAACGTGATAGTGCGGCATAGGGCGGGGGGAGAGGAAATCGACGGTTATAATCAACAGAAGTATAATTACGCGCGGATGATGCTTAGTATAGATCCTTAGTTATGTAACTTTATTAATTTTTTTTATTCTCACTATCTGAAATCGATATGATTGAGATTTTCTATGAAACATTTGGAGAAGTATGTAAGTATGTATAAACTGTACTTTAAATAGTACTGTTTGCAATTGCAACTGTCAAATGCTCCATATATAATCGCAAAAATGTAGATTTTTAACTGCTTCAAAGGAGAATTATTAGTAACTGTTACATAATTAAGTTCTAGGTGGCAATGGGCCGGGTGATCAGCACTTCTAGCCCAGAACTATAAGAGTGTTCCTACTGTAACTAAGTATTTATAAGATTTGAGTTGTTATTGTTAAAGCACGATTACACGAACTTACTTCCATCGTGTTTTCAGTACAATAGTTTTAACACAATATTAAACCTTTTTCATTGTTTACAATTAATTAGGTTACTTAACGGTCGGTCTACTCTGGAAAGCTATTCCGATCCAATGATTGGTCAGTTGTTTTAAATATTTTTATACTTGAATTGCGTCCTTTCAACATATCTCCACAATTCATATTTAATGAAAGAACTTGAAAAGAACAGTAGAAAAATTATCGATAGTAGAATAATAATTATTCAGTTTAGTTTTGACTACTTGACTAAGCAGCAGAAAAATATCCGTGAATTAATATTGAGTTTAAACTCCAAAGTAGACCTGCAGAATGTTTGTAACATCGATATATCGGGAGTTAATAAATAACAAACACGATAGATATCCCGATTATATAATTTGAACATTTTTTGTATGTATTTATATCTTACTGCGTAATCACATATTTACCTCACCCCTTCGATATTTACCACAAATATTGTGACACTATTAGGAGAATATACCACTCAAATCTTACCACTCAGAGTTTGTAAGGCAACATCTAATAATTAATTATAATTAGACAATTCTATATAATTTGTCAATATTAACTCAGTGGCCATTACTGTACCTAATATCTTAGGGTTGTTTACAAAACACTGCTCTTATAGATAACTAAAATAATAATAAAGCAATACAATTACTACTAAACTGTCACTGGAACTTATTTGATAGTATTATAGACTTTAGATAGTTTTTTTTAATGCAACTGGAATGGCAAATAGCTGACCACCTGATGTATAATTTTTTTTTCGAACTACTCTAATACTGTTGATTGCAGCTGGCCTTTACAGCTTCACCGGATGATAGGAGGCGAGTGCAGATGGCACTCTAACCCCGCAGATGGACTTATAGAGCAGCTGAAGGGTAACACCCGCCTGACAGATACGCCTTTAGTCTGAGGGCACCGCTAGGGGTTCGAACCTCGGCACAGGCCGTCGTAATTTCTATCCCCGTTTAAATTGAACGTCGAATTGATATGAGGAAATGAAGTGGCGACATTTTATACATGAACAGCACTACAAACATCCCGTTGCCATTACAACTGTGGTACTAATCATTCATTGCCATTCCGGAGTACTAAGGTGCCATGCTTCCGTACCCTGTAATTCCACCTTTAACTGAAACAACTCCTAAACTAACATGGAACAGGTAGTTGTATTTTAATGATATATGTACAACTCGTTCTATAACGTTACAGGGCAATAGAAAGCCAATTTTTAAATAATTAAACTAAGAACATGAAATTCTGATTCAAATAACAACTGAACCTTTGAGATCGTATATACAAATGTCTAATTAAAAATTTATTCTATACAAATTGTATAGATGGACAGAACACAGAAATAACCAAATGACGGTTGACAATAGTGACAACGTTCGAAATTTCGAACAATGTATATACATACTCTTCTATCTCATTATTAACTCCATAAGTCAGAATGCGATAACTATATATGGTTCAGTGTACCTATTTCAATCAGGATTCTATGTCAGTTTTTTCTTAGATCCTAACACATTGTTCTATTTTTGAAACTTGACAGAGGATACAGATGTTGCCAAACTTTGGTTGGAACACTCTTATAATGAATTAGAGATCTTAACGCGTGTACATAAAAATTGTTACCAATAAATTCGCCCTTCTCATTCTCTATCTCAACATTACAGTTACGTGTAAGAGAGATGGACGATCTTATTATCCACTGATAAGCGAGAATTTACAACGCTAGAAGAAAAACGTCGTATGAGAGCAAATTTATTGGTTTCGATTTCGTGTTCACGGTACTATCTCCATAAGGATGTTTCTTGCTTGGTGACAACCGGCTACTGGTGACGGTCGGCGAGTGCGGACTGTGACAGGTGTGACAGTGCGGAGTGTGCCGACGAGCTTATATCCTGGAAGGGACAATTCGTTTCTTTATAATAACTAGTGGTCACACAATGGTCAAAAATTAGACCTTAATAACAGACGATTTTTTTTAAGCAAGTACCGTACAGACTTTTACATACATTTAGTGAAAAGTAGTTAATTTGAAATTACATACAGTGATGTTCATGTATATAGGCGATGGTTATCACATACTATTGGGTAGAACCGTTATACTGTATATTTTGTGGATATAACGTAAAACAAAAATTGTAAAAAAAATAGCTTGATAAAAAATCAATCACCTGGACTGAACCAAAAAAAAAAAGAAAGTAGTATAATCACTTCACTTGGTAGTATTAGACCATAAATAAAAACAATAATTTTGATAATAAAAACAGTCACAGATAGTATTGGATATTAACGTTTCTTAAGGGTCGGCAACGCGCACGTGATACCCCTGGTGTCTCAGGCGTCCATAAGCTACGGTGACCATTTACCATCAAATGGGCCATATTCTTGTTACCACCGTAGTATAAAAACTAATCAGTAAGCGTTTTATCAATTGATTTCACTCATCGCTTCACTCAAGGCACTCGTATCCATTTGTAAATATAAAGTTCATAGATAGATCTATTGAGTTTGCCAATATTAAAAAAAAACACTAGTGCCTGTTTTGCTTTCGAGCATGTGGCACAGTCAGTATCAAGTTTTACAGAATACCAACGTACCATCTCACCGCGGATTCCGCTTTCGAATTCGTGACTTACAGAATAGCTCTACAGTTACCTGGTAGGAGAACTGCGGGAACTGCTCCTCCTGTATGCGTTGCAGCGCGGAGTCGTGTTCTGGCGGCGTGAGTTCGACCGACTCGCCCGTGAACTCAGAGTCGAAGTACCGAGTGTCCGTCTCTGACTCCACCTGGGGCTTGAACGGCGGTGGTACCTGTACATAACGATGTTTAATGATTTAGAATTGTGACATTATGAAATTGAAATATACTTTATTAAAAAAAAATATAGGGGGAAGAGAATTATTAGAAAAGAGGACCGAGCTAGCTACCAATGTGTCATATTAAGTTGACCTCCAACCTCCTTCCGGTAGCGGTTTCCCCTGGAAACCATCGTCATAAATTCATGGTGAATTTACCATGATGGACTAACTGACCTGACTAATAAACTTAATATAAGCATAAGGGGAGAAGGGGATTATTAGTAATGTGGACTGATAATATGATGATAATACTTCAATTAGAAATAGAAATAGAAATAATCTTTATTCAAATAAACTCATTAAAGTGCTTTTGAATAGTCATATATTGATTCTATCACTCATTCGGAATGCAGATTCATCACAAGAAGAATCAGCAAGAAGCTTGTGTGTTGCTCTTTTGAATAGATGTTTTTTTATACATATAATTACAGTATAACAAGAGACATGCGATAATAAACATAGAAATCGCTACGCACTCATTATTAGTGCAATCAGCCAATATTGTCAGCGCTACGGATTTTAAGTTTTTCTATAAAAACATTATTATCGTTAACGAATTCTTCAATTTTATAGGCTATATATAGGTTTTTTTACGAAGGAAGTGTTTTATTTGACAATCAATTAATTCAAATCAAGACAATATTTGTAAATCTTTTTTTTAGGCAGTTTTATAACAGACTCTGGTATTTTGTTGTAAAACCTTATGCAATTACCATAAAACGAATTACTAACTTTAGTTAACCGACATTTAGGTAAAATCAGTTTGTTATTGTTTTTTAGTGTAATCACTAACTCCTAAAATATGGTCGAGCGTAGTGATGGCTGGCTCATCCGTCATACTCGTGAACGGGTGTTGCTTGTAGGGACTGGTCTGCTCTTATCACTACGCAGTCGTAGTGATAAGAGCAGATCGTTTAATCGTATTGTGTTTGTGTTTTTATATTTGAGCCTAAATAAATTATTGCTGGTTGGTAGTTTGTATTCACACGTTTCGACTTGCATAATGAGAACTTACAAGGATTGTTTAAAAGAGTAACACACAAGTTTCTTGCTTATTCTTCTTGTGATGAGACAGCTTTCCGATTAAGCGGGAGATTTAATAAAAAAAATTGTTGACTATTCAAATTTGTTGCCTATTTTATTCTATTCTCTTTTGAAAATATCGTGTATGCCATGAAGAATATTGTCTATATTCTTCCTGGCATACATGATACTTTCATAAATATATTGAAAAGCAACGGTGAGGATATTAGATACCTCAAACAACTCTCGTGAGGTTCCGGGGAGTCTCCCTGGAACCTATACTGTAAACGGAGCGAATGGCTATGGCTAATTAGTATAAGCGTGACCGACCCGCTTGGCGACGAGGTCGGCCCAGTTGATGGAGGCGAAGAACGGGTGGTGCATGATCTCCATGGCGTCGTCGGGCCCCGCGCCGAGCCGCTTGGCGGGCTCCTTGGTGAGCAGCCCGGCCAGCAGCGCCCGGCACGCGGCCGACAGCGCGCGCGGGAACCGGACCTCCTCCGACAGGATCAGGGAGAACAGCACCTCGTGGTCGCGGTTGTAGAACGGCAGCCGCCCGCACGCCATCTCGTACAGCACCACGCCCGTGCCCCACCTGCGGCAGAACGCCCCGTCACGCTCGTCACGCTCGTCACGCTCGCCGCGATCCTCAAACTTGTGGGTTGGCCAATATTTGTTACATGTAACCTTGTACGGGCACCACGATCGTGACCCGCCTGCAGCCGAACACTCGTCACGCTCGCCACATTCGGCACACTTGTCCGTTCATTACATTTGTTAAATTTATCACGCTCACCGATTCTTTCACCCTTTGTATTTTAAGATTTTTTTTCTCGTCACACTTGTCATAAACATATATACTTACAGACAAATATACAAAAAAAATACTTTCATGCCTTATGCCTTACTAGTATAACAAGTAACTATATTAATCGTCATGTATTAACATTCTTCACACACGTCAAACTCACCATATTCACTAACACTTATTGCTACTTTTATAAAATAGATACATTTATGATGCTTTTCTATGATTTTTTTATTCTTTACACGAACACTCTGGAGTTGGTGAAGGGCGGGAGGAAGTGTGGGGGAATGAGTCACGAACGGGTATAGGAGACGACCGGGGAAGGTGTGTGACGGGCGGTAAGGAGAGTGGGAGGAGGGGGAGAATACACACCAATCGACGGCGGGCCCGTAGTCTGTGTCCTCGAGTACTTCGGGCGCGAGGTACTCGGGCGTCCCGCAGAACGTCTTCGTTGTGCGTCCATACGTAATGTTCACCTGCAAGCGACAATAGCAAGCCTGTAATCTTACCGTATAAAATAGGGAACATCGACTTTAAACGTATGAACTCAAGGTAGATTTTCCCAAAGTTCTTTTATTTGGGTTATGCAGATTACTATTAAGCTTTAAATTACGGTGATAGTTACCGAAGTAGACTTAGTACAACAAGCGTATAAAACTGGGAAATTCGACTTTAAACGTATAACTGTAAGGTTGATTTTCCTAAGTCCTTTATTTGAGCTAATTTAGTTTACTTTTAAGCTTGCAAATTACGATGATAGTTACCGACTTGGGTACAAATCTACATGGGTACCTCTGTCTCACTTATTTCTGTCTCTATTCTCTCTGTATTCATTACAGGACACGGAGGTAAAGGACTTTAGGTTTAACACTACAGTGGCAATATAAAAAATAAACCATGATGGTGTTGTCCAGGTATGTATGTAAACGAAAGCAACTACATATCAGGTAGACCATCAGCTTATATCAAAGTTTAATACAATAATTAAAATTGAAGTTACGAATAACTTATAAATATAGTAGCATGGTTGAAGTTTCGCCTAGACTCCAAGGTCCAATCACAAGCAGACTGCTGTAAATTACCATTAGAAGTAATCACATCACAATGGAGAAAGATGTAACGAGTGGGTTTGACCATAACGCTTTAAGTATGCAAAATCACGGATATCATCTACTACAATGTAAGAACATTGTAGTAGATGGAAGTAAAGAAAGTAAATAAGAATATGCCTGCAGACAAAACCCGGCATGAGTTTTGCAGAAGAGATTATAAATTTGGAAATATAAAACTTTTTATCTATGTGGCACATAGATAAAAATTTTTCTCCACGCGGTTCAGTCGTATTTCTTAGCAGTTACCCGCTCCACTTGACTAGCATTATATTAATATAGTCAAAAAAGGATCGGCGAGTATAAAGAGTAGCGCTATCTCACCTTGCACAGTCCGAAATCTGCAATCTTAATATGTCCATCCTTGTCTAGCAGTAAATTCTCGAGCTTGAGGTCGCGGTAGATAATGCCCTCTGAGTGCAAGTATCCCAGCGCGGACACGATCTCGGCGCCGTAGAACCGCGTGCGCTCTTCAGTGAATGACCGTTCTCGAGACAAGTGGAAGAAAAGTTCGCCACCGTTGGCGTACTCCATCACGAAGCACACGCGGTCTGCCGTCTGGAACGAGTACCGCAGCGCCTGTGCACGGAACAACATAAAATTGGTCAGAACAATAGTATTTACCGAATTTTTCTACTTTTCGCATCACCCTGTATCTTTATGTTATTTTTTGTGACTACTTTCGAGTATGAATTTTCTTATGGATATTAAGTATCGTAGTTAGTACTTAGATAATTTATTTTTTTAGGTTTTGTTAGGTACTTTAATGGCGAGAGCCATATTTAACACAATAATAAAATTTAGGACAATTCACACAATGCCATTAGTCCTAAGATAGTATAGATTATGTTATGGGGGCTACACAAATTATAGAATTACGTAAATACATTTTATTTTCTAAATGTCTGAAACAAACAATCATACTTATGAAAACAAATGTTTGTAATGTGCGAAGAATTGAACTCGCGACCATCGAAGTGAAGCGTGTGTCACAAGGACATTATAACTTACTAAAAATAGCGGTACATTGTCATTTTTGGAAAGGGATATAACAAGAGAACTATAGATATTTTGTAAATACATATATATGTACAAAATACAAAATACCATTAAAGTCAAAATTACATATTGTTTGTTTTTTTTAATATACATTGAATCGTCTTCTTTTAAACAACAGAAGTACATTATGCTAAATTTTTTTATAAATATGCAATTTGTTATAAAATAATTCATTGGATATAGAAGTTTAATGTAATAAATACAAGGCAAGTTGAATAATGGTTATAAAAATTACAGTAAGGAACGGGTGTTTAGCTTTCTTGAGCACGTGGTTCTCTGTGATGGTGTGGGCGACCTCGTCCTTCTGTATGATGACGTTCTTCTTGAGGATCTTCATCGCGTATAGCTTCCCTGTGCCCTTCTCTCGGCTCAGTACAACTTTGCCAAACGTACCCTTGCCGAGCACCTTTACGAACTCGAATTTCTCCAATGTCTGAGGACAAAATATTTTCAGTTATAATATACAATGGTACGTCGATATACGACCGGGTTTTGGGCTATTGTCAGGTGTTAAGACCTGTAGCACTGCGATCTACATGATCTCTTGTGCTCGCCCTTTTCGGTCACTACCTAGTTCGCTACCTAGAGCCGTCAGGGACAAGAATTGAAAGATATTCTTAGGAGTGATGGTTTTTATCTCCTCAGAATATCTGTATACTTTCGCTGCGTTTCCTCTTCTCCTTGGTAAAATTACAGATTGTTGCTGAAGCTTAAGCAGCGTCCAGTGAGGGTCCACACTGCGATACTACCCTACTACGGCTGCCCCAACATACGAGTGTTTTGAGATACGAGATGTCGGGCGAGCAATGTTTTGCTTTAGATGCTTGCTTTTCTAGGAAGTTAATTGTGACCCCGGCGTGCCATCTACGATAAGCATTTATTAATTGTTCAATTGGTAAACATGAATTGTGCATTTTTCTGGGGTGCCTAATACTTCTAACCAAGGCCTTAAGTAGTAAGTTAGTACAATATAATCAATGCGCATATACTACTTACTTACGCATATACTTACAACCTAACGTCACCTATCCCTATCAGTTGGGGGAAGGGTATTGTTAGTAATGTGGAATGGGGTTACCATTGCTAGCAATGTACCATGTCAGGTCGACCTCCACGCGGTTCCCCCTGGAAACTATCGTCATAAATTCCTGGTCAATTTGTCACGATGGGCCAACTGACCTGACGTCATGCTCATCTTATTATCCTTCACTGGTGCCCCGCCAGCGTAAACCGTTAGCGCAGGCGGGTGTACCATTCCATAATGATCCATAAAAAAATTCCTATCAGTTTCTCCCACCTAAGACTAGACCTAAAACGAACAAATTTCGCATTTATAATATTAGTAGATTATTTAAAATATTTTGTATGTACTATAAGTTAGCTCTATATACATATTGTAGAAGAAAAACAATTAAACAATATAGCGTACCCATTGTTTAATTGATTTTTTCAATTATCTACTACAAAAACTTGTAAAAAAAACCTATTCTAGTGAGTCACGCACATGCCGTTTTCCTGTTTTCAGTTTCCATAATAATTATTTTGTTGTTACAAACATGTTTTCGGTTAGTAATTTGTTGTTTGCATGCGTACGTCACACTGATAGGTTTTTAAATTAAACCCATTTGTTTGTCCGTTTGTGATATGTATGCCAACCGCATTTAGATTTAAACTGGGATTCAATATATTGCTATTATTATCTTATTAATATTATAAAAGCGATAGTTTGTGAGTATGGATGGATTTTTGTTACTCTTTCACGCAAAAACTACTGAACGGATTTTGATGAAACTTTACAGTGATATAGTTTATACATCAGAATAATATATAGGCTATAAATTTCACGAGGGGAACAGCGTGGAGGTCGACCTGACATGGTACATTGCTAGCAATAAGATCATCAGCAGTTAGCTCATTGTGATAAATAATATGGTATACATAATATATTACTAACAATCCCTTTTCCCTCTTATGTAGACCGTTAACTTATTGTTGGTGATTCTATTTATCACAATTGATGATTTATTTTATTTATTTACATACAATGTTTATTTATAAACAAAATTTATATTTAATTGTAAACAACATAAACCAAACACCATTGTGTTTGGTTATTTACAGTTAAATATAAATTTTCATTTCATTTCATTAAATATATATTATACTAAACAATGTCATCATTACATAGTAAAAAACAAAGTCGCTCTCGCTATCTGTCCGTCCCTATGTATGCTTAAATCTTTAAAACTACGCAACAGATTTTGATACGGCTTATTCTAATAGATAGTGATTCTAGAGGAAGCCGGGGCGAGTAACTACTATAATATACTAAATAACATTAATAACTTAATTTTAGATAACAATACAATTTATAATTGTCTACGACATTTTTCTAAGAATTATGACAAAACTTTTTTGCTAAATCAGCTTAATTTATTCAAGAATATAATTCTCTTGGTAGATAATTGAAAAACATCATTGCTTATAGCATAGATTTCTTGGATAGGGTGTAACTACTTGAGGGTAGGTGTTATTACTTTATATAGATTCTTCTTATTTCTGTTATATAGGGTGTCCCAGAACTTAACGTCAAGCCGAAACGGGGTGACAGGATTGATTGTAACCATCCTGAGAAAAATAATAAAAAAATCTATCCCATGTAGTTTGAAAATTATGGGCATTTAAAACCTAGAAATTTGGTCAAACTTTAACCATTTTTCGGTTATAGTGGTTATTATTTATAATTTTTATTCATATAAATTTTAGAACCGTAACCCTAAATAACATTTCTAGAATCGCAGACATAAATAAAGACACAATCGTCCCAAATTTTCTAGAATTAAGACTATTTGTTAAACTATGAATTTAATATATAATAATAATAATAATTTATCATATGAATATATAATAAATTATTTCTAAATTTCAAAATATGTCGACTTTGAAAGGTTCTGCTTTAAAAAAAAATGAACTAAAATGCCTTGGCAAGTGCCATTCAAAGTTCGCACATTTAATCAGGAATGTACTTATTAGTTTCATACTAAAAAACGTGTAAAAAATAAAAACCTCAAGTAACCCGAATCCGCTATCCATCTTTCTCATCATTTTTACGCCAAAATGATGAGAAAGATGGATAGCGGACATGTTTGCCATGAGTGAGCGAGACAGATAGTGACGCCAAAGTTAACAAAAGTAAGTAAAATTAGTAACATAATGAAAAATCTTGACCTAGTTACCTGGGACACTTAAATGTAAATTGAAACTGAAACATCGACCGTCCCGGCTTCGCACAGATGCATTAAAATCTCTGAACATCTCTGCTTCGACTATACTATAACACGCATGTATTATACATATAAATGTTCCTCTTGAATTACTCTATCTACAACTGCTTTAGAATCCGTTGCGTAATTTAAAAGATGTAAGTGAAAAGACAGAGACAGTAACTTTGTTTTATACTATTTAAGATGTGCATGTACCTATAACTACTCTAACTGTGCCCACGGTTTCATCCGAATAAAATTTATAGCCATGTCATTCTGATGTATAAGCTAAATTACTGTAGTTTCATAAAAATCCGTTTAGTAGTTTTTGCGTAAAAGAGTAACAAACATCCATCCATACTCACAAACTTTCCCGTTTATAATATTAATAAGATATAAGTAGATATAGAGGTGCGATATACCAAACTGCGTCGCAATAAAGCACTGCGTAGCAGACTGTCTCCCCCTCCCCTCTCAGACTGATCCCCCGTCCGATTCAAACGAGGATCGACATTACGATGGCTTAAGCCTATATTTGAACCCTAGTGGTGGTTTCAGACTAAAGCCGTATTCGTAGCAGAAGTTGACCTTCAGCCGCTGCATATCTCCTTCCGTGGGTCTAAATTGCCATCTGCATTAGCCCTCTCTCGTAGAACAGGTCGAAAAAAAATTTCTAAACGCTGATACTCCTTTCAAATGCATAAAAGTGTCGGTTTTTAATCAAGTGTGACAATATACCTTGAATACAAAGATTAGGCCCGTAATAATTTCTATCATTGATTTTATTAAATCTTATTAAAATGTCCTTCACTTAAGGCCCAAGGAGAAATGCAACCACCAGCATTGATAGTGTAATTTGATAAATTACACTACCAGTATACACCAAGTATACTGGTAGTGTAATTTATCAAAAGGTAGATCAAAAAGTCCTTAGTCTCACCTAATTCAAGTACCAGGGTTCGGTTGTAGAATGCAAATTTTATGCACTAAAATATAAAAAACATGACATCTTAGTAATCTGGAATGGCAATGCATGAGTGGTATCATGGCTGTCACATGATAATGTGATGTCCGCAGTGCTTTTATGTATGTATATAGGTGACGGATACCACTTACCCTCAGGCTTTAACTGTGTTATGGATACTAGACTACTGGATGCTCTAAATACTTAGATTTTTTTCATAAATATTACACATACATAATATACAAAGAAAACACCAGACGGATACAAAAAATCATACTAATGAATACAAATATTTGTATCGTCCGAAGAGTCGAACTCGCGACTATTGGAAGTAAAGCGGTGTGCTAAACCACTAAGGCTGTCAAATATAGCAGTAAAGGGTAACTTACAATACGGCGAGGGTCACGGAAGCTGGTGCCGAGCTGTGCGATATCATGGTCATCAGTCTCCGAAGGTGCTGATGATGCTGCGTTGCCGCCGGCGCTGGCGCCCGCAGCGCCTGTACTCAGCTGGCCGGATACGAAGCGGATCGCTGCCACCCACTCCTCACTGCATCACAGACGGTAGCGGAATGTTTAATGGTTGATATTGGGGGAAAGTGGATTGTTAGTAATGTGGACTAATATCCCCTATTCTAGCAATGTACCATGTAACCTACCTCCACGCGGTTTCCGTGAAAAACATCGTGATAAATTCCTGGTGAATTTGTTATGATGGGTTCTGTCCTGACCTCATGTTCATCTTATCATCCTCTACTGGAACTCCGCCAGCGTAAACCGTTAGCGCAGGCGGGTGAACCATTCTATAATAATTCTTAGAAAAATTATATTGGAATGTTGGACCCTCCTGCGCTAAAAGTATACACTGGGCCACGAATGGAGGATGAAATGACCATGAGATCAGATTAGTTAACGCATTGTGATTAAATTACCAGAAATATACACGATGGTTGCCAGGGGATCCCGCGTGGAGGTCGACCTAACATTGTACATTGCTAGCAATTGGGTCACTAGTCCCCATTACTAACAATCCCCTTCCCCGGGGCCCGAATAATTAGTAATGGGGACTATATCGGAAGCTCCCTGTCCTGGTTATTGGATATGGGTAATGAGGACTTCCATACTTGAAGGAAGATAGGGACTAGTAACTCAATGTAGTTAGAGACATTTTTATAATGGGTGATAATGGAATGGTGCATCCATCTGCGCTAACAGTATACACCAGTGGTTCACCAGTAGGCATAAAATTATGTTAGCCTATGGCATGAATTCACTAAGATTGACCTGATATGGTACATTGCCAGCAGTTGCATCCCTGGTCCACTAATAATAATCTATATCTGCACCTATACTCGGTTAGAGGCTTGGAAACAAAAGCAGTATATATTTTCCTTCATCACAGGTAAAAACAGGACAAAATTTTTAACTTTATATAAATCTAAATAACTAATTTAAATTATTTCACCTACAGACCTTCATTATCAGTACACAACTGAGATTTATTTGAATAAACAAAAAATGTGATCCTGATGTGTGATATAAGAAATGCAACAGCCAAAGCCAGATCACTAGTAAAAATCTAATCAGCAATATATACCTTAAGTACATATAAGATCTCTAACTAGCTATACTTAAAATATCATTAATCACATTAACATCGCACAAAATAGGTTTATTACAAAGTTTCATAATTATGTTATTTATGTATTAGTAATTTATCAAAATCAATCTTGGTTAGTATGGACAACATCCTTGTCAATAACTATGGATAGGAAATGATATATTAATGCCTTATTTAATTTAATATTATAATAATAGCGATTGAAGTTTATATTATCCATAGGCATAATTATATTATAATCACATCATATTATCCTATCGTCTGCGAAGGAACCAATTATTGTACTCGGACACTACAGCCTCATCTGTGAAGCATAAAATAATGATTTTAATCTCACCTTCAAAAATTATTGGATGCTTCACAGATGGGCCCAAACCTCCATCAGTGAAGATTTTCTTTTTATACAACTATGGTGGCAAGCAGGAAAAGTCCTGTAATTGGTCTCACAGATTTTGACAGCTAACAGTTGAAAGGTTCTCATAGCTCTCAAAAAGTTTTAAGGATGGAGATGAGTGTTGCCATGATATGGTACATTGCCAGCAATCAAGTCCCTGGTGCCAATTAATAAAATCTCCTTCCATCAATTGATGGTACTATATACAGTCAAAGTAGCAAACAAAATCAGTAAATATATACTACACTTTCATTCTGAAATTGGAGTCCTACATTGAAATAAACTTAATTTTAAGTACCTTCTAATGTTAATTTTCTTTATTTACTAGATGATCTGTACACATTGTTTGAAATCGCCATATAATTTCGCTATTAAAAATAGGGGTTGATGGTCACCCTTCTGGTGAACATTTGGGATTGCATTGTGTATTTTTTCATGCAAAATTATGAAAAAAAATTAGCAAAAAAATAAAAAAGGCATTTAGGGGTGGGCCACCCTTACCATTGAGGGCTATAAAAAATAAATTGTTGGCCGGTTCTCAGCCCTACCCGAAATGTATACAAAATTTCATAAAAAAACAGTAAAGCTGTTTCAGCATGACAGTACATCAATTAGTGATCATAGCCAATTAACCAGGAATAAACCACAGGCTATTATTTATACATCCATACATATAAATAAAATTGGAGTGTCTGTTTGTAATATTGAAATAACCGTTTTTTACTACCTGCATATGAATATAAATACAGTACATACACACCAAAATAACATTTTCTACAATTTTTGTCTGTCTGTAGGTTTGTTCCAGCTAATCTTTGTAATGGTTGGACCGATGTAATAAACAGTACCCTATTTTTTTTTATTTGTTTGTTTGAGCTATTGTCAGATGTTTGCAGCACCTGTAGCACTGCAACCTATATAGATCTATTGTGCTGACCCTTTTAGGAGTAACTTAGGCTACTTTTATTTTAGATAAATAAAGTTAAATTCAAATTCCATGCAGACAAAATTGTGGGAACAGCTAGTATTATTCCATAAAAAACATTAGCCATAATCCACAATGCCTTAATAGGGAACTAACTACCACAAAACCCAAATAAGGTAAAGATATTTTGATGACCTTATGTAAACAAATTGGTTTTCACATTACAGAATATTTTTTTCATATTTTCCTGGTTTGTTTTACAAAGACAATTAAATATAAATACAATTTCCTGCTCTAGTTACATATATAATTAACACTGAACAGCCATAACAAATATATAATTATCAGTATATGTTATCTCTTACTATTAAGGGATTCTATATTTGCTTAATTCTTTTAATGCTCTTAAGTTCCAGCTAAAAGAAACAAAAATATCATTAACAAAAAGCTCAAAATTGTAATAATGTAAATAGAAAGACAAACAACTGATAACCATCACATATATACATGAAATCATTACCTGCGCATGAAATTTAGAGCCTATATATTATTCTGATGTAGAAGCTATATTACTGTATAGTTTCATAATAATCCATTCAGTAATTTTTGCATGAAAGAGAAATAAACTATACCTACTCCATCCATACTCACAAACTTTCGCATTTATCTATACATACATATAAATAAAATTGGAGTGTCTGTTTGTAATATTGAAATAACCATTTTTTACTACATGCATTTGAATATAAATACAGTAATTACACCAAAACAACATTTTTTAAATTTTTTGTCTGTCTGTCTGTTTGTTCCAGCTAATCTCTGAAATGGCTAAACCGATTTTGACGGGACTTTTATTGGCAGATAGCTGATGTAATAAGGAGTAACTTAGGCTACTTTTGTTTTAGAAAAATAAAGTTAAATTCGACACGGATGAAGTCGCAGGCGCAGCTAGTAATATTAATAAGATTACTAACTTTAATTCTAAAACCACAATGTAGGAATTAAACAAGGTTGTATATTACCCTATAATTTTCCTGCCTAACCTGCACTCTACAACTGAAACAGTTCACTAACAAAATTGTTTAGCGACTGCAATAGGTGAGACAGTAGGCATAGGCAGAACCGAGCCAGATTTTTTTTGTCTACCTCTCGATTATTTGGTTGTATCAAATACAAATATAATAAAAACAACTGGTTACACACTGCACATGAAGGATATATAAGAAAAAAAGAGAATTTTTGTCTGTTTGTATACTAATATCAGAAAAGGCTTAACTAATTTGGATGCAGTTTGTTGGAAAACATTACTAGACAAACTACCAGCATATTGGGCCAGATGAGATAATAAATTCGAAAAATAAGCTACAATATACAACATTCTGATTTGGAAATCAATTCTAAGGACATAATCTTATTAATATTTCATGTTAAAACTACTGAACAAATTTTTTATGAAACTACAGTAATATAGCTTATACATCAGCATAACACTCAGTCCCTCTATTATCCTAAATTAGAATTTAAATGAATCTGTACTATTGTAAAACATGTACAACATTTATTTGAAAAGAATACGAGCTGAATTTCTTGTCTGTTCTTCTCATCTCTAGATCATTCTAAAGTAACGGTAGATTTGACATATCATAAGGGTCTGTAATTCTTGGTGTGCCCCGCCAGCATAAAATGTCTGTGCAGGCATGTGCACCATTCCATTATCATCCATAAAAAAAGAACACTAATAGGGGGAAGTACATTGTTAATAATGAGGATTCATGACCTCATTGCTACTATATCAGGTAGACCTCCATGCAGTTGCACTTAGATACCATAGTGATTAATTCCTTCTAAATTTGCCATGATGGGCTAAGTGACCTGACCTGACTTCAATCTCATTTTATCGTCTTTCACTGGTGCCAAGTGCCAATGTAAACCGTAACCACAAACAGACTATGGCGTGCCATTATCATCTTTTAAAAAAACAGATCAGTACAAACAATTATACTCATAAATACAAATATTTGCACTATGTGAGGAATCAAACCCACACTCCTTGGAAGAAAGTTGGTATACTAAACTGTTATACAGATGAAGCTATCAAACATTATGTCACAATAAATGGATTCCAGAGTAATATTTAAATAATATGTAGTGTATTTCATGGAAACTAACATTGTACTGATTATATTAAATGTTACATAAAATGAATAGTATTTAGTGTCATTTTTAAGGGAAAACTATATGCAACAACGATAATCAACGATTTTCCATAATGTTTTGTTAAGTAGAAAGAATAGTAAAACATTACAAACTTTTTGGTAACATGTACTATGTTATAAGATCAACAAAATCAATAGACAGGTCAAACTGAATAGAAATATATGTATATAGTTAATTATTGAGAAGAAAAGGAAGAACATGACTAGTACTGACCGTTCTTTCTCTGTGTCAACTGAGAAGTTGCGTTCAATAACAGTGGTCCACTGTAAACCGCGGATGGTGAAGGTGTACGGCCGCGGCTTGTCCACAGCCATGATCTGGCAGTCGCGGACCGTGAATTTGTTCAGGGGGTCACGGTAGTTGTTCCGTTCTGGCTGCGTCTTGAAACCCACCAAGTCGCCGTTGTCGAAGAGTATGAAGTAGCGGTCGCGCCAGTTCCTGATGTGTTCGCCGCGCTTCTGCAGCCAGCCCTCCTTCACGATGTTCCCGGGCGCCGCCTCCGCCATAGCCCTCACCTCGCGGCCTCGCTGTTTGATAACAAACGACACCTACCGCGACAAAACGCACCACGTTTCCCTTTATTTCGTCACTAATCGCGTTTCACCTGGATCGGGTCGCGATAACCGTAATGGTATCGAACATTTTCCCGTTTATCCACAATATTCTATTAAATTCAAAATATTTATTTAATAAAACGACACGAATTACTAACAAGCGACGACGTACTCATTCGACGTAGCCTTGCGGTTATAATGAAAGGAAATAAATATGAGGTGTCTGGTCAAAAATAGAGTGCAACGTAATATAATAGAGTCGATATGTTAGAGTGAGAAGTCCGATATTGTTCCCATTGCTGACATGACCGACATAATTTTATCGTATTGTAGCCTATTTTGACAAATTAGTACCGTATGTCTGCCACCAGGGTGCGAAAACGTCGCTATTTGTTTTTTTTATCCGCGTTCCGTTTCATGCAAGGTTCACGGTTGATTTTAGAATACTAGATAATAAATGTGGTCTGTTGTGTGATTCATAAATCAAAAATATTTACAAGTCTTGTAGACAGGTTATGGAAGTTGGTTTTATAAAAGTCGAAATAAAACGAAACAGTGCACATTAAACAAATTATGTTTATTTTGTTTTGTCAATCTCATATTTCATTGCAATAAAACTAAACAGTGGCATAATAGATGTCGCCACTTTTAAGTTTGTTTGCTTCAGAATAATACGTAAGAAAAATCCTGCCACTATCCTAAGACTTCTTTATAATGTTCACTGCATTTAATATATGGGGTGGAAACAAATATAAAATTACGTATTACATGTAATACACTTTTATGAGTAGGATCAAGTTTGAAGCGTTGAATTTGATCTGTCGTTTCGATTTCCAGAAAAATAATAGACAACTTTCATTGATATAAAAAGTAAATAGAAATTTTGTTCCTTACAAGCTGAAATCCAGATGTGTACCTACAGGTGCTATAAAACATGGCCGCAATAAAAAACGCGAATTAAAAAATACGAAATTTCTTGTAATTTTAATATCAATCCTGTGGAAGCGCAATTTAGAGCGAATAACAATTAGATATTAATTCATTATTAAGGTTTAAAAAGTAGAAATAAAGAAATACAATAGAACTGATTATTTACGTAACTATCCACGTTCTCTCTAGTCCACTGCATATAAAAAAACTATATTGAAATTACGTAGACTTTATATAAAGACGTCTTCGTGGTAATCTCGAACGTGAAATTTGTTTCGATTAAAGTGCATAAGACACTGAAACACTGCATTACATGGTAGAGAGGCCTGACGATTTTTTTTATTGCAATTCATAATAATAATAATAATAATACTTCTAGGACAATCACCCAATGTCATCTATTCCCAAGACAAGCAAAGCTTATGTTATAGGTGCTAGACAAGTGATGTAAATACTTGTTTTTTTGTAAATACATACATAGTACACATAGAAAACACCCAGACTGATAAAACAATCATTGTCATGAATACATATATTTGTACCGTGCGAGTCGAACCCGCGACTATCGGAAGAAAAGCGGTGTCCTATACCGCTAAACCACAGAAGCCGTCAAATGATACCAGTCATGCTTTATTATTCCGGAAGACTAACATGTCATGCCTCCATATTCTGTAATTTCACTCTTCCTTCAACAGAAACATTATTACAAAGCAAGCTACTAGATGGGTGATATATGTGAACCAGATTTGAGGTCCCACACAGATGCCTGTCAAACAACAGGCAAAATTAAGGCAAGAAATAAATATTACTGAGGCAGAGCATATCTTGCCTGCTTTTTATGTACATGAGAAGATTTATCATACCATTTCTACCGTTTGTCTATTTGATCTTGCTAATCTCTAAAACGGCTGAACCGATTTCGACTTTACTTGCATAGCTGTAATTGTAAAGAGTAATTTAGGGTACTTTTATTTCTTTTACTTTTAATAAAAAAGAGGGTTATATCCACGAAGTTGCGGGTACATAAAGTATATATCTTATTAATATTATAAACGCGAAAGTTTGTGAGTTTGGATGGATGTTTGTTACTCTTTCACGCGATAACTACTAAATCGATTTTGATGAAACTTTACAGTAATACAGCTTATACATCAGAAGTCTATGTGTTATGTAAGTAATAAAACACAGGCTGATATTTACATTGATATTTAACGCGGGTGAAACCGAGGGCACAGCTTGTGTATAATAAAATTGCTAGTAGAACAATAAATTAAGAAAACCATTTCCCAGAATGATCAGTTACCTGATAAACACTCTGTTTTGTTACCAATTAACCATGTCATTCCGACGATATTCACTACACAGTAAGATCATAGAATATTCTTATGATCGCTTAACTAAACGAAAATCTCATTACATTCATTGGCCAGGCAAATCCTCTATAGCTAATAGCTAAGTGTAGCTATTATATAAAAACGAGGATAAAATTTTCATAGCTGCATTCTCATTTATTCAAATCTTGGATGCCAATACTATAGTCGATTATAAAAAGTCACGAGAAATAGGTCATAGTTCAAGAGCATAATGGCTGCTGGAGGCACAGTGTGCAACCAACTTCGGCAGCTGTGCTGTGCAATACATGTGCGGATTGTGGAGGAGTGCGCAGCGGGTCGCGCAGATCAATACTGCGGTTGGCGGCTGCGCCGTCTCTGCTTAGAGGCACACCAGTGCCTGCAGCAGGCGCCCTGAGCGACTGCCGCTCGAGTTCGCGAACAGACCACCGACCGCCGCGTCTTTGCAATTGTTGCGATGAAGGTAGAGAGACCCTTTGCCCGTCCTCTGTAGCGCGTTAGTGGTATGATTTAGCTGTAAGTAGCGGTGGCTGCAGTCGGCCCGGTACGTGTCCTTAGCTGTCCGCTATGTGTGTCTGTACCGCCGTCTCCGCCTCCATTCTCGCCCCCAGACATTTGTTCACACCCCTTGCCTTCGGCCTGCGCGGCCTCGCCCCACTCATCATCGAGTTTCCCTCTCATTGCACATCATCAGCCGCAGTTGACAGTCATTCGATGGTGTCGGACCGTATAGCATTGGGCGGTCGATCATATCACATACCTACATTGTACCTATAACTTCATTCACCTATCGATTGTTGTTCATACCTCAGCAATTTGTTGTCTGCAACGTAGCCTTTTAGTAGGTAGTTTTTTTTTTTAATATCAGTGCCTATTAAAAATCAAACGTATTTTAAGACGTTACATTTCAAGTGTGTATAATTGATTAAAAATCGTGATAATTTTACCAAACCAGTGCACTCTAAAGAAAACATCTATAAATTTATTTGTGCATAGATTTTTTTTTAATTTGAAATTATGTATGTACTAAATTAGATTACGTAAAAGTTCAGTATTTTTGTGATCACTGGAATCGGAAACATATTTTTTTAAGGAAATACCACCCACTCAGACTTACGAGGTAGATGTCAGTGAGTAAAAGAGCAAGTAAAATTGTACGATCAATAAATCAGATCATACGCGTTTCAGTATTAAAATGTTATATTCGTAATAATTCGTGAGAATAGTTTTACAAATACTGTTTTTACACAATTTATCTAAAATATCCTGACTAATTTCTTGAATTGTAAGAAGATGCAGGAGAAATACCTAAAAAATATTATAAATGTCTAACGAATTTATGAGCATCTTAAAGGGCTGTACATAAATGGTTTTTTTTAAACACTATACATAAACATCGATATATATTCCTTTAGTACATTCTTAAATGACAAAGAATCAAGCAATAATTCTGAATAATTACGACATGTAAAATAAAACAAATAGAATCAGATAGCAAAATAAAACAAGAAGGAGATTACATTTACATTTTGATTCTTTTGCCTGGTATGCTCAATATAAGATATTAAAAGACACAAGTCATTCGTTTTGATTTCTGTAAATTCAACTTAATATCTGCCAGATCACAATCCATTATTGATACTGTGTAGAGCTGTATTTTTATATTAAATATCATTCAATCAATTTTATTCAACTAAAAACAATTTTTTAATTTTGGTTTCAGCAATACAAGGAACAACTTGCAATCTCGTATAATGCTAAAGTTACCCAAAGGCCTTAAAAAGAAGAAAAAGGGAAAAAAGTCGAAACGCAAAGGCGAGGAGGAACTTTTCACAGAAGAGGAGTTAGAAAAATACAGAAGAGAACATCAACAGCAACAAACAGAGAGTGGCGAAGGATCAGTTAAGGAGAACGAAGAATGGTCTAAGTTTAAAGATCTAACAACTGGTGTCGATTCTGTTCTAAAAAGAACGCAAGGTGACTTAGATCGCATAAAGTCGACTTCCTTCTTTCAACGCGTAGCACCAAAGGCAAAAGAAGTTAAACCAGATCCCAAGAAATCGGAGAGACCAGTAGTTGAAGTCACAGCAGCTGATTTTCCACAGCTAGTACAAGCAGCTGCAGCTGCAGAGGTAGACAGTGGAGACAAAAGTGATTACGGAGTAACAGACGACGAATCTGAAGAAGAGGACCAAGACGATATATTTGATACTTCTTATGTAGAGGCAGTCGAACGTGGTGAAGTAAAATTAGCGTATGTTCCTGATTCACCCGAAGAATTTCAGGACGATGATATTTTCGATACATCTCACGTTGATGCTATAATTAAAGGACAAGAAGTAAAAAGCTCAAAAGGTAAAAAGGCACTAGATATCGGTATTGCAGTTGAAGTACTCACGGGTCGTATTGACAACGTAACAGTTACAACAAGGAGGTCAAAAAGAGTTATACCCGGAGATTTACTGTTAGAAAATACTGAAACAGATCACACAGTTCCTTCGACTGAAATTAATACTGAACCCGCGGAAAAGAGTATATTAGACACAGATGCAGACGTTCCTATTACATCTCCTATAGATCTCAGTGTTTCACTGCACACATCATTAATACTACAAAATAAATCAAGTACTCAAGGGAGTTCTACAGTTGAGACAACAGAGAACGAACAAGCCACACGTGTAGAGGAGGAAATAGATGAGTTTACATTACTAGCTGCAGAATCTTTAGAAAGTAATATCGAAGCGACTAAATTACAAGAAAAAGAAATAAATTTAGAGCCTGTTCTGCAAGAGTCATGGTCAGCCTTTGAAGCAGATAAGAATGATGCTGTGTTTGCAGAGTCTATAGTTGAAGACCAGATTGATGTTATAGACCCATATCTTGACGATCCATTTGATACAAGTTTTGCTGACGTTGTAGTATCATCTGCAATAATAAAAAAAGAAGCTGTTATTCTTGAAGACGACGACGACTTTGATCCTAGAGCTGAAGAAGTACAAGTGAGATTAAATAATAGACGGAAGTCATCTGTTCGTATCCATTTAACGAACCCTTTGGGATTAAGAGAATCTATAACTTCGGATGATATTATTGACAAAGAGCATTCTCGAGATTTACTTGGTGGTAGTACTACTGATTTAACACAATTAGGTGACTCGCCTTTAGATCCTGTTGATATTAATAATACTGAAATTGACCCCTTTGATACTACAATTGTAGATAACATTGTTGCACCCGGAAGGATTGAATTAAAACTATTAGAACAAGAATTAATTGAACCACAACCTTCCCAAATCTATCGTGTTCCCAGTGATCCAGATTTTGATCCACGGGCCGAAGAACCAAAGAAAGAAGAAAGACGTGCTTCTCGACCAGAAAATTTAGTAGTAAGCAAAAGTGTGGTATTTGACATCGACACAGTTGAGGCTTTTGATTTGGATAGTAAAGGGAAAATTGTGAAACCACTTACTCCATACTATACACGTGAAGTTTCCATTACAGAGGACATCAGTGAAGAAGCAGAGGCCAGTGATACGGTTACGGATAGTTTGACAAGGACTCGATCTGATGAAGATTTAGCCCCGAAAATTAATTACCAAACTAAAAGGCGACACTCTGAGTATCCACAGACTAGTCATATTAAAACTAATTTAAAATCTAGTGATCCATTTTACAGCGCTCATAACGAAATTGAGGCTAAAGTATTGACTCCATCGGACCCTCAACAGTCAAAGAACAATATTGAAACAGATCCATTTGATACCTCGTTTGCTGGCGATATAGCACCGAGTAAAACTGAACTGAAATTACTAGCCAAAGAATTTTCTTGTGAGACCGACGATAATAATCAAATTGGATCTGATTTATTAGAACCCACAGACGACATATTTCAAGTAAAAGCTCTCAGTCCTGAACCATTAGGTCCTACTGAACTTCCAGAAGAAGATTTTGATCCATTCGATACATCATTTGCAAGTGATTTGAATCCAGGAAAAACTGAGCTAAAGCTCCTTGAATCTGAATTTTTGAACTAATACATTTTATTATTTTTAATCATGGCGTATAATCCTTTCTTGAGTATGAATGAACCAGCAGCACCTATCAGTACTGATGCCATACTGAATCCATTTATGATGACAGATACAGAACCTACTACATATGCTAATGATAACCCATTTGCTGCAAGCAATCCATTTTCAGATTTCGGAAATAGCTATGAACCTCCTCCAGGTGATACAGTCCCAGCTGATATCTTCGGTATAACGGATCCAACTAGTATAGGTGCAAAAGAGAGTAATGAGTTCGCCGCTAATACGTTTGATATTTTTTCTGATCATTCGAGTGTTTCTGAACGAATGATTAAACCCACTGAACTCGAGTTGACATCAACAACTGTAGACCTTACATATCCGACTGAAGATGAGTCGTTTACTCAGCAACACCCGTTACCACCAGAAACTCAAAATTTAATACTAACTGTCACTGGACAGATGGAATTTACGAGTTCGCACTTACTTGACCGTATACCGCCAACGCGAACTCCTAGCCCAGTGTCAGTACGTGATATACACTCACCCAGTCCCACTCCAGAACCGGAAGCAGAACCCGAACCAGTAACCGAGAGTTTTGACATAAATCGAAATAAACCCGCTCGACCTCCACCAGCTAGACCTCCACCTGTGGCACGTCCACCTCCACCAAGGCCAGCTCCGCCACCTGTGCCACATACTCACCCATCTCAGCAAACGCAACCGAAGCCTGTACAATCGACAATTGACGATATTAACCTTTTTGACGCGCCGGCACCAGCGGTAGTTAAACCTACAAAAGAAGCTATACTGAGCTTATATTCAGTTCCTAAAAAAGAGGAGCAACCTATTGATTTTCTCAGCGACGATATTCTTGATAGCGCTCCTACCGAGTCAATAATGGAGATACAACCATCCGCATCTACTATGGATGCAAATGACCTTAACTCTGTAAAAGATTCTGTAATCCCGGTGGTTACTGAAGTGCAAACTTCAGAAACTATGATATCCACACCCGTAGAAGCAGTCGCTGCGCCAGATGGTGCTATGGATTGCTCAGAACATTCTCCAGATATTTCAACTACGACTGCAGTAAATTCTCCATTTGCTAATATTTTGGAGAATACTATACAACCATGTCAGCAAAGTGGAGCTGAAAAGAATCCATTTGAAATATCTGCGAATACGGATTCTAACATGTTTGAAGAAAGTCAAGCCGATATTTTTAATGTTCAGACGGATGATAGTGTTATGAATAACAGCGTTGTAGGAACTACTTATAGTAATACTTTTGATACAGCTCCTAATGAAGTTGTAGGGGTTGCGTCAACTGATATATTTGGTACAACGACAAAAGATTCCTTTGGGAACAATGACTTTGTAAATCCGAATACCTATATGGGAACTCAAGAGTTGCATGAAGACCCTGGGTGGGGTGATACGTCTGAAGCAATGGTCCAAGATGCGTTTCCAGAATCTCAGGATGCTTTCGATGCGTTTTCAGCTAAATTTGACTCTACTGCAGCTAATCACAAGAATACAGGTGAGTTTTTCTATATAATAATTAAGATAGATTGAAGATATTACAAAATATTATTTTTTTAATAGCCTAACTTAGTATTTATATTATATATTTTTTAAAATATTATTAGTTACAAACATTAGAATATATAAACATCAAAGATTAATCAGGATTGAAACAAAATCCTTATTTATTGACCTACAGAATTATTATGAGTAAAAGATACAATATTGGTGACAATCATATTGATATCGCCTTTGCTTCCAAAAGGTGCTTGGGGCGATGAAGGTGGTTCAGAAGCTATTGCAAGTGGTTTTGAAGCAGAAGCGTTTGATCCATTTTTGAGTATGGGTGCGCCGCCTCCACCCGCTGCTACTCCACGGCTTGATCATCAAGGATCGCGCGAGTCAACCGATGATACATTCTCTGTATTCATCAGGTAAGTTAAACCTGTGCATTTAAATGTTTTGAAGAGAATAACAATTTTGTTCCTTATTATAAAGTACCTTTGTACAATGTCATTTAGAAGATATTGTGTTTTTCAACGTTATTATATCTTTACATAGCATAAAAAGAAGTCACTTTCGCTGTCTGTTCGCTTATATCTTTTAAACTACGAAACGAATTTTAATGTAATTTTTAGCAATAGATAGAGTGATTCAAGAGTAAGGTTTCTATATATAATACATGTAGGAACAACACACACCACGACACAACAATAAAGTATATAATAAATGAATAACTCATGGCAAACGAATAAAGAAACTACCAAAAAATCTACACATTGAACAAAAGTTACAACATAAACTATAATATCACAGATAACATAATTATTGATAATATCTAGGTTTTCTAATTCTGTGAAAAATCGCCACCACGTCGCTGTGACATGGTGTCTGTGTAAGGGACCCATCTCAGATTTATGACGCGACCGTAGCCACAACACTGTATGAAAACGAAACGATAATGGTTTTCATTTTTTTGTGTTCACTGAAATGAAAAACAATGAAAAAAAAAAACCAATACTGTAATCGTACTGTAATATAATATTTCCTTTCTATAATACTTCAAATATAACATGTAGTATCATCAAGTCCCAAACTAAACTGAATATGTACCATAAATACTTGCAAACTGATAGTTATACTTAACTACATTTTGTTGTTAATATATACAAAATATACTTTTTTATATGCAATTGCTATGACAAACAAGCTTACTTATCTGATCAAAATTTCATACACACAATACAAAAGTTACTTACATAGAAAAATAATTCAGACATATGTTGTTTATATTGGATTTTATTGCGCTAGAAACAAATTCATGTACATAGGTACTAAATCAAAATAACTACTAGACCAATAAGTTCTCAGATTATGAGTTACACTTCATCTAAATGCAAGAACCAAACCATAACCATCCGAAATAAACCAGAATACTGAACTACTAGATCAACAAGTTCTAACATTGTGAGTTACACTAGTTCTAATTTGTTAATATAGACCTAAAGAAACTGACGCCAGTGGGGAAGAGGCTACCGTGCCAGTTTTGGCCCCACCCCCTCGTCCCCAGGCGTTACCCGAATCTCCACGTTACAATCCTTTCGACAAGAGTGGCTTTGAAGGACAGCATGTCACGGCAGAGGCACAAAATCAAGGTAAGGATTTTTTATATCATTGTGGACAAACGACCTTACGGCTCACCTGATGGTAAGTTATTACCACCGTGAGCACTTCAACACCAGGGCAATTGCAAGTGCATTGCCGACCTTTTAAGAAATAGTAAGCTCTTTTCTTGAAGGTTTCAATATCGTATAGGTTCGGAAAAACGATTGCTGAAATGTAACTTAAATGCGAACAACCTTTGGCCCACCTGATGGAAAGTTCCAAGCGTCGTTTGTACATTCCACAGGCATTAGGTCTAGAAGCTAACATTTATTAAGTGGTAACCGTTGCCAATATGTGGTGTGTATATACCAATATAATAATAATTAATCATAAACCTGGACAATTTACACAGCGGCATCTAGTCCCGAACTAAGCAAAAATTATATTATGGGTACTAGACACGTGATAGAAATACTTAAATACTTTTTTTATAAATGTAAATGCATACATAATATATATAGAAGACACCGATACAAACAATCATACTCATGAATATTTAGTACATTTTGAATTTAAGTTTGAAGACAGACTATGACTTTATACAAAGTGGAACTCGGTTAAAAATAAAATAAAAGAAATATTAATTGACTTGCCTCAAGTAGTCAAGTCTGTAAAATCGACTGCCCAATGCCTAATCTAAGTTTACTCACTAACTATTATAATTTAAGTACCAGGCGAGGATAGGCGTGGCTCTGGCAGCGGTGGAGAGACACCACCGACGCCTCTCTTTGACGAAGACGTGTCTATGCCACTCGAAGACTTCCCAAGGACCACTTACAAAGGGCCAGGCTGGGAAATGCATTTACGTCAGCCTAACAAAAAGAAGATAACTGGTCAGAGGTAATAAATATTTTTTATATAAGTTAACAGATCTTTGGGGGAGGCCTATGTCCAGCAGTGGACGTCTTCCGGGCTGCGATGATGATAATGATGATATAAGTTAACAAACAATTATAAAGTGTCACAGTCGTCCTAACTTAGTAGTATAGTAATATCAAATTACATTAATTTAAAATAAATGCCCTGATTAAAGAATAAACTATTTATTCCGAGATCTTGACTGTGGGCGATAAGACAATTCTCTGGTGATCACCAGAGAATTGTCTTATACCAGGGACTTGTTAATTATACAAACTTAGGAACACTACAAATTACGGTTTGGAAGAACCGACCAAAAAGAACAGTAGAATCAAATGATAATTTAGAATTTGGTACTCGAAATTTAAAGCTTTATAAATATAACATAGACTAAGTGCATAGACAACCCCATATTTACCTAGTACTTTTTAAAAATAGATTTTGGAAGAAAGTCTTCGTGCGTGTCACGTACCAAGGTGACAATCCGGTGGTCCAGCTGTTCAATACCGCCGGTGACAAGGAACCATTCCAGGAGTTGCCACTACAGGCGTGCTATTCCGTGTCGGAAGTTGGTGCGCAGCAGTTCGACCAGTTCGGGAAGATATTTACTGTTAAACTGCAATATGTATTCTACAAAGAAAGACCCGGTGTCAGGTAATTCTAAAAAATATAAATAAAAAGTTTTGCCTAAAAAATAAAAAAAATAATGTTAGGGGTGGACAACCCTTATCACTTAGGGGTATGAAAAATAGATAGTAGCCGATTCTCAGACCTACTGAATATGCATATAAAATTTTCATAAAAATCGGTTAAGCCGTTTCAGAGAAGTATGGTAACTAACATTGTGACACGAGAATTTACGTCTACAGGCCCGGGCAAGTGACAAAAGCTGAACGCATTACAAATAAACTGTCGCAATTCGCGGCGTATGCTATCCAGGGCGACTACCAGGGTGTTAAGGAATTCGGCAGCGATCTTCGGAAACTGGGCTTACCTGTTGAGCATGCACCACAGGTATTTGACTATATCTTTTACTTTTTATATACTTCTTCAAACTTAAATTGAACCCGGTATATATTCATGGACTATAACTAATTTGCAGTATGGTTAATTGTCGTAGTATGTGTAGTGAAGAACAAAATTCTTCAGTAGAAAGTAGATTAATTTTTGACCGAAGTAACTGAATATTCCAAATATCATTATTATATTCTAATTAATTTATATATTTCATTAGAAATTACTTTTCTGCAATGGGAGTGTTTGGACAAAATATGGGGCGTTTGGGAATTGAAAACGCTCTCCGAAGCTCTTGCTTTTTTATTGTCTAGAAAGGGATTACCCATTCCTTAACACAATCTTTGAGAGATAGACTATGTGTGAATTTTAGTTACTTATACGATATTTTATAAATCTACTAACTGTTAGCCGTGACTTCGTTTGCATTTTGGAGACAAAGTACAGCATATGTTCATCCTGGTGATACATACCTTAGTGTCAAGTTTCCTTAAAATTCGTTCAGCTGTTTTGATAAAACCTGAAAGGTAACAAACTGAAAAGTTAAACCTGAAAGTTAGACATATTTTTGCATTTACAATATAAATAAGTACTGTAGTATAAAAAAAATATATTGACGCGAAGTGTTCCTTAATTATAATTTTTCAAGACCTTGATCACAAAGTATATATTGTTTCTATATTTTTAAATTACTATGATTTATCTTCGTGCAGGTGTCTCAGCTATTCAAGCTGGGATCGCTCACCTATGAAGACGTCAAGCAGTTCTCATGCTGCATCGAGGAGTCTCTCTTCAAGCTGTCGGCACACCGGGACCGCGCCCTCACCTATAAAATGGAAGAGGTATACCACTGAAATCCATACCCCCCATAATCCATACACACATATATCAAATATAAATGGAAAATTAACTTTAATGTAACAGTTTTAACGTCGTTTTTTGAAATTCACTTCTTGTTCAGTGTGAAAGAAGGGTGAGAAGGCATTTTTTATAGCATAGGGCTTGCGGCTCATTCATGGTTAGTGGTTACCGCCGCCCATGAGCACTCGCAACACCAGGGGCATTGCAACTACTTTGCCGTCCTTTGAGAAGGGATGGGTAAGAGAAGGAATTAAGAAATGGAAAGGAGGATTAAGCTCTTTTTTTAAGGTTTCAATATTGTATCAAATTATTTTTCAATGTCTTGTTAATGGCAATAGACCGCAGGATAAGTTTAAAGTCAATTTTAATAATATTAGAAACGATATAAGAAATGGAAAAGAGGATTAAGCTCTTTTTTTAAAGTTTCAATATTGTATCAAATTATTTTTCAATGTCTTGTTAATGGCAATAGACCGCAGGATAAGTTTAAAGTCAATTTTAATAATATTAGAAACGATATAAGAAATGGAAAAGAGGATTAAGCTCTTTTTTTAAAGTTTCAATATTGTATCAAATTATTTTTCAATGTCTTGTTAATGGCAATAGACCGCAGGATAAGTTTAAAGTCAATTTTAATAATATTAGAAACGATAAAGTTTGTGAGTATGGATGTTTGTTCCTCTTTCACGCAAAAACTACTTAACGGATCTTGATGAAACTTTACAGTAATATATCTTATGCATCAGCATAACACATAGGCTATATTTTATATTGAAATTTAATGCGGCTAAAACCGCGGGCACAGCTAGTACATATTATATTGCAAAACACACAAGTTTGGGGAATTAGATGCCTCCTCATGGTAACAATCAATGAAATGTTTTCTGATGCTGTTCAGGTACAAATAACGGCGGTGGACGAGTTGTACGTAGAACAAGACGCTGAGGGGTCCGTACAGAAGCAGATAGCGCGCGTGCGATTGTTTTTCCTGGGTTTCCTCAGCGGTGAGTAGTAGAGTAGTAGTAGCGTTGTTTTCGCTATTAAAATAGGGGTTGGTGATAGAAGGGTGAAAATTTAGGGTTGTATGTATTTATTAATGCCACATAATAAAAACTATGGAAAAAAAATTATGTCTATTTATCTAAAAAAATTAAAAATGTTTTTTCAGTTGAGCCACCCTTGGTATCAGTTATCTAGTACCACAGATAATATAATATTACATACTAATACCCAGAACACAAGCTATAGCTAGCTTAACTTGGGACTAGATGGCACTGTGTGAATTGTCCTGAGTTTATTATTATTGTTAAAATTTAATTATGAATACAGATTTACTTGATATCAAAAAAGGCGGTACCACACGAGGTGGTCATCAGTAGCGATGCCAGGTGTCCCGATTTGCGCGGGACGTCCCGATTTGTACCTGATTGGGACGCTAAATGTTTGATTAAGACTAGATTAGACAAGACTGATTACTTGTTATGTCAGATTAAATACATATTTAATTCAGGTCATTAATATAATACTATACTTGCACTAGTAGTTTAAAACGGAATAAATTAAACCCAGACTTAAAAGCCCCTTATTTTTGTTTACTGTCTCGATCTGCAACCCTAAATCCCGATTTTTTTACTTCATGTACCGATTTATAACAAATCGAACGTGGCAGCACTAGTCATCAGCTTCTCATTCTAGCTATAAAATAATATTTTGGTACATAGGTATGCCGGACGTGGAACTGGGCGTGAACGATCTCCGCCGCCAGGGTAAGGAGGTGGTGGGCCGCCACGACATCATCCCCGTGGTCACTGAAGAGTGGATCCGAGTGGAAGACGCTCAGTTCCACGCCTGCGTCCAACCAGAGGAGTTTGACAACACGCAGATTATTAAGTAAGTGGCAGACATACGCAGATAAAGCAACCAGCTACGTCTTTAGACAGATGCCACTATTGTCTAAGTCTCAATATTTTAAACTAGCTGTACCCGCGACTACGTCCACGTGGAATTTAACAGTATTTTTCTAAAATAAAAGTAGCGTAAAGTTACTCCTTATTACATCAGCTACCTGCCAATAAATGTCCCGTCAAAATCGGTCCAGCCATTTCAGAGATTAGCCGGAAAATACAGACAGACAGACTAACAAAAAATATAAAAAATATTATTTTGGTGTATGTACCGTATTTATATTCATATGCATGTAGTAAAAACAATTATATCAATATTACAAACAGACACTCCAATTTTATTTATATGTATAGATAAAAAGCCAGAAGGAATATATGTTCATTCCATATATGAAACAGTAAACAATAATAAAAAAGATTATTAAACACAATTATTGTGAGCATTAAAGTGTGTAATTAAAAGGTCTCCTCTCAGCATATGCCGTGACGAGGTGCTAAGACGCTGATATTCTGTAAATACCTTCATACTGTATAAACATAAATATACATCTAATAATAATATAAATACATCTAGGCCCATGACAGTGAGTAAATATGATATAACTATATATACATAACCATTTATATCAATGAACATGGTAAAGAACATATATTGTATAACTATCATCATAATTTAGGACCTATTCTGTAGAACTAATAAGTTGTATAGGATACTAAATTATGATGACAATAATATGATATATCATAATTATTAGAATCATACAGACAATGTAAGAATAAATGTCTTATTTTCAGGTTCAAGCCCCCGGACGCATGCTATATAGAGCTTATGCGCTTTCGAGTGCGCCCGCCCAAGAACAGGGAGTTGCCTCTGCAGCTGAAAGCTGTTTGGTGCGTCACCGGTAACAAGGTAAAGCTAAGTCAAGTACTTGTTTTTATAGAAGTGAAATGGAAGAAGTCGAAGGCTCATATGATGGTAACTGGTAACCGTCGCCTATACACGAGCAGGTTAGAACAACATGTGGCGCTTGATATATTTTGATATATTGACAATAAATAAGAGGTATTTATTGTCGTTACGGAGGACTAAACAGTCATGCGACTAGGCAGTCATTAGATGGTGCGAAGGCACCATCTAATGCCACTACTATACCTCACACTACAAACAGAAAAACAGCTTTCTAACCAAATTGCTTGATGGCTGAAAAACGGGCTGATCCGGCTCGAAGGACCATTTTGGGGAGTATTACTGATTTCTCAGTTAATTATTATGGTGACTGAAATATAATTAGTTAATTGTGCATAAATATTCAATAGCAACTAAATTTTTTAACATAGAAAGTTGCGACAACTTTAGCGTATTCGGCATTTTCGTCTCATCTTCCTTCATGCATGGATGATGAGCACAAAGGACAGGAGAGTAGGTGGTCCATACTTTGGGATGGTGTTCTGCAGTATTAAGGTTACTTAAAGCAATACGCATGTTACACCCCTGGTATCTCAGGCGTACGTAGGCTACGGTAACCGTATACTATCAGATGGGCCGTATGCTTGTTTGCCACTATCGGGGTATAATCAAAAACCTCTCTTGAAGCGATAGAATAGAATAGAATAGCACTTTTGAATAGTCATAACAATTTGTTTTTTATCTACCACTCGTTCGGAAAGCTGTCTCATCACAAGAAGAACGAGCAAGAAACTTGTGTGTTGCTCCTATACCCTAGTTCACCAAGTTGTACCTACAGCGACTCACCTGGTCTATTGCATTGGATATAAGAGCTGATGTTATATATTTAGGTGGAGCTTCGCGCAGACGTGTTGGTACCGGGTTTTGCGTCTCGCAAATTGGGCCAAGTGCCTTGCGAGGACGTCGCCATCCGGTTCCCCATACCAGAGTGCTGGATCTACCTGTTCAGAGTCGAGAAGCACTTCCGATACGGTTCCGTCAAGTCTGCACACAGGTAATAATAAAAACATACCTACATAATTATAATATTCTAGGTCTTGTGCCTATATTGCCATGCTAGATAAAAAGTCTACAGCCGAAGGGCGCAAAAAAAACCAAAAAATATTATATATTAAATTTAATTGAAATATAAAAATTACAATTTAACTTATTAACTATTATAGATGCCAATTGGTCGATGTTAGAACCAAGAGTGATTCAACTCCGATAGCGTTCTTTGGTCGATTTCAACATTTCAGTTTTGCTGACTCGACGGCACGTTTCGGCGCATGGTACGATGCGCCGTATTGAGGCCGCTGCCTATACAGCGTTTTCAATGTTTCATGATTTCGTAACGCCTCCCCTCGAAGATAGGCAACTATTCGTAAGCTGTACTGAGAAAGTTGCCGGGATGCTGTTAGTGTCGATCTTCACATCTTTAGGTTGGATATTTCTCACCTTAGGTTGTTCATTTGTAAGGTTCACTGTATCCATTATATCAGTTGAATTTATTTGTCCGCAATAGCTACGGAATCGGCGATATAATTTAATAGTTACAATACTTGCACAGATGATTACTATAATAGTGTAGATAGGTATAGTTGTGTGGTAGACACTATCTACATTGACTTGTTCTAAAATTGCTGGCTGCTGCAATGATATTCTAGCATTTGTCTCGTGAAGATGTTCTAGATTGATAGAATTTAATCTTATTATAGGTTGAGGTTTAGATGTGGCACGCTCGTCATATGGTACTTCCGTCAGTGTAATCTGCACGGCATGTCCTTTAATTCTATCTTGAATGTTAGAGATGGTAAAATCTGGAGTTGACAGCATACAATTTATAGGAATTGATACTAGATAGCTTCCTTTAAGAATTTTGTAGTACTCGTGCCCGCAGGATACATGTACTCTAGTTGCTTTAGGTAGTGTCATGGTGTAGTGCTGGTCATCGAGCTTCTCGAGGGCTGCTCTGGTAAGATTTACTGAAGTCAGGTCACAGGAAGGACTGATTTGTTATTTTAGGATAAGCTGTTGCATGCAGTCTTGGTTATCACGAATCTGGTACTGGTACTGGAGCTGTTCTTCACAAAGATAGTATGTGCTTAACTTCGGACATTCTGTCGCAATGTACATAGAACCTGTTCTCTGAATTGCTATGAAGGGTTGGGTAGGTATAAGTATTTGATTATGTTGGTTTGGTATGATTGATAGTTTATACAGGATATAGGTATTAGGAGAGACAATCGGCACCTTAATAACTATAACTATTTTATTTCCTACATAATATGAACCCGATTTTATAATGTAAAAATATTCCCTTAATTCTATATCTATAACCTTTTCCTTAGAATAAAGTTGTCTAAGTTTAATTAGCATATTATTTAATGAATTAATATTAATTATAGAGTGAGATATACTCTTAGTCTGAATAAAAGCTAACGTATTTTCTAAATTAAGTAAAATTTCTGACAAATTATCTGTATTATCTGTGAGCATCAATAGATATTGAGCTAGATGTGCATACTTTATTAAGTCAGTATCTCTGTCTGCGTCTGATTTTAGTATTAGGTTAATAGTTTTACTTATTTCATCCTGATTTTTTACTATGTTATTTAATATTACAGAGTGATCGGTTATCCATTCTTTACCTAAACTAATGTGTTCATTCAACTCTGTTTCTAACTTATTTTCGTTATTTTGAAGAGCTTTTATAGCACCGTCATACTTCACAGCGTCAGAATAATCAAGATTACCTGAAATACTTTTAATTATTGAACCGAGACCATCTATGAGTCCTCTTTTATTACGTGACTGTAAGAAAGTTTGCAACTCGCTGTTCGCGTACTCTTATGAGCTTATTATTAAGATGTAAGAGATGGGGTTCATAGAGAGATAACGTTTTATTTTTAAGTTGAGGATTAAAATTATCTATCTGACTTATAACTGATTCTATTTTTGTGAACATGTCATCTAGGTCTATGTAGTATAAAAATGAGTGATAATGGGAAATGACTTTAGTGGGTCCAAGGTTGAAGGGAAGAATTCCTGGTCCATTGTCAAGGGTGTCAAGTGTTACGTCTTCCGCTCTGGTCAGTTGTAATGTGATCGTCAGGAATGTTCTGTAACAACGGGTTACTATTAGGTCTTCGCTTAAGGCGTGCTTTAGCAATGGGACCTCTTTTCTTTTTAGTATATATGTGTGTTGGCAGATCAGCCAGTACCACATCTTGGGTGAAACGTGGAGCTAATTTTTGTCTGCTAGCCATAGGGTACGAATGAAAACCTGCTCATCTGGACTATATTCATTTTCAATTTCTCGATCTTTATTCCTAGCCTCTGTAATCTCCGTACGATTGTGTAAAGATGTTTCATTAATGATGTTATAAACCATACTCATTCGTAACTTATGATTTATTACGTACTGTTGGAAAAGATGTTCATTTATGTTCGTATCTATAGGGTCACGTGGGTCAAAGTGACCTGTAATAACTTCTATAGGCCTACATTTCGTAAAGCTATGGATAGAACTATTGTATCCTAGTACCGCGTACGGCATTAAATTGACAGCTGGTTCATTGCTATGTTCTAATTTAAGAATTCGTAGATGTTCCAGAATAGTCGAATGGAATCGTTCAACTATTCCATTGCTATTAGGATTATGTGCTAAAGTCTTATGATGTTGTATTTTATGTAATCTAGTAAATTCTAAGAATATTTGGTTTGTGAATTCAGGACCTTGATCAGATATTAACGTTATGGGAACACCGTGATGAGTAAAATATTTAAGTAGCGCTTGTATTACGCTTACAGCTGTACCATCCCGAAGGTGATACGCCTGTGCGTATTTAGAGAATGCGTCAACCAAAGTTAAATATTTCTCATTTTCAGCTGTATATAAGTCAATGTGTACTGTTTCAAATGGCTTAGTAGGAGGTGGTACAATAGAATATTTTTGTTTTATTGGATTACGGTCATACTTTGCCATTCCACAGATATTACATTCACTTATGTATTTAGAGATATGATCTCTCATCTTAGGCCAAAAATATTTATTTGATAATGCAAGATAACATTCACCTGCACCTCGGTGGTTAGTCTTACCCTCGTGGTACTTCTGAATGATATCCTGTTGACGTAAATACTCTTTAACATTTTCAACTTCTAATTTGGTTAAAATGAGATTCATAGCTGAGCTTTTAAACTTTTCTTGTATTATTGGAATGATCTTGTACATAGCTAAGGGTGGATAAATTATTATACCAGTTCTAACTCTGGGGTTGACATATTCTTTAATCGCATTTATGATGTCCTGTTCTAGATTATTTTCAGATAATTGAATATTAGTTCGAACGTGTGATTCGAAAGGTTTATTAACAACTGGACGTCTTTTTACATCGCCTACAATCGTGAAACATATTTGTCTACTAAATTTATTAATAGGTTCATCCGTAATAGGTATCTCTAAAATAGGATTTTCGTCACTAGTATGAGCTGTAAGGGTTGTAGAGTCGGCTCTTGATGGAGGTTTTTCAGAGGGTTGCACGGCAATGGAGCTTAAATCTTCGTTATGTATTTCAACTCGAGATAAAGCGTCTGCATTTTGATTGCATTTGCCTTGCTTATAGATAACAGTAAAATTGTATTCACTTAACTTTAATCGCCATCTAGTTAATCTAGAATTAGGTTCTTTTAAACTCATAACCCATTGAAGAGGTTTATGATCTGTAACTATAGTGAATTTTCTCCCAAACAGATAAGGGCGAAAATACTTAGTAGCCCACACAATTGCTAGCAATTCCTTTTCAATGGTGCTATAGTTTATTTCGCTTGTATTTAATGTTCTCGAAGCATAAGCTATGGGTTTATCGGCACCAATGGGTCCTTGTGATAAAATCGCGCCTATTGCCAAATTTGAAGCGTCAGTTGTTAAAACAAATTCTTTAGTGAAATTTGGGTATTGTAAAATTGGGTCATTGGTTAATAAAGTTTTGCACTTTTCGAAACAATTAATATATTCTGGGTTATTGATGGAAATTTTTGAACCTTTTTTTAAGCATTGTGTCATTGGTTTCGTTATGCGAGCAAAATCGGGAATGAATTTGCGATAATAGCCTAGTAATCCTAAAAATCGTTTTATTTCTGTGGCTGTTTTAGGCAAAGGAAATTTTTGAATAGCAACAATCTTATCTGGATTAGGTTTTATACCGTCTTTACTAATAATATGTCCTAGATATGAGGTTTCTAATTTTAAAAATTCTGATTTGTCCATCTGAATTTTGAAATTTGATTCTCTCAAACGTTTGAATACTTTTGCTAAGTTAACCATATGCTCTTGTAGCGAGACGCTGAATACAATTATATCATCTAAATATACGAGGCATATTTCATTTTGGAGGCCTCTTAGAACGTTATCCATTACGCGCTGGAACGTGGAAGGAGAATTTTTAAGTCCCATGGGCATACGCATGAATTCAAAATGTCCATGTTCAACGTTAAAGGCGGTTTTCTGTATATCATCTGGATTCATTTCGACCTGGTAGAACCCGCTAGCCAGATCAAGAGTTGTGAAATAATGACAATTACCCAACTTATCCAAAACATCAGTTATATTCGGGATAGGGTACTTATCATCAATGGTCTTTTCATTTACTTTTCTAAAATCTACAACGATACGCCATTTAGTTTTTCCTGATGCATCTGCTTTTTTGGGAACCACCCAAATGGGAGAGCTCCATGCTGATTGTGAGGGCCGTATAATACCTTGCTCTAACATTTTAGATATTTGTTCTCGAACTTCTTGCCTATGAATGAAGGGATAACGATAGGTTTTAGTGTAAACTGGTACCTCATCTGTTGTGCGGATGTGGTGCTTGATTTTATTTGTGAAAGTTAATGGTTCACCTTCTATATAGAAAACGTCGGAATATTGACTACAAAGAGATTCTAAGTTAGCTTTTTCTTCTGGATTTAAATGATCGGTACGCAAACGTGATAAAACTTCGTTTACGCGATTGGACTGCTGTTCGGTGCGAATGCACTGAATATTGAATAGCTCTGCACTAACTGGTTTGTCCATAGAAAAAACTATGTCATGTCTAGTCGGGTTAGTAACTTCTACTATGCCGCGGTTATTTTTAACTGTAGTTACACAACTTTTAATTTGACAGTGTGAGATAGTCTGATCATTTATTAATGCATCACCATCATGAAAATTAACTGGGATACGAACTAATTTAGATGTATTTGCGGGGATTATATCCTCATATAAATTTAAATTACGAGAATCGTACATTAACAGAGGTATTTTCGAATTCCGTGTAACTAAAACCTTATCCTTTAGATTAATGCTAGATTCTAATTTTTCTAATAAGTCATAACCAATAAGGCCGTCAAAATAATCATGAAATTTATAGATAAATAGAGTAATATCTTCATTCTCTTTAAATTCTTGAAAGCACGGTAAAGTTAAGGAATAATAATTTTTCGTGGTTGCATGAATGTTTGTTACCTCAAAAGGATCATAATTACATGGTATATGCTGAAAGAACTTTTCTACTGCCTTGGGGCTTATGAAAGACTGATTGGCACCGGTATCAATGAGTAATTTAAGGGGCGGATTTAATATCTGAATATACGGTAATTGTCGCTGTGTCTGTAAGTTTATCTCTATTTTAGTTTTCCTGATTTCTGAATATTCATTTTCATTTTCAGTAACTTCGTAATTTTCGTTTTCAGTAAATTCGTCACGAGTTTCCTCTACATACGGGGATGGATAAGTCTGTTCGTCGTTTTCTGTATAATAGTCGGGATAGTAATAGTCACTGTCAACGTTATTATATGTGTCGTAATAGTATTGGGGTTCGTAGCATTCAGTTAAGTTTAATTCGCGACCTTTAAGGTAATTAGTAGGTGGTGGATTTCCATGTTTCCTCCAATCATGTCCAGTCAACATCGGTTTTGTTGGGTAGTGACTGACACCGCTCATAGGGCGTGGCGTATTGTTCGAATTATATGGTCGTTGGGGTAGTGCAAATACATTACTACGTGGATTATAATTAGGAGGGACTGCGCTAAATATCTGTTGAGTTCTAGTTGGACCTCTAAATTGCGATTGTTGATTGTAGTTGGGTTTCCACATCACGGGAGGACGTGATGGTTGAACCATATGCATGGGTTGCGAACGTGATGGTCCGGGCATATTAAATGTAAATGGTTTAGATGGACCTTGCTGTGGTGGTATATTATTAAATTTATTATTATAATTATGCATAAATAGAGGATTAGTCCTCTTTTCAGGCATACTTTCATTGCGATTTTGCAAGTAGAGTGTGTTCATCTCTTCATGAACAAATTCTAAAGCTTTTTCGATAGTTTCAGGCCTCATGCACCTTATACGCGATCCCAAGGGATCCTTAAGTCCGCGTAGATATGCTTGTAATGTAAGTTTTTTATAGAGTTCGCGCTTAGAATGTATAGTGGTGGCAATAGTTTCATGTAATGTTACATATGTTATGATGGTACTATACAAATTTAAACATTTTTCGTAAAATTCCTGAGGAGTGCTTGAGCCCTGAGTTAATAAAGCGAGGTCGTTATAGAGAGAGGTCTCGTCTCTCTGATCTGCAAAATTATTTATAAGTGCGTTACGGATACCCTGCCAGTTCTCCGGTATGCCGTTAGAGTTTATTAAACGTGCGGCGGGCCCCGTAACTTTATTCAGGATGCCGTTCAGTAGTGCAGCATTTAATAAGCCATTATCAGGTGATGAATTGACATACTCGTTCACTAAATGGTCACACAAGCCAATGAAACGTGTTAAAATGTTCGGGTTACCATCGAATTCAGGCACCATTCGAAGGGCCTTCCATATGTTGTCTAAATCTGCCATAATTAAATTAAATTTATCTCCTATAATAAAATTACTGCTTGATGAAAAAGATTTTTCACTGCTAGTGTCACTATCGCTAAAATTTAAATTCCTATTTAAATCTATATCTTTATTTCTACGGGTCCTCGATTGCCTCGATTGGAAAATCTTGGAAAATTAAATTACACAGGATCTAAAAAAAAATCACACAGGAATATAGATAGGAAAGCAACTCTAGATCGATTCTAGTGGTACTTACATGAGCATTCTTTAGTTGTCTCTGCAGTATCGATGTCTGGATACCCCCTCGTCTGTAGCTTCTTAGGTTCAGAATCGCCGCCGCCAGATGCTTGATTCACTGACTCTACTTTACAGCGATCCTACCGACTGCGCCAGATAAAAAGTCTACAGCCGAAGGGCGCAAAAAAAACCAAAAAATATTATATATTAAATTTAATTGAAATATAAAAATTACAATTTAACTTATTAACTATTATAGATGCCAATTGGTCGATGTTAGAACCAAGAGTGATTCAACTCCGATAGCGTTCTTTGGTCGATTTCAACATTTCAGTTTTGCTGACTCGACGGCACGTTTCGGCGCATGGTACGATGCGCCGTATTGAGGCCGCTGCCTATACAGCGTTTTCAATGTTTCATGATTTCGTAACGTGCTCTTTCAAGCAGTTATAAAATAATTGTAACAACTTAATCAAACTCTGTATGCGTGTTATTTATATTTTTGCATGATACTGCAATAAATAATTAAATAATATTCACTATTTTCTTTTAACTTCTTTCTGTTTTATTCTAAATAGCTGTTACCTATTACTTCGGTCGCGTGGAATTTAACTTTTTTATACAAATCAATGATATTTATAAAATAAATGAAGCCTAAGTTACTCTTTATGACATTCTATCTGCGAGTGAAAGTTTCGTCAAAATCAGTCAAGCAATTGCAGAGATTAGCAAGAACAGCCAGACAGAGAATTTTTTTATTAACAATTTTTTTATGTAATAAATACTGTATATATTTTCATATCTATTTAGTGAAAATCATTTGATTTGAAATTAAAAACAGACACTTTAGTTTTATTTGTTTGTGTGAGCATTAAAAATGAAATTTTTAATGAAATTCTTGAAATGGAGATTGAATTAGAGCAGGTTGATGGTTAGGTAAATCAACGTTGATTCAAAACTGCTGTAATTAAAAGCTCTTTGTATCTATCTATACATAAGACGCTGATGGCATCCTGTAATGCAGTTTCTTAATCTAGATATTGACTCTATTCTATTTTTGAATTAAAAACTGTATGTGTATTTTTGTATTTTTATAAAAATACAGACTTAGCTTTAAATTCTAAAATACAATAAATTCATAAATACAAGTTGATAATACGAATTGATTTGAAAATAATAAGAGTAGAGTTTCTTGTCAGTGCTTCTTAGCTCGAAAGCACTCCCAACTGACAGTAGATTTGGCATACATATCATAAGAGTTTGTAAGAGACCTAAATGAATAAAGATATTTTGATTCTTCTATTGTATTAATTGATTAGCCGTGGTAAGTCTGGATCTTGATCATTTGTTATTTATTTTCAGGCGCACCGGGAAGATAAAAGGCATTGAACGTTTCCTGGGAGCGGTGGATACCCTGCAGGAGTCTCTCATAGAGGTCACCTCCGGGCAGGCCAAGTACGAGCATCAGCATCGCGCTATAGTCTGGAGGATGCCGAGGTTACCCAAGGAGGGCCAAGGTACATAACCTATTCGAAAATTTGTGATTCAATTAAAAAAACTGACCAAAAAATAAAAAAAAATGGATCTGGGATGGATTGCCATTATCACGAAGCTTTGTAAATAAAAAAATACATGTAACATAAAAATGAAATTTGGGATGTATGTATGTATCTCCTATATAATAAGGCGCTTAGGTGTATTAAAATAGTTTACATCCTATTTTCAGGCCTACTGAATATACAGACAAAATTACATAATAATCGGTCAAAACGTTTCGGAGGAGGTTTGGTACAAACACTGTTACACGAGAATTTTATATGCTATGTAGACATAAAACGAGGGTTAAGACATTTTATTTGGAATCATAAATTTCGGCATTTGGAAGCTTGGTTAGCGTTTAGATTAGATTTGGAAGCATTCGCTTGTTGGCCACTTCAATTTCTTTAAAAAGTAATAATGTCGACTTTAACTGAAGTTAGACAAATAAAATGTATAAGGGAAAATACATTATCTGTATATTTTATTGTGTTTATTTAGTCTGGTATTGACCTACTGTAGAATTAAATGTGTTATTTTTCAAATATGAATCACTCTGATTCATCAAGTAGAGACGGGGATACGTAAATAAATATAGTTTATTTAATAATTACGTAATTATATAACTATGTTATTATGTTGACTCATTTGTTATGATCCTGGGGGTTGCTACTGGATTTTTAATGGATAATTACGTAATTACATAACTATGTAATGCTGACTCATTTGTCATAGTCCTGACTGCTACTGGTTGGGTTTATTTAATGCATGAGAATGGAATGGTGCGTCTGTTTGTGTGTGGGATTCTTACCCACTAATAAATCGCATGGAGTTCCTACGAGCGTCATTACCGAAGTAGCGACCTGCGTTATTATAACTTCCACGGCTCCAGCGGCTTCCTTCAGGACAGGCCCTATCTCGTTGTTATGGCGACCTATTTCTCTCTATTTCATTGTGGAAGCGTGAAGGTACGCGAACAGGTTTCCGAAGCCAAATTAATGGGGCGCACCCTATCTGCACCTGGCCAGGAGCGTGCAGGATAGGACCAACGAACGAATCCATTTGCCGACAAAGACTCTGGAACCAAAAGCCCCTGGGGGACTGGTTCATTGGCGTCTTGAATGGTAGGAACTCTAATTATGATACGAACAAACGAGCGACAAGAACTAAACAATATTTACACTTAACCTTAAGAATGTAATGCCGAACAACAATTTTTTATAATAGCAACACGCAAGTTTCTCTCGTCTGTCCTTACTGTGGAGAGTGGATACGAACGGTCCACTCTCCGAATGTGTGGTAGAATAAAAAATATGACTATTCAAATGTGTTTATATCATGATTTCTAGTAACATATTTGGGGATTGTTTTTTTTAATTGGAATAACTGTGAAGGCATATTTACAACCATTTAATCGGTCGTTATGACAGGAGCGTACACAACACACAACCTCGTGTGTCGGATGGCGCTGACATCGTACGACCAGATCCCGGCGGAACTGGCACGATACGCGCTGGTAGAGTTTACGATGCCGGCGACGCAGGTCAGCCACATGACCGTCCGGTCCGTGTCACTGCAGCAGCACGACGGTGACCCGCCCGAGAAGTACGTGCGGTATCTCGCACGGCACGAATACATGTACGTATTATTCTGTCAACACTTGACACCCTTCCATTAATTTTATGACTCCACATTAAATATATTTAAGTACGTGCGGTATCTCGCACGACACGAATACATGTACGTATTATTCTGTCAACACTTGACACCCTTCCATTAATTTTACGACTCCACATTAAATATATTTAAGTACGTGCGGTATCTCGCACGACACGAATACATGTACGTATTATTCTGTCAACACTTGACACCCTTCCATTAATTTTACGACTCCACATTAAATATATTTAAGTACGTGCGGTATCTCGCACGACACGAATACATGTACGTATTATTCTGTCAACACTTGACACCCTTCCATTAATTTTACGACTCCACATTAAATATATTTAAGTACGTGCGGTATCTCGCACGACACGAATACATGTACGTATTATTCTGTCAACACTTGAGACCCTTCCATTAGTTCACGACTCCACATTAAGTATATTTAAGTTTTGTACAGTCCGTCAGTCAGTGTATATTTTACTTGGATGTTATTATTCTTTGTTAGCTGGGTCAAAAACACTTGTATATTGAAGTTAGTTTCGAAAAAGGTAACCTTTAAACTGATTATTTTTTGAGAAGTTTTTTGTAGGCAATATATTCTCAAGGCAAAGAGATCTTTCGAAATTTCAGATCTCGCTTTACTTAGCTAGTTTTTATTAACAGTCACTATATACAAATATATAAAATAGTTAGTTTAAAAAAACTCATTTCTTTGAAGTGATTAAATTTCGAGAAAATTCTGAAATAGAGTTTTTTCTTCGCAGAAATTTTTAGAAATTTTGTATTTCTCTTAAGTAAGAGGTTTTTATGAATATTCACACGGAACCAGAAAAAAAACTAATTTCTTTAAAGTGATTAAATTACGAGAAAATTCTACAAGAGAATTTTTGCATGTCAAAGGGATCTGTAGAAATTTTAGATTTCTCTGAAGTTAGGTACGAGTTATTTTATCACACGGAACCAAGGCATACCTATGTGAATATTAAATAAATTGCAACTATCATTCAATGGGGATCATAGTTTCTTTTTATTATATTGTAATGCCAATAATATTTACTAAATACATATAAAATATTATTATCATTAAAAAATCGTGTATCACACATTTTTGGTCCTTAGAGCCGGATCTGAACCATAGATGTGAAAATAAAACTACTCTGAGTAATATTATGTATAACCTGTAGGCTATAGATGCTATGTAGATGCTTCACGAGATGGTCGTTTCTACAGAGTGGGCATCGAGAGGACGTCGGGGCAGGCGGCTCCTGCGTACGCGGTGGCTGCTTCCGCAGACTCACGGCCCTGCGCCCCCGCCGCCCCCGCGCCCGCACCAGCCCCCGCACCCCCGCAGCCACCCTCGTCAGACTCCGACTCGGATTAAATCAGCCCCCGCTTACATTGTATATACATCATCAAATCATCGTGTTCCATATTTATTGTAATCATAAGATGCATCGGACGATATCCCACCGACCGTTGTGGTAACGTATTTTGTTAAAGGCCTTTTAACCGCCAGTTAGGTTAGGACCCTTAAGAACTACGTTACGATTGAGTATATGTATGTCTAAGGAGTAAGTTAGTTGACATTCAATACTGTTTTTGAAAGTCTATTGGGAATATATACTTTTGCAATAATTTATTAGTTAGTTTGTGCGCACAAAATATTTAGCTTCCAGAATTCCTATCCGGGTATATTACACTATCATTCATAAATGGCTAAATTGTACTAAATACACTATACTCTAAGCGCTGGATTATGCCGCAAATGTCAACATATATTGATATTTTACTATAAAGGAACTCTATTTAGTAACATGATATTTGTAATTAAAGATAAGACATGATGTTAATATTGAGTATAATTAAATATACGATGGTGTAACATACCCTTACTCATGTGTGAAACCTACAGTGGAAAGTTGTCTAACTACTTCAAGAGGTACCGGCACAATAGCGTATGAATGGAATAGGACAATAACCCCTCATCAAATTAATTTAATATAGGTACTGTACTATTAGATATGGTGTTTACATCGCAACCAGCGGCATTTGGTGTGCCTCATTATTTATCTCATTAACTACAATTCATTATCTCCCTCTTAAATACAGCGCTTTCATTTATTACATACAAAAATAACATATCGACGGAAGAAAGCGAAATTCCCGTAAATTGAAAAACCAACTTTATATTACAACCAAAAAGCTATTTCAAAAATTCATAACTCATATATTTATTGAGATAAAATGTTGAAAATTGTTTAAATAGATACCAAATTTCAACATTGAATCTCGATACTCAACTCAATCAAAAAGAATTTTTGTAAAGTTGAGTTTTTCAAGTTACGACAAATCCACTTTCATTCAGCGATATTACTATGAATTTATAGATTTGATTAAATTCTCTATTTTATGTAAAATGTTTAATATATATACAGTCTGCATAGGTCAGTAGAAAGTGTGAGTATTGCTTTAAGAAGTGGCAGTATTCAGTGTAAATGCGACGCATTGAGTCATAACAAAGTTGTGGAAGCGGCAATCCAAGCCAGCAATGAATTCTGGAGACGGTAAATTGTCCAGGCACTGAGCTGTAAGAGAGTTGAATTGTGCAACCGTTGAGTTCTAAGGACGATGAACCCTACAATTGCGTAGTTGTAAAGATAGCGCAAGCACTGAGCTATGGGAGCGACAAACATTAAAACTGCTGAGTTGTAAGGATAGCGTAAGCACTGAGTTATTAGAGCGATAAATATTACAACTGATTGTAAGGATAGCGTAAGCACTGAGTTATGGGAGCGATAAACATTAAAACTGCTGAGTTGTGAGAACAGTGTAAGCACTGAGTTATAGAAGCGAGGAACATTACAAGCCGCTGAGTTGTAAGAACTGCTCAAGCGCTGAGTTATGGGAGTGATGAGCCGTACGACCGCTGATTTGTATGAGTAACGTAAGCATTGAGTTGTGGGAGCTATGCATGGTAGATGCGCTGAATTGTGAAAGTGGTGATCGAAGCCAGTGCTGAGCTATAGAAGTGGCGTACCGTCCAAGCTCTGAGCTGTGGGAGCGGTGAGTTATGAAAGATTCTGAATGACAAACGTTGCGGTAACTAAGACTATAATTCTTTAATTTCAATACATATTATGCGATTGTGATATCATCACCAGTAGTTTATCACGTGTATAATAAATATTAGTGGTTTAATTAATAAATCAAAATGCATATAATATATATTAAAATATATGTAATTATAATGATTTATGTTATTAAATGTTTCATAAAATATTTGGTATCATAAATTATGTAATAAATATCATAGGTTAAATCTACGGTCGTGGTGACGAGTTGTAATAGAAATAGAGATCATGTCTAGTGATGCTTGTAGACGCGACATATACTGTTGTACTTAATACTGATGTTAAACTGATATTAACCAGCGAATTATATAAACTTATAAAGTGATCAGAAATATAAAAAAAAAAACTAGTAATGTAGTTGCAATATTAATTATAGAGATGTGTATTGTAAAAACTCAAGAATAATACCCGTTGCTTGTAACTTTGATAGTGTATCGCTCGTTGATATTTTTGAATCCAATAATAAATGTCGAATACATTATTGTTGTCAAATGAAAATGTAAAATTTAGATCATATCGTCCCTGATGTTAAGGATAGAGCAGTGCGTAGAGGTAATAATGTATAAGTGTACCCAGGGTTTGTCGGTAAGGGTACTAACCAACCTAAAACTCAGTGGAAGCATGTGTTAACAACTTTCTCTACAGTGGATGGTAAAACAAAAATAATATCTGTATCTTTCATACAAACTGCGAATATTTACATAAATATAGTGTATGAAAGCTTCAGAAATTATTTATGCTTATATATAATATATTCGGACTATGTTTTGTGAGTTTTTGGCGTACTACTGAGTTTAGAGTTGGTATAGCCATTGTGACTATTCTATATTATATACATATAAATGGATATACATATATCTTATAATATATAATTATACAAACTAAGACCACACAATGAATCTAATGACATATTTAGATACCTACTTACTACAATAAATAATTATAATGCAAGAATAAATTATATTTATTGATCAACATGTAATCATATTAAGGACTTACGAAATGTTTAGCTCTGTTTGAGATGTGTTGCATGTACCTAGTACTACGCAGTGGACCTCATGTTTTGTTGTTAATAAAATTATTATGCCCGTCATGTTTCCTTATTGTTGTTCTATAATATATAATTAATATTAATACTCTCATCACTGTCCAATGATTGGAACACCAAGAACAAAACAATAAACGAAGATTTTTTATATTCTTATTATCCACTGGCCATAATGAGCCGTTGGGTAATCCTATTTCTTGAGTGTCAGATAGCCCATTTATCGGAGAAGACTATTAGCTATAGCTAAAGCCAATACGAGAGGAGCTGCAGTGAAAATGTCATGAAAAAGGGGAAATGTGTAGCGCGATTTTTATTTATCTAGAAAGCAAACAAGAGTTAGTAATAGGAGATATGTCAGATAGATATAGAGGTTTTGTATTTTTTTTAATTTATAACTTGTTAATATACACACACTCTGTTTTATTTCAGCTGCCGAGCTGTTAAAACTGGCTTTTTAATCTATATTTCTATTCAAGAGTGAGATCTGCCAGTGAAATTACATGGTACGAGGGTATTATATCTTAGTTCTCAGTAGGTGCGCACAAAGCCACGGGTATAAACTAGTATAAATAAATAAAATTTCATTTATTATTCATATAAAGTCTCCATGAAAAAAAAGCTGTGTTTACTTTTGTAATTGAAAAAATTTTAATTGTACAGAGGTCACGAATAAAAATATAAAATCTACCATATAAAATATGACATATATTCGACTTCATTTAGTAGTCCCGGTTTTACAAGAATAACGGCCTAAATGAGAGGCTACTATAAATGCGGATCTGCAGCTCTCTGTTAGTTTATCCGCACAATCCAACTTACATTTACTTAGTATATTACCTACTTTATTTTAGACTTGTTCCTGAATGCGATGATTTGACGATCTTGATACTGATAATATTTAATTAAATTACTGTCTGATTTAATTTAATTATTGTCTGATTTGCATTAGATTGATTACATTTAATGTCTGACAGATTTATGAAAAATGTTTACTAGACATGTAAACGACAAATGATGATTAATATGTATTAGTTACTAATATGTCCTCAAGATATAGTATTTTAAATAAAACGTGCTATGTAGCTTGTATCACTTTGTAATTAAGTATAACATAATTAAACATATTAATATTAAGAATAAACAATATCTACCAATAGTATAACTGAAACAATGATCACTTATATATAAAACACATTTAGGATAAATACAGATTGTCTATATGATCTTGTGGCCTTTGATATGGAGTTCTGGAATGTACATTTAACTTAGTTCTAATTTTCCCTGGAACTGGCAATGTTGATTCCGAAGAAGGAGGGATACCCAAAATCTCAGCCCATTTCTCGGCATCTGGTATTTCAATAATTCTCTCTGACTCTTGACTACTATTTTCCTGTTGCCCATGTTGGTAATTCGTACCACTACTGTCTGTGCTAATAGAGTCTTTATTTGCCTCTGACGTTATATCAGTAATCCCTTCTTCCCCTTTCTCTAGCCTTGGTTTATATTTAATCAACTGATCAATATGCCGATTAACTGCTACACCGTCCTCTGTTTCGATTTTGTAATTGGAAGGCCCACTTTTCTGCAAGACTTTGCCTGGTAACCATTTAGGGCCCTGATTGCTATAATTTCTGAACATTACATTTTGTCCCACAGTAGTTTCTCTGCCTGCTATCTGTTTATTGTTGTCAATTTGTATTTCTGTTCTTTTATGTTTCAGATTATCTGGATGTATAGTATCTAACAATGTGCGCAACTGTCTATTCATTAATAGTTCTGCGGGGGTTTTATTGGTTCCTGTACATGGAGTAACCCGCAAACCTAACCATAAATTCGGAATTTTGATATCCCAAGATAAATCATTCATTTTCTTTAGTTTATCTTTGACTGTCTGTACCATCCGTTCTGCTAATCCGTTGGTCGCCGGATGGTAAGGTGCTGTAGTTACCTGACGAATTTTATTGGCCTGCAAAAAATGCTTCATATCTCCTGATACAAACGATGTACCATTATCCGATACTAAAACTTCACATAGACCATGAGTTGCAAAGGTCGTTCTCAGCAATCGTATTACCGTGGCTGTTGTTGTATTATTTACCATGAATACTTCAGGCCATCGGGAATATGCGTCGACTATAATTAAAAAGTATTTGTTGTGATACGGTCCAGCGAAATCGATGTGGATTCTTGACCAAGGTCTCGAAGGTGTAATCCATTCATGTGTAGTCTTAGGAGGCATATGTCGATTTTCCAAGCACCTAACACAACCACCAACTAGAAGTTCTATGTCATCATTTAGTCCAGGCCACCAAACGTAGCTTCTAGCCAGTGCTTTCGTTTGAACTATACCTGTATGTGTTTTATGTAGTATTTGGAGCGTTGCTCGACGAAGAGTGTGAGGTACTACAACGCGGCATCCCAGAAGTATGCAATTTTCTTGCAGTGACAGTTCTGTGCGATGTAACCAGAATGGTCGTAAATCAGCGTCGGTTTCTTTTGCAGGCCATCCCCTTTGTATGTAATAAATAACTTTAGATAAGATTTTATCCCGATTTGTCTCTCTAGCTATATCTTCTGCATCAAATGGAAAATCTTCTGGAGCTTCAGCCATTAACAAAACCTCACCAATATGTGTTTGAGGTTCACTTTGTACTGGTTGTGGCCAACGACTTAAATGGTCAGCATTACCTATCTCTGGACCAGGCTTATATTTTATCTCATAGTTATGAGATGTCAAGGCTATGGCAATTCTCGTCAACCGTGGTGAAATCATATTAGGCATTGGCTTCTTCGGATCAAATATACCAAGCAATGGTTTGTGGTCTGTTATTATACAGAATTGTCTTCCTGTGAGATAGTTATGAAACTTTTTTATGCCAAACATAATTGAAGCGGCTTCTTTGTCAAGCTGTGAATAACGCCGTTCATGAGGATGTAAGGTTCTAGATGCCATAGCTATAGGAAATTCGTTATTATCTGTTACATGTTGTCACATGTAACATACAGCTCCTACACCATATTCTGAACTATCACAAGTAAGTGTTATAGGTTTAGCTACGTCATAATGAACTAACGTTAAATCAAATGTAAATAATCGCTTTGCCGTCTCAAATGAATTTTGTTCCCGTTCAGTCCAATGCCATTCTTGCCGGGTATCCAGCAAACGATGTAAAGGCTCCAATAAAGTGGCTTTATGAGGTATGAACCTCTCATAAAAATTATAAAGACCAAGAAAAGCTTGTAGTTCTCGTTTGTTTTTAGGTTCAGGAGTCTTTGCAATAGATTCAACCTTACTTGGTGCAGGATGGATGCCATTCCCATCAATTACAAAGCCTAGAAACTCCACTCTTTCTTGACCGAATTTGCATTTGTTTTTATTTAGACGTAGTCCTGCATGTTCAATTCTTCCTAGTACTTCGTTAAGTCGTTCTTGCATTTCCAGCAAAGTATGACCCCCGATTATTATGTCATCAATTAGAACAGCGATACCTGCGATACCACCCAGTAAAGATGTCATCAAACGTTGAAAAATTCCGGGGCATGCTTTAACACCGAAGGCCAGGCGATGTACAGTGTAAAGGCCCTTGCAAGTATTCAAAGTAAGGAGTTTTGAAGTCTTCTCATCTACCATAACCTGGGTATACGCCCGATCTAAATCCAAGGTGGTGAAAAATTTACAACCAGCAACTGCAGCAAACACTTCATTCGCTGTAGGCATAGGATAGGTATCAGATTCAGTTGCCTCATTTACGGTGCTGCGATAATCTCCACACAACCTTATCTCCCCTGACTTTTTTATTATTGGCACTACCGGTGTAGCCCAATCTGAGAAAGACGTTTGGCGTAATACTCCTTCACTTTCTAATCTAGCAATCTCAATTTCAACCCTTTGTTTTATAGCGAATGGCACCGGACGAGCTTTAAGGAACTTTGGAGTTGCTCCTTGTTTCACATGTATAGTCACAGGCTGTCCACGGTAGGTATCGAGTCCATTTTTGAAAACTTCCTTATGTTTAGATAGGATTGCATCTATTGCTTTGATATCCGTATTTGATACAAAATTAATATTCATTGTAAAGTTAAAAGCAGCAAGCCAGTCTCGACCAAGCAGGTTTGGTCCATTCCCCTTGGCCACAATAACACACAAATTTTGTGAGACATCCTTATAACATACAGGCAGTGTTACTTGACCGAGTATTTGGACCGGTGTGTCTGTCCATGTTCGTAATGACAATGTGCTAGGTCGCAGTACGGCTTGTGGCATCTGTGTGCAAAGTTTGTGCCAAGTTTGCTCCTTTATTATAGAATAGCTTGCTCCTGTATCCAGTTGCATACAGACTGGCACTCCAGCCAGTGAAACTATCACTTCATAAGGCGGCGTGCGACTCACACTTGACATACAGTAAATTCCATTCAAACAATCATCTGATTCTTCAGCGAAATTAACAGTATTAGTTTTGTTTTTCTTTTTACTAATGCAAATCTTCTCAAGGTGACCCTTCTTCTTACAGTAGCTACAAATGGCATTTAAAAATCTGCATTGTCCATTGTGCCGGTTACCACATCGGTAGCAAAAACGAATGGAAGCTCTTGACTGGACAGCGTTAATATCCATCGGTTCTGAACCCAAAAATGACGTTCCGCCGGACCCGCGAGAGGGACCGGGCATGGTTGTGTCGTCCGCCGCGGTCGCGCCAGCAGACACTTGAATCATGCGTACATCTCGCCCCGCACTTTCCGATGATAACATAGCATCCACTACGTCTTGATAGCGTAATTTGTCCCGTTTCAATAGTTCGTACTGTAACCGGTCATCACGCATACCACACACGAGTCTGTCGCGTAGCATACGTTCCAAATCGACAAAATTGCAACCCGAACTAAGTTTTCTCAGGTGAGCAATGTAATCTGCCACTGATTCATTATGTTTTTGATCACGTTTATAAAATTGAAACGAAACCGATATTTCGTTCGGTCTCGGGCTGTAATGTTTACTTAGAATAGTTTCTATTTCCAAAAATGTCACTTCACTCGCTTTTCTAGGTGTAATTAATGCTAGTAACGTTTCAAACACTCGTGATCCACACACAGTAAAGAAATTTGCTCGTTTAGACGAATCTGTTATGACGCCATTTGCCTCGAAACAAAATTTTAGCCGGTCAAATTAATTGTCCGTTTGAGGATTAAACTCATCGAATTTCACAGCTTTTGTGTCCATTTTAGTACTTTTACACTACGTCGCCACTAATATGTCCTCAAGATATAGTATTTTAAATAAAACGTGCTATGTAGCTTGTATCACTTTATGTAAAGAAGATATTGTGCCTACCTACATTAATACACTTTATTAATCAACAAAGTATAAAAGTAAGTACCCACATCTATATATGACAGTTACGAAACCAGTTGGTACTCGTTACTACAGTGTCGATATTTTACTCGTTACTTTTAATGCAATGGACATCGTTTTTCTCGAACCTCGGTACCAGCCTATACCTGTCAGGATGTTTCTTTTATTTTGTATTAGTTCGCTAACTTAAAAAAAACAAGATTTCGTCAATATGCGGATAACGGTAACTACAACAATTATAATATTTTTTTAATGTAATTAGTATAGCAAACAAGCATAGGGCGTATTTAATGGTAAGTGGTACCCGTCGCCTATATACCTACATGAACAGCACTACGAACATCACATTATCATCAAAGATCCGTGATACCACCATGTACTGTCATTTTATATCAGATGTTATTCCTCTTATCCTGTAAATTATCACTTTACGTAAGTACTAGAATTCCAAAGTAACGACACGGTACTTTGGCATGGTACTAGTTACTCAGTGCTCGGTAATTACTATTCACAACAGCTCTAGATAAAACTACATATTAACCCTTAAATTATTCATAATAGATATTGTTATTTAATTCTTCAGAATTCTACATAATGTCAGTTATAATTTCTGTATACAAAAATTATTCCAAAACAATAATGCAATTTACATAGTGGAAACATATAACTTTCAATTAAAAAGATTGTACATTACTTCTATTTTTACAGTATTAACTAGTAATAAGAAATGTTTTGTAGTTTGAACGCCAGTCATTGTGTGTGTTTAGATCAATATTAGAATAGGTCATTGGCAGTAATTATGAAAAAGGTTAGTTTGTGTCAATTAATTAACAGAGCTAGTTAAAACAACCTAAATATGTTATCGTTAATTAGAAGAATAAAAATTCTGCATTAGAAATTGCTCTAAAAGAAAAGCAGATGTTGAGAATTCGGTTATAAAAGTTATTTTGGTAATAAAACCTAATTCCGATCGAATGCTTTTGCGGCCCATGCATGATATTGCTGTCAATTTTAATTACCTACTGCTTGCGCAATCAAGCCATCCCATGTACCTAAACTTCAACCCTCAATTCTAATTTTATCTATGGCTGATACCAGTAGTAAGAATTGATTCAACTTGTACCATAGTTACAGAAAATGAGGTTGCTCCGCAACCAAAATTTGTATTAGATACTTACACATAGATTCAAGGTACGTCTACTCAAAGATTATATAACATATCTTCGCGTGACGGCGAATAGTTAATCTGTGGCGATTATGAGTACGCCGGAATCGAGTCTCGTACGTGGTGTACGTAAGTATATATATATATACATTGTATGTGTGGGGTGCGGTGAGGGTGCGTGGCACGCATGCGCGGCGCGGCGCTCGATGGCGCTCGCAGCGCGGCTGTGCGCGGCGAGCCTCCGAGCCCCCGCTAAGTAAAGTCCCCGCGATGTGGCCCAGGCCCTCCACGTAGCAGCACCTGCCGGAGCCCAGCAGTGGACCCTTGTGGACAGCCTCACTAGGTCACCTCCCATGTGAAACGAAAAGGGCTCGCTCGCCCCACACAGGCGCGCGCATTCACTACGATCGACTGCCGTGGGATATTTACAGTGCATTACGTTACGGATGTGTTGTGATTACTCTGATATCGATACCACCAACAGGTCATGATAGCTACTCCAGTGCTGTACATGCTCATTAGTTATTTAAATGTGATACACTATTTTTTTAACCTGTGCTAACATGCGTGGTCGAACTTTTGCCCGTTCAATATAAAGTCACGAAATGGAATCAGATGAGAGACGTTTTATGAAACATACAAGAATATGTTCGTAGTAGAAGCAGTAGTGTCGTAAAATACGGCTGAGTTATAAACAATCGCAATCGTGTTATAGAATAAGGGCGAGAATCGCGGTGAAGAGTGTAGTGCGTGGAGAGTGGAGCAGGTAGTGGCGTGATGCACGAGTGGCATTAGGGGCCGCGCATGGCGGCCAGCGGCGCGCCCGTGCGGCAGCCGCGCCGCGGGCCTGCGCCCATCGCCTCCTTCGACCACGACGTCTCTGACGAGGTGAGACCGCCAGTATGTATCTCTACCTTCTCTTTCGCTTCTTTGCTTTTTAACTCTCTCTGCTCCCAAATTATCTGAAACTTTCGATTACGTAGTAGAAGACGTAAAGCGTGTCAATATATCAAGTGTAACATTGCGAGGCTCTTAATCTGCCATTGCAAATACTTATAATGCAGATTGAGTTCTTTACTAATGAATACATTAATATTACATTACAGTCAAGTCCAGAAACGAAACAAGCGATACGACTTCCAGAGATCCGCGAAGATCCATCGGTCTTCGCGACATCAGTTGTACCGACGTCACCGAGCACGAGCGACGCACTAGCGCCGCCCGAACAGCGCGCCCGCTCACACTCCACACCGTCAGCGGGCGCGCTGCAGACGGCGCCACGCATTGACATCTCTCGGGCCTCCAGTTCCAGCCATCACGATTCTAGGGATAGCTCACCAGAACTGGCACTGTTCGCAGGTGCCAGCAACAGTGGCGGAGGAGAGGAAGCTCGCTCACGGCTAGAACTCGGTTTTCGGGAAGACGGTGCTCTAGACTTGCGCTCTTCTACTGAGGAACTTGCATTTCTTGAACCGGCACCGGGTGAAACTAGGGCTCCTACCACTCCCTCAAATCCTGAGCGCCGACATTCAAGAAAAGACAGCCAAGGTTCTGAGGCAGCGCTGTTAGCTGTATCCGGAAGAACGAGTCGCCTATCAAGTATCGGGTCACAGTGTTCAGCACATTCAGCTCTCTCTGGATTCAGTCATAATAGTCGAGTATCACGTCTTTCAGTAGTTTCAGGTATATCAAGGTCGCCATCACCGCACAAGATGCTACTGGAAACATCATTTTGTGGACCAAAGCCAATCGAAACAGATCCAGAAATTTGTACTGCAGCCGTAGAGGAACGTTTATTAGAAATGGCTAAATTAAATTCAGAACAACCGCAATCGTTGACTCCAGTAGCAGTAGATGCGCGGGATAGGCGCGAGGTACGCACTGAAGCAACAGTAGAGCGTACAACTATTAGACCAATTAGTGCAAATGCCCGAGCGTCTTCGGCAACAACTACTACTAGCGTGCCGAATACAATGCGTTTAACATCACCTACTCCTACAATAATACCACCTGAATCACAATCAGTTGTGAAACAACTGCCTACACCCGACGAAGACAAGCATCGAAAAGAGTCGAGAAATCGAGCTCGAGCTGAGGAACGACGGGCAAGATCTAGAGATAGACAGACAGAGCCAGAAGTTAAAAAAAATGAAAATCGCTCAAAGGACATAATTAGAATTAGACTAAAACCAGACTCCGAATACGAGGATGATGATGAAGATGAAAGCGAGCGAACGTTAATAGATTGCGAAGGAATGCGTAAACCTGATTCTTTAACACTGGGTGGTGCAAGTAGACCAACTGAACTAGCTGCCAACACCGCAGTATCCAACACGGTAAGTCCTACACCATCACGACGAAAAATTCCTCGAGACAGTCGCACACCGTCGCCCATCGGTACAGTTATTTCTAGAAAATCGTCTTTCTGTTCGCTTTTTAAATCACGTGAAACGATTGCATCACCTGATTCACCATCAGATGCTCTCAGGAGAAAAAAAAGTCTAACTGAAGGTCGATCTCGCAGTAGAAGTCGTGATCGATCAGCAACACCTACTTCCGCCAATAAAATTCGAGGTTCAGTACTTTCATTATTTAGGACTCCACGAAAAAGTGCTACATCACCATCGCCAAGTACGCGGGATAATTCGCCCGTTGTGCAGTCACAAATACAGCCACAGAGACAAATACAGCCGCAGCAACCTTCAAACCGTCGAAATGACAAACTAAAGTACTACGAAGATACAAAGGATGGAATCATTCATATACCTTTACGGACACCACCTAACGAACAGAATGGGACAAGCAGCTGTACGAGTGGTACGAGCACAACTGGTTTTGTAAGTGGGACGAACAGTACTAGTAATATTGAAGTCGAAAGCGATTCCAAATTTAATGATATAGCTACGCATCAAGAACCGATTCGACCTGCTTCCGCGCCACATACTTACACTACTCCAAAAGCTGGAACAGAAACTCGCACAACTTCTAAACCGATTCAACGGACGGTGTTACCGGATGGAAGTATAATTATTCCGCTGCATTCGCCTACAGAAAAATCAAGTACTGACTGTATTTCGGGACCGTCACTGATAACTGAGTCAACGCAGGAAAAAGCTTGTGAAGTAGCAGTCACTGCAATAATACAGGCACCACCAGTAGATATATCTAATACAGAAAAATCTGTAAATAAGACCGTAGAACAAAGTTCTGATTTACTTTCGATAACGTCACAAGAACATAGTGAAACTTCTAATGGCAGTACACCAGCTGACATCCCCACAACCAGTGACACTCAACAGGTCAGTGACAAAAAAAGGAAAGAACGATTTGTATTTTCAACACACGTAGGCAGCAGGGACCAGGTATTTAGTACGCAATTTAGTATTACAAAAACTCCGAGTGTCAGTAGTGAAATATCAGATTCGTTTCTTAATAGTTTTGCTGATAGCGACGCGGTGACTCTGCGTGATACACACATAACCATAATTGCTCCTAAAAAACCTCCCGTTGAAACGGGAAGCAAAACGAAACGAGTTACAGAAAATAAACATGAATCTGTTAGTAAGTCGACGGCAAGTCCTCAAGAAGGTAGAAAGGATTCTTCAGAATCTGAGACCAGTTCGGACGCGGCAGCCCCTTGTAGTGTCAACGATGTGGAGCAACGTGGCTTGGTTGTGCAGGAATCATTCGAAGAGGAATTGCCCTACGTCCCGACTACTTTACCACTGGAGCGTTCACTAGCATTACCCATGGTGCCGGTACGTGAGCGAAGTGACGTGACCGTAGCGCGCGTGGAACGACCACGAGCTGGCTCACGCTCTTCCCCGGCGCCGTACGGGCCGCAAATTGCACAAATGCCGCGGCCACCCACCACTATAGAATCTTCTACATCGCCGGCCACTGATAAGATACGTATTCGCTTACCACGACGGCCGCGAACGACTTCCGCGTCTGGCACCACACGATCGGAGCGTACGCGAACACGCAGTGGCAGTGATGGTAAGTTTATAACCAAAAAGTTATTTTTATTTAACAACAGTCAAGTACACGTTTCGTCTAAGTAAAAATCGGCAATTACACCTCATGACCGGTTGGTATTATATCATAAATCAATCGTCTTTTGTATTCGTAAATTGTCTAACGTATTCTCACTCTTCAATTTTTTTAAATTACGTTACGTAAGATGCTTAACTGCTAAATTAGGTCGTCCAAGATTTAATACACAATTACGCATTGGCAAACATCAGACGTCAAAAAACGTCTGAAAAATCAGACGTTTTAATTGTAATATTTGAAACAGGTTACGAGACTCGAGCTAAAACAGAATGGATCGATTTCGAAGAGGTGCCGGAGAGGCGGAAGCAACCGAAGCGGATCCAGACCTTGCCGAGTGCTGCTACAAGCAGTGGTGGCGTTGGAGCTGATGATGCTAGCGCGGGAAGTTCGGGTGGCCGGGACGTGGTATTCAGTTACGTAGAACCGGAGGAGTGTCGCTGCGAGTGTCATGGACACGGACCCTCGCGTGATGATGAGTTGCCATTGCTCTCTGATGACGTCCAGCAGTTGCGTATTAGGTACCGACCTTTGAATATTTTGATAATATAAGATAGGTAGCGTTATTGTAGCACAGAAATGGGAGAGATATTGCTGCAGAAGCAAGAGACATCTTTGTGTGAAATATACTTATCTAGAAAAATTTCGGGTCCCATAGCCATGAAGTATAAATAAGTTTGCATAGACGAGAAACTACATATGTATGTAGTTAATATTACCAAGCTTCGTTTTAACACATTCGAAATACCTTCACGGCCGATATTCCAGATAGAGACATCAGAAGCATTGTCAACTGTCGACTGTGTTATGGGGAACGCCACACTTGATACTTTTACCACAGATAAGATAATATTACATACCGTTAATTAATTAATATTATTCCGTTTATATATAATAAATTATAAAGTTGTAGTATGATTATATGTCATTAATAAACGGCTGAAAGATGTAAAGACTAATTGTAAGACAAGGACACAGGCTAGGACATAGGCTATGTTAAAAAAAGCACACCATTTAACCAGAAATTAATTACAAAAAACATAACTTAAAAAGGATGACAGAATAAGAATCTTGAAAACTTATGTATTTTATAAGAGAGCCGAACACTTACATTTTTGTTTGACTTGACTTTCTTAAATTTTTGATAACTCTGCGACTCTTTTTTTATTTCAGTGCATCTCCAATGGAGTCTGAAAGAGGGGACGAGACCCATCTCCAGCTAAGTGTACAAGTAGGGCGTCCATTCACCGCTGATCTTGATTTACATGATATGTCTGTGCATCAGGTAAGCGATATTTTGATGAGAATGTTTATATTATTTGTAATTCATTAATTTATAATTTATTCATTTCCACAATCTTCCATCATCCTCTTTAAATGTTGATACGATGGGATTCCAATTTAGTCTTTAATGTCTAATTTGCTTGATATAACTGTACATTGGTTTCTCCTAACAATTTCTGTCTGTATTCAATATCAACCTTTCATTCTTTCACCGTTTGTAGTATTAACTACCTACCTACTAACTAGCTATATTCCGGTTTTTCTGGTAGCCATAATGTATATTACATCAATTTCTGTAATTCACAGAAGTAAATTAAATAATGGTAATAGGTATGTATGTTACCTCAGTTTTGCCCATTTTAACCTCCAAGCAGCTTGCTTTGTGATATGTTTTAAGGCAAGATATGAGGCATGACATCTTAGGCTTTAAGAATAGTATATAAGTGCCATATGATGACGTGACGTCCGTAGTGCTGTTCGTTTATATAGGCGACGGCTAAGTACCATATACCATTAAGTGCGCCGTCAGCTTGTTTTGCTATTCCAAGTAGGTACATACAACATTTATTATTAAAAAGGATAATAATTATTTATTTATTTGTAAAAAGTAAGTGTACTGTTCTTCTGTCTACCTTTTGCCATCGCACCACCGAGTGGTCTCAGACAGTGCAGTTTTAGACAAGCTTCTTTCCACGTACACTTAGATTGTGGAATGAACTAACTGCTGATATTTTCTCGAGAGACTACAACATGGGGTTTTTCAAGAATGGTATATTAAGGTTTCTTCAGGAGTTCATAGGCTACGGTAGCCGTTGATCAGTTGGGCCATATGCTTGATTGCCGCTCAAAGTATAAAAAAAGTATGAAATTCATCGTTTAATTAGGCACCTCCGCTTAAAATTCACATTTCACCTGGATGTAATCAGGAGCGGTATGAGCGACACGAGCGACACGAGCGTCATGACCGAGCGGAGAGGCGACAACAATGACCCCGCCGCTCTCGGCCGCCGCCCTGCCAAGGACCGGCACTCCCGTGACACAAGTTTAACATTTTATAGATTATATTCTCTAATAATATTGACTCGTACGAGATGTTATCATTTTTGAGATGTAAATTTACCTGGTTCATTAGGTATATATTTGTAGCGTCGTTTATATCTCTCCTATTAGCCACAGTTGACCTTTGCATTTTTGATGTTTATTAAATTGTTCGAAGTGTATATTGCGGTTTATATGCGACGGACGGTCGTGTCGTGTGCATTGAGGTATTTATGTAATCAAATGGTAGAGGAGACGCTGTATACAAACATTGCGCTATGCGTAGGGAACAAAATTAGATTATTAATTTGAGTGCTTACATTCTTTAAAATATTTTTCGATGTGATGAACATTATATCATATTTTTTTAGAAGAAAGTATTTAATTTGAATTGCCATCCGTCCGGCCGTCATGTCGTGTGGCACCCATTTTTGAAGGACTTTGATGAGGGTGAATGAATGATCATAGAAATTAGAATTTCGTCATCTTTGATGTTATTTGACTTGTGTCTCAATAACAACTAACAGACTGACAAACAGGAGTTAAATCAACATAAATTCATATATTTTTTTTACAATAACAGTAAGCGCTATTAACTAGATAAATAAGTAGGAACTATCTTCATTGTTTCCATATTCGTAAGTAAGACTTTCGGACCAATTCTCTTAACGACTATATATAGAAAAGGCGAGTAAATGTAAATTTTTTATGATTACCCGAACATCATAATTTTTATTTCATTAGTTTCATGGTCAATTAGATAAATTTGCAGAAACATTCATTACAACTTCGGGCGCTTAGCGAATGTGACTGAAGTGCGGTACTATCGCCGCAATTACGGCGTCTCCTCCAGTACGTCAGCTGGTTACATAATACCTCAATGCCGTGTGCTGTATCTATGTATGATAGTAGCGTGTGGTCGCATACTCGCTTCCACGAGAATGAGACATGTAGTTAGTGTAACTACAGAGTGCTGCCTTACGTCGCGTCGTCGCAGCGCCGGCCGCCGGGCGACTGCACTATATTGTATTTTAATAAATGGTGACCTGGCATGCTTCGATGCACCGGAGAGTTGTCTTTAAGGGTCTACGCAGACGAGAGACAAAGTGTCCGCTTTGTCCGCCGATGACTGCCCAGTCCTCGGCGGACATTTTCATCTGTTGATATAGAGCGCATAAGTCGCCTATAAGGGTGTATCTTCAATACTACACTTAGATTTAAAGTATCAGATATGAATATAAATCATCTGTAATGACGGATTAGCCTAGCAGCAATAGTAGGAAATACTACGTGCCATATAAGACACAATAATAACAGAAAAGATTTCTTTTTTCAAAGAGTATGCGATTTTTCATTTAGGAGAGTAGTTTTTTTAAAAACACAAAACTTAAAAATTGGTGTCATATGCTTCTTGTTAGAATTTGTACAGGCTCCGCGCTGGCTGAATATGGCACTGGTCCTAATAATACCACAAGTGAGTGACTGTTCATGTCTTTTGGCGAAAGTTACCACTGTCCATAAGGTGAACCGTGAGTTTCTTTACTGTAAGCTACACTGCACAAATATCGTCTATGGAATGTCTCAGGTGAACGTTTAGTGCTCTGTGCGACAACGTCCTCGTCTGTGCAGATCTTACATTTCAAAAGTTTTTAGTTAATAAATCACGTTTTGCGTTTGTTATAATTATTATACAATTCTAAAATGTTATAAATTAGTTGTTATTCCTCGTCGTTTACGATAAAGATATAAAAGGCAATATTTAGTAACGCAATGGTTTTATGATTATCTATATAAAAGGTAAAATTAATATGCAAGTTATTCGTAATCGTTGACACAGCACGAATCTACAACTGTGCAACTCCCAACAGTAGTGTTGTATAGTGTACTTAGATAGTAACCTAGCGTCTGTCGTAGTGGACGTGCGTCGCGACTTATACTACAAAGAAAGTTCTAGAACCATCTAGAAATTTAGTTTAACTTAAAACGCAGGTGGACGCAACGAGTGCAATCTAAAATAAACCATAGCATTATAGAGATAGAATTCTTTGAGTATCACCGTCCAAGTGGTTTTATAATGGACCCATATAATGGAATAAGCAGTTGAATGATATTAAACTGAAAACAATTAAATATATTAATTATGAAATGTTAACTATGATAATGTTCGAAAAAAAAAAGTGTCATTTATCCCTTTATGCGAACTGAGTAACAAATATATTTAACTGCACTCACTTCATCCACCTGCCGTTCAATTACAAAATCAGTTTGTCAGATTTCTCTTGTCTATTGTAAACTAAAACATGATTCGATAGAAAACTTAGGTTTGAATGCGTTATATACGCGACGCGAGTCCACTGTACGCAACTTAACGCAACAAATGCATTTGCCCTTTATTATGGATTATCTCGATGTTTTCACTTTAATATTTTCAGTGTATCGCTACAGGACAGTATATATTTATATCTAAATAATGTAAAACGATACCGCTTGTTGACTTCTGTGTCTACGTCTGTCGCTACAATTTGCTTTAGCGATTCTTGTGATTAGTTGATTTCATGAACGCAATAATATATAAGAACGTATATAATACTGTTATACAAATCTATCAGTTTAGGCAAAAGTCTGAAACATGAAATATATAAATTTTTGCTTTCCAATTTGTTGTTTAATTTACACCCATTCAAATTCAGTACTATGGGCATGTCTACGATTGCTATTTGTGAGTTATCAAAATTAAAAGCAAATAACTACAATAATTTATTCAGGTTGTGAGCCATTACTTAATATCTGACTTAATGTGACCAATTATTAATATTTTAATCATATAACAATTTTGGTGGCATAAGGGAAACTGGCATAAAATCTATAAATCAGAAATGAAAGTTGTTTATTTATAAATAAAAACAATTTTATTACAAAGCTGGCTTCCGGTAAAAATGTAATTAATATTGATCTGTATCGAGGGACGTCGAAAATAAATGCAAATACATGTGTTTTATAAGACACTGTTCGCTCTTAGAGTTAAGTCGTCACCATTAAATGAGTGGCACACGATACTGTTACACAAGTGCAACGAGCGCAACGGTACCAGGTGCGGAACTAGAGGCCGCTCTGCTCTTCATTTGAAGATCTTGCCTTGGTTGAACTTGCGGCCTTGTTTGTCGGTACCAGTCCACGAGAAGTATTGCTGTACCAGTTTCTTCGTCTCCTCGTTGGCTGGGTCCAGCTTCTTCCAGTCATACGATTCGTAATCGATCTGCCAGTCGGGCGAGAGCGGGAACGCGAGTTCGTGTCCGCGCCACACCCACACGCCCGAGATAGTGGAGTGGCCGTCAGTTCGGAACAGGCACATCGACGAGAACGCCTGCTTGCGCATCTTATCCAGTCGATGGAACATGCCTGTTCAACCACAAAAGTACATCAGCGGGGTTCACAATAAATTGATTAACTAATCTATAGCTGCCTCTTCAGGAAATATTAAATATTAAGAAACTCAAGAACTTTGCACTGTACGACTACATTATTTCAACAATTTAAGACATAAAATAAACTAAATAAATCATGTACTTGACATACACAGGCATGTACACTCTATGGTTTATTGTTAGTCTGTGGTCAAATTGAGAATAGATTAATATTGTTTGCATTTTTATTATTTTTTCTAGCCATACTGAATGTTAAATTAATTATGGTCGAATTTAGTAACATATAAATAAATCTAAAAATAAATGAACATACCTGTAATCAGTCTACAGCTCTTGAACACTTTAGTGAGGAACTCAGGGTACTTGTACTCAGCATACCAGATGGAGTAATTCTGTGGGTCAAACTTTTCCCAGAAGTAAGGAATTGATTTAGCCAGATCCTCATTTGAGTAACAGCGTTTGAAGTCATCCATGTTGAATGTTCTGTAAATATAAGAATAATATTAATGTCCCTGAATAATTCATATAGCGCCGTCTAGCCCCAATATAAGCAAAACTTGCTATTGGTACTTGACAACTGATATACTAAAATCTTAAATATATTTTTTAAATACACACAGACAGGTTGACTTCCACACGGTTCCCCCCCCTGGAAATCATCACGATAAATTCTTGTTGAATTTGTCACGATGGGCTAACCCACCTGACCTCATGCTCATCTTATCAACCTACACCAGTGCCCGGCCAGTGTAAACTGTTATCGCAGACAGGTGCACCATTTGATTATCATCAAAAAAAAAAAAAAATTACATAGAAAACAACCAGATCGATACAAACAATCATACTCAGGTATACAACCCGTGAAGTAGAACCCGCGACCATGGGAGTAAAGCGGTGTGCTAAACCGCTAGACCACAGAGACTGTGAAGGTTTTAGGAATTAGGTTAGACTAAGGTAGTCTCGCGGCCAACTTTTTGGTCTGGTAAAGTAAGTCTTACTACGATCTGATGGAGACAAAAAGTTACCAGCTACCAGTTTTCATAAAAGGTGATGGAGGGCCATTACCTTGCATGGCATTTGTTTACATAAAAAAAAACATAATTACCCTATTAGTTAGTTAACAAACATATAGTATGCTTACCCTTTAGGCATTGTGTCAAATGGGTCCTTGGACTCTTTAGGTTTTTCTTCGAACTCCTCCTTTAAATATTTAATAGATTATAATTTGAACATAATTCAAGCTCTGTCTAGTATTGTTATGTTATAAATTAAATTGTTTTCACTATAAATTGTTTCACACAAATAGTATTACTTCATACCGGTGTGTATTACACTATCTGTTGAGTCATATTATCTTTTATCAATTGTAATCAAATTATTTCTTCGAAGATATTTTAAAAATAGAATAGAATAGCAAAAATACGAATAGAATAGTAAAAACAGGGACATAAATTCTCCGAATTAAGGCAGGTCAACATATTAGCAACATTGCTAGCAATGGGGACAATAGTTTCCGAATCAAAAATACTCATTAAGTCTAATTTTAACATATTATTCATATATCAGCAATTGTTCTTCTGATTTGTTAGTTTCGCCGAACACAAAATTAGGGGCTGTAAAGTACCTTTAAAAATAAAGATATACAGAGTTAGTATATGTATTAAGGGTATAAACTCATGTGTCACTGATAAAATAAAATTTTTGATTAAAAGATATAAATTGATAAATTTTACCCACCCCGTCCGCCATGGTAAATTTCGGAAAGAGGAAAGACAAAAGGGGCGGGATGACAAGACGACACAAGAGCCGGGGTGAAAGGCCGAAACGTCACCATTAGCGTCAGTCGACATGTCATCAATCCGTCAGTCCTGAAACTTTTTGGTAGGTTTATATTTCTTGCTACGAACTATGCGACAACAGAACATGTATCTATACAGCCATATGGTTAATAGGTTATGCAATTACTATTATTGTTAGCCAGAATAACATATTTCAAAATTAGATTATTACAAATTCTATTGTTTTTTACTGCGTTGAATTTAAAATATGCATACATTTTAAATTCAATTTTATTTCTGGCCCTCTCAGTGTCAATTATTATTAGCTGTTGACCGACGTACATCAAAGTGGTAAAATTTTTCTTTTATGTATATATAAAATAATACCAGCTTTTTTAAAGCACAATAATAAGATGGTGCACTCACTGCGCTACCGATGGCGGTATATATGTATAGGATATTATCTATGGTTTCCAGAGTAAGCAGCACGGAGTCTGAATTGATATTGTACATTTCTAATAATTGGGATCACTATTCCCATTGTTAATAATCCTATTATCTCACTTTAAAATATCGATTAATTGTTGTATTTCTAAAGAATGAATTCAACATTTCTATTTAAATCATTTATTTTCATTAGAGAATTACATTATACAAATAATGTCATAAATATGATACATATCTATAAAAGATTGTTTTCAATATCTATTGAGTATACAATTTTGAAATCGATCAAGATCAAATTCCTTATTATAACAGATATAAGAAATTTGCACATTCTATTCGCAGTTCTATAGTAATATATCAGGTAGCAGAACTAGAGTACCTTTTGTAATTTAATTAAAATTTATTTTCAAAATGAATATTATTATTCATTAGTAAATTAATTACTTTTTAAGTTGTGAAGCTGTTGCTATTACATGTTTTTTTTTTTAAATTAAGTATTTGCTTAACGCAACATTGCACATAAATAGGCATAATCAAATTACGAATATGATGTAGTTACATAATAATATAATATTATGAGTATTATAATATATGAATAATTAAAAAATACATTATGATACCAATCCATCATAAAAAATATCAAAAATCAGATCTTACAACTTGTAACCAATACATTAGTTGCGATTGAGATGTTCATTGAACAATACTAAAATAATTAAGCTAAACTCGCAGTTTTTTAAGTTATATTAGTTAATGATATATTAGGAAACTTCAAGGGTGATACAAGAGTTCCTGGACGAGGTAGAGAGCTGGAGCGTGGCGAATGTGGCGAACGTGGGGAGCGTGGACAACGCGCAGTCGGGTATGGCCTTGGTCGAAGCTCCTCAGTGCTGCGGACCGAATTTCTCGCGACTCGTCGCCTATACAGGGACGCAACTGACGTCTCCTGTAGTAAGCATCTAGAAAGGGAAATACTTATTTTATACTCATATAAAATTATATGGCCCATGTCAACTGTACCAATAGGATGTTAGTATCCTATTGGTACAATTGACTTTGAGTTACTCCTTGCAGTTAAGATACAAGCATACCTTAAACGATTTTATAATATTTAAATGTTGTATCACGGATCAGCGAGAACGAAATGATTTATGAACCATTATCAAGCAAGCAATGCAATGAAGAAGGGTTTTATAATATAAATCTGATTATGATAGATGCAAAAACAAATCCTTTGCCCGGCGTTATGTCAGAAAAAAGGAATACCATGGCAAGTTTTGGTCGATAAGAGTTTAGAAGTACCCGTTCCTCCCACTCTTAAGGCGACCGATCTTGGAGATCGATTTTCTCCTCGTTAAAAAGAAACGTAGAATTTCTTTTAGAGAGAATTTCATGAACATGACACTCACTTTTCTAACTCCGACAACAACAACTGTTGTTTAGGTGTTGAAGCGGCTACAGGCTTGGCGCGGCCCAGTTTAGCTCGCGTGGTCTGTAGCATCTGCTGTGTCACCAGAGGCAAATGTCCATTTTTCGGAGGCAGTGTCGAATGCACAGGATTATCCTGAACAGGTGATAATTGTCATTGTAGGTATTAATACAGGACAAGATAATGGACAAGACTTGGTTGGTCGTAGAGTTGGTCACTCTATTCGCCCAAGTTTGAATTTAAAAATGAATCTGTATTATTATAAACATCTATAACATTTAATAGAAAAGAACGAGCTGAGTTTCTTGTTAGTCTCTTATCTCGAAATCATTCCGAACTGATGGTAGAATTGACATATCATAAGAGTTTGTAGTAGATCTACATGAATAAAGATATTTTGAATTTTGAAGGTTAAATAATATTACAAGGTATACGATAAAAGAGACAGATATAGTGCAGTTGTGGGAGCAGTGATAGGCTGGAACCTATTATGCGATATTGATGGTATAATATAGCTATCAGGTATATCCGATAAAGATTTGAGATTAATAAAGACTACATAAGAAATAGAAGGTGATTAGTTACTAGATTCTACAAGAATCGTAATAAATATTGAGAAGGATCTACTTCTATACTGGGGTAGTTTGTAAGTTTGGATGTTCGGGTAATCTTCGGTACTACTGATCTAATTTTGGAAATTATTTTAGTGTTGGACATTTATTGATGGAGACTATAACTAGGATCTCTTATTACGAGCGCAGTTACAATGAAAAATGTAGTAACGACGCGGAAAATTATACAGATGAAGTGGCACCGGTTAGCTACATGCTACGGTAAAATGCTATTTAGTACAGTTATAAAGGTATACTGAGATGATTATGATAGCACTCTTCTGAAGTACAGTCGAATTTACCTTAGTTTTTCTTAATTTAACATTGGCTATATCCTGCGGCGTAATAGTCAGTCTGGGACCGGCGATTCTTGGTGGGGCCGAGCCACATCTAGGTATCGTGTGCGATCGTGCCAATGGTTTGGACTGTTGCTGTGTTTGTGATGGAGGCAGAGGTGGTGGAATGGGTGGTAACGGTGGAGGCGGCGGAGGCGGGGGTGGGGGAGGAGGTGGCGCCTGTATAGGTAACGCACAGGACTCCAGTTGACTTTCTTGATGTCTGCAAATTAGCAATAAAAATCCTTAATCTTTATATATAAAAATAACGTATCACGTTGTTTGCCGGCGACGAACTAACTACTAAACTGATTGCAAATTTGATTTGTACATTGTGTGCAATTTTATCCAACTTGAAAGATAGGATAGCTTACCTCTTTATAGTCGCAATATTATTTTAATCAAGAGCTTTAGCCACAGCAACGTGAGACCGGGTCTGCTAGACCCACGGTCCCACTATTAAATATAATGAAAGCGTAAAAACATCCCTTCGTTCATGTATTGGTTTTGCCTCTTATCTATGTGTATTACAAATATATTTAAGTATTTCTAAAACTTATCTAGTACCTACATATTACACAATCTGTGGTTGACTTGGGAATGTTTAGGTTATACTTTGTCATTGTACAAAAAGATTTTTCTGACTTACCTGACTTTGTCTTCGAGCTCTTCCACTTTTCTCATCATTTTCGTCATCTGCTCTTGAAGAACCTCGTTCTCCCGGGTGAGTCGCGATTGCTTCATATCCACTTGCTCCAGATACTTCCGTAGTTCCTTTATTTCTTCTACGTGTGTATTTTCTTTTTGCCCCATTGGTTCTCGCAATATGTCTGAATATAATCCTGTGATGGATTGGTACCCCTGATATAAAAAAAATAAGAAATTGTTAATTCTTTAAGAATGGATATTTTATCATATAAATACGAAGATTTTTTTAACAAATGAAATAATTATTTCTATTATCTGTAGTTCATTTCATTCATTCAGGTTGATACGAGTTTTTCTTGCTGAATTTAACTTACTGCTATAATATGGTTTACTGATTACACCATGTAATAAATTCAAAATTTGTGAGACAAAAACACCATAACATCATCGTCTGCTTCTCTCTTATCCTTCTCATCTTCAATACCCGGATTATTACGTAATTGTACATAAATAAATATTTGTGTCTGTTTGTAATTTCAAATTAACAGCTTTTCGCTAAATGCAACACAAAATAAAAAGAAATTGTCTGTCTATCTGGCTCAAAATCACCAAGGTGGCAAATTCCAAGTTCTGTTTTATGATGAATTTACCTAGCAGCTATTACTTTGATGATCAGCCTAAATGATCCATAAACTTATGTTTAAACAATATTTACGTTGGCAGAGCATGGAATTGATTACAACTCTTGTAATTTTATTTTTAAAGAGACCTATCGCTGAAAAAAATCATTACGGGAACGTTTTTGTAAGGTTTATAATAGTATTAAAATATAACATAAGTATTTATTTTTTTCCTTATTCAATAGCGGATATATGTTACCTATACATAGAAATTAAAGAAATCTAATGAAATTGCCAATAAAGACGTTAGAAAGCAAAATATTGTGCAAATGGGTGATATTATGACTATTTTTAGTCTAAATTATCTAAATATGAGAAATAGATGTGTCTTGTATATTAATTAACATGCTCTAGGTATGAGAAGTTCGTCATATTTTAATATTATTAGAGCTTTTTTTAAAATATCTAAAATAATCATGTATTATCTGCGAGTTTGGTGATGTTCCCGGAAGGGATGAGGTGTTCACGGAATGATGCGTGTGACGTCCTTAAATGACGATATAGATACAATTTAGGGTTAAAAATCATGAGCAATGTTTTTGGAACATCATACTTATTTATTAATTTTTGCATAAGGTTCCTAATTACCAAAAACCGCAACTTAAAACAATTTACAGTCTTTTAATAACCTGTACACAGCTGATTAGAAAGTTTTAATAATCATATTAAACTTTTTAAAAGAAAGTTTTAATAATCATATTAAACTTTTATTACAATGGCAATAATCTTTTATTCCAATGTAAATAAATCAAACCATCTAAACATTATACTTATTATTATTTAGTCATTATATACACGAATTTTGATATCGGTCTTCAGAATCAATGTACTGGTTCATTCTTTGGCATAAAAGTCTTAGCCATACGAATCAGTTTATATTTCTTTGCTATCGCTAACACATTTTTGGAAGACTTCCCTCTCTTTGGAATTTTTTCATAAAATACAGGCCTTTTCTTTTAATTGCGCTGTCAGTACTTCGTTGAATAAGAGATTTTTGCGCACTTTAGGTGGTTCTATGACATTTTAAATCAATGCGTCAACTTTGCTGTTAGGAGTCGTTGTTGGTACCTGAACTATTTCCTGTTCTTTTTTTTCTTTTCTTCTTAGTCTTTTCTTTAAAGTTTTATATTTACACTTTATGTTAGGAATTTTTTTCCTCTGTTGTTTTATTTTTATGCTTTGGCTCTATCCTTCTGAACAATTTTTCTTTCCGTTGTTTTTCTCCCTAAAAACCGTTCTGCATTTAATTCATCATTCGAATCTGGCAAAGTATTGTTTACTATACCTGATATTGCCTTTCTTTCTTCCCTGTATTTTTCTACTGCCCCTTTCCCAATTTTTTATTTTGCTTTACAGAGAGTAAATTTGATTTCATCAATGTTTTTAACTTTCTCTACAGCTTTTTTTCTAAAAATAGGCTCCATCCTTAGCCCTTTTTATTACTCTCTCTTTCACCATCATCTTATCTAAAAAATATTTTTTCCTGGCATTGGATTCTCCCATTGTCGCAAGTAAACCGAACTATTCTTATTAACTTGCTATTTCGGACGTTTCTTTATTTTTTTTTCAGCCATATGAGACTCCATATTGCTAAATAACATTAAACATATATTAAACAATATGTTAGCACAACATACACTGAATTGATTAACCGTTAGTAATAATAACAGGGTGCGTTCATTTAAAAAGTCATTTCGGGAACGTCATCATCATTTCGAGAACCCTCCGTCAACTTCGGAAACGGTCCCGAAATGATCGTTCCCGAAATGACTTTTTTAAATAAGCGTGCCTTTTTTAGATCGCAGTAATCTTTGACATCATGTTTGGTTTTATTATTGTAAAATATTTGAGATTACTATTTGCTATAAAGTACTACGAAACTTATATTTCAATTTCCCAAGTTTAGAAACGCATTCCCGGTATGATGACGTATTGATGTACGCTCTATAAATATTGAACTAAAAGACACGTACCTCTTATTTTCAATTGTTTTGGCAAAAACGAAAGACGTCAACCGTTTGTTTACATCGTTCACATCACTGTACCATAGAAAACTAAGGGTTGCGATAAAAAACAAAATTTTTATTGAGAATCAAAATTGCGTTCACTGAAATGATGCTTACACTGCGGGACACAATATATTGACTTGATTTTCTTTAATTTCGTTTCTTTCTTTAGTAATAACAATAATTAATTGATTTGTGATAAAATTGTAGGCCATTGAGTAAGAAAAACATTTAAAACTTATTTTATTTTATTAATATTTTCAACGTTAGTTTTTGAAGATTGGTACTTGGGACGCGTTCCCGAAATGATTTTTGAAGTTATTTATTTAAATATTAATAAATGTGCTTTACTTTTTCAGTAAAAAATATTAGGTACAGTTAATATGAACATAGTTAAGTAATATTTACAATATCAATTTGTTTAAAAACACCAAATTTAGACTTTTATTTGCTGATAAAGCTAATTCTCCACCTTGGTGATTTTGAGCCATCTATTATTGCAGTATAACAAAATAATAATAGTAAAAAAGAACAATAGTAATAATAATTATATAATAGAAGAATATTATATTATCTGTGATAGAAGTAACCTTTACCTGAGACTTCGTCCGCGTGGATTTTTATTTATTAGTATAAATAAAAAGTTTGAAATTAAATTAGCTTTAAGTTACTCCCTATAGCAATAGCTATCTGCGAGTGAAAACCCTGTCAAAATGGATTTATCCGCTTTAGAGATTAGCGGGAACTAACAGACATACAGACAATTATTTTTTGTTATAAAACTTACATAAAGAAATACGACTATACTTTAATATGCATTTCGTGAAAAGTTTAACTCGAAATTAGAAACAGACATTTAAATTTTATTTATTTGTATACATGAACATGCTAAAATGATATCCTAACTAAAAATATACATATCGTATGTATAAAAAGTTTTATTGACAATTAATGAAAGAAAATAACAAAATCGCTGATAATATATAATGTAAATAACCTTGAAAGGGTTGCACTTGAAGGAATAGGTACCTATCTCGCATTTTTATTCTCATTATTATATTAAATATTCAGTCAGTAATCTTCAATATTTATGTACCTTCCTACCGATCCATGTACACAGGTCCACGAATTTCCAACTCCTGCTGTTTCTTCTTACGTTCCTCTCCTTCCTGGGTGTACCTCCTGATAGCACAAACCATTCCATATCACTTATCAAATTAATATCTAAACCACACTCCACTTCTACTTCTATAGTCAACCTCTTATTACTAGAGTCCATATTTAATATTGCCTAAGACGCAGCAATACGCTTGTAAGACATATCACTGATTAATTATAAATGGCGACCGTTGGAAACTTGAATGGAGCGGCGAGGGGTATCAACGGCAATGATCAGATGATGTCACCAATCTTAAATATCCCGGCACACACTCTAGATGATGTTTACCATTAGGGGCCATTCATAAATACGGTTAAGGGGGGTTACACGGTTAAGGGAGACGAAGGAGGCCAAGTCGAGAGAAGTGAGTGGTTCTATGTTGTGACAGAACATTTCTAAGTATTAAATAGTTCAAATTTAAAATAAATTATTTCAAGTGTTGAAAATAAAAGGCACGCTTGTGGGAACCGGTCTGTTCAGGTTACGTACACTGATTAGACTATTTGCCTCTGACAAAATTGTAGTAGCATACTCTGGTGGTCATTATATTATCCCAAATATCAATTCAAAAATGAATCTGCATTATTGTAGACATGTACAACCATATTTGAAAAGAATACGAGCTGAGTTTCTTTTCAGTTCTTTTCATCTCGAAAGTATTCTGAACTGACGGTAGATTTGACATATCATAAGAGTAATAGTAATTGACCTACATGAATAAAGATACTTTGATTTGATTTGATTGACTATAAAGCGTAAGAAGTTGCAGTACCATGGACGTATAATGCGGAATAAACATATGGTCTTTTGCAATTATTGATTCAAGGAAAAATCTAGGGCCGAGGAAGACTTGCCAGCGGCAAACGTCATGGAGAACGAACTACAGAACTTAAGACAATAGTTAAGGCATTAACACCAGATCCCTGTTCAGAACAGCGGTGGGCAAAGTCAAGATCGCTATCATTGTCAACCTCCAGTAGGAGACCACACATAAAGAAGAAAATGTTCAAAATATGTGACCCCACACTAGGGGGTTGGTGTGTCTTATGGAACAGGACATTGTGGACTATATCCGGACCAAAAGTAGCCTGGCATTGAGGTTACGCAGCTGGAATTGAGTCACAACGTGGTTCAAACCGGTCGTGGCCCTGGTCCCCACCTACATACTACCCACCTTTATGAAGGAGGACTGCTGGCCGAAGGGTCTATCGGATTGCCGGACGTAGATTGCCGTCGTCAGTGCCGTGACCATAGACAATTTGAATTTAAATTTTATTATTATTTCTTATGTATGTTAGTCTATAAGGTATTTATAATATGGGCTATGTGGCCTGAATTAAATAAATTAAAAAAAAAGTTGTGAATGTGACAACTGTGACAAGGATGGGGGAGGGGTCAAAAATAACGAAAATCTTATGACCAAATTTATGGGTGGCCCCTTATAGTAAAACGTTATCACTCCAGATAAGCGCTAGTTCAAAACAAATGCCGTGACATCATTTATAACTGGGATCCCAAATTTGTTAAGAATTATTTGTATCGATATATTTGTCAGACTGTCAAGGTTCATTGTAATAATAATGTAACCTAACCAGTTTGTAAGCACTAAAACCGGAAACTGAGAATTATACTGGATCTTTAGAAACCTACCTATTTCATATTTAGGATTTACTTATATTGTATATAATAATAATAATAATAATAATAATCTCAGGACAATTCACACAGCCACATGTAGACCCAAGTTAAGCTAGCTAAAGCTTGTGTTATGGGTATTAGATAACTGATACATGTACATAGATATATTTTTTTTTGTAAATACATACATATTATACATAGAAAACACCCAGACCGATACAAACAATCATACTCATTAATACAAATGTTTGTGCTGTGCGAGGAATCGAAACCGCGATCATCGGTTGTAAAGCGGTGTGCTAGACCGCTAGACCACCGAGGTCGCAAATATTATTTATTTATTTAACTTCAACGTACACAACACAAAAGTTTTGATGTAAATATATAATTGCTTTTTTTGAGATTTAAAACTAAGTAAGTTATGATTAGTATATATTAATAAACGGCAATAAAAATTGATTTTTCTAAATGTAATTAATAAGCAAAGTTTGAATAGTATTTCTTTAATCACCCGCCCGGCGCTCGTTCGCAATGTAAATTCAGATAAAAAGAACGGATAAATCTGACATGACGACCTCGGTGGTCCAGCGGATTAGCACGCCACTTCACTTCCGCTGGTCGCAGGTTCGATTCCTCGCACGGTGCAAACATTTGTATTCATGAGTATGACTGTTTGTATCTGTCTGAGTGGATTCTATGTATGTATATTGCGTTTTAATTTACAAAAAAAAGTATCTATGTATCTATATCAGTTATCCCATTATTACCAACAGAAGCTCTGTTTACTGTGGGACTAGATAGCGCTGTGTCAATTGTCCAAAAAAATCTGCTTTTGCTATTTACTAACACTATAGTTAAAACACTAATATTGGAAATGTGAATGTGAAAACGGATAAAACAAATAAGCCAGCGGTAATCACTTACCATTAGGTATGCCGCAAACACGTTTGCCTCTTTGCATATAAAAAAAAACATCTATTAAAAAGAGCAACACACAAGCTTCTTGCTCGTTCTTCTTGTGATGAATCTGCATTCCGAACGAGTGGTAGAATCAAAATATGACTATTCAAAAGTGCTTGTAATGAGTTTATTTGAATAAAGATTATTTCTATTTCTATTTCTATTTCCTCCTATACTATAAAACTTGTACTAGAGAAAATTTAAATTCAATTCACCAATTTACAAACTAACAAAATACTTTAAACGTAATTACCTTGAGAATTATGTCCAGATTGATTTGCTTTACGATAAGGCTTCCTAGATCTCTGCAACGCATCTCTAAACAAGCTGGATTCTGATTTCAATCGTCTCTTCCTCACTTTGAAGGAAGGACTACTTTGTATAGACTTAAATGATACGTCAGAACCACTGGACAATTGGGTCGATGAAGCAGACTGTTCGGTGGTGACTTTAGGCTCTGACGACTCGGATGAAGTGGTAGTACTAGACCTAGTACATTTTGTTATTTTCCAAGGCCTATTAATGTCTGCATCGCTCGAGTGCCGACGGTTGCGTTTATAGACGACAGATCTCTCCGACCCTTCATTCGACGTACTATCTTGAGTAAACTCTTTAAAAAAAGATAAACTCGTATCCTCTGTGCAATTGATTGGCTGTGCAGTTGATATCCCAGTTTCATTTTGTGACGTATCAACATCATCTTGACTGCTAGTTATCATAATGCTTACGAATGGTGGCGTTGTAATACCGTCCTTATGTTTATTATGAAAAGAATCATAGTAGTTGGATTCCCAGGATAAATTTATTTTGTCTCGTACTGAACAATCCCTTACAGCTTCAACGGAATTATTCGAGTTTTCCGTATCGTCACCAAGATCGTCACTTGTGTCAATAGCAATTTCGTTTTTCTTCGTTCTGTCCATCGTCAAGTATTTTTTGCCAGTTACAATCACAGGTACCAATGAGACTGAGTCAAATACAAAAATCCTTCATGTAGTTACTAAAACAATGATATTTCATATTTTATTAACAAAATACCCTCTGTGTATACTATTCTAAGTTGTATAGTTTTGAAATACCCACATATGTTTGAATGTGTTGTTTTGGAAACCATAGAGCAATATTAAATGTGAAATTATTTATGGATTTTTTACTGGTTCTAAAACGTTAGAATTTTGACACCGAAATGACTGCTGTCACTCGGGACTTTTTGGCGGGAAGTCAAATAGAGCGGGTGTTTTAAATATTTTTCCTTTATTTTATATTTTATTTATATTCAATAATTTGTATATATAGGTACAACTAACATAATTTGTAGTTAATTACAGTCCCAAAATGGGAAGTAAGCGCAAAAAGCGCAAAGCCGATGATAATTGCTCCCCAGAAAATTCCAGGGATGTCGACAGTCCAGATTCTGACTCCTCACTGGATGAGGATAAGTATAAAGTTTTTAAAATCGATAATTACTGTCGCCAATATCCTGAGGATGGAGGAAATTTTGAATATATAGTTATTTATGAAAGTACCGATACGAGGCCTTTAGGCGACAGAGACCTTATGTCCCTTGGCGCCTGTCTTAAGCGCCAAAACAAGGGTATAAATTTTCAAGAGAATTAATAAATATAAAGTCGGAGCCATTTTTGAAAGGCCAGGTTTAGCCAACATAGCATTAAATAACACCAAAGTACAAAAAGATTTACATGTTAAAGCCACAATACCTGCAACATTAACGGAAATAACAGGGGTCATAAAAAACGTACCTATATACATGTCAAACAAAAGTATTTACAATGGTATTTCCAGCTCCAGAGACGTCGTCTCGGTGCGTCGGTTTATGCGAAGAAGTCGTGATGAAGATGGTAACACAAGTTTTCTGCCCACCCAATCAGTCGCCATTACCTTTGCCTGTCCCACACTCCCTACGAATGTCGATATCAATTCATGGTATTTCGAGGTAAGCGCTTACACCCCACCAGTAACACAATGTTTAAAGTGCCTGAGATATGGCCACATTGGTAAATTTTGCAAAAATACTCAACGTTGCTCAATATGTGGAGAAAACCATCATTTTAAAGATAGCACTAAAAATAGCACAGAAGCTGTATGTCTTCACTGTAATGGTAACCATATAGCTATCTCAGCTGAATGCCCAATTAAAAAGAAGAAAATACAAGAAAACAAAATAAAACACATTACTGTTCCTTTCTCTAGTTTATTTAATGAAAAATCTTTTCCATCTTTAAACACTAAAACTAAACCTACTGACAATATTAACACATTATTGCAAAATAATGACTTTTTAAAATTAATCATTGCATCAGTTATTAAAATTATTTCTGTTAATAAAACAGATGACTCTCCCTTAAACTCAGAAGGCATAAAAAACATAATTTTAGATACTTTTAAGATTTCCAGTACTAACACTAATTAATAGTATCTCTTTAATGGATAATATTTTAAATATTATCGAGTGGAATGCCCAGAGCTTAATAAATAATAGACTTGCTTTTACTTATTTTTTATATAACAACAATATACATATCGCCCTTCTTTCTGAAACTTGGCTAAAGCCTTTCAAAAACTTTAATATCAAAGGTTATAATATAGAAAGATTAGACATTGGTAATAATCATAATGGTGTAGCCATTCTAATACAAAACAAATTGAATTATAACAGATTAAATACATATCACGATGATTCTTTGCAAAATATCGCTTTAAAATTATATTTGAAAAATGAAACAATTTCTTTTGTTAGTTTTTACAGCCCTACATCCGCAATGTCACGTAACTTTACACATTTACATTTAGATAACTTATTTAAATCTATCCCATCACCTATGATAATAGCTGGTGACTTTAACGCCCACAATACCACTTGGGGTTGCTCTAGAACCGATTCTAGAGGCACTATTCTTCTTAATACTATTGAAGACAATGATCTTTGTATAATTAATAATGGTCAACCCACTACTGTAGGCTCTGATATATGGAGTCCAAGTGCTCTGGATCTTACAATTGTTTCTGCCTCTCTGTCACTCCGATGCAATTGGTCTGTACATGATAATCCTTTAGGGAGCTATCATCTTCCAACCATCACCCACCTTTTATGTAACACTGTAAATGCAAATAACATTTCCATTAATCATAGTAATTTTTTTAGGCCAAATTACAATAATGTAAACTGGCTTGTATACCAAGAGACTGTTGATAATAAATTATGTAATGAATTTAATTACGATCCTTCCACCCCTTTAGACTCCTATAAACAAATGTGCAATATTTTAATAGAAAGCATTAACACAGCTAATAATTCACATGGAAATTTAAAACATTCTTTAGTCAGTAATGACAAGGCAAGACTTACTTTGCCATGGTGGAACAATACTTGTTCTCAAGCAATAGAATTATGTAAGAAAACTTACATAGATTTTAAAAATAATCCCACTCAAGAAAATTACATAAGATTTAAAAGACAACAGGCAATCAAAAAACCTACTCTCAAAAACGAAAGAAATGCCAGCTGGATAAAATTCTGTGAGTCGATTAATCGGCAAACTCCTCTATCAGTTATCTGGAATAAAATGAAAAAATTTAATAAAACATTTAATAACAACTGTTCACTTATATCTTCAGACACTGATTGGATTTCTCCTTTCTTAAGTAAATTTACATCCAAACCGCCAGCCAAAAGTAGACCCAACATACAGGTATCATTAAATAATAATAACAGCTTCATTATAAACCCTTTTACTATAACAGAATTTTACAGTGCCTTAAACAGCAGACGTAACACAGCTTTTGGTCTTGACAATATCTCTTACAAAATGTTAAAGACATTATCACCCAATTCTAAAAACACTTTGTTAATGTTACTTAACTCTCTTTGGAATACTTCAGAAATACCACCCGATTGGAAAACAGATTGTCTGATTCCTATTCTTAAACCAGGCAAATTGATAAATCATTCAGACTCCTATAGACCCATAGCATTAACATCTTGTATGAGTAAACTTTTCGAACAAATGATTAAACAAAGGTTAGAATTTTATATAGAATCAAATAAGTTATTACCTTCAAATCAGTTTGGCTTCAGGAAAGGTTTTTCAGCTACAGAGAGCTTAAATCATTTAAACCTAGATATTCATCGTGCTTTTTCTAGTAACAATATACTGGTTTCTGTCTTCTTTGATATAGTTGGTGCTTTTAACAATGTTAATCATCATATTCTAACTAATGAACTGCAAACACTAGGAATACCAGATAAGTTGATTAACTGGATTTTTAATTTCCTACATAATAGACAAGTCTATGTTAAGTACAATAATAATTTATATGGTCCACAATCTTCATATATAGGTGTATGTCAAGGGGGAATATTGAGTCCACTGTTATTTATTTTGTATATTCATAAAATTAATATTATTCTTGGTAATGAAGTCAGCAATTTACAGTTTGCTGATGATTTAGCAGTTTACTGTTCAGGCTCAAATATTCATATAGTAGAAAATAAAATAAACAAAGCTTTAAAGAAATTAAAAGTTTATTTTAAATATTTACAATTAGATATTAGTTTAGATAAAACTAAAGTTGTTATTTCAGTTCAGTAGATCAAGAACTTTGCATGCTAATATTAATTATAATGGTAGCATACTGCCTGTAGTAGCTGAAGCCAAGTTTCTTGGTGTAACATTAACAAAAAATCTATCTTGGAATAAGCATGTCTGTAATATATCTGATAAAGCTTCTAGAGCTTTTAATATTTTAAAATGCCTTTCCAAAACATTTTGGGGGGCTGATCCAAAGATTTTACTTATGTTGTACAAATCCATAGTCCGTTCTCACTTTGAGTACAGTTACCTTTGCTTTGCTTCCAACCCCACACTCTTAAAAAAATTAGAGACAATCCAAAATAATAATTTGCGTCTAATCACTGGTGCAATGAAAACAACTCCAATAGTCTCTCTCCAAGTAGAATGCAACATTCCACCTCTGTCATTAAGATTCAAATTTCTTAAATTTAAATTCTTGCTAAAATTACATAGCTTTTCCAATAATTCACTGTTACAAAAAATTACAGATTCTCAAACCATTGCTTCTTCTTCTAATTCCATAAAATTTCCATACATTCTCCTTGATTTCTCTGCAATGAAATCTATAATTGAGCAAAATAATATTCATGTGGCAAATAATAAGTGGGCATGTTATGAAGGGACATATGACAGTAAATTTTGCAATATGACAATAGAAACAGATAAGAACTTAAAATGTAAAGAAGAAGTTTATGAACATCTTTCTCAATGGCCTTCATTTAACACAATATATACAGATGGTTCAAAAAATGACCAAGGTGTGTCATTAGGTTTTTACCATAGCGACATAAAAACTGGTTATGGATTTCGATTACCTACCATTACTAGTATATTCACTGCCGAAGCCTTGGCTATTTTGCAAGCTTTGCATTATATTAACGAAGACATATGCGCTAAACCTCATAATCAGTGGCTTATCATTAGTGACAGCATGTCAGTCTTATCAGCGTTGCAAAATCATTCATTTAGTGCCAAAACAAGCTATATTATTTACCAAATTAAAGAACTATGGACTGTTTTGTTTAATAAAGGAAAAGAAATTATATTTACTTGGATACCGGCACACAAAGATGTGACAGGTAATGAAGTAGATTACCTTGTCAAAACTGTCAATAGATTGGGTGGCGAGTCTAAAAAAATTTTCTTACCTTGGCAAGATTTAATTCCTGAAATTAGGAAAAACTTATTAAAAAATTGGGATGAAGATTGGAAATGTACTACCAAAGATAAAGGTACTTGGTATGCAGGTATAAACAGTACTATTGGCAAAAAACCCTGGTTCATTCAGGGAAAAATATTTTTAGAGAGAAGATTTTATACTCAAATTTGTCGACTGCGATTTGGACATTGTAAATTCAATGCACATTTACACCGAATGAAGATCATTAATTCTCCGATTTGTCTTTTATGCTCTAGTAACGAAAATCAAACATTAGAACATATATTTTTTTATTGCCCGGCCTTCAATTTAAACAGAATTTTGCTCATTGCCAAGCTTCAAGAACTATATAAGATTATTCCGCCATCGCTTCAAGAACTATTCAAATGCACTGCAACTTTTAAACCTATTTACGACTTTATCATAGCAACTATCGGAGAATTATAAACATTTCAATTATGGACACTTACAAGGACTTAACACAAACTTATAATTAATGAAAAGATTTGGCGATATCGCCTTGAAGAATTTTTGAATTTCATGGAAATACTACTGAAGATTAGGCTGTATGGTCTCGTACCTTTGCCTATCCACTTGTGGATAAAATATACCACTACTACTACTACTCAAAAGTTTCTAGTTAATAAATCACGTTTTGCGTTTGTTATAATTACTATACAATTCTAAAATGTTATAAATTAGTTGTTATTCCTCGTCGTTTACGATAAAGATATAAAAGGCAATATTTAGTAACGCAATGGTTTTATGATTATCTATATAAAAGGTAAAATTAATATGCAAGTTATTCGTAATCGTTGACACAGCACGAATCTACAACTGTGCAACTCCCAACAGTAGTGTTGTATAGTGTACTTAGATAGTAACCTAGCGTCTGTCGTAGTGGACGTGCGTCGCGACTTATACTACAAAGAAAGTTCTAGAACCATCTAGAAATTTAGTTTAACTTAAAACGCAGGTGGACGCAACGAGTGCAATCTAAAATAAACCATAGCATTATAGAGATAGAATTACCGTCCAAGTGGTTTTATAATGGACCCATATAATGGAATAAGCAGTTGAATGATATTGAACTTTATGTGTACAACAATAAAAGTTTTATTGCTAAACAATTAAGCACTATATATGTTGCAATTATGAAATGTTAACTATGATAATGTTCGAAAAAAAAAAGTGTCATTTATCCCTTTATGCGAACTGAGTAACAAATATATTTAACTGCACTCACTTCATCCACCTGCCGTTCAATTACAAAATCAGTTTGTCAGATTTCTCTTGTCTATTGTAAACTAAAACATGATTCGATAGAAAACTTAGGTTTGAATGCGTTATATACGCGACGCGAGTCCACTGTACGCAACTTAACGCAACAAAATGCATTTGCCCTTTATTATGGATTGTCTCGATGTTTTCACTTTAATATTTTCAGTGTATCGCTACAGGACAGTATATATTTATATCTAAATAATGTAAAACGATACCGCTTGTTGACTTCTGTGTCTACGTCTGTCGCTACAATTTGCTTTAGCGATTCTTGTGATTAGTTGATTTCATGAACGCAATAATATATAAGAACGTATATAATACTGTTATACAAATCTATCAGTTTAGGCAAAAGTCTGAAACATGAAATATATAAATTTTTGCTTTCCAATTTGTTGTTTAATTTACTCCCATTCAAATTCAGTAATATGGGCATGTCTACGATTGCTATTTGTGAGTTATCAAAATTAAAAGCAAATAACTACAATAATTTATTCAGGTTGTGAGCCATTACTTAATATCTGACTTAATGTGACCAATTATTAATATTTTAATCATATAACAATTTTGGTGGCATAAGGGAAACTGGCATAAAATCTATAAATCAGAAATGAAAGTTGTTTATTTATAAATAAAAACAATTTTATTACAAAGCTGGCTTCCAGGTAAAAATGTAATTAATATTGATCTGTATCGAGGGACGTCGAAAATAAATGCAAATACATGTGTTTTATAAGACACTGTTCGCTCTTAGAGTTAAGTCGTCACCATTAAATGAGTGGCACACGATACTGTTACACAAGTGCAACGAGCGCAACGGTACCAGGTGCGGAACTAGAGGCCGCTCTGTTCTTCATTTGAAGATCTTGCCTTGGTTGAATTTGCGGCCTTGTTTGTCGGTACCAGTCCACGAGAAGTATTGCTGTACCAGTTTCTTCGTCTCCTCGTTGGCTGGGTCCAGCTTCTTCCAGTCATACGATTCGTAATCGATCTGCCAGTCGGGCGAGAGCGGGAACGCGAGTTCGTGTCCGCGCCACACCCACACGCCCGAGATGGTGGAGTCGCCGTCAGTTCCGAACAGGCACACCGACGAGAACGCCTGCTTGCGCATCTTATCTAGCCGCTGGAACATGCCTGTTCAACCACAAAAGTATTCACAATAAATTGACTAACTAATCTATAGCTGCCTCTTCAGGAAATATTAAGAAACTTGCACGAACTTTGCACTGCACGACTACATTATTTCAACAATTTAAGACATAAAATAAACTAAATAAATCATGTACTTGACATACACAGGCATGTACACTCTATGGTTTGTTGTTACTCTGTGGTCAAATTGAGAATAGATTAATATTGTTTGCATTTTTATTATTTTTTCTAGCCTTACTGAATGTTAAATGAATTATGGTCGAATTTAGTAACATTTAAATAAATCTAAAAGTAAATGAACATACCTGTAATCAGATTACAGCTCATGAACACTTTAGCGAGCTCCTCAGGGTACTTGTACTCAGCATACCAGATGGAGTAATTCTGTGGGTCAAACTTTTCCCAGAAGTAAGGAATTGATTTAGCCTCATCCTCATTTGAGTAACAGCGTTTGAAGTCATCCATGTTGAATGTTCTGTAAATATAAGAATAATATTAATGTCCCTGAATAATTCATATAGCGCCGTCTAGCCCCAATATAAGCAAAACTTGCTATTGGTACTTGACAACTGATATAATAAAATCTTAAATATATAAAATTAAATATATTCTCACAGACAGGTTGACTTCCACACGGTTCCCCCCCCCTGGAAATCATCACGATAAATTCTTGTTGAATTTGTCACGATGGGCTAACCCACCTGACCTCATGCTCATCTTATCAACCTACACCAGTGCCCGGCCAGTGTAAACTGTTATCGCAGACAGGTGCACCATTTGATTATCATAAAAAAAAAAAAATTACATAGAAAACAACCAGATCGATACAAACAATCATACTCAGGAATACAACCCGTGAAGTAGAACCCGCGACCATGGGAGTAAAGCGGTGTGCTAAACCGCTAGACCACAGAGACTGTGAAGGTTTTAGGAATTAGGTTAGACTAAGGTAGTCTCGCGGCCAACTTTTTGGTCTGGTAAAGTAAGTCTTACTACGATCTGATGGAGACAAAAAGTTACCAGCTACCAGTTTTCATAAAAGGTGATGGAGGGCCATTACCTTGCATGGCATAAAAAAAAAAATATAATTACACTATTAGTTAGTTAACAAACATATAGTATGCTTACCCTTTAGGCATTGTGTCAAATGGGTCCTTGGACTCTTTAGGTTTTTCTTCAAACTCCTCGTCTAGATCGGGTTTGGGTTCCTCCTTCTTTTTGGGTTGCTGTTCTTTCTTTTCACTCTTTTTGTCCTTCTTGGTATCCTGAAATCAATTATGTAATATTTCTTGACATAATATTCTTGAAGTCTAATGAAAGTTATTGAAGTGTCTATATCTTGATATGTGGCAAATCCCTGTAATACTTGTGCAATATTTTACGTTATATGAAAGGGTTAATTGTTAACTTTAACAGTGTTTTAACTTTTAAATATTTAATAAATTATAATTTGAAAATAATTCAAGCTCTGTCTAGTATCGTTATGTTATAAATTAAATTGTTTTCACTATAAATTATTTCACCCAAATTATTACTCATACCTATCTGTTGATAGTTATCTTTTATCAATTGTAATCAAATTATTTCTTCGAAGATATTTTAAAAGTAGAATAGAATAGCAAAAATATTATAATAAAAACATATATCAGCAATTGTATATAAAACATTGCTAGCAATGGGGACAATAGTTTCCGAACCAAAAATACTAAGTCACATACATTAAGTCTAATTTTAACATATTATTCATATATCAGCAATTGTATATAAGCTGATAGGTCACCTCATGCTAAGTGGGGATCATCATGTATATACCTAAATTGCGGAGTGAATCAAGTTGTACCCGTGTCCATATTATGTGGACTAAAATTGTGAAAAATACGCCAGGAATTTATCACAATGGTTTCCAGGGAGAACCGAAGGTCATCTTAAGATGATACATTGCTAGCAATGGACCGTTAATCGACATTACTAACTATCGCCTTCCCCACATATTACATTGCTGTTTGCTTACCTTCTTGTTGTCTTGCGGCTGGAATTTGGGTAGGACAGGTGCGGCTGCGCAGAGCGGCGCTGCAGGCAGTACCGCGAGGACGGAGGGCTGGTTCTGCAGCGTGAGGAACCAGCGCGACACGTTCGGCAGAGAACTACGCAGCGATGGCTCCAGGACATGCTGTCATAACATTGGCTTATTGACCAGTTTTATAACAATTATTTGGTAGATTAGCTACCCGCCCCGGCTTCACACGGACTGTACGTGTGTTATACATATAAAGCTTCAACTGGAATCACTATCAATTGCTAAATAAAATGCATTAATATCCGTTGCGTAGTTTAAAAGATCTTAGCAGACAGCCGAAGTGGCTTCACTTTATTCTACGTAAAGATGATTAGTAGTGGAATCATGCCTCTCAGTCATTCAAAGGTTCACTATTTTCCTCTAAAGTACTGACTGCGAGGCATGAGTGCATGCCTCTCAGTCGCTTAGGCCGCTTATGAACATATTTTTTTTATATTAATATTTTGTACCCTACCATCCAGTTCGTAGAAAGTAGTTCAGTACAAAAAAGGTGCAGATTCAAACCTGGAATGCATGTAGCAGCGTGGTGAAGACAACAATATCAGCGAGTGTGACTCGTTCGGTCACCAGGTACGTGCGCGTTAGGAGGTACGAGTCGAGAACTTGCAGCGCCGCCAGCAGATCTGACTTCGCACGTTCTACATTCTGTATACATAAACATACATTCAAATTAGCAATACCAAAACGATTTTTGAACACAACTGGAATGGCAACCTAATGACAAGCGGTAATAGTTGCTTATATACACACTCATGCATTGCCATAACAATGTATGTCAGTCTAGTAGTAGTTTTTTTATGCATGATAATGGAATTGTGCGTCCACCTGCGCTAACGGTTTACGCTAGCGTGGCGCCAGTGGAGGATGATAAGATCGTAACAAATTCACCAGGAATTTATCACGATGTTTTCCAAGGGGAACCGCGTGGAGGTCAACCTGACATGGTACATTGCTAGCAATGGGGTCAACATTCCTCTTTACTAACAATCCCCTTCCGCCCAGTCTAGTACATGTTAGATTGAGCTCCACATATTCCCCCTGGAAACCATCGTGTTAAATTCATGATAAGTTTACTAAGATGGGTTAAATGACATGACTTAATCCTCGTCTTATCATCCTCTACTGGCGCCGCACCAGCGTAAACGTTGGCGCAGGTTGGTGCACCATTCAATTATTATCCATAAGGCCTCTTCGCCTACACATCAAGCAGCACTAGGGACATCTACTTATAGTCTTGTAACTGATTAAAATGGGGAAATAATGGTTCTAAAGTAAATACCTGTTTGTTGAACTGCATGATGCCAAGATATGGGAACACCCAAGCGCAGGAAGCCGGCAGGAGCTCGCTGTCTGCCCATGACGCCCACTGCCAAACCTGTGCCTGTGTTTGCAGATCATTTCCACGGAGGGCTGCATTTGCAACTGTACAATAATACAAATTAATTATGGACAATTCATGAATGCATAGGAATCTAAATTTACACTTAATACTTATATATCTACAGCACCTTTGAAGAAATAGAAAAATAATTAATCTTTTGAATTGTCATATAATTTTTTTTATGCTACCACTCATTTGAAACACAAACTTGCACGTTGCTTTTTAAATAAATGTTGTTCTAAGTAAATACATCACATAAGGATTAAGCACATGACAATAAATATAAAAACCACTACACACTCAATCTTATAACAATTTTATAACAAGCTTTCTTTTTACAAAGAAAGTATTTTATATGACATTTGAATCCTTTTTCTGCAAACTTGATTACTCAAGTTATAGATGTTGTAGCTTATTCTCTCTATTAGCGATTTAAAGTAATTGTATAACTGAACAATTAGACAAAGTTTTGTATTAATAAATAATAAGAATAGTTCTTCACTTTAGTACACTACTAGCAGTCCCGGCCAGCATAGCTGTTGCTAATTATAGACAAATAATTTGCAATAAAATAATATTGGGACTATAAATTAAGATGTAACTTATCCTATCTTTCAAGTTGGATCAAATTGTACAGAAAGTGCAAATCAAATTTGCAATCAGTACAGTAGTTTAGGAGCCCATGGACAAACAACATGACACATAATTTTTATATAGTACAGCATAATAATAATTATGACAGTGTCATTACTGTCATAACTGTTTGAACCAAAATAAAATTTAAAAAAAATTGTTAATTCCTTCCTAAAAACACATAGTTCTGCCATATAAATAATGTTTCTTTGCAATTTCTTCATATTGTCTCACATTTTAATCTTTCCTTAGACTGTTTCAATACAAAAATTAGCCAAATAGCTCCAGTCATCCTCTAGTTTTAGTGAGACTAACAATTTTTTTTACTTGAACAGATTTGTTGTGGGACGGTTCCACAAGAGTAACACTGACAAACGTAATTTAATTTTTATATATCAACAGCACAAAGTGGAATAGTCACAACTGAAGAATGCCAGCTTTACACCAGAGCCAAAATTCAATTTAAAAAGCTGTAAATTGGTTAAATATATAACAATTTACAACTTTCTATCTCAATAGAAATAATATTTTTAAGTTATGAGAAGAAATCTGAAAGAGGTTTTGTAAAATTGGGTTTTTCAAGGTTCCAATTGTGTTTCCATCTATTAACACTATATATAAATATATATTTAGTTGCAGACATTATTAGTAGAAATTAATACATTATATCTATAAATAAAGACTTCAAGTGAAATAGTAAAAAATAGTTATAAATAAATGTATGAGTATAATAAGCTAAAATTATTATTGAGATTGAATGCCTTTGACTTTTAAAACTGTAATTAAAATAAGAGAAATATATTTCAGACTATATTTTTTAATTTTATGGCTTCATTGGGCTTTTCATGACTTTGCCAATGTCAAGGTTGACTACAGATACTGTTTCTTTTATAATCTGTTAGTGTATTACCAATTCCAAGCTGTTTTCTTGATTGATTAGATTGTAATTTATAGTGTTAGTGCATTCAGGCTTTTTTCTTGATTACAATATGACATAAAACTGTAAAATCATAGACAAGTTGGTTGGTTTTATAGCCAATAAAGACAACACTGCAGTCATTAAATGATATAGTAACAGCTTATTTATTCAGTATTGTATAGTTAAAAACTGTATTGGCCTATCTATGCTGACAGATCGTTAAAGAACAGATGTATTGGTTAGAAAATATTTAGCTGAGTTCAAAGAACACTGGACGAATTAATATTGGTAATTTTTTAGACAATATTAAACGAGGCTTATAAAAATATTATATAGCTTATCAAGTGTTACAAGAATTAAGTGGTTGTTACATAGTTTCGTCATTAGTACTAAAACGGTTACTGTTCGGAGTTTGTAGGTTATTAGGCGAAAAGGATAAATTTATGTAGGCGGTACTTACCGAAATAAGCGATGGCATTGCTCTCGGTCAGCAGGACCTTTCCGTCGGCACTTTCAAACGCTGGCACCTATAAATCACAAATAATACACGTCACCTTCACTAACATATGCAAGATTGTATTCCGATAACACTGAAAGTAAGTCACTGTGCAACACACTCACTTTACCGGCGGGGAACTTCTTCAGAAACTCTTCTGATTTGTTAGTTTCGCCGAACACAAAATTAGGGGCTACTTTGACTTTCGCTCCCGAGTATTGTGCGGCGATCAACGCCTTGTAGGCTCGGAAATTTTCCGGATAAGTGTAAAGTACCTTTAAAAATAAAGATATACAGAGTTAGTATATGTATTAAGGGTATAAACTCATGTGTCACTGATAAAATAAAATTTTTGATTAACAAGATATAAATTGATAAATTTTACCCACCCCGTCCGCCATGGTAAATTTCGGAAAGAGGAAAGACAGAAGGGGAGGGATGACAAGACGACACAAGAGCCGGGGTGAAAGGCCGAAACGTCACCATTAGCGTCAGTCGACATGTCATCAATCCGTCAGTCCTGTAACTTTTTGGTAGGTTTATATTTCTTGCTACGAACTATGCGACAACAGAACATATGTCTATACAGCCATATGGTTAATAGGTTATGCAATTACTATTATTGTTAACCAGAATAACATATTTCAAAATTAGATTATTACAAATTCTGTTGTTTTTTTACTGCGTTGAATTTAAAATATGCATACATTTTAAATTTAATTGTATGTCTGGCCCTCTCAGTGTTAATGATTATTAGCTGTTGACCGACATACATCAAAGTGGTAAATTTTTTCTTTTATGTATATATAAAATAATACCAGCTTTTTTAAAGCATAATAATGAGATGGTGCACTCACTGCGCTACCGATGGCGGTATATATGTATAGGATATTATCTATGGTTTCCAGAGTAAGCAGCACGGAGTCTGAATTGATATTGTACATTGCTAGTAATTGGGATCACTATTCCCATTGTTAATAATCCTATTATCTCACTTTAAAATATCGATTAATTGTTGTATTTCTAAAGAATGAATTCAACATTTCTATTTAAATCATTTATTATCATTAGAGAATTACATTATACAAATAATGTCATAAATATGATACATATCTATAAAAGATTGTTTTCAATATCTATTGAGTATACAATTTCGAACAGATATAAGAAATTTACATCTGTTCGAAATTGTATACATTCTATTCGCAGTTCTATAGTAATATATCAGGTAGCAGAATTAGAGATACCTTTTGTAATTTAATTAAAATTAATTTGAAAATGAATATCATTATTTATTAGTAAATTAATTACTTTTTAAGTTGTAAAGCTGTTGCTATTACATGTTTTTTTTTAAATTAAGTATTTGCTTAACGCAACATTGCACATAAATAGGCATAATCAAATTATAAATATGATGAAGTTACATAATAATATAATATTATGAGTATTATAATATATGAATAATTAAAAAATACATTATGATACCAATCCATCATAAAAAATATCAAAAATCAGATCTTACAACTTGTAACCAATACATTAGTTGCAATTGAGATGTTCGTTGAACAATACTAAAATAATTAAGCTAAACTCGCAGTTTTTTAAGTTATATTAGTTAATGATATATTAGGAAATTTCAAGGGTGATACAAGAGTTCCTGGACGAGGTAGAGAGCTGGAGCGTGGCGAATGTGGCGAACGTGGGGAGCGTGGACAACGCGCAGTCGGGTATGGCCTTGGTCGAAGCTCCTCAGTGCTGCGGACCGAATTTCTCGCGACTCGTCGCCTATACAGGGACGCAACTGACGTCTCCTGTAGTAAGCATCTAGAAAGGGAAATACTTATTTTATACTCATATAAAATTATATGGCCCATGTCAACTGTACCAATAGGATGTTAGTATCCTATTGGTACAATTGACTTTGAGTTACTCCTTGCAGTTAAGATACAAGCATACCTTAAACGATTTTATAATGTTTAAATGTTGTATCACGGATCAGCGAGAACGAAATGATTTATGAACCATTATCAAGCAAGCAATGCAATGAAGAAGGGTTTTATAATATAAATCTGATTATGATAGATGCAAAAACAAATCCTTTGCCCGGCGTTATGTCAGAAAAGAGGAATACCATGGCAAGTTTTGGTCGATAAGAGTTTAGAAGTACCCGTTCCTCCCACTCTTAAGGCGACCGATCTTGGAGATCGATTTTCTCCTCGTTAAAAAGAAACGTAGAATTTCTTTTAGAGAGAATTTCATGAACATGACACTCACTTTTCTAACTCCGACAACAATAATTGTTGTTGTTGTAGAAAAAATTTTTAGAGAGAATTTCATAAACATCACACTCACTTTTCTAACTCCGACAATAATAATTGTTGTTGTAGAAAAATTTTTTAGAGAGAATTTCATAAACATCACACTCACTTTTCTAACTCTGACAACAACAATTGTTGTTTAGGTGTTGAAGCGGCTACAGGCTTGGCGCGGCCCAGTTTAGCTCGCGTGGTCTGTAGCATCTGCTGTGTCACCAGAGGCAAATGTCCATTTTTCGGAGGCAGTTTCGAATGCACAGGATTATCCTGAACAGGTGATAATTGTCATTGTAGGTATTAATACAGGACGAGACTTGGTTGGTCGTAGAGTTGGTCACTCTATTCGCCCAAGTTTGAATTTAAAAATGAATCTGTATTATTATAAACATCTATGACATTTAATAGAAAAGAACGAGCTGAGTTTCTTGTTAGTCTCTCATCTCGAAATCATTCCGAACTGATGGTAGAATTGACATATCATAAGAGTTTGTAGTAGATCTACATGAATAAAGATATTTTGAATTTTGAAGGTTAAATAATATTACAAGGTATACGATAAAAGAGACAGATATAGTGCAGTTGTGGGAGCAGTGATAGGCTGGAACCTATCATGCGATATTGATGGTATAATAAAGCTATCAGGTATATCCGATAAAGATTTGAGATTAATAAAGACTATATAACAAATAGAAGGTGATTAGTTTCCAGATTCTATAAGAATCGTAATAAATATTGAGAAGGATCTACTTCTATAATGGGGTAGTTTGTAAGTTTGGATGTTCGGGTAATCTTCGGTACTACTGATCTAATTTTGGAAATTATTTTAGTGTTGGACATTTATTGATGAAGACTATAACTAGGATCAATGTAGTAACTAGGAAAAATGTAGTAACGACGGGGAAAATTATACAGATGAAGTGGCACCGGTTAGCTACATGCTACGGTAAAATGCTATTTAGTACAGTTATAAAGGTATACTGAGATGATTATGATAGCACTCTTATATTCATTCTTAAGCACAGTCGAACTTACCTTAGTTTTTCTTAATTTAACATTGGCTATATCCTGCGGCGTAATAGTCAGTCTGGGACCGGCGATTCTTGGTGGGGCCGAGCCACATCTAGGTATCGTGTGCGATCGTGCCAATGGTTTGGACTGTTGCTGTGTTTGTGATGGAGGCAGAGGTGGTGGAATGGGTGGTAACGGTGGAGGCGGTGGAGGCGGCGGAGGCGGGGGTGGGGGAGGAGGTGGCGCCTGTATAGGTAAGGCACAGGACTCCAGTTGACTTTCTTGATGTCTGCAAATTAGCAATAAAAATCCTTACTCTTTATATATAAAAATAACGTTGTTTGTCCGCGACGAACTAACTACTAAACCAATTGCAAATTTGATTTGTACATTGTGTGCAATTTTATCCAACTTGAAAGATAGGATAGCTTACCTCTTTATAGTCGCAATATTATTTTAATCAAGAGCTTTAGCCACAGCAACGTGAGACCGGGTCTGCTAGACCCACGGTCCCACTATTAAATATAATGAAAGCGTAAAAACATCCCTTCGTTCATGTATTGGTTTTGCCTCTTATCTATGTGTATTACAAATATATTTAAGTATTTCTAAAACTTATCTAGTACCTACATATTACACAATCTGTGGTTGACTTAAGAATGTTTAGGTTATACTTTGTCATTGTACAAAAAGATTTTTCTGACTTACCTGACTTTGTCTTCGAGCTCTTCCACTTTTCTCATCATTTTCGTCATCTGCTCTTGAAGAACCTCGTTCTCCCGGGTGAGTCGCGATTGCTTCATATCCACTTGCTCCAGATACTTCCGTAGTTCCTTTATTTCTTCTACGTGTGTATTTTCTTTTTGTCCCATTGGTTCTCGCAATATGTCTGAATATAATCCTGTGATGGATTGGTACCCCTGATATAAAAAAAATAAGAAATTGTTAATTCTTTAAGAATGGATATTTTATCATATAAATACGAAGATTTTTTAACAAATGAAATAATTATTTCTATTATCTGTAGTTCATTTCATTCATTCAGGTTGATACGAGTTTTTCTTGCTGAATTTTACTTGCTGCTATAATATAATATAAAATGTTGGTTTACTAATTACACCATGTAATAAATTCAAAATTTGTGAGACAAAAACACCATAACATCATCGTCTGCTTCTCTCTTATCCTTCTCATCTTCAATACCCGGATTATTACGTAATTGTACATAAATAAATATTTGTGTCTGTTTGTAATTTCAAATTAACAGCTTTTCGCTAAATGCAACACAAAATAAAAAGAAATTGTCTGTCTATCTATTATTGCAGTATAATATAAAATAATAAAAAGAACAATAGTAATAATAATTATATAATAGAAGAATATTATATTATCTGTGATAGAAGTAACCTGAGACTTCGTCCGCGTGGATTTTTATTTATTAGTATAAATAAAAAGTTTGAAATTAAATTAGCTTTAAGTTACTCCCTATAGCAATAGCTATCTGCGAGTGAAAACCCTGTCAAAATGGATCTAGCCGCTTTAGAGATTAGCGGGAACTAACAGACATACAGACAATTATTTTTTGTTATAAAACTTACATAAAGAAATACGACTATACTTTAATATGCATTTCGTGAAGAGTTTAACTCGAAATTAGAAACAGACATTTAAATTTTATTTATTTGTATACATGAACATGCTAAAATGATATCCTAACTAAAAATATACATATCGTATGTATAAAAAGTTTTATTGACAATTAATGAAAGAAAATAACAAAATCGCTGATAATATATAATGTAAATAACCTTGAAAGGGTTGCACTTGAAGGAATAGGTACCTATCTCGCATTTTTATTCTCATTACTATATTAAATATTCAGTCAGTAATCTTCAATATTTACCTTCCTACCGATCCATGTACACAGGTCCACGAATTTCCAACTCCTGCTGTTTCTTCTTACGTTCCTCTCCTTCCTGGGTGTACCTCCTGATAGCACAAACCATTCCATATCACTAATCAAATTAATATCTAAACCACACTCCACTTCTACTTCTATAGTCAACCTCTTATTACTAGCGTCCATATTTAATATTGCCTAAGACGCAGCAATACGCTTGTAAGACATATCACTGATTAATTATAAATGGCGACCGTTGAAAACTTGAATGGAGCGTCGAGGGGTATCAACGGCAATTGTTGCGGACCACGAGTCGGCATCGAAAATATGTAAATAAATTTGTGTATAAATTTGTATTTTTCCAGTGTTTTGACTATTGTTTAGGTTAGACTATTGTTTGTACCATATACCCTTTGTAGCGGCATAGATACTGTGAATTCTATGTCCGCCCATTGTGTAAATTCTTAGGGATCACAGCTTTAGTGTAGCCTGAACATGTGGCATTTAGTCGCACGTGGTTTTTTGTAGTTTTTTGTGTTGTTACTATTGTATTTAATTTTAAATGTGTGCGTATTCGCTGTTCCGGCCCGTCGGTCACCGACATGTGCAGGAATTGTCGGGAGGGTGGGACGGCCGACGCGCACGGCTCGGCGGGGGTGGGGAAGGACGCGCTCGGGCGCCCGTAAAAGGCGGGTTGGTTCTCGATCGCGCTCTCTTACGCATACGCCACCGACGAAGAACCACCGCCGGCGCAACGACCAAGAAAACCCCACTCCGGCCGGCCGACCCATAGAATAAGAAACAAATTGAAATACAGTCCACACATTTAGAAAATCGAAGACCTTTTAATTGTGTACCCCACAATTTTGTGGTCCTTCGAGCCGGATATCAAGACCGAAGATCACCCAACGGTGCGACGAATCGCCGTGGAAGATCACCCAACGGTGCGACGAATCGCCGTGGAAGATCACCCAACGGTGCGACGAATCGCCGTGGAAGATCACCCAACGGTGCGACGAATCGCCGCGGAAGATCACCCAACGGTGCGACGTACCTCGCCGAGGAAGATCACCCAACGGTGCGACGCTAGTAGCTTACCGAATTTAGCTGCCGTCGTAAGGTGAAAACTTGAGGGTGCAGCGAGGATAGGATAAATAACGTCTACGCCATATAGGATAGATAACGTCTAAGCGGTGTGTCCGCGGCTCACATCTCTTACCACCTAACGGTGTCAAACGGTCGGAGTGTGGGTTAACGCCATTGAGCGGTGCAGTGGGTGGTGTGTCACTGCCGGTTGTTGCTTGTTACCGTGGCGCAACCGAATAGCACTATTACGCCTGTACGTGTGTATCGTATAGCGGGGGCCGGACTGTAGGCACTGCCAAAGGGGTCGGAAAGTCCGAACCGGCCCTGAGCGCCCCGTCTGTACATACGCACCACTGCGGGGTAATTCCTACCCTCCTATCCCCATAGTCCATCCCCTCGGGTGTTATCCTGAGGGATTGTTAGGGACGGTTAGGTAGGTAGGGACCGGTAGGTTAGGGGCTTGCAAGTGCCAGAACACGATGCCGACTACGAGAAGCCAAGCCCCGGGAGCAGAGAAAAAGACCACGCGGGAAAATAAACAGACAGAAGCGTCCCCTTCAGAAACCACGCAGATGTCCGCGTCCGCCGCGCCGTCGAGCGCGCCACAGGCACAAGCCGCCCGCGCCGCGTTTACCTCGGACTCCGCACCGGCGCCACCGTCGCAGCCGCCGACGACAGATGTACGTCCGGCCCGGGCCGCGTCGGTGCGATCGCGCCGCTCCACCGCTAGCGGTATAGCTAAATTAAAGAGGCTGGAGTACGAGGCAGCGCTACAGATGGCGAAATTACAGGCTGATTTAATTAGAAAGTAGTTGGCAGCCGATGTCGCCGCGGTACATGAAGAGACCGATAGAGATAGCGTGTGCTCCGAGGAAGGTGCCGGCCTGCAACGTATAACGGATTGGTTTCAACGTACCGAAGTACGGGGGGAGCAGAGAATTAATTCCCCACCGCCTACGCAGAAAGAGCCAACAGAAAGGCAAGCTTCACCGCCGAGGACGCCGAAGCAAAGACGGAGGTCCCCCGCTCCTGAAGCCGGGATGCAAGAAGGATTCACCCGGTTGGCCAAAGCTATTGAACGAGCTGTGGACGAACGAGCGGATAGGGTAGCGCCGAGGCAAGCCCAAGATCTCCCGATCTTCAGCGGCGAAGCAAGTGAATGGCTAGCGTTTAAGGCGGCCGTAGACCAGTCTACAAAGACGTACAGGATCACACCAGCGGAGAACCTGGCCAGGCTGAGGGCCTGCTTACGTGGAAAAGCGAGAGAGACAGTCGCAGCGTTACTCGTATCCGCTACAGAACCGTCGCAGATCATGAGGACGTTGGAGCAGCGGTACGGCCGGACAGAGGCCATCATCGACCGCGCCCTCAAAGATCTGAGAAGGATGCCGGTAATAGGAACATCGACAACAGAGGTGATTGACTTCGCCATTAAACTACAGAACATCACCACCATCGTCGCGGATATCGACAAGGGGGCGAGATTCCTACATAATCCCGCGCTTGAGAGTGAAGTGTCAGAGAAGCTGACCCCTCACTTACAGGTCCACTGGTGTCACTACGCTGAAAAAAACAAGGAGGACACTAGACCTACGATCATCAAGATGGCAGAGTTTTTAATGAGCGAAGCCGATCTCATGACCCGACATCTGCGAATAGCATCACCAACGAGACGAACGAGCGCGCTACCCACGAAGCAGCCCCCGAAGCAACCCACTAGGCAACCCATACCGAAAGCAACGATGTCGGCACCTCGGCGACAGATGACGGATCGTGGCGCGGCCGTATACGCCGCCGTAGAAAAGAGCGAACAGAGTACCGAATGTCTCTGTTGCGGCGCCGCACACGTAACGCCGAAGTGTAAGAAGCTGAACGACATGTCGTTATCGGACAGATGGGAGTGGGCGAAAACAAATAAGATGTGCTTCCAATGCATGAACAGCACGCACAGAAGGTTCAAGTGTAAGGCACGCAAATGTGGTGTGAGAGAGTGTCGTAAGCCACACCACGCCCTGCTGCACCCCCCATAAGAGCCGCCGAAGCGGCAAGAGGACACCGCGATTACAGCCGCAGCACGCTTGCCAGAGAACAGCCAAGTGTTGTTAAAGGTGTGTCCCATCATCGTGAAAGGCAAGACGGGACGCGAAGTAGAGACGTACGCGATGCTAGATGAAGGCTCGACGGTTACACTCATCGATGCGGAGATCGCAGAACAGATCGGAGCCGAAGGTCCGACGCGATCTCTGAGAATTCAGGGAGCGGCCTCGAGCTGGCACGAAGCCTCAAGCCGAGTGGCTGATGTCATCATCAGAGGGCGACACCATACGGACGAAGAACACTCGGTGAGGGCGCGTACGATCCGGGACCTCACCCTAGGAACGCAGCGAGTGAACCCGGAAATACTCGCGTACGGACACCTGCGACAACTCACTTGCGAGCAAGTGTGCTACGAAGATGCCAGACCCAAGGTCTTGATCGGGTCAGACAACTGGCATCTGATTGTTACGCGGAAGCTGCTCACAGGAAGGCACAATCAACCCGCAGCGTCGCTGACACGACTGGGATGGGTCATCCACGGAACGGTACCCAGAAGTGTCGTGGAAGACGAGGAACATGTCCTCCACGTGCGGTTGACACAGCGCAACGCCGAGCCAGACATGCGGCATATAGAGGGCATAATAAAAGCGCATTACGACATCGACGCGTTGGGTATATCGTCGAAGAGATTACCCATTGCCAAGGAGGAGCGCGCCGTCGCCACATTCAACCGCACAGCGACGAGAGTGGATGGGCGATACGTCGTAGGATTGCCGTGGGAGAGAGATAACGTCGCTCTACCTCCCAGCTACGACATGGCAGCGAGCCGACTGAGGGGAATAGAGCGGCGGATGGATCGCTCTACGGAATTCCGGCTGGCGTATACCGCGGAGATAAACAAGTTGTTGGACAAGGGTTACGCCGAGAAAGTAACCGACGACCGGTTCAACAACGACCGCGCGTGGTACCTTCCCCATTTCGGAGTGACGAATCCGAATAAACCCGGAAAACTGCGACTCGTATTCGACGCCGCGGCCCGTTCGAAGGGAATGTGCTTGAACGACGTACTGCTGGATGGGCCAGATATGCTACGGTCGCTTAACGGTGTGTTATACCGTTTCCGCGAGAAGCCCGTAGCTATCACAGCGGACATACGAGAGATGTTCCTGCAGATTAAGATACGGGAAGAAGATAGAGCAGCACAACAGTTTCTGTGGCGAGGAGATGACAGGATTAACCCGCCGCAGAAATACGTAATGACCTCAATGATTTTCGGGGCGAGGAGCTCACCGTTCATCGCACACAGCGTTCGAGACAGGAACGCGGCAGAGCACCGAGAGTCGCACCCGTCAGCGTACACCGCCATAACAAGGAACCACTACATGGACGACTGGGTCGATAGCTTTGACTCCGAAGAGGAAGCAGCCCGCGCCATACGAGAGGTAGTAGAGGTTCATGGCGGGATAGGATTCACGCTGGCGGGTTGGAATACAAACCGACCGAGCCTGCTAGAGAATGTGTGTGAGGACCAGCGAGCGAGGACGCCGAAGGAACTGAGATTGCCGCGATGGTATGGCACGAACGACAGCCAACGGTCGCAACTGCACGTATTCACGGACGCAAGCGAACAGGCATATGCCACAGCCGCGTATTGGAGGACGGAACGCGAGGATCGTAGCGTTAACGTCGTCCTGGTAGCAGCCAAAGCGAGGGTAGCGCCTATGAAAGCGCAGAGTATACCCCGGATGGAGCTTCAGGCGAGCCTGGTAGGACCCCGACTGGCCGCTGACGTACTGAAAGGACGTCGTCGCGCGGCCGAAGTCTTCCTATGGACGGTCTCGAAGAAGACGCTACATTGGACTAGGAACGACACCGCTCGATACAATCCACACGCGGCCCGCCGGATGGCAGAAAGCGCCGAACATACAGAACCAACACAGTGGCGCTGGGTACCGACCGCCCACGACGTAACTAACGACGCGACCCGCGCGAGATATACAATACGGACCGCCGCCGACAGATCCGTCGGGCCGGCGCTTGTATACGCTCCAGAGAAAGAACGACCCAAGGAAAGCAAGCCCGTCCCTGCAGAGACAGTAGCCCGTGCCCGGGCGAAGGCAAAGCCCGTAATGGACAGAATGCGGTTCTCCTCATATGACCGAGTGAGGAGGACCCCGGCACAGGTGCTGCTGCTCGCAGAAGAATACAGGCGACGGGCATGGAAGCTGGGCCGGGAGCGCCCCGCTGAAGCGGGGAAATGGGTCAAGTGGCGTTGCGGTGAACGCGGACGGACGGACGAACGCGAGGGAATTTTTCGAAGGCCGACCCGAAGGCTGGTGGTCCTCCCTAGGGATAAGGGCTGCGAAGATCTGCGCCGGGGGAGGCTGTTGCGGACCACGAGTCGGCATCGAAAATATGTAAATAAATTTGTGTATAAATTTGTATTTTTCCAGTGTTTTGACTATTGTTTAGGTTAGACTATTGTTTGTACCATATACCCTTTGTAGCGGCATAGATACTGTGAATTCTATGTCCGCCCATTGTGTAAATTCTTAGGGATCACAGCTTTAGTGTAGCCTGAACATGTGGCATTTAGTCGCACGTGGTTTTTTGTAGTTTTTTGTGTTGTTACTATTGTATTTAATTTTAAATGTGTGCGTATTCGCTGTTCCGGCCCGTCGGTCACCGACATGTGCAGGAATTGTCGGGAGGGTGGGACGGCCGACGCGCACGGCTCGGCGGGGGTGGGGAAGGACGCGCTCGGGCGCCCGTAAAAGGCGGGTTGGTTCTCGATCGCGCTCTCTTACGCATACGCCACCGACGAAGAACCACCGCCGGCGCAACGGCCAAGAAAACCCCACTCCGGCCGGCCGACCCATAGAATAAGAAACAAATTGAAATACAGTCCACACATTTAGAAAATCGAAGACCTTTTAATTGTGTACCCCACAGCAATGATCAGATGATGTCACCAATCTTAAATATCCCGGCACTCACTCTAGATGATGTTTACCATTAGGGGCCATTCATAAACACGGTTAAGGGGCGTTACACGGTTAAGGGAGACGAAGGAGGCCAAGTCGAGAGAAGTGAGTGGTTCTACGTTGTGACAGAACATTTCTAAGTATTAGATCACGAAAGTTGGGCTATTAACGAAAATAGTTCAAATTTAAAATAAATTACTTCAAGTATTGAAAATAAAAGGCACGCTTGTGGGAACCGGTCTGTTCAGGTTACGTACACTGATTAGACTATTTGCCTCTGACAAAATTGTAGTAGCATACTCTGGTGGTCATTAAATTCTCCCAAATTTCAATTCAAAAATGAATCTGCATTATTGTAGACATGTACAATCATATTTGAAAAGAATACGAGCTGAGTTTCTTGTCAGTTCTTTTCATCTCGAAAGTATTCTGAACTGACGGTAGATTTGACATATCATAAGAGTAATAGTAATAGACCTACATGAATAAAGATATTTTGATTTGATTTGATTGACTATAAAGCATAGGAAGTTGCAGTACCTTGGACGTATAATGCGAAATCAAAAATATGATCTTTTGCATAATTCAAATTCTTTAATGATTCAAGGATAAGTTCTGGGACGGCGAAGATCAGGCAGGCGTCGCACGTATTGGCTAAAGAACTTAAGACAGTGGTTAAGGAATTAGCACCAGATCCCTGTTTAGAACAGCAGTGGACAAAGTTAAGATCGCCATGATTGTCAAACTCCAGTAGGAGAAAACGTGTCAAACTCCACACATAAAGAAGAGAATGTTCAAAATATGTGACGCCACACTAGGGGATTGGTGTGTCTTATGGAACAGGACATTGTGGACTATATCCAGACCAAAAGTAACCTGGCATTGAGGTTACACAGCTGGAATCGAGTCACAACGCGAGGTTCAAACCGGTCGTGGCCCGGGTCCCCGCCAACATACTACCCACCTTTATGAAGGAGAACTACTGGCCGAAGGGTCTATCGGATTGCCGGACGCAGATTGCCGTCGTCAGTGCCGTGACCATAGAGACAATTTGAATTTAAATTTTATTATTATTTCTTATGTATTAGTCTATAAGGTATTTATAATACGGGCTATGTGGCCTGAATTAAATAAATTTAAAAAAAAGTTGTGAATGTGCCAACTGTGACAAGGATGGGGGAGGGGTCAAAAATAACGAAAATCTTATGATCAAATTTATGGGTGGCCCCTTATAGTAAAACGTTATCACTCCAGATAAGCGCTAGTTCAAAACAAATGCCGTGACATCATTTATAACTGGGATCCCAAATTTGTTAAGAATTATTTGTATCGATATATTTGTCAGACTGTCAAGGTTCATTGTAATAATAATGTAACCTAACCAGTTTGTAAGCACTAAAACCGGAAACTGAGAATTATATTGGATCTTTAGGAACCTACCTATTTCATATTTAGGATTTACTTATGTTGTATATAATAATAATAATAATAATCTCAGGACAATTTACACAGCGACATCTAGACCCAAGTTAAGCTAGCTAAAGCTTGTGTTATGGGTACTAGATAACTAATACATATACATAGATATATATTTTTTGTAAATACATACGTATTATACATAGAAAACACCCAGACCGATACAAACAATCATACTCATGAATACAAATGTTTGTGCCGTGCGAGGAATCGAACCCGCGACCATCGGTTGTAAAGCGGTGTGCTAGACCGCTAGACCACCGAGGTCGCAAATATAATTTATTTATTTAACTTCAACGTACACAACACAAAAGTTTTGATGTAAATATATGATTGCTTTTTTTCAGATTTAAAACTAAGTTATGATTAGTATATATTAATAAACGGCAAAAAAATTGATTTTTCTAATTAATAAGCAAAGTTTGAATAGTATTTCTTTAATCACCCGCCCGGCGCTCGTTCGCAATGTAAATTCAGCTAAAAAGAACGGATAAATCTGATATGACGACCTCGGTGGTCTAGCGGTTTACCACGCCACTTCACTTCCGCTGGTCGCGGGTTCGATACCTCGCACGGTGCAAGCATTTGTATACTGTTTGTATCTGTCTGGGTGTTTTCTATGTATATTCTGTATTAATTTACAAAAAAAAAGTATCTATGTAACAGAAGCTCTGTTTACTGTGGGACTAGATAGCGCTGTGTCAATTGTCCAAAAAAATCTGCTTTTGCTATTTACTAACACTACACTTAAAACACTAATATTGGAAATGTGAATGTGAAAACGGATAAAACAAGCCAGCGGTAATCACTTACCATTAGGTATGCCGCAAACTCGTTTGCCTCTTTGCATATAAAAAAAAACATCTATTAAAAAGAGCAACACACAAGCTTCTTGCTCGTTCTTCTTGTGATGAATCTGCATTCCGAATGAATGGTAGAATCAAAATATGACTATTCAAAAGTGCTTGTAATGAGTTTATTTGAATAAAGATTATTTCTATTTCTATTTCTATTTCTATTTCCTCCTATACTATAAAACTTGTACTAGAGAAAATTTAAATTCAATTCACCAATTTACAAACTAACAAAATACTTTAAACGTAATTACCTTGAGAATTATGTCCAGATTGATTTGCTTTACCACGATAAGGCTTCCTAGATCTCTGCAACGCATCTTTAAACAAGCTGGATTCTGATTTCAATCGTCTCTTCCTTACTTTGAAGGAAGGACTACTTAGTATAGACTTAAATGATACGTCAGAACCACTGGACAATTGGGTCGATGAAGCAGACTGTTCGGTGGTGACTTTAGGCTCTGTCGACTCAGATGAAGTGGTAGTACTGGACCTAGTACATTTTGTTATTTTCCAAGGCCTATTAATGTCTGCATCGCTCGAGTGCCGACGGTTGCGTTTATAGACGACAGATCTCTCCGACCCTTCGTTCGACGTACTATCTTGAGTAAACTCTTTAAAAAAAGATAAACTCGTATCCTCTGTGCAATTGATTGGCTGTGCAGTTGATATCCCAGTTTCATTTTGTAACGTATCAACATCATCTTGACTGCTAGTTATCATAATGCTTACGAATGGTGGCGTTGTAATACCGTCCTTATGTTTATTATGAAAAGAATCATAGTAGTTGGATTCCCAGGATAGATTTATTTTGTCTCGTACTGAACAATCCCTTACAGCTTCAACGGAATTATTCGAGTTTTCCGTATCGTCACCAAGATCGTCACTTGTGTCAATAGCAATTTCGTTTTTCTTCGTTCTGTCCATCGTCAAGTATTTTTTGCCAGTTACAATCACAGGTACCAATGAGACTGAGTCAAATACAAAAATCCTTCATGTAGTTACTAAAACAATGATATTTCATATTTTATTAACAAAATACCCTCTGTGTATACTATTCTAAGTTGTATAGTTTTGAAATACCCACATATGTTTGAATGTGTTGTTTTGGAAACCATAGAGCAATATTAAATGTGAAATTATTTATGGATTTTTTACTGGTTCTAAAACGTTAGAATTTTGACACCGAAATGACTGCTGTCACTCGGACTCAGTCGAATGACTGACATAAATATGTTATGTCATGAAAAATTACAAAATATCTGCGAAAATTCAATTTTTGTTTCGATTTCATGGAAATCAATAAATTTAGTTTATATTAGTCTTATAAATTTATATTTATAAATAAATAATATAAATCGTATAAATAGTAAATATAATAGACAATTCGTAAAAATGCGTTATGCATACAAAAGGAACATAATATTCTGCGGGATTGTTATTGTAATTTTGATAATTTTTTTACATCCCGATATGAATGGTCGGGGAAGCTATGAATATATAGAAAAAGATGATATTCTCAATAGTTTATTAGAGGAAACAGCGGAAAACTTCTCAAGCGTTGCCGTCCTTCATTGTGAATATCGTAATTTAATATTTGATGACACCACTCTTTCCATAAGTTTAGTCGACGGAGATTTGGTGGAAGGCCATAAAATTAAAGACGGTGGCGAATACACACCGTCAGAATGCAAGCCCAAGTTTAGTACGGCGATTATAATTCCGTATAGGTATAAATATATATATATATTTGTAATTTATAATGCAATTATGTACCTGCCAGAGTTAACAGTATACGGTGCTGGGGCTCTAGTGGAGGGTGATGAAGTCTGGTCAGTTAGCATATTATGGTGAATTTAGTAGTAATTAAATATGATGATTTTTAGTGGGACCCACACATGGGCGAACCTGATATATTACAATCCACTGTAATACATTCCTATTACTACAAATAATACCCTGATATAAATATATTGATATTTTTAGTGTATTCAGATTACTTAATAGTAGTAACTAGTAATATTTAACTTGAGTACCTTTTCCTAAAACCTTAAGAATTAAGAATATAACTTCAAGTATCTTAGAGCAAGTCTAAATATTACAACTATGCCATGGGCAAACTTAGAATATACCTTGAGATATTCTAGAGCAAGGCAAATTTTTACGAAACCTATACCATGGAGAAAAATGATTATATGGACCTTGTCACAGGCAATACATTAAATGAGTGGATTGTGAATGAGAATTAATATAGAATCTCCTTCCAGGAATAGAGCAGAGCAACTACGTGGCTTTTTAGTGTACATGCACACATTCCTACATCACCAGTGCATCCACTATCGCATCTTTGTGGTGGAGCAACTCGACACAAGAATGTTCAACAAAGCAAAGCTTCTGAATATCGGTGCAAAGGCAGCTATGCGGTCTGGATATCCATGTTTAATATTGCATGATGTGGATCTGCTACCGTTAAGACAAGGAAACCTGTATGCCTGTACCAAACAGCCGAGACACATGTCCTCCAGTATTAATAAATTTCGGTATGAATTGGCAATTACATAATACACATATATTTTTTTATTTATTAAGAAAACAAAACAATACATAATTTGGTTTAGATTCATTTTACTTTCTGTACTTATTTTCACTCATTCATCATCTACTCTATTTTTTTAAAGCCAAAGGTTGTCTGAAAGATTTATTATTATTATTTTATATTTATAAGCTTATTGCATAAGCGCTAAGACCAACTTTTGTAATTAGTTTAATTTTTAATGTTTTCATTTTGTTAATGTTCTAACTGCACCAACATAGAAATGTTGGTGCAATAGTGTTATAAATAAAAAAAAAATACAGTAATATATATTATATAAATATAAATATATGAATTAAATGTATAAAGTTGTTTACTAACATAATACAGATGGATAAATATCCGAAATAAATGAAATAATAAAATAAATAATTAATTTAATAAATCTATGCACATTTACATTGTTTTCGCATATATAAATCTAAAGAGCTCGTTCATTTTAGTTGCTAAAGACACCATTACACTAAAATTAACTATTTAAAAAAAACATAGATAAAAGGAATTAATTAAGAAAAGAAAATAAATATGTTATTGAAGGATCACTAAACAATTATTAAAATTTATTAACTAAATTAATAATATTATGGTCATATGCACTTGCTGCTTCTGATGATATTATATGGTAAAAAATAGAAAATCCTGTATTCAAATAAACTTAATTGAAGCAATTTTTGAATAATCATAGTTATTCTTTTTTAAATCTACCACTGATTTGAATCAAAATCAGAATGTATTGTCTTAATGATATGATTTAATTAATGTATATTCATTCATTAATTTTATTATTTTTACAGATTTTGAATTGGACATACCTTGTATTGATGGAGTCTTTTTGCAATTTTTTATAGCATTTTTTTAATTTCACCACTCAATACTGATATTAGTAAATACACAAGCTTTGTTTCTATTTGTTTTGCATATGTAAGTAGAGATACTTTTATTTTCAATTATAAAATATTGTTTGCAAACTAAATTATAATTTGCTGGTACAACTGTCCTTTCTTTTTACTACATCGACCTTGTTATATGATAATTATTATAGTAATCCAAGGTTATCTATACATACATATAAATAAAATTGGAGTGTCTGTTTGTAATATTGAAATATCCGTTTTTTACTACATGCATTTGAATATAAATACGGTACATACACCAAAATATTTTGTTTCACAATTTTATGTCTGTCTGTTCCGGCTAATCTCTGAAATGACTGTACCGATTTTGACGGGACTGTTTTTCGCAGTTAGCTGATGTAATAAGGAGTAACTTAGACTACTTTCATTTTAGAAAAATAAAGTTAAGTTCCACTCGGACGAAGTGGCGGGAACAGCTAGTTTCAAATGTAGTTATTAAAACTAAATATGTAATACGGCTAGCAAAGTAGAATGCTTATTCAGTAGGTCTGAGAATCGGCTACTGTCTATTTTTGGTAGTCCTAAGAGATAAGGGTTGTCCACCCCTAACATTTTAATTTTATTTTTTGGACAATTTTTTTTTATAATGTGACTTTAAAACTACATACATCAACCCTTAATTTTTACTAGTGATTTTAATTGATAAGGCAAAACAATGTTTTCGGGGTCAGCTAGTAATTTTATATTATACTTACTGAATTTCTTTATGGTAAATTTCAGGTATGTGTTACCATATCTGAATCTCTTTGGTGGTGCTATAGCCATTGCTTCTAAACAATACAAAGCTATAAACGGGATGAGCAACGAATATTTTGGATTAGAAGGTGAAGATGATGATTTCTACGCGCGTATTGAAGCTAAGGGGCTGAAGATGTGCAGATTCGAGCCAGAGACGAGTCGCTATCATATGTTTTCGCATAGATCTGAAAATAAAAGGTAACTAAAAATTGATATTGAAATTATGTCCAACTAGCTGTACTGGACGTTCCAACCGCGTTAAATTTATAGCCTATATTTTATTCTCATGTCTAAGATATATTACTGTAATGTTTCATCAAAATCCGTCCGGTAGTTTTGGCGTGAAAGAGTATCAAACATACTCACAAACTTTCGCGTTTATAATATTATTGAGATAAGATATTCTAGGTCGATCTTAGATGGTATGATTTGAATGAAATTTTGTACATTAGTAGTTTACTCCAAAATTAACATATGGAAAACTTATCTTGAAGCCCTCGAAGTTCTAGTGTTTTAGTACACCACTTTACTCCTGATGGGCGCATAATACAAACATTTGTATTTATGAGTATGACTGTAGGTGATAATATACATAATATTATGTATGTATTTATAAAAAAATGTATATGAAAATGTAATCTAAGTATTTATATCAGTGATGGCGATATGAATTGTTCAGGGATATTTTTATTATATATTTTTTCTTTTCTCGTCCTATCTACAGTCAGTCCCAGAACTATGAGCAGATTTTTTGTGTGTGGGAACTAAGAATGGAGTGTCCACCCTAGCGGGAGGATCTACTCCTTAAGCATACTGCAAACATTACACAATGTAGCTTCCTTTTAGTTGCTTGGGGTAAAATATTTGTAGTAATTGAGCAGTCAGTTGATTTGGATGGTTACATAGTCGTTTTTTATATTTTTCTTTTCAATTGAGGATCTTCTGCTTTACTGTCAGTACGCCAAGTTCATTTTTATTATATAAAGTGTAATAATACTCAAGGCTGGTTGACTTGGTTGGCTGGTCGGATTTGAATGAAAATGGGTACATAGATAGGCAAAATAACACCTAATTCAATCAAATATGATGCAGTTTGTTTACTAAAATATATGAAACTATTCTTTCAGGAATACAAGAAACAAGGTATTACAATTAGCCAAGGACAGAATGGCGACGGATGGTTTGAACTCACTTACCTATACAGAAGTAGCAACAGTACTGCATCCACTGTTCACTCATATCATGGTTGACTTGTAGCATATCGTGACAATGGATGCATGTCGTCATATCACAGGTTCAATCAGTTTAGTGACTAATTTTAAGAATTATTACTGTTCTAGTATTAATATGAAATTTAGCTTTATTAATTAAAAAATATTGTAAAAATTCCCTGGACACTTAACACAGCGCCATCTACTTCCACGGTAAGCAGGGCATGTGTGATGGGTACTACACAACTGATATAAATACTCAGATTTTTTTGTATATGCATACATAATATACATAGAAAACACCCATACCGATACAAACAAACGTACTCACGAATACAAATGTTTGCACCGTGCGAGGAATCGAACCCGCGACCATCGGAAGTAAACCGGTGTGCTAAACCGCTAGACCACTGAGGCCGTCAATTTATTAGTGGTAGTATTTGACGTGAGAGGATGATGTAAGGGCAGTGGCGGGACCAACATGGAGAAGGAAGGCATTGGACAGAGGAGCCTGGAGTCTTTTGGTCGAGGCCTATGTCTTGGGACAAGTTGACGATTGTCAGCACAAAGACTATAAATAAAATAATAAATAATTTGACGTGAGCAATCCTATTTAATTAAAAATAAGCCTTAGTCTGTAGAAACTTTTGTCGGTTAAGATCTTGCAACTTTCCAGGACTCTTCTAGAATTAAAATGAAGAATTTAGCTTTATTAGGTTTAATATTTGACGTGAATATGCCTATTCTATTAATAATTTAAAAGTCTGAGTATATCAGAGCTTCTCTCAAGTTCTTCCCACGATCTTCCGTTCTTCACTTTAAATGTCTACACGTCTTCCGCTATTCCTTTTACCTTCTATTCTTCCTTCAATAATAATACTTATAATTCATAATGCTGTACCGAGTCTCCCAACATTTTCCTCCCGTCTGTTTTAATAACAAGACAACCAGAGACTACCAGCAATACGTACCATCCTACCCACATTATTACATTCCATGGCGGGAATGGGATTGTTAGTAATGTGAATTACTAAACCCCCATTGCTAGCAAAGTATGTCAGGTTGACCTGAACGCCGTTCCCTCTGGAAATCATCGTGATAGGTTCCTGGTGAATTTGTAACGATGGGCTAACTGACCTGACCATATGCTCATCGTATCATCCTCCACTGGGGCACCGCCAGCGTATACCGTTAGCGCAGGCAGTGGACCATTCCATAATCATCTAATAAAGAAAAGGACATTCCATGGTTTAATTATTAATTATTGATTTTGTTAGATTTGGTTTTAAACTCCGTAATAAGACCCCAGACCACTCAGGATAGGCCGTACTGGCGAAGACCAGACGGGCTGAGTCAAAATAAATGGAACTAAAGTGAGGCAAAAAAAGAAAAAGTTTATTAGATTTTGTTTTTAGGGATGATAATGGAATGGTGCACCCGTTTGAACTAAACGTTTACGCTGGCGGGGCAGCAATGAAGAATAGAATAGAAGATAGCACGAGTATAAAGTCATGCCAGTTTGTTCATCGTGGCGGATTCACCAGGAATTTATCACGATGATATCCAACGGGAAAAGTGGAGGTTAACTTGACATGGTACTTTGCTAGCAATGGGGTCATCAGTCAACGTTACTAACAATCTCTTTCCCCAATAAAAACATTAAAAAGTGTTAAGTGTTAGTGTATTGTCAGGTGCATGGACCTGTAGCACTGCGACCTACATAGATCTATTGTACTCGCCCTTTTTCAAAGTTCACTACCTAGACCCGTCAGGGACAAGAAATAGAGGGTATTCTTAGGAGCGATGGTTTTTATTTTCTCAAGATAGAGTATGAACTTTTCAAAGGAGATATTATGTTTATGCATGAGTGGGCTATAGCCACATAGGATGTGTTACCCATAGTGTATATGCAATCTTTAGATTGTCTTCTCCCTAATGCTTAGCTATTGGCGTATTCACGTTAAAAGAGAAATTTTATCTCGATAACGAGCATCTAGCAATGATTATAAATAAAATACAAATATTGCATAAGTGATCATTTTGCTTTAAACTTTTGCGAGCAATATTAAAGTCAATGATAATTGATTAATAAATTGTATTAGGTTATAGTATTACAGTAGTGAGATACGGTAGAATCTGTGGAGTGAAGATATACAGATTATATCCTGTAGATTTAAAGTATAAGAAAAACAAGTACAAAAGCACGAAATTGTCCTAATAAATAATGCTTTTATTTATAATTGCACATAAAAGCACGAGATTGTTCCAATAAATATTTTTTTTTATTTATAATTGCACATACAACAAATTTACAATATATATAAGTTGACTCTGTTTACATTAAAATAGTATAGCAATTTCGTAGACGATATCACTCAATGATAAGGGTGATCCACCCCTAAATATTTATTTTTATGTTATTATGATTTAGCGTTGAAAATTACATACAACTTCAAATTTTCACCCTTCTACGATCAACGCCTATTTTTTTTAAAGCTTTTCTTATTACAGGTGTACCTCAATTTATATGGGAAAACAAAGTTTCTGGGTCAGCTAGCATATATATGTGTATGTGTGTATGTACTACACTATATAAATAGTGTAGTAATTGTGATAAAACTATTGAATCTGAAATATAAAGGTACCATCAAGATATTAGCTCTGTGATTCGGAGCGTTAGGGTGCGCCCAAAATTAAGTAATTATACTAACATAACCTATTGACCGCATGCATCGAAATGCTACCTTTATTTTCTAAGAGTGACGACACAATAATAGTAAAGAACGGTCGCTCAGAGTTTGTGTTTCTGACAGGTCGAGATTGATTGAGCGATGTAACTTTGAAATGACGTACGTACAGAGATTTTAAAAGTTAAACCACATCAAACTGCGCTGTTTCAAGGTTATGTCAACTGTTTGTTTTTGTAGTGATGTGAGCAAACTATTGTATTTAGAATTAAGATTAGCCCAAAATTAATACGTTAATTGTAAGTCGAAGTAAGTATTAAATTTTTAATGTTATCACTCTTTAATAAGGACAATAAAAGATATTTAAAATTTTACCGTATATTGTACGCCAGTTCAAAGTTATATCGCCCATCCGATCCCGACCTGTCCGAAACACAACCTTTGATTGGCCGGATTGTAGTGCTCCATTTGATCGCATGTATGGAAATGTTACCTTTATGGTTCTAAGAGTGACGGTACAATAATAGTATACTTATTACATGATACAATAATAGTATAATGTACATATCATAATAATATAATATGTTGTTATATTTTGCTGTTGTTAGCAATCACGTTGTTGTGTCACGAGCAATCGAGATTGTAGATACATATTTGTACACACCAAATAATTTATTTAAAAAAGATGTCTCTTTCTCTGTCCGTTTGTTCTTGCTAAACTCAAACTGGTGGACTGATTTTGTCGAGACTTTCACTCGCAGATAGGTAATGTTATAAAGAGTAACTTAGGCTACATTTATTTTAGAATATTTATTTATTTTAATTCCACGCGTGAAAATAACAATTAGCAAGATTAAAAACACATGATACGATAAGCTTTAATTATCATCTTTTATGCTGTGCTTTTGAGCAAATAAATAATTATTATTATTAATTATTCTTAAATCCGTAATTGTCGATAATCTAGTTATTACCTATATGTATTCGATTATGATTTTACTAATTCGATATAAGTTCACTAATCTGAAATGCAGTAATATTACTAACTTCAGTACCTATTACGATATCGCTTGCTCGTGATACTTCTAATTACCTACTAGTCATGTTTTTGTGTTTATTAAATATTTACGAAAATAAATCTGTTTTAATATAGTCTATTTAATTTCTTTACCTTACCCCAAATATATAATTCTAAAATCTATCTCTGATCGTTCATCAATATTTGGACTTTTCGTACTATTGTTATGCTGTTGGCCACTGCTGGTCTTTACAGCTACATTGGTCGAAAATGGTGGAGTATAGAGGGCACTCCAATCGCAGGGCTTCTGGAGAGGCCGAAGACCAACTACTGCCTGGCTGAAATTAGAAGAAAAAATAAGAGATCGACGACGACGATAGCACATTAAGTTAAGTTCTATTGATAACACCCAGACCGCCACAAGCAATCATATTCATGAATACAAATGTTTGTGTCCTGCGAGCAACCGATCCCGCAACCATTGGAAGTAAAGCAGTGTTTTAAACCGCGTGACCACAGAGGCCATGTCTCTATCGTTACACTTTTGAATTTTAACAACAAATGTTTAAAAGAGCAACATGCATGTTTTTTGCTCGTTCTTGTGATGAGACAGCTTTCCGAATGACCAGTAGATTAAAAGAAGGATAACTGTGACTATTCGAAAATGCATGAATTTAAGTTTATTTGAATAAATGATATCTATAGAATATATAGATATCATTTATTCAAATAAACTTATCTACCTATTACACTGTATAAATTCAATTTCATTATTTGTGATGCACAAAAAAAAATTGAAAATCAGTCGAGTTTCTTGCCAGTTCTTCTCAATTGAATCTGTGTATCTACTGAACTGGACGGTGGGGAAAATAATAAGTTTATAAGCGGCTAAAATGTCCTACATAAATAATTGATTTTTGACTTGATTGACTTGACAAAGGTCTTAAAATAAATAATAAGTTAGTAAGTACAGTGAGAATGGTTCCTATAGTAGACTATAGAATATCACAGATTAGATATGGAATGGAAATACTGTCTTAAAAAAAAAAAGAAATTCAGGTGAGTTTCTTGCCAGTTCTTCTCAATTGAATCTATATACTGAACAGGACGGTAGGGAAAAAATACGTTCATGAGCGGCTTAAATGTCCTAGATGAATAAATGATTTTTAATTTGATTTGCTTTGAACAGTTTACAAAGGTCTTAGAATAAATAATAAGTTAATAAGTCAGGGGCGGATCGTCAATTTTTGGGGCCCTGGACTAAATCTACTTAGAGGCCTACCTACCGTACCCAATTATATTACTCAACTAAAAAAATACACCACCAAAAACAAGCGACCAGAAATTCCCCGTTCCTTTCGATAGACGCGCACTTACATGGGTTGATTGATCTCAGGGTTGCCAACTTTATGATAGGTTTTTAATATTCTATATATTTTTTATGCTCTAAATATCGTTTCAGTGGGGACTGGGGGCCTTTTATATCCGCGGGCCCCTGGGCTGCAGCCCTTAGGTAGATCCGCCCCTGTCTATTACAGGGGCGGATCAGTACAGTGAGAATGGTTCCTACAGAATTTATCCACTTATTACAGTGTACAAAATCAAATTCTTTATTTGTGAAGTACAGGTTATAAAGGTCTTATAATCTTAATTACTATAACTATTATAAACGCGAAAGTTTGTGAGTATGGATGTTTGTTACTCTTTCACGCAAAAACTACTGAACGGATTTTGATGAAACTTTAAAGTAATATAATCACATTACTTATTTTATTAGTAATATAATCATATTTTTTATGGCTCAGAATAACACATAGGCTATATTTTTTATTGAAATTTAACGTAAGGTAAGTAATAATAAGTAAAGTAAGAATGGTTCCTACAAAACTAAAACAATCCACTTTATCAACGGCACAGTAATAGAACAATCACACCAATTGGCTGATCCCCGTGATAGGTAAGAGACAAGTAACCAGCGTAGAAAATAACGAATACAGAGGGGACGAGGTCTGCACAACGTTAACTCGAACCCAAGACAATTTGGGAGAGTTCGTTTCCGAAATTGCCATGTCCCGATAATCTAATCTCATTTACACACTACACAGTTCGTGTCTAAATTATTTTCACGCTCTTCGACCCAGTTTTTGTCTCTTATTTCTGGCATGTTTGCTAATAATTACAAATGGTAAAAGAAATCGATTTAAACTTTAGAGTTTTAAAGTCGAAAACAGTTATAATATCACTTTTATATAAAATTAGCTGTACCTGCGACATCGTCGTTAACGTGTTTCACGTTCGACCAAATAAAGAAAAAATATTTACTAACCGAATAAAAAAAAAAGCTAAAGAAAAGTGAAACACTTTCCGTTCTAGCTTTAAAAATGTGGAATTTCCATACAAACTTTCGTCCTCTATTTTCTTTTTTCGTTAAAGGTATTTTTTTTATAAACTTTGAATGTCATAATTATTTATGTTTAATCAACAGTCTAAAAAATAAGTATCAAGCTTCTAGTTTTAAAATGACGATACTTCCATATAAACTTTCATCTCCCCTTTCAACCCCTTATAACCCTTTTTTCGTATTAAAAAGCCTATGTCCTTCCTCAGGGTCTAGACTATCTGTGTACCAAATTTAATTTAAATCGGTTCAATAGTTTTGGCGTAAAAATGAGGTAGACAGACTGAGTTACTATAGCTAGGATAATTAGATAGATAGTACAGTTGGTGGCTCCCAGAGTCGATATATATCTATTTTTAGATATAAAAATAAAGAACTACTTATTTCCTTTCCGTAATATTTGTACGCTTTAATATTTAATGTGCTATTCCTTCGCGGATCCCGCTCGTTTTTTTCCACTTGTATATTATAGTAGGCACATACTTATTGTTACCCATATCTCATACCAAAGTAAAATATTACATTTACTCAGTAAAATATCATTATTTCGTATTTGTATGAGTGGAGATTATGGTACTTTTGGCGCTAGTGTAGAATAGACAATAGGATATCACAGATTAGATATTAATATGGAATGGAAACCATATCGCGTGAATAATACTAGCACAGATAATATAATATTACGTAATACTAGTAACTGAGGGCATACGAGAAATATTTAAAGATATTTTTTTGGAAACACATTTATAATTTCAGGATCTGCAACGCTCACGTGACACCCCTGGTGTTTCCAGCGTCCATAGGCTATGGTAACCGTTTACCATCAGATGGGCCGTGTGCGTGTTTGCCACCTACGTGGTATGTAAAAAAAAATATACATAGTCAACATCCAGGCTAATACAAATAATCCAACAAATGACTTGAAATGTGTGTATCTTATGAACAACCGAAGTAGCGAAAGTCGGACCGAATTAAACTGCTAGACCACAGAGGACGGTCTGGACAATATTTTTTTTATATTCACATGTACGACCTAGTATGAGTAAAAAATACAATAAACAAAAATGGACAGATGTCTTTTTTCAATAGAACGGAAGAGAGAAAATGCTTTATTCAAATAAACTTAATTTAAGTACTTTTGAATAGTCACAGTTATATATTTTTTTAATCTATCGCTCATTCGGAAAGCTGCTCATCATCGTCATCATCTGCTTCTTCCTTATCCCATTTATTTAGGGTCGGCGTAATATGTTTTTCTCTTCCATTCATCGCTGTTCGCAGTCATCCCGTTATTTACTCCCTTTCTCACCATATCATCTTTCACACAGTCCATCCATCTCTTTTTCGGTCTTCCTCTACCCTTATAACCATCCACATTCATATGTAACACCGTCCTTAGGATATGATCTTCATTCCTATGCATTACATGCCCATACCACGATAGACGATTACTCTTTAACCTCTCCGACATCGGTGCCACTTTCATACTTCCTCTAATGTATTTATTCTTTATCTTGTCTATCCTCGTCACACCACACATCCATCTCAACATTCGCATATCAGTTGCATGCAGGCGTCTCTCATCCGTCGCCTTTATGGGCCAGCACTCTGATCCATACAAAATAGCAGGCCGGATCATTCGGAAAGCTGTTCATAGTGACGAAATTATGAAACTATTATGATGTTGACAGAAACGAGCCGATATTTTTTTTAAATATGTCATTACACAATATTAATTTATTACAATAATCAAACGACGCTGCTTGCGTGAATTGGGTCCCTAACATTGTAATACGTAAAGATTCGCGTATATTTTTTTTTAATAAGTTCTGTCACTTTTGTTCTTGCGACAACCTTTAAACCTATAATTATCTTTTTAATATCTGTGATTTGATTTTAATATTTTTTAAGCATACCATGTTTATGTAGGTATATAATAATAACAATAATGAGAATGACAGTGACGTTTTCCGTATTTTATAATTTCAACAACTGTATTTTCGTTTAATATTAGAAGGAAGGATTAATTTTGTAAATTTTCATTATTGTGTAATTAGTACAGGACTTTTGGCGCGAGTGTACACAGACGATAAGATGGCACAGAGTATTAATTTGAAAAGCCAACCATCTTGCCCATGGCCAGGCAGAATTTTAATTAAAAACGTTATGATTTTGACGCTGATTCATTCTTCTCACTTTTTCGTGAGCACTAATCTAGTTACTGCGTTTTTTTCAACACAATAAAAAATGGAAGGGGAAATTATTTTACGCATAATTGGTTGAAATTATTCATCCCATTTATCAGCAGCTTGTTGGCATTTTAAAATGACAGTTATCTATGTGTTTTGCATTGTCTTAAGCTGTTGTTTTATATTTGGATTCGCAATAACTGTATTATTTTATAAGAAATAATACTCCTTTTATTGCAATAATATAAATATGTACCTTTGTTTATTACAATTTCACGGCCAAACGTCTAGAAGGATCGTAATGAAATTTGTCGCGGAAATACATTATACCACAAGGACGGATAAAGCCTGTTTTTTACTAGCTGTGTCTGCGACTTCGTCTGCGTGAAATAAAGACCTTGATCAATAAAGAAAAATTACTTTATTGATCAAGGTCTTTTCACGAATTTATGGGCTTTTATTTGTACCTAATTATTAATAACCTAACATAATTACAGCTAAACTCATTGTACCTACATCCCACGTGAAAGAAATTAAAAAATAGTCCATTTTAGTAAAATAATTTAAACAGAAAGCGAGGGTAAGAAAAATATTGTACAAAACTTTCAGAGACGCTTTGTTCCGGACAAAATACTGAAATTCAGTATCTCTGTAACGAAGCTGAAAAATAAATAAAAGATTTAATTTCTAAAACTGCTGTGTGCCGACAGTTTATAATTATTATTAACTAGTTTTTCAACCTTGTTTCGCGTGGGTGTACTTATTTAAAAAAATGAGACTTGGGTAAATCAATATTGTTGGTATTTGTTATGTCTAAATTGTCGAATAGCAATGTTTATATTCGCTGTCAATTCAGTCAGCTATTCAAATTAGAATTCAAAATTATTTATTCAGGTAACACAATTTTTACAAAATTCTATACAATTCTTGAAGCCATATATAAATGCACACTCTTCCATAGCTGATATAGTATACTTTGAAAAACATTTATAATTTAGTATATTATAGTTTCTTTATTTATATAATTACATTTATGAGATGAGCGTCTTCTTATTATTGAGTAATCATTAAGAAGGTGACAATGAAGTAATGACTACTAAACCCATTGCTAGCAATGTACTATGGCAGGTTGAACTCCACGCGGTCCCCCCTGGAAACCATCGTGGTAAATTGCCATTTACCATAATGAACTGACCTGTCTTCATGCTCATTCTATTTTTGTCTACTGGTGCCCCGTCAGCGCAAAAAGTCAGCGCAGGCGAGTAAAACGTTATCGTTTATCTTCAATCAAAAAGAATAAGTAGTCATTTAAGGAGGTTTATGTCGACATATATATTTTAACTAGTTTTTGCCCGCGGCTTCGCTCGCATTAATTTATCCCCTTAGGGTAGGGGTGGAATTTATCAAAATCTTTTCTTAGCGGATGTCTACATCATAACATCTACCTGCATGCCAAATTTCAGTCCGATCCGTCCAGTGGTTTGGGCTGTGCGTTGATAGATCACTATGTCAGTCACCTTTAAGTTATATATTTAGATATAAAATCTACTAAATACTACTAATATTTCTTTATTTATTCCAAAATGATTAATAAATTATAATCGTTTTGGAATAATTCAAAATACTCAGATTCTGAAATATAGAGTTGTGACAAACTGTGGGGTAAACATCGCTTCAAAAGATACTATATGGAACCCCGTGCTCACTATATTATTTATGGTACATCGTAAATGTGATATATTTATATTTTTTTGTGTATACATATCCATGTGATTCTATCTTTACAAAAAAAAAGGTAGGCCGTTATTACTATCTTAAGTACTCTTATTATATTTGATCTTCTGATCTCTCTACTAAGTTTCCCATTCATCCAAGCGTCATTCCTTCAAGTACTATTTAAAGGTACTGCAACTTTAAAACCAATTTATGACTTCATCCTAGCAAGAAGCGAAGAATTATAAAAGATTTCAATTATGGACAAACTCACAAAGAAATCTGGAGTATAATTTAATAGAAGAATAGAATAGAGTAGAAATAATCTTTATTCATATAAACTTAATATAACCACTTTTGAATAGTAATTTTTTTATTCGACCGCTCATTCGGAATGCAGACTCACAAGAAGATAGAGCAAGCTCTACCTTCTTGTGATGAGACTGCTTTCAACTTATGTGTTACACTTTTAAAAAAATGTTGTTTTAATTAGATTTACATTAATCATACAATCATAATATTCTCTGTTCAATCAGATAACATTGCTAGCGCTATGAAATTTAAGTTAGATATTTTCTACAAAAACATTGTTTCCATTTATAAATTCTTCAATTTTATAATAAGCTTTTTTACAAGGAAAATATTTTATAAGACATTTGAATTGAATTTTTTTCTGGCAAACGTGAGTAAAGATTCCGGCCGTTTGTTGTAAAACCTTACGCAATTTCCATAAAACGAATTTACTAATTTTCGTCAAACAACACTTAGGTAAGCTTTTATTAGTCTAATCATCTACTTTTTTAAAACTGTCAATGTTTTTCCTGGCATACATGATATTTTCGTAGATGTATTTAGAAGCAACGGTGAGGATATTTGATTCTTTAAAACGCTCACGCAAAGACTCCCTGGAACCCATATCGTAAATGGAGCGGATAGCCCTCTTTTGCAAAATAAATACCGTATTTATATCAGTTGCTTTGCCCCATAATAAAATAGTTAAAATACACAAGTTTAGCCGTTGTCACATCTGTTAATTGTCTAATTCTTTTTACTTAAGCGGCAGAACTTAGTGTATTCGTCTATGTATGAGCACCCCATTGCAGTTTGGAGTCTAACATGCTTAGTATCATGTTTAATAGCATATTACCAATTTAAAACAGAAGAGAGAGCACTGTTCACTTCGTCCATGTTATTAATATGTCGATCGACTTTAAATACTAATGAAGTATCATCGGCAAACAGAACTACGTCTGCTATTTTTTCTACATAAGTAAGGCCAAAACTTAATTATTTAATATTAATTTATTAAAAGATACGGCGATTCCGCTTCGAAGAATTCAGATTTTTTTTAATTACAGAAGATTTAGCTGTGTAGTCTTCTACTTTTACCTTTCCACTTTTGGATAACATATGCTAATATAACTATTACTCTGTGACATCTGATCTATCTGATATTGTACTCTGTGTAAAATTAATTTGAGTGACTCGAATGAAACTTTGAATCTGACTTGGCTCGACTTTCCTCATTTTCCTAAGATGCTTATAATAGATAGCATCGTCTCTGAGCGGCGTATTTACTAAAGGAAATTATATTATATTGTTTGCAGCCTCATATTTTCCAAGTCTTAACAATACAAGTATATTTATTGTCGCGATATGAATGTAGGCTTCTATTCATACAAACAAAGTCTAAAGTATAAATAGGTTTGTTATATATTAGCATATATTTTTAATTTGTTATATATTGTATCTGTATATAGGACGGGGTCTCAGGGTTGCATCTTTAAAATATCTACCCTTGTAACAAGAAGTAAAATAGCTGAAAATCTCGTTTTTCTATTCTATTACAGAGAAATGTGTCTTGCACCTTAGCCTGTTATTCTTCATGATAATATCAGTTAGACCATCCACTGATACCTTTAAGTATATACCTTCAGCGTAGGCGGGTGCAGGTGTATCGTTTCAACATCGTCCACTAAAAAAATAAACAATATACCTATATTTGCTTGGCAACTTTGATTAAACGCATTGGAAGTTGGTTATAAAAATAACAACATAAGTTTTTATTTATTGATTATTTCATACAAGTACATGGTCGTTATTATTAACAACACACTTGTAACGGTCAACCGCTCAAAACTTCTTAAGTAGGTAATAAGGCAATGTTGCCAGATCCATGCCTTACTTTCCTACCATATTCTCCCGAAATTCAGATATTGAAGACAAAATCTCCCCAATAGTGTCTATACTAGTAATCCATATACGACTAGAAAAGTAAGAAACATTTTTACATTGGAAAATGGCGTGACCAATTTACAATGTAAAAATATTTCTTACTTTTATTTTTTATTTTGTTGGGTCCGCGTCCCAGATTACCTTTTTTAGGACGCGTGTTCCAGTATTGTAGCCTGCAGGCATATGAAAGCTATTGTGTTATTGTTTTTTTAGTTCTACATTGCCAAAATTGCCATAAAAAACTTCACAACTCTTTATTTATTTTGTCTCTTTGTCTCTCGACAAATTGCACCAATCATTTGTTCGCTTTAAATTTGGCCCCCATCGCCACAAAATCCCCCCAAATTTGAGGTGGAAATAACCAGTAAGGCATTACTGTACTAAGGTACATGGGAGGAAGGAGGGTGGAACCGAGCGGGACAAAATACTGAAATACTTTCTCTGTCACAAGCTCGACGCTCTCACCGCCATCACTGTGAAGTGTTGTTGACTTTTTGTCACAACTTGACCTTAGGGACCGGCGTATGCATTGTGGTCGAACTATCATATCCCGATAGTCGTCTACACAAATAAATTTATTGTCTTCGATAAGTATAGATAGTCTTTCGATAAGTATAGATAGTCTTTCGATAAGTACATATAGGTATACATGTATAAAAAATAATAAGGTACTTTAGAACAAATTAGCAGAGGTGTAGGTAGGCGCAGTTTTGGTTGCCGAACAGTCAATACTAGGCTAGCTATATCTGATCTCTATTCAATGTCTGATGATGCCTCTTTCAGAGGCGAAACACGTGTCGCAATATATTCAACAACGGTCGGAATTTGATCACCAATAAAAAAGGTCGTAACGCTTTCAGTAGCGGTGGTCAGGTTTACGAACTGAATATTTGTGGTCTTATACATGCTAATGGTAGCGGAATTAAAGAAAATAATACAAAACCATTAGTTAAATATAGGTTTATAGTTCTATGTATATATTGACGTGTCATCTGAGTTTCCACCAAGTGTTTTTATATATAAAAACACTTGGTGGAAACTCAAACTTATATATAAAAACCCATCCCGGCTTTGCACGGATGCATTACAAATCTTATTCTATACTATAATATTTCCTTTCCCTAACCATTCTCTTGAATCACTCTATCTATTGGTGGAAACTGTATTAAAATCCGTTACGTAATTTAAAACATATAAGTGAACGGACAGCAGCGGTGACATTGTTTTATAGTATGTAAAGATTATGAAGATAAATATGTAACGACTAGCTTTTGCCCGCGGCTTCGCTCGCGTTAATTTATCCCCTTAGGGCTGGAATTTATGAAAATTATTTCTTATGGGGATGCCTACGTCATAGTAGATTTATGCATGCAAAGTCTCAGCCCGATCGGTTCAAAATTGACAAAGTTTCATACAAACTTTCATCCCCTATTTTATCCCCTTGGGGGTAGAATTAATCAAAATCCTTTCTTAGCGGATACCTGCGTCATAACATCTACCTGCATGCTAAATTTCAGCCCGATCCGTCCAGTGGTTTGGGCTGTGTGTTGATAGATCACTACGTCAGTCACCTTTGAGTTAAATATATATGTATATATAAAAGAGAAATATACCAAAAATATGACCGTACCACTGTAACGCATACGCACCGGACTAAGGACCAATCTAATTCCACATAAGGGAATTAGATACAAAGTTTTTGCCCCTCGTAATTTAATCATAAACATTTGGCACAAGTTGGGTGTAGCAGATTTTCGGGCATGAAACGTGGATTGACGACCATGTTATTTATTGCTGACTTTTTTTATAGATTTTTCATGGCTGTTAATGGATTAGTGCCCTGCCTACGCTAACGGTATATGCTGGTAGGATATACCAGTGGAGGATAATAATAATAAGCTGCGAACAAAATCAGGTCAATTTCTTTACTGCATAATTAAATTAAAAATGCATATAGAGTGAGGTTATTTTTTTATTCAGGGTTTTGGGCTCTTGTCAGCTAAGGCCTGTGACACTGCGACCTGCATAGATCTATTGTGCTCGCCTTTTACCACAGTGTGGTTAAGTTGGTACAATTTTTTTTGTGACGCCCTGAAAGGCCTTGGGAATGTAAATATAAAACCTCACAATATTAAGATTAAAATTATTGTGTCTATTATTATTTATTAAAATGTCCTATACTATTAATAATGGATATCGCAAAACAATACCTACAAATTCAAAGTCAATAGTTATAATGATTATGGTGATAGAGTAACAAACATCCATCCATCCATCCATACACACAAACTTTCGCGTTTATAATATTTATAAGAGATATGAACAGTGGTTATATAACAATAATATTTGTTGTAGTTTAGTTTAAGATCTGTATCTGACAGGCTATTCTAATTTGCCATATAACTTTCGTGGTACAACTAAGTTCATGCTCGAATGCAGTATAAATTTATTCAACTAACTTCTCAGAGTCTACAGTATTATATAGACGGTTAAATTAGAAACATTACAAGTTCCCAAACTGAGTTCTGCAGTAGCTACACGAATATTTGTTACTCTATCGCGCTTGAGGCTAGCCGGGTGTGAATGAAACTAATAATGATATCTCAGAGCAATTCATACAGCGCCATTTTGTTCTAAGCTAAGCAGAGCTTGTGGTATGGGGGTGGCCTGTCAGCGCTTACTCTAATCTATAAAAAAACCGTGGAAATTTACCTAACAATGTAGATCTCTGTTGCTCCGCTCCATTTCGAATAAACCCTTCTCCTAAACAAACAAGTGTAAATAGATGTTGTTACCTTTATTAATAAGTATTTTTATTCCACAACTATACATGTCTTTTTTTATTTATGGACGATTATGGAATGGTGGACCCGCCTGCGCTAACGGTATACGCTGGAGGGGAGGACCATAAGATGAGAATGAGGTGATAAGATGAGAATGAGGTCAGATCATATTCAAATTCAAATTCAAAAGTCATTTGTAGGACATTTTAGCTATCGTGACATTATAATTCGAGAAGAACTGGTAAGAAACTCCAATTTATCACGATGGTATCCATGGGCAACCGCGTGGAGGTCAACCAGACCATACATTGTAGTGACAGGATCGGTGGTGAGAGTAAACACACAGTAGGTGTGGAAGCTGTGTATTAATTGTACATCTTGAATTACTATAATTCTACACTAGTTATTAGGACTATACTATACTTATTAGACTATATTAAACACTATATGACTTACATGACGTTAGATAAAGTGACTTATCTAACGTACACTGGCACAGTCTATTATACTACGTGCTGAATAGTTCATTAGTCCACATTACTAACAATCCTTTTCCCCCCATTATAGATATAGTACAAAAAGCTTCCGATGTAGATTTATATGTGTACTCAATTGCCTGGTGGTCTAGCGGTTGAGCACATCGCCTTAACTCGGGGGAAGGGGATCGTTAGTAATGTGGATTTTTAACCCCATTGCTAGCAATGTACCATGTCAGGTCGACCTCCACGCGGTTCCCCTTGCAAACCATCGTGTTAAATTCCTGGTGAATTTGCACGATGGGCTAACTGACCTGACCTCATGTTCATCTTATCATCCTCCACTGGTGTCCCGCCAGCGTAAAACGTTAGCGCAGGCGGGTGCACCATTCCATTATCAACCCTCAAAAAAAAACACCGCCTTAACTCCGCGTTTCTTGTTCTGGCACGGTACAAACTTTTGTATTCATGAGTATGATTGTTTATATCAGTCTGGGTATTTTATATGTATAATATCTATGTATTTATAAAAAAATGTATCTATGTATTTATTTCAGTTGTCTAGTACCCATAACACAAGCTTTAGCTAGCTTAACTTGGTATAGATCGCTTTGTGAATTGCTCTGAGATTATTCAGGGAGGACCGCGTGGAGGTCAGTCGACTTCCCATGGCACAGCAATGGGACCACTAGTCGCCATTCCTAACAATTCCCTTTCCACATTATTCAGTTTATTTGATGAATTTAGTTTTGGATTTTAAATTAATATAAATTTTGCATATATGTTGAATATTACTCCAGAACTTGTAACAGGGTCAGCTGGTAATCCTGTATTTGGTTGTTCTGTATAGTTTGTTAGTATAAAGCTCGGTTAATACCAGCGCAAGAGATAACTTGTGTGAAGTAATTAAGCGCCGCAAATAGAAACATAGTCGACTAACTAGAGATCTATAGTTCTCTAGTTATTAAAATAATAGAATAGAATTTATTACAACTCACATCACAACACAAAGACGATGCTCACAGCAACATAACATTAAAATTAAAAAAACAAATAGTTTATTCATGTACGACATCTTAGCCGCTTATGAACGTGAAGTTTTTTGTATTAATATTCTTTCTCTCGTCCAGTTCAGTAAAGATTCTATTGAGAAAAATAAAGATTCTATTGAGAATAACTGGCAAGCAATACTACTGAATTTCTATTTTTTTATGAAGTAAGTTTATTTACATTGTTCACTTATAGGTGTAGCGACAACACCCCGCAGCTAGGTGGAGCGACGACATACTCGTACGTAGGGTTGCGGGTAATAACTGGAAGAGGGCTGAAGATCGTGCTCAGTGGCGTGACTTAGGACAGGCCTATGGTCCCAGTGGCCTCCAATATGCTGGTGATGACGATGATGATGATAATGATGAATAAAAAATACTATAAATTGGATATAAACTCATTACATAAAAAATATCAAAGAAAGCACAATACCATGTAACATAGTTATCTAAATGAAATACTAACATCTACAAATAGTATTTTTTAATGTAACTACTAGCTGTCCTACGTAATTTCGTCTGAATCACACTTATATCATTATATTTCCCTAAATTTACATAATATCTTTTTAAATTATAGTCTATGTGTTATTCTGATCTGTAAGCTATATTACTGTAAAGATTTATCAAAATCCGTTCAGTAGTTTTTACGTGAAAGAGTAACATCCATCCATACTCAGAAACTTATGCCTTTATAATATTAGTAAGATAATAGAATGGCAAAGTTGACAGCCCTCCTTTTGTAAAGTTATAGTTGCGACTAGAGTTAGATTAAATAATATATGTATGCAACTGCATACATATTATGTAATCTAACAGTACACTTCAAATATCGTTAGATTTGTTCTGCCGTTTTGTCGTGGCAATATAACAAACCAACATATAGAATTTTCATATTTAGAATGTAACTAGCTGTGCCTGCGATATTGTCCGCGTGAAATACGTGGACCTTGGATGGTATTTTTAATTATTTAGACTAATTATTTTATAAAGGCTTGCATGACATCGTTATATAAACTTTGAATTCCATATTTATTTATATTTAATCAACAGCCTAAATAAGTTTCAAACTTCTAGCTTTAAAAATGACGATACTTCCATACAACCCATCATCTTATATCTTATCCCCCTTTCAACCCCTCACGAACCTTGATTCGCATTAAAAATAATCTATATTCTTTCTTAGGATCTAAACTATCTGTGTGCCAAATTTCCTTTATGTCGGTTGAGTAATTTTGGAGTGAAGGCGAGACAGACAGACAAAGATACTTTCGCATTTATAATATTAGTAAGGATATTAGTATGCATGTAGGTACATGAGTCCTAAGTTCATTGTTCGGTAAAGGTCGATACCAATTACTTAGGGAATGGGAGCAACTTTAATAAAATTAAGTTAAATAGCTTTGTGGTGCTTTCAGTCCATTATTCCGTGACTAATAACGATTTTGTATTAAAGAGATATAGGCCAATTGGCAAATCCCATTAATGAGTGATAGGTATCCATCTATTATGAATACCTATCGGAGAAATTTGGCTTGTGTTTACGCCCGAAACGTTCTATTAGCAATATGCAGTACTAATAATTATTGCTAAGAGGATATTTTAGGCGTTTCGTAATTTATAATCCATTCGTATGTCAATATTATTTATGATTCATATACAAAAACCCGTCCCAGCAATATCGATTTATGGCATTGTTATTTTAAAACACTTCAACTACTTAATAATTCCTACGGGTTTCTCTGTCGTTTTCTATTCGGCGTTACAGTAGGTATACTTACGGTTTACCACTGCTGCTTATCCGATTGATCTTCAGCTGCTCCATAAGTCCTTCCGCGGGTTTAAAGTGCCATCTGCACTCACCTCCTACAATCCGGTGAACCTGTAATCAGCTACGGCGAACAGCATTAGACTACTCTAATCCGAAAAAAATAAATTATAAAGCTAAATAAATTCATAAAATGTCATTCATAACTTCGAGGGGAAGGGGATGACCACGACACAGCTATATCAAGCAAATTAAAGAAAAAGTTAGAGTCGTGTCGTATCAACAACTAAAGGGATTGATGGAAGATCGAGGGAAAATGCCAAGAACTACACAGACAAGAGCGCGACTCTTAGATTATGAATGAATAAAGCATTCTTGAAAAAAAACATTCTTTTAGAAGATTGTTTAGATCTAATACGCAGTGCGGATAAGCACAGTTACAAATTCTAATATGTCTCAAACGCATTGCCAATAAGTCCTCTGAAAACTGGCTCGCAGCAAACGTGTTAGTCATATAAATACCTGTAGACTATATTTTACCCTATATCAACATATTCTAATCACGTGGACGTAGACGAAGTCGCGTGCACAGCCAGTGTTTCATAATTCACACGGCACATGTTGACCTACTTCGCCCGTTTAGTTACACGTAAACCGACCCTTCGTCTACCGCACTCTGTTCTTTTACTAACAAAATATAGCTCTGTGTAAATACAGGAAGATACCAGATGTTGGTTACCGCAGTCTATATTTAAAACTACAATCAGGGCCGTCTTTCACCTATTAGAGGCCCTGGGCACATTAGGATAATGTGTCCCCTATGACCATTGTAATAAAGCACTGTTAAAATAGACAAAGTCATTTTTGAACATGACTCTTTAGAGATGTATATGGGTATAAAGTAAGGCAGGTAGGACCCCCTTCTTACCTGCCTTACTTTATCCCCATATAAGTAGTAGAGAATAGTAAAGTAAGGCACTTTCAAAACAAACCAGGCAAAAATAATTTTAAAAAGTTTTTTTTATTCTTACATTTATTTAGGGACTTTTATCATAATAGGATAATGCCAGTCCCATTTTAAAAAGATGTTATGTGATGAGCTAAATATTTATAAAAAAATTAACGAAAACGAATAAATTGACCATGGTCGGTAAGCTTTTGTTAAGATTGATTTTCAGGTGAAAGTAGAGTAGCTATTGGTTATCGTTTGGTAATGGAGTAGGGACTAGACTAGACAGCCCAGGGCCCCCCAGTCCATAGCGGGGCCCTGTGCACGTGCCCAGTGGTGAGGAGGAGCCTGATACTTAAAGATACATTTCGTTGCTCTAATACAGAATTCTGTCACGGACCATTCCATTTATAACAATACTCAATGCATTCCTTAGGACTATTTCTAGACATTGGCTATTAAATTTTGGAGTTTTTAAATACGCCTTAAATATTTTATTCTATTATAAAAGAAGGACTTATAAATACAAAGCTTAAAGCCATTTTATTTTTTTTCAATCTTTCTTTAGCTAGTTGATAAAGAAATAAGTTGTTATTTTACAATAAGACTTAAATTATAAATTTAATTTAAATCTGTTTAGTACTTTTGGCGCGAAACCTCGACAGACAGACAGACAGAGATTAATTTCGCATTTATAATATTAGTAAGGATAATATCATAATTGTAATACGTATATCATATAGGTACACGTTTATCGTATTGAAAGAATGATAATAAATAACTAGTTAAATAGATATTTTGCAGCAATTTACCTAATTAAAGCTGTTAATCTTGTTTGTATGGCTCTTTGGGAATTGTGTTTGCAATTTATAAAATTATTCTATTTCACTAACAGATCGTTGCTTTGTTGCAGTTTTAGCTCTATAGCTAATATCTAGAGCTTGATATACCTAGAGTAAAATATTATAGTTAGTCTAACAATAATAGGTAGATAGAGGTAGGTTAAAAAGAATGATAACTATGACGATTCAAAAGTGCTTAAATTAACTTTATTTGAATAAATTAGTTTCTATTATATTCTAATAAGATGTTAGCAATACATGTACTTGCTTCGGCAGTACATATACTAAAATTGGAACGATACAGAGGTTAGCATGGCCCCTGCGCAAGGATGACACGCAAAATCGTGAAGCTCTTTTTCCCTTGATTGTATAGCAGCTCGTAGATACACCATGTGTTGTTGGTGGGTAAAAATGACACATATAAAAATCCTACACACCGCTTCGTCCTCTCTCCGGAAGGGTGTCGGAATGTTGAAGAATTTTCACATGTTAAAAAAACGGTGTATCAATACATAAGTAAAAAAGGGGGAAGGGAATCGTTAGTAATGTCGACTAATAACCTCATGTACAATGTATTCACTCAATCTATTTCAGGTTCACCTCTACGCGGTTCTTCCTGGAAACCATCGTGGTAAATAGCTATTTCTCAAGAGGGGCTAACTGATCTGACTTCGTGCTCATTTTGTCATCCTTAACTAGTGCCCCGCCAGCGTAAACCGTTAGCACAGGCGAGTGTACCATTCCATTATTATCCATAAAAAGACATTAGTAAATATCATTTGTTCTTAAAAAACAACCGCTTTTAACAGTGAAAACTAAAAACCTTTTAGGTCGATTGCAAAACTTATAAAATCAAAATAGTTTGTAGTATTTGCGCGCTCTTAATACGCATATATAAACACATAATGTACGATTTTGTCATTAATAAACAGTAATATTTATTTATAATTAAACTATACTAACTATATTTATATACACTTTACGATACTTAAACTATAAGAGCTAGCATCTTTTTTTTACGGAATACTCTAATGCTGTTGGCCGCAGCTGGCTTTTACAGCTTCATCGGACGATAGGGGGCGAGTGCAGATGGCACCCTAAACCCTCGGAAGGACTTATGGAGCGGCTGAATGCCAACTCGCGCCTGACGGATACGACTTTAGTGTGAAGGCCCCGCTAGGGGTCCGAACCTCGGCTCAGGCCGTCGTAATATCGATCCTCGTTTGAATTGGACGTGGGATTGATCGAGGGCAAAGAGATTCATCGTACATTATTTTGCAATGTTAACATTTTATATTTCAAGAAAAATCAGCTCGCCTTTAGTCATCAAGAGCGCCGCTCGTACTTATTGATCATCAAACGGTTTTGATATACAGTATTTGTTATACCTACAACTTTACGTATACCATTTTATAGGTATAATACAGTACAAATAATAAAAATTAATTAATTTAGATTATATTTAATACTATCTGTGCCCTCGGTTTCACCCGCATGAAATTTATAGCCTATATACTATTCTGATGTATAAGCTATATTACTGTAAAGTTTCATCAAAATACATTCAGTACTTTTTTGGTGAAAGAATAACAAACGCGAAAGTTTGTGAGTTTGGATGGATAACTCACAAACTTTCGCGTTTATAATATTAACAATTATGTTATCTGTGATATTAATAAGATGTATGAACTGTCAGCGTTACGCTACAACCGAATCAACGACAATTGTAGATAAATTGACAATTAAAAAGTTATGTCATATACATACAGTTTTAATTATCAGTCTCTTTTATAGTTTGGATATAATTTGAACACTATTAAGTCGAGAATCACTACATCAATATGAAAAATTCTTTTATTGTTTACATACATTACTCTACAGTCACATTGGCTATATGAATTAATATAATAGCTTATTAGAAAATTGAAGAGTTTATACATGATACTAATGTTTTCATAGAAATATCTAACTTAAAATTCATATTGCTGACAATGTTATTTGAATATACAAAGATTGAGTGCGTAGCGGTCTCTATGTTGATTGTCGCATGCCTAATCCTTGCTAATGTGTATTTACTTAGAACAACACTTATTTGAAAGAGCAACACATCAGTTGCTAAATCGTATGGTTTGTTATGAGTATACGTTCCGAATGAGTGGTATAATAAAAAAAATATCACTTTTGAAAAGTGCTCATATTAAATTTATTTGAATAAAAATATTTCTATCTTTCTATTTCTATATTAATAGAGTAACTAAACTATACTTGTAACTCTACAACTGTATAGCATCAAATTAAGAAAGTATTTTATTATTTTAAAGGTACATTGTATCAAAGTTTGCATAGTTACTATACATATGAAAAAGAATTTTGAACATCTAAGCAAAGTCAAGGTTTAACACTAGTTTAATATACAAACAGTACTCGTATAAAAATCCGTTGCTCGATTTAGAACTACAACAAACAGACAGATTAGTACAACTTTTATATAGAGAAGTAAAACATTTTATTGGGCGGTAGATAAATATTATTGAAATGATTAACTCGACTTCCTTATATCTGAATCTGAACGTTTCATCGGAATGCAACCCAATAGCGTTCGCGTGCGCGCGTGCATATCAGAGCAATCTCTTCAACAAGCCATTTATTGCTGCCTGATTGTGTTAATTCACTGTTTAAATACCAGATTCATTGGTTAAAGAATCAGGAATTTTTTTACAATGTATATATGTCGACTGGGAAGATTCTATTTTACAATTAGTATAGATTATTTATGTATAATTTTAAACAATAATATTTTGCATGCCATTGCTATGGCAAAACACATGATACTGTGCTGTAATTATCATCTTTTGACGATCTCGGTGGTCTAGCGGTCTAGCACACCGCTTTACGACCGATGGTCGCGGGTTCGATTCCTCGCACGGCACAAACATTTGTATTTATGAGTATGATTGTTTGTATCGGTCTGGGTGTTTTCTATATATATAGTAATATGTATGTATTTACAAAAAAAATATCTATGTATATGTATCAGTTATCTAGTACCCATAACACAAGCTTTAGCTAGCTTAATTTGGGTCTAGATGGCGCTGTGTGAATTGTCCAGAGATTATTATTATTATTATTTTGTACTGTGTTTTTGGGCAAATAAATAATTATTATAACCATTGTTACCTCATTAACTCAGCTTTTGCTGTTTTTTATGCTTTATTACGTATAACGTTATTATTATTATTATTATTATAATAACTTCTAATAAATAACTTTATTATATTATTGGTATCTAAAGTCTTAAATAATCTTAAAAAAAAAACACATAAGACATGTATATGGAAGAGCGGGATGTACCCTACACAGCCATTGCTATGCTTACTAGGTCATTCCAACACTGTTATTGTAGTCGAATTGTTTTTTTTAAAAACTAAACTTTTCCTCATTTTTTCACTGGTTTATAGTTGTATACGATATATAAATATGTGGAAAAAGATTTTATGTATTTAATTTTTATTATTACTAACAAAAAACAAAAATTGGTAACTGAACCAATTGTCTTTTGTTAGACAGAACGAAGAAGATCTAAAGCCTTTTGTAATACTTAAATAAATAATTTAATGTTATGAGACTTTTCTTTATGCTTATATATATATAACTCCTATCATTCCCCATTGGTGCCCTGCACGTACCGAACACTATTCCATTGTTATCCATTGAAAAAAGATAAACACACAAAAAATTTTGCCTTGTCATGTTTTTACGATTTTGTAAAAATAGAGATATTCTGTGAAATAAAAATCTCCCGTTCTCCGGAAAACTGAAGAATGGAGAATGCCTCTACCTGAAGGAGAGTATAGTCTGCTCTATTGAACAACTGGCAGAAAAGCCTGTTAGCATACGCCTGGTCGAAAAAATGCCGGATATTTCAAATAACATGAGTATAAGATAAGGTTACCTGAAAATAAAAACATTAACATACTTAGAAATAACACTAAACAGAGGCAAAATATAAACAAATATATCTATAATATAAACAAAAAGGAACATGTACGCAACACGTGGAATGAACTCAAATGGGTTACTATCAGTTAATAAATAACCCTGTTTTGTGAAACCTAGAACGACACGACTAAAATAACCACGGTTTATGCTACATACCGGTTAATGTTATTCGTAAAATGGTCGTTAAACGATAAATAATTATTGTTATGACATGGTGAGACAAAATTTGTCCAGATTACACATCGTTGCTCTTAAAATATCAACTAATTTCACTGTGCGTATTGATTTTAGCAGTTTCTAAGAAGAAAGTCTATTTTCGAAGTCATATGAATTTTACGATTTTGTAATCCACCCCCATCCTTGTCATAGCTGGTCACATTTGTGGGACTTCCTCCACTCTAGTGTGACATTACATATTTTGCAATTTTTTAATATTGTATTATTTTGTGATGATTTCATTCCGCGATTTTAACAATTTCGAAGTCTATTTCCATAATTATTTCCTATAAATTTTATGATTTTTAATCCTCTCTCGTCCTAGTCATAAGCAGGTTACAATCGTGAGACTTTCACTACCCTAGTGTTACATTACATATTTTGCATTTTTTTAAATATTTATTTTTAGCTAAGTATCCGAAAACCTGCTTTTCCTCAGAAATCTACTGTTGATTTAATGTATAGGATTGTAAGCTGCATCGAACCCGCGACCATCGGAAATAAAGCGGTGTGCTAAACCGCTAGACCACCGAGGCCATCACAAATCTTTCGAGAATTGAAACTCTTTCTTTTTATTAGGTATTTATGGGTAAAAATGGGTGCAAACGTTCAATTATTGACATGGTATCATTAATAAAGTACATTATCGACGCGTGCGCTCATTATTTGCGATGGCCGGCCACCGAGGAAGTTTCACTTTACGACTCCATCCCAGTGACCTGTTTTAGTAACGATGATGCCAGATTGAAGGATTCGTCCCCATATTTGGGGGTATTTATGGCGATGGGAAATTTGATTGGAACAAGTGTTTGGGGTCTTTCTGGAGGAAAAATGTAAACTATAGAGTATTAAGCAGATTTTTCGTCAAGTTAAAGGAACACAAGCCTGCACGCAAACGTGAACAAGTGATCTAAAAAAATTACACAACTTTCGCAAACCTATCAATAAAAAAGCAAGATCTGTTGCAATATATCAATATAACCTACAAGAGACCGTCTAAGTTGCTAGAGAAACTATCAAAGCACAAATAGAACAATAATTACCTTAGTCATTTTCAAATAGTCATGTTCTATAAAATAGATTTCGTTATTTAAGGATTTTTCTTCAAAAACTGTATTATGGTGTATTTTGTACAATATTTCAGGGAGAATTCCAGACGGTGATCTGGCAACACTATACGGCAAACACTAATAAAGCCCTGTAGGGCGCTTTGCCCTAAATTACGTCATTATTCGTTTATGATGCTGTTGATATCACTTCTAAACTTTCCAGTGATTGACTTTGCCTAGTTATATACATGTGTATATATACACATGTATATAACTAGGCATGTATATATACACATGTATATGTAGGAGGGAAAGGGGAGTAATATGGACTGATGACTCCATTGCTAGCAAAGTACCCCTGGAGACCGTCGTGATAAATTCTTAGTAATTTTTTACAATGGACTAATCGACCTGACCTGGTCTCACGCTGTTTGCATTATAAAATTGAAGAGTTTATAAATGATAATAATCTTTTTGTAGAAAAAACTTACAATTCATAGTGTTGACAATTATCTGATTGCACTAAGAATGAGTGCGTAGCAGTTCCTGTGTTGATTATTGCATGCCTCTTATTTATTATTCTGTAATTATTTATTAAAAAAACATTTATTTAAAAGACCAACACATAAGTTTCTTGGTCATTCTTCTTGTAATAAATCGGCATCCCCAATATGACATTTAAAGTTTGTATAGAGTTTACCCTTATAGGGCTAAAATGAAATAGGGCTAAAGGATTGTATGGAAATCCGTCATTTGTCGTCTATTCGACGCAGATAAAGTCGCGGGCATAGCAAGTAGTTTATATAGAGAAGGTACACTTCTTCCTCAAATCCAAATATTTTTAACTACAAAGTTTTTGCTTCAAGTTTAATATATATATATATAGGTAAGTACTAACAGCAAACAAATAAAATAACACGAAAGTTTCTTCGAACGTGCACATTGGCTGTGCCCACGCCCATCGCATAAGTATGGACGTTGTTTCGAAACCATACGAGAGCCATAAACGTCGATCATAATAATTTATAAATGACACTTCTACTTCTTAAACCCATTAAAACAATGACGACATCTTAGCAGAAATCGGAATATTCCTGCGCCTACGTTATGTGTTTTAAAAATGATAGACAGATATATAATATTAGACCTGGTTCGCTGGTTCGATTCCTCGCACGGCAAAATTTTGTATCGTTCTGGATGTTTTCTAATAATATATTTACAAAAAAATGTAGTTATTTATAGCAGTTGTCTAGTACCCAAAACACAAGCTCTGCTTACAGTAAGACTGGATGGTGGTGTGTTAATTGTCCAGGGTTATTTATTCGGTTGGGAAGTAAAAAACCAATCCCAAAGAAGGTAAATGCAATACAACTGACAAATATCTCTACAAATAATAAAGTGGCAAAATCATGACGACGCAAAAACCGGATATTTATTCTACCGAATATACACTGGGTTCTAAAGAATTGTTCGATAAGATGCCTACGGCTACCTTTTACCATCGCATCACTCGCCATCGACAGAGAATTTATCCCCACACGCTGAAACCTAAGTGGTCTCGGACAACGCGGTTTCAGAGGAGCCACCTCCCGCGCGTAGATTGTGATATCAACTACCTGTCGAGGTTTTTACGAGAAATAGAAATAATATTTATTCAAATAAACTCAGTACAAGCACTTTTGAATAGTCATGTTTTTTATTCTACCACTCATTTATTTATATTTTATTAATAGCTTAAAATTAAATATTTAAGTTCTAGCTCTAAAAATGACGTTACTTACATACAACGTTTCGTCTCCCCTCTAAATCCCTTCGTATTAAGAAGTACATGTATTGTTCTTTCTCAGGGTCTAGACTGTCTGTGTACCGAATTTCATTTAAATCGGTTCAGTAGTTTTGGCGTGAAAGCGCGACAGACAGAGTTACTTTCGCATTTATAATATTAGTAACGCTTATCCTTACTCGTGAATAATTTCAAACTCCTCAAAAAGATGCACAGTTTTTGCTTCACGTATTAACATAATAATGTTGTTACATGTGCTAAAACTGCACAATAGTTTATGTTTAAAATGTCTGGGTGGTCTGTACAATGGTCAACAAACTAAGCGGTGCCTTTGATGTGGTATATGACGTCTTCCGGCAGTTGTAGTATAACGTCATCACCAAATATTATACAATGACTGCATAATGGACGCTTCACTTACTATATGGTATAGATATGGTAACACAATGCATTATTTTTCGATCAATATTCATTATTTGCTTATAGGCCGTCTCGGTGGTTTAGTGGTTTAGCACACTGATAGTCGAGGTTCGATAACTCGCACAGTACAAACATTCATGAAAATAAGATCACGAAAATAAAGACATTTTGAAATACACAAAAATGTTTGAATTTGAATGTAAACAAAACATCCAGAACAAATAACTATAATCAGTGTCTAATCGATTGGTCCCGATCATTCTTGATTGTTCCAGATCTGTCGATCAATCAGTCATCCTATGAAAGTCAAAAATCATTTATTCATGTAGGACATTTTAGCCACTTATAAACGTCAAGATTTTTGTCTTAATCGTTTTACCTTTTAGTTGAACTTACGGAAAGAAATACTTTCGCGACTTAATTACTGTTATTACGTAGGACGGCAGCGACAGTTGGAAAAGAAATTCCTTTTTTTATTTAGTTTTTTTCCCACCAGTAATTAAGTCGCGATAGTATTTCTTTACAATTAATCAATCAAGAAAAAAGACCCGAAAGACGCCGAAGACCAGGCAGGCGCCGAACTTCATGGCTAAAGAATCTAAGGCAGTGGTTCGGGATTAGCACCAGATCCTTGTTCAGAACAGCGGTGGACAAAATTAAGATCGCCAGGATGATCGCCAACCTCCATTAGGAGACGGCAATATAATAAGTTCAACTAAAAGGTAAAATGAAATTCATTGGCTGTTAGATAGTTAAAGTTATTTTTATCAGAGGTAGACTTTGTGCGAAGTCGTGGATACCTACCTAATCCAGTCATCAACGTAAAGGCGAAAGCGTGTCTATGTGTTTATTTGTTACATATTCACTACTATTTTTGGGAAGAGGACAAACAAGCATGTAACTTGTAATATAAACACAGATCAATAAGTAGATTAACTATTCTATCATTTTAATATGGATTTATACAGGATTAGAAAGGTTTGTAAAATGATTATTTAGACAGCTAAAGTAATGAACAATAGCTGGATTATGTATGTTGGTGACATCAGTTAATTAGGCGCCATGTTGCATGTTCTAATATACGATGTAATAAATATAGATACTATATATATAGAGATGTATTACAAATATAAATAGAGTTCATATATGTACATAGGGTCCCCCCTGTTAGGGGAATTGTTCCCCTAGGGGATTGTTAGTAATGTGGACTAATGATTCCATTGATAGCAATGTACCATGTCAGGTGTCGGGTCATGTCGTCCCCCTGGACACCATTGTGATTTCTTGTGAATTTGCCATGATGAGTTAACTCACCTGACCTCATGACCATCTTCCACTGGTGCTCCGCCAGCGTAAACAGTTAGCGCAGGCAAGAGCACCATTCCATTAACATCCATTAATAATATTATACTATGTACATGACTCTGACTAAAAATGTTTGCACCGTGCGAAGAACTGAACCCGCAGTCATTGTAAGTGTAGCGGTGTGCTTAACCGCTAAACTACCAAGGCCGTTAAATAAATGCTACGAAATGATATACATAAATACATATAATTAATGACATCATAGCTCAATTAGGCGCGTTTGCACAATTAGTTTTATGTGAGACCTCTAGAAGGGCTTTGTGAATAAGATCGTTTACTTACAGTCTCGAGTAGGGTTTTATTAATATTTATCGATGTGAAGTCTTCTATGAATTGATACATAGACATTAGATTTAGACAACATGGATAAAAAAAAAACAATCGAAGATTGGGAAGTCCAGAAAAAATACTTGTGGTCTAAAAAAAAAGAGCATTTGCTAACGGTCTAAAAAACTTAGAACATATGATGAGCCAATTGGATATATCAATGTTTTATAGGAGATTGTTTTATTTCTTCTTAGATATTTATCGTTATTTTAAACTTCTTACAGGCTTGTATATTGTAACACATATTATGTACCATGTTTGATATGACAACATTATATTTGTTTTCTATGTGTATATTATGTATGTAATTTAAAAAATGTATATAAGCTCAATTAGTTTTTTCGAACTACTCTAATGCTATTGGCCGTAGCTGGCCTTTATAGCTTTACCAGACAATAGGGGGCGAGTGCAGATGGCACTCTAAACTCGCGGAAGGACTTATAGAGCGGCTGAAAGCTAACTACCGGCTGACGACTACGACTTTAGTTTGAGGGCGCCGCTAGGAGTTCAAACATCGGCTCAGGCTATCGTCATTTCGATCCCCGTTTGAATTGAATAGGGGATCGATTGGAGTCAGTTCTATAGTACCTATAACACAAGTTCTGCTTACCTTGGAAATAGATGGCGCTGTGTGAATTGTTCAGGGTTATTAATTTAATTATTATTAATATTCTTAAAAGCATTTACACACGGCCTGTCTACTATCACCATAGAATGCGCAAACGGTTCATGCAATCTCTAAACAATTCATATTGAGCAATTAACTAGATTACTGACGAGATGTTATGTAGGTCGTCGAATATCCCAGTTCAGAGGTTACCTTGATTTAAGGGAACTGTGTTAGGATAGAGCTATAATTATACACTATGAAGTCATCATTCTTTTTATAAACATATTTCATCATTGTCCTATTTGAGATATTGTTTTTACTTAAAGCATCTACGTAAGGTTTTGAAATCAGCGGTAGTACTAGAGCAGTAGTGACCGTGTGTAAACGCTTTTAGATATATTATTATTATTATTAATAATAATAATAACCAGGGTTATTATTATTAATGATAATAATAACCCTGAATAATTCATACAGCACCATTAAGTCCTAAGCTAAGCATAACTTACATATATGAATACATAGTTTTTTTTTTGTAAATTAAAACAATGTACATAGGTTACACCCAGGTCAATATAACAATCGTGTTTATGAATAAAAATGTTTGCACCGTGCAAGGAATCGAACCCGCGATCATCGGAAGAAAGGCGATGTGCTAAACCGAGACCATTGAGGCCATTAAAAAATTGTAGATCTCTCCCGAAATTCGGATACCTAGTATTTTAATTTGTGAAATTACTAGATATAACACAACCTGATATTAATCTAATAAAATTCAAAATCAGTCACCCTAGTCCAGTTGGGCTAACAGTTGAGAAATAATGGCCAGAAACAATATTGAAACAAAAATACAGGTATGGAACCAAAATGAAATAAAATTGTTATATTCATTTATGAGGAGAGATTAGAGAGAGCGGATTCGGTTCTGTGGAAGGTAAACGCTGGTATTAGTACTGTGATTTCAGTAATTCTGAGGTCGAATCCACCACTGTCTCTCGAATGTTTGGTTTCTAATAGGTGTTTACCGGAGAATCAGTCAGAAATATATCGTAATTCTATACGAATTACAGATAAATAAAATTGAAGAGTTTGTTTGTAACTTAACTTAACAAGTTATCGCTAAATGCATAAGAACGTATATATGGTATTTACATCAAAAAATATTTAAAAATCTTTTGGTCTGTCATCTGTCTGTCTGTCTCTTTATTCTTCTAATCTCTGAATCGTCTGTAACGATCTTGACGGGACTTTCACCCACAGATAGCTAATGTTATAAGTAATAATTTAGACTACTTTTATCTATTTTAGAAACTTTATTTATATTCACAAAAGTTAAATTCCACGCGAACGCAATCATAGGTGACAGCTAGCTTTTTTTACACACAAGTTTTTTAATGTCGGCCAGATTTGAACTCACTGTCTTTTTTGTCGAAGTCGGTATAGTAAACAACTAAACCACCGCGCTCTAAGAGATCTCTGCAAACATCCTAAGTAAATATTTATTTACGACTCGGGTCTGTTAACAACAATTAGATATTGTTAACCCACTGAAGATTCAGAAGAATGTATATCAGTCAGTTGTCAACTAAACGATTCTGTGTCATTATAACGATTGCTTCTGAGGTCAAACGGTTATGAGACTCGTGGGAGAACCGAGCAATTGCCTCAACAGGGAATGCAATAATTTCAGAAATATATCCATACCTATTCGATATAGACTTTCAGATATCGATTGAGTTATTTTTTTGATGTAACTGGAATTGTTTTCGTTATTATTAACATTGTTTATTAGTTCATGGCCACCTAGTGGTAAGTGGCAGCCGTCATGTACAAAAATACCAATACAGTTTTCTAGAAACTTTTTGCTCCGCATTGTGGAATCACCTTCCTTTTTTAAAAGGCCGGCAACGCACTTGAAATTCCCTTGGTGTTGCTGGTGCTCATAGGAGACAGTAATCATTCACAATCAGATGAGCCTATCCCCTGTGCTATAAAAAAACGTCATCATGGGTCGTTCATGGTATCACACTTGCAATTTCGGAGGACTAAGATGTCATACCTGCGCATACTGATTTTTTTTATTGATGACAATGGAATAGTGGACACTCCTTGCGGGAAGGGAATACGCTGGCGGTATCCCAATGGAGCACGATAAGATGGGCATGAGACGAGGTCTGTTGGCTCATTGTGAAATTCACAAGGAATTAAACACGATGATTTCTAGCCGACATAGTCGACTTGACATGGTACATTTCTAGTAATGGGGTCACTCTACCACCATTACTGATGACCCCTTACTTCCAGTACCCTGTTATTTCACTGCCATCTCATACTTCGACAGAAATCAATAACACGCGGTCGACTTTGCAGTTTACATCAAAATTAATGAAAGTAAAGAATTATGATCCTCCAATTGTAATTATTAATGGGCAATGACGGCTTCAATAGCGGTTTAGCGCATGGCTTTATATCCAATGATCGCGGGTTCGATTCCTCGCACGGTACAAATATTTGTATTCATGAGTATGATTGTTTGTATCGGCCTGGGTGTTTCTTTATGTATTTAAAAAAAATATCTAATTTATTTTCATCATCAGTTGTCTAGCACTCACAAGCTCTGCTTGGTACTAGATGATTTAGTGAAATGTCCAGGAGAAAAAATCCATACCACTGTTTAAAGTAGTTTCCCGGTAGATTTCTCGTTACGTTATATTTTATAGGCCATCGGTTTTGGCATAGTTAATTGTACTACAGTGGTGTGTAAAGATTTTATCGCGAACGTTGACAGATGAATCACTGTACCATTTAGTACAGTTATTTTCGTACGGCGCTGGGATTTTTTTTGCAGTACATACGTATTTTTAGATCAAAGACTTCGAATTCTAATTGAATTCATCGTACAATTTTCATAACAGTACTAAAAATGTTTTTTTTAGTACTGTTATGGGATTAGCAAACCAACTGACGGTCTATTGAATGGCAACCATCATTACATAGTATAAAACAAAGTCGCTGTCGCTGTCTGTACGTCCCTATGTATGCTTAAATCTTTACAACTATGCAACGGATTTTTTAATAGGTAGAGTGATTCAAGAGGAAGGATTATACATATATAATACATGTATACCCGTGCGAAGCCGGGACAAGCAGTTTGTAACCAATATATATATACAGATGTAGTAACAACTCGTCACATTATAAATCTCCTTTTTTTAATGTTATTGGAATAGTAAGCAGTCTGATGCCCTTCTGATGGTAAGTGGTATGTTCTTTTTGAGGGGTATGGACTATTGTCAGATGCTTAGACCTGTAGCACTGCGACTCACATAGATCTATTGTGCTCGCCCTTTTTCAAAGTTCGCTATCTGGACCGTAAGGGATAAGAATTGTAGGATAATCTTAGGAGCTATTGTTCTAATCTCCTTAGAATATAGTGTTTATTCTATAGGAGATATTACGTTTATGCATGAGTGGGCTATAACCATATAGGATGTGTGTTTTTAGTCTGTTTCCTTTTCAGCTTGGCAAAATCTGATGATTTTTGTTGTGATTAGGTCCAAGACGCCGCTTACCACGTAAGTGGTAACCGTCGCCTATATACATGAACAGCATTAGAGACAACGTGATCATGTGACTCCCTTGATATGGGAACCTTTGAACCCGATACAAGGCAGGACACTTCTAGCAAAAAAATGTTTTAGTAGTTATATTTTTTTATTCTATGTATAATTGTACTTTAATCGGCTATTTTGTCTAATATTATATGAATGACTAATAATATAATTAAGAACCAAAACTAAAAAACAAAAAAGAAATAGGGCGACTTTTAGAAACTATCTGATAATATTTATTCTGTACGGAAATGTTTAATGTACAAAAACATTACCAGTTGGCCCAGACATGTACATGGAGTACAACAATATCGAGTTACCACGATTTGCCCTAATATCGTGGAAGCAATTTATTTTTCACTCTTCACCCGTATCGAATCAGCATTATATCCGCCCAAATGATTTTCTATTTGAATAATTTCGTCATAATGCTCCCAATAAAATAGGGGTGTTCCAAACAGAGTACATATGTACCGGATTATAGAGTGACTAGTATATCTACTTGTACCCGTAACAAAGTACCGAAACGTTACTTCCAAATCTATATAAGAAATAATTTTTATTTACCTACAGTATGTTAAAGAATAGTAACAAAATTTAGTTTGTTTGTTTGTTTGTAATTCTTTATTGTACAAAATATTAATAGATACATATGTCTTAAAAAATAAATAGATGGTACAATGGCGGACTTATCCCAAAAGAGGGATTTCTTACAGTCAACCAAGAAGTTAGTTATTTTGAAATAACGTAATCTTAGTAAAAAACAACATGTTTTTTGTTATATTAAATAAATTACCTAAATAAATAGCTAAACTATTTTCGTACAGCTAGTTTGTCAGTCACTATTTTCGAGTAATAATTTTCAATTTTACTAAAATTTATAACATTTACTGTAAAATACTACTACTACTATTGAAATAAAGCTCGGTACTTCGGTAGTCACTTTTTAAATTTTGACGCGTTAACATCTTTCTCAAAATTTAGTACCGGCCTATTTTTCTGTTGTCTAATTGTTTTATAGTGTTCATAAATAATTTATTTTATGGTTTTTCAATAAAGCCAACAATATAAATATAATTTACATTTATTTCCTTTGCCTCATTTGCTATATTATTAATGAAGAAGACATTTTTTTGCATTAGTTGACGTCAATTATTTATTTCAACATATTTGAAATAAAATTAAATGTTTTACTAAGTAGTAAGTATTCGACCTTCGAAAGTAACTAGTAACGTATTGACACCATAATAACCAGTACCGGTTAGTTCAGTAACTAGTTACGAATACGCAATTTGTCATTACTTTTACAGCTCTACAGTAAATGGGTGAGTGAAGGATACAAGTCAAAATCAAAAGATATTCAATATCGACCGCAAACAACAGTGAGGCGTGTCTTAGGTAGTCATTATGTTAATATACGCCATTTGATTTAATTTTACGAGGTTTATACGGATAACAATGTTTACAGCGATATAATATAACATATTTTATAAAATTTACATACTATTGACTTTTAAACGTATATCAACTCTACATATCGTGCTTGAGTAAGCTTGGTAAATTAGAAAGACATTTTTTTACAAACTTGCCCTAGCAGTATAGCACACCGCTTTACTTCTAATGGTTGTAGGTTCGATTACTCACATGATACAACAAACGTATATTCATGAGTATATTTATTTGTATCGGTCTGGGAGTTTTCTATGTATGTATTTAAAAAATGTATTTATGTCAGTTGTCTACTCCATATAACATACATTAGATGGCACTGTGTCCTGATATATTATAATATTATCTTTTAATTGATTGAAACATAATCTTTTCTAAACATCTTAATGTTTAGAAAAGGTAGTCCGTTTTAGGTGTTTTAGTTTATAGTAAGGCTCTATTAAAATGTAATGTAGAAATAGCAAAAGTAACTATTAGTGCTATATGCAATTGGGTATATTTAAAGTTCTTACCCAAAATGAGATTACATTTGTATTCTGATTATATGTTGATGTTAATGGACTATTATAGGAAATCAACATTATAACTAGTTTCAGGTCAAGGCTTTATCTATTTAGTCATACGGTTCTTTGTCTGGTATTTAAGAAACAAAAGGCTATAAAAATGTGTCTACCTACCAATATTAAAGATAAAGATTTATTCCTTACTCATAAAACCGTCAAACGTTTGAGAAACAGATTTTAACTACTGAGTTGTTTTGGAGATTTGCTTCAGATATTGTATAAATTTGAAAAAAGTTATTATTATATTAGTACAAAAATTGTTTTATTTATTAATTGATTTCAGGCAACTAGGCCCACATTATAAAAACTCATAGACTAACATACATATAAATTAATATTTAAAAACTAATATATTGATATTGTCTGTGTGGTCACGGCACTGAAGACGGCAATCTGCCACGGTAGCACCGATATACCACATCTTTCGGCCAGTAGTCCTCCTTCATGAAGGTGGGCAGCATGTTGGTGGGTACCAGGGCCATACTTTACTCATAAAAAATCGAATGTTTAATAAACATATTTTAACTATTGAGTTAGTTTGGAGGTTTCCTTCAAGACATCATCTAAATTTGAAAGTAAATTATGAATGATAAACTAGCTGACGATCCACTTGATGGTAAACGGTATACTTCGTCTATATACATGAAAAAGAGCACATATATCACGTTATCATAAGCCGTCGTGATACTACTCCTGCATGCCTCTTATGCCTAATTTCACAAGCTTATTTACTGCCCTTCAATCAAAACATTTTTCAAAGCAAGCTGCTTGATGGATGGAACAGGTTAGATTGAGATAGCCGTTTAGATTAAAATTTATAATGTCTACTCCGGAATAATATAAGTCTAAATCAGTAAGGGCCATTGTATGATCTAAATTTAGTTGTAAAATAGTAAATTTTATCCCATTATTTGGGGTCTGCGCATGTCATCTTCCACTGATCCCTATCAGTCGTCGTATCTAAGCCTACTCTCCTATTATGCATATCATCTTTCACATGGCCCATCCATCTTTTTTTCCGTCCTCTTCGATATCTACTCATTTACGTTTGTGGACAATAAAGAAAATCAGGGAATTGTCGTAACAATAGAAAGTGGTGACAATTCAGAACTTGATATTCGAAGTCTAATATATTAAGTGACCTGTATTCCACAATGTAATATGATTAAAAATCTTCTTTAAAGGAGTTGTATTTTATGCAGAAAACAGTCATAATAAATCTGAAATTATTTCGTCCGTCGTAAATTTAAAATATCGCACACGCGTACAGAAAAATATGACAGCAAAAAAAGTAGTTTCAAATGTTGCCGCGTAAATTTATTTTATTACAATTCATACCCAACCGTTAAATTGCCGAGTTATTGGGGGTTGCCGAATATTTCGTTCGAATATAACTCTTATTGCAATCGAATAAAAAATAGTATTCCAATAACTTTGAATTGTCGTTCCCGATGCTGGGAAAATAAGTATTTCCAATTCATCTTGCCACCTGTTTCTCTGTTCGCATAGTTCTGTCAAATCCCATCTTTAGATAGAAATTGCTATTGATCTAGGTTCTTAATAGGTATTCTTATAGTTTCTACACAAAGACATATAAAGACATAAACTGAATGCCGCTGTTCATGTATATATACTTTTGTATACCAAGGAGCAGGTTATTGTCGACTACATGCAGAATGTACTCGACCATGTCCTGCTCCTTAGTGGTAACTATTTATAGGAGTAACCTGACATTGAGAGTAACGGAGCTGGAGTAGAGTCACAACGCGAGTTTCAAGGCGTTTGTGGCCCGGGTCCCAAACATGCTGCCCACCTTCATGAAGGAGGACTATTGGCCGTAGGAAGTGATGTATCGGCGCTACTGTGGCTGATTGCCGTCATCACTACATGGTCAAAATTTATATTATTTCATATATGTGTTGTCTATAAGATATTTATAATATGGGCTATAAATAATCTGAAATAAATAAATAATATAGACGCATGCCACTTACTGTTTGCTAATTTATTATTCTAGTCACATAAAAGAAAACGTTGACAGTCCACGATGCCTATGACTGTATTACAGTGAAGAGTATTGTCTGTATGTATATATAATATGTATGTAGAGTAACAATATTGATGGAGCTGTCGCGTTTTTGTAGTGCATCTGGCATGTTCGCTCTTGCACGAATAGATGGCTTTTATGCCATGATCAGAAAAACTGCATCTTTATTCATGAGAATTCGCTGTAGCAATATAGTGAAAACATTGTACAAATTTGATCTACCAATGATGCAACATTTTATTAGTATACTTGTTAGGCAGAGGTCTAAGAACTTTACTAACATTAGATTAGAAAATAATAATTACTAAATAATATACTATTGTGCTATATTTATTACACATATACAAACATTATGCAGTGTATTTCTGGCATATTTGACAGAGAAACTATTTTTTATTTGTTTATAACTGTTGTACCTTTAAAAAAATACAAAACAGAATAATATTCATAGTATGTAGGTAGAAAAGACAGTCTTATCGCTTAAGCGATCTCTTCCAGACAACCTTTGGGTAGAGGAGAAAAGATAACATTTTTGTTTATTATTATCTATTCATACAAAATGTTCTAAATTAATAAAAGAGTTCATGTAGATATTCTGTCATAAAATTCAACCTATTATATAAAAATATCTTGTTAACGCTGCCACTTCAACGCTAACCAAAATCCCTTTGGGTTGAGTAAAAAAACGAAACTTTTAAATTAAATCTGTGAAGAAATTCTCCGGAGGAGACGTGAAATGTTAGCGTATTGTATATATTGGAGACAACCTGCGGATTGTCAGCGAAAGTTTCAGGAGCATATTGCGAGAATTTTTTTTAAAATTGGAATGGAGAACTAGCTGAATACTAGATGATACTAGTAGATTAGACTACATAGTTTGCCATTGACGGGTAGTGCAATCCCTCATTGAAATCAATAGCATTATGTATGTATGTCACAGAATACATAGCAACGCCCGTGGAATCTCATGCGTTGCTATTACTAAAAAGCAAGTTGCGTTTCTGTACTTACCCTGTAATTTTATATCACTATAAATTTTCAGCAACATCTGGTTCAGTAGTTTCTGCGTGAAAGAGTAACAAACATTTATCCAAACTCACAAACTTATACGCATTTATAATATTATATTAATAAGATATAATATAAGCATATGTATCATGTTTAATAAAAAAAATCAATATGTTATTTACAAATCATATCAAACAAATTAATTTGCTATAAACATAAGTAATATCTCATTATGTTGTATGTAACTAGCTATTAAAAAAACTACTTCAAAATCCGTTACGGAGGTGTAAAAATTTAAGCATATATAGGGACGGACAGACAGCGGCAGTTACTTTGTTTTACACTATGTAATGATTAGACCTCAAAACTTGCAAAAATAAAATTAATGCCACCAATACTAATACTCCAATCACAATAATATATTTCTATCAACTACATATATATCCATTCTCTGTATGTCTTGATACTATCTCTACGATGTATTTATAAAATAAATCGTACCTACTTACCCAAATTATTTTTTTTGTTACCCAATGAATTATCTATACAGCCTTAGAACCCTCGAAGGACAAAGCCTACTACTAGATTTACGAAAGACGTAGGTAAGAATCGGATAATGTCTTTTACATTATTTATTAAAACAACATTAACGGTAAGCTTTCGTAAATATTTTTTTTATACAGTAACTGGCCACTTTCACTGTAACAATCTTCTAAAGATATTTCTTTTAAAAGGAGATTTTCATTGTACTGTAGGTATTTTTATTCATTTTGTTACCAACATAATACGTAATAATAATAGCCCTGGACAAATCACTTATAATTACCTAGTAACAAGCTAAGCAGAGAATGTATTTTGGTTATATATAACTGGTAGAAATAATATATTTTTTGGTTAATAAGACATCAAGACTAATACAAATAATCATACTCATGAATACAAATGTTTGTTTTTACAAAAATTTATCGTAGCAATAATACTTCACTTATATGTTAAACTAGCTGTACACGCGACTAGGTCTGCGTGGAATTTAACTTAATTTCTCTAAAATAAAGTAGCCTAAGTTACTTCTTATTACATCACACATTATATCAGCTACATGCCAAAAAAAAGTCCCGTCAAAATCGGTCCAGTCATTTCAGAGATTGGCCGGAACAAACAGCCGACAAAAATTAAAAAAAATGTTATTTTGGTGTATTTACGATATTTATATTGATATGTTACATACATATTAAAACGGTTATTTCAATATTACAAACAGACACTCCAATTTTATTTATATGTATAGATTGTAGATTTTCCGAGTAATAACTTAGTTATTTTAGAAAAATTATAAACAAACAGTTTGTATTCCAGGATTAACGAAAGACGACCAAAGATGGCGACGAAACATATGGGTTCAACGAAGCAGTACAATTTTAGAAATGTTTAATGTAGAATATTGAAATTAGAACTCAACAGATATCTCCAAATGAACAAGTTATTGCATATGTTTATTTGGTACACGACAGGAAACGTTAATCTTTGCCTTCAACAAACATTTTGATATGTCTCTATATGTCCAAATAAAACGTTATGTGGGCGAGACAGATAAAATAAAGACATAAACCATTGTACTCTGTATAAGGAATGACGTTGTAAATGTAACGATTTCAATCGAAGAATACAATATTGCTATTAATTTTGGCTATTAATTTCAAAGAGAAGTAGGTATTACTTTGCCGGATTTTGTTGGTAGAATTTCATTCATACATTACAATAGTAACTGCAAATAATCATAACGATAATTTAATAATAATAATACTCTTTATTGTGCATAAACAATATTTACAAAAAAGAACTTAATATAAAAATATACTAACAAAAAGCGGTCTTATCAAGGAATCTCTTACAGAAACCAAATTTACTTATTAAGTTTTATTAAAGTAATATTACATTAATATTACGCGTAAATTTGTGAGTATGGATGGATGTTTGTTACTCTTTCACGCAAAAAACTACTGAACGGATTTTGATTAAACTTTACAATAATATAGCTTATGCATCAGAATAACATATAGGATATATTTCACGGCTATACATTTGACATAAACGAAAAGGTTAGTCGACATCACAGAAGTGAACCTTGGACAAAGAATTAGTCTAGCTATTCAAAGAGGGAACGCTACAGGTAGTATAATATAAATATGCAACTAATTGTAAACATGTTTATATCATAAGACTCTTATATAGATTATAATCATAATTAAGGTCAGATATATTCTGTTTTAATTTATTAAAAAAGATAAGGCTTTTGTCAAGACGTCAGCACCTTGGTCCTTATCCAAAAATGAGTTTAAAGAGATGTAATCTCAAGCTTTGAAACACTACAGTTGCAAACAGTCGGACACGATGTCGAGTATTTCTTCTCAGGTAATTAAGTGGAATATTAAACCTTTAAAGTAATGAAAATATACGTTGTAGGTAACATTATAATTTTCATTATAATTTAATTTTTAAGTTAACATTATAGATTTTCGCTTTAAAATAATTGTATTATCGAAATAGTTCACACTTAATGGTACTTACTGAACCTGAGTCATAGAAGGGTTGCCAGATCTTTTTTCAGAAAATATCCGAACAGTGATTTAAAAAGTTTCATTTATTCATTTATTATTGTTACTATACAAAGTGTAACACTTTATACGGCAATAAGGTGATATAATCATATTGTAATACAATGGTTTAATTTATTCTCACTTACTTTTTAGTTATTTCACATGGCGTCCGCGTTGTTAAAACTGATCTACATTCGTATTTTTTTAAAATTCTCGTATACCGTTAAATTATAAATTGATATTGCATAACAGAATAATATAATATATAGAAATCCTGTTTAATTTTTCTGATAGTTCCATCATTTATTAAGGAGAAAAATATATCAGAAGAAATACTGAACTCCCAATACTTTTAAAATTTCGAAAGTGCTAGAAAACCGAACGTTTCGGTGGAAAATTTATCACCTGGCAACTCTCAACATGACTCGTTATATCATTATATCGAAATATATTTCTACATTTATATGTACAGATGTTATCATCTGTGTAAACAACTTCTCCATTCATGTTTGTCTATGGTGTACTCTTGTTTTAAATGGAAGTCAAGGTTGCATCCAAAGCCGTCATAAATTGTATTGGTTCGTTAAAAATATATTATTGCTAGCTTAAACTGATGAGTGATGGTATCGTTTTTGGAATCACCTTGTACGACTTCTGATTTACCGTTTACTGTTTTTAAATAGTTCAAATTGGTTTTTACAACTAGACTGAATGAAAATGAGGTAAAGAGCAAAAGGCACTCCAAATCTATGGAAGCACTTGCGGCTGAAGGCCAACTCTTGCCGGACGGATACGACTCCATTTTAATGGCACTGCTAGGGGTCGAACCTCGGTTCAGGCCGTCGTAATTCTGATGGTTGTTAGTTAATTAGTAGTTTAATGGGATAAAGCATCGATCGAAGGGTTAATGCATACTGACTTCAATTAATTCTTGCGACAAATATTACAAATTTGACATAAGTCCTAGTGTGACTGGAGCGGGAACACAACTATTATTTCAATTAAAAATCAAATACTAGTAAAAAATGTGTATTTGCCCAAAAGGGCTCACAGCGAACAAAAGTGACATATAAAAAATAGATATCAAAGATATAAAGTATAAAAAAAAGAATGGTAGACAAGCTGCCAGCAACACCTAGTATTCTCTACGGTTGCTTCAACAGCCTGTACAATTTCATATATGACAGCACAATTTCATATTTGATTTTATTTGGTTTGGTCTCGGTGATCTAGCGGTTCAACACAGCACCTTCAGTTGTATTTCTATCAAAAAAGAAAGAAAGAAAGAAGGAAAGAAAGAAAAAAATTCAGTGCTTTTCAACAATGTTACAATATAATAGTCGTCAGTCAGTCAGTCTTGATATGTTATTATTATTATCCTGAACAAAAATACTATTATATGTATTGTACTGGTACAAACAAACTTTCCGTAAGAAATAGTGAAATCCATATCAAATTGCTTGGTTTATATAACAATTCAATCATTAACAGGTGTTTTGTGAAATAATTGAACATTTTCTTCCAATCGGAAATAAGTAGTTGATACTTAATGCTTACTTTCTACAGAAATATGTCATCATTAGATTTAACAATATAACATCATTATATTAGTAGGGTTGCCAACTTTAGAACATTTTTATTTCCTAAAATACTTACTTCCTTACTAATATTATAAATGCGAAAGTAACTCTGTCCGTCTGTCTGTCTCGCTTTCACGCCAAAACTACTGAACCGATTTCAATGAAATTTGGTACACAGATAGTCTAGACCCTGAGAAAGGACATAGGCTACTTTTTACCGCGAATAAACGGTTGTAAGGGGTTGAAAAGGGAGATTAAGTAGAGGTATAGTATATATATATACTATACCTCTACGTAGTATATAAAACTAGGATTTTGAAACTTATTTTTAGGCTTAAATACTATAAATAAATATGACTAAGTTTGTAAAATTATTACCCTTAAGGGGGTAAAAAATAGGTGATGAAAGTTTGTATAAAAATCGTCATTTTTGGAGGTATAACGAGGAATATTTTTCCTTTTCTTTTGGGTTAGATTATTAAATATTTTTTCTATATTCGATCAAGGTTACTATAACACGCGGACGAGGTCGCGGGCACAGCTAGTATATTATATAAAAATATATTAAAAATCAATCCAGTATCCAAATACAGTTTTGTATGGGCCATCTGCTTCTATGTTACATAGCCCACCTTCAGGAAGGACGACTACTGGTCGAAGGGTGCCGTGATCATGGAGAAAGTATGAATTTATATTTTATTATTATTTCTTATGTATGTTAGTATATAAGATATTTATAATATGGGCCATGTAGCCTGAATTAAATAAAATATATAAATATAACTCCCTCTTTCCAGGAGGTCTGTAAGAAATATCTTGTACATACATAGAAAACATCCAGACAGATATAAAGAATCATATTCATTAATACAAATGTTTGTACCATGCGAGGAACCGAACCCGCGACCGTTGGAAGTAAGGCGGTGCGCTGAACCGCTAGACCATCGAGATTAGTCTCTAGAATGGTTATGTATTAAAATCCACCAAACAGCTATATAATGTGTTTGGGTTGAAGTGTGAAATAGGATATGACGATATCTTAGTTCTCCAAAATCAAGTTATGAGCAGTATCATGATGTCACATGATAACGTAATGTTCCTGGTGCTGTTTTTTTCCGTCACTGGAAAATGCAAAAGGATTCAGCACATACAGCCATTCATTATTTCAATTAAATAAAAAATATGTTCTCGTAAGTCATACTATAGATATTGAAACCTTAAAGATAAGAGCTTATTTCTTCTTTAAACGCCGGCAACGCATTTACAATCCTCTGGTGTTGGGGAAGTCATGGACGGCGGTAAGCTATACCTTCATACTATTGATAACCCTGCATTAGATACTTGTACAAAATTGGCTTCTGCCATTGTTTTTTATCAATTGTCAACAATTACGTCACAATTTGTTATCGCTGACTCATTCGAATGATACTTGTTAAGTGTATATGCGGCCTCCTCACCGATTACGCCTTTATAATAGTAGTTGTTGTCAAAATACTGATTGACATTATTGTAAATATATTATAAAAAGGGACAATAGAATTATTCTGCTGCAAACGTACATATTATTTATTATTTAACTCACCATCTCAACACATAAGAACCCCATCACAACAATACCGATTTCTTTATTGTTTACTTTAAGGACAAACTTTACAGTATAGTTGTCTTTATTTGAATCAAGTGTAGTAGGGGGCTAATCTCTCGCCTTAGCAGCCGTCTCTCGGGTTTGTTAACGGTGTTTCCATCACTGAAGAGCCATGTAGAACTATAAATTCACACATAAAGGAATTTAAAGTCGGACATGTTGAAATTCAATGATGTTAAGGTCTAATTGTGGGTTTAATTGAGTCACGATTAGGTTATATCTTATTTACGTATTGTGTAATATTGTTTTTCGATAGACTTACATGTTTACGATATTTATTAACACAAATGTGGGTAATTTTGTATTTTATTTATATATCTAAATAAATTCAAATTCGAAAATCATTTATTCCCGTTTTTTAGCCGCTTATGAAGTTAATTTTTTCCCTACCGTCCAGTTCAGTATATAGATCCAATTGAGAAGAACTGGCAAGAAACTCGATTGAATTACTCTTTGTTTTTAAAGTCAGTTCACTTACATTGTACATTTATATAGGTATCTATGTCTAACATTAAATAAAAATCCCGTGCATGTAATCGTTAAGTGAGTATTAGATGTAATATTATGTTATCTGTGGTATTAGGCTTTGCTATATTACTCATAATAAGTTAGAATTTATTTTATCATATAATATATATATATAGATTTTATTTATATATATGTAATAAAATAAGTAAATAAACAGAGTTAGATTATAATAAATAATTCTAATAATAGTTATATGTACAGCGCCTAATCTACTCTACGCTTACGTAATATTAATTGCAGTAGACTCATATATGCACTATGCTATACTTCAATGATAATGTGGACAATAAACAATGTGTTTTTATGATTCATAACCCAACTAAGTGGACGTTTAATTATTAAACTCATGAGATGTGGAGGGCTTTCCAAAATATTGTAAGCGTTAGAGTTACTATTCGTAAACTTAAAGAAAGAAGAAAAACACTGCGTCCGCGTGGATAACAAAGTAATTCACTATGCGAGTGAAGCCGCGGGGAAAAGCTAGTTATATATATGGTCTAAAAAAATGTTACATACCTCCCCTAAGCTAAGTACACCATAGATCGAAAGGAATAAAAATACTTCAAGGCCGGAAGTTTTTAAAAGGAATTAGATGGGTTCCTATTATACTGCACATTCTTTTTATCGCTTATACCATATGAGCTTTAAGCACTTACATCTTCAAGTTGGTTTATCCTTTATCTAAATGTTATTCAATTTAATTATAATTAGAATTATAAAGCGTGTCTGGAATGGAATAGAATCTAATTGTACGAGGCAATTAGTTAATAGAAATAATGTTAATTAAATATAATGTTAATAAATAAACTTAATATTATATAAGCACTGTGGAATACAGGCCACTGATTGTTTGTATGGGGGTGTATTGGATCGGTGGACTGTATGGGTCTAAATGATGAAAACACGTAGTTTGCAACAATATAATTTATTAATATGTGCAATTGCGAACTATACGAAAGACAATGATAGAATAATACAATAAATTGAAGTATATCAAATAACATGACATATAAAAAAGAACTCTTCAAATATATAAATTTAAAAATAATAAAAATGTCAAAAGAGTTCGGCGGTCGGTCGCCAACAGGGGGGAAGGGTATTGTTAGTGATGTTGACTAATGATCCCATTGCTAGCAATGTACCATGTCAGATCGACCTCCACGCGGTCCCCCCTGGAAACCATCGTGATACATTACGGTGAATTTGTCACGTTGGGCTAACTGATCTGACTTCATGTTCATCCTATCATCCTTCACTGGTGCCCCGCCAGCGTAAACCGTTAGCGCAGGCGGGTGCACCATTACATTATTATCCTTTTAAAAAAAATTGTTTGTATGAATCTGGGTGTATTCTATGTATATTATTTCAATATAATCTATACATCTATACATATAAATAAAATTGGAGTGTCTGTTTGTAATACTGAAATAACTGTTTTTTATTACGTGCATATGAATATATGTAAATACGGTACACTCACCAAAATAACATTTTTTACAATTTTTGTCTGTCTGTCTGTCTGTTTGTTCCGGCTAATCTCTGAAATGGCTGGACTGATTTTGACGGGTCTTTTATTGGTACGTAGCTGGTGTCATAAGGAGCAACTTAGGCTACTTTTATTTTTGAAATATTATTATTGACATAGTAGTACCACTATGTGAATTGTCCAGGCTAAAAATCAGTTGCACAAACACAGTGAAATTTCAAACACTCGAGTTATTGAAGTCTGTTTAGATTAGAAACAATGTGAATAAGATCACTCTTGTTTCCGCTCCATATTGATCGAAACAAAAAGTGACCTGTGTAAATAATTCGATACCCAGTATTGGATACAGAGCAACGTACGTGCTTTGTATATTCCTCAGTTTTATTTCAGTCCCTCAAATAGGTGACTTGTAGCACAGATACTTGTAATGTAATGTGGAGAGGAGGGGAATAAGATTATTATTAATGTGGATTAATGTATTTGTAGAATGTAATTGTTTGGCTGAAAGTAGATTTCCAGGGCCGTAAAATACTTAATAAAAAAAAAAGTGGATTAATAACCCCAGTACTAGTAATGTAATATGTCAGATTGACGTCCACGCAGTTCCCTCTAGAAATCTAAAAAAACTTCTGGATTTTTCGTCACTGGATAGGCAAAAGGATTCAGCATATACAGCCATTAACTATTAATTAAAAAAAAGTACACGTCATAGGTCAAATAAGGGGAAGGGTATTGTTATTATTGTGGACTAATAACTCCATTGATAGCAATGTACTATGTCAGATATACCTCCACGCAGTTCTCTCTGGAAACCATCGCAAAAAATTCCTGGTGAATTTGCCACATGCGCTAACTGACTTCATGCTCATCTTATCATCCTCCACTGGTGTCCCGCCAGCGAATACCATGCAGAGAGGGCCACCATTCCATTATGATCCTTCAAAAAAATCCTTGTAGAGAGGGCTTAGTTCAATTTATGTATTGGGAAAGTATGTATAAATTATTTTTTTAAGTTTTTCCTTTATTATGCAGATACTATTTAGGTTATAGATATTTGTTCTCATTAAAAATTACAAACATTTAACAAAAAAAATAGATAAAATTATATCTGTTAATCACTAATTACTAATTATAATTGGATCTAAAATCAATGTGCCTAATAGTCCTCATGATAGATAACCTTGTCTAGATTTTAAAACAATTTTTTTTACAACAAGGTATTAACCCCCGAATTGTCTATTTTATCATTACAGGCGAAAGATTTCCGTTTATTTACGCTGTTCATTAACTTCTATAGCGCGGAAAGGGTGATACCAAAATACCAATACAAAACAGGACTTTTTGAAAACAATGGTCATTTGTGTCAAGGGTCACTTTAATTGTATTGTTCAATATTTAATGAGGTACGAACATATAAATTTAAATGAAGTGTCAATCTTTCCTAAAAATCTTAATTATTACCTGTTTGGAATTTTTAATGTATTCTATTTTAATGTTTGTATTATCTAATGAATGTTTGTACGCTGGAAACAGTAGAATACGATGAAACCTATTTATATATAATTACTATCAATTTATTGAACTTAACGTGAACGTATTCTAGCAAATAAAATAAATATTACTATTAACAAGTATCGCATCATGTAATAGTAGTAGTAGTAGTAGTGATGTAGTATTTTAGCACACTATCTTATTGTCCTATAGTTGCGGGTTCGATTCCTGCACCATATCGAAATTAAAAAATATTTATTGTTTGAATTGTCTGGGTGTTGCATATATGTCATATGTAATGGATCTGTGCACTGTATGGGTGTCTAAATGATGAAAACACATATAGAATTTGATAGTAAAATATATTTAAATACAGTTGCGAACTATCCAAAAGACAATGAGTGAATAATAAAGTGAAGTATATCAAATACATGACATTTAAAAACATTTATAAATTAAAAAATAATAATAATATCAAAGGAGTTCGTACATACAGAATATATATTTATTTTAATGTATATTCTGTATGTATTTAAAAAATATTTAAGAAGTGTCAGCTTAATTTGGGATTATATAACGAAATATAAGTTTTCAAGAATTATTCATTATATTATTAGCGGCCTGATGAATTACTCCTCTGACTTACCTCCAAAAGGTCGTAAGTTCAAACCTAACTGACACTGAAAAATAACTTGTATATGAATTCGAAATATAATTCAAACTTATTTACCGGTGAAAGCAACATCGATAAGAAAGCAAACATTAATCCGAGATGACAGCGCGGTGGCGGAGGGAATTCAACGTGGCGCCCTCTGCCGTGTTGAATTCGAGATTCAAATATACCCTGCATAATGTGGGTATATCAAGTGTAGTGTTCCCCATGACATCAATAATTGACAACGTCTCTCACTGTTCCATTTATGATAAGACTAATAACAACTAGTTATTTTTCGTACTACTCTAATGCTGTTAGCCGCAGCTGACTTTAATACGAGGGCACCGCTAGGGGTTCGAACCTTGGCTCAGGCCGTCGTAATTTCGATCCCGTTTGAATTGGACGGGGGATCGATCGGTGGAGCATTGGTGTGGAGCGCCCGTCCGCGTGCGTCCGGGCGTCCGGTTGATTGCTCGGACATTCTGCACTCCTTCACTATATAAACTACATATATAAATGTGTGAAATTGTATACTCCTCTGTTTGTACTATTATCGTATAATAAAGTTTTTGATTCACGTATTAATGTAGTAATAACCAAGGACGATTCACACCGCGCCATCTAGTCCCAAGTTAAGCAGAGCTTGTGTAATGGATACTATATAACTGAAATACTTAGACACATTTTTTTTGTAAATACATAGAAAGCACACAAACCAATACAAACAATCATACTCACGAATACAAATATCTGCATCGTGCGAGGATCGAACCCGCGACCATCAGAAAGTGGAGTGCTAAACAGCTAGACCACCGAGGACTTAGAGTGGTACGGTGTATTTTTTATTATTTCAAACTTAAATTATTTAAAATTCTTGTTAATTTGAAAGAAATTTTGAACAACAGATAAAAAGAAGCACTATTGGACTATATAATATCTATAGATATAAATAAAATTGAAGTTTATCGTTGTTATTTCAAATTAACAGATTATCACTACATGCATATGAAAGTATTAACAGTAGGTACTTACTACTTAGGTCAGTTTGTTCTTGCTAAACACTGGATCGACTGGACCGATTGTGACGGGACTTTAACCTGCAAATAGCTAATGTCATTTGGTGTAACTTAGGCTACTTATATTTAAAAAAATATATATTGTATAAAAAAAGAGGGTTGAATTCCACGTGGACGATGTCGCGTATAAAAGCTAATAAACAATTTTATTTTTAATTACAATTAATTTTGCAGCAGTAATAGCATAAAAGAGGTTTCATACATTAACATCAATATTATTCAACACTTTAAACTTGCACATAATGAAAATTTCACACTCTGATTGTTCACGTAACCAGAGGAAGTGGTTTCCTACGAACTGTTGAACCGAGATTTCTCTCTGGGGACTGGGGATGAACTTTGTATTAGTTGTAGATATTAAATTAAGAACGAGGACGTTATGAAACGTAGCTCAGTTTAACTGATGTTAAAAAGGGAAGGTTCTTATTTAGTTTGTAATGTTACATACATTACAAACTGAATAAGAAATATGACCATACAGTTCATTTATCAGTTAGTAAGACACACACAAACATACACTATTTCTTTCATACGCAAATCCTTTCACAGTTTTTCGAAAATTTCTATTTAATTTCTAGTAGATAATAAACATAATAATATTAAAAATTAGTTCTGTTCGGTTTTTTTATATATATTTTGTAATAATAATAATAATAGTCCTGGACAATTCACACAATGTCATCTAGTCACAAACCTACTAGACAACTGTTATAAATACTTAGTACTAGCTACTCGTCCCGGATTCGCACGGGGGTACATTTATTATATGTATAAAACTTCCCCATGAATCGCTCTATCTATTAAAAAAGCCGCTTTAAAATCGGTTGCGTAGTTTTAAATATTTAAGCATACATAGGGACGGACAGACAGCAACAGCGTCTTTGTTTTATACTATGTAGTGATTAATAGACTTTTTATAAATACATAATATGTATAAACAGAAATAATATTATACAGAAAATACTCAGTTCGATACAAACAACGGTACTTATGAATACAAATTTTTGTACCATGCGAGAACTCGAACCCGCGACCATTGAAGGTAAAGCAGCGTGGCCGTCATTTTATGAGTTCTTTTGAATGGTGTGTTTACAATGTGTGTTTATGTAATTGTATATTTAGATCATGGACATGTAAATAAATAAATATGTATGAATGTAACAATTATCGGTAATTATATAAAAAAACAAGATCTAACCGCCAATATATTGTATAGTGTATCCATTATATCATATATTCCAGAGGACTAAGATGTCATGATTCACATCTTGTAATTTCTATATTTCTTAGAAATTTACCTATGCCCATATGGAGATAAATAACGAAGAACTTGCAAATTAGAAAGTTGACGTGTAAAAAGAATATTATACATTATATAAACGAAACTTATACACACAATATAGGTTACTAAAACAAAGTAATTTCTACATTTTGAAGAAATTTACCTATTAGATGCTATAGAGATAAATCACGACGAATTCGCAAATTAGAAAGTAGACATGTAAAAAGAACATTATACATTACATAAACGAAACTTATACACACAATATAGGTTACTAAAACAAAGTAATTTCTATATTTTGAAGAAATTCACCTATCACATTCTATAGAGACAAATCGTGAAGAATTCGCAAATTAGAAAGTAGACGTGTAAAAAGAACATTCTATTATATAAAACCTTTACACTAATATAGGTTACCAAAACAAAGTAATTTCTATATTTTGAAGAAATTTACCTATTAGATGCTATAGAGATAAATCACGACGAATTCGCAAATTAGAAAGTTGACGTATAAAAAGCAGATTCTATTATAAAAAACCTTTACATTAATATAGGTTACCAAAACAAATTCGTACAAATGACGAATTGTCTGAGTTGCCTATTATGCATTTCTGGTTTTGACGAATAAATCAGCAAACAAAATGTGTGGGGGTTAAAATCTAAATTGCATTAATATAAACAAATTGTATGAATGAAATACTTTTGCAATCACGCATGATTATATTTATTCACCCAATAAAGTTTGACTAAAAAAACAATCATTTAAAATTTAGATTTTGAAGAAACGTACTTTTTTTATTCCAGCGCTTGGGCAAAGAGTCCTGTAATATTGCATAGATCTATTGTGCTCGCCCGTTATTTAGAGTTCGCTGGCGAGGCCTGTCAGAGTAAACTTTCTACTTGACAAATTTCTCCAAATAGTTGTTGCCACTAAATTTAAAAAAATCACTTTTAATTGGGAGGTAAATCTAATCTGGCATCACTGGTTTTGACTGTTACACAAATCAGAAACGAAATGTGTGTGGGTTCAGTAGGTTATTTGCATTAAAAATAAACAAATTGTATGAATGAAATACTTTTGCAATCACGAAATTATATTTATTCACCCAAAAAAATTATTGACTAAAAAAACAATCATTGTAATCGAACGCGGCATATTGAGATAGCGATTTATTAGTTTGTGCAGCACGTAAATTCAAATCTTCTGAATCATTGAAAGAGGCTGATTAGCTGCCGTATTAATATCTGTTGCATATAATCGCTTTTTCACTGAATGGCCATATGATTGCCCAAAAATTACACGAGATCTCGCGAGATCGGGATCCCGCGGGATCGGGATTGCATTCCCTACTGGCAGCGTTGCAGCTTTGAATGGCCATACTTGCCATCGAGGTTACGAGCTGAAATAGTCGTCAAAAAGAATTTAGCTTCCAGGCTCCATGGACCCAACGTCTCCACTGCACATGACAATAACTAATACGACCCTTACAGATGCATGTATTGGCGCCTATTTAAAATCGATTAATTTATTTTTATCCAACTGCAGTGAAATAGGGAGCGTTATGATTTTCACGTAGCCAAAATTCATCACACTATATAACTATATAGGTACATAAGGTAGCATATGACCACGGGTAATAACTTCATATAAGAATATTTTTTTATCACGTACCTTTTATTCGGTTTTTAATTTATTAATTTACTTTTAATTATAAAAGTAATTTAATAATACATGTTTATACGGGGTGATAGAATAATTCCATGGGTACACATGGAATTATTCTATCAGGAAAAGTTGTATTTCTTGACAATTGATATACAAACAATTAAGCATACACTGCCATCGTGAATGGTCATGACACCACACAAAGATGACACCACACAAAGATTTTATTGTCACCCAGATTTCATAGTTAAGAATATTTTCCTAATTAGGCTGAGCAGGGAGAGAAACACGCGCGAAGAAGGTGAGTGTTGAAGTCGGTCGGTTAAGGGTCCCTAAAATCTACACCCGGGTTATAAGTCTCGGCACTGCTAAGAGTTTCCCTCCCTGCCACACGATGGACCCGACTCTCGTATTGTGAATCAATGGAATGCCAAGAAGTGGGGGGAAGAGGATTGTTAGTAATGTGGATTGATAACCCCATTGCTAGCAATGTACCTTGTCAGGTCGACCTCCATGTGGTTCCCCCTGGAAACCATCGTGTTTAATTCCTGGTGAATTAGTCACGATGGGCTAACTCATGCTCATCCTATCATCCTCCACTGGTGCCCCGCCAGCGTAAACCGTTAGCGCAGGCGGGTGCACCATTCCATTATCATCCACAAAAAAAAAAAATGCCAAGAAGTACATCTTTTACATTATACTACAGGATCAATGTATATATAGTTATATAATCATTGAGGGAAACATGAATGCTATTACGGTAGCCGTGATCAAAAGCGACTCGCAAACATTGCGCATACGCCGCCCACCGGTCTGGCTGCGCGGGAGTCAATTATGCCGAAAGCTTCAATTTACACGGTAAATAATGTTTACGTACGTATATTTAGTTTCATTCGAGGTATGTTTGTTCTAAACAGTTGTATAAGTAGGTTAAAAACTGTGAAAACACTAATAAGTTGTTTAAAGAGAATGATGTAAGAGATATCTTAGACGGGCTCGGTGGTCTAGCGGTTTAGCACCGGTTTACTTCTGATGGTCGTTGGTTCGGTTCCACGGTTCGGTTTGGCACGGCACAAATATTTGTATTTATGAGTATGATTGTTTGTATTGGTCTGGGTGTCTTATAAGCGTAACATAAGCTTTAGTTAGCTTAATTTGGATATAGATGGCGCTGTGAGAATGTAAAAAAATACCAAATGCTAAGAAACTCTATTGATATCTCCTCACTTAAGCTTTGTATAAAATCAGACACTTATAATCAGGTAGACTGTAGACTTTTGTCATTCTAGTTTTAAAAATATATTTAAAAAGCAGTTCATATTACGCTCTTATAATGTATATATGATTTTATTTTTAATTAGTAAAGTTTTCCATTTGTCTATGTACAAACAAAATTATTATACACTAGCTGTGCTCGCGGTTTCACCCACGTGAATTTTATAGCCTATATATTATTTTGATATCTAAGCTATGTATATACTGTAAAGTTTCATCAATGTCCGTTCAGTAGTTTTCGTGTGAAAGAGTAACAAACATGCATCGATACTCACAAAAATTCGCGTTTCTAATATTAAGAAGATATCGTTATTATCATTTTTACACAATTTATATATTATAGTTCAGAAATCGGTATAGGCGAGTCGAATAAATTTAAAATCAATAGGTAAAAATAATTCCTTTCAGAGACATTTCCTTTCAGGCTATTGATTTAATTTGATAAAGAGTGACAAAATGCTCACTGAAATCAACAAATACATGTAAATATATTATATCGTACAGAATTATTGTCGCTTAGTCTGTGGTTTTTGTTTTAAGTGTACAATGACGAGCGATACAATATTTTTTTTTGTTATTAATTATGTATATAAATAACAATAAAAAAATATTATATCGCTCGTACACTAAAAACAAACATAACTATATTTTTTAAGTGTACAATAATTTGTAAACATTATTTAAAGGAAGGCGTGGGAAGGCCTCCAGCAAGGTGGACCGACGATCTGGTCAAGATTCTGGAAGGCATATGCGAGCAACATTATTTTGGGGGACCATCGTCTTCCAGGCTGCGATGATGATGATGATGATGATTATTATTTAACACCTAGATTTATTTAAACCCACGGGTGATCAGTGATCACCGTGTCTCCACGTGTAAAACTTCCGTTGCGGAGTGACCCGCCGATGGGCGGTGCGGTCTATAACGTGTTGAAAAATATTTACTGGCACAAATATGAATATAAATTGAGTCATTTTGTATTCAAAATTTATTCAAATAATATTGAATAGAGTAATATAAAATATGCATTGAACGCACAGGTGGGTACGTGTTTAGTGTTTCAGAATGGATATTAGTTTTAGCTAAGGAAATTATATAATACTAGCTACCCGCCCTGGATTCACACGGGTGTACATATTATACATATAAAACTTCCTCTTGAATCACTCTATCTATTGCAAAAACTGCATTTAAATCTGTTGCGTAGTTTAAAAGGTCTAAATGAACAGACATCGGAAGCGACTTCATTTTATACGATGTAAGGTAGTATGCATAATTCCTCGATTTTTGGATATAAATAAATAACCCCTGGACAATTAACACAGCCATCTAGTGCCATAGTAAGCAGGGCTTGTGTTATGGGTACTAGACAACTGATATATATACTTAGATATTTTTTTTGTAAATACATACGTAATGTATATCGAAAAATCTCAGATGATCAGCCAACACTGCGCTAGCAGCCATAAAAAGGCTGATGATTATATGTGGAAAGATAAACGTTTAATTGTTCAAAATAAAAAATATATATCTATATATATATATAACTCAAAGGTTACTGACTGACTGACATAGTGATCTATCAACGCACAGCCCAAACCACTGGACGGATCGGGCTGAAATTTGGCATGCAGGTAGATGTTATGACGTAGGCATCCCCTAAGAAAGGATTTTGATAAATTCCACTCTCAAGTCAAAGTTTGTAAAAATTGTATAATTCATATGAAAAAGATTTTCGACTGATTGAACTGAAATTAAAGATTGGAGCTATGATGAAGACATTCGCTTAAATAGGATTTTGATAAATTTAACCCCCATGGGTATAAAATAAGGGATCATGCAGGATATAAATGTAGTTTGAACCTATCAGTACCTAATGGAACTAATAAATTAAGACGAACAAAATAATTTTTAGTTCTTTAGGCTACTTTTATTTTAGAAAAATAAAGTTGTATTCCACGCGGACGTAGTCGCGGGTATACCTTGTATTTTATATAACTGGATTAGCACACAAGCAAATAGGTCTCTTATTATAAAGTGTACTATATACTTGAAGAGCACTGCAGATAACGTTGTCAAGAAATGCAAGAAAAGCTCTCACGCATAGCATTCCTGACATCTAAGACGACGAGACGTCGCATCTTGTAATTTCACTGCCATTTCCCTCACCTTTTGAAATAAAACAGATTGCAAAGCAAGCTGCTTAGCGGGAGAAGTACCTAGGTGAGAGAGAGGAAAATTGCATTTTTGTTTTTGGTGTCTAATATATGGTAACATGATGCAAAATGAATTTTTCCTATCTAATCTATCTTAATATTATATTATAAAGAGGTAAGGTTTATGAGTTTGTGAAGTTAGTGGGAGGTAATCTCTGCATTACTGAACCGATTTTGAAAATACTTTTACTAATAGACAGTCGCGGTATTTGTGAGTGTCACAAGCTATAATATAGCAATAGAAGCGGTGCGCCATTGAAAAATGTTGCAAAAATGGGAAAATATGAAGGAGACGAAAGTTGAACGACAAAGATATACTAGTAGTCGACAAGTGGTCGAAATTCGACTATAATGAATTTAAATTGTAAGTTTGAACATTATTAAGGTTCTATTATCAAAGACTTACTTCATGTACGGACGGATCCATATTTATGCAACTTTCGCAAAACAAGAAGGTGGATTAATGCCTTCTTGTTTTAAGGAATAAGAATAACAGTTACATACGCACCTATAAAATTTATAATTAATTTTGGATATACAATATAAATATACAATTATACATTATAAAATAATTTTAAGTATAATAAACTATTCTTAAATTACATTATATTGTTATTTATACTGATGATAAATATGATAATGCTTAATATTTAACTCGTAAAATTTATAATTTGCTTTGATAATACCACATAAATACATAAATATATAAATAAGACATAAATAAATCTGGATTTGCTGATTTGACAATTGACGTTCTGTTATAAGACGTGTAATATAATTTTTTTAATGATTTAATATATTTTTATAATAATAAAAATATATATATTAGTATTCTGCATTCCTTCTTTATGTAAATTATACGTGCACTAAACTTCGTACTCTTTAATTTTTTATTTTTTTTTTATTGGGGGGTCAGATGCTAAAACCTGTAACACTACGACCTGTATATATCTATTGTGCTCGCCCTTATTCAAAGTTCGCGTCCTAGACCCGTAAGAAACAAGAATTGAAGGATATTCTTAGGAGCGATGATTTTTATCTCCTCAGGATAGAGTGCATACTTTCCAAAGGAGATATTTTGTTTATGCATGAGTTGGCTACAATCACATAAGATGTGTAGTGGCGTTTCCTCTTCTGCAGCTGAGGCCTTATTTCGCCACGTGTTTATTCAGTGTGCAGTATCCAGTGAGGGTCTTAGTCATGGTGCATATATTGTCTTTACTTAATAGTAATAGTCTATTGATACTCCTCCTTTTGTATGCGCAATTTTCCTTAATTTTTGGTGCACCTTGCACCAAAAATTTTTGCTTCATGTATTTATAAATATTCAATTGAGTTTCCTGCCAGTTCTCAATTGTTGTCTCTCAAATCAATTCAATTGTTGGATTCTCAAGGTGTCAAGTTCCTTCCCTAGACGGTAGGGAAAAATGTAATATAAAAAATTTGACGATCATAAGCGGCTAAAATGTTCTACATGAATAAATGATTTTTGAATTTTGAATAATACGAGTATATATATAAATAGTTTAATAAGTAACCTATCAGTATTGATTTTTCTAGCTATATTAAAGTGCCGAGCAGTTTCAATAATATGACTCAAGTGCACTTCGGTGATGTCACATGCAGAATTAGAAATCGCGTCGCTCGCACGCCATTGTCGTGAACGGAACACTATTCACGTCTTTTATGAGGTTTATGACACAAACCCAAACGTTTGTAGTGGGGTTACCTACTTTTGAACTTACCGTTGGCACGTACTCATGTATTTACAAGTGAATACTCTATTCGGCGATGAATAATATTCACGACTCATGTCCTAATCTACCTATTCTTTTTATTGGGTTGTTTGGACTATTGTCAGGTGCATGGACCTGTAGCACTGCGACCTACATAGATCTACTGTGCTCGCCCTTTTTAAAGTTCACTATATAGACCCGTCAGGGACAACAATTGAAGGATATTCTCAGGAGCGATGTTTTTATCTTCTCAGGAAAGAGTGTACGCTTTCCAAAGGAGATATTTCGTTTATATAAGAGTGGACTACGACCACAAAGGATGTGTAGTGGCGTGTCTTCATCAGTTTGCATTTGCTGTGCATAATAGGACTAGGTTTGCCATATGTTTGTTCAATTTGCAGAGTAAACCTACTTATGTACCCGTTATGACTTACGGTGCCGAATCGTGGACACTGACGATACGACTGGTCCTTGCGTTCATTCACATAAGCTGACGACGTACCCACTGGAGATTTATAGGTCGAGAATGTAGTCAGGTCAGTTATTATATTTGTGTATAGGTAAAAACGAAATAAAAACTAGAAATGAGAACTAGAATAGAAAGATATATTCGGATAGTATTGACATAATAGAATGATAGAAGTATTAAAACAAGAATACAAATTTAGAATACAAAATACATTCCTGTATTTTATATTCTAAATTTGTATTTGAATGTATAGTTCTTTAATTATAAAATATATAACATTAAATACTTATTATAAATTTAATAATGACATATTGTAAATTAAATTAATAACGACTACTGGCTTAAAGATAATAATTAAAGACATATAGTAAATTTAATATTGTAATGGGTGAAAACTGTGATCGGTACAGCCTATGCTGTAAATAATATAATTGACGTAGTGGAGTAACTTGAAACAGTCATGCTCGCTATAAAGTTCAAACTTGTGGCGGCGTGGTGGGTTCGCCGTGCTCCCTCAAATATGGTTGAGTACAATGATGGCTGGCTCATCCGTCATACTCGTGAACGGGTGCTTCTTGTGGGGACTGGTCTGTTCAGGTTGCGAATACTGATTAAATTTTTTTGTTCTTTGCGATAGCATATGCTGGTGGTCACTCTATTCTCCCAAATTTGAATTTTAATGACTGTGTATTATTATAAACATGTTCCACTATTATTTGAAAAAAATACGAGCTGAGTTTCTTGTCAATTCTTCTCATCTCGATATCATTCCGAATTGACGGTAGATTTGACATATCATAAGAGTCTGTAATAGACCTACATGAATAAAGATATTTTGAATTTGAATTTATTACATTCTTGTTTTCATACTTCTATCTTTCTGTTATATGAATACTATCCTAATATATATTTTCTCCGTATACCTAATCTTTATTTCATTTTTACCTATACACAAATATAATAAAACATACAACAAAACCATCTGTAGAGTTTAATGTTGGTGCATTCTACATATCATAAGGATATAAAGTGAGACCGTCTGCTGAACCCATTACAGCGCAGTGAGTTAACAGTCGAGTCATAAACTATCGTTTATTGATTGCGACAAAAAACATTATGACCTCTTTTCTGTGAATTTGGGAACAATTCCAAGAACGTATTAGCCACAGTAAAAAAACCATAAAAGTGTACTGTTTTTTGTAGTTATTAAGTTATTGGAAGTGGTATCGATATCGAAGTCATCTAGGACAGTTTTTCACTCGTTCTTTTTGGGTAAAACTGCTTTCTGAATAGGCGATCAAAATAAAAATAAATACTATTCCATAGTTTTTATGTTTAGATTATTTGAAGAAAGATTATTTCAATTATAAAAACAAATATTGTTTAATCAATACATAGTATAAAATAAAGTCGCCGTCACTGTCTGTCCCTATGTATGCTTAAATTTTTAAAACTACGCAACAGATTTTGAATCGGTTTTTTAATAGTACATAAATTTTAATTCATATAATACTTATAATTATTTTCCTTCATTATTTATTATTATTATACTTTTTAGCTTTCTCCTGTTCATGTCAGAAACAGGAGAAAGCTACCTATTCGATATTTCAATCCGTTTCCCAATGGTTGCCTTGAGAAGATTGCTTTTCGCAATAAGGCCGTCTTATTGTAACGATACGATGTGTCCTTTGCTATATTGTTTGTGGCTCTTTACTGTATGTTGCAAAAAAAGTATATTCTATCTATCTATCTCTATAAAATATTTAATCGTATGTCCAAATATCACACAGCAATACATATATGAAATCACATATCACTCCACTGTACGCACTCGATCAATGCAAATGGCGCGGAAACATACTGTAGTAATTCAGCGGACTATTAAATGTTGCATTTCATTTTATGTAGCTCGATATTAACTGAATAATTGACGGCCTCGGTGGTCTAGCGGTTTTGCACACCTTTAGTTCCGATGGTCGCAGGTGCGATTCCTCGCACGGTATAAACAATTGTATTTATGATAATGGTTGGAGTATGGGTTTTTCTATGTGTATGATGCATGTATTTACAAAGAAAAAGTATCTGTGTATTTATATCAGTAGTCTAGTATCCATAACACAGGCTCTACTTAGCTTAGGACTAGATGGCGCTGTGTGAATTGTCCTAGGATGTTGATGTTGATGATGGACACTAACATTATATTTTTTTAGGTCATGAAGTAGCAAGTCCCGACAAATTTGAACCTTATTTTGACTCTTGAAACTCTTTTCATTGAAATATATCTTTTCTTATTAATATAGTCTTTTGAGTCGATAACAAGATTTTTCGGTTCGATATTAAGTATCGCAAGACTGATTCGATATCAAAAGTACATGATATCGAATTAAAGGTATCGAGTACTTACTTTTATATCGGAACATCATATACACACAAGCAGGTCACAGCTAGTACATTATAATGAAAGGTATCTGTGGTCTATAGAAATAAACAACAACATAGACATCACAGAATAACGCCCACGGCACCTGTAATGCGTTTAAATTTTAAATTAAAAAAATAAATGAACTCTATACCCAGCATAGTGTTGACACGTTGCGAAATCACAAGACCATTTTGACAGTGTGCCACATTGTGGTTTTGTGTTTATTTATCCAAATTAATCAAACCATTTTAACATTATAGCAACTATATTTAACGCTGAGTCCCTGAGGTTTTTTACGAAATGACAGATAAGCTGACCTGATGTTGCCTGAAGTAGCTTGCATTGTAGGATATGTTTTCCTTGAAACGTGAGATAAGGCAGTGAAATTGCAGGTTAGTAAGGTATGAGGTTTTAGTTCTTCGGAGTGTCAACGCATGAGTTGTACCAAAACATGACGTGACTACATGTCTGTGACATATTGTATTATGTTGGACCGTATTTTCCTTGTTTAGCCTAACAACATCCCTGTATTGCTGTTTTTTTTAAAGATGATAATGGATTACACCCACCTGCGCTAAAGGTTTACGTGCGGAGCAGCAGTGGAGAATGATAAGATGAACATGACGTCAAGTCAGTTAACACATCGTGACGGTTTCCAGGGGGAATCGCGGGGACATTAACCCTACTACGCTTTCTGTTTACACCCATAAGGTTAGCTGGAAGAGAATGCCATACGGCATTAAGCTCGCCTGTTGTACAAAATTTTTTTTTTGTTCAATAAAGAATAAATAAATAAATAAATAAATTAACCTGTCTTGGTACATTGCTCGCAATAGGCTTATTAGTCCACATTACTAACAATCCCCTTCCTTTCTATATTACCTAAGGTCTCTTAAGGGTTGGCATCGCGTACATGATACCCCTAGTGTCTCAGGAATCCACAGGCTACGTTAACCGTTTGCAATTGCAATCGATTGGGCGTAAGCTTGATTGTCACTTTTGTGATATTAAAAAATATACAATGTCGGACTGGTTAACCACCAATCCTACCACTCGTCCATAGTAAAAATAAAACCATAATAATATTGGAGAACGTAGAACAAACAATGTTCAATAATCTCATAATGATGCTGCCAGCATGGATTATGGTTGTTAAAGAATAAAAAATAGCACCATGCATCATAAGTTTGAGGTTAAGAAGGTTGCTGTCGACACGGGTGCAGTGCTGGACAGGTTAGAATTTCCCAATGCAATTAGAACACTACAAAGTAATTAATGTATCAAGGAAAAGAACAGAACTTACACTACTTACTTAAACATTACTTAAGACACTACTTTTTTGAGCAATTATGGAAAGAAAGCAACAAACAGATTTTAAAACAAACAGCAAAAAGGACAGGGACTTTAGTCTACTTACAGAAAGCAAAAAGCATTTGTTTCATCTTTGATTAATTTAGGAACTTTTATCATAACATGACAATGACAGGCCCATCGTATCATATTACTAATCTTATAATAATAATAATAATTTAATAACTACACAATGAAATAAAAAACTTAAACCACTGATCCACGACGTTCAATTTATGTAGGATATCCTCAATATTATTAAAACGTTGCAATTATAAAAACAATGCGAGATATACTGTGCATCGCCTGTACACAAAACTATATATTATGACCTACATTAGCTGATGACCTCATGAAATAAATGAAATAGATAATTGTAGGCCGTTGGGTACTCTGTGGTTTCATTTAATGTGAAATGCATAAGCCACAAACAATATATGCGTTATATTAATGTTGTAATTAGTCAATATACATTACTAATTAAAACTTAGATATAACAAAATATATAGGTACACTACTACAGCAATGAATCTAAAACTAAAAACCTTAAAAAATATAATATAAGTGTCCCTTTTGTTCCGAAGATACTGGCTGTTTCCCCTTTGAGTAGCTAGACTAATTCTTTGTCCGAGGTAGCTGCCAGCTCTATGGTCTTCTGTGATGTCGACTAACCTTTTTGCTATTTCCTTAAAAAGTCTTATAGCGCTAAGACCACACGGACCAAGGGTCTCGACACCATATGCGTTTCTAATATATTAATGTTTTGCAACTACATTGATCGCATTTTTTTAGGTAATTCACTCAGTCAGTCTTTCTCTCATTAGGTAATTCATTCAGTCTTTCTATTTTAAGGGACGGGCCTTATTTAAGGAACTTTTTAATGCCCGACGCAATAATAGCGGTGTTATGAGTTTGACGTGTCTGTCTTTGTCACATCGAAGCTCCTAAACGAATGGACAAAATTTAATATAGTTTTAGTACATGAATAAGGAACTCTATAATTCCCGTTGCAATAATAGCGGTGTTATAAATTTGACGTGTCTGTCTTAGTCTGTCACATGGAAGCTCCTAAACGAATGGACAAAATTTAATATAGTTTTAGTACATGAATAAGGAACTCTATAATTCCCGTTGCAATAATAGCGGTGTTATAATTTTGACGTGTCTGTCTTAGTCTGTCACGTGGAAGCTCCTAAACGAATGGACAAAATTTAATATAGTTTTAGTACATGAATAAGGAACTCTATAATTCCCGTTGCAATAATAGCGGTGTTATAATTTTGACGTGTCTGTCTTAGTCTGTCACATGGAATCTTCTAAACGAATGGACAAAATTTAATATAGTTTTAGTACATGAATAAGGAACTCTATAATTCCCGTTGCAATAATAGCGGTGTTATAATTTTGACGTGTCTGTCTTAGTCTGTCACATGGAAGCTCCTAAACGAATGGACAAAATTTAATATAGTTTTAGTACATGAATAAGGAACTCTATAATTCCCGTTGCAATAATAGCGGTGTTATAAATTTGACGTGTCTGTCTTTGTTTGTCACAGCGAAGCTCCTAAACGAATGGACAAAATTTAATATAGTTTTAGTACATGAATAAGGAACTCTATAATTCCCGTTGCAATAATAACGGTGTTATAAATTTGACGTGTCTGTCTTTGTTTGTCACAGCGAAGCTCCTAAACGAATGGACAAAATTTAATATAGTTTTAGTACATGAATAAGGAACTCTATAATTCCCGTTGCAATAATAGCGGTGTTATAAATTTGACGTGTCTGTCTTTGTTTGTCACAGCGAAGCTCCTAAACGAATGGACCAAATTGAATATAGTTATAATACATGAATAAGGAACTTTTTAATCTGCTATGCAAAAATAGGTGTCGTATCTATATCTTTGACTATAAAATTGTAGCTCCTAAACTAATGGGGCCGAATATGATATGGTTTTAATAAATTAATAAAACACTCTTTAACCTCCGTCGCTAAATAATGGTGTTATAAGTTTGACGTCTCTATGTATTTGTCTGTTGCATCATAGATCCTAAACGATTAGACAAAATATGATATGGTTTTAGCATAGATTATATAATATTAGTTTTAGTATATGTCATAAGTGTAACGTGTCCATGTCTTTGTCCGTGGCATAGTAGCTCCTAAACGGATGGATATGATTTTTTTTACATTAAACCTGACATAATCTATATGGTTCTTAACTATAATTTATTAGTTTTTTTTATTTGCGTAATTACATGGTACATTGCTATCACCTACATTAGCTGGTGACGTTATAAATTAAGTGAAATAGATAATTGTAGGCACTTGTTTACTCTGTGGTTTCATTTAATTAATTAATTATATTAATGCATTATATGCAAATTCAAATTCAAAATATCTTTATTCATGTAGGTCTATTACAGACTACTACTTATGATATGTCAAATCAACCGTCAGTTCGGAATGATATCGAGATGAGAAGAACTGACAAGAAACTCAGCTCGTATTTTTTTCAAATACTAGGGGAACATGTTTATAATAAATACAGTTATTAAAATTCATATTTGGGAGAACAGAGTGACCACCAGCATATGCTATCGCAAAGAATAAAAAATTTAATCAGTGTTCACAACCTGAACAGACCAGTCCCCACAAGCAGCACCCGTTCACGAGTATGATGTATGAGCCAGCCATCATAGTACTATGCATTAATATAACATGCATTTATATGCTTATTATGCATAAGCCTCATTCTTTTTGCGATGAATCTGCGTTCCGAATGAATTATATGAATAAATCCGAATGAATAAAAAAATATGACTATTCGAAAGAGTTTGTATTGAGTTTATTTGAATAAAGATTATTTCTATTTCTACATGAAATATTTCACGTGTATGACCAATGAGTGTTGTTGCCCAAAATTGAGAATATTCTGTCCTTGCTCCAATCCACATGCATATTAATTTGTTTGCCGCATGTTCATATGCTTGCTACGGAAGTAAGTGGAGTGTAAACATGGTTTTAAGTTTAGGTGAGTGTTGATGTTTAGTGTCAAGTGGCCACCACAGTGAACACTAAAGCGGTTTATAAACGTTACGATTTCACGCAAGATCGCAAGTCTGCAGACACAGTTTAGAAATCGATAGATACAACAAAGTAAACTATTTTAAATTAAATTAATTTATTTACGTTTCGTCATAGAGGGGAATGCAAATATAAATTTTCTATAATTTTCAAATAGCTGTACCTAGTTATATATACAGCAGCGTTATCTATTAGTACAAGAAATTATTTACGTAGTAAAAAAATTACTTTAGCCATTTCTTTAAAATGATATTGACCATGATTTCGGTCAATAAATCGCAGAATTTTAACATAACATTGATCACTGATAGGTAATTTTAGTTTCGTGTGATCTTTTGATGAAGTTATACGTGTGCACTAAAGTTGTTCATTAGCGTGACGATCTGATTCACGAATGAAAAAAAAGTGTCTGCAGACAATACGATTGACGATTGAGGCAGACTGTAAATATTTAGGCCGCCAAGGAGCTTGCTTTGTAAGCTCTATTTCGGTTGCAGGTTAGGTAGTGAAATTACAGGATAAGAGGCAGGACATCTTAGCCTCTGGAATAGCAACGCATGAGTGCTATTGCAGTTGTTACATGATAAAATGATGTTAGAATGGTTGCCGATTATCATCAGGTAAGCCGTTAGCTTGTCTTCGATTTCAATGACCATATATAAAAAAAAATTGTATTTGTATCTAAAATTGCAGTTGCAAGAAATATATATACAATTTTGGTATAATGGCTAATAAGAAATTTCTAAGAGACGCCAAATAAAATCGGTATTAAATAAAGGTTTTGTACGCTTGTGTTGATCGTTAGGTAGATCGTGTGGTCGTGCTGATCCTGAGGTAAATCGTAACGTTTGTAGGCGCCTTTATAAATAGTTCAATATCTTTGAGCAAGCCGAAGTACTTATAGTAAGTTTGTAAAAAATTAAAGTCCTTTTAAAGGTAGCTTGTACAATATCTGTATTTTTTTCATTTCAATTGTAAACAAGTTAATGGCTCGCCTTATGGCCAGTACTATATAGGTAGATTTTGTACAAAATAATCTGCGTGGGTACATTGTGCTTCATCTATTTTCGTCGTTATGCCGTTTGCTTTTTAAGTAGAATTTCGATTGAACTGGTCTGACAAACAAGCTGACAGTCCACCTAAATGTAGGTATCAACTACAATATATATGAACAGCATGGACGTTACGTCATTATATACCCTCATTAAGATCTCATGTCTCTGTACATGTAATTACTCTGTCATTTCTTACCTTTCAACTGAAACAAGTTATAAATCTACTAGACTCTTGAAATAAAAGAAAGAGATATGCGAACAATCTTGTACAAAGTCTATCTTTAGTTTAATATCCATATATCATAATCACTTTTATCTTACCTTCATTCCATGTTTGGGTTCAGCGCAGTATGATATCTTCTTTCACTGATCCCCATAACCCGTCGTATATGATCTTTCTCTCCTTTATGCACATCTTTTTTCGCCTATCTTCTTCCTTTACATCCAGCGTCATATTTAAGCTTACTCACCTTATCTTTCACAAAAACCATCTACCTTTTTTCGTCCGTTCTCTCCCTTTACTTCCAGTTCACGTTGATATTAAGTACTTTTTTAATACCCATATGTATTATTATATCGCTAGAAGCTAATTATGGACAACATTTTAAGTTGTAGTTTATATATCCATCTCTTTTATTCAGTTAGTGAGTGATGGGAACAAGATAAAACTGAACGATGCACCATACTTTAAACTAATGTAGAGATGGATACACTGAAATTTCATTGTCTAAAAATAAGTAGATATAAACGCATCTATAACTCTGGAAGTTTGAGATAGCGATGAATGGAACGCATTTATATCAGCCGAGGACGATGACCTTATAACAAGGGCTTTTGTGGTTTAAGATGAATATTCAAGTTCTGTCTTTAATTGTAACATTCTTTCTTTATAACTAATTAGAATTCATAATCGATATTTCGTTTGTCGAGTCGGCTAGTTGTTTAGATATTAACGGCCTCGGTGGTCTAGCGATTTAGCACACCGCTTTACTTCCGATGGTCGCGGGTTCGATTCCTCGCACGGTGTAAATATTTGTATTCATGAGTATGATTATTTCTATCGATCTGGATGTTTTCTATATATATTATGTAAAAAAAATCTTACTATTTATATCAGTTGTCTAGTACCCATAACACAAGCTCTGCTTACCATCGGACTAGTTGGCGCTGTATTAATTGTCCAGGGTTATTTATTAGGCACGTATTGTTCTCGGTTAAGTCAGTTCTTCTATCTGTAATTGTTTTTTTTTAGCAAAGAAGATTGTTTTTACCCGTTCTTCTGTCTCTATATTTTTATTTTTTTTAGATAGGAGAGGTTGTTAGTTACGTGGTTTGATGACAAATTGTTAGCTATGTGGCCTAAGTCGATCTCCACACGGACCATTTGGAGAGCATCGTCAATAATTTCTACTCAATTCGGCACGGTGTGTTGACCAATGGTATTCTTTGAAACAATTTCCGACCGATAGACTTTGGAATGTGCTGTTCTATACCTTTGTGTAATCTTGAATTGTAGGATAGCGTAATATTAGTGTTATATTTCATAGTCATGGAATCCATATTGGGATCAGATTTTAGATATCTTGAAGTCATAGTCATACTTTCAAATGGTCTGTTCGGATTACGGTTGCTGATCAAATTATTTACTTTTAACAAAAAATCAGTATATGCACGTGGTCACTACATTCTCATAATTTATTTTAAAAATTAATCTGTAATATTGTAATTATGTATAAGCTCATTTGAAAAGAACAAGAGCGGAGTTTCTTCTTTTTTCTTAGTTCTAAAGCAGTCTCAACTGACGGTAGATTTGTCAGATAATAAGAGCCTGTAATAGATCTGCATGAATAATGATATTTTGATTTGATTTGACATTTTTTCACAATGGTGGCTAATTACTATACGATCCGTCTGATGGCAACACCAGAGGTGTCACATGAGAGCAGCGGCGACCTTACCCACTGCGAGATCCTTTATCCTACGTGAAAAGTTTGTGATTTGAACGATTATGTGTAACAATTTTCCGTCAATTTTTATTTTAGTGTTGGTAATTTTAAATTTTAAATATCGTTTCCGATTAAATGCCTAAATTGGGAAGTTTTTGTAACTTGTCACTAGGCAAAATGCCGGTTGACAGGTTGTTTAAAATTTGCATTGGTTGTTATGCGAGGCCCCTGCAACAGCGAGGACCCGCACGATTGCCACCCGTGCGAGTTACCACCATTCCTTATGATACACTTGTGTCCTGTCAGTATAAGTGCATACGTAATTGCCATTCCTACATCATCATTGCCTTGTCATTGTCGGCGGTCACTATGCAGTCATATCTGAGCTTACTCTCATTCTTTCGTCGTTAACACAATCCACCCATCTTTTTGTCGGCCGTACTCCCCCTTTATTTCTAGTCAATGTTTATATTAAGTACCTCTTTTTTAAATTGGTATATTATCGCAAGAAGATAATTGCGGGCAATATCAACTGCCATTCCATAATAATCAAAAGCATATAATTTTATAACAATTATATTTATAAATAGGCATGTCCCTTAGCTGACCAAATAAATAGATTTGTTATTAAAAATGAATCAGAGCTCGTACTAGTAACATTAACAAAAACATGTAATTTTATAAAAAATACTTATAAATAGGTATGTCTCTCAGCTAAACTAATAAATAGATTTGTTATTGTTAAAAATGAGTCAGAGCTCTGTATTGGTAGTATCTAGGTAGCTTTATATTATTAGATGTAAGTAATTATATTTGTTTTACAGCGCTATAAAAGAAAGTTGTAAAATTAATAGTTTGGCAACGATATTGCGTTCATTCAACTGGATTTTTTAATCAATTTAATAGTTGTATGTATTTTTTAATATCACATTACAAAAAAATAAAATTGACCCAAAAATAAAAAAGAAATGTTAGGGATGGACAACCCTTATCACTTAGGGGTATGGAAAATAGATAGTAGCCGATTCTGAGATATATATTTAATGGATAATAATAGTCACCCGCCTGCGCCAACGACTTACGCTGGCGGGGCACAAGTGAAGGATGATAGGATGAGCATGAGGTCTTTTCAGTTAGCCCATCATGACAAATTCACCAGGAATTTATCTCAATAATTTCTAAGGGGAACCGCGTGAATGTTAACTTGACATGGCATATTGCTAGCAATGGGTCATCATGGACTGATGACCCCATTAGATATATGAACAGCACCACAAACTCATCATGATCTGGTGTTTATCATCATTTTGTACCTATAATGAATTGCCATCAGGAGGACTCACGAGTCATCACTAAGTACATACATGCTAGGACACTTTAATAGTTAAAGTTTGTAAGAGGTTTTAGTGTGTATGAACATGCTTTCTCATAGCCATAATTATTTTAGACAGTATCCACTTGTCCCGACATGTTCACAAACTAAGATTAATATATGCGGGTACAGTATTAATATTTCGTCCATCACTTGTACAGTTTTGGGATAATAGTCTTATCGTAAAGATCTCAAAGTTTATCGTCATCAAAACATTATTTACTTCCCTCTCTAACATATGATGACAGTAAGGGATGGGGTTATGGGTTAATGAAACTAATTACACCACATTTACAAATACCAGTGTATTTATTAATGCCCCTATTGCAGGAAATGATTGTAGGATTTCAAAGAACCATACGATAACATATAACAATGCTTCTCTACAATAACTTCGTTTAAAATTATATTTTAAAAACAATAAATATATTGTACAAAGACTGTATTTAGAAATTTTACTTCGTCGTACTTCTTTTTTTACATAATTTATATTAAGTATAATATTTCATGAATTCTATAAATAAATATCGAGTTTTTGGTCAGTTTTTATTTAATTAAAACCAGTTCTCAAACTGGACTAAAAGTGGAAATTTTTTTTGTTAGACCTACGATGAGAATCATTGGCTACTTTATGTACTTATTGGTTTATCTATATTTAAAATAGAATTGTTTTTTATATACATTTGTTTTATATATCACTTTACTGCGCACTGCTGTATTAAACGTCTATAGGCATCTCGCTTTCATTTCATTTTTTTAAGCAGTTTTCATACGATTTTACTCAGATTTTTTTTTTTAATTTCTGTCACTAATGGAGAATGACAGAATGAGCGTCTTTATAGTTGGTACGACGACATACAGACGGCTCACCTGATGGTAAGCAGTAACCGTCGCCTATATATAAACACAGACATCAGTACCGACATCTTATTATGTGGACTGATACCTCTCGTACCTTGCCATTTCAGAGGACTAAGATGTGCCTCTTATCCTGTAATTTCTACGTTTAATATTTTCCTATACCGAAACACAGCTTACATAGCTGCTTAGCGTCCGGAATAGATGAAACTGAGGTGCTGATTTTATTGATGTTTTAGTACAAAAAAGCATGCGAATTCACGGGTTATAGCTAGTAACAAATAATTAATGTGTTCTAGTTTATCTACGCATGCCGTTAAAGTTGCGGCAGATTGCTCTTGCATTCCAGTAATTCTGACATAAAGTCAAGAGAAGGAACTTTTTTTATTATATTTCTTTTATGATTCGTCATTAAAAAGTACCTTTCACCCTAAATTTTCGTCTATCTACCATAAACCCCTATTTTTTATTTGGGATATTAATATATATAGCAAAACAACGTATGCCGGGTCAGCTAGTTGTGTATAAAAACAAACTTTTAGTGTCGGCTCAATTACTTCAGCAGACGATGAAACATGCAATGACGGTAGGTGGTGCATATTTCATCACATAACACCAACGGTACGTAGCTGCCAAAAGTTATTCCCCACTGGTTGCTAGTAAATCCACCTCAGGTTTACGCGTTTATATAAAAATACAATATTGAACGCGTTGCCCCGTCTATTGGAGCTTCCCTACTGAGTTATGGATCATAGGACGTAGTATTGACGTAATAAAGTATATACTGTATAATAAATAACAAGTGTATGCACGTGACAAAGTATATAAATATGTCTAGGTATTATCCAGAGGAATATGATGTCATGTGTCTCTACCCAGTAATTTCACTGCCCTAAATCGCATTGGCGAAACATTGCATCTCTGTACATTTTCTACCGCATATGTCCCGAAAGGTGCTCTGAGGAATTCTTCGGAGTAATACCAGCTTCTTTACTAACGCATTATCCGTTTAAAACTAAAATACCATCCTGTTCATCTGGATGTATGAAGAAAGAAAGAAGTTCCTGTCCTTCGCCGTGCGTTTTTATGGAAACTTTTTCCTACGCACAACTACAACGTGGAATCATCTTCAAGCAATAGCACTTCCGAGCAGATACAATATTGTAACCTTCAAGAAAATAGATTATTTCTTCCTAAAACGCCAGAACACACTTGTAATTCCACTGGTATCGCGGGTGCTCCACAGCGGCGGTAATCAGGTGAGCCGCAAGCTCGTTTATCCACTATACTATAAAAAATCTTACAATGCAAGCCGCTTAGCGGCTGTTTGTGTTTCTGTAATCTATTTTTAATGTATTTAAAATCAATAATAAATGATAGACCAACCTTGTTGACAGAAAAAAAAGAAGTTTTTTTATTTGTTTTTAATTAACGACGACCTCGGTGGTCTAGCGGTCTAGCACACCGCTTTGCGACCGATGGTCGCGGGTTCGATTCCTCGCACGGCACAAACATCTAGTACCCATAACACAAGCTTTAGCTAGATAACTTGGGTCTAGATGGCGCTGTGTGAATTGTCCTGAGATTATTATTGTTATAATTACGATAATTTTAAAGGTTTCATGTGCTAATACCGGCTAAAAAAAGAACTCACGCAGACTTTTTTGTATATACAAATTTACTTCGGTCAAAGGGTTATTCAAGCACTACCAGAGTTAGTATATATGTATATATATGTAAATAACGCAACTGCATTTAATTTGCAAGTCAATGGCTCCCATATATTATGTGCTACATCAATATCGGTGCGTTCAATATACATTACATTACTCTGAGTTATTACACTAAGTTTACACAATAATAGGAAAATCTCAGAACAATTCACACAGCGCCATCTAGTCCCAATCTAAACAGAATTTGTGTTATGTGTACTAAATAAGTGATATTAATACATAGGTACATTTTTTTGTAAACTTTTATTTAAATACAATACAATTTACCAATTTGGAATTTTACATTTGTAAGTGTATAACTAAGAACCTAAAATTAAAAGCTTAAAAAATATAATATATTAACTAAAATATATTATTAAAAGGTGTCCCTTTAGGCAAAGTTCCGAAGATACTGGCAGCGTTCCCTCTTTGAATAGCTAGACTAATTGTAAATACATACATAACATAATATATGTACATATTAAAAAAAATACTGTATCGTGTGAGGAATTCAACCCACGACAAATGGATATGAGGCAGTGTGCTAAATCGCACGTGAACATCACAAATAAAGAGAGAGAAGTGAGACCTCCGGCTATTGCAGTGAATTGAGAAATTGGAAATCAGTTTTCAAACAGCGATACATCTAGCTAGAGTGACATTGGCTACACTATATAGGTATGTGTAATTAATTCAATATAATATATTAAAGTATATTACATGACACTAGATAATTCATGACACAAACTAACATATCTATATATATATATATATAACTCAAAAGTGACTGACATACTGATCTATCAACGTACAGCCCAAACCACTGGACGAATCGGGCTGAAATGTGGCATGCAGGTAGATGTTATGACGTAGGTATCCGCTAAGAAAGGATATTGATTAATTCTACCCCCAAGGGAATAAAATAGGGGTTGAAAGTTTGTATGAAACTTTGCCAATTTTAAACCGATCGGCCTGAGACTTTGCATGCATAAAGCTACTATGACGTAGGCATCCCCTTAGAAAGGATTTTGATAAATTCCATCCCTAAGGGGATAAATTAACGCGAGCGAAGCCGCGGGCAAAAGCTAGTTCTATACAAATATACAAATTGTATCTATTAATTAATTTATTTCATTTGAAGGCTATTTACTAACATAGTCTATACATATAAGTAAAATTGGAGTGTCTGTTTGTAGTATTGAAATAACCATTTTTTACTGCACGCATATGAATATAAATACGGTACATATATCAAAATAACATTTGTTCCGTCTAATCTTTGAACCGGACCGATTTTGATGGGATGTTATTGTTAGGTAGCTGATGTAATAAGGAGTAACTTGGGCTACATTTATTATAGAAATTTTCGTTTATTCTAGAAACATAAAGTTAAATTCCACGAGGAGGAAGTCGCGGGTGCAGATAATAGGGCGGAGTAATAAATAAAATTAAATCGGAAAAAAAACTTACAGGTTTTCACAGATAGAAACATAATAGAAAATAAAACTAACACGACAGGTGTGTATATGTCATAAGTACTTTATATTAGCGGCATGATATTTTCAATAATAACAAACAAATTTAAGAGTTTTTTTTTATTTATTTAGGACTAACAAACAGTGATACAATATTATATATATATACAATGTGTGATGAGATGAAAGATAAATGTATCACCATCGACGTAAATCACAGTTTACTTACGACAATAATTATATAATCATGCAAATTTGTTTAGAGTGGTGAATTTTATACAAAGTTACAAATATCTACTTAAAATGCAACTTATTTATTAATATAGATATATATAGAGATTAACTGGAAAGCTATTTAAACGATTATAATATTAGTTTGATATCTTTTAAAACCGTGACAGAGTTATGAAATATCCGCGAGAAATGAGGGCAGAAAAATTAGTAGAGGTTACTTAAGTTGACCTCGCTTCCCGACTCCCTGTGGTGCTAGCCTCACATAATACAGGCAATAACTAGTGGGCACAGACTTCTCTTATAGTCTGTGTTATGAGAAATAATATCTAATATTGTATATTTTAATTGGTTTTGTGAAAACTGTAATACTGTTAATAATGATTATTAAGAAGAAAACATGTATATGAGTACATAGAATATAATAATAATTATTATACATAAAAATGTCCACATAAATACAATAAAATACATTGTTATTAATCTAAAAACAAACTGAAAACATAAAAATATATACGAGTAATAAAATATAATAGGTGTACATGTATTATCTATATAAACCATCCTCTAGAATCACTCTATCTTTAAAAAATACAGCTTCTAAATCCGTTGCGTAGTTTTATAGATTTAAGCATACATAGGGATGGACAGACAGCAACAGCGACTTTGTTTTATACTATGTAACTAACATCAATCATACTACTTTGTTGCGTAGTCTAATTTTCTAATTCTAGTCTAAGTTGTAAGCTGTTTGATGCCCATGAGTAGAGTGTGGGGGCGGAATACTGTAACACAGTTTTCTTAGTACAGGTTCCGTTCCATTCTCTTATGTTACTATATTTACAAGATGTTTACTGTTAAAAAAAAAATAATAATGGAATGGATTAAATAAATTATTATTATATATGACTACGAAAAAATAAAATCATCTGCAAGTCGAACAATTTAACAATTTAATATAAAACTATTTTAAAAATGATTAAATAAACTACAAAGGATGTAAATGATAATATTGGAATGTAACATTAAAAAATATTTTTATTTAGACCCATACTGTAATAGTCAGACTAATATAAGCTTTTTAATTTTAGGTTCTTAGTTGTACAATTAGGTTATGTAAATAATAATAATAAACTTACTATTGTTAAAATAAAATTTAACTTTATTTACTTTCAAATGTATGTGAATTAGTATCTCTGAAATATAATTATGATTAATACAAAATATTACTGTAATTTACACGCCAGAAACCGAATTTCAGCCGCCAGCTTGCTATTCCGTTAAAGAATCAAATTGTTTTATTTATTTATTTATTAAGGCTACTAATGGCCTATATTTTAAATAACTTATAGACATATGATACATATGAAATAATAATATTAATTGTTTCTCTGGTCACGGAACTGACGATGGCAATCTGCCACGGTAGCGCCGATACACCATCCCCTTTAGCCAATAGTCTTCCTTCATGAAGGTGGGCAGCATGTTGGTGGAGACCCGGGCCCAAACACAAACGCCTTGAAACTCGCGTTGTGACTTCACTCCAGCAGCGTCACCCTTAAAGTTAGTTTGGACCATATTTAGTCAACAATATCCTGCTCATTGAAGACAGAAGACAGTGAAAGCACAGAATAAAAGGCATGTGACAACATGATACTGCAAATGACAACAAATTATAACGTAATATCCATAGTGTAAGTTGCAATCGTCTGTTGTAGAAATATGTAGTAAAACAATTTATAAATATTTTAATGATAATGGTAGAGACAGTGAAGTGAGATATATGTTGTGAAACCTCTTTAGTTTAACTTTTTATATTTAAAAAGTAATGTATTATAAAATTTTGATAGTTCGTTCCTAAGATTATTGTAAAAAGTGACATTATATTTTTCTTTCTGAATTTACTAAAATATTTTATTTCTTTATATAATAGAATATATATAATTAGTAGATCGAATAGAAAGTGTCATTCATCTATAAATCCACTCATCCTATGTACCTGCTGTCCCGGAACCTATTATATCTTTATCCACAATATCATTGATTTATCCAATCCATCACATTATATATAATTTTGATTTATATTTTTTGATTAGAGAATAACAAAATAATTATAATAATCATAGGACAATTCACACAGAGCCATCTAGACCCAAGTTAAGCTAGCTAGAGCTTGTGTTATGGATACTAAATAACTGATACATATACATAGATATTTTTTTTTGTAAATACATACATATTATACATAGAAAACACCCAGACCGATACAAACAATCATACTCATAAATACAAATGTTTGAGCCGTGCGAGGAATCGAACCCGCGACCATCGGTCGTAAAGCGGTGTGCTTGACCGCTAGACCACCGAGGTCGTCAAAATAAATATAAATATCAAAAGAGTTTCTCAAACATACAAGTATGTAGTAAAACATCGTTTCTTTTACATGAAGCCAAAATGGGAAGTTTCAGAAATGATACGTCGATGCAGCAGTAGTTGATTTTTATTCCTTTTTCAAATTACACTCCACATAAATTGCGTCGCTGTATTCTACGTCTGGTCGTTTCGGTTGCCTCGAACAGAAAGAAGGCCGTTCCCTCCTTATTATCTTCCTCTTTGTTTCTATGGGTAGCGGTATGATAATGACGCTACCAACATCACGTGACTGACTATGATTCTAAATTTGAAATGCAAGTCAAGTTTTAAATTAGTCAACTGAGTGTTCTTTATGTATTGAAGCTAACAATCATGTAAAACTTAAGAAATTTCTATTAGAAAATCAAATTTCCACTTTATAACTATTGTATTGTTTTACATATGTATTTTTCACTTTTACGCAGGTAAAAATAAACAAGTTATAAAAGCAGGTTCCACTGACAATTAGCGTTTGGGTATGACAGCCTAGACACAAAGCTAAGTGGAAACCCATTTCGTCGCAGCTGTATTTTTTAAAATCATTAATTATATTTTTTTGTAATATTTAGTATGAATATTTTGTATGCGCCAAATAAATATATTTTTCTTTCATGTATAGGCGACGTTTACCACTTACCACCTGGTGGCCTGTAGCTTGTCTGCCGTTGGGATCATATTCTGTACAGTCTGCCGCAATAACAGTCGCTCTATACTTTCTATTTCCATAAAAGTACCGTTTATATAATCCAAGTGTACGTAGTGGGTCGCAGTGTATATAGCGGTCATAAATTGTGACCTTTCATAAAAGCCAAGTGTACTGCGAACGTGAAAGCGCAGTTTACAGCTACATTTCAGTTTCTAGCCTTCTGTGGAATTATGAATAACTGCCTTCCGTGGAAGGTATAATATTCTGTCTATTTGCAGCTCAGATTAATGTTCCTTCGGGATAAACAGTGACATATATCCTGTATTATTTTGAGCAATAGTTACCCGCGGTTTCGCCTGCTTTTTTGAGATAAAACATAGCTCATGTCCATCCTGGTGACAATCTATCTTCATGACAAACACCATTAATATCGCTTCAGCCGTGTCTTGAACAGGTAACAAAGTAATAAACACATACAATACATTTTCTCATATATCATATTAAATACTAGTTACTTGCCCCGGCTTCGCACGAGTGTACATGTATTATATATGTATATAAACTTTCCTCTTGAATCACTCTATCTATTAAAAGAACTTAAAGATTTAAGCATACATAGGGACGGACAAACAGCGACAGCAACTTTATTTTATACTATGTAATGATTATGATGGATTAGCATGGATAATGCATTGGTTATCTACAAATGAGCAATATCACTGTTAACCCTTCAACAACCACAGGGATATGCGGGTCCCCAATATAAAACTCAAAATTCTTAATAATATAGATGTACCGTTTGTTACCTATTCAGTTAATTAATCATTATAAACAACTATAATGGTTGTAGTTGGTCCCTATGTCTTATAGTTGTGAAAGGGTTAATAAAAGGTTGTTAAAGAATATATACAAAATTTACTCCTTACCACTTCCAACAACATGTTTCCATTATTCATTTAGTTAAGTAATCCAACCGGAAAACATATGTATAAATGTATAGAACAGTAGTCACTCCAGTTTCTACGACACATGAGTAAAGCGAGAGAAAAAAAGCACAAGTGGACTAAATAAATAAAACTCGGTGTGTTCTATGTATATTACGTATGTATTTACAAAAAAATATATCTAAGCATTTATATCAGTCGTCTAGTACCCAACATGAGCTCTGCTTACCGTGGGACTAGATGGCGCGGTATTAATTGTCCAGGGTTATTTATTAAATTTATAAAAAGAAATTTTTACGATATAGATCTGAGAATCTAGTGCAGAAAGACAGAGAAATTAAAAATGTAAATGTGTATTAATAGTAAAAATGAGGTAAGGTTGATTTCAATACTATTAACTTATTAAATTGTATTGCCTTACTACTGATCATCGCGACGGTTGACTGGTAGAGAATGCCATCAGGCATTAAGTCCGCCATCTGTACAATTTTGCGTGCAAAAGAAGCGACGGTTGACTGATAGATGATTCAATCAGGCATTAAGTCCGCCATCTGTACAATTTTGCGTGCAAAAGAAGCGACGGTTGACTGATAGATGATCCCATCAGGCATTAAGTCCGCCATATATAAGTACTATTTTCTGTGCAAAAGAATAGATAAATATGGTACACCTTACTTTATTTATATCATTACTAAACCAGTTTAGTAAAGGAAAATACGCAGTTTTAGTTTCTGTGGAGAAGTAATTCATTAATAGATTAGTAGTGAGTTAACAGTTAATCTATCAATTAGTTGTATCCCATATAATCTAATTCTTATATAAAAAAAGGTCGAAAGCAACTCGGGATATAATTATCGAAGAAACTAGCTGTTTCCTGGAAATTCGTTTACTTTTTTATTTGTCCTTATGATTCTTACGTTTGTCGCGTATATCAAGGAACAAATACTGGAAGAGTTTAGTAATTGGAGCGCCATCGTCTTGTCGAAACAGCTAGAGGCAGTGTAGTTGTTCTTGCAGTCAAATTGTAATCGATATTTTTTACCAAATAAATTAAACAAATTCAAGCGCAATCTATAATTTCTACACCCTCTCTTGACAAAAAAAGTGATTACTATCCTGTCCTGCAAAAATTTTTATAGGGGCTGGGACGGAAAAAGACAAGTGAATAAAAGAAAGGTAGTAAGAAACAAGTAACCGTCAAACAAACAATCTCTGTTAACTGAATAATACTTATCAGCATCAGGTTTTTCCTATTCCGATTTGATTCCAGATTAACTTTTGACATTCAAATGCGATCAAAAATCTTTTTTCCTTACTGTTTCTGTAGTAAGATATTGGTATGTTTAAACAAAATATATGGTGCTACAGTATAAATAATTGATGATATGTAAATGTCGCTTGTGTTCTATTATTCTCTCTTATCGGCCCGTTTACACGATTCAATGGCAATAGCAAAATAGAAGCTAATAATGATTTTTTTTTCTTATTGAGTATTAAGAGAAAAGAGGAGAGAGGAAGAGAAAAACGTATTTACGCCGACCCCAAATAAATGGGGTAAGGAAGAAGCAGATGATGATTGAGTATTAAGGTGTCGGTGACTATATTTGTCTCGCGTATTCCCCTTAAACTGAAAAGAATAATTTGCAATACCATGCTTTTATGTAGATCCTCTGATGTAGAATCACTATTTTGTGTAGATCCTCTGATCCGATTATTATATTCCTATTTATAGTATTCATATATCTCAAATTAAATTATAGTATCTCGGTATTTATAAAGTTCTGGTACTCTAACTGTAATTCCTACATACCAAGTTTCATTATTATTTATTTATTTCGCATTATTTAGTTCAGTTCATTTTAGTTTATAAAAAAAAGTACATTATTCACCCTCCAAGACATAGCTGGAAATCGGTGTTTTGCACCTTGAGTGATTCTCCACACTGAGCTATGTACCAGTTTTGTATTGCTGTAGCACACCCTTATTGAATTGTTAGATTATAGGTACTTGTCATGTGATGTTATAATTAAGCCTATATGTGTGTACTAAGATACAAATAAAAACTATTATCTATCTATCTTTTTGTAAAACCATAATAATACCTACTGGACAACAGAGAACAAACAGTGTTAAAAATTTCATGATGTTGCTGGAGGCATGGACCACAATTGCAAGAGAAGGAAAAATAGCACTAAGGATCATAAGTATTGACATTATGAGGGTTGCTGTCGAGACGACCGCCGTACCGGACAGATTATAGTGTGCCAACGCCTAAGAATATCATAAATTAATAGTTTAGAAGGGAAAAGGAGAGAACCCTACTACACACACACTTAAGACTATATTTTTCATGTAGCAAGTGAGGAAAATAAAAAGCAAAAAGAATTTAAAACAAAACGGAAAAAAGAACATGGACTTAAGTCTATGGTAAGCAAAAGCGTTATATAAAAAAAGCCCGTAAAGAGGCTGAATGAAATAGAATAGAATAGAAAATCCTTTATTCAAATAAACGTAATTTAAGCACTTTTGAATAGTCATAACATTTTTTTTAATCTACCGCTCATTTAGAAAGCTGTCTCATCATAAGAAGAACGAGCAAGATACTTGTGTGTTGCTCTTTTAAATAATCCTTGTAAGTTTACATTTACAAGTCAAAACGTGTGAATACAAACCACCAGCTAGCACTAATTTATTAGGGTCAAATATAAATAAGATTAAATCAGTCGTTGTGATAAGGGCACATCAGTCCCTACAAGCAGCACCCGTTTACGAGTATGAGCCAGCCATGACTGAAAGTCGAAGCATTCAATTGAAATGGATGTAGGCTGTGAGAATGGAGAAAATAAAGAATTAATACGTCAGAGGACGTATGACGCACTGACGCTCAGTGTCGAAGAAGTTAAAGAGTAATTGTTTGTTTTGGTATGGCCATGTAATGCGTAGGAATAAGAAGAATATTTTAAAGAATATGTTTTATAGGAATATGGATAGTTATAAGGGCAGTGGAGGGCCGAAATTTCAATGGATAGACTGTGTGAAAGAAGATATAGCAAGAAAGGGAGTGAATACAGACATGACTGCGGACGGAGGTCAATGGAAGAGAAAAATATGTTACACCAACCTCAAAAGATGAAATTGTTAGGTTCGGGTTTAGCCAGTTGGCCACAGTATCTATCTAAATACAGATTATTGTAGTAAAATAAACAAAAAAATAATAATAGTATTTCTGTATATTTAACGATGCGCAATAAATTAAGATTTAGCTTTGTGCGGTATCTGTAAAATCTATAAATATTTCAATGATTTTCAATATTGAATGTTTAGACGTCTCTCGAACGTTTGCGGACAGGAAGCAAGTTGTTCGTTTAATTTATTGGTTTTCCTATTCGAACTCAGTTAAAGATTGCCCCATTATTTGTTGGTACAGATTACAAATAGAGATCTAAACTAATAATACAATGAGAAAAGATTTGTTTTACGTTTGCAAAAAAAAAACGCTGAAACGATTATATAAATTCTTTGACAGCTAATTCGTTTATCAGAGAGTGAATGTTTTTTTAAAATGAAATACTTATTCCAGCATGCCTTCGTATATTGGAATTACCCAGCCGTATCTCATATTTTAAACTAAAACAAAGCTTACAAAATAAACTTGTTGACTGAAATAGATTACATAGATGACTTTCATCAAAGTCTATATCACAAAGTATGTGATTATGAGTAAACATTTTAAAATCTTTACTTAGTTAAGTTTCATACTCGTTATTCTCGTATTAATATTATAAAGCTGAAGAGTTTTTTTGTTTGTTTGTTTGTTTGAACGCGTTAGTCTCAGGAACAACTGGTTCGAATTGAAAAATTCGTTGGATAGTCCATTTGTGGAGAAAGGTTTTAAGCTATATAACATTACTCTACCATCAATAGAAGCCAAGCATCAGTGAAAAATGTTACAAAAACGAGGAAAATTATTCATATTTGAGAGCTTTCGTTGCGTGCGCTGCGTAAATGGTTCAAGTTACCCAAAAAATATGTATGAGAGAATTATTGCTCTTTAAATTATCTAAAAAAATGTCCGCGAGAGTATATGTCTATCTCATAAGTTTGACTCACTATAACCTCTTTTATGGTAATCAAATTTGGTCGAAATTAAAAAGATAATCTCGATAGTGTTTTTGATAACCACGCGAACGAAGTCGCGGGCAGAGCTAGTTCCGTATAAGCGGCAGACTAAAATAATGACCTTTAAAAAGTTATATTAAATTTATTTGAATGAATACGATATCTACTTGTTAGTCATAGGTTATCTAATATTACTTACGGAAACGTGGTTGCACCAAAGATAAACTTATACATACAAGAACTTCTTAGTTACAGATAGGGTTGCCAACTCTAGAAAGGACCAACCCGGGAGAAATTTAGAGGGGGGGGGGGGGAGGGCTGAGAAAGAAAATCGTTAATTAATTTTAAAATTTATATTTATTTTGAGCACCATCTAATATTTGTCGGTTTTTCACCAATAAATCATAAAAGTTTTTACATGGAAAATCCAAGTTTGTTAGTACTTGTAACTCTGCTTTTACTAAAGAAATACTCATTCGGTTTCTTTCGAAATGCGAGTGAATAGCAATTAATTTAAAAAAAACTGGAGGATTTCTCTGCTCTCCGCGAGGTTGGAAGGTTGACCCTTATTACCGGAATCTCCCGGGTAATCCTGGAGGGTTGGGAACCCTAGTTACAGATCAGACGCCGAGTGCTTTGTTATTGATATGTTATGTATAGTGATATTTATCTCTACAAAACGTTTGATACAATTATTGAATGAATAAAAAATATTTTGTATTGAAATAACTAACCTATAGGAACTTCTGTCGAATTATATTTAACAATCTAAATATATATATAGTTTAAACATCACAATATGTATTTTTTTATGAATACCTATATAATAATTTATGTATATATACATATTCTGACATATAAATAATATATTATTTATTTATATGTCAAAATATATATAAATAAATAAATTATTATCATTGAAAAATAAAAAAAATAGTTAAATTCATGTCTCAATAAAAGAGTGTAAATTAAGTGTAACTCAATTTACAGTATAAAAATTATGTCTAAAACGGTAACAAAATTCAAATTCAAATTAAAAAATCTTTTATTCATGTAGGACATTTTAGCCGCTTATGAACGTCAAATTTATTAATTAAAATATATTTGTAATTAAAATAAGTAAACATAATAACATTTGTTTAGGTACATAGTATTTGTATTGTAGAGTCAATCGACAAATTAATTTTAGAGCTTTTAGAAGGCAGGTAGAGGGGTGAAAGGGTTGTATGTATTTTTGAATACTAAAATAAAATTCTTGTTAAATGATGTAAACAAAAATTGGGGTGAACAACCCTCATTACTTATGCGTATAAAAAGTAGTTACGACGGAGGTGTTTTATTACAAACACTAGAATTTTATATATATTAGAATAATATAGTAAGCGATGACCTTACTTGTTATTTATACATACATATAAATAAAATTGGAGTGTCTGTTTGTAATATTGAAATAACCGTTTTTTACTACATGCATATGAATATAAATACGGTACATACATCAAAATAATTATTTTTCTTAATTTTTGTCTGTTTGTCTTCGTCCGCGTGGAATTTAACATTATTTTTCTAAAATAAAATATTTTTTCCAAACTAAAAGTGGACTAAGTTACTCCTTATTACATCAGCTACATGCCAAAAGTAGTTCCGTCAAAATCGGTCCAGCCATTTCAGAGATTAGCCGGATCAAACATACAGACAGACAAAAAATTTAAGAACATTTTTTCTTGTGTATGTACCGTATGCATATTTATATGAATGTAGTAAAAAACGGTTATTTCAATATTACAAACGGACACTCCAATTTTATTTATATGTACAAATAAAAGGACTACGACATAATCATAGTTGCAACAACCAGTATATCCTACGTTCCAAAATACATACAGTTGTTTTGGTCTAGACTTGGCGGACTGGTTCGTGTAGGCGTGGATACATTACATTATAGATAAATACATCCGTAGTCATTTTAGTCAAGGATTCCTTTTTAACTTGAATGGTAAACAAGCTGACGCTCCGCCTGATGGTAATTGGTAACAACCAGATATAGGAACAGCACTGTTACTGGAGCGGGAACACAACTACTATTTTAATAAAAACCAAATACTAGTAAAAATGTGTATTCTTCCCAAAAGGGCTCACAGCAAGGAGTAACAAAACAATATATAGTTAGTCAAAAGTGACGTATAAAAAATTGATAAAAAAAATATAGAGTTTATAAAAAGAATGGTAGACAAGCTGCCAGTAGCAAGCACTATGGGCATTATATTATGACGTCACAGCGTCGTATAGTCCCAAGATAAGCAGAGCTTGTGTTATGGGTGTTAGATAATATACATGTTGATATAAATACTTAGATATTTTTTGTAATTACATGGAATACATCCAAACAAACAACCGTATTCATGAAGAATACAAATAATAGCATATGCGAGGAAGCGAACCCGGGATCATCGGAAGTAAGGCGGAGTACTCAACCGCTAAGCCACCAAGGTCGGCATATATACATATGCAGATTCCAGTTACGTAATGTTTTAAGTTTGACGCGGTTATTATTTATAAGTATACCCGTCATCATGGCCGATGAAACACTGCCGAAGTATCGGGAACTCAAGAAAAATAAAACGTGGTAAGGTCCCGTGATTTACTAATTACAGTTACATAATATTTTGTATTTTTTTTATATAATTAGCGTGTGACATTAGTAGTCCCTCTTAAGCGTCGACATAATCGAGAATCGACATAAGGGCCATGTCAGTTTGTACGGCCTGGTCTCGTATTTAGTTTCGCAAACTGCAATTCTCAGAATCTAAATAAGTATAATGAATCCTTCACACTGTATGTACATTACACAGTTTTAGACTTCATATTCACTGACTAATCTATATAATACGTGAAGCAAAAACTTTATATCCATTTTTAAGAAAATTCCGCGGACGAAGGGTTATGAAATTTCGCACATTTATCATTACATAGTATAAAACAAAGTCGCTGTCGCTGTTTGTCCGTCCCTATGTATGCTTAAATCTTTAAAACTACGCAACGGATTTTGAAGTGTTTTTTTAAATAGATAGAGTGATTCAAGAGGACGGTTTATATGTATAATCATGGCACTCAATGCGCGAAATAGCCATTATTATTGCTAAAAGTTGCATATAGATGGCGTGATTGGTATCGATGGAATTCTTCATAGTTTTGCAAACGTTTTAAAAAACAAAACTGTGTTTTCAAAATAGTTTAATCCATTTTTAAAAAAATATATATACATGTTAAAATGAAATAATGCGTTTAGAAAAGTAATTTTCATATATTTACTCATTTTGTTATTTTCCAGTACTTAATTACACTTTAATCAGTGCTAATACGGGGCTCAATGTTTTCAAAATGCTTTCATAGATGGCATTGTTGTCATTTGTATCGGCCTAATTAAATGTCTTTTTTATATTTTCCAATAATAAGCACTTAATATATTATTATTGTAAATTAAACATATAAAAAAGTTTAAGTAAATTAAAAATAGCCGAACAAGCAAATAATACTATTTCCAATAATACTTATGTATGAAGTGTTGTCATATTAAAAATAATACATGTATTATCGATTTTTTTTAATAATCGATAACAGGATTTTATTACAGCGCATTATTCGATGATGCTTTTAATGAGTCGTTGTGAACAGTAAATTTTCATTATTTTGTATTAAGTATAGCAGTATTCCGTTTCAAAGAACGGAATATAGTAGTACATTATTAGTGTCGTTGGTTATTTACATTTGTACTGAAAAATCGATTACATAATAATTTAAAATATCGAGTACGAATCGTAGCTGTCTTCGAATACTGGCAACTGGTAAGATTAAAATAGTTTAAAAAAAAAGAGAGAAATCGACCCTAACTCGAATACCATAAAGTTTATTTTCCTTTCTCATTAATATCATAGCAGTTTGTTTTTAACTTGCGTATGACTCTGTGGTATGATGTTTAACGTGTATTGTTATTGTACGGTGCATACATTTCAAAAATTATATTTTAATGTAGGTACAAACATTTCTTTCATACATTTCATACATGTCAAAAATTATCTTTTAATGTAGGTACATACATTTCTTTCATACATTTCATACATGTCAAAAATATCTTTTAATGTAGGTACATACATTTATTTCATACATTTCATACATTTCAAAAATTAACTATTTATGTAGGTACATACATTGTTTTCATACATCTCATACATTTCAAAAATGAACTTTTTATGTAGGTACATACATTTCTTTCATACATCTCATACATTTCAAAAATTATATTTTAATGTAGGTACATACATTACTTTCATACATTTCAAAAATTATATTTTAATGTAGGTACATACATTTCTTTCATACATTTCATACATGTCAAAAATTATCTTTTAATGTAGGTACATACATTTCTTTCATACATTTCATACATGTCAAAAATTATCTTTTAATGTAGGTACATACATTTCTTTCATACATTTCATACATTTCAAAAATGAACTTTTTATGTAGGTACATACATTGTTTTCATACATCTCATACATTTCAAAAATTATATTTTAATGTAGGTACATACATTTCTTTCGTACATTTCATACATTTCAAAAATGAACTTTTTATGTAGGTACATACATTTCTTTCATACATTTCATACATGTCAAAAATTATCTTTTAATGTAGGTCCTTACATTTCATACATTTCAAAAATTTCATACAATACATTTCTTTCATACATTTCAAAAATTATCTTTTAATGTAGGTGCATACATTTCACACATTTCAAAAATTTCATACAATACGTTTCTTTCATACATTTCAAAAAGTATTTTTTAATGTAGGTACATAACACCCCATGTCAGACCCCTTATATTTGGAAGAAACTTAAAAATAATGCCAAAAATATTAGATGAATATATTTTTAATACGAATATTGTTTTATTTTTGTTCATCAACTTTATCCCTCACTAACAATACTAGTAGTCTCTCTGGTTTATACCGCTAAAGATATTGAAAGATATACGAGTAATTCAGAATGTTATCAAGTTCAAAATAAGCACACATTACTTGCTTAGATAACAGAGTAATATTACTAGTAATAAAAACATTTGTAATACCCATATGTATACTACGTATGTATAGTAAGTACTTACGCTGCGGCGCCGTGAGACTCGTCTAAGTACTTCATCTACTCATCTACGCGCGGTAACCGCGCCGACCGACCAATAGGATAGCGCCTCTCGTGTTTCCAGAAAGTTCGCTCCTAACGGACGATATAGTAGTAAGGCAATGAGTGTCCCAGTGATATCATTATAATATTTTCTCGTTAAATTTTATTGTAATATACTTGCAATTTCGCACTAAATAACGTGTTACCCCGTTACACATTTCTAATAATGAAAAACCTAGACCGACCCTGTTCACTTAATCTTACAAGATCTGACTTTAAAAATTACGATATCCTCATATAGCCTTTCATTTCCCCTTTCAATACTTTTTCGCATTAAAAAGTAGCCTTTCTCAGGGTCTACATTATCTGTCTACCAAATTTCAATTAAATCAGTTCAGTAGTTTTGGCGTGAAAGCGAGACAAACAGACAGACTGAGTTACTTTAGCATTTATAATATTTGTAAGAATATCGCTATTAAAAATAGGGGTTGGTGAAAGACGGGTGAAAATTTAGGCGTGTATGTATTTTCAATGTAACATTATAAATAAATAAAAAATTGTCCATAATACAAAAAAATATTTTTTCGGGGTAGGCCACCCCTATGACTTAGGGGTCTAAAAAATAGATAACAACCCTACCTCAGACCTGGGAAATACATATCAAATTTCATCAAAATGTGGGAGAAATATGGCAACTAACACTGTGATACAAAATTTATATATAAGATATAGCGGAATTCTCATCAGGTAAAAGAGGGGTATATCGTAGAATACATGAGGTATATACCAGTAAATTAATTGTAGCTAAAATCAGTCTCATACATATAACGATTGAAATAAAAAATCGTATAGCCCGATTTTGATACGTACGAGTATAAATGTATCAAAATCAGGCTATACGTATAGCGCAGACGCGTTACAACATATCAAAAAAAATAGGCATGGAATGTAAAATAAACCATAACACAATAGGTATATACATTGGCACATAAGCCATATCTGCAGAGTGTCGGCTAACGATATTATACCTACACATTTACATTGAATCTTGAATCGTCCCTAATGAGGTACACGATACAGTTACCTACATATCTATTATATACATATCTTTGCAAAACAGATGTCATGTAGACTGAATTCACTGCCATCTATTTTCATGCTTTGTTACTAAGCACCCACTAGTAATCCGAACTGCTTCAGATCTAGCGACATCTAGCGGCTACGGTGGCGAAATAAAATAGCCCGAAGAATAGCCCGAGTTAGGAAGGAACCATTTTCTTGTATGGGATGGGGTATCTGTATGTAATATTATGTTATCTGTGGTATAATATATGTACACCCACGCGAAACCGGGGCGCGTAGTAGTTTGTATAGAGAAGTAGCGCGAAATGTTAATATTTTATAAAATTGTGTATAAAAAGTTAAATACAATAATTAATAAAAAGCATACATAGGGACGGACAAACAGTAGTGGTTTTATAGTACGTAATAATCTATATATTTACGAAAAAAATATGAATGTATTTGTATCCTAGATGTTATCTACATAGTACCCATAACACAAGCTCTAGCTAGCTTAACTTGGGTACAGATGGCGCTGTGTGAATTGTCCTGAGATTATTATGATCGAATTTCGACCACAGAGCGAGCACTAGTTTAGAGAATTATGCATGCAAATCTAATCGGCTGCAAGCTGCAATAAATTATACCATATAGATACTAGTGGTCAATCCAGACTTCATACGGGTGGACATTTCCGCTATTCTGCAGCGTATGGGGTAACATACATTTTATGGTTGTCTAGTGCAGGCACCAGTTATCCACAAATTTGTATTTTAGTATTAAATTTTACATGCCCAAATGGTTCTGTTACACTGCCTATTATGTCAATGTTTTTGTGGAGAAATTTATTTATTTATTTATTTATATACACACTATCATCACAGGTATATGCCCAATATAACAGTGCATTCAATATTACCCTAACCCGCTTATAGTCAGTGCGGTCGACTACGCACCGAGGAGTTATATCCGACATACACGACAACGTCGCCCGAGGCACGTTCTCATTGACCCCGACGACCCCATAACGGCAACCTCCCCACGGGCCCACCCGTTCCATCCCGACCACACTTTTACACACACACACGACACCGTCCTCGCCGGCGAAGACGACGACCTCCAACACACCATATCCATCCAATTCAAACGGGGATCGGAATTACGACGGCCTGAGCCGAGGTTCGAACCCCTAGTGGTGCCCTCAGACTAAAGTCGTATCCGTCAGGCAGGAGATGGCCTTCAGCCGCTCCATAAGCCCTTCCGCGGATTTGGAGTGCCATCTGCACTCGCTCCCTAACGTCCGGTGAAGCTGTAAAGGCCAGCCGGCCAACAGCATTAGAGTAATCCGAAAAAAAAAAAAACAAAAAATCCAATATTACAACACCGGTTTGGTAACATAGCATACAATGCGGTCCTTGTGGATTCACACAGACTACATACAAAATCCGTTACATAATATATTATGAAATAAATGTAACATATTATATTCATTAATTCATAATTTTAGAGCCACACTCTTGTCTGTGGAGTTCTTACCACTTTTCACGATCTTCCATCATGCTCTTTTAATGTATGTAAAAGAGCATGATGGAAGATCATGATGACGACGACACGACTCCATTTCTGTCTTTAATTTGTTTGACGTCATTGTGCTTTGGTCTTCCCCTCCACCTCTTTCCTTCTATTTTTTCCTAAATAATAATTTCCATAAATTCATTGTGCCACATCAAGTGTCCTAACATTTTCCTCGTTTATTTTCTATTGAAATTAATTTTATTGTATTTAATCATATTATTATGCCTATTTTACATCTTGGGTTAATTATATTATGGAATATTTAGTCCGGATACCTATTTATTTCTATTAATAAATACAGCATTATTCAGAGTAATAATAATAATAATAATATCACGACAATTCACACAGCGCCATCTAGTCCGCAATTAAGCTATCTAAAGCTTGTGTTACGGGTACTAGAGAACTGATACAAGTACATAGATTTTTTTTTTCGTAAGTACATACATATTATACATAGAAAACACCCAGACCGATACAATCATACTCATGTTTGTGCCGTGCGAGGAATCGAACCCGCGACCGCGACGTAAAGCGGTGTGCTAGACCGCCAGATCACCGAGATCGTCAAATAGTATTGTAATAGTGACATAATTTTTGAAATCGTTCGGTTTCCAGTGGCGACCGTGAGGAGGATATTCCGATATGATACAGTTTTAACAGTGGGACCAATATTCTTCATTACAAACAATTCTCCCGCCATTAAGAGGGGATCAAACCTGCGACTATCGGAAGTAAGGCAGTGTGCTATTGGGACGAGGTCATAAAAATTCGTTTCACATCTTCATAGGATTACTTTATCAGATAACAATATCAACATCTGGTACAGGCTGTACTCCAAATAATGTAAATAATGGTATCTGTAATGATACAGTGGAGTAACTTGAAATAGTCACACTCGTTGTAAAGTTCAAACTACATATATACATATATATACGTATATGGACGATAATAATGTCCTTGAACAATTAATACAGCGCAATCGAGTCCCAAGCTAAGTAGAGCTTGTGTTATGGGTACATTTTTTTTGTAAATACATATATAATATATACAGAGGGGGAAATGAGATTGTCAGTAATGTTAACTGATGACCCCTTTGTTAGCAATATTTCATGGCATGTTGGCCCTGGAAACTAACAGGATAAATTCCTGGTGAATTTGTCACGATGGGCTAACTGACCTGACCTCATCTTGTCGGCCTCCACTAAGGCCCCGCCATCCGCCAAATATATACACAGAAAACATCCAGAACGAACGATAAACAATCATACTCATGAATACAAATGTTTACACCGTGCGAGTATCGAACCCGCGACCGTTGGAATGACGGTATAATATAATTTACCTACTATGTGATGTAAATATAGTAAACTATTTATCTACTTTATTAACTTAAGTACTTAAAACAATTATTGTAAAAAATGCTTGTCTGGTTGTCTGTACGTTTGGGCATGCTAATCTCAGAAACGGCTTAACCGATTTATATATAGTTTTCATCAATATATGTGGTAAGTTTTACGTCAAATTTTGTGTTTGTTTCATTCCAATTGGTTTACAAATAAAAAAATTATACGGGTTCATATGAACTCAGCTATATTGTGAAGACACCCTAATTTCATGTGGGTTGTACTGCGACAACAGGCAATCAATCCATAATGCAAATATTACAATCAATAATCTAATTGCTGAATGAGACGAGCCTACGTTATCACATTTCGTATTAATTAATGAATCTTAAACACCTGAGTAAATAAAGATTCAGTGCTACCGAGTTTATAAAACAACGAATAACAATACGTAAAATACATTATTCATTGTATTGATACAGTATGGATTTTTGAAATTAGTACAAAATACGAGCCTGAACATGTTCTTTATTAAAAAGATTATTGAATTATGAAATTAGAACAACGTACGAGACTGAACATGTACTTTATTCAAAATATTAATGAAGTATGAATTTTCGAAATTTGAACAACGTACAAGACTGAACATCTTCTTTATTAAAAAGATTATCGAATTATGAAATTTTGAAATTAGAATAACGTACTAGACTGAACATGTTCGTTATTCAAAATATTAATAAATTATGAATTTTTGGAATTAGAACACGTAGTACGAGACTGAACATAGTCTTTATTCAAAATATATATATGTATTTTATTTTATTTGGTTAAAATTTTTTTCACTTACAATCCTTTCTATCGTACTTACATTCTTTCCAATTTACAAAAGTTAACCTTTATGCAACAGTTTTTACCCGACTTTGTCTGCATTTTCATTACATAGTATAAAACAAAGTCGCTGTCGCTGTCTGTCCGTCCCTATGTATGCCTAATTCTTTCAAACTACGCAACGGATTTTGAAGCGGTTTTTTTAAATATAATAGATAGAGTAATTCTAAAGGAAGGTTTATATATATAATGCATGTAAACCTGGGTGAAGCCGGGATGAGTAGCTTGTTAGTAGTGATACACTTTTGTATTTAGAATATTACTAATATTATAAACAGAAGTTTGTGAGTGTGGATGGATGTTTGTTAATCTTTCACGCAAAAATTACTAAATTGTTTTTAATTAAACTTTATTTTATTAACTTTAATAATATAGGGCATACCTCAGAATAACACATAGACTATAAATAACCGCGGGCACAACTAGTTTCTAATATCATAATAAATAAACCTAGACAATTAATACAACGCCATCTAGTCCCACGGTAAGCAGAGCTTGTGTTATGGGTACTAGACAACTGATATAAGTATATATATATATTTTTTGTAAATGCATACATAATATACATAGAAAACATCTAGACCGACACAAACAATTATACTCATGAATACAAATGTTTGCACCGTACGAGGAATTGATATTCGAACCCGTGATCATCAGAAATTTTTAAAATAAATAAACAAAAAGGTTCCTTTTTTTATTTATTTTAAAAAATTCTGATGGTCACGGGTTCGAATCTAAACTAGCTAAACCACCGAGGCCGTCAAAATAATATTACTAGGTATTATGTTTGCTATTTTAAAGATTATAACTTCAGTGAATTAAATACAATACGCTAAGATCAACAAATACCCGCAACACAGTATCAGATTAAATAAATCAAATTTGGAGTTGAAACCATTTCAATAGATTTGAAACAATGATAATATAATTAATCAGAGTATAATTAATTATGGAGTCATTGTTCGATAGTGTTCAGATAGTTTATGTTTACATATAATTGTTCACTACATTGATCTTATTCAGCTATGTGGCTCGTAGAATTAGTGATGCCAGCTCGGTAGTTTTACCACGAGATCTGGCAGTTTTACCCCATTTTTGGTGAGAAAAAATTGTGTCTGATGCCTAATGCATGACTATTGACTCTTTCAAAGAAAAAAATGCATACAAATACTGTTTTTGTAGTTTTAACAGGAGATCTGGTAGTTTTTACTTGACTTTTGGCGGGAAATAATGGTGCCTGATGGCTAATGAAAATAATTAATACAAATAAAAACTATAATTTTCTATATGTTTATTTTGTATATACTATATTGTTTATTGGAAAATTGTAGTATTTTTGTTATTGTGTACTTTTTTAACATTTACATGTATTAACTTTATAGTTGTACATAATTAAAATGTAATTCATTAATTATTACTAAGGCATAATTTAAAATAACTTATTTATCATACTTGTATATGGTAGGTATATATAAATTGGAACACAACGACTATTTTATTAAAAATCAGAATAGAAAAATGTGTATATTTCCCAAAATGGCGCACAGCGAATAGTAACAACAGTTAGTCAAAAGTGACATAAAAAAACCGATATAAAAAATACAAAGTTTATAAAAAGAATGGTAGACAAGCTGCCAGCAACAATAATCGTTATTTTTTAATTATAATATATCATAAAATCGCGAAAATGGTCTATTTGTTCGTGAAACTGTCGTGTAAAAATGACTAAAGGTAGGATGAAGTTTTAACAGTACATATTATTAAATATATCTTAACATATAGGCTAAATGATACACTCGAATTAGATTAATTTTGTGACAATTTTTAATACGCCACTTACAATGTTATCAATTTATTATGAATCAAATAATGGAATTACGTCGAATATATGAAATTTGTACTTACTGGCAGCTTGAGTATCATCTTTTATAATTTTTTTATATTATTTTGATATTCCTGTTTTTATATCTCCTTTTTACTTAACTGTGATCAGTTTCATGAATTCGTATTACAATATTTATTTCCTAGTTGTCTTAGATAATCCCATAGAATTCTCGCTCCATTCGCAGATGCTTTATTTATTGTATGCAGCACTCTTTATTATGTATGATTTTGTGGAGAAAAATAAATATATATTATTATTATTGTTGTCATTTAATTATCATCAAACAGATGGCGACCTACAAATATGTAATGAAGACATGGACAAAGTCGGGGGCATACGTGTATACGAGTATGTTATTGTAATATAGATATGAACGACGTCGGGGGCATCGCTAGTACTATAAGTGTATACGTTATAAAATCGTAATAAACCAGCGTCCGTACATTAAATATTTAAAAATTATATGTACGTTGTATTTACATATGTAAGAACAAAAAAAAATGTTTTTAGAATTATTGTGTATTTGCGTATGCTAACTTTGGAAATGGCTTAAATGATTTGAGTGCAGTTGATATACATCAGTATCAAACCTCCTGTAAAATTTAATGTTAATTTCAACGACACGCAAGTTCCTTACTCATTCTTTCTATAATGAATCTGCGTTCCGAAAGAGTGGTGGAATCAAAAAAATATCCAAATGTCTATTACTTATATGTATGTAAAAGTTATATGTATTAAGTATGTATAAATTATGTATTAAGTTTATATTTAATAAAAAATATTTGTTCTATTTCTCTCTTCTCTCTCTTTTTTACCATTTATTGTAGAATAAAAAATATGACTATTCAAAATTAATTAACTTTAAGTTTATTTAAATAAATATTACGCCTATTCTATTCTCTTCTTCTTCTCTATTCTTTCATTCTAATTTCAAACAAAATAGTTAAAAACTATTGTTTCTCCACCACGTATCACCATGTACCTAACACGAAAAAAATTCGCAGCTAGTTTAAATTAAGGTATATATTTAATGTAAAATTGTAATTTATTGGTTTTATAAGTATATTTATTAATTAGGTACGTTTTTAGTATAAATAGTGGGCATGCTCAATCGTTGTGGGCAACACTGTCTAGATCCAAACTCAGTATTCTGCCGTCTGTGGAGCCGGTCACAGTGTTCACTGTATGCTCTCATATCGTACTTTTACCATTGAAAAATATATAAAAAACATTCAATGACGTTTAGCCGAGATGGATTATTGTTGTTATAGTTTCGAAGTGTTTTGAATGTGTTTCAAATTGTGCGAACATCTGTGAATCGGATGTTTGTGTGAACATTTCAACGATTTCTGTAGTAAGTTTTTTTGAGATTTTATTATTTATTATATTTAATCAATATTATAGTTATTATATGAATAAATATATAAACTTGTTAAATAAAATTTTAGTTACTTATGTTCGTTAAATTTGAATTGAATTTAAATAGAAATTTCTTATTTAGTTGCATTTATCATATAACAATCGAAAGTCGGCGTTTTTGTGAAAAATAAATGTTTTTCAAGGATAGTTATGAAAATTATAAAATATTTTGTTTAAATTTTGAATATAATATCAATATAAACTTTATGCTTTAAAAATAATAATTAATTTTGATTTCAACAGATTAAAAAGGGTTTTCGTTTGGACTCTACCTATTTATTTTGAAATTATATGAAGCGGTTGTTTGTGTATAAAATAAATATTGTTTTAGGTATAGTTATGAAAATTATATTGTATAATTTTTAAAAGTTTTAGTAACTAACTATATTCAGTAGATAGGTATAATATACATATGTAGGTAGAGTTTTTATTATGAATAGATATATTATCACCCAAGTCACTTGCACTTATTATATTAAGCTATTATGACGATGATAAGATGGTTTGGTTTACACAATAACTTTTAACCGACTTCAAAATAGGACAATGTGCACTATGTAATTTGTACATCTATATAATTTGTTTTATATTTTATGCTTTCAGCAGTAGATTAACAGCGTTTCATTATTAAAAATTGACACTTTTTCGGTTTGTCTTTGTCAAATAAATAAATGTAAAATTTTATCAAAAACTTATTAACATCTCTCTACGTCTCTTCATTAACATCAAACATCATCAAACTCAAACATCAAACTCATCTCATCAAACTCAACATTAACACTCATCAAACTCAACATTAACAGAAAGGGTTCATAATAATTAATGAACACGATTCATTTATTTTTTATTTCGTTTTGTTTGTAACTATACGCGAGCTACGATATTACGTTGCCGATTTTAATGATTCTTTTAATCGACATGAATACCTATTTTAATAATGATAAATTTATTTTATTAATTACTGTTATATATCTAGCACAGTTGTAATCCAGCACTTGATCTATCTGTCTACTAAATTACTTTAGAAACTGTCTTACATATAAGTGTTTGAGTAATAAAAAACAAATTATTTATTATTATTATTATATAGGTATATTTTGTACTATTATTCTAATTAATATTGTGCACCCGTAGTTAGAATATGTTGTTAATCATAAATATATTCATATTTAAAATAAATAAACGCACAAATAAATAAATATATGAATATATAATAATCATCATCATCATCATCATCATCATCATCATCATCAGCTCACTACTCCAGTCGGCTGTGCTGGACATAGGCCTCTCCCAAGGCACACCACTGGGCACAACCTTCAGTCCTTCTCGTAGTAATACTAGTCTCCTATAATATTAGTTCAAAATAGCTAATATAAATTCGATAATCTGTGCCCGTATTTGGTATCTTTGGAATGCTTTAAGAAGCGCTTTGTAAGTCAGTCGGATACCTATATAGTTATTTGCATAATGTGGGTTTATTCGTACCTAAACTTTATACTTAAAACTAGTAGGTATATATCGCCGATCTCAGTGGTCTAGCGGTTTAACACACCGCTTCACTTACTATGGTCGCGGGTTCGATTCCTAGCACGGTGCAAATATTTGTAATCATGAGTATGATTGTTTGGATTTGAGTGTTTTCTATGAATATTATGTATGTATTTATAAACAAAAAAATTAATTATGTGTTGTTTAGTACTCATAAGAAAAGTTCTTCTTAACCTCGGACTAGATGGCGTTGTGTGACTTGTCTATGGATATTATTATTATTATTATGTATGTATTTAAAAAAAATATATGTAAATATTTATATCAGTAATCAATGTCTAGGTACCCTTAATACAAGCTCTGCTTAGCTTGGTACTAGATGGCGTTGTGTGAATTGATTCGAGATATTATTATTATTATTTATGTATTTACCAAAGAAAATTCATTTAAATATTTATATCAATAATCTTTGTTTAATCTTTTAACACAAGCTCTACTTAGCTTGACACTAGATGGCGCTGTGTAGATTGTTCAAGGTTGTTATTATTTATTACATTATAGTACAAAATAATACAAACACAAATTCCAGAAAAATCCAATTCGTCCTCGTTTTTTTAGAAGAAAAGTAATAAATAAGGTTTTAATCTTGTCAATATAGAGAAGATGGGCGGAGCGTAAACAGTATTTCAAACAGAAATTGCGTATTGTTTTTTTCGTCCACGTTTCTACATTGTATAATCACTTCAAATGCTAATCATTTGGTAATTTGACTTTTATTATAAACTAGCGGACCGGCCCGGATTCGCACGTGTTTTTATTCCTTGGGTGGTACCTTTATTGAAGTTTAACTAGTGATGTGTATTCTTTATATTCATTCATTCATTCATAATTTAAGATTATTACATTATTAAAGTTTTAGCAGTAATCCTTACGTTTTACATACATAATTTAAGAGCCACGCTCTTGTTGGTGGAGTTCTTGCCACTTTCCACAATCTTTCATCACGCTTTTTAAATGAAAGAGCGTGATGTAATGGATAAACTTACTAAAATACAAATCTTCTTGTAGATAATTTATCTAATTTAATATTACCAGCTACCCCGTCCAACTTCGCACTGATGTATATGTAAAACTTTAAATGCATCTAAAAGTTCCTCTTGAATCACTCTATCTATAGCTAAAAACTGCAGGTAGTTTAAAAAATCTGACCGAACAGACAGCGGAAGTGACTTTATTTTATACCATATAAAGATGTGTTATTCTGATGTATAAGCTGTATTACTGTAAAGTTTAATTAAAATCCGTTCAGTAGTTTTTGCGTGAAAGAGTAACAAACATCCATTGATCCATCAATTCTCACAAAATTTCGTGGTTATAATATTAGTAAGTATTGTTAAGTAGCCAATGGATTTTTGGATTTGCTTTGTATCTGTACCTTATATGTGCCCTTTAACGAATATAAAGGTTTTACATATAAAACTAATATATGCGTAGATAGATACGCATATATTAGTCTGTACTTCTAAAGGTAGCAACTAAACACTAAAATCAAACTAATCAAACTAAACAAAAAACGTCCGCCTACACGACACAACGTTTAGACTTTAATTTTAGAAATCACATTGAACCCATAAAGTAATGTTTACATTCACCGATCCAGAAATGTATATACACACAAATTTGGATTCGTGAATGAATCATTTGAAAATCTCCCGAACTGACTTTGAATAAACTTCTCTTTGAATATCTAATCTAAACTAAGATATTTATTTTTTTTCGTTTGTGATGGTTTAACACAAAAATACTTAACTGGTTTTTAAAATCTTTCAGCTATAGAGTTTGCAAGCCTCGGTAGTCTAGCGGTTTTTAATATTGTATTTACTTTCGATAGTTCTGGGTTTGACTTGTATCGTAAGACAAGTCAAACCCAGAACTATGGAAAGTTACGTTATCAGTGAGTAACATGACTATTTTAATAACCGACTTAAAAAAGGGTTTTCAATTCGACTATATATTTTTTGTATTGTTCACCAATTTTGTATTTTTTTTTCAATTCTAAGCTGATGCTTCCTATGTGATCCCATGTAAATTTTATCACAATCAGTCTAGCAGTTTTGATGTATGCACATGTAGTTACAATAAATAATAATACATATAAAGATAAACATTAAATATAATTAACCAGTAAAAAAACTAAAAATTCTTGTTCACGCATCAGTGTTATCTGATAACGTACAATGAATACAGTTTACCATTGTACATAAATGAAGTACATCATTGGTTGTGTTGCTGCACTGTAAATAGGAGAGAGAATAGCTTAGTGTGATTTTTTGCCTAAGAAGCAAACACTAAGTGAGTTTTTGTGAAACTTAAGTCGGTTTTTTAGTGAGCTGAACACCTCATAATAATAATCTCAGGACAATTCACACAGCGCCATCTAGACCCAAGTTAAGTTAGCTAAAGCTTGTGTTATGGGTACTAGATAACTGATACAAATACATAGATTTTTTTTTTCGTAAATACATACATAATATATATAGAAAACACCCAGACCGATACAAACAATCATACTCATGAATACAAATGTTTGCTAGAAATCGAACCCACGACCGTCGGACGTAAAGCGATGTGCTAGACCGCTAGACCACCGAGGTCGTCAAATGGTTGCCAAATGACCATAATTAAGTTAAATTATAAGTTTGAACATTATTCAGGTTCTAATGACAAAAGAGTATATGTGACTTATACATATGGTAGAGTATGTAATGTTTTTTTTAATAATTAGTATATAGTAAGTATAATTTTTATTGCATAATTAAAATAAATATTATCATCATATATTCCTTCTCTATATAAACATGGGGGGGGGGGGGGGCATTTTAAGGACGTTTTCATCCCAGTACAAGGTATGAGTTATACAAAAAATATGAAGAAGAAGAATGAAGATGTACGTGATTTTATCAGATATTTATATCGTTGTGCGAGAATAAGTGTTTTAAGGTAGTCAATCCTCTTTGTGGCAATCTAATAGAGATTGTATGACGTTGCAGTTAAATACAAAATAACATATAAAAAACCGGTGCGGAGCCGAGCGACCCGTTAGATTGCAAATTTTCTGAGTGCTGTTAAGGAAACGGTTTTAATACATATATAAAGCACCTTTTTATGGTTCCCTACGCAAAGGGCAAAAGGACTGTCGAGTGTGACAGCAGGCACTGTCTATTCACATCTACGTATAATGACAGGTTTTTAGGATGTAAGTAGAATAAAATCATACCAGATTTTTTGTATAGAACATTGACTAAAAACTTGACCGTTATATCTATGCTAATTGAGATCAAGTTTCTGAGTTTGGATGCTCGGGGAATATACGATACTACAGATCAGATTATGATTATTTTTTTATTGGATATGCCACTTTTAAAGTTAGGTTACAGGCTACAAATATCACGGTAAGCCCAATAGGAGCGGAACTGCAAAGAAAAATTTTGTTAATTCTCAATCAATATTTCAGACGCTTTTTTGTAGTTCTTGCTAAGTTGAAGAAGAAACAGGACTAAACATTCACATGTGGTTGTAGACCACTCATGCATAAACGAAATATCTCCTTCAGAAAGTACGTAAGCACTCCTGAGCACGCACATTATTATCCCCGACGAGGCTTGGTAGCGAACTTTGAAAAAGGGCCACAGTAGAACTCTCTAGGTCGTTGTTATTTTTTATCAATTCCTCAAGGCAGAATCTTGATGTCTAGGAATGCTTCTCTCAACCAATACTCTCAATGCAAATATGCAGTCACCGATCCACTTAGCATTAAATAAAGATTATTTAGTGCTAAGTGGATCGCTGACTGTATATTTTGATTGACAGTATGCGGCATCTCGAATGGAAGGTCATTGTGCCTCTTCTCCGTCTACGTTCAGGTCGTATCAACTGGCATAGCCATCACCCCTGCGCCAATAATCCCTCAACAAAAAGAAACTCTTCCTATCTGGCTGTATAGTCCAATTTCAGAAACTACATTAAAGATTTTTACGAAGATAGAATTTGCATATAGTCATCTGAGTGAGTCGTGAGTCTCACCTATTCAGATCACAGACGCCATGTAGTAATGTGATGTCCATTGTGCTTTTAATATATAATACCTACATAGGCGACAGTTACCACTTATTATCAGTTCGGTCATCCGGTTGTTTCAATCCAGTTAAATAAAGAAAATACCATGTAACTATAGTACCTACATTTTTGGCGTAAAAAATTTAAACGATAAATATGTTTTTTTTTGTCGCAGCGTATAATAAGTGGTAGATACCTAAGCATATTTCAGTTACAACATCTGTTTTTATTGTAAATACTAAAAACATTAAACACATGCAGCATTGTACCGTTAGTAATATTTATACGCGCAAATCCGGAACAGGTTTAGATGGTGATGATTCACCTTTTAGTCATCACCAACTAAATACCTCTATCTATAGTTATCGTTATCTATATGACTATGTAGAATGGACGCGCGAAACCCCTGGCTCCGGAATAGGCGCTCGGAGGTACACCGTTTGGTTTTTGGTGGGTAAAAATCCTACACACCGCCTCGTCCGGTGGGGATAAGATTTTCTGAATTTATCAATTTCACGCGGTCATTACTTATACGTCAAATGAAGAAAATCATGGGATCTTACCACGTTTTATCTATTACCAGCGACACGTCCTCGCTTCGCACGGATGCATTACAAATCTTTGAATATCTCGGCTTGTTCTATACTATAACACGCAAGTATTATACATATAAACGTTTCTCTTGAGTCACTCTATCTATTGCTAAAAACTGCATTAAAATCCGTTGCGTAATTTAAAAGATATAAGCGCACAGACCGCGGTGGCGACTTTGTTTTATACTATGTAAAGATAGATAGCTAGCTTTACCGATATTTGGGCAGTGTTACAACCGCTATACTTATTGGTAAACTGAAGTACAGCGTATGGTAAATAAAATAATGGGCAGACATATCAATCTTTCATACCTTTACACGTCTTCGTTTGTTGATACTATTGAAGCTTTAAATTTTCTTTATTTCTTTCTATTAGCAATATACAAATACACATCAAATTCAAATTCAAATTCAAAAATAATTTATTCATACAGGGCATTTTAGCTTCGTATGAAGTATGAACGTAAAATTTTTATACTATATGTTTTTCTCTCCCGTACAGTTCAATACGGGTTTAGTTGAGAAGAACTGGCGAGACACTCAATTAAATATCTTTTTTATTTAAAAAAAGCCAGTTTATTTATAATGTTTAGTTATATATGTGTCTATGTCTAACATTAAATGAAAATCCCGTGCATGAAAAACTATTGACATGCACGCTCGTCACTTAAGTAATCGTTTAGTGAGTAATAGGCTTTTCTCAGTAATTTATTAACGGGTAATTCCGGTATATCCTTTGATATCTTATTGTACATTTTTATATCCATTCCCATAAAAGATCTATAGACTTTTTTTAAACGATGCTTGGTAACTGCAAGTTTGTGTTTAGATCTAGTATTAATATTATCATCAATATAGTGTAGTGAAGAGTAGATGTACTAGAAAAGATGATGCATCAAAAAATCCAATGTTTGGGTAACCCAAAATCCTCGCATTTCGTTACGGTTGGGAAATTGATGAATCAGCTGGATTCACATTGTTAGAGCTTCGAATAAGCGCTGACGGACGGTGAAAAGCGATCCGTTGAATTAAACCACTTACTTATCTGTTTATATATTTTTAATTTGTGTGTTATACCGGATACACGATTGACGGCCTCGGTGGTCTAGTGGTTTAGCACATCGCTTTAATTCCTATGATCGCGGGTTCGATTCCTCGCACGGTACAAACATTTGCATTCATGAGTATGATTGTTTGTATCGGTCTGGATGTATTATTTACGAAAAAAAATCTATGTATTTGTATAAGTTTTGGGCCTAGATGGCACTGTGTGAATTGTCTTCAGATTGTTATTATTATTATATAGCGAACTGTGTTCTGAAGAATTGTTTAACATTGCCACGGCTATTTTTTACCATTGCACCGCTCGCCAACGACAGGGAATTCATCCCCAGATATATAAGTGGTCTCGGACAGTACGGTTTCAGAGGAGCTTCCTCCTGCGTACACTTAGATTGTGGATTGAACTACCTGCCGGGTTTTTCTCTAGGGACTACGGCATGGGGTTTTTCAAGAAGGGTATATTAAGGTTTCTTAAGGGTATTAACGCGCACGTGATACCCCTGGTGTTTCAGGCGTCCATAGGCTGCGGTAACCATTTAGCCGTCGTAGATGGGCTGTATGCATGTTTGCCATCATTGTATTATAAAAAAAAAATTATGTTTAAAAATTAAAAATTATGAAGGTTATAGGATTTCTTTTCTGTTGCTTAAAAATAATGCTCATCTCCGACCCTTAGATACATTTTCTATTCCATGATATATATAAATATAAGTTTAGTCTTGAAGCCGTAAACTAGGAATATTTACGAAGTAATAATCTATTGATCACGTGACTGCTCAATATATATCTATATATACTCTACGACGGTTTTATTTTTTTCTGATTTGCTTCTTTGGGACAGCTCTTCAAATTAATGAATACCATCACCATAGGAAATATCATACCCATGGTTTCAAATATATGTGTTGTATAGTACCAGGAATCGAACCCGTGACCATCGAAAGTAAAGCGATGTACTTCACCACCAAGGTCGTGAGTATACTTATAGTGTTGGTTTTTTAATTTCAATGAACACTAATTTGATGAAAATCCCGTCGAGTCCCAATGTAAGCAAAGCTTGTATCATGGGTACCAGACTACTGATATAAATACGCAGATACATTTTTTTATAAATACATACATAATATACATAGAAAATACCTAGAACAGTAAAAACAAACATGCTTATAAATACAAATGTTTGTACCATGCTAGGATACGAATCCGCGACCATCGGAAATAAGACGGTGTGGTTTAGCACACCGTCTTATTTCCGATGGTCGCGGATAGGTCACCGAGGTATTCATATAATAATTAGTATATTTCGTAGACTGTCTCGCTCTTGTACTTGCAATACAAGATACAGATAACGCATATCATTGTGCAACAGATTAAAATAGGTACAGAAACTTTATGTTACGGCTGTGGGTTCTCACACCACAATAAAATAAACAGTCATACACACAGGTGGCGTTTACAGTGTAATCTACCGATTCACATTAAAAAAAACATATTTCTGTAGCAAAGCCAGATGTCTCACATTAATACACGGCTTGACATTTAGGCTTGAAACCTACACTCATGCGATGCTAAACTAAAATTTATTTTTATTTATATTTTATAAGAATAAAAGCTCACAGAATTGTGTTATGACTACTAGACCACTGATAAATACCTATGTATATATTTTTGTATGTATACAAACTATACATATATTAATATGTATATTTTGTATACATTTAATATTATATACACATGTATACAAAAAGTAATATAATATATCATGTAATATATATTGACAACACCCAGACTGATACAAACAATTATACGCATAGATACAAATATTTGTACCGTACGAGGAATATAACCCACGACCATAGGAAGTAAAGCAGAATGCTAAACTGCTAGGCCACCGAGGTCTGGTGCTGTTAACTTTTAGGTGCAAAGGCCAGCTACAAGTCTACAACCAACCGCACCAGAATAGTTAAAAAAAAAGAAAAATCGATACATATGAAACAACCATTGTGGAAAGATTTCTATAGTTTTCCTTACTACCCTAATCATACCCCTTGGAGATGCGTGGATAAGCTTACACTACGTAAACGTTTGTTTTTACTGTAGTTTCATTTCTTAACCTAATCATAGTACACATTTGGGGATGCATGCAAAATCTTATTCACTTAGCTCTACAAAATTTCGCCGCGATATATATTTTATATCTTGCAATGTTTAGTGTAACAGTGTAGTACGGTAGTACATACATTATATTGATATATCTTCTTACAAAATAAAGCGTAGGTTTGCCAATTTAACTTAAATAAAGACCTATATCTACAATGACATCAGACATTAAATTACAATTCGTAGGTGTTTTCTATTCATGAGACAATGTTCGAAATATGCATTCGATAATAAATTACTCACTTCATACGTCTATCTTGACGTTATAACCTTGGTGGTCTAGCCGTTTAGCACACCGCTTCACTTCCGATGGTTAAGGGTTCGATTCCTGGTACTGTACAAATATTTGCATTCATGAATATGATTGTTTGTTTTCTATGTATATTATGTACTAGCGAGCCGCCCCGGTTTCGCACGGGTGCAGTGCTAATGCTAAATATATCTACCTACTACAGAATGACATTATTAATAACGTTTACACCTTTTTTGTCATTAGACAGTACAAAAATGTTTTGTTTAGCGCCGCCGGCCGGGCCGGTACCGCCGCGCCGCACCTATGTCCCTGCATTTTAAATCTGTAATATCATCGGTAATATTAATTTAAATTAAATGCTGTAAAGGGCCATAATTATCTATATTAAATGGAAAATGTATTTAAAGTACTTAATTGGATAAAAATTAATTACTACTGTATTGCTTAAAATCACTTCGTAAATATGCCATTTTTTTCCGGTAAAATGTAAAGGATAAAAATGGTTATTGTGGGTTATCCTTAAGAAATAGATATACCATCATGAACGTTTTTGTTGACCTTTTTAAGGTGTACAATTCTGTACTACATTATTTTGATTTATCTCGTAGGGTACAGCCAGCATTTGCAATATAAGCGCAAAAAAATGTGTTTATTTCCGACATCACATTAGAAACCTCGTAAATTTATTAGTGTTTTTGTACAATATTATGCATGTATTATACATTACACATACAAACCTTCCTCTTGAATCACTTTATATATTTTAAAAAACCGCTTCAAAATCCGTTGTGTATTTTTAAAGATTTAAGCATACACAGGGACGGACATACAGCGACAGCGTGTGTTACAAAAAAATTGTGTAAAAAAGTAGAAAAGAAAGAAAATATATTTATTACCAAACCTGACCACAGTTTATGGAAGCGTTACAAGCTTCTCTACTGGTGATCAAATTCCGACTATTATTGAGTTTACAACGATATTGCGACACGTGTTTCGCCTCTGAACGGCCACCATATGACACTGAATAGAGCATAGCTTTTCTCCTCCGATCGATTCTCCGTCCAAATCCAATTACAAACAGGTATCGAAATTACGACGCCTGAGCCGAGGTTCGAATCCGTAGCTATGCCCTCAGACTAAAGTCGTATCTGTCCAGCGGGAACGGCCAGCGGTCCAGCGGCCTTCAGTCGCTCAATGAGTCCTGCCGCGGGTTTGGAGTGCCTACTGCACTCGCCGCTATCGTCCGGTGAAGATGTAAAGGCCAATTGCGGTGTGCATTGGAGTAGTAAAAAAAAAAGATTCTCTCTATTGGCGATCAAATTCTGACTGTTATTGAGTCTACTATATATATTGCGACACATGTTTCGCCTCTGAACGCGGCATCATCAGGCATCGAATAGAGTTTGGATATAGCTTGGAAGACTAGTGTTAACTGTTCGGCGACAGTGTTGATAGTCGCTGTTAGTCATTGACTGAATATTTGTGGTCTCACACATGCTAATGGTAGCGGAATTAAAAAAATAATATAAATTCATTATGGTAAATTCCTTGTCGATGGCGAAAAAACCCAAACCACTCTAAAGATTTTAATATTTTCAAATTATCTGGAGAATTTCTTCCGGAATGTTTATATGTATAATACATGTACATATTTATATAATAACCGACACATGGGTATCTGGGACGGGTTGCTAGTATACCAACATGTAATTGAATTCTTGCTCGGTATTCAGAAATGAGTTATTTCAACCCATAATTAAGTTATGAGTATACGACGAGAATAATTTAATATTGCGGTGATGTTGTTAATAAATTTAATAGATTATAGATAGATGTAGAGGCGAAGGAAATGCCGAGAGTATAGATACCGTTCTATTTATTATATTACTAGTAGTTGCCACCGACTTTGTTTGTTTTTTAGATACAATAAAGCTTCTGTCTATTCTCGCGAAAAAAACTAATCTATATACATATAATAAAACTGTAGAGGTCAATAACCGAGTCAGAGGGATGTTAGAAGTAAAATAGAACATTTTGTTCTATTTTAGTATTTTATTAGTAAAATAGAAAATTGATTGTTTCTCTGTCTGTTTGTCTGTTGGTACAGGCTAATCTCCGAAACGGTTGGACCGATTTAAATAAAATTTTGCATATAGGTAGCTTACATCCCTGGTGAACACTTAGATACTTTTCATCATAGAAAATTAAAAAGTTCCCGTGGGTTAGTTAAAAATCTATAGTAACTAATTTTTTTTACTAAAAAAACTTTTTCGATTTTATAATATTAGTACAGATTCTACTATTTATTGTTCTGTTACGATTAGTTTTTATATCACCCATTTTGTTTTTATTATTATTAATAACATTTTAAGTGCCACTTAAAATGTTATTAATAATATCTCTGTCGTTTTTGTTCTGGTGCCATTGAAAACCTGCGGAGTGCTCGCTTAGAACATGCCATAAAACTGAGTGTAGTCGTATATAATGTAAAACATGTTTTACATATAGTATAATAATAATAATAATAATCTCAGGACAATTCACACAGCGCCATCTAGACCCAAGTTAAGCTAGAGCTTGTGTTATGGGTACTAGATAACTGATACAAATACATAGATATATTTTTTTCATAAATACATACATATTATACATAGAAAATACCCAGACCGATACAAACAATCATACTAATGCGACCATCGGACGTAAAGCGGTGTGCTAGACCGCTAGACCACCGAGGTCGTCAAATAGTATATTTCAATCAGTATATTTTTTGTTTATTTTAATTGTATATATATACATGTCTATATTTTGTTTGTTAGTTTTTGTTTCTATTAGTAAAGCATTGAATAAATATTTGTTCTTTCTTTCCTTCAACTATTATTCTTTACTGAGCATAAAAGCCATAATATATCCTCTTGACTATGAGGTAATGGGTACCCATGGTAAGCTATGGTGTAATAGGAGACACTGTAAACACTTGATAGTCTTGATACGCTCACATTTCGCTAAGTATATTTGTATTAAGCAATATCTCTTATCTTTGATTTGTATTTAATGTGCCAGGAGGCCAGTCTGCTATTGTCTCCTGTTTAATTTAGTTTGTTATCGGTGTTTACATTACTATAGAGTCAAATAGACAAGCTAAGATTATTTTCTTGGAAGTCACGCCATTATTTTCGCTACAATCTTGACAGCCTCGCTGGTCTAACGGTTTAGCACACAGCTTTGCTTCGGATGGTCGCAGGTTAGATTCCTCGAAGGATACATCCATTTGTATTAACGAGTATGATTGTTTGTGTAGCTCTAGGTGTGTTCTATGTATAATATGTAGGTATAAAAAAAATGTATTTATATCAGTTGTCTAGTGCTCATAACACAAGCTCTGCTTAGCAAGATGGCGCTGTGTGAATTGTCTTGAGATATCTCATTATTTCTTCTGTTTTCTTATCATCATCAATACTTAGTATAAAACAAAGTCGCTGTCGCTGTCTGTCCGTCCCTATGCATGCTTAAATCTTTAAAACTACGCAACGGATTTTGAAGCGGTTTTTTTAGTAGATAGAGTGATTCAAGAGGAAGGTTTATTTGTGTAACTATCTGTTCCCGCGACGTTGTCCACGTGGAATTAAACTTCATTTTTCTAAAATAAAAGTAGTCTGAGTTACTCCTTATTACATCAGCTGCCTGCCAAAAAAAGTCCCATCAAAATCGGCCCAGCCATTTCAGGGTATGCCGGAACAAAAATGTTATTTTAATGTATGTACCGTACTTATATTTATATGTATAGATAATATACACCCGTGCAAAGCCGGGGTGAGTAGCAAGTATAACAATATAATGAAAAATATATTATATAATTAATCTTTCTTTGCATGCATTGAATATTAAAAGCAGTATTCCCTCAGCGTATAAAATCTACTCGCAATAAAGGGAATTAAAAAACTTATTGTTTTTTTAATATTACATGAAGTGAGCTCGTTCCATTACAATAGAGAGTTATTCTGTAAGAGATTGTACATTTGTATTCTGTAAAACTCGATAGCGACTGCAGCGCCACACGCTCGAGAGCGGGATGGAGGTAAAACAAGCACTAGTGATTTTTTTTACAAATATAGGCAAACTCGATAGCTCTGTAGCTATTCTCTAATAACTAATATATATTTTTATATTGAGACTAGCTGTTCCCGCGACTTCGTCCGCGTGGACTTGAATTTAACTTGAGTTTTCTAACTAAAAGATTTTTTTCTAAAATAAGAGTAGGCTAAGTTACTCCTTATTACATCAGCTACCTGCAAAAAAAGTCCCGTCAAATTCAATCCAGCCATTTTTTACAATTTTTGTCTGTCTGTCTGTTTGTACCGGCTAGAGATTAGCCGGTACAAACAGACAGACAAACAAAAATTGTAAAAAATGTTATTTTGGTGTATGTACCGTTATATTCATATGTATGTAGTAAAAAACGGTTATTTCAATATTATAAACAGATACTCCAATTTTATTTATATGTATAGATTGGAAATTTATATTTGACAAGTGATACGAGTGCCTTGAGTGAAGCGATAAGTGAAATGATAAAACGCTGACAGAATACGATTGCAGAAACTTTGAATCGCTACATTTCAGTTTATTTATGAATAAGAATTCATTTTACGAGCCACCGTCTTGTCTGTACCATCAATGTTTAATTACTTTGATTTAGTTTTTCAATCCCACGCCGTGATATCTGTACTGAAATTGTCTTTCTGTCTCTCTTTCTCTCGTTTGAATCAATATATCTGTCTATTTTTGTTCTGTTACTAAGCAGGTCTGATAAGATGTGTTTATTTTGATTTGATGTAGTTTGTCAATAAACGTACACTCATTCATGAAGGCAGTGTTTTTAAAATGATGACTAAATATGAGGGGTGCTATATATATATATCTATATATGCTAGTTTGACGTGTGTTTAACTATTTATGACTTTGTAACCTACGGTAATGTATTTTGAAATAGTTAATTTGTTTAAATATGTGTGGTTACTTTTTTTATTATTATTATTATTATTTATATCTTTACTATCTAAGCCCGTGACTTCGCTACCGTACAAGTAATTTATTTTGTAAACCGAAATAATAAATTGAAATAAAATAATAATGATATACATTTATATGGCAAATATTGTTGACTTTAAAAATAGCTGTACATTAAATTATTGGCAGCATGTACACACAGATATATATATATATATATATATATATATACATACACAGGCACACCAACATAATAAAACAATTAGAAATCAATACGTTACTATAAAATATTTGCTAAAAAAGGACTCCGCTCAGCATATTGTTACAGCTAAAGCTAATAGCACATAAAACAAATAGTGCAGAAAAATATTTATGGATCCACTTAAAATCGACAAACTATACAAATTCGACCATAAAATCAATTTAAGTTGAGTATTAAGTTGAGAATTCATTTATGTCCATACATGTACCTTTACAAAATAAATACAACACTTTAAGTGAAGTTTATTAAGTGATTGTAATGAAATTTGTTGCTATATTTGCTCGAATTTGTTAGAATAGTTTTATCTATATGTATTAATACGTGAAGTAAAAACTTTGTATCCCTTATTACAAAAATTCCGCGGACGAAGGAGTATCAAATTTCACACACTTATAGTTTATATAGAGAAGGAGTGCAGATATTTTTTTTAATTATGCATAAAAATACATTAAATCAATAAAAAAAACATTACAATACCCTACCCTGTATTTGACACACACACCCATATATATACTCTTTTGTTTATTGTTAGTCTGTGGTCAAATTGAGAATAGATTAATATTATTTGTCTATAGTCTTACTGAATGTCAAAAGTAACTATTATAAATTAGTTTATTACAGTATGTATATATTACTTATTAGAGAAATACTGCTCACTCAATATACAAAGATGTATAAAATCTCAAAATAAAAAGAAAATTCTGTAGCATTAATCTGAAATAGCATCTTAATAATTTTCTAACTTATAATTTAAATTAATGAATTAATGAAATAAATGCCACAATAATAACGATTATTCATTAAGTTATAAATAACTCTTAATATTTTTTACAACAATTTTAATAAGTTTGCTCAAATATTTTGCCGGGTGAGGTAGACTAGATGGGGCTCTGTGATATGTTTGAATTTTGTAAATTTATTTGTTTGCATACAAATATTCTTTATAAAGTCTAAAGTAAAGCTTAACCCGTGGATATCTGTATTGGTTTTACTATTATTAATTCATATCTATGTACTTATATACATACTACGTTGTGAAACTGTTTGTATCCCAAATAAAATAAAATAAAATAAAAATATGATTCATAAATAGATATGTGACGTCTTAACATGATGGCCAATAAAAAATTCCTTTCATGACTGTCGATTTGCATTTATTTGTGATTTCCGTTCTTTGTTATTGGGTTCCGAGTTTGCGACACAGACCAATATAAAAGTCAAGAGGGAACATTGTGCACGACATATGTAAAGCTATTATTTTTAAAACGTTGACATAAAAACCAGTGTACCCATTTTTATCATTATTTTATATTAAGAGAAGTGAAGAAAGTAGTATAATGATTAATTATGTTTATTTATTTAGTATCTAATTATATGATAGTAGTTTTTTTTTAATTAATGATAATGGAATGGTGTTTCCAACTGCGGTAATGGTATACGCTGGCGATGCAATAGTGGAAGATGAGAAGATGAACATGAGGTCAGGTCGTTATCATTTATTAATAATATGCATAACAATAAAGTGATAGAAAAAATAAAGTATAATTAATTAATAATCTTCCAATAACTTAAAAATTGTATGTACCAAAATATTTTCGTTTAATAAAACGTACTTTTATGTTAATTATTAATATTCGCCTATCAAACTGCAGTGACCACAATATGTTAACAGATATATTTGTTTGGTTTGATCATGCGTTTGGACCTTTATTTTGTACGCGATGTTCCCTCTTGGTAACTCTCTTGCTCTGAGGTTCACGTATATTTGCGATACCATTTACGACAGAATAAGACTTTTAGATGCAAGACCACCAACCGTGACTAAGGACCCGTTGCGATTTCTTTTTTCTTTCTTTGGCCGACTTCAAAAAGGATATCCTCATCAATTCAACTGTGTTTTTGATAGGTACGATATCTAATTGCAAATCGAAATAATGTTCGAAATAATACTCTTGACTGGCCGTTACCCGTGACAGTGTCTGCATTTTTATTATTAATATAAATTTCTAGAATAGAAATAGCCTAAGTTGCTGCTTATAGTATTAGCTATATGAGAGTAAATTCCCATCAAATTCGGTGCAGCCTTTTCAAAGCTTAGTAACAGACAAAATTTTTTATATTATTTTTTACGTAAGTATCATATATACTTTAGATATAATTTCATCCGAAATAATTGAATAAATGAAATGCGTGAAAAATTTCGCGCCCAAGAATTCACAGTAGGTACGCATCCCTTATTCAGTATGGGGGCAGAATATTAATAATATATGATAACAGACATGTTTATTAAAACATGTCGCGCACTCTTCATGAAGAGAGTCTTCAAAGATTGGATTAAAACAGCACTAATTAAATTTAAAGACACGAGCGATGACGTTTAAAAATAACTTGGATTAGGAGCTCAGTTTGAGAGTTGCCGCTTTATTAAAGAGATTAGATCACTAATATAGCTATATATCCAGGGATTAGTCGTAATAATAATCCAGAATGTAAAACAAAAATAGACTTAATTTTAACAATTCAGGGAAAAGGGAATAGGGGCGTGAAACATCATAGAAGTTATACTAAATATTTTAAGGTATTTTTTTTATCTAGGGTTATTTTTTTACGGTTTTTTTTTGTATTCTTGTCTAATAGATCTAATTTAAAAAGAAGACTTTGGTCGAAGTTAGCAGAGGTACCTCTGTCTTATGTAATATTGTTGCTAGTGTTTTGCAAACTGTGTTGCAGCTTGAAGGATATTATATAGTATAATTTGAACCTAATTCCTTGTGTATAAGATTAATAATAAAACTAAACTTATTCTTACTTCGATGGCCTCGGTGGTCTAGTTTTAACACAGCACCTTACTTCCGATGATCGCGGGTTCGATTCCTCGCACGGCACATGAGTGTGATTTCTATTCATGAGTATGATTTGTGTCTGTCTTGGCGCTTTCTATGCATAATATGCATTTATTTATGATCAAAATATCTATGTATTTGCATTAGTTATCTATTACCAATAACACAAGCTCTAGCTAGCTTAACCTGGGTCTAGATGGCGATGTGTGAATTGTCCTGAGACTATTATTATTATTATTACTAAACAATTAACACAGCGCCATCAAACCCCAAGCTATGGGGGGGGAAAGAGGATTGTTAGTTATGTGGACTGATGATCTCATTGCTAGCAATGTACCATGTCAGGTTGACCTCCACGCGGTTCCCCCTGGAAACCATCGTGATAAATTCTTGGTGAATTTGTCACGAAGGGCTAACTGACCTGACCTCATACTCATCTTATCATCCTTCACTGGTGCCCCGCCAGCGTAAACCGTTAGCGCAGGCGGCTGCACCATTCTATTATCAACCATTAAAAAAACCCCAAGCTATGCAGTGCGTACGTTATAGGTACTAGACAATATAAATACTTCGATTGTTTTTTTTGTAAATACATACATAATATATATAGAAAATACTCAGTCAGATACAAACAATCATACTCATGAGTACAAATGTTTGCATTGTGCGAGGAATCGAACCCGCGACGATCGGAAGTAAAGACGCGTGCTAAACCGAAAAAGAGATTTATTGGGCAGATGAGCATAGACTATTGTTATTTTTTTTAACTTTCGTGTTTAATATACATTATTTATGTTATTAGTGTAGTATTTATACTATTAGCTAGTGTAACTTAGTCGAGAACGGTAAGAGACCTTTATTTGCCATAAAATTAATTGTGTTAAGACCCGGTTAATAATATAAAGAAGAGCATATACTATTGTAAGATTGGGTATTGATACCGGACGAATCATCGTGACGATTGTAAGATCCATAGGACTCATCAAGATCCATAATGACTTAGGCTTTGAAGCCGGCTACCGGGAAACGCCGTGGGTAAGGGTAGCGCCCGTGACTTGTGACACGGGTGTAGGTTTAAGTGGCCCCTTTAGAATACATTAACACTCACCTTCACTACGTGCAGCTTCCCCCCAGGCCCAACTAAGATCGGAATAAACCCATTTCTAATACAATTCACTTTAGTATCCAAAACACAACCGGCATGCTCTGCGCTCGTCAACTGAATGCCGCGGCTCAACCAAAAAATGATTATTCAACTACCGACCTCCGTATTTATAACCGAAGTCAGTGTAGTAGGGAGAGAAGTGTGGGTAACGGTTATCTTATGACACAGAACTTAGTTCGGTCTATAAATACTAGATGGCGCTGTTTACAAATTTTGTAATAATCTTTACATTGGATACTTCATTAGTACTAAACACAAACCTTACCTTCCTTTAATATCTTTTTAAAATATCCGATTATTCTACAATATTAATGTGGTTCACATCAATATTGTAGAATAATCCGATATTTTAAAAAGTAATGGTTATCTTATGACAAAGAACTTAGTTCGGTATATAAATACTAGATGGCGCTGTTTACAATTTTTGTAATAATCTTTACATTGAATACTTTATTAGTACTAAACACAAACCTTACCTTCCTTTAATATCTTTTTAAAATATCGGATTATTCTACAATATTAATGTGGTTCACATCAATATTGTAGAATAATCCTAATACTATTATTTCAAAGATAGCACGATATTGCTGGTAACAGCTCCCGTTCAATGTATCTTGTTTATTCACACATAATTGAAGTAATTAGATGGTTAACATATCTGTGTTCCCATTTCACAACTAATAGGGCATCGTTAACAGTTGCTAATGGTGCGATAAATACGGCCAACTTTGTAAGGGAGTGTATGTGATTTATAACGGCATTTTATGAGGCATAAGGCAGTAATGTTGGCAGCTTTTTTATCATGTAACTTGTGCAGGAAACAAGCTGTAATTGCCTGCCTTTTATGTGTCAACTGAAACACAGCTTACAAAACTATTTCTTTTTTTATTTTATTTATTTATTTCAGGTAACCTAATCTTACTAATATCATAAACGTGAAAATTTGTGACTAGGGATGGATGTTTGTTACTCTTTCACGCAAAAACTACTGAACGGATTTTAATTAAACTTTTCAGTAATATGACTTGTACATCAGAATAACACACAGGCTAAAATTAAAAACATACTGAAAATTTCGCCGAAATATAATGATAAATGTCATGTAAGTGCGATATAGACAAAGTTGTATAACAGTAATGCTCCATAATTATCTATACGTTAATGACTAAAATATATTGAAAATAATAGAACAAAAAATAAAATATGAATTCGGCGGTATATTGATCCCCAGTACGAATTCTAAAGGGGAACGAAATTACGAATCCCTTAGTTAAGGTACAAACCGTTCACGGTGACTTCAGACTAAAATCGTATTCGTCAGGCAGGAGTTAGCGTTCAGCCGCTCCATAAGTCCTATTCTGTGTTTGGTATGCTATCTGCATCGGTAGGAACCGATGGGTGAAGCTGTAAAGGCCAGCTGCGGCCAACAGCATTACGTTATATATTCCTGGAAACAACAAATTCACAACAGTAACCACACAGCGTTTTAGTCTCAAGCTACGCAGAGTTTGAGTTATGGATACTACAAAACTGATAAAATAATAATGACACAGGACAACTTACAAAGCGCCATCTAGTTAAGGACTAGATGCATATGCAAAGCATACTTTGTGTTATGGGTACTAAATAACTAATATAAATACATTTTGTTTTGTAAATATATATACATTAAAAAACAACCACACCAGTATAAATAATCAAACTTATAAATGCGAGGGATCGAACCCGCGATCATCAGAAGTTAAAACCACCTAGACCACCGAGACCGTCAAAAATTGATAACAGATGAGATCACTTAGCCTACTGTAACTATGGATTTTAATAAACCAACTCTAAATGAGTCACTAAAACAAAATTCAGGGTAATATCCATCAGTCACTTTATCATCAGGCTGTATTTGGACAAGCTTATTTTAAAGATAATTTATTTTTTATAAAATTCATAATTGTAGCTGCTAAGCTGATAATAGTACATATCTTAGGAACAACTCACAGCGTCCACTAGTCCCAAGCTAAACAGAGTTTGTGTTGTGGGTATAGTCAATCTCAATAAATAATTGTATGGATATTCTAATAATGTTGTTCCTGTCAATTATATTACAAAAAGCATCTTCATTGAAATTGACCCCTATGTTCCTTACAATAATACTATGTACCTATCTATCTACTCCCTGTAATATGACCAGATGGTTGGTTGATACTACGGAATATAAACTAATATGTCTATTTTTGCTTTACAGATTCCGGCTTAAAGGATAAACATGGCGATTTTGAGAATACTCACAATAATATGTGCGTCGTGGGCACTAGTAGAATCTAAGTATAATCATCATAAAAGAGAAATCAAGCCTTCAATATGTGAACCACGCCATAACAGCACAGAAAAAGTGCTTTGTTACTGCGTCAGAAACAGTCTTAAACCAGATCAATATCGAAGTGGTGAATGCTATTTAACAACGGAAGATGTTACACAAGACGATCCTAGTTGGAACGAATTAAGTTTATTACAAAATGCTACTAAACTTACTCTAACAAATACTAAAGGCATTCTACTAAAATATGTACCTACTAAAGCTTTAGAGCATACCAAATCACTAGTTAGACTAATGATCAAATATGGAAATATAGAAAAAATTCAAGCTTTCGCTTTCTCTAACTTAATTACTCTAGAAGATATTGTAATAAGGGAGAATAATATTAAAATACTCGAAAAGAATTCGTTTGCTCATCTCAAGAACGTCAAAGTTATAAGTATGGATACCAACGATATAGTGGAAATAAATAGAGACGTATTTGTCGATCTACCATCGATTGAAAAAATATTCTTGACTGTAAATAAAATTACAACAATTCATGATAGAGCATTTGTTCATTTAACCAATCTGAAAGAATTGGAGATTGATAAAAATAAATTGTTCAGTTTGAACAGTGAGACATTTTCTGGATTGGTTAATTTGGTTAGATTGGACATAAGCGGCAATAGTTTAGAGGTTATTGGGGATAACACATTTGTCTATCTCGTAAGTCTTAAATTCTTGAATTTGGATGGGAATCAGATTCAGATGTTAGACGAGAAAGCATTCAATGGACTTGGAAATTTACAATCTCTGTCTTTAGCTCATAATAAAATAAATAACATTGATAATGTGAAGACTTTTGAAGGACTAGAAAATTTAAAATCCTTAAGTTTGAAAGAAAATTTGATTCGAGAAATCAAAGCTGATACTATGGCACCAATCCTAAATAACTTCTATGCCGGCAAAAGTTTCTTAGATTTTGATGGTAAGTCGAGCTTATTATTACACAACTAATAAAGATCTATCTTGTTTACTTTTCTTTATAATGGTATCAAATTTGTAGTTAATTATAATATGATAATAATAATAATGATAATTCTATTAACTCCATAAAAGTTAGAAAAATTTAATCAAAGTCATTGTAACTGTCGACGTTGTAATGAAAACAATATTTCAAATGTCCACGTCCTGTAACAAGTAATATTTACTTATGTCTAATTATTTTTGTTTACTTTAATAATTTTATTACTTTTACTAAAGTACTTTAGTTCTTTAGTTTTAAATAAAGAACTTTGGTGAAGTCTGTTATTATTTACATGAGACTATATTATTATATTTATTACTACGGGTCATAAATCAAATAGAAATAAAATCATTTTTTGAGAATCATAGATTTGTAAAAAATATTGATATGTTATTTTAAATTATATTTCATGTGTTGTACTTTATATATAGTCTTGTTGTGCTGTATTATATTATTATATTAATACAATTATTACTAGTAAAATGGTAAAATTTATTTCATTTTAGGTAATAAATTTCCATGCGATTGCAGCCTGGATTGGTTCCTGTCATTAAAGAATAAAACTCAGAATGTAATATTAAGAAATAGTCTTCTCAACATAAAGTGTTTGCCAAGTGATACACTACGTGATAAATGGAATAAAGATGTGGATAAAGAAAAGAAAGAAGAGGTTTTGGACGTTGTAGAAGAACCAACAGCAAACGCAGAATACGAATATTATGACGATTCACAACTGAATGGAACTCTATTTTATATAGACATACGATATCTATTAAATTGTACTGGTCCAGATTACTCCGCTATGGAATCCGAGAACAATCAGGTAATAGCTAACAAAAATATAAATATCAAAGCAATATCTAATCCAGTATTTACAACCATCATAGAAACTACAGCAAAACCAACAACAAGCACAGAATTTCAAGGCACTAAATTAGATCTGGGCTTATTGGATGTATCTATTATAGAGTCCACAACGAAAAATGTGGCGACTGTAGCGTACAATGATAATAATAAAAATGTACAGCTATCAAATGACATAATAATAACTAATGGTGAGGATGAAAAGAAACAAAGCCCAACTACTAGTCGGCTAGCTACCGTTTCAGCTAAACCTACGGAGAAGACAGTTTTTGATGACCGCGATATGGCTTCAGATGAGGCGAAGCCAGATAAACTGAAAGCACACAGAAATTACCAGGAGGATTTAGACCAAGCCAAAATCAACAATGCGCAAAGGAATACGGGCTGTGTGCTATGGCTCCTCTCGCTAATATTTAGTTTTAATTTATTGTTTTAAGTCACATATAGTATTCTTGCGCTATTTAGTACCTATTTACTTGTAAGTAATATTATAAGTTGCAATCTCACAGTCATTAAAATAAATTGCTATTATAATATTGAATTTTGTTGCGTTTATCCTAAAAATAAATGGTTCCCGATTCGATTTTGAAGATTATTTCCTTTATGCATGGCTAGTTGTAACGGATAGAAGTCAAATTTATGTGAATATGAGCAAATTGGATTCCTAATTATAGGAAAATTGCGAGTTTCTACAGATAATTATGTGTGTTTTTCTATGTATAATATGTATGTATTTATGAAAAAAATATCTATGTATTTGTATCAGATATACAGTACACATAACACAAGCTTTAGCTAGCTTAACTTGGGTCTAGATGGCGCTGTGTAAATTGTCCTAAGATTATAATTCTTATTTTAAACTCATGGGGAGATTTCCTATACTATATACATGTTTCCTATTCCTATACCTTCTCCTAGCAAACTAATGTTTGCAAGATACCCATTAATTCAGTTCACTTAGGGTCACTATTTTTTATGAGAAAAGCATTATTAAAATAGGCTATAATTGGAATTTATTAAAATAGGCTTTTCTCAAGAAAAGCCTATATTAATAAATTCCAATTTAGTAATATACAAATATTCAAAAGGATTCGAAAAATACAATTATCATTTTACAAAACGGTCCTAGTTTTGTAAAATCATAGTTGTGTTTTTCCCATTTGGGAGTTTAAAACAGATACTATTGTGCAATAAGAATAATATTGAAGATGGGATAGATTTTTTTAATAAGAGGAGTATGATGTCAGGTCATTTAACCTGGTTAATCGTGGCCAATACGACAGGAGTTTATCACGATGGTTTCCATCTAGGGATGGATCAACTTGGGTATTAGACTGATATATATACTTAACTTTTTGTAAATACATACATATTATACATAGAAAACACCCAAACTGATACAAACAATCATAGTCATGAATACAAATGTTTGTACCGTACGAGGAATCGAACCCGCGAGGAATAGACCAAATTATAGTTGTTTAAATTATGTATCGTAACATCACTCTTGAATCTAAATTATATTAAAAAAATTATAAATAGAAATAAAACTATTTTCAAAACTGTTTATTTTGTTATTGAAATCGTTTCTAGATGTAAAATATATGACTAATCTACAGTAACTTCATTTATGGATTTTTATAACGTAAGATAATGTAATTGTGCACTCATCTGCGCTAGTGTTTTACGTTGGCGGGGCACCAGTTCATTTAAGGATGCCCAAGGCATTATAGGAGAATTATCACCGACAGCAGAGAAGACTTCGAGAACTTCAAAACGCGTTCACGAGCATGAAGAATACACATTATTAAGGCTGGCAACGGCAATGAATATAATAGGGCAAAATAAATAAACAACTCACCAATCTTAGAGCAATATATTTAGTACACACATTTGACATAGCAATAGAAGTACAATTACAAAATTGTAAATAAAAAATATGGTTCAAAATAAGAAACACCATTTAAAAGAGGACTGTCGCCAACACTGATAATACATTCAACTATATTTTGGAGGTACATTACATATATACATACATATTACCTTCTTTTCGTAGATAGTTGTTATAAAACAGCCGGGAAACTTAAACAATTTGAGCTGGGTGTGAATGAGGTTTGTACTCTAAATTCTCCAGAGGCCTATACCATGAAAACTCTCTGGATTTGTGTACTCTGTGATGTACATTGTCGAGTTGGAACTGCACTTAGCCACTTACTTGTAGGTTGCAAATGTGATAATTATCGTCATACAAATAATAAAATTGTAAAAGATCTGTGTGGAAGTTAATTAGATATTTAATAAATATTACACTATTCCAAGTTCTTATATATGCTAACTAGCTACTCGCCCCGGCTTAGTCCGGGTGTACATGTATTATACATATAAAATTTCCTCTACTTACTTCACTCTCATCATCATCATCATCATCGCAGCCCGGAAGACGTCCACTGCTGGACATAGGCCTCCCCCAAAGATCTCCACGACGATCGGTCCTGCGCTGCTCGCATCCAATGCCTTCCAGAGATCTTGACTCACTAGAATAGAATCTAGAATCACTCTATCTATTAAAAAAAACGCTTCAAAATCCGTTGCGTAGTTTTAAAGATTTAAGCATATATAGGGACGGACTGACAGCGACAGCGACTTAGACTTAGACTTTAGCGACGACTAGCTACTCGCCCCTACTTCGCCCGGGTGTACATGTATTATTGTATATATAAACCTTCCTATAGAAACACTCTAGGTTTATATATATAATACATGTACATCCGGGCGAAGCCGGGGCGAGTAGCTAGTTATATATAAAAATTACGTGTCACGTTGTTCGTCCGCGATGGACTCCTATAAACTACTGAACCGATTGCAAATTTGATTTGCACATTATGTGCAATGTGATCCAACTTGAAAGATAGGATGTTTGCATCTTAATTTATAGTCGCAATATTCTTTTATTCAAGAACCTTAGTCACAGAAACGCGTGACCGGATCTGCTGTATTATATTAAATTTCATTAATAACGATAATATATTTATGTATATATCTGTAACATCTTACTAATATTATAAACTCGAAAGATTGTGAGTATGGATGGTTGGATGGATGTTTGTTACTTTTTCACGCAAAAACTACTGAACCGTTTTTAATGAAACGTTACAGTAATATAGCTTATACTTCAGAATAACACATAGGCTATAATTCAAATAGATATTTTATTAAATGCTTCTATTAAAAACATGATTATTTTAATATTTATTTTCACTACATACTAATTATTAATGCGTCCTGGATTTTGAAACTTTTTTTCTGAATACTAGTTTTTTTTTATTTGGTATTGCCAACCCTAAGTTAGGTAGGCATGGCATTCGCATATTCTCGCAGTATCTAATTTACAAACTATTTTGAATTAGTCCAATTTGGATGGGAACTAAGCCTATTTTCAGATAACAGTATGTCTAAGCATAGAGTGATGGATTTATCAATGAGGTTTTGTGGTAATTAACTGATTATTTAATGTAATTGTCCTGTTGGATACTGAAATCAGTTATAGATCTAATTGTTTAAAAGAAACTAAAATTATGAGGAGGAAAACCTTTATTCAGTTTAACGGATAATATACTCAAAAAGTGCCCAAACTCATAATATTAAAATGGGTTTACCTAAGAAAGGTGCCTTGTCAGCGAGTGACTTGTGATTTACCTATATAATAATATAATACTAACAGCATCTTCGTCTGCATCACACTTATATTATATTTATCTTTATATTTCGCCCAATTTACATATTAACTTTGAAAATTATAGCCTATGTGTTATTCTGATGTAGAAGCTATATTACTGTAAAGTTTTATCAAAATCCGTTCAGTATACATAATGTAAATTATTAGGGTCTTTTCGTATAAAAACATTCCAATTTCAACTGAGCGGATGGCTTAAAATTACCTTCTGCGTGGAATCCAGTCATAAATAAATCCAAGCAAAGTTCAGTAGCATCAACAGTCGATAAGTGTACGGATACCGTGAGTGCTGTGAGTCGCGAACTTTCGTTGATCAATCTTGTGACGGTAGATGAAAAAACTGCTGTCACCTATCTACATTGACATCTTTGTTCTCCAGCCAGCTCGTGACCTCGTGACAACCTAGTCGAAACGTCGAGAGTTAAGACCCGGTTAATAATTTAAATAATCCGTTGAGTAGTTTTTGCGTGAAAGAGTAACAAACATCCATACTTACAAACTTTCGCGTTTATAACACTATTAAGATTAAATATTATCTAACAAAATAAATAATATAAATTGCACTTTGCGGTGCCAGTGTGGAACAGTTGACCCATGTATTTGATATTGAGATGATAAATCAAATCAAATCAAAATATCTTTATTCATGTAGGTCTACTACAGACTTATGATATGTCAAGTCTACTGTTAGTTCAGATTGCTTTCGAGCTGAAAAGTACTGACAATAAATCTTTTCTTAAATGTTTCTGTGTAGTAATCATTATTTATATATTAGTATCTCGTGCTATTCAAAAAAAGACATATTTGTACAATTGTTTTCCTGAATAAAAAGTATTCACTAGCGCCATCTGTTTATTAATTAAAATATCTGCGTGTTGAAAGTATTTTCAATGGTTTGTGTACATTGCTTAATGTTTACTGTGCCGTGCCGCTAGATGGCATTATGAATTCACATTTTAATTACTCCGACGTTCGCTAGATTGCGTTACTTGTTACAATAATATAAATTTTATATTTAATACACCTAATGGGGAATATGAATTTCTTCGTCCTTGCCGGGCACCAATAGAAGATCATAGTATGAAGAAAGCAAGTTATGGTTATGGTTTTTTGACGGAATCCCAAAGAGATCTGTAGAGATGTGATATGCGGACACCATATGCTCTTATAATGGGGTGAACATATTTTTTTTGACCATATTCTATCTCTGAGAAACGGCTGCTTGACGACAAACATCGGTATACATAGTATGCCAAATGAATTATTATTGTGAACACAATATAACTTTGTCTGCCAAGTTTTTCCCTAGAGACTACGTACGTGAATCCTCAAAAAGGATGTAATAAGGTTTCTTTATAATCGATAATATCTTAGAATTCTCACCACAGATTCACAATATATACTTTTATATTATATCCATATAACATCAGTAGAAATAATGAAAATATTTAAACAACAAAATCACGGAGGATATATGGGATATATCGGTTAAAATACTCAATAGTATAATGGAATTATTGTGCCGTCTCTTCCTTTTATTGTCAATAAAGGATGATAGTAAATTTCCTAACATAATGAAAGTTAGTAAAATCCTACCGTTTTTCAAATCTTGAAATAGGAGTGACCCAATAAATTTTAGAACTATATCCATATTCAAGGTGCGTAAGATAATGAAATTACAGGGTTAGTGCTTCAGAAAATCGACGCATCACGTCTTACATGTGATGCTAGTGATGCCATCACTAGCAACATATGATGACGCGCAGTTCATGATGCTGATACATATAGGTTTTCACTTACCACCAGGCGAGCCTGTTTGTCATTATTTGCTAAAAGTACGCATCATCTGCTTCTTCCTCATCCCATTTATTTGCGGTCGGCCTAATATATTTTTCTATTCCATTCATCCCTGCTCGCTGTCATCTCGTTATTGCCTTTCTCGCTATATCATCTTTCACACAGTCCATCCAACTCTTTTTCATCTATATCTATACATCTATATGTGATACCTTGCTTTGCTAAAAAATACTATTACTATGTAATATTATTTTATTACCATTAAAATTAAAATTTCCTTTTCGATCAAAATAATAATCTTTAAATTAAAATTAATATAAATAATCTTTCTGATTTATTTTATAACTCAAATCGCTATTTTATTTATTTACTTTTGATAATCTATCTATTTGTCTGTCTATCTATTTGTCAGTTTGTATTCACTCAAAAAATCCTAAATGTGTAATGCTGAACAACATTCATTTAAAAGAGCAACACTTAAGTTTCTATCTAGTTTGTTTGTTTTTGTTTGTAACACTTTATTGCACAATAAATACATTTAAATTAACTAAAGATACACGATCTTAAAAAAAAAATATATATATATAAGATGTACAATGGCGGACTTATCCCAAATGAGGGATTTCTTCCAGTCAACCTTTGAATGACTGAAAGGAATTGTGGCGTGGTGGGACTATATATATACATGACAATAATAACAAAGGAAAAAGAAGCAAACGCATTATGTAACTATAATATATAACAACTAGAATATTAAATAAATATTTAAGTATAATATATAAATACATATACCTACATATATATAAAATATAAAATAATAATAATAAAATAACAAATGTATAAATAGTAACAGCAGAAATATATAAAAAACAATATTACTATAAAAAAAAAAATATATGAAGAATACTAAAACAGCGCATCTGCAGTGTGACTCCAAAGTTTTTTAAGGCGAGCCTTAAAAGAGTAAACCGATGAAGACAATCTGACCTCCGTCGGCAAAGCATTCCAAAGTCGAGCAGACTGTATTGTAAAGGAGTTAGTATAACAATGACTCGTATGACACGGTATTGCCAAAACTAGATTATGACTGGAACGAAGACGGTCATCAGTCCGTAGCCGGAATCTTTCCTGCAGGTACATGGGCGAACTAGAGTTGTAAAGGACCTGATATAAAAGGGTAAGCAAATGGGTGTTACGACGGTCACGAATAGGAAGCCAATTAAGTTGCTTACGATAGACAGAGACATGATCAAACTTACGTAAACCGAAGATGAATCTTATGCAAAGGTTTTGCAAGCGCTCCAGTTTGTCAAGTAACTCTACTGAAGGATCTAGGAAAGCACTGTCGGCGTAGTCCAGCAAGGGAAGAAGAAGAGAGTGGGCTAGTAGCAATTTAGTACGCAAAGGCAGAAAAAACTGAAGGCGTCTAAGCGAGTGGAGTGAAGAAAAAAGTCTACGACTTATCTCACCAATGTGTGGCCCCCATGAGAGAGTCTGATCCATAATAATTCCCAGGTTCTTCACAGTAGAAGAGAAAGGAATGTGATTGCCATCGTAGACAACATGAGGAATATACACAGATCTTAGACTACAGATGTAGTGATGACTGCCAATAATAATAGCTTGGGATTTATTAGCATTGATTAAAAGGCCGAAGCTTTTTGACCATTCGGCGATAGCGCAGAGGTCATTATTAATACTATTGATAGCATTAGCTAAGCTGTCGATAGGGGCAGCAGTATACAATTGAAGGTCATCAGCATATAAATGAAATGAGGAGGAGAGAGATTTAGTAATACCATTAATAAAAAGAGAAAAGAGTAGGGGCGACAAGACCCCACCCTGAGGGACACCCGTCAGTACCTCAGCCCAATCGGAACGACTATCATCCACCTTTACCAATTGACGCCGGCCAAACAGATAAGACCCAAACCATGAAAGGGCAGACAATGAAAAGTTTATGGAACGCAGGATACACAGCAACAGGTCAAAATCTACCGAGTTAAATGCATTAGTGAAATCGAGAAGAACTAAGACAGATAGGTTCTTATTTTCAATGTTTTGCCTGATGTCGTCAGTAATTTTAACAAGCGCAGTAACAGTGCTATGTGCAGCACGGAATCCTGACTGGTACGGACTCAGAAGGTTGTTTTTGAGAACGAACTCGGACAATCGCCGAAGAATAAAATGTTCTAAAATTTTGGAAAGAAATGGGAGTATGGATATGGGACGAAAGTCGGAAATGGAAGTCGGGTTGGATTTCTTGGGAAGAGGAATGACGTGACTAAATTTCCAAACAGAAGGAAAGGTACCTGAGGATAGGGAGCAATTCAAGATATCTACGATAAGAGGCGCAAGCAGTGACTTATTAGGTTCAATCATATCTAGTCCGATACCATCATCACCAACGGCCCTAGTTCTTCCTGTGATGAGACTGCTTTCTGAAAGATCTCTAAAATAAAAAATAAATACTATTCTAGTGTTTATATTAAGTTTTAATAATGGTTATTTCTATTTTATCTAACGTGAATTATACGACGTAATACTGTACAATTTCCTCCATTTTTTAATTAAAACAAAGAAGAAAAAGGCAGGAACAGGATCCTATTTCAGTGTGTCAGAGGATTGTAACGAAATGAGATTTAAAAGACTTACGTAGATGTACCTAATAATGTTCTTGTTAAAGACGAAAATTGCATTTATATTAAAAATCCTGTTACTTGGTTATAAATGCGAAAGTTTATAAGGATGGTTCGTCATACAAAACCTACTGAACGGATACAAATTAATATATTACAAATTTCAAGTTTTTTGTCCTTTTATTTTGAAACTAATCTAGCTAGCTTAAAAATAACCATTACGAAATCTGTATTGAATAAGCAAACTTTTGAAATCAAAATTTAATAAAATTAAAAATAAAAAATGGACGTAACTACACATAAAAATATATTAAAAATCAGAAGTAATGTTCTGAAGTCAATTCAGAAATGATTACCGACACGGCACTGGAGTCCTCTCATTATAATTTAAGACGAAATAAACCAATATTGTAATAAATTAGGTCCTCCGCGCCTCATTAAAAGTTAATTACCCACTGGACTTTTTGTTAGTAATTAAATTATACCGGTAAAGCGTTCCGCTCATTCAATTAGCTGGGTAAAGATCAGGGTTGCCATCCGTGAGGGGACACTAGAACGGTACGAGATTGTTAGTCATCAGTACGAGGTCGTGACGTCCAATTTCGTACAAAATGGTATAGAGATGTCATAATTTTGTACAACTTTGTACGAAATTGTGGCCTAAAGAAATTTATCAGTAAGTAGTAATTACTGATTGTCAATTAGCAATCTAAGATTATTATTTAAGCAGTTTCTTTAAATAAATGAGTATACATCGTTAATATGTTACAGAAGTAGAGGCACTATCCGCCAGAAACTAAAATATCATCCTGACCTGGATGAATGGCGCTCCACCTTGCTTTTTTCCAGAATTTTTTGGCCACGAACTACCACTTTGTGCAATCACACAATGGTATTTATGAACAGAAACCATATTTACCTTATTGAAAACTTCAAGCACCTGGTACTGCTGGTGCTCATGGCGACGGTAATCATTTACTACCTAGTTGAGCCGCAAGCTCGTTTGTCCTCTATGCTATTAAAAAGACAGTGAAATACAAGATACATGTCATCTTAATCCTCAGCACGGTGACGCATGACTAGTATTACGGGTGTCACATGATAAAAATTAGGAAACTTAGTCCGTAATATCGTTTATGCATATAGGCGATGCTTACAATTTACGATCAGCTAAATAAAAAGTCTACAGCCGAAGGGCGCAAATAAAACAAAAAATAGTATATATTAAATTTAATTAAAAATTTCAATTTTACAATCCTAATGTACTAATAGCGGGCCACTTGGCCGATGTTAGAACCAAGAGTGATTCACATCCTGTTGCGTTCTTTGGACGATTTGGACATTCATGTTCTGCTGACTCGGCTGCATTTTTCGGTGCATGGTGCGATGTGCTGTATATCTATACAGATGTGCTGTATATCTATACAGCATTTGTACTATCTTATGATTTCATAACGAGCTTGCTTGCAAATCCGGTGGAATTGAAAAAAAATCAAAGTATTATGATTTATGGATGATGATGGAGTTCCAGTTTATGACATTTTTGAGCTCCCGTGTACGAGGCAATAATTTACAAGTTTGGCAACCCTGGTGGAGACTTAAGAAACACTTGGGGAAAATTAAAAATTTGCAAATTCAATTGACGATTTAGAAGTAAAAAAAGTCAACTTTGCGAGAAAATTGTTTAAATTGTTTTTTTGCTCCCCTAAATATTGTTTAATTGGCATCAGTTTGGAGACGATAGCGCCCGGCGTCATTTGTTCAGATAAAGGATTTTCAATATATTGAATATGTTATACTATATCCTTGTATATATAATGACGACCCGGGTGGTCTAGCGGTTTGGTACACTGCTATACTTCCGATAGTTGCGGTTTCGATTCCTCGCGTGGTAGAAACATTTGCATTTATGATTATGATTCTTTGTGCCAATCTGGGTGTTTTCTGTGTATGATGTGTTATTTTTTGTAGTGGCCATTTGTATAATAAACAAACTGTGAAAAACTCCCGTGTTTTAGCAGTATTTACAAAAAATCTAGTATTTATATCAATTGTCTAGTACCCATAACACTAGCTCTGCTTACCTTGGGACTGGATAGTGTTAGTATTATTATATCGTTATCTCGCTAATTCTCGATTACCGATTTTGATGATTATTTTTGCAATCGATACATTTTTATTAGAATTTAATTTTGCTGTCTTAAAACAAAATATATCTACTTATTTTACTTAAATTACAATACATACATACAATAAAAAAATCATTGTTACACTAAGGGTGATACAAATATTTCATGAGAGATTTAATTAAAAGCTTAATCGAATTCCACGAAGTCCGGGCTAATAAGGCGATAGCCAGTCAACAAACCGGCGGCCACGTTATTCACAGCTGTCAATTAGGCGCCCCATTAATTAATGTTTATTGTGCAAAACAATAGATAATAAGGCCACAAGATAACTTTTGTTCTTCAAACATGCTTATTTATGTCAATGTTTACCAGAAGCGTGCGAAATGGTGTCGGTACGGAACAGTCAGGGTTGCCAACCTTCAATCTTACTAATATTATGAACTTGCTACTCGCCCCGGTATCGCACGGGTGTACATGTCTAATATATATAACCTTCCTCTTGAATCACTCTATATGTTAAAAAAAACCGCTACAAAATCGTTTTAAAGATTTAAGGTTACATAGGAACAGACAGCGACTGCGATTTTGTTTTATACCGAAAGTTTGTGAGTATAGATGGATGTTTGTTACTCTTTCACGCAAAAACTACTGAACGGATTTTGTTGAACCTTTACAGTAACATAGCTTATACATCAGAATAACACATAGGCTATAATTTAAAAAGATATAATATAAATTGGGCGATTTATAATGATAAATGTGATGCAGACGTAGTCGCGCGTGTCAGCTAGTAATAAATACACAATTAATACAATTAGCACAGCGCCATCTAGTCCTACCGTAAACACTTATGGGTTTTAGACAACTGATATAAATACTTAGATTTTTTTCTTTATAAATACATACATAACATACATAGAAAACAACCTGACCGATACAAAGAATCATACATACTCATGAATGTTTGCACCGTGCGAGTAATCGAACCCGCGACCATCGGAAGTTCAGCGCTGTACTAAGTCGCTAGACCACTAAACATTTAGCTTTGTAATATAAAAATGGTATAATAACCCAGTTTAGCCTATTAATCGTACGTATCCGTAGTACGTACGTATTTCGTAGATCAAAATCTGGTACAAACTTGTACAAAAATGAAAAACTCTTCGTCGGACCAGTAACGGTAGTAGAAAAAATTGCAGCCACCTATCTCGTCCTCGAACGGTTGGCATCCCTGCTAATAGTCCATGCACACTACGTGCGTTGCGAACCAATAAATGAGTCAAGAAACAATGAAAACAATATTTATTGGCTGTTGATAAGTATATAACATTAAAGAAAAAAAGAAAAGTATAATAAATAACGGTTTAGTACACCGTCTTCGATTCACTTTCTCGTACAGTACAAATATTTGTATTCATGAGTATGATTGTTTGTGTTTGTCTGGGTGTTTTCTATGTATTTAGAAAAAAAATGTACCTATGTATTTATATCAATTGTAAACGTAACACAAACTCTGCTCATCTTGGGACTGGATGGCGCTGTGTGAATTATCCTGAGATATTACTACAATTTTTCTCTGCACAACCTGTGGTTGACTGGCAGAAAATGCCGTAAGGCGTTAAGTGCCGTCATATGTACTTTTACCTAAGTATTTTGTGCATTGAAGTTATATAAATAAATAAATAAATAATAATTATTATTATTATAAATTCATTTACTGAAATTACAAAATAACAGACGACAAACGAACTCTATGAACCTATTGTTCTTCTTTTATTATATTCCAATTGTTTGTATTTTCGTTTGTTCTATTCTATTGTTCTTGTTCTTTTTTGTCAATATTATCGAAAATGATATCGATGAATTACATTAGTGGGAAAATATCGATGTTATATGTAGTAAAATAATCATGTTTTTCTATTTATTGCATTTGTAAAGTTTTAAGATGAGTTTTTTCAGACCTGGTGGACCAGGATAAACAATCTCATCGCGATGGAAAATTGCGTGACCCGACAACCCAGGACAGAAAGAAAGCCAACCCCACAAAATGTGGGAAAGTGCAAAAAAGAAGAAGAAGACCAAGCAAAGTGAATACGTAAGGAGAAATAGAGTAGCCCCTTTACCTTTCAGTGTTCTAAATCTATCTGTTTCGTTTGCGATATTTCATTTTTGTGTCCTTATTTTTTTGTCGATGTAATTTGTTTTCTTTTTTTATACCACGTAGGTGGCAAACAAGCATACGGCCCATATGATGGTAAACGGTTACCGTAGCCTATGGACGCCTGAAACACCAGGGGTATCACGCGTTGCCGACCCTTAAGAAACCTTACTATACCCTTCTTGAAAACCCCATGCTGTAGTCTCTCGAGAAAACCTCGGCAGGTAGTTCATTCCACAATCTAAGTGTAATCATGTTATCGAGAACCTAACATCGATGATTCTTACTAAACATCGATATTTATTCGACATCTGTCGTCGATGCACTGTTCTAGAAGTCCGAGCCGCACACTGTGCCAAACACCCATATTTCCCGAAATAGGAGATCTCACGCAATGCCTATATCGTAAGGGAAATTGAATGCCATCGAATACCATTAGGGATTTGAGCGAATGTCGTGTAATATATACGAGAGCGTGCAAAATTGCCGCACTAAATAAAATGCTTTGGCATGAAACGGATATGAGATGGGATTTATTTATTTTATTAATATTACACTGTTTTGATATCCCCGAAATTGGGAATGGATGCTATAAGGATGCTGAATACTTTTATTATCATTCACCATAATCCTAATTCGTTTTGTGAGCCGATTTCCAAAAAATAAAGTTTTTAGTACAATCAAAATACTTTGACAATGAAAAATAGTTTAATTATCTTCTAGATTACAAAAACTTAATTATAAAAATTAGATGTACATAGATTTCTTTCTTCGATAGATTTTCAGCTTTTTGGAACAACAGTAACTGAAGCAATAGAATTGGGATTAAAATAGCAAATAAATCGTATACTTCAAATATAGGATTTGTTTGATAATCATTAATTCATTGTAATAATGATTTAATAATTTGATAATCACGTTTTGATTTACGGTATGGCCTCCTTATTGTATTTATGATGTTTCAATGTAATTTTTATCTTTTCTATATATAGTGTAAATAAAAGTAAATTTTAGTTATCTAAAATTAAAATGTGATATCGTATAATCTGAGGCCTCTCCTAAGATGGTAACAAGGGTGATGTTATTCATAGAGAACTCATTTTTTACAAGAAGGCCCACACACCTGCAACACCTATACAATGTCACAGTTTGTAGTCCACCAACCCTTAATGTGTAACTTTATTTTACTACGATGGTGGGAATCAATCATACAGCACATCTGATGGTCACCGTAATCTTCCACAGACTACGGACGCTTGAGACACTAAGGGTGTTACGTGCGCTTGCTGACCCAAAATTATTATTAAATCTAAACTTGTATACATGGCAGTTTATTAAAATTGGACACCGAGACGTACGTTATGTCACTACTATTAGTGGTGTCACGGCATATGCTGAGTGTCGGCCATGTTCCCAACCAAAATCTCTTATATGAAATGTGTAATTGTTATGTGTATATCAGTGTGCGTGTATATATAGCGTATATATGCCATTTCCATTGCATGCACATACACCTATATGTATATATATACATATAGGTGTATGTGCATGCAATGGTTGTCAATAAATATTTTTCTTTCTTCCTTTCTTTACATTATTATTATTAATTGATGTTCCCTCACTTATAATTTCAGTTAGTTTGGAACTGCCATTTCGCAGACGAATTTCTTCATGCTATTGCAGTCTGCAGACAACGTGTACAAATTACTGTTTCGATTGGAAATGACTCCACACATTCCATTTTCATCGCTGTAACGATTGAAAAAATTCTCCGAAACTTTGGAACCTGAAAAATATTGAATAATATTAATATAAGAGAATTCATCACAAGAAGAATGAGCAAGAAACTTGTGTGTTGCTCTTTTTAATAGATGTTTCTTTTTTATATAAATAATTACAATATAACAAGTAAGAGGCATGCGATAATCAACATAGAAGTCGCTACGCACTCATTATTAATGTAATCAGATAATATTGTCAGTGCTATAGATTTAAAGTTTTACTATAAAAACATTATTATCGTTAACGAATTCTTCAATTTTATAGTAAGCTTTTTTGCAAAGGAACTGTTTTTTTTTGACATTTAAATCTTTTTTCTGGCAGATTTATAACAGACTCTGGTATTTTATTGTAAAACCTTACGCAATTACCATAAAACGAATTACTAACTTTAGCCAAACGACATTTAGGTAAAATCAGTTTGTTATTGTTACGTAAGCTTTTATTAGTGCAGTCACTAACTCTTTTGAAACTGTCTATATTCCTTCTGGCATAGATGATATTTTCATAAATGTATTGAGAAGCAACGGTGAGGATATTTGATTCTTTAAAACACTCTCGCAATGACTCCCTGGAACCCATACCATAAATGGAGCGAATGGCCCTCTTTTGTAAAGTAAATATTGTATTTATATCAGCTGCTTTGCCCCATAACAAAATACCATACGACATAATGCTATGGAAATAGCTAAAATAGACAAGTTTAGCCGTTGCCACGTCTGTTAATTGTCTAATTCTTCTTACCGCATAAGCGGCAGAACTAAGTCGACTCGCCAATTTAGTAATATGAGCACCCCATTGCAACTTGGAATCTAATGTGATACCTAGAAATACAGTATCGTCAATAAAATTAATAGATTTATTGTCCAATACGATTTTTGAATCTACCGGCCTTACATTGGGGAGAGTAAATTTGATACATTTAGTTTTATTTGCATTTAGTAGCATATTATTTGCCGTAAATCATTTTAAAACATAAGAGAGAGAACCGTTACTACGTCCATATCATCAATATGTCGATTGACTTTGAATACTAATGAAGTATCATCAGCAAACAGAACTATGTCAGCTATCTTTTCTACCATATAAAGAAGATCGTTAATGTAAACTAAAAATAAGAAAGTACTTAGAATAGGACCCTGAGGAACACCCATTTTAACACTAGTTCCCTCAGACTTTACACCATTTATTTCAACAACTTGCATTCTATTATTTAGATAGGATTTCATCATGCATAGTGCTTCATATCTAATACCGTATTGTTCTAATTTGAGTAAGAGTATTTCATGATCAACGCAATCATTGACTAAGGTGTCACAATAGAAATTAACGAAACTTTTCGATAATTTCTCGTAAGACATTCCACATTCAATTGTACTTGAGCGATAACTCTATTAAAATCAAGATAACCGAGATATCGTAAAGGGCGAAATGTAAAATTCTCCGTATATTTTATGTATTTAGTTTTTTTTTTTTTTTCAAACAACTTGAGAAATGAGTATCAATAATTCTCCAAACTTGAGAAATAAAATATACCAAAAAATCCAAAAAGCTAACTATACTTCTTACCTTTAAGAGTATAGGAATGAAGACAATATTTTAAGGAAGGTGTTTGTTACATATGAATAAATGTAGAGGAATGCCGAAAAATAGATGGATGGATTGTGTGAAAGATTATGTGGCAAGAAAGGGAGTAAATAACGAGATGACTGCGAACAGAGATGAATGGAAGAGTGAAACATTAATATGTTTAAAACATTATACGCCGACCCTAGGTAAAGGATAAGGAAGAAGTAAGGGATAAGGAAGAAGCGAAGATGACTTACCTTTAAGAGTATAAAAATCGCTGTCTGGCATGATTTTTCTAAATCCGGAAAAATACAAATCTGAATCTAAAAATGATTGCACAATCTGTGCTTCGGTGATGCTTTCGACGACTACGAGTAGACCACCTTCCATGAAACAAGTCTGCGATGCTTTCCACCAAGTTTGTGAATGCTGATTTACTTTATAACATTTCCTCGTCTCCTTGTAGTAGATATAAGCTGTGAAATATTGCAGAGAAAATCAAATGTTAACGTTGTCTCTGGGGAGGAATGGGATTGGTAATGTGGATTAATGAACCCATTGCTAGCAATGTACCAGGCCAGGTTGACCTCTTTTCCAAGGGAAACCATCGGGATAAGTTCCTTGTAATTTGACACGTTGAGCTAAGTGACCTGACCTTCATGTTCATCCTGTCATATTCCACTGGTGCCCCGTTAGCGCAGGCGGGAGTAACATTTCAACATCATCCATTGAAAAAAAGATTGACGACATTTTACAGTATTGCTCTGATTTACAAGGCATTGTTATTAAAATTTGTAGGAGACAAGATTCTAAACGGGACATTTGTATCCTAGAAATCTTGGCTCTCATTCCAGATTCATTGTGGTGACAATATTTACCATCAACGGCAACATTCGCCAGCGTGCTCCGCTAAAGCATATTTCAGTGACTACAACGCCATCTAATATGAGTGAGATAACCACCACAATATATTTTCAATTAATTAATATAATTTATGCTTATGAATTTGAAGTAAAGATTAAATCTAATTATAATTATGATATAAATGTATAAAATGTAAGTTTGACGTGTTTATTTTTGAGTACAAAATATAAGTTCTGATATGACCATAATAGCCCTACCTACCTACTGACTTTAAAAATAGAACCACTATATTGTGTGGACAGTCCAGGTTAAACACTCGAAGTGAAAAAAAAAACATAAAGAGGAAAAAGGAATTAAAACTTCGTTGCTGCTGCCGCCCCGTAACACTAAATAATGACAGTAACTTACAATGATCGATGGTAGGACAGTATACGTCCTCTACTTTCTTACAAACGAACCCCTTCGGGCTGTCATCCGGATGTGTGAAGCAGTGGTCAGTTCTGAGATCGCCAGATTCTATGTCCATGGTAACACATAATTCTTCATTTGTTACTTGTAGCTCGTTTTGTAAAGACGACGGTGTTGATTGACCTGAAAATGAAATTGGGATAGTGCCCACTAAAATCGTGCTCTAATTCTCCTCAATAAAGATTTTTTTGGTTGTAATAGATAAAGACAACATTTTAAATGAAATCACAACACATAAGTGAAAAACGAACTCGAATCGGTTGAGCTGCTTTTGAGATTAGTGCACACAAAATCACAATTAGTCAAATTTATATCTGACCCTTATGAACAGAAGATATTCTAATTAGAATTTTATACCGCGAGATGGTGAAACTCTTGACATTGTCAGTATAATACCAAATAAATACCTTTATAATCCTTACTAATATTATAAATGTGAAAGTGTCTGTCTGTCTATCTATCTTGCTTTCCGCCAAAATTATTAAACCGACTTAAATGAAATTTGGTATGCAGATAGTCTAGAGCCTTAGAAAGGACATAGGTTACTTTAAATGTGAAAAAGAGTTATAAGGGGGTTAAAAGGGAAGATGAAAGATTGTATAGAAGAGTCGTCAACGCTAGATGTTTGAAACTTATTTATTTTTTAGGCTGTTGATTAAATATAAATAAAGGAAAAGGGTAGTTAAGTGAAAGGGAGATGAAGGATTGTACAGGATTATCGTCAATTTTAAGGTTAGAAGCCTGAATCTTATTTTTTAGGTTTAGGCCGTTGATTGAGTTGTATGGAATTCTGTATAGAAATTGGTAATTTTTGAAACCCGAATGATGAACTTTTATCTTTGGTTATTGTTGGGTTAGTTTTAGTCAAGGTCACTATTTTACGTGGACGAAATCGCGGGTACACCTAATTCACTATAATTTATTTACACTGCGGATTCAGCCGACTTTTATTATTGTGTGTATCTTCAAATCCTGCCCACCCCAGGGCTGACGAGGGAGTGCGTAGGATTCTTATTCAATAAAAAACCACACGGTATGTCTATTATTATAACTTATATCTGTGCGAAGCGAACCCACTTGTGCGAAGCCGGGGCGAGTAGCTAGTACACATATATAGTTAACCAGTACTAACCATTAACAGTAAGAAATTCCCCAATACTATCCTTATGTATTCCAACATATATATCTGTAATATTATACATTTCTAGAGCAGACTCAGTCAAGTTGGTCACGATGGTCCATTCGTCAGGTTTTTCTGGATAAAACAGCTGGGAGCTTTCTTGGTCGCATGTGAAGAATGCGTCGTTCCATGAGGAAACTCCGTTTGGTAGCAAATGTAATTTATAATGGGCATCGAAGTTTGGATAGTATTTGTAGTCTTTCCTGTAGAATTGGATATTGCTGCATGATGCTGATGCTGCAGCTGGAATTAGAAACTAATCATAATTATTTATAGAATAAAATAGAAATAATCTTTATTAAATAAACTCAATACAAGTAGTTTTGAAGTTATATTTTTTTATTTTACCATTCATTCGGAACGTAGCTTCATCATAAGAAGAATGAACAAGAACAACAAAACTTGTGTGTTGCTCTTTCGAATAGATGTTTTTTTTATATAAATAATTACACAATAACCAGTAAAAGTGAGGCAAAAATCAAAATAGAAACTGCTACGCATTCATTCTTAGTGCAATCAGATAATTTTCAGATCAGATCGAATCTATTTTGACGGAACTGTCACTCACAGATATCTAATGATATAAGAAGCAATTTTGGTAACGATTATTTTAGTTTTTATTTAACTTTATAAAACACGGACGATGTCGCGGGCACCAGCTAGTCGTTTTCTAAATAGTAGAGTATTGCTGTAACGATCACAAGAAAACCGACACTAACTAGAATATTCTATCCTAATGGTAAAATATTTGACGTACCATAATGTCTTTTACAATTATTTTTTAATGAAACAATGAAATACAATACCAATTAAATAAGTTATATTATTTTAACTGAATGGTCTAAAGTTTATTGCAAACAATCAAAAGTGGCAGTTCCAGAAACAAACCATCGATTGACAAAACGCCTACTAAATCTTGAAAGGCATAACCTCAAAATAATGATAGGGACAATAACGGGCCATATTTCTTAAACAAACACCTGTACACAATAGTGCTACAGACAGTTCCCTTTGTCGGGACTGCTTTGAATCAGAAGAAACGGCTGGTCATGTAATCCTGGAGTGCTTTCAGTGGCCACACAACGAAAACAAATCTTCGGAATGGTGAGGTCGCTCCGTGAAGCCTATGAAGATACAAGGAGACTTCTGCGCTTTTGGGAGGAGCTTGGCTGCCTACTCTAGTAATCTCTGCTCAAACGTATAATGGTTCAAACTAGAGGCTGATTGCGGAAAATAGAGTCCAACTTACATGGCCAAAACTTGATTTGATACCATACAAAGTGGTAATATGATCTTATGACTCCTGTAGTATCACTTATACGTTGCCCTTCCTGAGAGCTAAAGTATTATATATACATGTAATTTACTGTAACTGAAATAACATATGCTTAATGGCTAAAATACTCACGATTTTGTACACAGCTAGCTGTAAAAACGAACAAGCAAATAGTGATAGAATAAATTTCTTACCTAATACCCATATCAATAATTTCAACTGCATAGTGAAGTACACCCCACACTACAGAACAGGGAAATAAAGGAGTCACCAGTGTTCCATATTATTATATTATGAATGAGGACAAAAGTTTATATACAGCTTGATGATCTATTTATATTGTACTAGCTACCCACCGCGGTTTCGCACGGGTGTACATGTATTATACATATAAACCTTCCTCTTGAATCACTCGATCTATTTAAAACTGCTTTAAAATCCGTTGCGTAGTTTTAAAGATTTAAGCATATATAGGGACGGACAGATAGCGACAGCGACAGCGACTTTGTTTTATACTATGTAATGATAATGATTTTTTCTTATTGAGGTTTTGGACTATTATTGTCAGTTAGTGAGAACTGTAGCGCTGCGAACTACGTGATCTATCTTACTCGCCCTATTTTTGAAAGTTCGCTACCTAGGCCCGTTAGGCACAAAAATTGAAGGATATTCTTACGAGTGATGATTTTATCTCCTTAGGGTATAGTGTAGTTTGGCAAGTACAAAGGAAATATTTCGCTTATGCATAGAAATGGTCTACAACCACATAGTATGTGTAGTGGTGTATTCTCCTCTGCTTGGCAAATTGCAGCTTGTTGTTATGTTAAGGCCTAATTGTGCCATGTATTTAATCTATTTGCAGTGTCCAGTGAAGTGCCCTAGTCATGATGCATATATTGCTTTTACTCAAAAGCAAGTGGCCTCACCACTTCTGTTGTCTACCAGTAATAATATACCATGAGTGGGCTGTACATGATAACGTGATATCCGTGATTACCACTTCCATCAGATGTTATCAGATTGTTTGTGTTATAGTAATAAGAAAAAGGACTAGGTAAACGGAGAAAATATATTAATATAGACTACTGACAATTAGGAATAGAAAGAAGGAATAGAATGTATCAAAAACAAGAATGTAATATAAAAGAACTATAAATTCAAATACAAATTTAGAATATAAAATACATATCTGATTAGCCAGTTACAACAGTTGTCATTATAATTATATAAAAAAATATACACATCATCCTGTATCTTGTCTTGTGATACAAAGAAACTGTCTGTAGAAGCGTATTCAATAAAGATAAGAAGTCAAAGGTCTGCTATATTGTTAAGATAAACATGAAACACAATTATAGGACTAAATAATGAACTAATTCTTTATTGTTTTATGACAGAGTAATACTTAGTTTTTGTAGGGTAATTAATATATTATATCCTTAACAAGTACATCATTATTATCATCATCATCTCAGCCCGGAAGACGTCCACTGCTGAACAAAGGCCTTCCTCAAAGATCTCCACGACGATCAGTCCTACGCTGCTCACATCCATCGCCTTCCAGCGATCTTGACCAGATCGTCGGTCCACCTTGTTGGAGCCTTTCCCACGCTGTAACAAGTACATAATATATTTTTTATTATAATAACGATATGAAAAATGTTTGTATTAAAACTTGTGTTCATTTTTACACAAACTGTATGTATAGTAAAAATGGCAACTTTCTTAGCGTTCCAGTGGCAGGGAGGGATTTTTTTTATTAGGGGGTTTAGGATATTTTGAGTGCTTGAACCTGTACCACTGCGACCTTCTGTCTTAACACCTGAAAATAGCCCGTATAAAAAGAAAATACCCCATAACCCCGAATTCGGTTATGACGTCAAAGTCAGTCTTATTTATTTCTTGAACTATAATATGTAAGTAGAATAAAGAAGTATAGAAGTATAAAGTTACTAGGTGTATGCAGAAATTGAGAAACTTTCCGATATCCCTCGATCAACGCACAATATTATGCTGGGGAGCTGCTTGAAAAAATCAAATAAATTCGCATCTGTTACAGGGTGTTGCCGTTAAATGAATAAGGTAATTTAGGAAGGGATCAGACAAAGATCAATAATATTGCAGGAACTGTCGATTTTAAAATTTAATTTAAATATTTCATTAAAGCGATGTAATTACTTATAATAATGTATAACAATATATGTATTTATATCGTTTGCCAATTCCAGAAACAAACCATCCATTGATGAAATGCCTACTGAATCTGGATAGGCATAACCTCAAAATAATGATAGGGACAATAACGGGCCACTGTCCCTTAAACAAACACCTGTAAACAATGGGTGCTAACCCCCTACCCACAATAGGTAAAACCCCTTTTATCGGGGCTGTTTTGAAGCCGAAGAAATGACTGCTCACGCAATCCTGCACAGTAGCAGTGCGTAGCAGTAACCACACAACGAAAACAAATCCTCAGAACAGTGAGGCCGCTCCGTGAAGCCTGTGAAGACACCAAGAAACTTCTGTGTTTTTGGGAGGAGCTTGGCTGTCTACTCTAGTAGTCTTGGCTCTACACGTATAATGAGGGGCTGATTGCGGAAAAAGGAGTCTAAATTGCATATGTCGATGTGGAAGCTCGTTTCTAAATTGCATATGTCGACATATGTAATTTAGAGGCATACTAAAGAAATCTCTCTACAATCTTCTAAAAGATCGTGTATCTAAAATTATATCTAAGGCTTCTACCAGATATGGCTGGTCAGGGCGAGAAACACTAGCGGTGAAGGTGCGTCTTGATGTATGACAGCAAGAGCCTTAAATTTATTTTCACCATTGGTATCCTACGGTATTTCTGATTCTCCTTCTCTAAAGAATATTTTCAAAGACGTTATGAAAAAAGTATCATAATATTTATATCACGAACATTGCGGAAATTATTTACAATAGAGCAAAGTGATGTACTACAGTTTTATAGAGGTCATTAATATCGAAGAAATGTATAATTATAGATATTTTCGATAAATGAAGCCCTTGCGAAGCCGGGGCGATCTAACAGTATTTCATAAGTCACTTCTCAAAATTTTTAATCTTTGCAATTTTAGGGTGTGGGTTTATTGAACCGACATCTGGTGTCGTTAGCATAGGTAATATCTTTTTGTTGATCGCAGTTAGTTAAAAAGGAACCTTTTTATTTGGAAATTTAACTAAAACAATTCATTACAATAATAATAAAAAAATCTCAGGACATATCACAAAGCGCCGCACCGCACCGTCTAGTTTCAGGCTAAGCAAAACTGGTGTTTTGGTTTATTATTGATAGAAATACTTCAATTAATTTCATTTCGAAATACTGTGTTAATACTCACCAAGACAAAGATACAAATACTTACATCGTGTGAGTAATCGAATCCGCGACCATCTGAAGTAAGGCGATGTACTAAACCGTTAGACGACCGCGGTTTTTTTTCTTATGAATGATTATGGAATGGTCCACCAGCTGAGTTAACAGTTTACGCTGACGAGATATCAGTGAAGGATGATAAACAACGCGCTTGTGGTTCACCTGATGGTAAGTGAATATCGCCGTCCATGAGCACCCGCAACACCAGGAGATTTGCTAGTGCGTTGTTGGCGTTCTTAAAAGGAATTAGCTCTTTGGTTCGGAAATACCATTGCAAAAGTTTCTAGAAAACCGCACTGTGAAGGACCGCCATTCATCCAGATGATCAGGATGGTATATTTGTTTCTGGCGGGTGGTATGATGAAATTCAGCAGCTTGTATTAATTCGAACCATTCCTGAGAACACTCACCGTGATATATGCGTTAAAATGCCATATCTCGCCGATGGGACGAGTCTGTCACAAAGACGTTGATAACCAATGATTCTGGTTGCTCGGTTCTGAATGCGGTCAAATAGAGTAGCTGATATTGTGGTGCTCAGAGATGAGAACAGTATTCCATATGTGGCTGGATGCCTTGTAATTGCAAGCGAATTTGAACCTGACATTATACATTGGCTATTAGTCCACATTACTAATAATCCCATCCCCCTGAGGTTGTCGTAACCATTCGTTCAACGAAGAGTGTTATGCTGGGATAGTTTATATCCACCTTAACACTATTTTGCTGCAGTGCGCTGCAATATTATTACAAGGCGCAGAGCGAAGCGTGCATGCTTGTTTAACAGAGAAATTTAAGAATAGAAAATCTTAAATTTCCCAGTGGACTGTTTTGCACGAATTCATATAACAGGCTACTCTAGCCATGGTATTATATTATTTGTTTATTTAGGCTTTCAGATATATTCATTTCGTCCGATTTTGTTGTGTATTGCTGAAGATGTCTAGCACCTATTGATTCTAAATCGAGCAGAAAGGGAGCTATATAATGCGAAAGGGTTGAAAGTGGAAATGAAGGGTTGTATGGAATTATCATCGTCCAACTTTAAAAGCTGGAAGTTTGAAACTAATTTTAGACCCTTGATTATATATAAACAAATATTACATTCAAAGATTATACAGATTTTACTCTTAAGGGGGGTGAAATGAAATAGGGCCTGAAAATTTTTTATAGAAATTCGTAATTTTTGAAGGTAGAAAAGAAAGAATTTTTTTTCATCCCATCGCTTCTCCCTTGTAAAGTTTAATTGAAACACACAGAATGTCAGATAATGACTGTTTAATAAAAGTATTATATTTAGTGCAGAAATGTATAGCCCATATGACTAATCTGTGCAGGAGACGGATATATAATACTTTCTCTTTCTTTTTCTGGTTCTCTCCCTTGTGTGTGTCTTTGTACTGTGTGACATGTGTTTTGTTCAAGTAAATAAATTCTGTACGTAAATTATATAAAAACTAAATATTTTTTAACTGCTTAATAATAACAAAAAGTAATCCGAACTACCTTCGAGTATCGTATAAATATATCATACTGTATCACTTTTCATGTTTTGGGTTAGATTTTTAATTTTTTTTTTCTTTATTTAGTTAAGGTCACTATTCCACGCGGATGAAGTCGGAGGCACATCTAGTGACTTCATATAAAGAAGAAAGCTTGATGGATCACCGCATAATATATAATAATATAATAATCTCAGTACAATTCACACAGCGTCATCTAGACCCAAGTCAAGCTAGCTAAAGCTATGGGTACTAGATGACTGATACAAATACAAAGATATATTTTTCGGAAAATCATACATACATAAATATTATACATAGATATAAAACACCCAGATCGATACAAACAATCGTACTCATGAATACAAATGTTTGTGCCGTGCGAGGAATCGAACCCGCGACCATCGAAGTAAGGTGGTGTGCTAAACCGCTACACCACCGGGGCCTTCAAATAATAACTAATAGAAATAGGGTAATATTTCCGTAATGTACCTAATTTAATAAATAAACTTATCCTCCTTTTGACGTGAGGATTATGTTTGTGTTCTCCAGAGATTGTGCCTTTCACTTATTTATTGATAAATTGAAGATGAGTGATGTATTACCAATATTCCTTGTAGTGTCTTGAGGGTTATAATTTCAACCATTATTCCCATTAATATCTCTATTTTCGCACATAAGTTATATAAGGGGAGGTTGGTAAAATAATATCAGTTGCCACTAGGCAACAAGACGGGCTTGTGTTATGGGTACTAACCCATAACACAAGCTCGTCTTAGCGCGGTACTAGATGGCGAAACCGCGGGCACGGCTAGTTATGTATCTTATATATAAAATTCTCGTGTCACAATGTTAGTTACCATACTCCTACGAAACGGCTTGGCTGATTTTTATGAAATTTTATATGCACATTCAGTAGATCTGAGAATTGGCTACTATTTTTCAAACAGCCAAGTTATAAGGGTTGTCTACTCCCAAATTTTTTTTTATTTTTTAGTCATTTTTTTTGTAATGCGGCATTGAAATAGAAATAAAAATAATCTTTATTCAAATAAGCTCATTACAAGCACTTTTGAATAGTCATATTTTGATTCTATCACTCATACGGAATGCATATTCATCACAGGAAGAATGAGCAAGAAACTTGTGAAAATACATACCTCTCTATCTTTTATCATCCTTAGATCAACACCTATTTTTTATAAGCGATATTAAATGATATGGCAAGACAACGTTTAACCGAGACAATTAGTATATTTATAAAAAAAAAGGTATTTAAGTATTTCTATGTTCAGTTGTTTAGTACCATAATTACAATATTTAAGAATTCGAAGAACCCTAAACAGATATAAATATAAAAAGATACGGTAGCTTTTCATAGTAGAATTTTGCTATCCGGATAATAATTATCGCCAGTAAGTTCGTCTCAGATATAGCATTAGTATACTTGAAACTCTCACGTTTTCTTACTGTATATCAGTGGTTCTGAAACTGTGATTCGTAGACCACTGGTAGATCAGGGAAGCAGCTAGGGGGCCACCCTAGCATGATCAAAATTTTATTTTATATTTATGTTATTTATTAAGGTATATATAATATAAGCCAATTTTGTTACATAATAATATTATGTTACCAGATATAAATAATAATAATAAAATTAAAATCGGCGGCAGGATTCTTAAAATTTGACGTGAGTAAAAAAAGATGTGCAAGCGCAGAAAAAAAATGTATGTAGGGTTTGTATTTTTAGGTTTTTATCTATTTTTATGAATTATTTATGTATATTTGTATTTATATGTTATAAATTCGCAAAAATACATACATAAAGACAGTTGTTTATTATAGTAAAAGTATTATCAAGTAATAAGAATAATATCTCTGAATAACTTACTCAGCGCATATAGTCCTAAGCTGAACATGGCTTCTGTTATTGATACTAGTAAACTGATTATTATTTTTTTATTAGATTATTTCTATGTAAATTATGTATTTCTATAGATAATTTACATAGAAATAATTTACATACATAATTTAAATGCAAAACGCTTAGAGAAATACAAAAAATCACACTCATAAATACAAAATGTATCAAACCAGCTACCATCGAAAGTTAGGCACTAAACCACAAAACCGCCGAGTTCGTCAATAAATGCGAATGTATCGAACCCCCGATCAGGGGCAGTAAGTAAGGACTTAACCCACTAAATTTGAGGACATCAACAAATGCGCCCACATCACTGAAAGGTTGAGAACCACTGTCGTATAAAAAAGGAATATTGAGAAAAAAACTGAAAACTCAACACAATACTCACAGGGAGAGCTTAGACGGAACCCGGGACTATAACGACACAAAAAATTACTTAACTTTATCTTCACACTGATTCTATTTGTCAAATAAAAACCATTCTGACGCGAGACGGATTACACGCTACGGGTTCCGTGCTTTTTTTCTAATCCTTTGTAAAAAAGCATATTATAAAATTTGCACACCGCTTTACTTCCGATGGTCGCGGGTTCGATTCCTGACACAGTGTAAACAGTATTCATCGGTATGTTTGTATTGTTTGTTTGTATTTACCAAAAAATATATCTATGTATTTATAATAGTTATCTAGTAGGTACTTATAATACAAGCTCTGTTTAACTTAGGACTAGATGTCGCTGTATGTGGGCAATTAGCCCAGAGTTATTTATTATTATTATAAATATATATTAGAATACATTGTACAAAAGACTAAACGTTATTGAGTCTACTAGCCTTTCCCGGTTTCGCACGGGTGTACATTTATTATATATATAAAACTTCCTCTTGAATCACTCTATGAAAAAAAACTGCTTCAAAATCCGTTGCGTACTTTTAAAGATGTAAGTATACATAGGGACGGACAGACAGCGACAGTGACTTTATTTTATACTGTGTAATGATAGGCTGATTTCTTTTATGCTACTTTCCTCTTACTTTACAAAGGACCACAAACTCCGTTTGATAAGCGGTTGCATCCTATTTTAAAGTCAAATTGCCAATAGTGAAATATTCAAAGCTATGCCGTGGTTGCTCCGAATTGCAAATCACATCAGCCCATGTAACTGTATACAATATACTTGATACGGCATTGTTTGTACTAGTAGTAACTACGCAGTAACTATAAAACAAAAATCTAATATAAATTACAGGGGTTTCAGTTAGAAATAAAGAAATATCTTATTCTTTTGAGTGAAATGGGATATTTACTATATGATTAGAATTTTAATGATTATTATTTATTGCAGTTATTGGTTGTTAGCATATGAAACCTTTTTTTATAATTATAGCAGTAAAAGTATTTGTAATTAAAAATTAAATTAATTCAACTTTCTTCAATCGACAAATTTATTCTTAATTTTAAATACATAAAAAAATAGATCACAGATATTAATAAAGATCTACTATCTTATATTATATATATTTATACTTACTTTGACACAGCATCGGGTTATTGTAAAAGCTCTATATGCTCCATAGTAGAAATAGAAGGTTGTTATCGAAAAAGTAAAAAAATATTTCAAAGTCACAAATTATCTGAATTGATCATATAAATAAAGTATTAGGTCCAATTATACTGGCTTGTGAAAGACCATAGAATAGATGTTATAAATAATAATAATAACCCGAGACAATCCACACATCGCCGTCTAATCCCACGTTAAGAAAAGCTTGTGTTATAAGTACTAAACAACTGACAAAAATACATGATACATTTTTTGTTGTAAATACATATGTAATATTAGGAATTCAGAACAATCCAAACAATCATACTCTTGAATAGAATCATTCCCGCGGCCATTAGGATGTAAGGCACACAGCCTTAAACGTTGGACCACCTAGGCCAATTAAATAATAACTAGTAACACAGTCCTAATATAATGTACAATAAATATTAATGAGCGAGTGGATTATATAAAAATACATATTACATGTTACGGCAGATGCCTAAAGGGCAAATCTGATTTTTGATAACAAACAATGTTATTTTTCAAACAAACCGTTTTATGGCCAAACATTAATTTCATTATAAACAAAACCTTAATACAATAGCAACAGGACTATTTGCAAAGCAAAATAGGCGCGGTGAGGCCAAACGTGAGCAGAATACTTAGTGGATTAAGAATTTGACTTTAAAATTAAGCAGATAAGCTTAGTACTGCTTACCTCTGGAGCTGAGCATTGATTTTCAATAACAGTTCCTCCGGCTGTTATTTTTGACAATGGACAAAGGTCCTAAGGAGATAATTTGGTGAGATTAAAATTGCGTACTCCGTTGCGGATTACTTTGGAATCTATTTAGGGAACTGAATGTTATAACAAACTGGCTGACCCGCACAATTTCGTCCGCATCATACTTACGTGACATATTTCGCCCAATTTACATAATATATTTTTAAATTATAGCCTATGTGTTATTCTAATGTGGAAGCCGTATTACAGTAGTTTTATCAAAAACTTTCAGTAGCTTTTGTGTGAAAGAGAAACATCCATCCATACATACACATAAACTTTCGCGTTTATAATTTATTATTAATTTTAGATACATAAAAAAATAGATCACAGATAGTAATAAAGGTCTACTATCTGTATTATATATATTTATACTTTGACACAGCATCGGGTTATTGTAAAAGCTCTATATGCTCCATAGTAGAAATAGAAGGTTGTTATCGACAAAGTAAAAAAATATTAATGTTTCAAAGTCACAAATTATTAATATTAGTAAGATTTACATAAAATAAATTATAGTTGGCATATAAGATACTTGTGATTGTTGGTATACTTGATGTAATTTTGTATACAGGTTGTATGTTACATATTTTTATTTACATGCTTTATTTTATTTCACTAAATGTCTCCCTCACTTTATAGATTTACTTTTTTTATCCGCGTTATCTTAATGGTCACACCTATATTTCTGCCTATTATTACATATTGTCTATTATTGTACGTCTATTATTACGTACGTCTATTACAGGCTTTATTTTATTCCACCAAACGTCGCCCTTTCTATATCCTTTTTAATTATTACACGCAGTAAACAGCATATTTCTAGCTGTTTATTATATATACTATTACATATTGTCTATTATTATACATTAGATTTTTGTTGTTGTTTGCGTATGGACAATGTAACTGTATCATTATCAAACATATAGATATGTATATATAAAGCGAAATTGTTAGTATTATAATATGTATATGCGTATAATTAATATGCTTATTGTTTAAAAAGTATTAAAGTGACCCACTTTAATGTTTCTTATCATAATTGAATTACATACTTAAATATGTACTGCTAGAGAATGGTTACTAGCTAGCGATATTAACTTTATTCTATACCATATTACGTCCACTCTTTGTATCACATTTTGATGGTTAATAAGACAAATAAAAATAAATTATTATAATAGAATACTTTACTAAATCTCTCCAATTTACATACAAGTGGAGTCGTTTGAAAATATCTCAATTAGCCCCCAGTCGACTGTTTTATGTGATCGATTTAGTTTCTCGGAACGGAAATACTAACTGAACTAAAGAACTAAGCGCTTTCATTGTTTTAATGGCGTATTAAGATTCTAACCACACAAACTGGGATTATATAATGTCTTTCTGCATACAATGTAAAGTAGATTACAATTAAATTAGCAGATAACATGCAAATAAACTGAAATTCTTGTTACTAAGATTATTTCACCTACATTAACCAGATATAAACATATTAGACATTGTATAAACTCGTATGCATGTCAACCTCAGTCCTCAGAAATGTCAACTAATGAGGGGTAAATAAAAGCAGTTTTCACTGACTACATTTATTTACCCATTATAATAGTTATAATGGGTAAATAAATGTACTTATGTAACGACATAAATTATTTAAAAAAACTTCCAATGGTAACAGTATGGTATCTCCTCTTATAGTTTTTGTATTTTAATTATCTTGTTTTTATTTATTACTAGCTGCTCCCGTGACTCCGTCTGCGTGGAATTTAACTTTATTTTTCCAAAATAAAATATTTTTTTCTTAAATAGTCTAAATTACGCCTTATCAGCTACCTATCAAAAAAGTCCCGTCAAAATCAGTCCAGCCATTTCAGAGATAAATAAGGAACAAACAGATAGACAGACAAAATATGTAAAAAAAATTATTTTGGTACCGTATTTATATTTATATGCATGTTGTAAAAAACGGTTATTTCAATATTACAAACAGACACTCCAATTTTATTTATATGTATTTTTTAAAAATGTAATTTGTGTTCAAGTTTCGTCAGTACCTATTTTGGGCCCTACTGATAATCAGCAATGGAAACCATGGTTTGCATTATGGTAAATTGTGTTTTTTTGTACTACGATGGTGGCAAACTGACATTCACGTACCCATTGTTGCATGTGCTAAGAGAGACATAAAATTGTATTCTATTCTCTTTTCCTAAGAATAACAATTGCAATTATATAGTATAAAACAAAAATTTATAATTATACACATAAAAAAATGTGTTGCACTACGGTAGTAACAATGCTTTGTGACATCTATGATATATATATAGGACTCGCTACCAGTTTCCATCAGGTAGGCCAATAGCATTTTTTACAATTCTAATTTAATAAAAAAAAAATATTAAAAATGTAATTACTACGTGTCTTTCCAACTCTCATTATTCCTTTAAAAAAACCTACACTAAAACCTCTATACATCGTGGACCAATCTATTAAAAGCCGTTAAACGGGTTACGAACTCGAAAAGTAGTAGTTAGTGTCCAAGAGACCATTCAATAGATTCAAATAAGTGGACCGTTACTTCTCCAGCAATATCCGGACTTAACCGGAAAAAACCGGATTAAAAAAGGTTACGTTAATGGTGTAGCCGTGAAAAGTGATGCAATTACGAGGAATTGATTCTTTCCTTTGTTCTTTACCTATTGACGGATTGATTACATCGAGATTTTTGTTTTCCACGGCGAGTAGGCCACTTTGAGAGTATCTCGGCCCCTTTTATGCTAATTAATAACAGCCAATTTGATATCAGCGAAGAAAATCGTTTTGTAATTTAATATAATCGTATTTTCTGAGAATGGAAAATATGAGAAAGGACGAATTATTGGGACGATTTTATTGCACAATTAAAATATGGATTGCGCAATGTAATAATATGATTTTTTCGTAATGTGTGTCAACCTTGATTATGGATTTTTCAAAATTTCATAGTACGATGACAAAGGAACCTACGTGTAGTATTATTTATTTATGTATTCCAAAATTATGTCATAAAATATCACTCAGTCGCTACTAAACGGACGGGGTAACATTCAAATCAATAATTTCTATAAAGATCTGCGTAGAGGTCAACCTAGTATGGTATATTGCTATTGGGCTATTGGTCTTAACAATGTCACCCTTAGCTTCGTTGGAATATATAGATTTGACCTATGACGTTCCAATTTCAATGCTAAATGCAAGACAAATTTAATGTTCCGTTCCAAAATATTGTAAATAATAACAAATGGAACAAACTAATACATTCACTTTCAGTTTTTAACTGGTATAAAGAAAATTCCTCATTATTTTGTAATTTCACATCTAACAATATATTTAAAATTCGAATAAAATCCGATTCAAAAAACGAGCAGCCGAAGAAAAATAACGTCTTATTTAAAAAATGGAACAACACGTGTCAATACATTCCTCATTATCTGGAGTGAACATTTTATTGACACCTTCAGAGCGTTACACGCTCGGTTTCGTAGCCTATAGGCTTTTGATTTACCAAATTAATCAACAGAAACGATTTTAAACATCAAAGAAGATATTTCCGTCTACCTTATTCCAGCCACGTACCTGTTATTACAAAGTGTGTGCGTGAATTTCACCTATCTTATCTGGGCGAGCGATGCTGGGCGTATTTCAAATCTTTATTGTTTATGCGAATACTACATACCTACTTTCTTTTTTACGGCGGCAACAAATGAGAATCGACCCTATTGGTGGTAAAGTATTTTAGCAGTATAGATTCCTATTTTGAAATTGTGTTCCATTTTCGTAAATCTACACTTATAATAAAGTAGTAAAGATAATCGAAGTTTATATAATTAATTTACGCTATAGTTTAGCCACAATAATTAAAAATTAATATAGCTCGTTGTCAATTGAAAAATTAGTAAGAAGTAAGTAAAAGCCCTGTATAATGCAGCGCTCTCATCACACAGATAAGCACTAATACTAATACACTTGTTTCCTCGTTTAGCTGACAGTTTTAGTTAATTAGTTTTATAATTTTTGTGGCTAAACTAATGTTTAGCAGATAATGAAAAAATTAAGAGGACCTGTTTTGTGCAGATTTTTTTTCTCTACAACTGTTATTTAAGAAAAGTTTTCATATTTCTTACCGTTATCGAGTTATTTTGAAAAAAGGCGTTTTTTTAATTTCAACTGAAATAAAAATTTGTTTCTGAACATTGTTTTTTTTCCGCCTCAATTAAAACAAAACCATTTTTATGTGAAACTCCATATACACTACAGTTTGTTACATAGATTCAATTTTGGTTCAGTCCTCATAAAGACGGTGCCAACTCTTATAAAACGTATTTTTAATTACTCTGTGCAAGTAAGTAATTTATACATGTACATGACCGAAAATGTGTAGCAGTATGGATTCTTATTTTGAAATTGTGTTCTTATTTTGAATGTTTGTAAATTTACGTTGTTTACATTTAAATACTTGACATCGTAACTCATAAAATAAAAAAAGGATATTTTATAAAATAATTTAAAATATTCCTTGACCTATAGAGCCCTTTTACTCAAGTACTCTTCCAACGTAAGACGAAAGGAAAAATTAATTTATGCTTTCGCAAAGGAGCGACGCGACTCTTAAAAATATTACATAATATTTTTGTCAAATATATTCATACAATTATATATATACAGTATCTATTGCATGCAAAATCATGCTGTGATCTAAATTGTATTAAATAAATTATTGTTGTTGTATATTTTGTGTGTAAAGAAACTATTTTCTTTCTTTTTTTTTCTTTATATATTACAAACATCTATTTTGACTGCTATAGTCGTAGATAATCAGATAGTAGATTCTCATGTTAGACACTAATACGGAATCAAAAGGCTTGAACCGTGCTAGAAATCGAATCGCAACCGTCGGTAGCGTTGTGCTAAACCACTAGACCACTAAGGCTGTCAGTCAATAGTAAAAATGACATACAAAAAGACTATAATTATTGTTTTTTTTATAAAATTAAAAAAATAACACAGGTGGGCAAGCTGCCAGTAACAAATAGTACCTTCCATAACTGTAGTGCAACTGGAAACGAGCTTTGTTAGTATTGTCACTAGAATATACCGTTCTACCGAATAACAGATTACTTGACTGAAATTTGCCAAGAGGTACAACCACCCAATGTTGTATAGTGACGTGAAGATATTTCTTTTATCGATAAATGTATTTTTTTTTTATTAATAGCACTTATGATCGTAAAATATATTATAAATGAATATATTGAATAAAAAGTGCTGGAACTTACCGACATTGACATCGACAGTTAACTTGTACAACTTAGTCAAAACGCGAGAGAGTTGAAACTTTACTTACCATAAAATTGTTAATATATTAACATGAATGCAAATGTTTCTACCGTGAGGAGAATCGAAGTCGTAATCATCGGAAGTAAGGTGTGCTAAACTGCTAAATCACCGAGGCCGTCAAATAATATATGATAACTTATGTAGCATTCTATATCATTTTTAGGTAGTTAAAATATCTTGTACGTTTGTATATAATACCAAGTCCAATGACTTGGAAATTTACCAAAATTAAATATTAATAGGTCCGGGTTAATTATGTTCCTTTTATAATATCAAAAAGAAATGAAAACCAGCTACATATTTACATTTCATTAAGGAAACTTGATTGTACAGACGTTTTCTGCGCCATTAAGAATTATATAATTACTGCGGTTGTAGGTAAGTTTATATAAAAAATATTGAATTATGTCTTCACGGCTATTATATTACATAGAATAGAGAGATTTCTAACTGGTATACTCAAAATGTGAAGTAAGTTTATTGTAAATAAAATGTAAGTTTATTCATTATAATATATATATGTATGCCATGTATGGCATGGCAGTATACTTAAGTCAGTTATTACTAAATAATCATTTATATAGAGATTTCTCAATGTTCATTATAGGAAATACAGTTAATAACAACTATTTCATATAAACGACCTCGGTGGTCTAGCGGTTCAGCACACCGCCTTATTTCCGATATTCTCGGGTTCGATGCCTCGTACAAACATTTGTACATGAGTATGATTGTTTGTATTGGTGTGTTTGTTTTCTATGTATATTTAAAAATATATCTATGCATTCGTCAGTAGTGACCATAACACAAGCTCAAGACTTGGCTTAGTTTAACTGGCTGGCTTAGCTTAAGACTAGATGGCGCTATGTGAATTGCCCTGAGATTTTATCATTATTTTGGTTTACACTATACTTAACAAGCCAGTGGACAAGTCCCTACTTAGTCATTAAATTGTTACACAAAGTTCTTGATATTGATTGTAATGGATTACTTGAGTTTTGTGTCCATAAACAACTAACTTTATCGATAATTGTTTTATCGACGTATTTACATCATTACTAAATTTAGGAAGTGAGTTTATATCGACAAGGGAATGAATCTAAAGGTGCACTTTCATTGATTGCGGCAGATGCTCCATGAAAATGGCAACACAGAGCATCACTAGCGATTTATGTTATCTAGTACAAAATTAATAAGTAAGTCTTTTAATATTATAGAACAGTCTTTATATGGATTAGTCCATTACGGATTATAAGAACAAATATGGGTATTAATTGCATTTTGCAAATATATACCCATTTACTAGAGGTATAGTGTAAAAAGTCGTCTGCGTGGATTCTTCAGTCTCACTCTCAAGCGGCTTGCTTTATGAACTGTTCTGATTATAGAATCAGGTTTTTTTATTGATATGAATAGAATAGTGGACCCGTCTGCGCTAATGGTAGGAAGGAAGATAGGATGAGCTTGAGGTTAGTGACAAATTCACCAGGTATATCATGATGGTTTCCAGGGGGAAAGTCGTGGTCGTCAACTGACATGGTACCAATCCCATTTCCATCTATTAGTTTCGATTAGGTAGTGAAGTTATAGGTTAATCGTATCTCTTATCCAGTTTTCTGATGTGTTAACGCATGTGTGGTATCACATGATAACGTGATATGCGTGGTATTGCTCAAGTGAGTAAGCGACGGTTACCACTTGCCATCAGTTTGGCCGTGAGTCTATTTTTCAGTTCAAGTAGACTACGATAATCATTTATTATTTAAAAATACGGCTATAAAATGATTTGATTCAAAGTTGGTTTGGATATGAACGAAACAGTCAGTTATTAATTTGCTCATCGAGCACAATACTGGTTTTCAGTAGCTGCCTGAAGGTGGTGGTAATTTTACATGTCAAACAGTATCTAAACCTATTCTAAATTTTAAATCGATAATATATATCTGGAACATAAATAAGAAACAAATAGAAGAACGTACATTCATATAAAGATGCACTCTACAGTATAGTAAGGGAACCCTTTTTTATTCATAACCTAAAAATATGTATTAATTATCCCTACCTCGAATAGAATGGTCACATATTGCACAATAATAATAAATAGGTTCTAGACAACTAGATGTTAAAATTTTATACATTTAAGTTAAAATTACCCACTCGTTGGTATTCAACAAAGCAAATTTAAACTTTATTAAACTCACACTATAGGGAGTCACAAAAATAACAATAACCTATTTAGATTGCACGGACATTAGATAGAGATAGATGATGCACTTCAATGCATACTAAGATAGAGAAAGAAGATGCATACCTTAATGAATACTAATATTATAAGTGCGAAAGTTTGGCTATCTTTTTATTTACCCTACGATCCCCTATCCAATTCTAATTACCACTGCCTGAACAGAGGACCTAACCAGGTACGGTGCCCTCAGACTAAAGTCGTATCCGTCAGGCAGGAGTTGGTTTTCAGCTCCTCCATAGATTTTTCCGCGGGTTTGGAGTGCCGTCTGCAATCGTTCGGTGAAGCTGTAAAGGCCAGCCGCTGCTAGAATTAAAATAGTTCGAAAAAAAGTCTGTTTATTTATTATCTTTATTTATCCTTTCTACCACGAATAAATAAGATATTATATTTAAGAGTTATGTTAATAAACAACTTACAAATTATGTTAGTGAAATTTACTCACGTCACTTAATTCATCTACATTATTTATGACCTTAATAAATATTTATATAAAGATACGCTACATTTTATCTTATAAAAAAAGGATGAAAGTTTGTATAGACGTACTTGCGTGTAACATTTAATATTCTTATAAATCTCCAAATTTTTTCGACTATACTAACTTTGATACTGAACAATAAGTTCAGAATCTAAGTTAGAGTCAAAATTTTACATACAGTTATTAATTCTCAAATTAATGTTTGTTTTCAGGACTATCACACATCTAGTGCCAAGCTAAGCAGAGCTTGTGTTATGGGTACTAGACAACTGATATAAATACATATGTTGGATTACGAATCCTTATAAAATAACACATAAAATATAAATTAAAAAAAATAATTAATGGAGAAGGAAGCAGAAATACGATTTCGACCTGGAATAACGTCTTCCACACTCCGAACACCCCAATGTAAGCAATGCAAAACTTACTCCTTTGCTCAGGAACGTTCCAATGTGTAGTACTGTTTAGTGGCCATGCACTCTAGAGTGTATATATTCATAAAAACAATTATATTATGTTAAATAAATCATTAATTATCTTGTTTTATACAGTTAAAAATACCTTTTTATTCCAGTTCTTATTTTTTAATTGTTTTTTATTCTAAATTCGAAATTTAAGTGGCCACATGTATTTATTTGTAGCCAGTATTACCAAGCGCCCTTTGCTCCAGTAAGCAAGCCGATGATACAACCTGCTTAGACTAAGGAGGTTCGGAATACGGAACAACATAATTACATTTTTTTTTTTGTAAAAGCCTTCAGGATATACAAAGAAAATAGCCGAGCCGAAATCAATAATCATACTCATGAATACAATTGTTTAAGCGTAACCGTACCGTAAGATTCGAACTCGCGACTATCGGAAGTAAGGCGGTGTGCTAAACCACCTAGCCTTGAATGTTCAGCAGTAACCATATAAAATTATAATGATGACAATGGTTACTTAATTATAAATAATAATAATGTTGTATTAGACTGTTTAACTGAAATGTATTTGGAAATGGATGAACTAAAACACACGATTTCGCCGGAAATCCATTAGGACGACTTATAGGAGCTTGATTCACAAATTTATCGCTTTCCGCTTTTAATTAGACACCATTTGCTAAGTGTCTGCCTGAAATTACTCCGTAAAATTCAGAATTTACTAAAAATATTTGCAGAAATAAATGCTGTCAAGAATTTTTTAAGAAACCATGAGTGGGTTTTTTTTAAGGATAATAATGGAATGGTGTACCCGTCTGCGCTAACGGTTTACGCTGGCGGGGCACCAGTGGAGTATGATCGGATGTCATGAAGTCAGATCAGTTAACCCAACGTGACAAATTCACTGGTATGTATCACGATGGTTTCCAGGGGAAACCGCGTGGAGGTCGTTCTGTCATGACATTGCTAGCAATGGGATCATTAGTCCACATTATTAACAATCCCCTTCTCTCCACCATGAGTGGGGTTCCAGCATCGATGGAGGTCGATCAACTACTACTAACTAACAGAACTTAACTTAATGTGCTATCGTCGTCGATCTCACATTGTATTATTTTACTGATAAAGGCTATAACAGAATAGCAGAGAGGGTGGACTCACAGTGAGGGTCACTGAGTTATAGACCGTTTTGTCTCATTCATTAGTTTTAAATTATATTATGGTATTGGCAACAGTTGTATTGTGTGAAAAGTTTTGTTTGAGACAAATAAAAATTATTATTATTATTAACTCTCCTAAAGTTGTGAAAGGACGAAAGTGGGATAAGATAATATGGAGTTTTTTTGTTATTATAGATGATAGACTGATGTCTGCACTAACAATATAACAATGACGGCCTCGGTAGTCTAGCGGTTTAGCTACATCGCCTTACTTCCTATGGTCGCTAGTTCGATACCTCGTATGTTATGTACTGGATGTTTTCTTTCCAAAAAAAACGTATCTATGTCTGCATTTCTGCATTTATATCAGTTGTCTTGTACCCATAAAACAAGCTCTGCTTAACTTGGGACTAGATGGCGTTGAATAAATTGTCCAGGCATATTATTATTATTATTATCATCGTATCTACTAAAGTAAAGACTATGATTTTATTAAAAACCCCGCCTAACTATTTGATGTAAAAATTTAGAATTAAAGAGGTATTAAAAAGTTTAACTTCATGAATATGCTTAAAGCTCTCCGGACTGTCGTAAACCGGATTAAAATAACTCCGTTATATCCGTGTAGATCGAACTACCTTGTCCGGGTGATGTCGTAAAATTTGTATCGAATTTGTGTATACCTGAAACAATCTATATGCGTCATTCGAATTTACTTATTTTAACAAAGTCACTGACAACAAAAGAAAAACGATGCATCCATAGAGCATCTTGTCATGCAGGGTAGAGTTGATGGTAGACCCCATGGACGATCACGTATGCAATGAGGGCCCAACTGAAAATCAGCGCTGGAAACTATTTCCAGCGTTATGCTGAGTTGTGGTCCACATTGACTCCGTTTTTTAATGTGTAAATTATTCTTGTATTTCTTATGTTATTACTGTAAAAACGAGTTAATAAAATTCTATTCTATTCTATGGACCGACCAAATCAAAGCAGCAATAGGCGGTCCACTCCACGAGTGTACCAGAATGGCAGGCAGTAGAGACAAATGGCGAGCTGTCGTCTGACATCAGCCTCACACTCCACTACATAATGACCACGACCGTTCTGTCAAGAACGTATCGAATGAGAAGAAGAAGAGATGACAACGTTGTCTGCGTATGTACCTCTATCACCTTTTTCAGTTGGGGTGATCAATGCATACTTGCACTGATCACCCTAACTAATGCATTGGTCACCACAACTATTTCAGTTGATAGAGGTACATAAATGATAGATATGCAGTATACCAGTGGCATGGCAGTGAAATTAAATTGTATGGAAAATTAAAAAAAAAATTGTCTATCTTTCTCTTAGTAAAGAGAATAATTGTTAATTTATAAAAAAAAATAAGAGTATTTGTAATTTCAAATTAACAGCTTTCACTAAATGTGTATGAAAGTATATACGCACTTACATTAAAATAAAATATTTTTTAATATTGACGGTCTATCTATTTATTAATCTTTGAAACGGCTGAACTGATTTTAACGGAACTTTCACTCACAGATAGCTAATGTTATACGTTTTTAATTCCAAGCGTGGGTAGCAGCTAGTAATGAATTAAATGCCACTTAGATGTATTATATCTAATAGTCTTTTATATTATACGCTACTAACTGATTCTCCTAACTTCGTTTTCTTCACATTTTTCCCATTATTGCTATATGTTTCATTGTAATTTGGCTCCTCTTAGTCGTAGAGTGATTATATGGCCTATAGATTTTATTAATATTCCATTTAGAATTAATTATTCCATAAATAAATCCAACACTAAAACAATTTACGACTCACTGGTTCCTGAGATTAGCGCATTCAAATAAACAAACTCTTCAGCTTTATATATTTTTTTATTACTAAATTTGAGAGTCATTGCAATCTGATGGTAAATAATGATGCGGTTAAGCTGTTATACGCAAGGTCATATAGTGCCTATTCACTCTTCACTTAAAAGACCCAATCTTGTAAAAGGCTGGAATTTACTACATGATCATGACTTGGGTTAGATTTAAATCACTGAGGATGATGATCTTAATTTAAACACTTGAATCACTGACGCTAGGAGAGAGTCCTACTCCTTAGCTGCCAGCATAAGGAAAAATGATACCAAACTGTAGGTACAAATAACAGGAATGTCCACTGTAAATGGCTGGAGCCAGCCAGCGTCTCGTTGTACGGTGATGGAATGGTGCCGGAGAAATGCGGCTACAGAGTTCCTGAGCACAATCGCCAAAATGCAGCCTATAAAACACCGAAGGATAAGTCACTTTACGTCGGTGGGTAAGACTTTAAAGTTTTATAATCAAAATTAGTATAGATATATTAGAGTTGCCAACCGTCCTGTTTTCCCAGCACATATCCTAGTTTTTGAAGTGTCCTGAGAAGTCCTGAATAGCTATTTGTCAGCGTCCTGGCTTTTTAAAATATTAATTACTCATTTTCAACAGTATTATTTCATTGTCGAAGATCCCAATCTCTCTGGCGGTATCGAGCCACTTAGCTTGAGGCGAGACTTCGCTTCGTGTGTTCTACCAATTATACAACAGACTGTGTTCTGAGGAATTGTTCGACATGATGCCGACGGCCACCTTTTACCAACGCACCGCTCGCCATCGACAGGGAATTTATCCCCACACGCTGGAAACTATGTGGTCCCGAACTGTGCGGTGTCAGAGGAGCTTCCTCCCGCGTACACTTAGATTGTGGAATTCCTGCCGAGGTTTTCCCACGACACCACGGCATGGGGTTTTTCAAGAAGGGTGTATTAAGGTTTCTTAAGGGTTGACAATGCGCACGTAAACCCCTGGTGTTTCAGATGTTCATAGGCTACGGTAACCATTGACTATCAGATGGGCCGTATGCTTGATTGCTACCATCGTAGTATAAAAAAATCAAATACTTTTTGTTAAAAACCTGATTATATTAATTACTTGAATTTTACTATATACTAATATAACTATTGCAACACTATTACTGCATTCTGTAGTTAAACTGGATAGTTCGGTTTTTTAAACTTTCAATTCTGGTTTTTTTTAAATTTGGGCTTGGCAACCCTAGATAAAAGTACAATAAAGTTTAATAAACAATTAATTTTCATTAAAATTATCTCAGTGTCACGTCTTACAAAGTTAATATACGTAATCTTATTAAATTGCCATTCGACTTATACTTATTATTCGACTTATGACATCTGTGACATTGGAAATAATTTGTAGACTTGTAATTAATTTTATTTATACTACGGTGGTGACAAATTTGCTCAGATATGATCTATCTGATAGTAAACGTTCCCGTAGCCGACGGACGCCTGAAACACCAAGATGTCACTTGCGCGTTGTCGAACCTTAAGAATTTTTAATGTGGGGTATATGAAAAAGTCACGAATAATTCACAACAAAAAAAAAAGGATACAAACCAAGAACCGCAATTTCATCAGTATAAATAATCCATCTCCTAAAAATAACAACATCGCAAATCCAATCACTCGTCTTCAAATAAAATATTTCACATACTCTGCTAAAGCGAGCGTAACCCAAAAGCATAAACGCAGAGCTAAGAGTTAAAAAAATATGCTCAATAAAAAAAAAATCTTGAAAACCATATTTGGTAGCTTAACTTTATTTTTGAGATATCATATAATAATAATAATAATCTCAGGACAATTCACATAGCGCCATCTAGACCCAAGTTAAGCTAGCTAAAGCTTCTGTTATGGGTACTAGACAACTGATACAATTACATAGATATTTTTTTCGTAAATACATACATACATAGAAAATACCCAGACCGAATCAAACAATCATACTCATGAATACAAATGTCTGTGCCGTGCGAGGAATCGAACCCGCGACCATCGGACCTGATCGGTGTGCTAGACCGCTAGACCACCGAGGTCGTCAACTTTGTCGTATAACTTTGTCGATCCTTAAGAAACTTTAATAAGGTTAGCATAAGGTTTTCAAGAAATATTAATATACCCCATGTATATGAATGTTTCTTGAAAACCTTATGCTGTAACTTTATTTTTGAGATATTACGTAGCGTACGTGCATCCTTTTTAAAATTTTATACTTTTTAAAATTTTCTATTTCTATTTCTATTTCTTGTTTATATACGACATTAATAGCAAGCAATCTGACACCACTTACCAATGTGGTAATTATAAACCAACATAAATCGTATTGAAACATTATATAAATTAATTGTAAAGGATTAATCAATTTGAATTCACATATACAATTAGCGTGCCCACAAATTAGCAATATTTAAACAACGATCAAATAATTGTTGCTAAAGTACTGTTAACTAACAAATTAGTCAATAAATTTCGTTTTAATTTAAACTTATAATCGTTTTGGTTTTGATTTTGATTTAAACGTATAATGTAGATAGTCGTATGGTACACTTTTAACTTCGTTTTCATTTGTTTTTTATGTTTAAATATAGGCTATGTCCCCGTCGCGCGTCGTAATGCAATGTAACATGTTTGTTTCCAGTATATAATATTATTTTAAACGTTTAGTAAGAAACAGATCGACAAACACATTTATAAATGTTTATAAAAAGAATAAACCTGGGCAATTGACACAGCGACATCTAAGTCTAAGCTAAGCAGGACTTGTGTTATGGGTACTAGATAACTGATGTAAATACTTAGATACATTTTTTGTATATACGCACATAATGTACATGAATACAAATGTTTGCACCGTGCGAGGAACGAACTCATGACCATCGGAAGTAAAGCGGTGTGCTAAATCGCTAGACCACCGAGGCCGTCAATTTATAATCTACTAGCCGTACCCGCGATTTCACCTGCATTAAAATTATAGCCTATATGTTATTCTGATGTATAAGCTATATTACTGTAAAGTTTCATCAAAATCCGTTTAGTAGTTGCGTGAAAGAGTAACAAACATCCATTCATACTCACGAACTTTCGCGTTTATAATATTAATAATAAGATTACAATACTAATAAAATTCTTCAATTTGTCTTACATGCACATATAAAAACATATGTATAAATATACTAAATAAATGACCTGTAATTTTAAATACAACAAAACAGATGAAATAAATAAAAAAACAGTTTGACCTATCTAGTGAAAATGTCACAAAAGCACTTAATTAAAATTGTGTCACATCATTGTCACTGCAGGCGACTTCCTGACTTGTATTAAATGGGAATGAAATCCATTAACTGTAGTCCAACTTTGGATGGTAAATACAATTTTATTTAATACTAGCTACTTGCTCCGGCTTCGCACGGGTCTACATTATATATGTATATAAACCTTCCTCTTGAATCACTCTATATATTTAAAAAAATCGCTTCAAAATCTGTTGCGTAATTTTAAAGATTTAGGCATACATAGGGACGGACAAACAGTGACAGCGACTTGTTTTATACTATATGAATATCTTACTAATCTTTATATATGAATGAATGAATATAAATACGGCACTCTCTCCTAAGTTACTCCTTATTACATCAGTTATTTGCCAAAAAAAGTCCCGTCAAAATGGGTCCAGCCATTTCAGAGATTAGCCAGAACAAACAGACAGACAGACAAAAATTAAAAAAAAGATGATGTTTAAGGTGTATGTACCATATTTATATTCAACTGCATGTAGTAAAACGGTTATTTCAATATTACAAACAGACACTCCAATTTTATATAAGGTCGCTGTCGCTGTCTGTCCGTGCCAATGTATGCCACGGTATATAAATTTTATTTATATGTATAGATATCTATAAATTATTAAAGTGGTTACTATTTGTTATTTTTGTTAGAGTTCCCAACTCCTGCAACTTCCGATATTTATATGTAAGTTGACAATATTTTGCTTATATAATTATATTGATTCGGGAAATAAGTAAATATTTAATGACTAACCACATTATGTAGGCAGTTTGGAATACCTGTACTCCTTCACAAATTCTTAATTGCGATGGGAATTATTCATGGACACGTTTTCCGGTTGCGCTGTACCTGATAGATATTTCAAGAGTTCTTTTATATTATTAACTAACTGTTTTACACGCCTTTCGCTGCGAGGAATTATAATTTCTAAAATAAAAGTAGCCTATGTTATTCCGCCCTAAGTTTCATTTGCAAATAACTAATTTATAACCTTAATATAGCATAGACAGATATTTTTTTATTTACGTTAAAGACACACACACACAAGATACTGTAATATTAACATATCATATGTCCCGTTAAAACAGGTATAGAGATCAATCTCTGAAACGAGAGCGCGAATAAACAAGTATACAGACAGACAAAAATTATCTAATTTCCATCATATGAACTTAGTGAAAAGCTTATAATTTATAATTACAAACAGACATATATTTTATTTATTTATATAGATTAGATTTGCCTGGAATAGAACTTTAAAAAGATATTAATTTATTACTGAAATCGTTGCAGCTAGCTAGTCATAAATATGTTTATAAAATTTGTAAAATTTTGTTTAGTTGTCAAATTTTGTATTTCTAGTAAAATTTTGTTTAATTCACTTCATGACTATCATTTGATAAATCATATATCATTTGATTCTGTTTATTTTCTTGTAATTACGTAAATTACGTTCTGACTGTCGTTGATGGGTTTTTTAAAACCAAAGAAAGTTCATTTAATTTATTTATTTAATTCTAACTTACAACTTAGGAATCGCGATTGATTCGTCTTATACTAAATTAACCTATTCGCGTTCGCAACTAAAACTAGAGTGACCGTCCACTTGCCTTCCTTTGTTCTCTTACTTCTTGGATACCGCTCATTTGAGTCAGCAACTGTCGGAAAGTATTGGGACACAATTTCCAAGAACAATCGCTGTATCCATGCCGATTGTGTAACTACAGGTAGGCAATATAGACTTAGGGGGTTTGTACTCGTAACACGTATATAAATATTTGAAAACATCTAAAATACATTTTAGTATGTAATATTATGTTATCTGTGATATTAGTAATTATAAGTTTCTATTACATCTTCACAAATTATAAGTCCAGTTTTAGATTATATAAATATTAATAATTGAAACTGTAAAAACAATTCATGGGAGATCTAGAGCCCAAACTAAGCTATAACCCATATCTTGGACATCAGGTCCGCTTAACATTTGAATAGTTGATTTTTACTTTTAATTTTATTTTTAACGGATACTGTGTAGTGTATCTATGCCAATATATAAATGTTAAAGTGTTTTTGTTTGTTTGTTTTCACGACTCTTATTGGTTATAGATGTACTGATATACATCAATAACCTATAAGAGATATAACCTTTTCTGATTTTACCCTTTTCAGGGCGAAACAATAAAGTGAGCTACTTATAATTTTGGCGCTCACTAGATTTTAACTTTGTTACTTTGTTTTTTTTTTGTTTTGTTTTTATTATAATACTTTTTTTTTGTATTACTGTATTCTGTGTGTTGTAGATAATAGAAAATAGCTGTTAGAAATAAATCATTCATCTATATATCCAATAGATAAATATACTGATATTTCCGTATCGACGTGTGCAAGTTTTGTGCGGGTCTAAATGTTGAAATAAGTGGAAATAGAATAGCTAGTGCAGTCTCTGGAGACGATTACTCACCCTTTCCATTAGGTGGGCCTCGACTTATTTACTGGTCTCAGTGGAATGGAAAAATGTACATTAATATGTATATACTTTATTTTAATTAGTCGTTTATTGCAACGTGTGTTAGCAGCACTGTAGCTTAGTGGTTTAATATCACTAAAGATTGTTGGTTCAAGTCTAGTTGACATAAAAAATGTTTATAATTTTTATCTAATTGTCAATCTGACTATTTTTTGTCTATGGACATATTTATGTAAGTATTATATGTCTATAATGTAGATAATGCACCGACTACATGAATCTCTGTTTGCCCTATGGTTGACTGGGAGAAAAGGCCTCTAGGTGTTAAGTCCGCCATGAGCACCTTCATTTGTGTATTAATGCATTAAAGTTTTAATAAAATAAATATTTTTTTTGTAAATGAATACATAACATATATAGTAAACACTCAGACCGTTGCAAATGTTTGCATCGTGCTAAGTGTTGAACCCGCTACCATTGTAAGTAAAGAGGAGTGTTAAACCGCTAGACCACAGAGGTCGTCATATCCATAATATAATATTCAACCTCATAAACAGAAGGTAGTAGTTGAAGCGATGAAATGCAAAATTAACTCACTGGATATTGTAACAAACTGAAAGTTTCAGATTGAAAGTTTTTGTAGTTGTTCACCGCAAAAACAACGCTCTGAAACCGTGAATACTGAAATAGAGTTCCCAAACTAGGCTACATGAGAGCACATTGGAAGCTCACAAAATTTCAGCATTATTTCAGAAAAAATAATGTGGGTCATACGATTTATGTTGAATTTTTGCAAATACCGACCATTAAAAGCTAATTCTAAAAACATATCATTTAAATTCAATTCAATTCAATTTATTTACTGGAACATGTGTATATAATGGTCTTAAGATTATAATAGTTTCAAACATACCCTACCGTTTCCGGCATGTAAAATCTTATAATAATATTTATATTACATTATTATCACATTATTTTATTTAAGGATACATTTAATACGGTATCCGCAGAATGTTTTTATTATGGTGAAATAAATAGAAACATAATTCACCAATCCTTTGCTGTAGAGTATATACTCAACTATAGACAAAATATAAAAGTCTAAAATTTTACATAAATAAGATGGTCCTTTAGACAGAAGACGGTAGTACTTTATAGTACTTTGTAAGTACGGCCTGTATTGTCTTCTATAAGAATAAAATATAAAAGGACTGTAGCCATAACACTCGCTTCCTTTTTTTAATTAAGAAGTAAAAAAGTAGTTTAGAATGCACTTGTCATCATCAACTATAGTTAATATTTAGAACTGGTTTATATTTATAGTAAAAATAAAAATATATATGTACCTAAAAATGTATAAGGTTATTCTCTATGGAACTGAAACTTACCACTAGTATATTATATGAGTTTTTACAAAAAATGTATCTAAGTATTTATATAAGCTGTCTAGTACCTATAACACATAGCTCTGTGTAGCTTGGGACTAGACTACGCTGTGTAAATTATCCAAGAATATTATAATTATTAATAAAAACTAGTGGTCGCTCAGCGGTAGAAATTCGACCGTAATTTAATACTTAGAGAGTCTATATACCTATACAAATAATATTAAAGACAAACATTATTAATCTGTTCTAATCAATTTGACCACAGACTTTAATAATAATAAATATATAATTGATAAGAAACAAATATATGTGCTTATACATGGTAGTGTATGTACTGTTTTTTTTCGTTTTAATTTATTGTATTTTTACGAATTATTTAAAAAAAATGTTTGATTTCTGCATTTCTGTAAAACTATAAGTGTGCGAAAATTTCATAATAGAGATACAAAGAGGCCGGGAACAAGGAGGGAGCGGGCTGCTCTCTCTCTGTTCGAGGCGACCGAGACGACCAGACGTGAATGTACAGAGATGCAATTTATGTGGAGCGTAATTTTAAAAAGGAATAAAATAAAAGTACTGCTGCATCGACGTATCATTTCTGAAACTTCCCAATAATTGTTAACCGAGTTTAACATTTCAAACCAATGCCTATTTAATAGTTACTGTAAATGAGTATCACAGCAGTCGAAAACATCCATTGAAACCCATTAGGATTTTTCTCGTCGACACGTCGACAAGTTACAGTTCCAATCGAGTTTCGAGAACCGTTTGAAATTTTGACGAAACTTCACGATTAGATAAGGTGCAGAGTTAAATCCGATTGAAAAGTTTCCTTTCGTTTCCTCGTGAAAAGATTAGACAGAATCTTTGGGAGTTTTAAGTGAGTGTCGGTAACGGAACTTGGTTAGTACCCAGTCAGTATGTTGGGGTAGATTTGGAGCATAGAATAAATATTTAATAGTTACTCTATGATTTAGACCAAAATGCAAACGTTCATTGAAGCTTGTCTGTTTATTTTACTTGTGTCGATTTCGTGGGTACCTCATTCTCACCTATTTCAATTGTCAGGCTTTCTAAGATGTGTTTCTGTTGTAGAGTGTGACTTGGCAGTGAAAATAGATGACACAAAACTATAGATATGATATAGTATATAGATACCTAGTGGCTGACCCGGCAAAAGTTGTGTTGCCATATAAATTAAAGTAATGGTGGTAGAAAAGTGACTATTTAGGAGTGTAGCTATGTATGTTTAATGTCACATCATGCATAAAAAAATCATGACAATCGGTAGAACCATTTCGAAGGAGTATGGAAAATAATAGTGTGACACGAGAATTTTATGTATATTTTTCATTTTTATGGATAATAATGGAAGGATGCATCCGCCTGAGCTAGGTTTATTCTAGCGGGGAACCAGTGGAGGATAATAAAATGAGCATGAAGTCAGATCAGTTTTTTTATAGACGATACTGCACTGACGGTTTACGCTGGCGGGGCACCAGTGGAGGATGATAGCCTGAGCTCATGCTCAGCCTAACCGTTTTTTTTAACATGTGGAAAATCTTCAAAATACCGTCACCCCGTCGGAGGGAGGGCGAGATGGTGTGAGACTTTTACTCACGAAAAACCACACGGTGTACCTACGAGCGCCTATGCCGGAGTCAGGCGATTCGCATGTGCATTTCGACCCCAGCTCCGACGGCGACGGCCCGCCCTGTAGGTGTTATAGGGCAGACCCCATCACGTTTTCGGTTAGGGCGACCTATTTCGCCCTACTCCATTGTGGAGGCATGTGGGTATACGCGCACACTTCCGGGCCATCGAGTTGGGGGCGGCCTCCCTCAAGGCAACCATCCCGGTGGGGGATAGGGAGGGGGCGGAGTTGGGGACGCCCCTGCCTCTAGGCCGGACTCTTCTGCGGCGGAGGGAAGCAGGACGAGCTGACTCCCGCTCCCTTTCCGCCGCCTCCTTCCGCGAGATAACTTCCTCGCAGAAGGAGCTGCCAGCCACGATCTCTCGCTACTCACCATCCTCAGAACTAAATTCGGCAGCGAGAGATCGTCCCCCACTATACGTGTGAGCCGCGAACGCCGGACACTCTTACAGTGTGTGTTGCGCCGTGTCCTCTACACCTCCGCACTCGTGGCAGCCGGTCATCGGCTCCTTCCTTGCCACATGACACTGATACTATCTGTGTCATGCTCAGCCTAAGCTAACCTCATAGTTAGGTCAGTTAGTTCATTGTAGCAAATTCACTACAAATGTTTCCAGGGGAACCGCGTGGACGTCAACCTGACATAGTAAATGTAATGCTGGTAATTGAGTTATTAGTTCATATTACGAATAATTCCCTTCCCCCCTAACTTTATATATTAAATATACAACTATGTATATAGAAGTTTACTACGTAAACGCTCGTCAATTTAGTGACGTCGGTGTTTGCCTTTGTTGGGTTTGAGAATGGAAATCTTGATTAGTTTTAAATTAGAAGCGGCGAGCGATATTTTAAGTCACAGCAATGACAAACAAATTGACTTTCTACCTATTGGTAAATGGTAAATGGCAAGTTGTCTATACAGCCTTCATGTGTATAGGCGAGGGTTATCCTTTTCTATACTTTACTTGAAGCTTTTAACGACCACAGTAGACTGTTTGTCTGTTTGATTCCTGGCACGGTACAAACATTTGTATTATTGACTCTGATTGTTTGTATCGATCGGGTGTTTTTTATATATACTATATGTTTAAAAAGGAAATGTATCTATGTATTATATTAGTTGTCTAGTACTCTTAACGTAGGTCTGCTTAGCTTGGGACTAGATAGCGCAGTTTGAATTGTCCTTAGATATTATTATTAACAGCAATGTTTCAATCGAAAAATATCTTCAAAAAGAAAGCTGGTTGAAAGCTGAAACAGGCGAAACAAACTTAGCTACCCACTCAGATGATTTTTTATACATCAGACACACGTAGCCGTAATCGGGCAACCTGACAACTAACCGACTGTAAATAAGCAGCCTAACTACGAATAATAAGCTTAATTTTTTCCTGTTCTTAGTTATCCCATTTATTTGAGTCGGCGTAATATGCTTTTCTCTTCTATTCATTCCTGTTCACAGTCATCTCGTTATTTACTCCCTTTCTTACCATATCATCTTTCACAAAGTCCATCTATCTCTTTTTCAGCCTTCCACTGCCCACATTTATGTGTAATACCATCCTTAAAATTATATCTTCATTCCTACGCATTAACTACACCACGACAGATGATTACTCTTTAACCTCTCCGACAACGGCGCCACTTTCATACTTCCTCTAATGTACACATTCTCATATAATTCAAAGAAATAATTAGAAAATATAACAATCTCATTTTGCCCCGATTTCAAAATATTATACTGGTCAACAAAAATTGTTCGTTTCTTTCGATTTCCGTTTCTACCTCGAATTAACGCGTATTCTTTGAGTATAGCAAGCAACAAATTGTTTTCTATATGGCTTCGTCAATAAGATGTTATGTAATTAATACCGAATGTTTTTGCTTTATTTGTGATGAATATGTATATTTAAAATATCTAACTCGATATTTTTTCGTCAATTTGATAAAACTGTGCATATAAAAAATTAAGCTATTAGCAATCTCCCAGTATTTTCTTCATACTCTGAGCCATTAAAATACCCAAAAACAGAAAAAAAAATAAGAAAACAAAACTTGTGTTGACCAGTGTTATAATTAGAATGATCTCGCCGTCGGTGGGGCCACAGTACGAGACGAACCTAGCCCCTCCCCCGCGACATTTCCCGACAATGGCTGACTCGCTTGAGGAAATATTTTATCTTTCTTCATAAAGGGAGCCAACAATGGTAGAGTGATGTATTTACGAAATAAATGTCAACCCATCACTCAGTGTTTGCTTTGAGCATATTTTAGACATTTTGTTATTGAGCAACTTTTAATAAACTATGTTCTTTTATGCCTGCATTAATGGGAAAGAACATTATTCAAAACCAATATTTTCTATATTTTTCATAAAGTTACTTCGCTATAATGTGTAACATGGTGTTCGTAAAAACGGTCTCGTTGGTCTAAGGTTCAGCACGCTACTTTACTTGAGATGATCGCGGGTTCGATTTTTCGGAGGATACTAACATTTGTATTGATTTAATCAATCATATATGATGATGAATCATGTATGAGAGTTTGTACAGGACTGGGTATTTCTTGTGTATGTTATGTATGTATTTAAAAAAAAAACAGAGTATATATATTAGCTAGATGGGGTTATATGAATTTTTCAGGAATATTATCATTATTACGTAATAGTTGGTTATGGAAATATATGGACAGAAAATTTGCATTTCTCACCTTTCGTGAGAATAAAATAACTTAAATAATAAGTCATATTTAAGTCATATTCTTACAACACACATAAACAGTTTTATGTCCATTACGATTACATGATATTGTTCAAAGATATTTTTAAAAATTAAATTATTCATTGAAGATAAATAATTTATAAGGTTATCTAGATAGATAAATAATATATAATATATTATTCTGCATAAGAATGTATTTTTTTTATTAAAAAATTATATTTACTTTAAATTAAATATATACATAATTTTTATGCAAAAATATATTTTCCCTATATATTTTCATTGTTAATAAAACATCAATGTTCAAATTACATAAAAAATATATTTACCTTTTTTAAAATATTTTTCCTATGTTACTTGCTTAAAATATCATCTAACAAAACGCAATTTCAGGCGAAGTATTTTAAAATTCCAATAAAATAATGAACTCTATTCGTTCTTATATTTTATTGGTCGTAAAAACTCAAAAGAGTAACAAAAAAATACAAAGCATAATTTGGACGCATCCAAAAATAGCTTCGGAGAAATCATTTGCGTCCTCCCGATTTCTTTCGCATCTCAAAAGGTTTCTCTGCATTATCATATTTTTACTTTGCTGTACATATTTCGGTTAGCTTATATTTTAATAGAAATATAAATATATTTCGTTTGAAAATTGATATAAATGATCATATATTTCAGCGGATTCTGTCATGCAAAGTTAATAATTTGATAATGTCGTGAAACTACGTAAAATTTTATATGTCGTGCACAACATTATAATTATGATTGGCGTCTGTTGTTGTGCTAAAATAGAAATAATTTGATAATAATATAATAATGAAAACGAAGAATTATAATAACGCAGTGAAATTAATACTCTAAATATATTACAGATATTTCACGTTTTAACCATTTTTAGCAAACAAACTGAAGGTTCACCTGATGGTAACTGTATATACGAATAGCACCACAGATAGGGCCATAAACATGATACCATGTCACTTAAGTGATACCATTCCTGAGAACTAAGATGTCATACTAATGTGTATTGCCAGTGATGACATACGGTACAGAGACGTGGTCGCTAACTATGAGCCTCATAAGAGCAGAGTCACTCAGAAGTATGTTTGCAGTTTCTCTGCGTGATCGTATCAGAAATGACGAGATCCGCAGAAGAACTAGAGTAACCGACGTAGCCCGAGGAATTGCGAAAATGCCAATGGTGCTGTTCCCATAGCTCGTAGGACAAATGGCCGTTGGTGTAGTAAAGTACCTTGAGTGATGACCGTGGACCGGAAGGCGCAGCGTGGGAAGGCCTAAGGACATATGGTAAGACAAGGTGGACTGATGATCTGGTTAAGATCGATGGAAAGCGATGCGAGCAGCACAGGACCGATCATCGTGGAGATTTTTAGGGGAGGCCTTTGTTCAGCAGTGGACGTCTTCCGGACTGAAATGGACCGATCGTCGTGAATATTTTTTACCTACTATATATTTACATATATCCTCGATATTCACACATGTAAGTTCATATATCTTTTAAACCCACTATAAAACAGTATCATTTGAAAAGACAAACAAACTAAAAGACTATCAAAATATGCAATTTCCAAAACTGATAAATCCTAAATACATTGCAAATATTTCTTTAAATTTTCATATATTTACAAGCTAGTCAAACAACTTGAACTGTTTAAACATAGAGTATCTGTGTATTTAGAAAATTGAGGTTGAAATACTTATACTAGTATTTATTTACTTTATATTAAACTAAAGAACAAAGGTACAAATGACAAGAAAAAACTAAATAAAACAAAAATAAACATTTCTTAAACTGTAAATACTACGGAGACGTTTTTATCACTGACGAGTAATTCTTACTAGACAATTCACAATTTTCTTAAATCTCTTTTGTGAGAATAATGTATCACAAAAGGAATTTGAGAACAATTGGAAAAGGGTAATTGTATATAAAAAAATATATATATAATACATGAATAATAATAACAATTCTCTGGGTCGCGATGGACTGACCTTATAAAAACTGCTACACAGCAATCCATTGTACAATGTTCTTGTACAGCCAAAAACTGTACCAGATGGAGGCTAATTGCGAGGAGTTCTATTGCCATGGAGGCCTGAGCCGAGGTTCGAACCCCTAGCGGTGCCTCATACTAAAGTCATATCCGTCAGGCGGGAGTTGGCCTTCAGCCGCTCCATAAGTCCTTCCACGGGTTTGGAGTGCCATCTGCACTCGCCCCCTAACGTCCGGCGAAGCTGTAAAGGCCAGCTGCGGCCAACAGCATTAGAGTAGTCTGAAAAAAAAGGATAATCACCATGAAAGTCACGACCACTGAATATAATTTTTTTATAATTGGAACAACATATCTATCGAAATTTTCTCTAAATAATATATAATAGCGTTTTTCAAGAAACTTTCATATACTCTATTTTAAGGTTTCTTAGGGGCCTGCACGGGGCTCCCTGGTGTTTCAGGCGTACTTAGGATACGGTAACCGTTTACCATCAGGTGAAAAAGAAAAAAAAACAAAAAAGATAACGGACCACTTGATGGAAAGTGTTAATTGTAGGTCATTTAAACAAACAAAACAACGGCCTCAGTGGTTTAGCGGTTAGCATACCTTTACTTCCAATAGACGCAGGTTCGATTCCTCGCACGGTACAAACAGTTGTATTCATGGTTATCTGTATGAGTATGATTATCTGTATTGGTCTGGGTATTTATTATGTATATTTTGTTTTTAATTCACTAATATCACACATTGTTCCGGACAGTAATTTCCACGTATATTAGGTATACAAATACAATATCTTAAATATCATAAGTTGTCTTAAATGTCATTCATATATATGTATGACGAATTGTTCGACATGATGCCTACGGCCACCTTTTACCATCGCACCGCTCGCCATCGACAGGGAATTCATTCCCACACGCTGGAACCTAAGTGGTCTCGAACAGCGTGGTTTCAGAGGAGCTTCCTCCCGCGTACACTTAGCTTGTGGAACTTCCTGCCGAGGTTTTCTCACGAAACTACAGCATGGGGTTCTTCAAGAAGGGTATATTAAGGTTTCTTAAGGGTCTGCAACATGCACGTGACACCCCTGCTGTTTCAGGCGTCCATAGGCTACGGTAACCATTTACCATCAGATGGGCCGTATGCCTGTTTGCCACCATAGTAGTATATAAAAAAAAATGTATGTGTATATAGTTAATAAAAAACCCTCATGTTAATTTTTTTAATGGGTATTTGGGGCTACCTGAAAACCAGCGCTGTATAGCTGCATTCATTGAGGTTGTACTTATAATTGCAACTGCTGAGGCAGCTCCTATTGCCAACTTTGTATGTTTTTTTTGCTTATTTTAAGTATGTATTTGTAAATTGTATTATTTCTGTTATGTTGGCAATAAATTAATTATCTATCTATCTATCTATCTATATTTAGATACAAAAAATGTATCTAAATACATCTACTAGTTTTTCTTAGCGTGGGACTAGATGGCGCTGTGTTAATTGTCCAGGGTTATTATTAGTTTAACTGATAAACTAAATTTATACTATAGACCGTAGTTTCGCCCACTATCAATCACTTATTCATACCTACAGCCTCCCAGTTATCTTCTCCTTTATTATCTACTATGTCAATCAACAATGCCTTTGATTCCCCCATCTGGAACGTCATGCAGGTATGTTATTTGATTGATGTAGATTTGTTGTTAATATATAATTTAAATATATATATTACTAGCTACTCGCCCCGGCTTCGCACGGGTGTACATGTATTGTACATATAAACCTTGCTATTGAATCACTCTGTGAAAGTATATGAAAGAAAAACCGCTTCAAAATCCGTTGCGCAGTTTTAAAGATTTAAGGATACATAGGGACACACAGACAGCGACAGCGACTTAATTTTATACTATGTAGTGATGGTGTGTCATTATATTTTATTTGTTATATACCAAAATACTTGATAATTTTTTTTTATAAATAAATAATATATATACAATCGTACTTATAATATAAATGTCTGTACGGAACCTGCCACTATTGGAAATAAGGCGGTGTGCAACCGCTAGACCACCTAGGCATCAACGTTTGAAAATAGGTTCAACCATAAGCGATGTAAATATAGTGACAACAAATGTTTATTTGCATCAACCTTTGTTATGTACTTTGAATGATAAAGTAAGCGATAAGCTACATGAAAAGCTGCGTTATATATCACGTTATCACGAGACACCCGTTACCACTCATGCTTTGCAATTCGACCCTTGTGGTGGTAAAATCGAACCCGCGACTCTGCCAAAGATTGACGGGCGCATTCTTACTTCATCTAGTTTGAATATTTCAATCAAATTTATCATATTTCTATTATAATAAATTGGTTACCGCTTTATTTACTCGATAGAATTAATTTCTTTGTTCGCAATCAAAAACAGTAGGTAATATTCGCCTTTTCATAAACGAAGCACAAAAGCCAATTTTAAATTTAGCATTCCGCGCCTAAGCGGCACAATTAGTGCCTTTTGACTTATAATTGTTTGTCTGTCGCGAACAATGGTTTGCTAGACAATAAGTCATAAATAAATGCTGATGAAGTTATAGAGGCCGATATTTGGTACCTATACCCTGGTGTGGTATAGGTACCAAATATCGGCCTAAATATACATACTTAGTTAATAAACTATGATATGATATGATATATACTATCAAATATGATAGTTAATATACTATGAAATTTGGTTAATAAACAGCTATCTGTTTATTAAAATATTACTTGACGCCTCGGTGGTCTAGCGGTTTAGCACATCGCTTTACTTCCGATGGTCGCGGGTTTGATTCCTCCCAGGGTACAAACTTTTGTATTCATGAGTATTATACAAACGTATCGGTCTGGGTGTTTTCTATGTATATTATGTATGTATTTACAAAAAAAAAAATATCTATGTATTTGTATTAGTTAACTAGTACCCATAACACAAGCTTTAGGCTTAATTGGGTCTAGATGGCGCTGTGTGAATTGTCCTGACATTTTTTTTATTATTGTGATTTTTCTTATTATATTACATATGTATTAAATTAATTATTAAATTAATTTAATACATATGTAATATAATAAGAATTTTTTTTTAAATTATTAATTATTATATTACATATGTATTAAAAAAAACCATATCTAGTCTAATGTACCCACACAAGCTCTGCTTAGGGACTTTATGTTGTGTTAATTGTCCAAGGTTAATTATTTATTTATTTAAAAATTATTTAATACTACAGAAATCACAAATTACGTGTATAGAAAATACGACATATTTTTTGATAGTTAATAATGGATTGGCTCTCTCCTTCGCTAGCGGTTTATGCTGACAGGGTACCGGTGGAAAATCATAAGATTTCCACCGGTACCCTAACATGAGGTTAGGTCAACCCGTCGTGGCAAATTCACTAGGAATTTGTCACGATTGTTTCCATAGGGAACTGCGTGGGGGTCAACCTGACAGTACATTGCTAACAAAAGAGACCACATTACCAATATCCGACCCCGAAACTATGTATAAATTTAGTTTATACTAGCTATTCCCGCGACTTCGTCCGCGTGGAATTTAACTTTATTTTTATAAAATAAAAGTCAAGTTAATTTACTCCTTATTTTATCAGCTACCTGCCAAAAAAAGTCTTATGAAAATCGGTCCTACCATTATAGAGATTAGCCGGAAGAAACAGACAGACAGAAAAAATTGCAAAAAAATGTTATTTTGGTGTATATACCGTAATTATCTTCATATGCATGTAGTAAAAACGGTTATTTGAATATTACAAACAGACACTGCAATTTTATTTATATGTATATATTATGTACTTATGTATAATACATAAAAACACACAGACATTACGTTACAGTTTTTGTGAATACATACATATTATAAATAGAAAACATCTAGTTACAAACTTAATACTTATGAATACAAATATTTGTACCATGCAGCAAATCGAACCTGCGACCATAGAAAGTAAACCGCTATATATCATAAATGCCGTCGAACACATCCCTACAAAACATGATGCTATTGCCATTAGTAAATCTCTCATTTCGCAGATATTGTTTATAATACCTGTGATTTTAACTTATTCACTAAATGATATTTGTTTATTAAACTTTGTAAAATTTTGAATGACAGTAGAGATGCTACCTGACATCGAAACTCCATTATAAGTTATTATGTTTGTCATCGTACAACGGACAAATTGGAGACAATTCTGAATTTTATTGTATCGAATTCTCTTTGTTAAAACCTATAAATTGCTAATACTAGCTAAATGTTTTCAAACAGCTTAAATTTCTAATTGAATGTGTTTGAAACTCCAATAAAATAATAGATATAAAACCATCATACTATTTTATAAAATGTATTTTAAATTTAGAACAATGTTTTCGCGGGACGCTTTTTTGTTTTTATTATTGTATATTTTTACACTAGAAAAGATGCCCACGTACTGGCAGCATAGTTTCATATTTAAAATTTTATAAAGAAATTTTAAGATGTTTTGTAAATAGAATGTTTTAGAATTTTATTGTACTAAATAAATCACACTGTGTTCGAAATTTGAAGTGTTTCATAGACACTGCAAAATTCGAATTTTTAGTTCAATTTTTATAAGAGTTCTATTTTTTTCCTTCTTTTGGCTGGTGTTCTGTTATTAAATACTAAAAGTAAAAGAGTATATATTTGTATAGTCGCATATATGTGCGTGTATCAAAGATTTGTAGTTTGTAATATATTTTTATAAATTAGTATTATTAAATATTATAATATATTTAATAATACTAATTTATAAAAATGATGAATGAATGAATGATATGAAAAATATTTAAATAAGAATATTTAAATTTTAAATACAAAATAAAAATAATAAATAATTAAATAAACGATCTGACAAATAATATTAGTATTAGTTATTAGCTGTGTGTTCGAAATTCGAGTGTTAATTAAGTTTTAAGTATTATCGTTATTAAAATTCTATGACTAAATACTGTAAATAAAATAGTATATATAGTTATATAAGATTTTATATATTTTATATATATTGTTTGATTACTAAAGGTGTCTTTTTTTTTAAGTTTTATAATATTATAATGGAATGATATAAATATATATTTGTTTTTCTAAATAATATACAGATAGTAATACTATGTAACATTATCTTATCTGTGGTAATACAAACTATACTAAATGTTATTATACTCGTGCCGTAAAAAGATGTACAATTTGCTTCACGTATTAAATATTATTAAGTATGCCATAATATTTTTATTTATATAAAAATGTAGTACAAACATACAAAATCATTGAGCAATTGTAATGCACGCGCTCCACTGTCGAATTAATAATTTATGGCCAAACTCCGAGGGCGTTCATGTTTCTCACTTTTCTCATTATCATAATTTTAAAGTTAGTCCCAAGAACACAACCGGAACAATAACTTTATTGTTTCCAAAAAGGTTTTCCATTATATTATATGGATATGTAATTCGCTGTTATCATTTAGGTTCCTATTTTTTTCTTGGTACAAAATAGCAATGACCGCCTCGGTGGTCTAGCAGCTTAGCATACCTACTTTCGGTGGTCGCTGGATCGATTCCTCGTACGATGCAAACATTTGTATTGTATTTGTATGTTTGTATCAGTATGGGTGTTTTCTATGTATATTGTGTATGTATATACAAAAAAATATCTAAGTATTTATATTAATTGTATAGTACACATAATACAAGCTGCTCTTACCATGGGACTGGATAGCTCTGTGTTAATAGTCCAGAGTTATATATATATTTATTTAATAGGTCATAATGGAAGGATGCATCCGTGTAATTTTGAATGTATAAGAAAACAAGTATTTGAATTATTGTTTAAGACTAGAGAAGATATTTAAAATATTGTGCAGAAATATATTGAAAATTTCCTTTAACAATATACCTATTTAAAAAAATATTGATACGTTGCGTTCGGTTGTTCAGACGCAAAGCACCGATTTTCATGAGTTTCTTTCACTCTATATTGGTCTTTATTTTGTCACAATTGAAATAGGATTTTAATCTGTGGAACTAAATGTTAAGTTACCAATATTTTATTTTAAAACTTATGGTAGCACATGTTAGCAAACTGCTGTCACCTATCTACATTGTCATCGCTGTTACACGAGTCAGCTCGTGACCACGGATAGTGCAACCTAGTCGAAACGTCAAGAGAGGTAAATACTTTTATTTGCCATAAATTTATTCTTGTTAGAACCCGATTAATTTTATATATATTATAAATAATGTATATTAAACACGAAAGTTTAAATATTATGATATATTTCTCGGAGTCTGTGATTCGTCTTTCATCTTCAACGTGAAGATAATCTTTATTGCTCGGTAGATATTATTCCACCATCACTTTTCTAAAACACAATAAGATTTTCCTTAAATGCGAGGACATTCTATGGTATATACCTTCAACTCCAACAAATCGTGGTTTCGTATAGCTCTAGCGTCTTCATAGGATCAGGGATGCCAACTATACGAGGATCCTCATATTGGTTTTAAATTGTACATAATTTTTTATGTTATTATACGAACCCTTCAAGTATTAAGTAGGCAGAATTATTACAATTATTTACCCCCCCCCCCTCCCTGCCATCCCCCTTGTCAGCAAAAGTAAGCAAAGCTCTTACACCCTCCCCCCATGCTTACGAAAACATTTTTCAATTAATGTATTGTTTTTTTTAGCAAAGACAATGTGAGGCTTGCCATTGGAGTAAAAAAGTAATTAACTACCGATGACGTAACCATCATCTAGACTCCCCTACCCCCCATGTCATCCAAAATAAACAAAGCAAAGAGCCATATCCATCCTGCTTACGTTATATTTGAATGGCCCCATTATGGCAAACAAACTGATGACTCACCTGATACTAAGTGGTACCATCATCATCATCATCATCTGATTCTTCCTTATCCCATTTATTTGGGGTCGGCGTAATATGGTTTTCGCTACCATTCATCTCTGTTCGCAGTCATCGCGTTTTCGGCCTTCCTCCTTCCTTATAACCATCCACATTCATATGTAACACCTTTCTTAAAATATTGTAGTAAGTGGTACCCAATATATACATAAATTATATCACAATCTCAGGAGTTTGTAGACTATATCCGGACCACAAGTAACACGACATTGAGGGTGATGCAGCTGGAATCGAGTCACAACGCTTCAAAGCGTTCCTGGCCCTGGTCCCCACAAACATGCTGTCCACCACCAAAATATGCTTCAAGAAGGAAGACTGACCGAAGAGTGTGGTGTACCGGCGCTATGGTGGCAGATTGTCATAGTCATTGTGGTGACCACAAAGTCTATATAATTATTTTATGTTACGTTTTATTACTTTCAATGTGTGGTAGTCCTTAAGGCATATAAAATATGGGCCAATATTGTTCGAAATAATACTACGGACATCACGTTATCATATAACACCCATAATACCACCCATCATCATTACATAGTATAAAACAAAGTCGCTGTCGCTGTCTGTCCGTCCCTATCTATGCTTAAATCTTTCAAACTACGCAACGGATTTTGAAGTGGTTTTTTTTAATAGTTATTTAAGAGGAAGATTTATATACTCGTATATAATACGTGTACATCCGTGCGAAGCCGGGGCGAGTAGCTAGTATATCATAATATATAATACCATCCGTGTGCAGCCATACCAGAGTACTAAGATGTTATACCTCTTATCCTTTAATGTATTCTTTTATTATTTATTGTACACACAGGTAAATGGCCGAAATATCGTAAATATTTATATGAAATGTACAACGACGAGCTTATCTATAAAAAGAGATTATATTCAGCAAACTTAGATAATTTATAGAATAGTGTGATTACTAAAACAACCATGCATAGGTACATGTACAAAAAGGAGACATTTTATACTTATGTAATAATAAATTAAGTGTATACCTATAAGAATTAATAGAACTATATGTTTAATTATGTATATATCGGGTATATGTTTTAATTCGTAACATTTAAGGTAACTTTTTCTGTATAAATAACTTTAAAAAAGTATTTTATTTTATTTTATTAATCTGTTAATTTACGTATAATAAACCAACGTCCTTTTTTGAATCAACGAATAAATCACGACTACACTTGTTTGACTAGATTCTGATTTAAGCAAGTATGCTTAAGTGGGTTACACCCACTTACCTTTTTACCAGCTTACCTTTTTTAACAAGTTTCAATATTTTACACCAATTATTCTGTACACAGCATCACAAGTAGCTAATATACGAAAGTTTGTGCCTTCTTCATACAGGATCAAAATATTTGAGTTTGGCAACCCTAAGTGCTATAAAGTTGAGGAGATCAGTTGCTAGGACACAGTATAAATGGATCATGCTGCTTTCAACCGATAATAAAAGAATACATTTCCGGTCAAGTGTGAGACGAGCGTAGGTACTGTTTAAAAATTTCATTTTCATCTCAAATGTTAATAATTTGATCGTAAATGATTCTCATGAAAATCATCAAGCATATCGTTGTCGGTGTATCCATCGTTGGAGAGTTAGTCAGAGATATTAAATTGCACTACACACTAAGTTTATTAGTGTCGGTTAGATTTGAATTTGTAGCCTTACGACGTAAGTTAGGTTAGTGATTACTAGATAGCATTCTAATATAATGTGAACGGACGAGGTCGGATGACCCGAAGGTGAGAAGGTGCAGGTTTGGTGCGGCTTCGGGGCGAGCCAATATGCCCTCGCATCAGCTCCAGAGACGAGAATCACCGGGGACTGGTTTTAAGCTCTATGTTTAGGAAATTGACATAAAATAAAGTTATTTAGACTACGAGGGACATTAATAACATAATTCACACAGCGCCATCTAGTTTCAAGTTAAGCATGTTACGGGTTCTAGACCACTGATATATATACTTAGATACGTATATATTATTACAAATATTATACATGTGTAATAAATATTGACAAGATTGTTTGATTGATTGGAAGGGGAGTATTAGTAATATGTGTTAAGAACCCCATTGGTAGCAATGTACCATGTAAGATTAATCTCCACGCAGTTCCTGGAAACTATCGTGACTAATTCATGGGGAATTTACAAATGGGCTAACTGACCTCATGTCATCATATCATCCTACACTGATGTCCCAGCGAAGACTGTTAGCGCAAACGGGTGCACCATTCCATTATCATCCATAAGAGAAAATAAAATATTGCTTTGTAAATTTAAAAAAAAAACCGTTTGCCGTTCGTAATTGCAAAATTGAATTGTCAACATAAACCTTTGTTTTGAACTGACACTCATTAGTACCGAATTTTTACAAGCGCAGGCCCGTCGTAATATTTTTTATAGATTTAATTCAATTTCCCTTAATTAATACAAAAGAAGTTAGGTTAATTAGTTGCTGTATTTTATGGCAAATAAGCCGGCATGGTCGCAGTAAGCTAAATTGGCAACCTCGAGGACTGAGTGAAAGCTTCCGCCCTGGATTGTATGATGCGAGATGAGACTGGAAGAGCCGTTAAAATCTATCAACATCCTTGTCTCCTATTGGGGTAATCAGAGACAATATAATCTTTTACTTGTGTAATTAGTATAATAATATTAACTCCAGAACTATTAACACAGTACCTAAACCTACCTAGTCGTAAACTAAACTTGTGTTATGGGTCTAGACAACTGATATAAATACTTAGATACATTTTCTTTTAAGTCATATTTTATATTCATAGAGCCCCCCTCTAGAAGGGGATTTTTAGTAATGTGAACTGAAGCTAAGCCCCTTGCTAGCAATGTACCATGCAAGGATGACTTCCACGCGGTTCCCCCTGGAAACCGTGGTAAATCCTGGTGAAACTGTCATGATGGGTTGTGACCAAGGTCCCCATGAACATGCTACCCATCTTCATGAAAGAGGACTACTGGCCGAAGGGGGTGGTGTATCGGCGCTACCGTGGCAGATTGCCGTTTTTATTGCTGTAACCACAGAGAAAATAAATATTAATATTTCATATGTATCTGTACCATAAGGAAAAAATATTAATACAAAAAACTTGACGTTCTTGAGCGGGTAAAATGTCTTACATGAATAAATTATTTTCGATTTGATTTGATTCATTGCTTTCCTTTTTCTTTCCATAAATAGATTATTTTAGTTTTTATTGTAATAGTGTTCATCTTCAACTAAAACAAACAAGCTTTCTAGATTTATATGTTTGACAGCCTCGGTGGTCTAGTGGTTTAGCACACCTATCCGAAGGTCGTGGGTTCGATTCCTCGCACGGTACAAACATTTATATTCATGAGTATGATTGTTTGTGTCGGTGTGGGTGTTTTCTATGTATAATATGTATTTATTTACAAAAAAAATATCTCCATGTGTTTACATCAGTTGTCTAGTACCCATAACACAAGCTCTGCTTAGCTTGGGACTAGATGGTGCTGTGTGAACTGTTCTGAAATATTATTATTATTATATATGTGTGAAAACTGTAAATGTATATGTTTATTATGTAAGATATACTACTGTACTAGCTGTGCCCGCGGTTGCAGCCGCATGTTAATAGCCTGATTTGATTTGTATGTAATTCTAAAAGGTGTTTATAATATGGCCATTAGTAGCCTGAAATAAGTAAATAATTAAAATAAAGTTTTTATTTTATTTTATTTTCATCATATTGAGTTTCTTCCCAGTTATTTCGAAATAAAACAGCTAGCTAGACTGTACTCAGTTCAAATAAAAAATTAAATATACCATGTCCGTTCCAGTAGAAATAAATATCAAATAATATTTTCAGAGCCTACAGCGTTTTTTAACTGTACCCAATTAACGTTATTTCTGTTCTTTGCTTTGGGAAGCCAATTACATTAGAGTTTTAAAAATGAGGGTAAAAGTGAAAACATACATTATATAAATATAAGGAATTCTTACCTCTTTACATAAAACGTGTGTCACATACATGTCAATGATTAAAATTATATGATTAAACTAGCTGTTCCCGCGACTTCGTCCGCGTGGCATTTAACTTTATTTTTCTAAAATAAAAGTAGTCTATGTTACTCCTTATTACATTAGCTACCGCCAGAAAAAGTCCCGTCAAAATCCGTCCAGCCAGTTCAGAGATTAGCCGGAACAAACAGCCCTACAGACAAACAGACAAAAATTGTAAAAAAAAATATTTTGGTATATGTACCGTATTTATATTCATATGCCTGTGGTAAAAAACAGTTATTTCAATATTACAAACAGACACTCCAATTTTATTTATATGTATAAATTGCATTACAATATGATGTATGATCCTATAAATATGATAGTTATCATCATCATGTGCTTCTTCCTTATTCTATTTATTTGGGGTTGGTATAATATGTTTTTCTCGTCCGTTCATCCCTGTTCACAGTCATCTCAGTATTTACTCTCTTTCTTACCATATTACCTATAATTTTAATTCATCTTCCAATATTAATCTATATACAAAAACGCTCACTTACAATCATGTCCAAGTATTGTTCTCTTCTTTCGAGTGATTTTCTTAAACTTTGCATAGTATACAATAAACTCACCACCGCTGCCTGTTGGCTTATATCTTTTAAACTACGAAACGAATTTAAATGCAGTTTTTATTCATCGATAAAGTGATTTAAGAGGAAAGTTTATATGTATAACATTACATAAATATAAGGAAATCTTAAATCTTTACATTATATAAAGTGAACTCGCTTACGCTATCTATTCTCTTATATTTTTTAAACTACGCATCGGATTTTAGTAATAAACATTCTTTATTGCACAGATAATACATTGATATTATAATTTAGAGATAATGTGAGCAAAGGTGGACTTATTCCTAGAAGAGATGTCTTTCAGTCAACCTATAACATAGGATGTATTGAGTGGGTAATAACTGGTAAAAAAAAGTCAATGTTTAATGCAGTTTTAGCAATAAAGTGATTCAAGAGGAAGGTTTATATATATATAGACCTGTGCAAAGCCGGGCGGGTAGCTAGTACATAATATATATTGCCGTCCTCCGTACTTTATATTTGGTAAGAGGAGGCTTGGGAAACAAAACAAAATATATATATGTGCACCGAGGGACGACCCAGGAAATTCGTAACATAAATTAGTAAGCATTTAGTAGAATAGAAGGAAAACTTGACAGAAGCCCTATACCGGGACATCTGGCCAGTGTCATAAGATGAGCAGTCGTAGTCTGCTGTATTATTTGTTCTTACCATTTCGCAGTCTTATTGTTGGTACCGACGAATTATGGTAATATCTTCTTGGCTGAAAATTACTTCGAACTGTCAGTTGATTTGACTTATTGTTTATTATTTTCCTTACTAATATTATAAATGTGAATGTAACTCTGTCTGTCTGCCTTGCTTTCAAGCCTAAACCGATATACATGAAATTTTGTACACAGAGTGTCTAGATCCTGAAAAACACCTTAGGCTATTTCTGGAAACGAAAAAAGACTTGCAAGAATCGAACCCGAAACCAGCATTAAGGGTGTGTGCTGAACATGCAAACTACTATAGACAATAAATAAATAACCCTGGACAATTAACACAGCGCCATCTAGTCCCACGGTAAGCAGAGCTTGTGTTATGGTTACTACACAACTGATATAAGTACTTAGTTCTATTTTTGTAAATATATACATAATATAGTACTATAGAAAACTCATGAATACACAAATGTTTGTACCGTGCGAGGAATCGAATCCGCGAGCATCGGAACTAAAGCGGTGTGCTAAACCACTGGACTACCGAGGCCGTCTTATACCAATACCATCACATGCACTTATAGTATTGCGTCTCACATTTACTGAATAATGAACATTGCTAGCTAAGTTAAAACAGTTTGAACTAACTTAAAACTAACTTTACACTTATCAATTCGAAACTTAAAACTTTAACGGCTCAACTTGACAGTCAAAAGACTACATTTGGACTATTTAAGAACCTTACTGCCAACTATCTGTAGTACTTAACTGCTCTGTTGAACGTTCAAGTAATTAAGTTTATTTTTAAATGGTTTTATCTAATGTTATTTAAAAGCTACATTTAATCAATAAAAAAATAATTTATGTGGCTACTAGGCTTATATAATAAACTTGCTGTTCCCGCGACTTCGTCTGCGTGGAATTTAACTTTATTTTTCTAAAATAAAAGTAGCCTAAGTTACTTCTTATTACATCAGCTACCTGCCAAAAAACGCGGGAAGATCTGTAACCTTCCTCGATAAATAGGTTATCCAACAGTAGAATAATTTTCAAAATGAATGCAGTATATATTCTATATCTATATCTATGTAGGTAATCTGTAGATTATCGTCTACAAAATTTCAAATTTAAATATACAATTAATACTTGTTTGGATAATAACCTCTGGATAATACATACAGTATCATCTAATCCCAAGCTCATGCTTAGCTTGGGATTAGATGATACCCATGCATGAACCCAATGCATCATTGGTGTGCAATGCACTCATTTGCATCATGGGTAGTAGACAATTGATAGAAATACTTAGTCTGTCGTATTTGTAAATATATAAATACTATACAAATAGAAAACAAAAATAGGCAATATTTGCATCGTACAAGAAACCGAACCTGTGACCGTCGAAAGTAAAGCGATATGCTTAATCGATAGACCAACTATCGAGGTTTATACAGTTTATTTACTTATTAAAAGTTTAATGCACAAATATATAAATAAAGGTGCACGGCGGAATTAACAACTAGAGGCATTTTCTCCCAGTCTCCCATAGAGCAAACAGAGATTCATGTGCATTATCAATTATATACATAATACTTACATACTTAAGTCTATATGGGTATTAATTTATTATGAAACATGCGAGATTGCTACAAACTGAATTAATTAGCATATTTCACTGTAATTGTAATCCGGAGTCAATCAATTTAATACCTTACTCGTATATCATAAGACGAGGGTTTTAGACAGATTTCTCAATCCATTGGGAAATCAAGAGGTCCACGCCGCGAACCTTTAAGTTTCTAATTTGATCCATTCTTAGGCACAATGCTCTTACACGTAATAGTGCAATTTAACTTGGTATGTACTGGCAGGCTGTAAAGTACTGGAATATAATATATTTATTTTATACTAACTACTGCTCGCGGTTTCTCCCGCATGAAATTTATAGCCTATATGTTATTCTGATATATATACTATATTACTGTAAAGTTTCATCAAAATCGGTTCTGTATTTTTTGAAAGAGTAATAAACTTACGCGTTTATAATATTATTAAGATTATGTTTCTCTATTCTTTCTTATACAGATCTCTAGTTAATATAATATATACTAGTGATCAAAATTAGACCATAATTATTAGAAATAACCTTTATTCAAATAAACTTAATAGAAACAGTTTACAATGGCCACATTTTTTTCATTCTATCACTCATTCGGAACACAGACTCATCACAAAAAGAATAAGTATGTAATGATGATACTGCTAAAAACTATGTATAGTTTAAGTAGTTAGTTATAAAACAAAGTCGCTGTCACTGTCTGTCCGTCCCTATGTATGCTTAAATCTTTAAAACTACGCAACGGATTTTAAATGGTATTTTTCAATAGACAGAGTTATTCAAGAGGAAGCTTTATATGTATAATACATGTACACCCGGGTGAAGTCGGAGCGAGTAGCTGGTATATATGTATTATATAGGTACATTATTTATAATATCTAAATTTGTTTACTATATGTATAGTAACAGACGCTCTACTTTAGATATGGGATTAGAGAGCACTATAAGAGTAATTGAGGGTTTCTTATTCATAAAAGAAAATATATTCTGCACGAAAAACAGATAATAAAATATAAGCAATTACATTAAGTTTACTTTTAAAAGAAACTACGAGTGAAATTTGGATTTAGTGAAGTCACTTACAGAGCAACGACTTAGTAGAAAATGGATATAAATTCACTACTATATATTCTACCAAAGTACAAAATTTTAAGTCGTTTTGTACTGTGACTCTAGACTTGCATTGGGTTATATCTTCAGATTATACTAGCTTTAATATTACATCTTTATTCAACTAGCTGATTCCGCAAACGTTGTTTTGCCATATAAATTAAAATTATTATTGAAAAATACAGGTGGATGGTAGAGCGGTGAAAATTCAGGATTGTATGTATTATTTAATGGCATGTTACAAAAAATAAAAATGTTGTCTAAAAAATAAACAATAAACGTTAGGGATGGCCAACCCTTATCACATAAGGGTATAAAAAATAGATAGAGCTAATTCTCAGATCTACTAACTATGTATACAAAATTTCATAAAAATATGTCAAGTCGTTAGGGAGGAGTATGGTAACTAATATTGAGACACGAGAATCATTCCATAGTATAAAACAAAGTCGCTGTCGCTGTCTGTCTATCGATATGTATGCTTAAATCTTTAAAACTACGCAACGGATTTTGAAGCGGTTTTTCTAATAGATAGAGGAAAGGTATATATATATAATACATGTAGACCCGGGCGAAACCGGGGCGAGTAGCTAGTACACAATATTTATAAATAATAAATAATAGTACACAATATATACAAAAAACACACACCGATACAACAATCATACTCATGAATAAAAATCGAACCCGCGACCAATGGAAGCAAAAGCGGTGTGCTAACCACACACCGTGTTTCCTTAAATTTCAATCGGTTCATAAAAACTGTTACATCGGTACAAAGCGTGGACTCGGTTATTTATGAAATAAAAGGATTCTCGGGTTTTACTTTTACATGCAAATGCCAAGTATGAGACCTTGTATTAAATAAAATAACAACCTTAACTTATATAGAACGACTTCGTGGATGTACAGATATGTTATTATTATTATTGTTTATATATATAATATATATCTCCCATTGATGGGGTGTTAAACTTGTCATTGCGGGTGAATATCACCAAACAATGACAATTATAAAAGAAATTATTATGATGGCAAAAATTTGCGGACTATTCTACAGGTGTTTAGAATTACATTAAATTTTTATTATTATTTCTTTATTTCAGGCAACTAGGCCCATATTATAAATACCTTATAGACTAACATCCATATGAAATAATATTTTAAAACTAATATATTGATCTTGTCTGTGTGGTCACGGCACTGACGACGGCAATCTGCCACAGTGGCGCTGATTCACCACACCCTTCGGGCAGTAGTCCTCCTTCATGAAGATGGGCAGCAAGTTCGTAGGGACTCGGTCCACAAATGCCTTGAAACTTCCGTTGTGACTCGACTCCAGCTGCGTCACCCTCAATGTCAGGTTGCTCTTGGTCCGTATATAATCAACAATGTCTTGCTCCTTAGTGGCGTAATGTAGACGGGACAGGTACATTGCCGTGGTCGCTGTAGCAGCACGTAGAAGGAAGTTGGGCCCAGTGAGTACAGTGCCGCAATGGTTCCTATTGACCCTGTTTGTGCGCCTCTTCTTTTGTACCACGACGAAGCCATCATCGTCGCGGTTACCAGTGGCAGCACTCATAGGGTCAATGTTCAAAGCCGTTTTTGGCACACGTCGCTGTACTGAAGCAAAATGTAGCCCGTTTTTAATTTGTTTATTTGCTTGTGTCTGTAACGGTTTATTTAGGAGTAAACAAATATTAGTAACATCCCTGGCCAATTCATACAGCGCCATCTAGTCTCACGCTAAGCAGACTTGTATTATGGATACCAGACAATTGTTACAAATACTTAAAAAATACACACACAACATACTTTTGTAAATACATACATAATATACATAGAAATCAATGACACCGATATAAACAATCATACTCATGAATACAAATGTTTGCACCGTGCTGGGAATAGAACTGCGATCAAAGTATGCTAAATCGCTAGACTTCAGAGGACTCCGCAACGGATTTAAATGCAGTTTTTAGGAATAGATAGAGTGATTCAGGAGAAAGGTATATATGTATAATACATGTACACCCTTTTTTTGGACTACTCTAATGCTGATGACCACAGCTGGCCTTTACAGCTTCACCGGACGATTGGGGGCGAGTGCTGATGGAGAAATCCACAGAAGGACTGGAGCGGCTGAAGCCCAACTCTCGCCTGACGGTTACGACTTTAGTCTGAGGGCTACCGCTAGTAGTTCGAACTTTAGCTCAGGCTGTCGTAATTTCGATCCCCGTTTGAATTGAACGGGGGATCGTAACAACTGAATATGTAACATAATTTATTTACCAATTGCCAACAGGTAATTATTTTATTGGCTAAAAACTTGCAAAACACCAATTTGTTGTCTATAAAGATAAAATTAACGGCAAATAATATGGAATTATTCCCCCGACGGTACACAGTAACGTAAGCCTATCCGAAATTGTTCAATGTATAATGACAGTGTCCAATCTGATAAGGGTCAACCCTGGGGCCAATCTGAAAGGAATTCCAGTTAATGTGTCCGTTATTCGAATAGGGACTCCCATCTTGGACAGAATAATCCGCCAATCACATGTGAAGGAAATAAACTTGAATTTCTTTACTATTGCTGTTTTTGTATAGCTAAAACATTTGGTACCGATACAAACGCAGCAATGGTTGTTGAAGTGGCTATAAAATCGCAATACAAATGGATTTCTAGTAAGTAATAAACGATTGGACGTATGGGGTACGGCTTAAGATTATTTACGGATGAATAGTTATTGTAATTCGGTGTTTCAAAATGGAAACTTTGATGTTAATTGCAAAACTTTCTTTAAGTATTACTCCTTGATGGGGTTGTAAAAAGGTCGTATAACTATTTAGTTAGAGTTTCGATTTATTTGTGAAGTACATTCAAGATTAGTGTACGTGTTTATGTTGATATATAAAGGGAAACTATAGTTCCGAAGTGGCTATTATAGTTACCTTGTTTATAGGGTGTTTGACTTGTGAAAAGCAGTAATCAGTTCTATAATAACTTTATTCGTTCTTGGTAAGTTCTGGTTTATTGAATACTAAAATGTTCTCCATTTTAGTATTTATATATAATAATATAATTATTTATACGTATAATTAGTAGAAATCACGGGATCTTACCACGTTTTATATTTATTTGCTGATGACATAATATATGATAAATAATGACCGCGTCAAGTTTAAAACAGTATATAATATAATTATTATTCAGTGTATAAAACAAGTTATAATAATAATAATCTCAGGACAATTCACACAGCGCCATCTAGCCCGAGTTTTTTAGCTAAAGCTTGTATTATGGAAGTACACTGATACAAATACATAGGTATTTTTTTAATACATATATATTATACATAGAAAATACCCAGACCGATACAAACAATCATACTCATGAATACAAATGTTTGTACCGTGCGAGGAATCGAACCCACGACCAACGGACGTAAAGTTGTGTGCTAAACCACTAGACCACCGAGGTCGTCAAAATTCTTATTAAAGATTTTTCAGGTGTTCTACACTGATTTACCATGATGTATCCCGGGGGAACCGCGTGGAGGTCAACCTAATATGTTACAGTGCTGCCAATGGGGTCACGAGTCCAAATTACCAACCATTCCCCCCTACCGGAGTGCGGGCTACAACAGTGTCCTGAAGGCTTCTAAAATAAACTGTCCCATTCTAATACACAGTGTGGGACAGGAGATATATTGGGTTGTCCCATATTTTATTACTAACATTAAGTAATTAACTAACAATATGGACTGTGTCTGAAAATAAATAATTATTATAATAAACTTCTGAATATACAACTACAAAGGTTTGGTTTATAATTAGTCTTTGACTTTATTTTAGTATGCAGTTTTATTAGTAAAAATTGTATGGTTTTTGGAAATTAGTTTATATATATATCACAAAGACCAAATGGAACAGGAAATAGAAAGAAGAGTTACAAGTATGGAAAAGATACTGGTCATTGAAAACTATAATGAAAAGCAAACAATTTAACTTAAAAAAGAAAGTTTTTAATACCTGTATCTTACCAATACTAACATACGGATGCCAAACATGGGCAATGACCAGGAAAAATAATGGTAACATATTGGAGAGAAGCATGTTGGGTTATAACAGGAGAGATAGAAAGAGAGCGATGGACATAAGAGTTCTCACAGGTTGGGATGAAGTTACAACTAAAATAAAAAGGTTGAAGTGGAAATGGACAGGTCACACCTAAGGGGAGATATGAGATGGACGAAAACTGTAACTGAGTGGATTCCCCGACATAAAACGAAACGAAAAAGAGGAAGACAGTATGTATTTAAAAGATAGGAACACATGGAAAACGCTGGAGGAGGCCTTTGTAAAGGACACGTTGACTCAGAGACTGATGTGCAGAATTAGAAGTAACATAAAATGTATATATATATAAGTAACTAATATTTCTTCTATATTTTAAACTTTTAATTAAATATTATGATAGATTGTATTATTTTGTGTCAATTAATAAAGGCTTTGAATTTGAATTTGAATTTGAACATCGCCTTTCTACCAATGGTTGTAAGTTCAATTCCTCGCACTTTACATTTGTATTCATAAGTATGATTGTTTGTATCAGTCTGGGTATTTTCTATGTATATATGTATGTATTTACAATATACAGTTATATCAGTTATTTTATACCCATATCTCAAGCTTAACTTATAACGGTAGATGGCGCTGTGAGAATTATCCTGAGATATTATTATTACTACTTAATTCATTCATTTCACAAGTTTCTTGGCCATTCTTCTTGTGATAAATCAATTATGAAAAACAAATCGGAACGCAGATTGTTGTAAGAGTACATCACTAGCGTGATTAATGATTGTGGACACAACACTAGTGATAGATGTCAGTAGTAGTAAGAATGGAAACTGATTGTAATGGCTACTCAATAAAGTATAATTAAATAAATAACAATGGTTTAAGTGAATAAGTAAGAACAACATAACATGGCGCTGCGTAATAAATAAAAAGATAAAATAAAGTAAATTCAGTGATTCGTCTGCAGAAAATACAAAAACAAGTAAGTTGCATCATCCATTGTCAGAACAAAGGAAAAAATGGAGGATAGTTTTATGGGCTTAAAACCCCCAGAAACTCTTCAAAAATTAGAGGCGGAGGAATTTACGAAATGGAAAACAAGATTCGAAATTTACTGGTATGAATAATAAACCGGGAGATATCCAAATAGCAATTCTGTTACATTGCATGGGTGACTTAGGTATAGACATCCATAGTACTTTTGATTTAAATGAGGAACAAATTAATAACTATAAAGTGGTTATGAGAAAATTTGTTGACCATTTCATGCCATTGAGAAATGAAAGCGTATACTCTCATATATTTATGAACAGAAATCAAAATGAAAATGAGTCATTCGACTGCTACATCACAGATTTAAAAAAACTGGCTCAGCAATGCAATTTCGGTGAACTAAGAGATAGAATGATTAAAGATAGAATAATAGCCGGAATAAAAGATACGAAATTAAGAAATAGATTATTAAGCGAAGGGGACATTGATCTAAATAAAACACTAAAAATTTGCAAAATAGCGGAAATTACAAATAAAAACATAAGACAAATGGAGAATCAGATAGGAAACAGCCAGGAAATAAATTTAATCAAGAAAAATATAAGAAGTAATAACTCATCAGGAAACTCATCATTTAACAAACAAGTATATAATAATAATCAAAATAAAATTTACCACAAAGGAAATAATTATCAAAACCAGAAAAACAGAAATATGACACAAAATAATCAAGAAAATTACAGTAACAGACATAAGATTAATTATAATTTTATATGTCAGCGGTGTGGATACAAACATGAAAGAAATAATTGTCCAGCATATGGGAAAACATGTTCAAATTGCAACAAAACAGGGCATTTTAAGAAGATGTGCTATTGCAGAGGAAAAATCAGAACTGTAATGGCAAGACAAGAAGAAAAGAGTGATAGTGAAAAAAGTGTTAAATTGTTTTCAGTTGATGTTCACAGCGATGAGGCAAGCTGGTTTGAAATGGTACATTTTGTGCAACAAGGACAATGTACAAAATTTAAATTGGACACTGGTGCACAATGTAATGTAATTTCATTGAAAATTTGTAATAATATGAAACTGTTTAAGTTTGAAAAAAGTAGTCTAACATTAACTAATTTTAATGGAGGAAAAATTCCTACTATTGGACAAATTGATTTAAAATGTAAACTTAATGGAAGGGAACAGATTGTTAATTTTCAAGTATGCTATGATAACTTTACACCAATTTTAGGGTTGCCAACTATTCAAAAATTTAATTTACTAAATAGAAATATTAGTATGGATAAAATTAATGTTGTAAAAGGGATATATGAATGGGAGTTATACAATAAATACAAAGATATATTTAAGGGTATAGGAGAAATTAAAGATTTCAAATACAAAATTGAATTGAAAGAAGGAGCGCAAGGTAAAATTGAATCGTGTAGACATGTTCCATTTAAATTAATGCAAAAGTTGAAAAATGAGTTAGATACATTGGAAAGTAGAAATATAATTTCAAAGATAGAAAAACCTACTACATTTGTTAGTTCATTAGTTATCACTACAAAACCTAATGGTTCATTAAGAATTTGTTTAGATCCACAATATCTTAACTCTCAAATAAAACGTCAACATATATTAATTCCTACATTAGATGAAATTGCTTCAAAGTTAAAGGGTAGTCGCATATTTAGTACATTAGATGCAAATTCAGGTTTTTTTATGATTAAGCTTTCTGAGGACTCTAAGGAGCTCACTACATTCAATACTCCCTATGGCAGATATTTTTATAACAGATTACCGTTTGGTTTGTCATCTAGTCCAGAAATATTTCATGGTGTGTTCAGTAAAATATTTGAGGATATACAAGGAGTAGAGATTTATATTGATGATTTACATATTCACTCTGTAACAGAAAAAGAGCATGATCAAATTTTTGAAAAAGTACTTAAGAGAGCTCAGGAATTTGGTATTAAATTTAATATTAATAAATGTAATTTTAAAAAGTCTCATGTGAAATATTTAGGACATATTTTTACAGAAAAAGGTATAAAGGTAGATAAGGATAGAGTTAAGGCAATAGAAGAAATGGAAGTGCCAAAATCACAAACAGAATTATTAAGATTTTTAGGTGTAATCAATTATGTTTCAAGATTCATTCCGAATATGTCAGAATTAACAGCTCCATTGTGTAAATTAATTAAAAAACAAGTTCCATTTATTTGGTCTTTTGATCAGCAAACTGCATATGATAAATTGAAAAAAATGTTAGTTGAACCACCAATATTGTCTTATTTTGATATTAATAAAAAGATTGTTTTAAGTGTGGATGCTTCTAAAGATGGTTTAGGTGCAGTTATCTTACAGGATAGAAAACCAATAGGATATAGTTCAAGGTCTATGACAGAAACTGAAAAGTCATATAGTCAAATTGAGAAAGAAAGTCTTGCTATTTTAAATGGTTGTAAGAAATTTCATCAGTATTTATTTGGGCAACAATTTGTGGTAGAATCTGACCATAAACCTTTAGTTTCTATTTTTTCAAAACCGTTAAATAAATGTCCTGCTCGATTACAAAGAATAAAAATGGCATTACAACCATATGATTTTGAAGTTCAATACAAACCGGGTAAGGAATTATTTTTAGCTGATCATTTGAGTAGATCCTACATTAAGGAAGAAAATAGTAATGATATGATAGATTTAGATATAAAAGCACATGTTGCTATGATAGTAGAAAGTAAAAGGATTACAGATGAGAAAATGAAAAAGTTAGTTGAAGAAACAGATAAAGACAGAGTACTTAATTGTGTTAGGAAATATATAAGAGAGGGTTGGCCTCATAATAAATGTAATATTGATAGTGATGCAAAAATTTATAATACTTATAAGGATGAGTTAAGTGAATGTGATGGTTTAGTATTTAAGGGTACGCAAATTGTAATACCTAAGACAATGAAACAGGAAGTTCTTGAAAAAATTCATTATTCACATTTAGGAATGGAAAAATGTAAGGCAATAGCTCGTAAGTCAGTATTTTGGCCGAATATGGGAAAAGAAATTGAAGATCTTATTCAAAATTGTGATACATGTAAAACTTTTCAAAATAGAAATTGTATAGAACCAATGATATGTAAAGAGATACCTAACAATCCATGGCAGATTGTAGCCACGGATATATTTTTTCTTTATAATAAACCTTATTTGCTTTTAGTAGATACATATAGTAAATTTGTTGAGATTCAGCAGTTATCAAATTTATCAACAGAAAGTGTAATAGTGGGTATTAAAGAAATATTTTCTAGAAATGGGATACCTAATATAGTATATTCTGATTCAGGTAGTCAGTTTACAAGTGAAGACTTTAAAATATTTAGTAAAAAATGGAATTTTGATCACAAGATCATAAGCCCAAAACATCACCAAGGAAATGGTCTTGCTGAAAGATATATACAAACTATTAAAAACATATTAAAAAAATTAATTTATGAGAAAAAAGATATATATTTAGGTTTGTTATTGTATAGGAATACACCTTTATCTCAAGATGGTACAACTCCAGCAGAAATGTTATTCAATAGAAGTATTAGGAATATATTACCATACATACATAATGATAATTTTGTTAAGAAAGATTTTACTAAGGAATTGAGGGAAAGACAGTATAAACAGAAAATGTATCAGGATAGGAGAAGTAGAAAAATAAATATATTAAATGATTATGTAAAGATTAAAAATGAAAATTCTGCAGGTTGGTATAAAAGAGGAATAGTGATAGGGAAAGGTAAAGGACCAAGATCTTACATTGTAAAAAGAGAGGATGGTAGGATAATAACAAGAAATAGGAAGGATTTAAATAAATGTGGAAAATTTGAAGTAAATGATAGTTATAGTGATGTGAGTGTGAAAAATGATAATGATATGGAAAATGAAAAGGTTTCAATGTATAATGAAAATAATGTATCAATGAATCATAATGAGAATAATGTAATTGATGATGAAAGTAGTAATATAACTAATCATAATAATTTAAATGAAAATTGTTCTCGTTCTGGTAGATTAATAAGAAAACCTGTATCTGAAGATTTTATATATTATTAAAGTTTTGTTTTGTAAAAGAAAGGGGGATGTTGTAAGAGTACATCACTAGCGTGATTATTGATTGTTGACACAACACTAGTGATAGATGTCAGTAGTAGTAAGAATGGAAACTGATTGTAATGGCTACTCAATAAAGTATAATTAAATAAATAACAATGGTTTAAGTGAATAAGTAAGAACAACATAACACAGATTTATCACAAGAAGAATGGCCAAGAACCTTGAAGCTAGAATAACAAAATATGACTATTACAAGCGCTTGTATTGTGGAGTGAATAGGTAGAAAGGACAAAAGGAGCTCACCGGTGAATTCTTTCTTCGACTTCTCCCGATGATTCTCGGCGCTGGTTCTCTTTTCTATTCACCAAGACTAATATTTTATAATGTTTTTCTTAAAACTTCTTGATTAACAGACACAACACATTACGGATTTATTCTCACTTTATGCGTTTATTGTATAATAGTTTTGTACAGGCGGATAGCAAATTGAGCAGCGTTAGCGATGGCGGCCGGCGGTGAACTTGAACTTGAACAAACTGGGCGGAAGTCGTCTTTCTATTTCTTCTTGTCCTTTAACATGTTTCATGGTTTCAGGAAGTAGGACAGGGAAGGACATACATGGGATGAGTATGCGTGAGTGAGACAGATATGCAAATTAAAACGCGCGCTTATGTTTCTATTATATTGGTAGTTAAAAATGAATGAACGAGATGCGCGGCTGCGTGTGAGTGAAATAGAGTATTGGTCGAACTATCGCTGCGTAAGGAAAGTATAGGTAAAAATGAAATAATGTTACGTTTCGGCGTAAACAACTTCCCTGGCCTAGAGGTTTTCCTCTAAACAAAGTAAGTTAATTGAATGCGGTAATTAAGTAAAATTAAAATAAAATAAGCGAACGATAAAAAAAAAAAAAATGCATGCGTATAAGAAAATTAATTGTATTACTGGAGAGGCAAGGGGCAAATCCTAACTACAGGTCGAATATAAGTTCCTGACAAAGTTTTAACGCGCACAGTACGAACGATATTATCTTTACCAGGATAAAGTTCATCAATAACACCCAGAGCCCAGCATAGTGGATGCGTATTATTATCTTTAATTATGACAACCATACCCCGATGAACAGGTGTAGATGGTGTATTCCACTTTTGTCTTTGCTGAAGGGAAGTGAGGTACTCTTGACTCCACCTCCGCCAGAAAGACTGCGTTATTTTATTCAGTAATTGATAGCGAGTAAGGCGATTATCAGCGTATTCAACATAATCCTCGGCGGGTAAAAATTTTAAGGGCGTGACGTTTAAAAAATGGTTAGGAGTAAGTGCGGCTAAATCAGACGGATCAGAACTCAACACACAAAGCGGTCTACTATTTAGTAATCCTTCTATCTGCACTAATACGGTATTGAACTCCTCGTAGGTGAGTATATGTGTACCTATTACTTTATTCAAATGTGTTTTTACACAACGGACATTAATTTCACACAAACCATTAAAATGCGGACCATATGGCGGACTATGTTTGAACTGAATACGTTGTTGTGAAAGTTAATCACCTATGTAATTTATATGAGCTTTAGAATGCAAAAGAGTGTAAATATTATCTAATTTATGCTTAGCGCCAATGAAATTAGTACCACCGTCACTATATATCATTGCGACAGGGCCTCTGCGTGATATAAAACGTTTAAACGCTGCTAAAAATAGATCTGAACTTAAGTCTGTGACCAATTCTAAATGTAATGCCTTTGTCGTTAAACAAACGAACAAACAGATATATGCCTTTTGACTTTTAATACCTCTGCGGCGTATATGCGTAATAAAAAATGGACCTGCGTAGTCCACTGCTGTGTGAACGAAAGCTTTCACCTCAGAAATGCGAAAAGTGGGAAGATCATCCATGGGGGGATAATTATTTTTAGGATTTATCTTAAAACATATATTACAGGCATGAACTCTCTGACGAACTAGATTGCGAGCGGATAATATCCAAAATTTTTGTCTAATTAAAGCGAGTAACAAAGCGGGACCAGTGTGTAAATTAGAGATGTGAAAATAATCAACAATAAGTTGAGTTAAGCGATCCTTATAAGGGAGGAGAATGGGGTATTTTTGATCACAATTAAGCTGTGATTGAGATAGCCTACCTCCAACTCTAAGTATGTTATTGTCATCAATGAAGGGATTTAATTTTCTAAGCGGTTTGTTATTACAAATATTATGTTTTTTAAGAGATAAAATATCTTGAGAAAAATGTTTATTTTGAATGAAGCGTATAATATATAATTCCGCGGTATCTAAATCTGTTCTATTTATAGTGCCTCGGGTGCATAAATGTTTCGTAAAACGTAATATATAAACAGTTGTACGTAAAAGTTTCGAATAACTTGAATAGCGGTCAATGATAATTTGCATAGGATTATTATTTACATTATTAATTATATTTGCTTTTAATGAAGTGGTTTTAGTCTCCGGTATACTTTCGTCAGAACATGAATTTAATTTAAATTGAGTTATATGCCAGTCTTTTAGTGGCAGGGAAATCCAAGGAAGGGCACAAAACCAGATTTTATTATTAAATAATTCCTTCGGCGTTACAGGGCGTGATATTATATCTGCGGGATTTTCTTTACCGTCGATGTGAAACCAATGGGAAGCGGCAATTTTTGAATTAATTTCAGTTATTCTATTCGCTACAAATGTATGAAACTTATAGGCGGGAGAATGAATCCATGTGAGTGTTACGGTTGCGTCTGAAAATGCGAATATCTTGTCTATATGACAGCGTTTAGATAGTACCTCATGAACTGCGGAGAGGAGATTAGCGAGTAATAAGGCGGCGCAAAGTTCAAGGCGTGCGAGAGATATCTTTTTTAATGGAGCAACGCGAGACTTAGAAGAAAGGAGATGGACAACACCGTCAGAGTGGACATCATTACTCACTCTGATATAAACAACGGCGCCATAACAGGACTCACTAGCGTCTGCGAATCCGATAAGAGTTACATGTGAGTTGCGTGTTATACCTACATGACGAGGAATTTCAATCTGTTCCAAAAATAGAAGTTCAGATTGAAACTTGAACCATTTATTAGATATGGAGGATGGGGTAGGTGCATCCCAGTCCAGATTGTTCATCCAACATTCCTGAACTAGAAGCTTTAAAAACGCGGTAATCGGGCCTAGCAATCCTAATGGATCGAATAAACGTGCGGTTACAGAGAGAATAGTGCGTTTGGTACATTGTGATGAATCTGTACTTATTTTATATTTAAAATTATCCTCTTTAGGATTCCATTGCATACCTATAATTTTTGTATTTGCGTTTGAGTCACAGTCAAATGTTACAAATTGCGGATTTTTATGCTAATTGTCTACTTTAGTCATAAATTCCTTACAGTTGGACACCCATTTTACTAATTTAAATCCACCCGAAGAAAACATATTAATCATCTCTTGATTTGTTTTTTCGGCTGCATCTAGACCATCTAATGACGATACATAATCGTCCATATACATGTGATTATCAGCCTCGTGGGCGGCGAGAGGATATTCAGTGCGACTATCTGAAGCCAGTTGTCTCACAACCCTCATCGCGAGAAAGGGAGAACTAGAGACTCCGAATGAGACTCTGTTAAATTGATAAGTTTGTATATTAGTTTCTGTATTGAATCTAAAAAGTATGCGTTGAAATGGTTGATGATCAAACGTGAGTTTAATACAGAAATACATTCGTTCTATGTCAGCCGTTACACCAATAGCAAACATGCGTAAATTCATCAACAAATCAAAAATATTAGTTTGTAAATTACAACCTGTATAAAGTATGTCGTTCAGTGATAAACCGGACGTGGTCTTACAACCAGTGTTGAGGACTATGCGTGTTTTTGATGGCTGTTTATCAGAGCGATAAACAGCTCTGTGCGGAATATAATAATGTTCAGAGTCGTATATAGGATTTTTTACTATACTTAAATACCCTTTATCAATATAATCTTGAATTGTGGAGTTATAATCTTTACGTAGATCGGGCTGTGAATCTAATTTCTTTTCTAATTGTAAATACTGACGTTTTGCAATAGCGTATGAATTTCCTAATTTCGAAGGCGGTAATTTAAATGGTAAGTGAACGGTATATTGACCTTTATTATCTCGAGAATAAGTCGATTTAAAATTGTTTTCACAAATCTCGTCGTCTTTACTCATATGCGTTTTAGAGGGAACACTTTCTAACTCCCAGAAGCGTTGTGTAAGAGTATCAAGCGGAAGCGGGTCGGATTGACAGAAAAATAATTTGTCATTATTTGAAAGCGTACTATTCTGAGAAGGTGAGTCGCAGTCAGCCTTTCCCATGACTATATAACCGAGTGTAGTCTCTAAACCAATAACTGATGAAGTAGGTGATGTCACTTTATCACTACCAAGCAGTATAGGGAACAACTCATTGCCCACAAGACAGTCAACACGGCCAGGTGAGTAGAAATCATCATCAGCGAGCGGTAAAGATTGCAAGTGTTCTAATTGCGATACATCGACGCGAACATTAGGTAAATAATCAGTTATGACATCTATGACTCGTGCAGTTATTGTATACGAACAGCGGGCGTCGTAGCGTGAGTGAATTTTAAACGTTGTGTACCCATAAGACGTACTCTCTGTTTTTCCTATTCCCCTAATGGTAGATATAGACGGTGTAATATTTAAGTTTAATCGATTACAACATGTTTTGGTAATAAAATTACTCATAGAACCCGAATCAAGAAATAAACGTACATTCGAACGCTTATTCTGATTGTATACGTGAACAGCAGCGGTAGGTAAAAGAATAGTCGTATTGTTTAACTTATTCTGCGCGGGAGTAGTTACCGACAGCGTTATATTATTTGAATTCCCACTCGTAGCCTGTGTGTTCGACGGAGTACTACGAGGGGCGGGCGTAGCCGATTGTACTGTAGCGACGCGGCTTTGGTCGGGTTGCGGGGTGGGACGCGCTGTGTCATAGCGTGAACGTATGTTGGAATCTATATGCAAAAGCGAGTGGTGTTTATAACCACATGTATAACACCGATTTATAGATTTACAGGCGTTTATATTATGAAAACCTAAGCAATTAGCACATAAATTATTTTTCTTAATAATATTAATGCGGTCGTGTACGGATTGATTAATAAAATAATCACATTTAAATAAAGCGTGAGGATAGGGCGAATTACAAAATGCGCATGAGAGTTGACGCGGCTGTATGCGAGCGAGTTCGAACGAGGGTGCGTTGACCTTTGGCCTATATATCTGTTGCGGTGGTGCGTTATAAGGTGATGCGTCCGTGTTTACAAGAAATGCGTTAGTGTGCGTTACTTTTTTATTATCTGACGAATAATTTGATTTATTCTGAATTTGCGATTTATAATTAGTAGAATTAGAGTGAGAATTGCGTAATGTTTGTATTTTACACTGTTCTTTTACAAATTGCGTTAAATCTGAAAAGTTAGGTATATTTTTATCTTTATAAGTTTGTTCGAATAAGTTTACAATATTTTTATCGAGTTTAGTAAGAGCGATATGTAAAAATAGATAGTCAGATAGATTGTCTATTTTCAACTGCCTAAGCGCAGATTCAGCTGAACAGAACTGCTCAATAAAAGTATCCAGAGTTTGATTACTTTTAAATTGTAACATCTGATCGACGTATTGTGATGCTTGTATGCGTACATCCTGATATTTTTCTACTAATGCGTTCCATAATAGCGAGTAATTATCGGCGGTGGGTTGAATACCTGAACAGACATTAAGAGCTTTACCAGCCAAACAACCAATCAAGTACTGAACTTTTTCGGCGTCATGTAAATTTTTATTATCGTGAATTAATGTTTTAAAGTTTTCGTAGAAGCTAATCCACTTACTCGGATTCGAACCGTCGTACTTTAAAAGGTTTAGAGGGGGCAACTTTCGACTTAATAAATTTAATTCTTTATTATCCTGTCTAAGATTTTTTATAGAATTTTCCACTTGTTTAATATGACAATATAACTCATCGAATGACGAAAGCGGCGTGTAGTTCGGTATTGCCGTCTTGTCTATAATTAAGCGAGCCTCCAGTAACGAATCTAAAGTTTCTATAAAATCTGAACGAAGCTTGTCTAACGAATAAACGCGAGTTAAAAATTGCAACTTATAATTCTCATTGGAAACCTTTAGACTGAGATCATAAATATGTTGAATGATGCTAAACAAAGAATTTTTCTTTGCTTCAAGGAGCGTTACGTGGTGATCCTCATCTTTACTAATACTTGCAACTGCGTCTTTAAATTTCGACATTGTTAAAGTAATTAAAGTGATAAATAAGTATTATAGATAGGAGTAAAATTGCGAATTAAATATTATAAAAAAAAAGGCGTGCGGCGCGTGGGTGCGAAACAAAATGGCGATCTTGTGAATTGCGCAATAGAAAAATTGACCGTTATAAGTTAAATGCGGTTGCGTTATAAATGACTTGAAAATAAAGTAAATAGCGATAATGAATGAATGATGAAGTAGATAGAAAGGGAATCGGGACGAAGGACCAGGACTTGGAGTGAATAGGTAGAAAGGACAAAAGGAGCTCACCGGTGAATTCTTTCTTCGACTTCTCCCGATGATTCTCGGCGCTGGTTCTCTTTTCTATTCACCAAGACTAATATTTTTATAATGTTTTTCTTAAAACTTCTTGATTAACAGACACAACACATTACGGATTTATTCTCACTTTATGCGTTTATTATATAATAGTTTTGTACAGGCGGATAGCGAATTGAGCAGCGTTAGCGGTGGCGGCCGGCGGTAAACTTGAACTAACTGGGCGGAAGTCGTCTTTCTATTATCTTCTTGTCCTTTGACATGTTACATGGTTTCAGGAAGTAACAAGGAAGGACATACATGGGATGAGTATGCGTGAGTGAGACAGATATGCAAATTAAAACGCGCGCTTATGTTTCTATTATATTGGTAGTTAAAAATGAATGAACGAGATGCGCGGCTGCGTGTGAGTGAAATAGAGTATTGAACTATCGCTGCGTAAGGAAAGTATAGGTAAAAACGAAATAATGTTACGTTTCGGCGTAAACATATTGAGTTTATTTGAATAAAAATTATTTCTATTTCTATTTCTAGTGCTCATAATATATTTAAGAAAAAGTATTAAATGTGATAATTATAATACTTTTATATAGGCTTAATGCCCGTAGATATAATACAATAATAGAAACTAATAGCAATTAACCGTAACGAAAGTAAACAGTGATTTACTTTCCAATTAACTTCTCCTCATGTGTCACTACGAAATACAGAGACAAAGGAGATATAAACAAAAGCTCTAGAACTCTTAAGGAGCTATTACACTATCATGAGGATTATTTCACTAACTATAACCTTTTTAAGACAGTTGAGTATATTGTAAAGATTCACTTTGTTTGTTTGTAATACTTGTACAATGATTTATGTATAAAAAGACACAATTAACTTATAAAATAAATTAATACAATTGCGGACTTATCACAAAAAAGAGATTTCTTCTAGTCAATCTTTGTATGAACGAGAGGAATTGTAGAGTGGTGCAAACTGGTACAATCTAAATAACTCAAAGGTGACTGACTGACATTTGGCATGTACCTGCATGCCAAATTTTTGCCCGATCCGTCCAGTGGTTTGGGCTGTGCTGTGTAATGTTATGATGTAAGCATCCCCTAAGAAATGATTTTGATTAATTCTACCCCTAAGGGGATAAAATAGGGGATGAAAGTTTGTATGAAACTTTGTCAATTTTAAAGCGAGGCTGAGACTTTGTATGCATAAAGCTACTATGACGTAGGCATCCACTAAAAAAGATTTTTGATAAATTCCACCCCTAAGGAGATAAAATAGGGGATGAAAATTTGTATAAATCTTCTTAGATTTTGTAGGCCCTAATTTTTTACACACGCTAAACAAAAGTAAAGCCTCAAAAACTACACCTAATTAATAATACTTACTACTACGCGAGGGAAGCCGCGGGCAAAAGCTAGTAAATAATAAGCGTCATACTGTAATATATGTATATTCGTTATGTTATATATTTTATTACATATAAGTAATATATTAACTTATAAATATAATGATATAATAAATGAACAGAAAATACATAAATATACTGAATTAAAAATGTAATATTTAATTAATCACTATATACAGTTAAAATTCAAATAATTACGTGTATACGATATCTTTTTTTATTCAATATTAAAATTATAAAACCTTAAATTAAATTATAGGACTCTTTCTTCTCTCTTCTCTTGTACTACTAAAGTAGACTTCAGACAGTCTGAAGTCTACATTGGTAAACGTATTAGAAATAGAATTAACTTTAATGATGCTTTTTTAAAACAAATAAACACACAAAAAGCGTGTTTTATATAAATAAAAATGGATTAACTTGTTTTATTTATACTATAATCATATGTGCATATAAATCCTATAATTAATATAAATGGAAAAGTTTGTGAAGATGGACGACTGAATAAATATAAAAATAAACAACTGTTTATTACTAAAAATAATGGTTCGTCCTTATTTGAGATATTTCTAGAAATAAGCCTTGAATATAAATCTGTAGGTAATATTTTATTTATGATGGCCTCGGTTGTATAGCGATTTAGCATACCGCTTTACTTGCTATGGTTGTCAGTTCGATTCTTCGCATGGTACAAACATTTATATTCGCGAGTATATTAGTATTGGTCTAGGTGTGTTTGTGTAAACTTATTATCATTATTTCGGCCCGGAAGACGTCCACTGCTGGACAAAGGCCTTCCTTAAAAATCTCCACGACGATCGGTCCAGCGCTGCTTGCAAGCAACGCTTTCCAGAGATCTTGACCAGATCATTGGTTCTTCACAGTTTTTATGTATATTATATACGTATATATAAAAAAATGCTTATAAATTCTGTTATCAATTGTTTAGCAACGCTGTGTGAATTGTTAAAAGTTATTTTATTATTATTTGTTCTAAAATACTCCACCAGATTGTACAACCTATAGGTATTGTGTACCGCTACATTCCATCTGAACTATACGCTCCGAGACAAAGCTTGGAGTGGCAAGTCCTTCAATGTTGAGCCTCCCTTTGTTTCTGACCCCAAAGCTGATTCTTTTAGCCCGGTAGGCACAAGGTTTGAGCTTTGAACTTTTGAGATGGGTGGACTGCGCAAAATATGACATGGCGACGAAAGTTAAGTATCTCTACATTTATTAAATTAATTTAATATTGTTCTTTTTAACTATTTAATATTTATTTTGTAACGTTTTGCATGCCAATTTATGTACATTGTTTAAGAAAAAATCAAATTAGAAGCAAAATCTAACTCAGCACAATAACAAATTGTATTTAATTCATTTTCAACCTCCCATCCAATTGTTGGTCAAAAATTCATTTATTGTCATTCATCCTAACGTTTTTCGCTGGAACTCATTTGATCTCGAAACCTTAGATTTTATAAGACAAGTACCTCTTACCCGCGACTTCGCCCATGTGGATATTTTTCTTAATTAAAGCAAAAAAAAAATTAAAATAGCTTATGTAAGCCTTATTACATTAGCTATCTGCGAGTGAAAGTTCCATCAAAATCGGTCTAACCGTTTCAGAGACTAGCAAGAACAAACAGACATACAGTCAAAACAATTTTAATATTATCTTTTTGATGTAAGTATCATATATCTATATATTAATAGGTAAAGCAAAAATTTTGTAGCCCTTTTTACAAGTATAGTCTTTGACAAGAGACTCTTGTTAATATTCAAAGATGTAATTTAAATTAATTATAGTCGAATTTCGTCGATTGGGCGACCATTACTATATTTAAATATGTATTTAGTGAAAATCTGTTAATTTAAAATTACAATCAGGAACTTAAAATCTATTTGTTTGATGTTCGCTTGACGCTCTCAATTCATAAAACGCTACATCTCTTCAATTGTTCTAAATTTAGTCTCTATGAGCATAGATAAAGGAAATGCCACCAGTAAAGAGCTGTCTAGAATATTGCTTTTGTCTAGCAGGACAGACGGTCTCGCCATAATGGTATAGCTTTTTAACAACCGACGCAAGAGGGGTGTTACAAATTTAAGGTGCTATATCTGTCTGTGGCATCGTAGCTCCTAAACGAATAGAACGATTATCATGCAGTTTTTTTATTTAAACACTGATATGATTGAAGGTTCTTAGTTACAATTTATGAAGATCTGTAAGCCACTTTAAGTAGGACACTTTTTTTTAAATTACGGTAGAGAGTTTAGACGTATTTACTTTTTGGATTTTATCTATCGTCATCATCATCATCATCATCATCATCATCATCAGCCTGTGTCCACTGGTGAATATTTATATATTTATAGATTTTGTTTTGTTGATAAACTACGCAACGAATTTTAATGCTATATTTAGCAATAGATAATATATGTACACCCTTGTGAATCCAGTGCGGGTAACTCATATACGTTATAAAATCATACTCTTTTTACTATGTGTCTGTATACACCGCTTTTCTTTCGTTGATCGCGGGTTCGTTTCCTCGCCCGGTACAAATATTTGTATTCATGAGCATGATTGTTTGTACCAGTATGGGTGTTCTCTATGTATATTATGTATGTATTTACAAAAAAAACATATCTGTGTATTTACATCAGTTGTTTAGTACCCATGACACAAGCTTTAGCTAGCTTATCTTGGGTCTAGATGCGCTGTGTATAGTCCTGGGTCATTATTATTATTCTCGTTGTTGTTTCAAAATAGATATTGTGTAATTGTGACCAAGCTTAAAATAAATAGTTGTTTAAGCTGACAAACAAATATCTTAGTCCGTTAAAGGCATGGGAAGGCTTAAAGTCGCTCAGTTATGCTGTGATGAGGACTATTCTCGGAATTTCTAGAATATTCGATGTAACCAAAGGGATCGCCTTTGAAAACAAAGATTACATTCGCTTTAGTTTGCTAGCTTAATTTGTACCTAATGACTTAAGAATGACATAATTTCTAATCAAGTAACTTTAACCAAATTCAAAAGAGAAAGATTTTCAGTACGACTTTATTATTGACATCAGTGATTTAGCACTAAAACTGCTTTATATTTCAATGGACAAAATATTCAGTAGGATTCGGTCCTTATACAATATAAGTATTTGTGTTCTATTCCAAAAAGACATAGATATAATCTTTATTCAAATAAACTCAATTCAAACACTTGAATAGTCATATTTTTTTTCCACCACTCATTCGGAACACAGATTCATCACAAGAAGAATGACCAAGAAATTTGTGTGTTGCTCTTTTGAATAGATGGTTTTTTTTAAATAAATAATTACACAATTAAAAGTCAGATGTCAGAAGAGATGCGATAATCAAGATAGAAACCGCTACGTACATTCTTAGTGCAATCATATAATATTGTCAGCGCTATGAATTTTAAGATTTTTCTACAAAAACACTATTATCTTTTATATATAAATATTAAAAGGAATAATAACACTGAAACAGTGTATTATTTATGTCCACATTGACGACTCAGATCACTGAGTCCATCAATAAACTCTCAAAGTACAAACATAAAAGTCTTTCCTTAACAAAGGGAAATATTGAATTTTCAATACCCATAATATTAAGTTAGAAAGTACATATACACCGTATAATACAAACCACTCAAGTTATACGTCGGTTATTATATTAAAATCTTTCTATTTTCTTAGAAGGAGGCCAAGTTAAATGTAATAGCAACCGAGCTTCGAAGAATAAATTCATGAGTACGAAAAAACGGCATACGAATAACAATGTTTCAGGTTGGTAATAACAAAGCTTGTTTGTTCATATGTGCAGTTTGTCGTTGAAAATAAAGAGTATGTACATTTATATAGATTCTCAATACATTACTTTTTTAGTTTTTGACAAGGTCTTGAAGAATCACCCATAATTTTAGAGAAAAATGGTTGTATCGGGGTCCTGAAAAAAGCATCTTGAAGTTGAATAAATAGACTATGCGACGTTGGCATAACTCAAAAAAAAATTTCCATTGTCATAGAGTAATACCAAAATGTAAAAATATTATAAAAAAAGTTTTCGTGATATATCTCAGGATTGCATGAAAACCGAAGCTCTTAAAAATTTTACCCAAAAAATCAGAAATCTAGAATTTTCAAGCTTCGAGTACTTATTTTTTTATATTCTGTAGGACCATTTTTATAGAAATAGAGCCTGTTGAAAATCAACCATAAATTTGAATTTTATTTCTGTTCCCTTAATTTTTGCGAGTGGTGTATAATGTGAATAGAAAAAATCTAACGTCTCTACTAGTGGTAAGTCGTAGCCATCGTCTATATAGATGAATAGCACTAAGAATAATAGTATAACTATATATTTATTTTCTCGACAAACAGATAGACTTTATAAACAGAGAAACAGAGCCATTTGGGTATGTTTTTAATGCTAAAATACATATTTGTTATGGGATATTGATCTGGATGTGTTTTTATATTATTATTTATGCAGTTACAAAAAAAATATCTAAATATATCTATTATCTAGGTCCCATAACACAAATACTCTGCTTAGCTTGGGACTAAACGACGTTGTGTAAATTTATATAATTATTATTAGTAATGATCAATTTCTTGTAGGTAAACTTTATATTATGTATTAAGATAATGATTATTTGGGTTGGTCTGGCTATTTTCTATGTATCTTAAAATAAATCTTTCTAAGTATATCAATCACTCATATGAGCCCTATAAAACAAGTTAAGCTTACCTTGGGATGCGATGGCGCTATGTAATTTTTCCTGGGTTATTATTAGTAAATAAAATCTTATATTACATCTATCTACCCCAATGGGAGACAGGCGTAATGTATAAAGCACTAATTCGATAAAAAGTCAGTAGTAATTACCTAATTTTACAAATACAATTTAGCAAAATTCTCATTTCTTGATGTACCCAACGTAGACTCTAAAAAATATTCTCACTTAGTTATTTTTGTCTTAAAAATTAAAAACACTCCGGCGTGTTGCTACGTGCTGTGAACGAAGTTTTTTTTCTTTTGACCGTGTCGTGTACTCACATAGTAGCTTGGAGATGTACATAAAGATACTAGAAGCGACTTAAATATGAATGTATCATGAAAAATGTATCTCTCTCTCTCTCTTTCCAGCTATATATCCTCAGTGGTGGGGTCAGCTTCCCTTACTTCTCTCCACAACTTGACTGTCCTGGATATCGTCATCAAAGACCTCTCCACTCTCGGACTTCGTCATGTGTCTAAAAATTACATCGTCTCACCCCTTCCTTGGTCTGTCTCTGCATCTTCAATTAGGGACGCAAAGCTGTAAAGCCAAATTACCAACATCGTCCTCAAAGAGCTCTTCACTCTCGGACGCCGTTATGTGTCTAACAATTACATCGTCCCACCCCTTCCTTCATCTGCCTCTGCGTCTTCGATTAGGGACGGAAAGCTGTAGCGCCAAATTCCCATCGTAGTATCTCTTGTCCTCACGTGTCGTGCCATCGCATCATGATAAATGTATACGTGTACATTTTGCGAATCATTCGATACACGATGTATCGAATATCTAAAACGGGAGGAAATATTTTTCCTTGAAATCGTATAGTAATTTACATATATTTTTAATGCTATTGGGAGTAGGAAAAGCTGACAGTTCACTCTATAGAGCGATAACTGCCACACAGAAATATGAACAATATTTATTTTTTTATTTATTTAAACCTACATCAGTGTACAGTTTAGTGTGTAGTATATTATTTACATATGTATTCATACACTTACATAAATGTATAGATTAATTGTCATTCTACTCTGCCTATCGATTTGTTAGTCTCTTTTAATATTGTGTTGGAGGGTGAGACATGGCATCGAAATTACAGACTACGGAGGCATGCGGGTCCTCCGGAATGGCAACGGGTTAGAAGAACCATGAGGTACTAAATGCGACGGTTGTCACTTCTCATCAGATGGATCGTCTGTTTAGTTGCCGTACGGGTTACAATAAATGCATTTTTTTAATTAACAACAATGAATTGAATTTAAATTTGTATTAACAAAAACTGCATTATAAACCGTTGCGTAAAGATCTAAGCGAACAGACAGCAGAAGCGATTTTATTTTATACTCTGTAAAATTTATTATTTAATGTAATATTATTATGCTTATTTTTCTTGATTTTTTTTTCATTCTATTACACTTCTTGCTCTTTATAACAATGTTGGCAGCCACTCCTCCGAGTACGCAGTGTTGGAAATTAAATTAGAATAAACATAATTAAACAGTTGCCCCCATTCGCTTCGACTTTCAAAATTACCGTATTTAGGGGATTAAAACGCGCCCCAATGTTAATAACTCTGGATTTGGGGATGGAAATAGATGCATTCTCTGCCTTTTGCGTGCCGATTTTTTGGAGTCGCCCGACTAAATTACAAAAATTTAACAGAAGTTGTATACTTTTATAATTCCATTATTTATACGTAATTAAAAAAAATAATTTCAATAGTAGCAACAGACGAATACGTGTGAAGGTAGACGAATATGTTTCCCTATAATTTTATTTACCGTCTATCCGCTGCTCTTCAGTTTTTCCGCGATTATGGCGGTTGTAATACTGGAAATATCGCGATCTCAATGATCTACACATATAAATAAAATTGGAGTGTCTGTTTGTCATATTGAAATAACCGTTTTTTACTACATGCATATGAATATAAATACGGTACATACACCAAATTAACATTTTTTTACAATTTTTGTCTGTCTGTCTGTCTGTCCCGGCTAATCTCTGAACTGGCTGGACCGATTTTCACGGTACTTTTATTGGCAGGTAGCTGATGTAATAAAGAGTAACTTGGGCTACTTTTATTTTCGAAAAATTCTTTTAATTTAAATAATAAAGTTAAATTCCACGCGGACCTAGTCGCGGGTACAGCTAGTAATAAAAAAACGTGGTAAGATAAGTATATCTATCAGTTGTCTAGTACCCATAACACAAGATCTGCTTAATTTGAGACTAGATTACGCTGTGGGAATCGTCCAGGGATATTGTTGATATTATTAGAGGTGATTTTAGTATTTTAGTTATTTATATTTAAAAAAAGGTGAGGGTGAAAGAAAAAAGGCAGATATTGAATGCTATAGAAAGTAGAAGAGGAAAAATGATGGGGTACTTGATACGGCACGATGAATTTTTGAAACTAATTATTGAGGGAAAGATAGAAAGAAAGAGGGAGAGAGGAAGACCAAGGCACAGTAACATCAAACAAATTAAAGACAGAATTGGAGTCGTGTCGTATCAAGGCTTAAAGAGTATGATGGAAGATCGTAGAAAGTGGCAAGAGCTCCAACGACAAGAGCGTTGCTCTTAAGTTTATGAATGAATGAATGAATATTTTGATAGGTATTTACTAATATAAACTGTAAGAAAATAATAATCCTGCAAGGTAATATTATTATAAATAAACATTTTTTATTTTTAAATAACCCTTGACAATTAACACACCATCCAGTCCCACGGTAAGCAGTGCTTGTGTTATGGGTAATAATCAACTGATCTAAATACTTTTTTTTGTAAATACATACATAATATACATACAAAATAACCAGATCGATATAAACAAACATACTCGTGACTACAAATGTTTGCACCGTGCGAGGAATCGAACCCGCGACAGCTAGACCACCGAAGCCGTCCTAAGATCGTTAACACACAATATTTAAGTTCTAAATATATGGAGTACAATTTCGTATATATGCCTATCCTCGACTCTCTAATGATCTGTATGATGCTAGCAATGTATATGTAACATACATTTTAGGAGTTTGGATTTGATAGTCACAAAATATCACAGAGAATTATATATGGAATATACGTGTCAATTTGTGAACACTGCTGACTGAACGTAGAAGGAATGTAGTATGAATGAATTGGAATACAAACTACGGGGAAACGATAAAGACTGTTATTGTTCTGAGAGGAGGGACGAATGCGTAGATAGAGAAAGATGAACTGTTCGATATTTGAATAAACAATTTTTTGAAGAGGAAATATCGTTTTGTTTACTCAGATTACGTAATAAGAATTGCTACAGCACTACAAGGTAGAAGGCTAAAAACAGTATTCTTGTTTATCAGGGTGCCTACAGCACTAGGGGTGTCACCTGAGCGTTGCGAAACCCCAGGTTAAGATTAAGGTTTCTTAAGCATCGGCAACGCGCACGTGACACCCCTGATGTTCTAGGCGTCTTTAGGATACGGTAACTGTTTACTATCAGCTGGGTCGGATACTTGTTTGCCACCTACGTTGTATAAACTAGGTTTGTTACAAAAAGTGCAAATCTGATCTCTAAGACCGCTCTGCGGTTGGGGCTCCGCTCAATAGGAAGAATTGTAAAGCATGAATAAAGAGGTCCTCGGTGGTCTGATGGTAGTGGCCTTGCGTTCTGGGTGGTTTTTCTATGTATAATATATATGTCTTTACGAAAAAAATATATCTACGTATATCTATCAGTTATCTAGTATCCATAACACAAGCTTTATCCAGCTTATCTTGGGTCTAGATGCTGCTGTGTAAATTGTCCTGAGATTATTATTATTATTCTGATTCCCATGTTCTATTCAAACTGGGATTGTAATTACAGCGGCCTGAGCCGAGTTCCGAACCTCTACGTCCGTTGCCCTCAGACTGAAGATCCAGGGTAGGCACAGTTCTATAATTTAATTTGTTCATTTTGTTATGCTTGGCGGCTGAAATAAGTAAGACTGATGTACTGACACAGATAACTGATTGACTGACAGCCTACTATAAAAAATTACAGATACTTCTGTTTCGTTTTACTTCCATTGTTTCTATTATTTTATGCCCCTTTTCCTCAGTCGCATCCTCCCCAGTTTTCTATTCTGTCCCCTTTGTTTTCTGTTTATTTATTGTTTCTTATTTTGTGTGCGGGGAAAAATGAAAACGAAACTTCAAAAGGAAATCGGACAAGTTGAATACTCAAATTGGAGCCGCGTTCAATATTTACCGGAGACGCTGTACACCGCTTTTTCCTACTTAAATTTAAATCACCGTAGTACAATAATGCATTTCTTTTATATCATAAAAAAATCCGTTATTCAAAAACAAAAGATTAGTCGGTGTGACTAATAAAATTACATTAGTCACACCGACTAATCTTATTATTTTTTAATAACGGATTTTTTTACTTTAGTTACTAAGTTTTTTAATTAAATTAAAAAAGCAACAAACAGACGGACTGTCATGTTAGCATGACTAAATACGACCTCAGTGGTTCAGCGGTCTAGCACACTGCTTTACTTCCGATAGTCGCGGGTTCTATTTCCCGCACGGTGCAAGCATTTATGAATATGATTGCTTGTATCGAACTAGGTGTTTTCTATGTATGTTATGTATGCAATAAAAATGTATCTAAGTATTTATATCAGTTGACTAGTAAATAACACAAGCTCTGCTTAGCTTGGGACTAATGGCACTGTCTGAATTGTCCTGAGACATATTTATATTTATTATTCTGATGTATAAGCTATATTACTGTAAAGTTTCATCAAAATCCGTCGCGTGAAAGAGTAACTAACATCCATCCATACTGATATTATTATAGTTTCTATCGTTAAATATAACAAACAGAAATACGGACACATCTGTTACTTTAATATGAATGAAAATAGATTAAACTAAAAGCCTTCAAGCTTCATAGTTAGTATTTGAACATAGCTGAGACTTGGCTATTGAGCCATTATCTGTAACGACTTGGAACAATGATTATGAAGTCAATCTATACTAATATTATAAAGCTGAAGAGTTTGTTTGTTTGTTTGAACGTGCTAATCTCAGGAACTACTGGTTGGAATTGAAAAATTATTTTTGTATTGGATAGTCGATATCGAGGAAGACTTTAAGCTATATAACATTACGGTACGACCAATAGAAGCGAAGCATCAGTGAAAAGTGTTGGAAAAACGGGGAAAATTATTCATATTTGAGGGATTCAAGTTACCCAAGGAATGATTACTCTTTCAATAATCTAAAAAAATGTCCGCGATTAATCGCGATTGTGATTTTGATAACTACGCGAACGGAATCGCGCGGAGATAAATCTAAATATATATAACTCAAAGGTGACTGACATAGAGATCTATCAACGCACAGCCTAAACCACTGGACGGATCGGCCTGAAATTTGGCATGCAGGTAGATGTTATGACGTAGGCATCTGCTAAGAAAGGATTTTGATTATTTCTACCCCCGAGTTTATGCCCTCGGAGATTATAGAGGATGAAAGTTTGTATGAAACTTTGTCAATTTTAAACCGATCGGGCTGAAATTTTGCATGCATAAAGCACTACTATGACGTAGGCATACCCTAAGAAAGGATTTTGATAAATTCCACCCTTAAGGAGATAAATTAACGCTAGCGATGCCGCGGGCAAAAGCTGGTATCCAATATGGCGGATGTTATAACAATATCCGGTCCGGCAGGATAAAAGTAAATGTTTTCATACTTAAATCAATAGTTACATTGCAGTTACAACCGCATATTGTGATTAAATATCATTAATGAGTTGTTGGGATAACCGACAACCGCAGTAATCTAGCAGCTTGGCACACCGCCTTACTTCCGATTTTCGCAGGTTCGTTTCCTCGCATAATATAAATATTTTTATTCCTAAGTATATTTGTTTAAAAGAGGATTGTATGTTTGTTAACCTTAAACCACTTATTTCGTAATAAAAAACTAATTCTAATAAAATCTCGCATTTTAACTGAAATTGGATTTGTAACCGCGTACATTATAATTTTTTTATGGCCTCGGTGATTTAGCGGTTACTACACTTCTTTTTTCCAATGGTCGTGGGTTCGATTCCTCACACGGTGCAAACATTTGTATTTATTACTTTCAGAGCAGTTTCATACCGTTAAATTTCAATAAAAAATATAGCCTATATATTATTTTGCTGCCTAAGCTATATTACGGTAAAGTTTCATCAAAATCCATTCAATAGTTTTTGCGTGACTCAGTAACAACCATCCATCCATACTCACAAACTTTCGCGTTTATAATATTAATAAGATTAATATTAAAATAGATTATATTTTTGCATACAACTAATTTAATTAAATTAGACGGATGCAGTAATTATGGCGGGAGTGTGTGACGTCATTTCCATCGCCGGGGTGTATTGTGTCAATGACAGGATGTAATATACTCTGTGGTTAGCACTATTTGGCTGTAACACAGGAAATAGGCTAGGTGTGACGTAGCGGGTGTTTCATATAACATGCTGTATAATAAATAAATAAATAAATTGCCCTGGACAATTCACACAGTGACATAATGGGTGTTTTATATAACATGGTTTATAATAAATAAATTGCCCTGGACAATTATTACAGTGACATAACGGGTGTTTTATATAACATGGTTTATAATAAATAAATCGCCCTGGAAAATTAATACAGTGACATAATGGGTGTTTTATATAACATGGTTTATAATAAATAAATAAATTGCCCTGGACAATTAACACAGTGACGTAACGGGTGTTTCATATAACATAGTTTATAATAAATAAATTGCCCTGGACAATTCACACAGTGACATAACAGTTGTTTAATATAACATGCTGTATAATAAATAAATAAATGAATTGCCCTGGATATTTAACACAGTGACGTAACGGGTGTTTCATATAACATAGTTTATAATAAATAAATTGCCCTGGACAATTAATACAGTGACATAACAGTTGTTCAATATAACATGGTTTATAATAAGTAAATTGCCCTGGACAATTATTACAGTGGCGTAACAGGTGTTTTATATAACATGGTTTATAATAAATAAATTGCCCTGGACAATTAATACAGTGACATAACGTGTGTTTTATATAACATGGTTTATAATAAATAAATTGCCCTGGACAATTAACACAATGACGTAACGGGTGTTTCATATAACATAGTTTATAATAAATAAATTGCCCTGGACAATTAACACAGTGACGTAACGGGTGTTTCATGTAACATGGTTTACAATAAATAAATTGCCCTGGACAATTCACATAGTGACATAACAGTTGTTTAATATAACATGCTGTATAATAAATAAATAAATGAATTGCCCTGGATATTTAACACAGTGACGTAACGGGTGTTTCATATAACATGGTTTATAATAAATAAATTGCCCTGGACAATTAATACAGTGACATAACGTGTGTTTTATATAACATGGTTTATAATAAATAAATTGCCCTGGACAATTAATACAGTGACAAAACGGGTGTTTTATATAACATGGTTTATAATAAATAAATTGCCCTGGACAATTAATACAGTGACATAACGTGTGTTTTATATAACATGGTTTATAATAAATAAATTGCCCTGGACAATTAATACAGTGACATAATGGGTGTTTTATATAACATGGTTTATAATAAATAAATGAATTGCCCTGGACAATTAACACAGCGCCATCTAGTCACACGGTAAGCAGAGCTTGTGTTATGAGTACTAGATAACTGATATAAATACACACATTTATTCGCAAATATATACATTAACAACAGAAAATGCCCAAACTGATGTAACCAATTATACACATGAATACAAATGTTTGCACCGTACGAGGAATCGAACCCGCGACTGTCGGAAGTAAAGCGCCTAAACCGCTAGACCACCGTGGCCTTCATATACGCGAATAAACGTATATTTAGTTTTTTAATAGTTGATATTTTTGTTTTTATACTATTATTTTTTTTATACTGCAAACAGGCATACGGCCCATCTGGTGGGCCAATCTGATGGGCCTATGGACGCCTGAAACACTAGGGGCGTTGCCGACCCTTCAGAAACCTTAATATACCGTTCTTGAAAAACCCCATGCTGTAGTCTCGTGAGAAAACCTCGGCAGGAAGTTCATTCCACAACCTAAGTGTACGCGGGAGGAAGGTCCTCTGAAACCACATTGTTCGAGACCACTTAGGTTTCAGCGTGTGGGAATGAATTCCCTGTCGATGGCGAGCGGTGCGATGGTAAAAAGTGGCCGTAGGCATCATGTCGAACAATTATAATGAATGGACTGTAAGTCCACATTGTAGTCCGGACCAGTTGCTTACAGAAAGAGGTTGAGCATACACAAGATGAGTAAATATATAGGAAACTGTAAAATTTGTTATTATATTCAAGCAAGATATAAAAGACTTCTTTAGTTTTATTTTTTATCTATTTATAATGGAGTGGTTCACCTGCCTGCGCTAAAGGTATACACTGGCGGGGCACCAGTGGAGGATGATAAGAGGAAGCATGAGGTCAGATCAGTTAGTCCATCGTAGTTAATTTTTCATCGAGGTATTACTTTCCAGGAATGGTATTATCCGCTACGATATTGAAATGCTAGCTTTTTCGTTTCTATTCCCTCTTAAAAGGCCCGTATAGCACTTGCAATGACCCCTGGTGTTGCGGGTGCTCATGGGCGGTGGTAATCACTTACCATCAGGTGAGCTGCAAGCACATTTATTGCCTATGTATAAAATCCCTATATTTAAAACTCACTCGGCATTAACCCCGTTCGTTACCCAGAAAAATAAAAGAAAATATTGTAAAATATAAAAATATAATACCAAAATAAATTTATTGTCAATGTGGCATAACAAAATTTATAGCTAATAGAAAAGACACATATATTAGGTATATTTCATTTTGTAGAATTAAGGGGATTGTGGAATGATTATGATGGACAAGGTTTAGAGAAAGGGATTTATTACGCCTAATAAAAAAAATATCGTATCGCTAAATGAAAAGATCTTATATTTTTTTGTATAATATAAACTCAGCAATATGTTAAATGATTAACGTTTTGGCATCCATTACATGGTTTCATCAAGACCTCGATTATGTTAAGTATACACTGCGGTTAATGTACTACCAACATTATGTTTTCTACCATATCATGGTGCGCATGTTTGGAGCGTAGTACGGGAGTGAAAAATATATTTTGAATTGAACCCTAAACTCAGTAGATTCCGTAGCGCCGTAGAGTATGGACGGGCCACATAGTGCACCACCGCTCCGAACTTAGCCGACGTTTCGGTATTTGAATTTAGAACTGTGTGTTAAAACGACTTTTTGTGTACCAGTTTTGTTTATGGTTTGAAGTTTAGTGCATTTATTAGGTAAGGAGACCTTTATTATTATAAGCATAGAGTTGAATTTCCTCTTTTTATTTTGTATCTTTTTTTTCTAATAAGTCACGCTTTCTTTACTATTAGTAAATATAGAATTGTAAGAAAATTATAGCAATAATATCTCACATTTTTGAAAAGTTTTATGTTTTATTGTTTAATTGATTAAATTATTTAATAAAAGAAGAACTTAAAAGTACGCCTAATAAGAGCCCATGTAGCTCCATTGATATGAGTGTTTTAATCATTTTCATTGTAACATGAGTCAGTCACAATAAAAATAATTAAAACAAATGTTTTATTTCTCTAAATTGATGCAATAGAAGATTTATTTTTACTGAAATATTTGTAAATCTAAATAATATTTTACATATATATATATATATATATTAATAATCGTTTATATATTTTTTTAAATTACACTCCAATTTAACACACTACATATGTGTAGGTTCCATTTTTAAAATACACACAATCGCTAATATGACTCGCACGAAACGCTCTTTGTGCTATAAATATAAGTTTAAAAAGTATTTATAGTATTATTAAAAATAAATATTATATTTAGGAAGAACAAAAGCGGTAAAAATATATTTATTAAAAATAATATATTTTGCCGCTACGATATCGAGTTCACATATAGATGTGAAACCAATATGAGGGCGTATTGGCGTTAGAAAAATATCTTAAGATATATAAACAATCTTCAATATATTACAGAATAACCATTAATTTATTTCTTGCCAGCTCCTCCCGGTTGAGAGTAGACCATGTAAGGTTTCTTCAAATCATTAAATTCAAATTCAAAATATCTTTATTCATTTAGATCTATTACAGACTCTTATGATATGTCAAATCTACCGTCAGTTCGGAATGATTTCGAGATGAGAAGAACTGACAAGAAACTCAGCTCGTATTCTTTTCAAATAAATGTTACACATGTTTACAATAATACAGATTCATGACCACCAGCATATGCTATTGCTAAAGCAAATAGTCTAATCAGTGTTCGTAATCTGAACAGACCAGTCCCCACAAGCAGCACCCGTTCACGATTATGACGTATGAGCCAGCCATCATTGCACTCAACCATATTAGAGGGAGCACATTGACCCGGTCCACCACGCCGCCACAAGTTTGAACTTTATAGCGAGCATGATTGTTTCAAGTTACTCCACTACGTCATTTTAATTATTTACAGCATAGGCTGTAACAATCACAGTTTTCCCCCATTACTATATTTAATTTACTTTATTTAAATTACAACATGTCATTACTAAGTTTATAATAACTTTATCTGATGTTTAATACATTGATAATTATAACAATGGGAAAATTATATGCCTCATGACAAAAGTTAAAATTGTAATTAAGTCCACGCATTGCAGTCATTCAAGTAGTCGTTTATTAAATAAGTTTTAGCGCAAAGTGTATTTTTTGCAAATATCTTAAATTTCCCTTTATTTATATATAACAAAACATTATCGGGCAATTTATTATAGAAACGTATACAATGTCCCATGAAAGATGTACTTACTTTTTTGAGATGAAGACTAGGCATATTCAAATTATTTTTATTCCTTGTATTAAAAGCGTACAAGTTACTATTCTTTGTAAATGAATTTATTTGTTTACGTATACATAATATTTTTATATATATATTGAGAGGGAATAGTGAGGACACCTGTTTCTTTAAAGCGTTCTTTAAGAGATTCGCGACACGGTAAATTGAATTTTGAACGAATTGCTCATTTTTGTAATACCAAAATTGATTCTACATCAGCCACCCTTCAGCAATAAAACCGTCTTCTTGTATTTATACACATATACATAATAAATAACCTTGGAAAATTAACACAACGTTATCTAGTCCCACGGTAAACAGACCTTGTATTATGGGTACTAAACAACTGATATAAATACTACTTTTTTTGTAAATACATAGATACTACAAATATCCCAGATATAGGGGGGGAAAGGCGATTGTTAGTAATGTGGATTGATTATCTTATTGCTAGCAATGTACCATGTCAAACGAAAGATCGGTTGACCTCTCACGCGGTTCCTAGCCACGAAACCATCGTGATCAATTCTTGGTGAATTTGTCACGATGGGCTAACTGACCTGACCTCATGTTCATCTTATCATCCTCCACTGGTGCCCCGCCAGCGTAAACCGTTAGAGCAGGCGGGTGCACCATTCCATTATCATCCAAAAAAAAAAAAAATCCCAGATCTCAACAAACATTCATACTCATGAATACAAATAATTTTACCGTGTGAGCAATCGAACCCGCAACCATCGGAAGTAAAGCGGTGAGATGATATTAGTTTACGAATCAATTGTAGCTCTCTTCTATCACTGCATAACTCAAATAAAGCATATTCTATCTATCTACACAAATTTGACAAACGAAAGATCGACTACTTTGTACGTTACTAAAATGTCTCTCAATGCTGTCTACGAGGCTCACGTCTAGCCACGCCAGCGAATACAAATTCAGGTATCATACTTTTAGTAAAGAGCTATTCTTTTATGCTATGAAAATGTTATATGAAAAGTATATTTCATTTTAAAGCACAGAGAAACTGTAGAAATTCGTCTGCGTGGGTTGATACGGCTCATCTATTTCTGCCAGTAGCTTTGTACGCAATTTTGCTGTTTGATATGACAGTGAAATTATAGGAATAGAATAGACAATTTTTTATTTCAATAAATTTAAATTTAAGCACTTTTGAATAGCTATTTTTTTTTATTAGGGGGTTTGGGGTAGTCTCAGATGCTTGGATCTGTAGCACTGCGACCTATATAGATCTATTGTGCTCGCCCTTTTTCAGAGTTCGCTACCTAGACCTGTTAGGGACACGAATTGAAGGATATTCTTAGGAGCGATGGTTTTTATATCCTCAGGATAGAGTGTAAACTTTCCAGAGGAGATATTACGTTTATGCATGTATGGGCTACAACCACACAGGATGTGTAGTGGCGTTTCCTCTTCAGTTTGGAACAATATGCTGCTATTTGTTGTGCATAGGCCTAGGTTTGCCATATGTTTGTTCAATTTGCTGTGTCCTGTGAGGGGAGGGTGGTCTAGCGGTGTAACACTCCGTTTTATTTCTGATGGTCGCGGGTTCGATTCCTCGCACGGAACGAACATTTGTATTCATGAGTATGATAGTTTGCATCAGTCTAGGTGTATACATATATTATGTATGTATTTCCAAAAAAATCTAAGTATTTATATCAGTTGTCTAGTACCCATACAACAAGCTATACTTACCGTGGGATTAGATGGCGCTGTATTAATTGTCGAGGGTTATTTATTATTATGATTTATATATATATTATATATCTCCCTTTTTACGGTATACGTTCAAACACGCAGATCTTAGCTAAACGTGGATAAGTTTAAAAATTATATGAGGATGATTCATATGATAACGAAAGAAATTTCCTTACAATTCGACATGTGTTAAGAATGACGGCTTTTTGTAATAGTTCTATTGTAGAGAGGATTTTATTGTTAATAAAATTTCAAGCCTGTAAACTGTAACCCCGTCGTATGTGGGTTCAGTTGGATTTAACAATTAGTTGGCAAACTGTGAACTTTGAAGGGAATAATCGAGGCATTTCAAATCCTTTGAGAGCATATGTCTTCAGCATATGTCTTCGTGCCTATTATAGGACAGATCCAACTATTGGCTGATCGGAAGTATATACGGGTAGTTCAGATTGATTATGTATATAACTAGCTGACTCGTTCAACTTTGTCTGTATCACAAAAGAGAGAAGTTGTCAATAAGAATTTTTCTTGATTTTTAGCAACAATTTTACTGATATAACCTGTCTTCTTCGAGAAAAGGGATATATAACACTAAAATATTTTTTTATAATAAAGAAAATATAAAAACAAATTACTTTAATATAAAAAAATATATTTAGGGTTGGGTCACCCTTATCATTGAGGGGTATGAAAATAATGAATAGATGTTCGATTCTCAGACTTACCCGATATAAATACAAAATTGAATAAAAATCGGTAAAGCCGTTTCGGAGGAATTTGGTAACAAACATAGCGGACACGAGAATCTTATATACCTATATTATAATAAATATTTTTCACATTTAAACAAAGAAATATAATATTCAAACATATGTAAGTAAATAAGAGATAAAAAAAAAGATTTAACTCGATTTGTGTGGAACAGAATTTTTTTTTTATGGATGATAATGGAATGGTGCAGCCACCTGCGCTAACGGTTTACGCTGGCGGGGCACCAGTGGAGGATGATAAGATGAGCATGAAGACAAGTCAGTTGGCCCATCATGACAAATTCACTAGGAATTTATCACGATGGTTTCCAGGGGGAACCGCGTGGAGGTCAACCTGATATGGTGCATTGCTAGTAATGGGGTCATGAGTCCACATTACTAACAATCCCCAGGGGGGAACCCTGTGAAACAGAATAATTTTTATAAAATAAAAATTACTTTTGTATAAATCATATTTTTTTTAAAGATGATAATTAAGACACCTTTGAAAGGGAAGAATTGATTTTTGAATATAAAATTACATATTGTGCCAGAATCTATTATGGTACGAGTCAATTTGCCGTACACAACGTGAATAAAGTGCAGTAAATTTCAGCGCATATTGCTTTTCATGACAGTGACGAGACTAGCATACTCGAAAAATGCAACGTCATTTAAATTTATAGTAAATATAACGTTTTACTTATATTTTACGAGGTTATTTATGTTTGAAACGTTAGTTATTTAAAGTTATAAACCTTATCCCAAACAGAACTGTTGCAACAAGGAGCAATCCGTTCACAAATATGACAGACTTGAATATAAATGTATTTTTTTGTTTGTTCTAACCACAGGTTCGAATAAAAAAAAGTAATTAAAAATCAATCGAATTATCTTCATGTATGAAGTATGGCCAGCTTTGCCAAGCTTGCGTCACTGCTTGCATTTTTAAGTTTTAATCTCCATATTACTCCTATCCTTTTGTTGTGTCATATTGTTGAATGGTCTTATTTAAAGATATTAATTACAAATTGAATCTGCTAAGTCTACATTATGTATACAATATAAATAATATGAAACAATTACATTTTTTTTTTAATTTCTTATAAAGGCTGTCCCAACTATTATAAAATGCAGTAGTAATGAATATTTGTTCATATGACATTAGGTTCCCATATGGTAAAAAAAAGGAAAGTAGAAAATAGTTTAGAAATAATAAAAAATAAATAATATAAAAAAATAGGATGGTGGACCTATTTTTCAAGACTACTGTACGAGTACTCAGTAGAGTACTCGTATTGTAAATTAAATAATAAAAAAGAATTCTTTTTCTATTTATGAATTTATTTTTGGGATAATAATAGCTTATATGACTATTTTACAATTTAGTTTACCAATCTCAGCCAATTATAGTAATCCACGATATACATACATAAAAAATAGCACTGGACAAAAAAAACCCTTATTATATAAATAACTAGCTGTTCCGGCAAACGTTGTTTGCCTTAAAACAAAAAAAAAATTAGGGGTTGACTACCCCTAACATTTAGAGGGATGAAAAATAGATGTTAGCCGATTCTCAGACCTACTCAATACGCTCACAACAATTCATGAGAATCGGTCAAGCCGTTTCGGAGGAGTATGGGAACGAAAACTGTGACACGAGAATTTTATATATAAGACTTTTTTAAATTAATAATAAGTAGGTAGGTAACATAACAGGTACATAAGCAAATTGTAAACATACTCAAACACGACCAACACCGTCCATGTTTATCGTGCTGCTTTATATAGAGATATACATTGTACAGTTTTATTGATTTGTACCTATTTATTATTTATTTCTTTAATCACAGCTCCTCAGCAATGTCACCTCAGGGGCGTAAGCCCCTAAACTTCTTAATTCTATAGTTGTATATACATTTTTTTTTATTGAATCGTTACCGTTTTCCTTCCGAAAATATCATTCAATTATCAAACGAGGTAAACTCAATTCTATAATGACAGTATTACTGAACAAAGTCGTTCCACCTATTTCAACGATCAAACAGTTTGCTTTGTAAACTATGTTACGAGATGTATATTTGCCCTGGCATCACAACATAGTGAGATTATATATTTTTTAATTTATCAGGTAAATATTACAAATATTATAAATGCAAAAGTTTGTAAGTATGTATGGATAGATGTATATTTGTTACTCTTTCACGCAAAAACTACTGAACGGATTATGATGAAACTTTACAATAATATAGCTTATACATTAAAATAACACATATGTTATAAATTTCATGAGGGTAAAACCGCGAGCACAGTTAGTGCAGTATTATTTATAATATAAGAACATAATTAACGATTTAAATAAACATATACATATTTACATTAATTTCGCTTATATAAAACTAGAAAAATTGTTTATGTTTGTGTGTGTGTTGTAGAAGGACACTATTACAGTAAAATAATCTACTTAAGGAAAGACAAACAAAAGCAATAAATCAAATCAAAAATAAATTATTCGTGTAGGATATTTTAGCCAATTATGAACGTCAAGTTTTTTGTATTAATATGTTTTCCCTAGAAAATAAAATGTAATATGATCTTGAAATATCACTGATCAAATAACTTCCATTGTAATTATAATCACGGCTCTCCATCAAATCAAAGGTATATAGCCCACGGCCACTTCCGTGTTCGTGTTAGTGAACCAGTCTGTTATTTAAAAGATAATATAAATAAACATATGTATATTTATTAATATCATAGAATAGAATAGAATATACATAATCTTTATTCAAATAAACTTAATACAAGATCAATTTTTTATAATTCTACTACTCATTCGGAACAATGTCTCATCAAAAGAAGAAAAAGCAAAAAACTTCTGAGTTATTCTTTTAAATAAATATTATTTAAATAAATAAATATATGATAGTTAACATAGAAACCGCTACGTACAAATTTTTTATTGAAATCGTTAATAGTGTCAGCGCTATGAATTTAAAGTTTTTTTCTACAAAAACAACATTATCATTAATAAACTTATGTAATATAATATTATTTAAACAGTTTCTGAATTAAATAAGGGGTGAGGGAAAGGGGAGGTCAGTCTTAATGTATACTTAGTTGATTTATTACGTGGAAGGAAGTACGAAATTAGACACAATTGTGTACAAGATTAATGGTCGGGGATACAACAAATTTTATGCTTTGAATGTTAGAGTCGAGATTTAAGTGGGCCTTGTACATGATTTTGTAAACGTTTTAATGAAATGCCAATTAATTATTACCTATACAAAAAATAAATTGAAGTATCTGCCAAATTAGCTATTCACTAAATGGATATGAGAGTGTATACGGTACTTACATCAAAAATTAAATTTTATAAATATTTCATGTAAGTACTTTATAGATAGCGGCGGGGACTCGGAGGTCAGCGGATTATCACATCGCATTACTTTGTCCAAAAAATAAAAAAAATGTTAGAGGTCGACAACTCTTATCCCTTAGAATTACGAAAAATAGTAGTCATTTCTAAGTCCTACTGAATATGCATATAAAATTTCATAAAAATCACTCAGCCGTTTCGGAGGAGTATAGTAACACTGTGACACGAGAATTTTATATAGAAGATTATTTGAAAATAATGTTTATTAAAATAGAATTAATTATGTTTCTTTTATTAATTGATCCCTTTGAATGTTTATTACTTACATGTCATTCATGCTTTTAATTGTAGCATATCTATATACCTATATATATGAAACTCTATATAAAGTATTGGTGCGGTTTTAGGGACTAAATAAACACTATTTAGTAATCAATCAGTACCTTTCTCTCTTTAGTTAATAACATTAATTGTCGATTTATAAGGGTTCATTGAAATTCTAGGCATCTTATTAATAATACATGTATGTAGAAATAGAATAGATTAGAAAATATTTTATACAAATAAACTTAAATTTGATCACTTTTGAATAGTCATAGTTATTTTTTAATGTGATTTTTTTTTTATTGGGAAAGATAAAGGTCACATCTAACATTTTTTTTACAATTTATGGTCAATTTTTTAAAAATTTTTTATAATATATGCAACCCTCGATTTTCACTCTTCTCCCCCAACCCCTATTTTTTTAATAGCGTTTTTAATTTATATTGCTAAATAACTTTTGCGGGGTCAGCTAGTATTTATATATGTAATTTATATTATCAATGTTAAGCCACCATCAAGTATATTCAATTTTAATAATGTTTAAATGAAAAAAATAGAATGACAGGAGCTTATAACTGAATCATTGATTAAAGTTGGAACAAATCAATGTCTAGGTTCTAATTGGAAATTGTCGCAGGTACTCTTATTTAAGTTCAATCGACGTACGGCTGTAATGACTTTCTCTAGATAATATATCGAAAATAATTAAAGGAAGAATTCGAACTGGATGTTATATATTTCTTTATTTCATCTGTTTAAAAGGGATGCAGACAATCTTCTTACTCAATTTTCTTTTCTTGATCTGCTTTCCGAATGAGGGGAAAAATAATATTCAAATTGTATAAATATTTGAACAAAGATCATATCTATTTCTTTCCTGCAACGTTGGATATTTTTCCTATATTTAAGTGTAAGGAAAAGCAACTCACAATCAATGGTACACCAGTTAAGAGAATCAGTTAGTTTTTTTAAGAGATAACTATGGAGCTTATGCCTTCATCAACGGTCTATGCTGGTAGGGCATCAGTGGAGGATGATAGCATGTTCATGAGCATGAGGTTAAGTCAGTTGGTTATAGTGTGATAAATTCACCAGGAATGTATTACATCGGTTTACGGGGGGAACCGCGTGGACTTAACCTCTCGTGGTACATTGCTAGCAATGGAGTATTATGAAGTGGCAACCGTTTCCTGTATACTTTAATAATAGCACTAACCCTTATAAGGGAATTAATTGTTAGTAATGGGGATAAGTGCTGACTGTGTTCCATATTACGACCTTCATGCAGTCTTCTCTAGAGACCATCGAAGTTAATTAGCCATAACTGACCTAACATGACCCCAAGTTTATCCCACCCTATCCCATGTTCATCCTATCCTTCCCCATGTTCATTCTATTCTACCCCATGTTCATCCTATCCTACCCCATATTCATCCTATCCTACCCCATGTTCATCCTATCCTACCCTATGTTCATCCTATCCTACCCTATGGCCCAATAGTTCTCATCCATACTTCACGCTTCAAATCGGAATAACCAGTATTGTTGATTGTTTTTATGAATATTCTGAACATGGAGTAATAATTATTGGTTCAAAGGGCACAATTTTAGACAATGAGAAATCGAAATCAATATATGCAAATTGTTATTGTAATCTTCGACTATTAATAATAGGAGCGCTTGTTTACTTAACAGCAGATTAAATTGATGGGATGGATTTGATCAATTATATGTATCTAGTTGATACACCTATTATAAATTCAACTTTAACGTTTAATATAATTTCAATAACATAATTTATTTAGTAAGCAGCTTACTTTGTAAGCTGTATGTAGATGGAAGTGAAATTAGGTACTGCGGCTGAGCAATTTCGTCATTCAGTTAAGTATTTTAGTCCTATGAAGTAGCTAGCAGCCAGAAGCGTAATATGAATGTTACATTACTATGTGATATTCGCCGTCAGCATCCTTGCATTTCTAGTTACAATAAAGAATGTATTAAGAAATAAACTGATATATTTTAACGTTCAGAGTGTAAGTTTTTGTACGAGTGTCCATAATAAATAATTAACAATAAGCTCGCTTATTGTTTACAAACTCTTCTAAAGTATCCTTACTCTATTTAGTATCCAATCCAAAGAGTTTTGTTATTATTATTCTTAATTTTTTATTCCCTCGTTTGCTAAGAACTTTCTCGAACTCAATTACACTATATCTCTTTAGAGTATTCAGCATGGCATTCACCTTTTGTTTCCTCGTTATGTTCGGGATTCGTTTTACTTTCTTTGCTTAAAAGACAAAACGTTTAAATCTCAAACTTTGTTACTTTTTTAACGTTTTGTCATAATCCACACAAACAAGTATTCGTTTGCGATTACAATTTGTATAATTAATCTGTGGATTTAAATTCATTTATATTAATCTGATAACATTTAAGCTTTGATATGGTTTAATGTCATTCATAATTTGAACAATAATTAATAGTATTAATCGCCACAGATAATTTCATGTCGACATCTGTATATGTGGCGACCCTCTTTCATGCACTTATTTTTATTTTTAAACACTGCCATGTATCACTTTAATGTAAACAATAAATACAAAAAAAGCGTATGGCGGACATAACACATTTTGATATTATCTATCAGTTAACCATGTCATATTTTTTTTAAATAGTGCTCACCTGCCTACGCTAACGGTGTACACTGGCGGGGCACCGGTGGAGGATGATAAAATGAGCATGAGGTCAGGTCATTTAGCCGCGATGGGACAATGGGCTACATCGTGACAAATTCAACAAGAATTTATCACGATGATCTACAGGGGGTACCGCGTGGAGGTCAACCTGACATTACCATGTCATTGCTAGCAATGAGATCATCAATCCACATTACTGAAAATCCCTATTCCTCCCTCCATATCATAATTAAACCATGTAGAAAAAACATCCACATTCTCTAAGTACTGAACATAGCTTACAATATGACAGCAGAAATAGGAGAGAAGATACCCAAGCAACTTTGTACAAAGTCCACCTTTGGAGTTTAAATTTCATTGTAAAGATGATTAAAGTTTGTAATCACAACTTGTACATTTTACTCCTCATATAACGATTTAATTAAAGATACCAAGGCATAATTAAAACTTTTTGTAGATAATAATAACCCTGGACAATTCACACAGCGTCTAGTTCCAAACAAAATATTATATATTTATATTATAGATACTAAAAAGTAAAAAACTTATTAATAAATGATCTCATTGCAGTAACGTACCATGTCAGGTTGACCTCCACGCGGTTCCCCTGTGAATATAAATTCCTAATGAATTTTCCTCGAAGCGCTTGGTGCCCCGCCAGCGTAAACTGTTATTATACCAATATCAATCAACATAATAAAAATACTAACAATACCATCTGGCCTATATATAGTATGTGAGTTGAATTAATATTAAAATATATTAAACAAACCTTTCTGTGTTAGTAGATTTTAATTTTGTTATTGTGCTAGCTACCCACATCGTTTGCGCAAAACTTTTTTTTATGAATAAATGAAATTTCTAAAACAAAAATACCCTAAGTTACTCGGAAGCGAAAGTCACCTCAAAAGTGTTAGACCTACAATGAGAGTCACTGGCAGTTTTTATATATTCTTTTATCCATATTCAAAATATTATGTTCTTTATATACTTCTGTCACTGCGCTCTGCAATAAAAGACGTCTGTTCAAACATCTACCTATTTTCATTAATTTTTACTAAAAGTGGTGTTCAAACAAACAAACTCTTCAGCTTTATAATATTTGTATATATATGCAGGTAGTGATAGGCTGTTAATTTGAAATTACAAACAGACATTTCAATTTTATTTATGTGTATAGATTAAAGCTTTGCACATGATGTAGGGATTAAGGTTCGAGGCTGTCAATATGATACGGGGATTAGTACAGGATGGTGAAACCATTAAATGGTATTCAGTTCTGTTTGAACAGACCAGCAATATGGGAAATATCCTTTAACACTTTCTAAATACATGCACTTTTGCAGGACAGCCATGGACCATTGTGTTTTTAGGTAAATAATTCTATTTATAATAAAGGTAATAATAATCGTAGAATAGTAATAAATAGTGTACTAAACCGCTAGACCTGGATGATCAGTTTAGTGCGAAGTAGATAGGTAGATACTAATCTACCTTTCTAACAATAGTTGCAGGTTCGATTCCACGCACGGTATTTACATTTGTATTGTATAGGTATAATTCTTTCTATCGTCTGGATATTTTCTATATAATTATTTAAATAGGAAAATGTATGTATATATATATATATATATATATATATTTATCAGTTATCTAGTGCCCATATCACAAGCTCTGCTCAGCTTGGGACTAAATGGCGATGTGGAAATTCCGAGATATTATTTAATAAATACAAAGTTCAAACTCTGTCTAATATGGTTGAGTTTAATGATGGCTGGCTCATCTGTCAGACTTGTGAACGGCTGCTGCTTATGAGGACTGGTCTGTTCGAGTTACGGCCACAGATTATTTTCTTTCAACAAAAATGCAACAGTATATGGTCAACAGCAGCTGGTGGTCACTACATTGTAATATTAATTGTATTAAAAAAAATATGTTATTGTTAACGTTTCGTTTTGGTGTTCACACAAATACATCCAGCGTACTGCACCCCACTACGGCAGTGCGTTTGAAATCGTCCCACCGACCAGTCATTATTTTTGTATATTTTTTATTAACTAAATAGCGAAATCATTTTAAGACATATAGCAATTTTATTTAAAATACGAGCAAAAGTAGCATCTACCTGCCCAGTTATTATTAGTAAATTCAATAAAGTATGAATTTCACAGCAATACTGCCAGTGAAATTACATAGAAGAAAATAAATTTAAAGGCTGTAAAAGGACACAGTTCAGCAAATGCCGTAACATTCTCTTGTTTGGATGGAGCATGCGCTGGTTTTTAAATGGAACTTTTTATACTAAACGTATTGAAAAAATAAAAATAGATGATGAGTAGGTAATACAACTAAACTATAGTATATATAAAATTCTCATTTTATACCAGTAACTTATTAATAGTATTTCTAAATACAAAACATCGAAGGCTTAATGTCTATCCAAATTATTCACACTAAAATGCTACCGGCAATTAAATTCCATAAATTCACAAAGTGTTGGATGTCGTGATCAAATATATCAAAAGACATTTAGCTAAGGGAACTATCCTATTTGTTACTTTATTGTATTTGTTCGAGGTACATTTTCCTGTTGACGACTTTCAGTTGTTAGAATTTCATTATCTACTTTCAATTGTATATTGAAGAGGACAACACATACTTGAGGTACAGAAAAACAAAAAAGTGGTTGAAACAAATGGCCAATGTTACTAAACGAATCGCAAAATTGAAATGGTAGAGAACAAGGAACCTATGTCAATATTATAGATCTTTAGAAAGAAAATAAAAGAAATTTATTTTCAACTAATAAAATAAATTTATAAAATGACAATAAAACTAGATAAAATTACACTTTTATTAGCAATATGGCCCACAATTAGCATATGCTGTGAGAGCTTCCTGTCACAACGCTGTTTCTGTGTAGGCAATAAATGACTGCACAGATGACTGATGACCGTGTATATATATACGAATAAACACATGCAAGCATAGACTTTCGATATGCAGACATTTTTATTCTAATAAGAATTGTCACGAGGTTTTGACTTAATTACTAGTTAATTAAGTCAAAACCTTGACCTTTTGAAATTTTACCATAATACTATGATCATACGACGTTCGAGAGCAAATTGCGGTAATATACAAGATTTAATCTGATTTTTCTCTTCGTGCGAAGTTAATTATTTTTAAGTTTGGCAACCCTGCACTATATTAAGCATGCGCACTACACTATAACTCTAGAAATCATTGAATTAAAAAAGGCTACTTAAAAAATTGTAACAAAAATGTGCAAATAAAAAATAGTAATACTCAATAATAATAATAATAAAGGAAAACAGTAAAATTCATACAATAATATCACAGAGAAACTCTACGTTTAAGACAAGTTGATTGGTGTTCAATATTCTAGACTCTAGTTTATAGTAGTATCTTACAATCCTAAATACTTACAGAATACAAATACATACAGAATTTAGGATGTCAAGAAAGTAATTTTACAGTGCTATAATAATGTATTGGGTAAGGTAATTTGCAGGGTGTATAGTGCTTGATCTATGCCTAAGCTTAGACTTTCCTATTGAGCTGCTCGATAGCCTATATATTTAGATGCACAGATCATTCATAGTAACTAAACTATCAATGTTCTCTACTATTTAGTTATCACCTGTAGAATTCTGCAAAACATTTATATAGCTATGACAAAGCTTGTGAGTTTCTATCGAACAACGTAGATGTCTACAATGGTAAGGGATAAAGCCTCAACATTAAAGACTAATCGAAGTTTCTCGTAACCTCGTTGTTGAAACACAACTAAAGTCTGAATAATTCATACAACCAAAGTTTCTACGCGTAAGTTCATTTTGTCGCGTTACACGCAGCTCCAATTGCCGCCAATTTGTACTACAAAAGTACCAAAGACGAGTCAATTTAATTTTCGTGGCTTATCAAAGAGTTCTATATTCGAATTTCAAATTTTTTCATATGCATTGTTATTTAATTGCCAGTTCGAACTAATATTGATGAAATATTATCTTATCTGTGGTATTAATAAAGTTTCATTGATACGTTCATATAGATTAATTAAAACTCGCTCGTAATGATACATCAATAAAATCTCTATTCATTTTTATTTCATTACAAATGTGTGTTGGCTCTTACTGTATGACGTCATTCATTCAGAGTAAGTTTGCTTTATAAATAATACTTTTTAATTATTATTTATATTTATTTTATAAAACGAAATAAACTTTTATTCACATAGCGTAGCACGTAGCACCTTCTTCCAAAATAATTACATTTACTTTTAAAACGGAACGACCACGGAATTGATGTTTTTTATTTATAGTATGTATTGGTATACAAAAAAAAATTTCTATCAGTTGTTTTCGGCTAAGGTGGTGTTGCGTGAATTTTCCCCAGTTATTATTATTATCATGTTTCTAAAACTGTATCTACTGAAAACAAAAATTTCAGTATATCTATCATGCAATCTTCTGAGTTCTATTTACGCCTTACAACCTGAGGTTCTATGTAATATGTAAATTTGTACCCGAATATTAATTATTTACCTCAGAATTTCGTATCAACTGTACAGGTTAAGAATTCAATCGGGTTACCACTGTCACAGCTAAAGGAGGTTTTACACTTGCTTAGAAAATTCAGCAACAATTCACCTCTTGTGTTCTACTTGTGAATAAATAAACAGACGAATTAAGTAAAGCTAGAATCACTAATTTAGATTAGATAGTGGAGTACACGTTTAGGTAATAGTCCTATATTGTTTGTAGAAATAGACATAGAAATAATCTTTATTCAAATGAACTAGTATTTTTGAATAATCATATTTTTTTGTTATACCACTTATTTTGAACGCAGAATTATCACAAGAAGAAGCAAAAAACTTGCGGGTTGCTCGTTTAAATAGTTTTTATTTCGAATCACATTATTAACATTTTTATGTAAAAAAACTGCCAAATAGCAAAGTTGACATAATAAATGAATAGTTAATTTAGTAACAAAATAAATCAGTCATAGTTATCAGAGCAGACCAGTTCACGAATTGGTGTTTCAGGAAAATAAAAGTTTGTAACCAAATAAATGATTATAGTAATTTGATATCGAGTATTATATGATTTCCATCAAATTATTCATGGTGTTTAGGATGTTTCAGGCGTCCATATGCTGCGGTAACTGATTACCATCAAATGGGCCGTATGGTCACCATCATAGTATAAAATAATTCTTGGTAAATAAACATTAATTAAAAATATACATATCTTAATCTTAATTAATAATATTATAAATTTGAAAGTTTGTAAGTATGGATGTTTGTTACTCTTTCACGCAAAAACTACTGGACGGATTTGGATGAAACTTTACAGTAATATAGCTTATGCATCAGAATAACATATAGACTAAAAATTTCATGCAGGTGAAAACGCGGTTAATATAAAAGTGAAATTTATGTACTAACATTATTAACTTATTAAATTGTCGAAAGAATGTGTATATGTTGCTTTTCTTATGGTTTGGTGTGTGTAGGTAGTTTAACTGTTTGTTTTATTGGCGGGTTCGATTCACGTAGGTACAGTAACGTTCGCATCTTATGAAACGGACAGACCTCGACGTAGGAATCGGCTCGATTAGATAAATATTGTATTCCGATATTTCCTGTTGCGTATTGTACGTGTTTTGTATTATATAGTGACTATATATATCTTAATATATATAAAAAAAAAGTGTCACGTTGTATGTCCGTCGTGGGATTATAAACTACTGAAAGGATTTTGTAATTTTATATGTACTAAATAGGACTGAAAGTAGGTTGTTATTAGTTTTTTATTATACCAACAATCTGGTCAAGATCGCTGGAAGGTATTGGATGTGAGCAGCGCAGGACCGATCGTCGTGGAGATCTTTGGGGGAGGCCTATGTCCAGCAGTGGACGTCTTCCGGGCTGCGATGATGATGATGATGATGACACCTAAGTGATAAGAGAAGCCACCCCTAAGAAAAAATTCTTAAATTTTTTTACATAATCTTTAATAAATTTTTTTTATAATTCGGGATATATATTCACCCCTTAATTTACACCCCTCAACCATCAAACCTTATAAAAAATAATGTATATGACAAAACAATAATTACGGTTACAGCTAATAAAGAAAGAAAGAAAGAGGGAAGGGGAAGACCAAGACAGGTTATATAAGCAGATCAATAAAAAGTTGGAGTCGTGTCGTATCAACAATTAAAGAGATTGATGGAAGATCGTGGGAAAATATCAAGAGCTCCACCGGCGGCTCGGCTCTTAATTTGAGAAGAGTGACATATTGTCACTCTTCTCAAATTAAGTCCTACCTATTCTTAAAGCGACTATTTTTAGAAAGCATGTGTCTATTCCGAAAATTTTCTTATGTGAATTTAGATAGTAAAATTTGCGATAGATTTTTCTTTATGTTTGTTATATTTTCTCGACTAATCGGCGGAATATAATTTAATGAAGTTTCAAGTGAAGATTATACTACGCTGAAGGATATATGATTTTCTCTCAAAAAGCTAATGAAAACACAAGCAAATCCCGCAACTCCGTCTGCACAACTTTCATACCATGTGTCATCTCCTTCCAGAATATTAATTAAAACAAAGTATAGCATATTTCCGTTCTTGTAAGAGAATCTATTCTCATGTCAAATTTCATTAAGATCTGTGTAGTCGTCAACAAGTCGGATAGGCGTACGTGTTTACTTATAATATTAGTAGGGATCTTGTTCCGATCTGTTCTATAAATTCACTATTACCACAGATAAGATAATATTTCATACTATTACATAAACTGCAATTGGAGGACGATTTATGCAAACTATTCTATTGTAACTATATTATTTATTTATATATATAAAAAAACATCTATTCAAAAGAGCAACACACAAGTTTCTTGCTCATTCTTCTTGTGATGAATCTGCATTCCGAATGAGTGGTAGAATAAAAAATATGACTGTTCAAAAGTGCTTGTAATTATTTTATTTCAATAAAAATTATTTCTATTGCTAGCAAATTGTATATTTTCTTATTAAGGGGTCTGAGGTATTACGCAGTGCTTTAGATCTGTAATATTGCGACCTTCAGAGATCGGTTGTGTTGGCGCTTTTTTGATGTTCACTGCCTTGGTCCGTCAGGGACAATGGAAGGATATTTTTAGGAGCGATGGTTTTTATCTCCTTAGGATAGAGGGTGTAGTTCCACAGGAGATATTTCATTTATACATAAGTGGGCTACAACCACATAGGATTGCAATATATTCCAAATTTATATAAAAATATTTTGTGCTCCAAGATGGGTACATAGGAGAATTGCAAACATAATGTCCTTCAAAAGTTGATGTCACATATTAATATAAAAAATAATTTGTGGATGGTAACGCAAGATGGGACCGTAATCGTCGAACCGCGCTTCTTATTTAGTTCCCGAAAGTCCCTCGGCTAAACAAATTACACAAACGCGGATTCGTGATTGTGGTTAGCTCGCCCAACAGCATTATTAAAGTTTACAAACTTTGATAGCCTCAGAGTTTCCATAATGATGGCTATAAATGGAAACAAAGGGGACCTATTTCTCAACAGACGAAAATAACGACATCGATGATAATGTATAAAAATACTTTTAGTATTAAATTTAATAACAGGGGTCCCAAAATGATGTAATAGGTTTTTTATGTGACATAGACTGCAACAAGCTGACGTCCATGTGGCTATAAATATGAACAGTGAATAAAAATTACAATTAAACCTTTTTGGAATTAAACGACAAATAATTTTTTTTTAAGCTTTCAGCTTCCTTTCTAAGGTGCATTCAAGAGATATGATATCTTAGTCTACATCATGCGTTGCTATTCCGAAGGGTCTTGATAACATATGATAATCAAATAATCCGTAATATTGTTTATGTATTGTAAGATTATTTCCTATTCCATTTACGTAAAACAACAATATAGTTCAACTGGCTATTTAATAACAGACATACATTACACACAAAAGACTTTTTCTAAATCGTGCGATCTTTTTTTTTGCCGAATGTTTAGATATAAGAAGGCTCGACGAATATAAAAAAATGTATAAGCATTTCAATAACAAATATAGCGTTATATATGTGTTATATATATGTGTTATTCTAATGCATAAACTATATTAATGTAAAGTTTCATCAAAATCCGTTTAGTAGTTTATGCGTGAACGAGTAACAAACATCCATACTCACAAACTTTCGTGTTTGTAATATTATTAAGGTTAAGATTGACACCATTTCTATCTTGAAACATATATGGAGAAATTCGATTGAAAAGTGGCGTCACTTTGAACTGGTATACACATGTACTAGTAAGCCAGAATGGTAATGTATTACGTAATTATTGTTCCACGCACCAATTCCTTTGAATGCGAGTTGTCGATAACAAACGTAATTTTATCATAAGCTAAGACAAACGTGGGTGTACTTATTGAGAAGCAGTTGAGCTAGCGACTTCCTACGCGTGTATATACGAGTATGTAGACTTCATCTATTTCAGATAATTAAATGAGAGCAATAGATAAAAAATCGATATGTCTATTAAGCACATTGATTTTAGAAGAAAAAGTATAATCCATCACTAATTCAAAATTCACAGATATATGTCTATATGACTCTTACAGACACATTTAAAATTAATATTCACAGTGCTAAGTAACAGTTAAGTGTAACGTGTAACTGTGATGAAAACTATATTAACTTAAATTTCCTGCTGTATATATCCACTGAATATCTCCATTAATGACACCATGTATTAATTTATTAATAAATTAATCAATAAAATAGCACATAGTTTTCGAGAGGTTCCGGAGACGTCTTCCGGGCTGAGATAATGATATATATATATATTGTTTTTTATTATTGCTTATTGTTGCGTGAATCGAATAAACATATTTTCTTTCGTTCTTTCTAATATGTAATGAACAAACTAATGCCTACCGGAATGGAAAATGGAATTTATTCGCTTGGTTCATAACTTTGTAAGTTTTAGGTATATTAACATAATATATAGTCTATATCACATTAGCGACCTCGGTGGTGTAGCGGTTTAGCACACCGCTTTACTTCCGATGGTCGGTTCGATTCCTCGCACGGTACAAACATTTGTATTCATGAGTATGTTTGTTTGTGTCAGTCTGGGTGTTTCCTATGTATATTATGTATTTATTTGTTTTAGCACACCGCCTTACTTCCGATGGTCACGAGTTCGATTCCTCGCGCGGCACAAACCTTCGTATTCATCAGTGTAATTGTTTATATCAGTCTGGGTGTTTTCTATGTATATCATGTATTTATTTACGAAAAATCTATGTATTTGTATCAGTTGTTTAGTACCCAGAACACAAGCTTTAGCTACCTTAATTTGGGTCTAGATGGCGCTGTGTGAATTGTTCTGAGATTATTATATTCATAAAATGTACAGTCAGCTTCAGAATACCTTCACAAAATATGATCTTAAATAAACAGGAAATACCTCAACACGTTCGAGCGAGCATAATAATTATATAATGATAGCATATTGTAATACAAGACTTACACACCCTCTTACAATTAATCAGGCCTACTCCGAGATTGCTTTGCTGGAATTTGTATTCAAACTAAAGGAAGTGTTTGTTTACGGTATTCATTATACCTATTGCATTACTTGAGAACTTAATTAAAATTAAGGGAGGCTGTACTGGTTCGAGACTGTTATTAGATTATCTGTAGCTACGCTCTGTGAATCATCTATGAGGTTTTAAATTTCCACCTTATTTATATGTGCAGTAGGTATAAATATAAGAAACAAGATACGTTTGCTGTTTTTTTTTAAGAAATTGAAACGGCAAACAGCTGTTAGATATTCATCTGAAAAAAATATGGTAACTCCATAGTGAGTGACAATGAAATTAATTAATAAAACGTTTATATCGTACGAGAAATCGAACCCACGACCATCAGAGGTAAACCATTAGATTACCGAGGCCATCGAATTCAGGCAAACGACTGTACACAAAGTCTATAGATGCAGAAATTAGTTTAACAAATAAACAAACTCTTATATACAAACTAGCATATATGTGAGGATTTGATTAATTCTTTATTTCCTGAGAGACCACATTAGTGGCAGCTCTCCCCGATGTACTCTATCTTCCACTACCACATATGGTAGCTACAGTTACCAGTGACACATTGCACTTACCGTACTGAATATTAACTAGGTAAATTGTACTACTGACAGTCATTTTGCTTACGAGATTAATACTGCCGTATTTTAGATAATTTTGTATATTTAGAAAGCTATAAAAATAATCATTATTGTAATGCATTAGTAAGTATTGAATTTAATTAAAAATGTATAGCAACCGTAACTTTGTTTATAATCTATATCAATATTACGTATGTTTATTAATTTATTTGTACACTTTTACATTCATGAATATGGAGAAAATGTTTTAAAAACAATTCCTGCACTAAGCTCAAGTCTTGTGTTGCAGGAACCATAAATCTTTTAGTACAGAAACTTTAACTTCAGTTTAACTAGATACAAAACTAACCAATATTATATCAGAAAATATTTTATTAAGAAGATCATTAAATAACAGAGAAAGTGTGAAAAAAATGTATGTAACTAAAAATATTTAATTATTCTTCATTCCACACCAACAAGCCGTACTTTCAGCTCAAGTTATATAGATAGATAGATAATTCATTTATTGACAACGTGACATAACAAATTACAAATAATGTACAAAAAATAAAAATAACATATAAAGTTAGCAATAGGAGCTACTTCAGCTGTTGTTGTTCCTGGCAGTATACAATAATATATTTAAAATTATATAACGTTTAAATAAATAATTCAACTATCTACAACATACATGTATTAATTGAGTATATTACATGGACAGTGGCCACAATTTATGGAAAAATACGTCGAACAAATACTAACAATGGCGTTACCCTAAATTTAGACAAGAGCGAATACAAATATTTGCAAACCATTCCGCTGGCCTGCACCTACGTACTTACAGGTCATTGAAATATTTTTTGTCAATGTTCGGTTTCGCTGGAAGTTTATTGATAATACCACAGATACTAAATTGAATTTGCTGCATATTTTTGAATTTCGAATTGATATAGCCGTTGAAATTCGCGCCAATTTTACTGGCGATTCTACAATCAATTAATTGTACTGCATATTTTCAAATTTCGAATGAAATTAAAACAATTTATAGTCTTAATTAATTGTAAAAAGATTAAACAAGTAATATAATATAAATAATTGCTAATAATTCCACTAGACTGTAGATATTATATGTGCTTACTTACATGCTTCCAGGTCATTGAAATACTTTATAAGTATTTCTAAAATTGACAACATAAATTAAATAGTCGTGATTTTTTAAAAGTATCGAATTATATATAAAGCTACTTATTATTTTTAAGTATGGTATATTTCAATATTGATTTTTATGATTTAAAATTATGATAGCTTGTCTTTATACAGAAACTATTATATATATTACAGTAAAAAGAGACCCGGACTGGTGTCTTATTTATTTTATTTTACAGATTTTTGAGCTCCTAGTTTATTGCACACGGTCATCTTGTCATATGAACATCTTGCATTCCCTTAAATTTTAACGCCAAATTCATATAAAATTTCGATTAAAAAATACCCTCAGTAAACTCTATACATTAATAATGCCCATTTTCTATATGTTTTGTATTGTGACAAAATTTTTTTACCACTGACTGTTATAACCACAGAGCAGTTTCCATCAGGTTTTAAAAGAGTTACCATCATTACATAGTATAAAACAAAGTCGCTGTCGCTGTCTGTCCATTCCTATGTATGCTTAAATGTTTAAAATTACGCAACAGATTTTGAAGCGGTTTTTTTAAATAGATAGAGTGATTCAAGAGAAATGTTAATATATATAATACATGTACGAAGTACGAAGCCGGAACGTTGTATATGTTGTAGTCCTAAAAAAGAAAAGTCAGCGCAGTTTCATGTTTGCTTGAGGGCAAATACTTCAAATTAAACCAACCTATGCACACATTTGTTTACAAATATATACTTACTCTAAAGTAGTCATCTATTTGAGTCTATAGAAAAGGGAAGCTCTTCGTTATGAATATTAACCAACCAAAATAACTATACACAAGTACTTACTCCGTACAATATTCCGGATTATTTATAACTATAGTCACCTCATAATATCCCGAAAATAGAATATGAGCCATAATGTGCCTATTAAAATTAACACCTTCCATTTCTGTGAGCAACGAATTTCGGTGTTATACCTGAGACAATTTCCTATAATATAAAGTAAATGCCATTTATATTCAAACGGCATAAATCTGGTCGCATATTTGCCATAAATCAAGTGTTATCGTGAAATTCGTGAGTCGCAGAACATATTTGTTTCAGTGGGAGATAGTCTTTCGGTGGCATTACGTAAGCCAACTTTGTAACTATTATAGAACTAGTGTAACATTTTGTAACGTAAATTATTGAATAATGTAGGTACCTATGTACCTACTTAACTTTGACAAGAATTTATAGTAATAACTAGCTAATCGCCCCGGCTTCGCACGAGTGTATATCATTACGTAGTATAAAATAAAGTCGCTGGCGCTGTCTGTCCGTCTCTATGTATGCTTAGATTTTGAATGCTTAAATTTTTTAAATAGATATAGTGATTCTAGAGGAAGGTTTATATATTGGCAAGTAGCTAGTGTATTATATATATACCTTCTTCTTGAATCACTATATCTATTAAAACAATCGTTTCAACATCCGTTGCGTGATTTTAAAGATTTAAGCGTACTTAGGGACGGACAGACAGATATGTAATGATAAATCTAGGACAATTCACACAGTTAGATGTAGCTGCGTGAATTGTCAACGAATTGAAAGGTGCCAAAGAAACACAGCTTTAGTTCCTTTTTCTATGGACATAAGCTTTACATGGCTTGGGACTAGATGGCGCTAAGTGAATTCTCCAAAGTTATTATTATTTTTTAAGTAGCTAACCCTGTGAATTACGTTCCGCCTCAGAATTAAATAATATATCAAAGGTTTTTAAAATTTAGTTACACAATAAATTTCTGAACGTACCCTGTTTGAAAGCTACAGATTCATAGCGAAAATAAAATTGTTGTTTTCACTATTTTCCATGCAATTTCTTCATATTTCCTCACCATTTATACCTTCCTTGGAGTTCTATAAATATTTCAAAACCAAAATTAGGCAAATCGGTCCATTTGTTCTCGAGGTTTAGCGAGACTAACAAACGTCATTTCATTTTTATATATAAAATGAAGAATAAAGAATAATGGAATGGTGCACCCGCCTGCGCTATCGGTTTACGCTGGCGCCCCACTTCCCACCCACTTCACACCCCCTTCACTGGTGCCCCAGTGAAGGATGATGAGATGAACATGATGATGAGGTCAGTTAGCCCATCGTGACAAATTCACTAGGAATTTATCACAATGGTTTTAAAGGGGGAGACTCGCGTGGAGATCAACCTAATATAGTACATTGCTAGCGATGGAGTTTTTAGTACAGTTTTAGTAAACTGTACTAAAAACTCCATTGTTAGTACAATACCTTTCCCCCGCTCAGCTTGATTATAGATACTAGACTTACCCTCAAGAGGCTGTCAGAGCAGTTCTCAGGAGATTGTTCAGCAAATGACAACCTATGTACACCCTTCTAGGGGGATACGGAAAAACCTGTGTTTGTCTGGTTGCTAAGCAACTGATATAAATACTAAAATAAATTTTCTTTTATAACCAGAACCCAGATAGATATAAACAATGATGGTCATAAATACTAATATTACCACCGTGCGAGGAATCGAACCCACGACCGTCGCATAAATCGCTGTGCTTAAGCTATCATGGTCTTGGTACGAAGGATACCTATTATTTATTATTATTATAATGTTTTATACTTTGTAAAGAAAATATATAAAAATCTCGTGTCGATTTTTATGAAATTTTTTATGTATATTTTGGTCCGTCCGAGAATAGATCGTAGGGTATTTTTATACCCTTATCCAGAAATAATTTATATGGCAAAAGAACGTGCCAGGTCAGCCTGTAATAGGTATTGAATTAAACACATTTATCCTAAATCGCAGTCAAAGCCGTAAAGCACAGTTAGTTAATAGCATTAGTAAATTAAACTGATAAGGTTGGAATGGAATAATAGATGCGACAGATGATGTCCAACCACGGGGCAATAAATCTTCTTATCATACCCTTATCATGTCCATTATAACGTGCATGTTAAGAGGGTCCATACCGCAAGACTGACAGCATCCCAGCATTAGATACCTGTCAAAATATACAGACAATTACATGTAATATAAAATTATTTATATATCGACAGTCTATCATTCCGTTATTATGAACACACAGTGTTTGGAGGAACATGAAGCGTCTGGGAATTGGACCAGCTCCCCGACGCATTGGCTTACTGCGTAGAAAGGGATTACCCAAATTGTTATTTATTATTAGATATCTGTCAAAATATAATATAAATTATATGTTTATTTGGTGGCAAAGAAGCATACGAATATTATGTATGTAAACATACTTATGGCAAATAGTTACCGTAGCCTATGGACGCCTGAAACACCTCAAATGTCACGAGGTTTATAGGGAAAATCTCAGTAGTTCATTCTACAATCTATGAGTACGCGGGAAGAAGCTCTTCTGAATCTTCTCTTTTGAATTCTGACCACTTAGGTTCCAGTACATGGGTATTAATTCCTAGATACGTGCTAACTCGTAATAAACATGACTCGAGTTAATTGGAATAAAAAGTTTTATTTTTTCGAACAATTCTAATGTTTTTGGTCGCAGCTAGCCTTGAAAGCTTCAACGAACTTTAGGGGGCGAGTAGAAATAGCACTTTAAAGCCGCGTAAGGACTTATGGAACGCATAATTATTTTATTGATAACATAATCGGACCAATATGCGAAAAAAAAAAATGATAACAACCTCAAATCAATATTGAAATATTTGTGACGAGTGAAAATTGTATGATGTGAAATGATCGGAAAATTTCATGTCATTGTCAGTTCGATGACAGAATCATGCTCTCGCTCTATCACTTGATTCATTCATCTACCAGTTGAATTCTTCCAACTCGAGTTGACGTATTTCTATGAATCCCCGTCTATGGAATTTTGTCGTGTATTTATACATAATATAGGTCCCAGGGGAAAATGCTTGGAGATCGATCTGATATGGTAGATTACTAAAGGTAACCATTACTTATAAAGTACTTTCGGTTGCGCCATGTATTAAGAAATGAATTAATTATTGTCACATTGACTGTTGTAGGTAGGTCAACATTAATTATTGTATTACCTACCTACTTATCTAAATATATATTACTCAAAGGTGACTGACGTAGTGATCTATCAACACACAGCCCAAGCCACTGGATGGATCGGGTTGAAATTTAGCATGCAGGTAGATGTTATGACGTAGGCATCCGCTAAGAAAGGATTTTGATTAACTACATCTAGACTTATATTAAGCCAGCTAAAGCCTGTATTCTGGGTACTAGATAAGTGATACAAATACATAGGTACATTTTTTTCGTAATACATAATATACATAGATAATACCCAGACGGATATAAACAATCATACTTATGAATACAGATGTTTGTGGCGTGCGAGGAATCGAACCCGCGACCATCGAAAGCAAGGCTAAACCGCTAGACCACCGAGGCCGTTATGAATTCTAACAATCAAATCTGCCAATAAAAGTTTTTTACATATAATTCCATATACAGATGATATAGAATCTATCAGTTAAATTGGAGTGTCTGTTTGTAATATTGAAATAACCGCTTTTTAATACTTGCATATGAATATAAATATAATACACCAAAATAACATTTTTTACAATTTTTGTCTGTCTGTTCCGGCTAATCTCTGAAATGGCTGGACCGGTTTTGACGGGGCTTTTTTTGGCAGGTAGCTGATATAATAACTTAGGCTACTATTATTTTAGAAAAATAAACTTAAATTCCACGCGGATGAAGTCGCTGGTACAGCTAGTTTATTATATTATATAAAGATAAGATCCATAAATACAATAAAATATATACGCAGACGATTTTTTTTAAAGTCACCTTCAAGCAAAATATATATTATAATAATACTCTAGAGAAACTCGACGATAGATCGTATATCAGCATCAGGGAACAAATTGAACTCGATATAAAACGGAGTTTTTCCCACGATCGACTTACAACCAGGTCGTAGCCATAAAAAAGCTCAGCTGAAGCCGTAATTTCACCGTCATTACTTTCTATTTATTTTATGCCACTTCGTAGAATTTTTCAGGGCGAAAATCTAGTTTACATAATACCATACAATATCATTAATTAAATAAACGTCAGTCTGCTTTAGCAATACATTTTGTGTCATACAAACAATAATTATTCACCCCTACTTCGCTCTTTTCAACTTTCATTTACAAAACAAAAAATAGTGCGCGTACTTAGACTTAGGTACAATATTAAATACGGATACAAACAAAATACATTAGTTTATATATAACATACTGGCTACTCGCCCCGGCTTCGAATGAGTGTAAATGTATTTGATATATAAACCTTCCTCTTGCATCACTCTATTATAGAAAACCGCTTCAAAATCCGTTGCGTAGTTTATAGGGACAGACAGCGACAGTGACTTTGTTTTATACTATGTTATGATTAAATGATAATAACTCAAAATTTCAATTCTTCAAAATCAAAATATCTTTGTTCATGTAAGTCTATTACAGACTCTAATGAAATATCAAATCTACCTTCAGTTAGGAATGCTTTAGAGCTAAGAAAAATTGACAAGAAATTTAGCTTTTATTCTTTTCAATTGAGCCGTTACCATCAGTTCGGAGTGCTATAGAGTTAATAATAACTGATAAGAAACTCAGCTCTTGATCTTTTCAATTGACCTGTTCTGTTGTGATTACAAAAATCTCTTTTTCATTTAAATTAAGGAGAATATAGTAACCTCCAACATATCCGTGTTAAAAGGAAATAATCTGTTCAGACCGACCAGTCTCCAAAAACAAACATTTAGACTTAATAGATACAAAAGGCATTCTTGGAGCAATATCGTAAAGGCTGAATATTAAATACAATTATTTCTATTCAATATTTCTTTTTATTTATAAAAACGCTTTATTTTTATTATCTAATCCAATTAAAAGTAGGAATATAATTTTTTGTTCGTAATGGATATACCCACAAAACATTTAACAGATTTCCAAAAATTCTTTTACCTGTAGGAAATCATTTATTCAGAAAATAATATGGGCAGTATTTTGTTTTCAACAAATTAGAGATCCATGCAAATTGTACCCATTTAAAGCCACCTCAATTGGTTGTTAGCTAAAAAGTACTTCTCTGTTTGAAGAAAATAAAATTTGTTAAAATTTAACGCACATTTTTTCAAATGGCAACTTTGAAATACAATTTGCAATAAATTTATAAGTCACTACAATTAACGCTAATATCCATGAATATACGTAACAAAACATTTATGTATATAGCAATTAAACATACATATAACCTTCGCCTTTTTTGAACTAGCCTAAAAATATATATACCTATATATTTTTGTTTGTACACTGCCTGATTAAATACAGAACGTCCTTCTTATTGAAGTTGGTTAATAACTTATTCTTTCTAGATAAACAAATTACTTATGTAACCGATTCTCTTTTTGAGGAAAATAATCTTGTTTGATGACTGACTTATACGATGGGAAATTAATTTTCCTTTTGCAGGAAATCGATATATTAAAGAGAACAAATAACCTCATTTCCTTATCCGATTACGTTAATTTTTTTAAATATATAATGTACTGTTTGCTCTGCAATTTTTGGAGTCTACACTGGAAACGAATGTGTCTTCTCTCGGATTTTTTACTATCTGTTACCCACGGATTCGAGCGAGTGGCGTTTAACTTTCTTTTTTATTAAAATAAATAATATTTATAAAATAAAAGTAGCCTAAGTTAATCCCTGCTTACTATTATTTATAAACTTGTTTTTGAGTTTTAGCGAGACTAACAAACATTTAATTTTTATATATAACTAGCTGTGTCCGCAGTTTCACCCACGCAAAGTTTATAACCTATATGTTATTCTGATGTATAATCTATTCTATATTACTGCAAACTGTCATCAAAATCCGTTCAGTAATTTTTGTGTTAAAAAGAACAAACATCCATACTTACAAACTTTCGCGTTTATAATATTAATAATAAGATGTGTACTAAAACTATTTATTTACTGTTTATATATATAATTTCAATCTCTACTAACACAATAGATCCCACTGGTCCGTCAATACGTATTGTATCGTAACAAACATACTCACAAATTTCGCTTTTATAATATTATTAAGATTAAGATATGTACTAGAACTATTCATTTACTATTTATATATATATATATATATATATATATATAACTAGCTACTCGCCACGGCTTCGCAAGTGTACATCTATACATATAAATAAAATTGGAGTGTCTGTTTGTAATATTGAAATAACCGTTTTTTACTACATGCATATGATATATGAATATAAATATGGTACATACAGAAAATAATATTTTTTTAAATTGTTGTCTGTCTTTTTGTTCCGTCTAATCTCTGAAATGGGTGGTCCGATTATTTTGGCACGTAGCTAATGTAACAAGTAGTAACTTAGGCTATTTTTATTTTAGAAACATTATTTTATTTTAGAAAAATAAAGTATAATTCCACGCGGTCGAAGTCGCGTGAACAGCTAGTGCATTATTATATATATATATATATATATATAAACCTTCCTCTTGAATCATTATCTATTAAAAAAAACCACTTCAAAATCCGTTGCGTAATTTTAAAGATTATTAAATTAAGCATACATAGGGACCGACAGACAGCGACAGCGACATTTTTTATACTATGTAATGATATACACTCGTGCGAAGTCGCGGCGAGTAGCTAGTTATTATTATAAATTCATGTCAAAGTACATAGGTACCTACATTATTCGATAATTTATGTTACAAAATGTTACACTAATTCTGTAATAGGACAGCGACTTTATCTTATACTATGTAATGATTTCATTCCCTACTAACACAATAGATCCCACTGGTCCGTCGATACGTATTGTATCGATTATGCAGGCACACGAACGTCGGGGTCTCAAAACGTAGTCAGTGTCATTGATCAACGTCCACTGACTGCATTTCGTATTCTGCCTCGGAGCTAAATCAATCTGCGATAGACTTGGTGCATAGGCAGAACGACACGGAAATTGCATTGCAGAAATGAAATTCTAATATTCTTTGCAGTACATGGAGAATGCATTATATTGCTAGTGGACACACATACAGTGTTTCCTAACATGGGGCCCCTGCCCACGCATAATAATGTTAGAGGATACACATACAGTGGACATACAGTGTTTCCTAACATGGGGCCCCTGCCCCCGCTTTAGAACGTTAGAGGATACACATACAGTGGACATACAGTGTTTCTAACATGGGGCCCTGCCCACGCATAAGAATGTTAGTGGATACACTGTAATATACAGTGGACATACAGTGTTTCTAACATGGGGCCCCTGCCCACGCATAAGAATGTTAGTGGATACACATACAATGGACATACAGTGTTTCCTAACATGGGGCCCCTGCTCAAAGGGCTGCCCCCTTTTGATTGTTAAGGGGGACAATATGAAAATGGAATCACTCTTTTTTAAAATTATATGGAATTTGAATTTGAATTTTCCCTTATATGTTTTAAAATTTTAGTAAATGTTTTATTAGCTATGATAATAACTATGATATTCATAGTGATTTCATCTTAAAACCTATTATTGAATTTTCTTAAGTGAACAATTCAATTTTTTAATGTAATAAATTATGTATGTTACAAGGGGGGAAGGGAGATAAGAATATTAAAAAACCTAAAGTGGGGACATGGCAGTAAAAAGGTTGGGAAACACTGCTCTAATCGCTTTTTCCACTTGGATTGGTAAATAAGCTGACGGCCCGCCTGATAATAAATGGCAATCGTATCTTTATTTTATTGAATAATATAATAAATAATGATAATATGAACGAAATATATAATACTAGCCCTGCCCGCGGTTTCAGCCGCGTTAAATTTCAATAAGATATAGCCTATGTCTTATTTTCCATAAGCTATATTACTGTAAAGTTTCATCAAAATCAGTAGTTTTTGCGTGAAAGAATAACGAACGTCCACTTACAAACTTTCATGTTTATAATATTATTAAGATGTAATAAGTAATGATAATATTAACGAAATGTATAATATTGACCACCACACGTTTCTTGCTCATTTTTCTTGTAATGAATCTGCATTCCGAATGAGTGGTAGAATTAAAAAAAATATGACTATTCAAATGTCCTTATATTAAGTTTATTTGAATGACGATGATTTCTATTTCTCTATTTCTATTATAATTTTAGATCTTGAAAGATAGTACACGAAATGGACAAGTTTTTGGGATCGGATGGACAAGCTGTCGGCTCAAAGTTGCGAAGTATTATTCCCAATAACTTATCATTGTATGTTATATCTACGAATGATCAAACTTGTACGGACTCTTACTATGTCAATACATAAGTAAAATTTTGATCATCTGGACGACGGCAGTTCTTAATCGTGCATTTTTCAAAAAAAATTGTCACGTTCCATCGCATCGTTGAACACCTGCAGTGTTATTTCCGAACCGTTACGATTTTGAAACTTTCCAGAAAATATATTATTTAAATTTTTTATTATAACACTTTTTTGCACCAATATAAAAAGGCGTTACCAAAATTATAAGAAAAAAAAACAAACAAAAGTAAGTCCAAAAGGCGGTTTTATCGCTAATGCAATAAGAACAGACAACTTTTGGAAAGAAAATATTTATAAAAAATAGAGCAGGTGGCGCATGAGTGGAAATATAAATTTACATACACTTATGTAAATAAAGTATATATCAATGAACTCCATTTATTAAAATGCCGGTTTTCATAAAAAAAAAATATCCAGTCATACAGCGCCATCTAGTCCCAAATTAAGCTATCTAAAGCTTGTGTTACGGGTACTAGATAACTGATACAAGTACATAGATAATTTTTTTTCGTAAATACATACATATTATACATAGAAAACTCCCAGACCGATACAAACAATCATACTCATGAATACAAATGTTTGTGCCGTGCGAGGAATCGAACCAGCGACCATCGGACGTAAAGCGGTGTGTTAGACCTCTAGACCACCGAGGTTGTCGATAGTAATTCTTAAAAGGCCGGCAACTCACTTCCAATTCCCCGGTGTTGCGAATACTCCTTGGCGGAGGTAATCGCTTACCATCAAGTAAACCGCAAGCTCATTTGTCTCCTATACTATAAAAAAACAATTCATCATTATCATCGCAGCCCGGAAGACGTCCACTGCTGGACATAGGCCTCCCCCAAAGATCTCCACGACGATCGGTCCTGCGCTGCTCGCATCCAATGCCTTCCAGCGATCTTGACCAGATCGTCGGTTCACCTTGCTGGAGGCCTTCCCACGCTGCGTCTTCCGGTCCGTGGTCGCCACTCGAGGACTTTACTGCCCCAACGGCCATCTGTCCTACGAGCTATGTGCCCTGCCCATTGCCACTTCAAAGTCGCAATTCTTCGGGCTATGTCGGTCACTCTGGTTCTTCTGCGGATCTCCTCATTTCTGATTCGATCACGCAGAGTAACTCCGAAAAAACAATTCAAAGCTTAAATATTAAACTTCTACTTAGATAGTGGGCCAAACTTGGATATGTAATGCGTGTGACCACTCACCATAACCATTAAGTTTCCAATGTTAGTTTTGTTCAGCCTAATTACGACGCGTAAAAGCCTGTCAATTTACCGGAAGTGCTTTACAAGTCTATCTGCCATATATTTACAATTATTGGTCCAATAATTGTAGATATATTACTTATGGGTATGTTAGTCTGTTTACTTGTACTGTATAACTATAACACTGTAACATAATTACTTTGATTTGTTGTAATTGGATAATGAGAAAATTTAACCTAGTAATGCTATTCGCGAAGATTTTTAATTGGCATAGGATAATACAATATGATTAGTAACATGTAACATTACACCGTTAATTTTACTAAAATAAATAAATGAATAAATAATATTTCAATTACTACTTATTAGTAGCATTAATTAATTGTAATGTCACAATGTACGTGATAAGAAGAAGTAATATATGTGATAAGACTTTCACTCCCAGACAGCTAATGATATAAGAAGTAATTTAGGCTACTTTTATTTTAAAAATATTATATATTTTAAAATAAAACAAATATTCCACGCAAAAAAAGTCATGGGCAACAGGTATAATAATAAAATTAAAATGTACTAAAAGAGAAAGAAAGAAAAAGAGGAAGAAGAAGACCAAGACACAGCGATATCAAGCAAGTTAAGGAAAAAATTGGAGTCGTGTCGTACCAACAGTTAAAAAGATTGATAGAAGATCGTGGAAGGTGGCGGGAGCTCCACCGACAAGAGCACAGCTCTTAAATTATTAATAAATGAATAACACAGGAAAGATAGTGAAATCTATTTTAAAATTAATTCAACTCACGCGTATAGGCGAGATAGGATTGTTAGCATTTTTAGTGATTGATAATGATACGGTAACTGTTTACGCTGGCTGGTTCAATTGTAAAATGGCGTATTTTTTTATGCCTGATGGCATAAATTATGAATGATATCTATTTTTTTTTATATATAATGAAATGGTGTACCCGCCTGCGCTAACGGTTTACGCTGGCGGGGCGCCAGTGGAGGATGATAGGATGAGAATAAGGTCAGGTCAGAGTTAGCCATCGTGGCAAATTTACAGGGAATTTTCTGGAGGAAACGTGTGGAGGTCAATCTGTCTGTACATAGCTCATAATAGCGTGAAATCTTTACGTTACCCTTCCAATAACAAAAACTATTAAATACATCAACATATTTATGTTAATAAGTAGTTGAATTAATAAATTGTCTATTTATAAGTTCTACTAGTCTCACTGCTCTCAATGTAAACAAACTATAGCTGTTTAATAAATTCTCAGTTAAGTTCCTAACATACCCTCATGCCTAATAGATTATGTATCGATATTGACATTTACGTTATGGCAAAGTTTTCGATAACTTGTATCACTTGAGGGCCACATAACTCCACGTACTCCTTGCCTTGCTTTTAAACAGAATCAGAATGGATAAAAGTATTAAATTTAAATCAAATTCGTTTTCTTGTCATACTTCTATCATATTGACGGCCTCGGTGGTCCAGCGGTTTAACATACCGCTTTGGTGCCAATGGTCGCGCGTTTAATTCCTCGCACGGTATATTTGTATTCATGAGTATGATTTGTTTATATTGTTCTGAATAATTTCTATGTATATAATGTATGTATTTAAAAAAAATAGATTTTTATTTACTCGTATATCAGTTGTCTAGTATACCTATAACACAAGCACTGCTTAAAGTAGAAGTAATGTGAGTATTAGATATGTATATATTATTGTATTTTTTGTAAGTACATACATTATATACCTACATAGAAAATACCCAAACTGATACAAATAATCATACTCACGAATACAAATGTTTGTACTGTGCGAGAATCGAACCATCTAAGGCGGTGTATCAAATCGTTAGACCACTGAAATCGTTAACAATATCACTAGACTCTTGGCCTATGAGGAAAATGTCTTCATTTTCCTCATAAGAGGCCAAGAGCCTACGGATATTTTAGAAAAAATAATCCTGTACCTCTTTATAACTATTTTAAACAATAGCAATTAAATAACAAAACATGAGTACCACCATTAAAAAGTTTAGTAATTTCCGCTTTATCCTAATGTTATAACCGCAGGATATGCAAGCTGTCGACGACGTAATAAAATTAAATAAAAATAAAACGCGCACGTTTCAATTTTATAGGTCTAAATGTTGTGTTGTAGCTTTAAATGTTGTTTTGTAGCCCAAAATGTTCATCCCTATTTTAATAGCTTTATGTATATTTTTAAAAAGAGAACTCACTTTAAAATGTATTATTATTTACACTTATACACAGTTTATAGAACTAAGTGGAAAACAATGCAAGAGGCATACGTCCAGCAGTGGACTACTTTATACTGAAAGAGAGAGAGATACATATTTTAGTATGTTCATTCATAATTTAAGAGCCAGGCTGTTGTCGGTGGAGCTCTTGCCATCTTCCACGATCTTCAATCATGCTCTTTAAACGTTGCTACGACGCGACTCTTAGACGATGTAGCTGTGCTTTGATCTTCTTGTACACCTGTTTTGTTTTTTCCCTCAATAATAATTTTCTTGAATTCATCATGCCATATTCCTAACATTTTCCCTCGTCTATTTTCTATAGAATTCAACATCTGCCATTTTTTCTATCGCTCTGTGTAGTACTTCTTCATTTCTTCGTTTATCTTTCCAGTTAATTCGTCCCATCCTTCTCCAACACTATATTTCAATTTCAATTTTAGTTTATATATATATATATATATATATTATTTACAATTTTAGTTTAAAAATGTTGGAATGTCTTTTTACACAATCATATAAATACTTAGATACTTTTTTTGTAAATTCATACATAATATACTTATAAAATACCAGACTGATACAAACAATCATACACATGAATACAAATGTTTGCACCGTGCGATAATTGAACCCGCGACCATTGGAAGTAAAGCGATGTGCTAAACCGCTAGACTACCAAGGCCGTACCATTTCTGTACAAAAAAAATATTTTAATCCAAAGATTCAAAAAGAGAATCGAGGCAGAGTGTACTAAAGATACTGGCAGCGTTGCCACTTTGAATGGCCGTACTTACCTTCTGAGCAAAGTATCTACAGCTCTTGAGTCACTAGTATCCTCTATGAACCGCGCTGAAATAAACGTTAAAAACATTTTAGCTTCTAGGCTCAAAGTTATTTTACTGTTATATTTGAATTCACGACCCTTTCAGTGTGAATAGGGGTAATAGATAATAGTAGTATCATAACAAATTTAAACATAGCATGGTTCATATATAACAGTTGCACAATAAAAATTGTAAAAACGGTCTTGGGTCTTAGTCAGCGGTTTAGCTCACTGCTTTACTTTCATATATGTATGTAGTTTGGGTTCGATCGATGTGCAATAAATAAATAACTCTGTACAATTAACACAGCGCCATCTCGTCCCACGGTAAGCAGAGCTTGTATTTATATCGGTAGACTAGTATCTTATGGATACTAGTCAACCGATATAAATACTTAGAAAATATTTTGTAAATATATACATAATATACATAGAGTACACCCAGGCCGATATAAACAATTATACTCATGAATAAAAACACCGCGCGAGGAATCGAACCCGCGACCATTGTAAGTAAAGCGGTGGGCTAAACCGCTAGACTACCGAGGACGCTGGATATGAACTTGGATTATCTAACGCCATATCTAATTAATATGTAGAAATTGTACTGTAAATACTAACTACTGAACTAGTAATGTGATTTTTTATAAACACACTAGCAGACCCGACCAGGCGTTGCTGTAGCTAAGGTTCTTGAATAAAATAATGTTGCTACTACAAATTGATATGTAAGCTATCCTATCTTTCAAGTTGCATAAAATTGTACACAATGTGTAAATCAAATTTGCAATCAGTTCAGCAGTTTAAGAGTCCATCGCGGACAAACAACGTGACACGTAATTTTTATACATAGAGATTGAACATATTCAGACCCTCAGAATGACTGATTCTCACAAATCTATTTATGTATGAGGTAGGATATTTCAATCCTTTTGCATTGAAAAGATTGCTTTCAGCAATAAGGCGGCCTTATTATACCGATATGTGTCCTTTGTTATATTGTTTGTGATTCTTCTTCTTTACTGTATGTTGAAAATAAAGTACATATATTCTATCTCTATGTATGAGGATAGTGTTATTAACTCATCAGAGTCGGGGTGATGTCTGAGTCATCGTCCATAGGCCGCCATCATGTGCCCCACTACTCTTGAAAAACTGGAAATGATAACAATAGAATCGAACCCACGACTGAAGATAAAGTAATAAATCGCCACAGAACGACTTCGGGAGTCGTCAAAATTCATGTAAAATTAACTGAAAAAAGTCTTTTAAACAAAAACAATGTGTCTTGTTACTTTAGAGAATACCACTGAAAAACTTGAGGCAACACATTAAAACTTGTAAGTGGTATGTTTTATGTTTTAGTTTGTGTAGTAGTTTACGAATTACTTTTAGTTCAACCTTTGTTTCGGTTTGTTTGACTGTTTTATAGCAATATAAAACAAATTGTCCATTTAAACATTGAACGTCTTTTTTTGTCTCTAAACATTGTATAATTATAGTTTATTCAATGTAGTATAAACATCATAATTTGTTTAACTTATACCACATTTCGATTGGGGGCCTAGTGATCTGTATAACAGGTTATACCCATTTCAGACACTAGTTCCCAACAGGAAATCGATTCAAATAATAAATCTAAGAATTTTACTATAAAGAATACTAAATGTACTGTTGCCATCATGTTTGTGAGGAGAAATAAATAAATCATATTATTATTATTTGATTGAAAAAGGTGATGGTAGATTTATTAAAAAAACATAGTACAAAGTGAAACTTCCATAATATTCCGTATAGATAGGGTGTATTAGGTTTTTTCGGTCATGAAAAAGAGTTACCGTCTGGTAGAGGGAGTAGAGCATAAAACGGGTTGTATGGTAAAGAGAAAGCCTGGTAAAGTACAGTGGGAACACTAGATTAGTACAAAAAGTACCCCCTAATTCCACTTTATAAGTCTTTCGGAATACAAGAAACTGACATTTATTTATTTATTTATTTTTGAAACATCATTACATACAAAATAATTGCCAGATGGTAATAACTATTACAGATCAGAGAGTTGAGTAGATAACATATCATAAGAGACTGCAATAGACCCACACGAATGACGATGTTTTAGCTTGATTTGATAAAAACATTCCAAATCAATTGTACATTACATAAAAAGAGTAATTTGAGTCTAACATACTACTATTTTTTGCAATGATATGTGCATAGTCCATAAAATTCACACAAATTTGTACACTGTTAACATTATGACAGACTTATGCGAGATTCTTTAAATTTAATACACGATAAGTTAGTAATATTGTACTAATAATAATAATTGTTGTTATTATTAATTTTAAATTAACATTTCTGAGTACAAATACATTTCTAAAAGTATTAAAATATAAATATATGTTTGTGTTAATTGTAAAATAATTACCTATTAATGTATTTCCTGTTATAATATTCATATTAATTAATATAAAAATGTATATTTTAAGATATAAACTTGGAACATGTTAGTTTTATTTATTTAGTTTAATTAGTAGTTAATTTTATACCATTATCAAAAAGTGGGTATACTGCGGTGCCACAATAGCGGCAAAGCGGAAATTACTAAACTTTATATTGATTATATAGGCTATTCATATACGTATCCGTACTACTTGTGATATTATTAATGTGAAACGCATCAATCTGTCTGTTTGTTATTCTTTTTAAGAGCAAACAGATCATAATTACATTGAAGATATACATATAGATTCAATTACGAGGATGGACATAGACTATTTTTTTTTCTTATAAGGGTTTTGGGCTATTGTAAGATGTTAAGACCTGTAGCACTGTGACCTACATAGATCTATTGTGCTTGCTTTTATTCAAAATTTCCTGCTTTTGATATTCTTGAGGGCGATTGTTTTTATCTCCTTAGGATAGAGTGTATACTTTCCAAAGGAAACATTTCGTTTATGCATGAGTAGACTTCAACCACATAGGATGTGTAGTGGCGTATGACATATATATCCCAAACAATATTTTAAGTGAGAATCACAATTTATGGAGACAAAGTCGCAAGTAATAGCTATATTTGTGCAATTCTCGTTGTCCTACCAATAAAGTGTAGATGACTATAGTCTAGTCTTTATGTGGGTCTGCTTCATTATTATACCTACATTAGTTACATATATACATTATAAACGCGGAAGCTTGTGAGTAGGTATGGATGAATATTTGTTAATCTTTCACGCAAAAAGTATTGAATGGATTTTAATGAAATTTATGGTACTTTTCGGTTGAAACCGTATGGTTTGGTACAGTGGCACGTTATGGCACAGCTAGTATTATACTAATACTAGAATCTAGATTTAATAAAGATATTAATGAAGCCCTTAAGACATAAAAGCGGCAAACAATCTCACATATGTACTGAAATTAATATGTCGATTCCAATAAAATCCCACTCATAGATAGATTTGTCTGCTCATAATATTTGTTTTTAATTATTTCTTCGTATCTTATAAGGTTCACATGTTTGGAAATAAAAACCCCAAAATAAATTTATGTTAAAAAAATATCCTAAATCTATAAATATCGTTTATATAATGTGTAAAATAGGATTATTTTAATTACTATGAAAATTAGAGATTTGTTTTACTTTTTACTAATATTATAAACGCGAAAGTTTGTGTGTATGGAAGGATATTTGTTACTCTTTCACACAAAAACTACTGAACCAATTTTGATGTAAGTTTACAGCAATGTAGCTTATAATATAGGCTTTCAATTTCAGACGGGCACAGGTAGTATATAATAAATATAATTTAATTGTAAGTATTAAGTATTACGTTTTTATGCAATTATTTTGTATCCAAAGTTTAAAATATTCATGGAATGAATAGGATAATTGAAATGTTTTTATTTCTCCTGAAATGTTTTTCATTCCTTCAAACAAATGTAACCTTAATTTAAAAGCAAAATCGTTTCTTATTAGTTTATTGTAGTAAACTAGTAAATGAATTTAGTTCTACTAATTTTAAAAGTAAATAATATTTTATTTTCTTTATAAACTTGCTCTTTATTGGCTTCAAAGAAAATTACAATAATATTATTACTACCAAATAGTAACTAATATAATTTTCTCTTTATTGTTACAGATATTTTCACTACAATATACAAAATGGAACAAGTAACTAAATATTTAATTATCATCACCTCTTTAATGACTGCAAAGTTAAGATTCACGGAAAGTAAGAATCATGCTGTACCAAATATCACTAGAAATCACTATCCCATACCGTACATCAATATTTGTGATATAATTGGTAGATCATCGAAAATATATTGCTACTGCAACAGCATGGACCCCGACATGACCACGAGAGCTGACTGTTGGATATTCAGCGAAATTAAAGAGGACGACATGATATGGCCGAACTTTTCAACGCAGTCACAACTAGAATACATTACCTTTAATGTACGATCAGAAAATGTCCTAACCTTCATACCAACAAAAGCGATTTCCGCATTGGATAAACTAAAACAGATATCTATACAATTTGGAACTATAAAACGGATACCACCGTACGCTTTTAAAAACTTGCCCAAGCTCCGCCAAATAATTTTGAAGTCTAACAAAATCAACGTATTGGAAAAATATTCGTTCTCCCACATGATGTCGCTATCAAATTTGAGTTTGGACGAGAATGAAATCACAGAATTGAATACCGACGTGTTCTTCGATTTGCCAAACTTGCAGATTTTGGATTTATCCTTCAACAATATAAGTTTGATACACGAAGCTTGTTTTAAGCATTTGAACAATTTGAAAGAATTAAACTTGGACAATAATTATATATCAGTAATTACAAAAGAGATGTTGGAAGGGCTAGAAAATCTTTCGAAATTAAATATTAGATATAATAAACTAACTATGATTGGGAATCTTGCATTTAGTGATTCATCGGGACTGAAAGAGTTGCTAATTGATAATAATGATATAGAATATGTTTCTGAGCGCGCATTCGGTGGTCTATCACAGCTGAGGAAACTCACTTTATCAGGAAATAGACTATCGAAATTTTACGAAGATGTATTGGATGAAGTGAGAAATCTAGTAATTTTGGATCTACGAGCTAATTTGTTGGAAACAATATCGTATGAAGCAATACGAACGGTCGTGGAGAACGATAAATCAGCTTCAATAGCAGTGTATTTGGACGGTAAGTTAATAGCTTTATTGGCACTAATTATGGTTATTGTATTAGACGTAATACTAGTTGTGACTAAGCTCAAAGTATCGACAAACTCAATTTGCTGCACAAAGTGAAATTAGATAAACTATATATTAGTTCGTGAACTAGTGAACTTTGTATTGCCTACAATATGTTTTATAACTTTCAGTCGGAGTATATTATGAAGTAATGATAGCGTTACTGGCAGCTTGTCCACCATTCTTTTTATAAACTTTGTATTTTTGATATATTGGTCATAGGGCTCCCTAAAATATAGTCGAGCGTAGTGATGGCTGGCTCATCCGTCATACTAGTGAACGAGTGCTGCTTGTAGGGACTGGTCTGCTCTTATCACTACGACTGATTTAATCTTATTGTAGATTTTTATTAATAGTCGCTATGCCTATAAATTATATATGTATAAGTAATAGAATTAACTATTTTTATCTTGAACAAATCGTGGCATATTAATTGTAAAACTAGATAAATACGTTATAAGTCATTTTCTTAATTTTAGTCCAGTACTTTCAGGATAGTTTTATATTCGATTCCAAATTCAAAACGTGTATATATACATGCATAGAGTCACTAATGTCACATACATAATAATTTGAATTTAGAATGGCTTGATCATTTGAAATACGTAGTTTTAATTAGATTCCAAATTCAAATTATACATTATACATATACAACAATTTGAATTTGGAATGGATTGATGAAATTGTAGTATCGTTTCCCGCCATTTCATTTTAATTTACCGTATATTTTGGTAGTCTATGATTAGCTGTCGATGCTGTCCTAATGAAAATTAGTATTATGTTTTATACGCAATATTTTTATAAGTAATTTACATAAAAAAACGTTTGAATGATGCATTTATAAAACAAAAAAGGTAGACATAGAACTAGAATTATATATGATAATAAATTATATATGTACATATATTAATTGCAAATAAATAAAATCATAAATAACCCTGGACAATTAACACAACGCTATCTAGTCCCACGGTAAGCAGACCTTGTATTATGGGTAATAGAGAACTGGTATAAATACTTAGATTTTTATGTAAATACATACATAATGTATATAGAGAACACCCAGATCGATACAAACAATCATACTCTTGGATACAAATGTCTGCACCGTGCGAGGAATCGAACCCGCGACCATCGGAAATAAAGCGGTATGCTAAACCGCTAGACCACCGAGGTCATCATATAATATATATTGAGTCCTTTGCAGTAATCTTTGTATAAATCCAACTTAGATAAATCTATAATCTCCTAGATTGGTCTGCTTGAGATAATTAAAGTACGCTTTGTAATTCTGCGTATAACGTATACAAACTTTACTATTAATATAAATGGAGTGTCTAGTTATTGTTGCTTCTAATTCGAATTTCAAATCGAGAGCTAACGTTATTTGTAGAGTAATTAATCACACCCAAATAAACAAGTTAAGAACGCGACGCTCTCCCTACGTAAGCAGAACTGCGAAATTGTTTTACATTAGTCATTCTATCCCACGGCAATTAGGTATTTAGATACACAAGTAGTATAATAGATATGTCTATCGCCCCATCAAAGGGAGACATATATAAAATTCTCGTGTCCAATGTTAGTTACCATACTCCTCCGAAACGGATTGACCGATTTTTATGAAATTTTATATGCATACTAGCTGTCCCGGAAAACGTTGTATTGCCATAAAATAAAAAAAAATCAGGGGCTTGGATGTTGGCCGATTCTCAGTACGCTCACAAAATTTCATGAGAATCGGTCAAGCCGTTTCGGAGGAGTATGGGAACGAAAACTGTGACACGAGAATTTTATATATAAGATTCAGCAGGTCTGAGCACCGGCTATCTATTTTTCAAATCTCTAAGTGATAAGGATTGTTTATCCCTAACATTTTTTTTTTATTGTATAGACGAATTTTTTTTTATAATGTGGCAATAACCAATACAAACAACCCTAATTTTTTACCCATCTACCATCGACCCCTATTTTTTAATAGCGATTTTAATTTATATAGCACAACAATGTCTGAAGTCGGTGTCGGCTAGTATACGTATATAAAGAATAATGCTTAGCAAGTCTGTCACCCCATCAAAGGGAGATAGGTATATAAAATATATACACAAAGAATATCCCAGACCATTTAGCACTCTAGTAACAGCGCTATCAGATGTCTAGTACCTACCCTTAACCTAGGGGAGGTTATGGTTACTTGACAACTTATAGAAATACATTTTAATTTTATAAATATATATAAAATGTTATATATACATAATGTATATAGTAATAGTGCATAGACCTATGCAATCATACCCTTGAATACAAATGTTTATATCGTGCGTGGAATCGTATCCGCGACTATCGGAAGGAAAGCGGTGTGCTGGACCGCTAGACCATCGGGTTTTGTATAATGTTATAAAATGAGTGCACTGTAAATATACGTTATACGCAATAAAAGTAGAAGCGAGAGGCATGTATATATGCAAAATCTCTATATATAATCTGTTGAAAAATTTTGGCTTGCCCACAAAGGCACTAAGTTCTATATTAGAACAAGTATCTAAAGCCACAGTACCAGATTTCATACCAGACATTTTGCGGTGTCAACTCGTTATAAAACAATGTTAATTGCTCTATGGTTGCCACTATTATTATCAATACTACTTATTATGTATAAGTTAGAGACATCACGAATTCGCGGCACATATGCAATAAATCATCTGTGTCCCAACCCTAACCTTATCCGCAATGAGAGAATTTGAGGCTATTACATTAGAGTTAGTGATGAATTCTCTCGCGAATAGTTATGTAAGTTGTAAGACAAATCATTTCCTTGAAAGACCAAAAATACGTATGTAAATTTAATAGAATTAACTGTTTTTACCTTGAGCAAATCGTGGCATATTAATTGTAAAACTAGATAAATAAGTTATAAATCATTTTCTTAATTTTAGTCCAGTGGTTTCAGGATAATTTTATATTCGATTCCAAATTCAAAACGTGTATATATACATGCATAGAGTCACTAATGTCACATACATAATAATTTGAATTTAGAATGGCTTGATCATTTGAAATACGTAGTTTTAATTCGATTCCAAATTCAAATTATACATTATACATACGTACGGCTAATGTCAAATATACAACGATTTGAATTTGGAATGGATTGATGAAATTGTAGTATCGTTTCCCGCCATTTCATTTTAATTTATTGTATATTTTGGTAGTCTATGATTAGCTGTCGATGCTGTCCTAATGAAAATTAGTATCATGTTTTATACGCAATATTTTTATGAGTAATTTACATAAAAAAACGTTTGCATGATGCATTTATAAAACAAAACAGGTAGACATAGAACTAGAATTCTAATGTTATCGTTTTCTTTATTATTGTAGATGCGATTTGCGATTGAAATAAAATAAAATATTACGATTTATCTCCCTTTGACATGTATGAACATTGTCGTATTAAATATATATATCAAAGAACTAGGTTTAGTACATCGATACATCAAATGTTTAAGGAAGTATATTAAAAACATAGTGATTACTCACTCAGTGTCTATAAGCATGAAAAATGGAAATTACATCAGAGTGAATGGCGGCCTTCTATAAATACGATTAATTTACGTTATATGAGGAAATTAAAGAATTTCGCATCAAAGCTCGCTCTAATTGACTTCGTGCGTCATCACAAGTTATTTTTGACAAAAATATAAAAATTATATTATTTTATATATTTACTGCTATCAAAATATCAGTTTTCCCTAGTATAGGACCTTTTAAGCATGTAATAAGATTCTCGTAAGTAGTATCGGGACGACCAAGATTCGCTTGACTCAATACAAATAACAATTGAAGTAAATTTAAGTTGTTATTTTTTTTTGTGTAATATCAAATTATTTTAAAAACGATACATCTGTACAAATAATAATAATAATATCTCAGGACAATTCACACAGCCCCATCTAGTCTCAAGCTAAGCAGAGCTTGTGTTATGGATACTAGATAATTAATATAAATACATACAATTTAGGGTGTCCCTTATATGGATGAAAAAATTTTTTTTTCAGATATCGAAATGCATACCCCTTAATTCTTTTTAAACTACCTAAACTTAATCAAATACAAAATTTTATCTTTATATGTCAACATTAACCCGTGCCGACAGAGGCTTGAATATTTTAAAAATCGTTGTCTTTAACGCTTATCGTTGTGTATGTGTAATAAAATGAAATAAAATGTTTAATAATAATAATCGAAGAGAAAGTTAGAATATAGTATTTATTAATCAAATGAACATCACAAATATTTTCTTTTAAGGGTCTCTTTTTTACAGTCTGGATACAGATTTCTATGCTCTTGTACACAAAAAACTCTTGTACGCAGCAAAAACTGTTTTTGATATTCTTTTGCAGTGACTAAGCCATGGAAATCTTGCATAAGTTTTACAGCTCTTTCAGCTGTATCATTCACGGCCCTCAAAGAAAGAACTCTTGTTTTAGCCTGCAAATAGGTTACATCTTCGTCCCATGCAGAAACGGTTTTCTTTAAGAAGTCTGTATCCATATTTAAACGAGCAAATAAATTTGTGCTCTTGACAGACACAAAATCATTTAATGATTTTCCTGCAACAAAATACAAGATATATTATCAGTTATTAAGATGGATATAAGATATAAAACTATTTTATTTTTAAATTAAATAACTTAATACGGTTTATTTATTACATTTATCAGTCAGGTCAGGTCTAGACCAACCAAATATAAAAATATGATAAACGCGATAAAACCGAATTAAATTAAAATGTGTAACAATAAAAAAAACATACTAAAATAAATGTTATGTATTTCTACTTACCATACAAATAATCAGACATAACTTCTTTCGATGGAATGTATCTTTTTACAGAATCATATAAACTATCTCTTTGTAAGTTCGCTACAATATTCGTCTTAGTTTGTTCATCTACTTCATCATCAAAGAGTGATAAAACAGCTATTTCTTCTGACAAGTACCAAAGATGTTGACTAAACTTGCTCAGGGCAGCTTTGGAGATCTCTTTATTAACAATTTCATATTCCTTAAGACTTTTTAAAAAGCGCAAAGCTTGATTTGGGGCCTTGACTGCCAGACTACATCCAAGCCATGGTTTTACATATATAACTGCAATGAATAAACAAATATCTTGAAGGGCTCTTTTATCCTTGGCGCTAATTTTGAATTGAGATTGCAACAAACATATTTTCAAAGAGTAAATGGCTCTAGCTATCCACCTGGCTTGATGCATTGCTCCAGAAGGTCTTATTTTAATATTTTTCTTTGACGATTTATTTATCCGGAACTCATCACAGCTGAGATCTAGGGCTTCTACTACAGCCTGAAGTATATAGACAGAGTCCCTTATGCTTAATTGACATCTATCTAAAGTGGCAACTAACTTAGGAGTGATGAAATCTTTCCTTCCTCTTTTTGAAGTAGTTACTGAACTTACCATTTGAGATGTTGATGGCAAGGGTTCCTTAAAGCTTTCGTCAGAGCTGGTATTGGGATTGGGATTTTCTTGCGTTTCGATAAAATTTTGTGTAGTTAAAGATGACGATAAACTTTTGGAACATCTTGTCTTTTTTTCTCTTCTTTTTATTTTCTCTGTCTTGTTCTTTTTTCTTTCTCGGCTAACTTTTTATTTACTCCCGCTAAACATCCTAGACGCCCTGGTTCTCTTTGTTTTTGTAAAAATATTTTATCTTCTTCTATTTTTATCCAGTCCAAACATTTGCGTGTGCTATATCGAATAAATTATCTAAATTATTTTGAAAGTCCTCCTCACGACGCTTGTAAACAGCTGGCGTTTTTTTTGAATTTTTTTTTGTAACTCTCTCCAAGCACGGTGAAGATCCACAAGTTTTTTTACACAGTTAGGCACAGGTCTGGCAGGGATTCTAGGTTTTTCCCAGAATATAATACACTCTCGAACGGCAAGATTTGCGCTTACATTAACAGTCAATTTAACTTCGCAAATGTTAAAAAAGCGGACTGCAAGAACTTGACGATTAGACGGTAACTTTGCTCCAGTTATTTGATGGTTCACGTCACCAACTAAGAAAATACTTTTTTTATTGCTTCTTAATTCCACTGCCATTTTTTTAAATATTATTATTATTATAATTTTTTCATAAAAACAATATGTTAATCACAAGAGTTACTGTGAACAAATGGCAAATACGATGGGTGCGCGCCACTAGTTCGGCGTTACTTGTATGAACATGTTTCGATGCAAGTCGGCACGGGTTATCGTTCTCCAAATTATATAAAAATGTATTTTCGAGTGTTTTAGGAACATATGAACAAAACTAAGACCTATGCATTAAAAAATAAAAACTTTGAAAAATAAGGGACACCCTAACATACATACATATTTTTGAAAATACACACATAACATTCATGGAAAACACCCAGATCAATACAAACAAACATACTCATGAATACAAATTTGTACTGTACATGGAATCGAACCTGCGATTATCGGAAGTAAAACGCTATGTTAAACTGCTAGACCTCTAATACCATCAAAAAAACCAAAACCTTGTATAAATACTAACTTCAATCCAAAACGTTTCCAAGATAAACAAAACAAATTTGCAAACAAGAATTGCTCATTTAAAATTATAACATAAAAATAACTCGCCTCTGCGAACTTCTGTGGAAGCGGAAGCAATAAAAAATTATCTGTGGCATATTCAAATATTGGCTTTACTGCAATATAATCCTTTTATTTCTTATGTTTCATAGCTATCGCGCACGTAAATCAACGGCCACGAGGGTCAAATTGTTCCTATATTTTCCAAAGGGACCCTATAAATTTGCCCGTCTGCTTCGCAAAAATAGCTTTTATTTGCAAAAAAAAAACCTCTTTGTTTATTAGGTGTTGCGTGGCTCTATTGTTTGTGTACAGACAGAATCTTAATAATATTATAAACGCGAAAGTTTTTGAGTATGGATGTTTGTTACATTTTCACGCAAAAACTACTGAACGAATCTTGATGAATTTTTATAGTAATATAGCTTATGCATGTATAAGCTATATTACTGTAAAGTCTATATTACTCTCTATATGCAACAGAATAACACGTAAGCTATATGTTTTATAGAAACATATATATTGAAATTTAACGCGCGTAAAACCGCGAGCTCAACTAATTTATAATAATAATAATAAGTATAATAAAAACCAAGAAAAGCTATGTAAATGAAGCAGAATAATAATAAAAGACGTCGTTCTTAACATATGCTGTATTGTAAGAAAATTCCATAAGAAATTCATCATCCTCATAGAATCTTTAAACTCATCCATGCATGGCTACGAGTAAGGCCCGCGTGTTTGGCCCGTAAGTATGAATACGCTGCAAAGCATAAAAACTCAGCAAAAGCTGTAAAAATAAAACATAACAATAACAATAATAAAAAAAGCCGTCATTCTAAACACAACAATAAAAGCTACGTTGTATCTTTCTTTTTGAGAAAAGTTACTAACTTCTGTTTTTCAAAAATCTATATATCTTAACTACCATTATAAAATGGTAAAGTTTGTGAGTTTTAAACTCAGTTCAGGGTAATGCGTTACTACAGATCTGATATTGATAATTATTTTAGTCTTCGATAGCCCATTTATTGTTGAAACACATAACCTATATGTTAATCAATCATCAATAAATGGGCTACCAATAGTAGCGGAGCTGCGTGGAAAAACGAGGACAGAGCGACGCAAACTAAGCTGGGTAGGGTCACCTAATTTATACATTTTTGCAATAACAATAATAAAAAGTTACATGCAGCCGTCATTTTTAACACATGCTGTATTGTAATAAAATTTACCGATACGATATTGAAACCTTCAAGAAAAGAGCTTATTCCTTTTTAAAGGCCGACAACGTACTTGCAATTCTCGGTGTTGCGGGTGCTCATGAGCGGCGGTAATCGCTTACCATCAGGTGAGCCGCATAGTAGTTAGTCCCCTGTTTTATAAAAAAAAAATATTTCGTCATCACATGTATGATTATCATATAACTTTTAAACTCATCCACGCTTGGAGGCCTGCGTGTTTGAATGTATTACCCCCGTAAAAAGAGAGATATATATGTATAATATATACATAATATATGGTATTTTAACTAATGGTAATATTGCTTTATTTGAACATATCCTCTGAATTACAGCATTTAAAAATTTAAGTTAGTTCCGTAAATCATGTTCATGATTTACAAGACCCTATTTAGCAAAGAAAAAAGTTTATTATTTTCTTTATATTAATAAATTAGTTGCATTTTAAGTAGATATTTGTAACTTTGTATAAAATTCACCACTACTCTAAACAAATTTGCATGATTATATAATTATTGTCTTAAGTAAACTGTGATTTACGTCGTTGATGATACATTTGTCTTTCATCTCATCACACATTGTATGTATATATAATATTGTATTACTGTTTGTTAGTTAGTAGTTAGTAAATAAATAATAAAAAAATTGGTATTCTGTAGTCTTGTATTTGTGTACAGTCAGTTCTTATTTATTAATATTCATAGGATTTCTTATTCTTGACTGTTATGTTTTAACGTAGATTGTATTGACGGCCTCTGTGGACACCGCTCTGCTTCCGATGGTCGCGGGTTCGATTTCTTGCACGTGCACATTTTATTTGTATTCATGAGATCAGTCAGGCGGGAGTTGGCCTTCAGCCGCTTCATAACTCCTTCCGCAGGTTTGGAGTGTCATCTGCACTCGCTCACTATCGTCCGGTGAAGCTGTAAAAGCCAATACCTACCACTGAACAAAAACCACAAGTGCCATTGCCGGAGTCATGAGGTTGCGTTAGCATAACTACCACTACTCTTTAGATGATGTAGGGCAGTTATTTGTCAAATATTATATTGTATGTATTTACAAAAATAATATATCTATATATTCGTGTCAGTTGACCGGTACCCTTAACACAAGCTCTCCAGGGTTATAATTATAACATAAAATTTCATTAAGATTTCATCGGTCATTTAGTTGTGAAAGGAGACAAACAGACAGCAAACTTCCGCATTTATAACATCTTAATGTATATATATATAATTTTCTAATCGAAATATAATTATTTCTACATACATACTAGATAATATTAAAAAAACAAGAATAAAAATATTAACTATAATATTATAATCTAAACTTTTAAATATCCGATTTAAATTTTCTTTTATTGTTAAAAATAACAACGGTTACTGTTTGCTACAATAACCGTTTTCGTATAAAATTGTATTTTAACAACATAAATATTTCGCCACGGGTCTAGTTGTGCCGTGTTGTTATTTTTATTTTCCCGGAAGTTTGTCGTACTGTACAGAATGCAGTGTTACCAACATTCACACAATATCGTATGACGGTGGAATGCAAACGACCTTATTTAGTCAATGAATTACGTGACATATCTGTAACCTTGTAAACTATTGTTTACCTTCTTTCTTTGTAGTCTTCTTTATCTTTTTATCTCTTTGTTTGTTTCCAAAGTGTGTTCTTATACATTGAGTATTTTGCAAATATATATTGTTTTTATTCTTAGATTTATTTAGGGACTTTTATCATAATATGATACGTTGGGGCTAGCATTATTATATTAGTAATAACTAATCGTTTAATGTACAGTGAAAACAAAAAAAATTCTAGCGATGATACAGGATCAGTATTTCAGGTTATACCTATTTCAGATACCAGCTCCTCACAGCTAATCGATTATAATAATAAATTTAAGCATCTTATTATAAAAAAATACTACATGTATTGTTGCCATAATGTTTGTGAGGAAAAATAAATAAATCATATTATATTATTATAATTATCAGATAATATACCGTGGTACACACCAATATCAAGCCGATTCAGTTTAATTCTTTTACATGCAATTCCCTTTTAAAGGCGTCTCGGACATACTCCATTTTGATGCATTATATTTATAATAAAAAAATAGAATTAAAGAAAAAAAATTACAGTATGACCCGTAACTCTAGCTTATATCCAATAATATCGAGAATATAGGCATAAAATGAATAAATAAATAATGATGATAATATTTGTGGATCAATATCTTAAATTAAGTGAATAATAACAAGCTGTGTAAATAAACTGTTGTAATATAACTTTATTAATAAGTCTGGAACGTTTAAATAAACCCTACATTATTCATTTCTCAAGTATTCGATTTGATAATTAGAAGTGGCACTTAAGAAAATTTTAATCCACAATTCATTCTATCAAATTAATTCACTGTTATAACTAATTCTTTTTCTGTAAGTAGTGAAATTTATACAATTCTGAATCTATATTGTAATGCTTTTAGATTCATTTTAATTTCTTGTTCAGAAGTTCGAAATAATGAAATTGCATCAAGAGTTTTTAATTCCTTATGATAATTCGACACACGTGAATGAATATTACAATTATATCTACAGCTACCGAATTAATTGTTATTTATATAGTATACTATTAAATCCGTTAGTTAGTTGATTAAAAGTCTGGATGCAAAGAATTGATTGAATTTATATAGGCATAAAATGAATAAATAAATGATACTGATAATATTTCAGGACAATTTCGCACAAATACATCTATCCCAAGCTAATAACTACCTATTCATAACACAAGCTCTGTTGTGTTATGAATAGGTACTAGACAATTGATACAAATACATACTTTTATACATTTTTATACATACTTAATATACATAGAAAACACCCAGACCGATACATATAATTATACATATTATGTATTTAACACACGCGCATAGAAGTCTAGTCTTTGACAATAGAACCTTAATAATGTTCAAACTTATAATTTAAATTAATTATAGTCAACTTTCGACTATTGAGCGATTACTAGTTAATAAAAATTGTAATTTTCTAATAATTATTCATTTCCATCCCTGATTTAATGATTTAAATTACAGATTAAATTGATGTATTGAAAATTATACTATTGTCTAGTATAATTAGCATGAAATGCTTGGACACAATGTTCCCATTAAACAGCATTCCTTTGAGCATTTAACATATATGTATTATATATTATATATAACATAATTATCCCTGTTGTTTCAGATAACCCTCTCCACTGCGATTGCCGGTTATCTTGGGTATATTTATTAAGAAACGAGACCAAACACAACGCTCTAATAAACGCACTCGACAAAATATCATGTATCATGGAACCCAACGGGCACGAAGGGGAAAATATAAAAGTGTACAACAAGAATTTATTGCCAGACGACAGTTACGACTATTATGACATTAACAACAATGATTACAACAATTTTATTAAACCGACAACAAACGATGGTCAGAAATTAATTAATATACCGATAGAAACACTTCCCTGTCCGAAAGAAATAATGAAATCAATCGAAGAAACTTACGGGCATCCGGTCCAGAATGAGATTAAGGTAAAAGCATTCTCTGTAGCCAGTACGACCGGGCCAAACTTAATAATTATTGTGTTGTTTGGCAAATTGTTGTATTAACTAAGTTGTAAGTTAATTTTGTTGTTGTAAAAAAATAAAAGTATATTTGTGATATTAGATGTTAAATGTTAAATATATCATAATTCTAGTTCTTATATTCTTTTGTGATTTAATGAGAATTGTTTGTTATTTGATAATTTAGGACCATATAATATGTATCATATTATTATAATAGGTACCAATTTTGATGACTCATTTGGGCCCGTAGTCCCACGTGGCAATGCTCGGCAAAAACGCCATATAGAAGAAGACAAAAACCTCCCTTTATAACAGTTTTTACATGGAATGGTACTAAACAGTCTGTACTCGGATGAACTACGGATGTTAACTTACCCGACGTCATTCAATATTAACGATTTTCAATAGAATTGCAAAAATATTCGTCAAAATAGAAAGAATAGTCTTTCTTATATTTAGGTCATTGCACTGTTGAATCGTTATTTTTTTTAGAACAAAATATTTTTTTTAGTATGCCTGTATTTGCCAATACGTTTTGTTTTAAGTAATATCCAGTTTAAAAAAGGGAAGGTTTTTGCTTGTGGATCAATATCTTAAATTAAGTGAATAATAACAAGCTGTGTAAATAAACTGTTGTAATATAACTTTATTAATAAGTCTGGAACGTTTAAATAAACCCTACATTGTTCATTTCTCAAGTATTCGATTTGATAATTAGAAGTGGCACTTAAGAAAATTTTAATCCACAATTCATTCTATCAAATTAATTCACTGTTATAACTAATTCTTTTTCTATAAGTAGTGAAATTTATACAATTCTGAATCTATATTGTAATGCTTTAAGATTCATTTTAATTTCTTGTTCAGAAGTTCGAAATAATGAAATTGCATCAAGAGTTATGAATTCCTTATGATAATTCCACAGACGTGAATAAATATTACAATTATATCTACAGCTACCGAATTAATTGTTATTTATATAGTATACTATTAAATCCGTTAGTTAGTTGATTAAAAGTCTGGATGCAAAGAATTGACCTGGTCTGAATCTCGGTCGGAAGAAAATCTTTTGTGTAATTTTATAATTCAGAAGTACTGTTTAAATTTTTTGGGGACGTTACAGAAGTAGAAATTTTTCCTACCATATTAACTTGCCAAGTAGCTTGTTATTTCCGTTGAAAGTTAAGATAAAGCAGTAAAAAACAAAAAATATCCTATTAGGTATGACCTCCTGAATGGCAACTCTTGCAGTATCACAGTATCGTGTGACGACATGATAACGTGATGCCCGTAGTACTGTTCATATATGTAGGCGACTGTTAACTTGTGCTGTGTATTTATCTGTATATTTAGCAATTAGTCCAAATATAAAATGTATAAAGGTTAAACTAAAATATTTTATCTTTGAAAATGTTTTTATTTTGTTACAAATAAAGAACATTCAAATAATAAACTACCATTCATTATAAATACTGTAGCAACAAGGTAAAATAACTTCTCTTGTACAGGAAATAAAGTGGCATATTTAATTGGGAGTGAAATGAAATAAACCTACAAGAAATCAGAGCGTGAAGAATATAAATAACAGATATTTTAATGTTATTGATGGAAACATTTTTGTTGTACAAATTATAATTACAATACTTATAGAGTTAACTCTCATACCATATAGTTAACTGATTATTATCACTGACTTCATCTACAAAAACAATCATCTATTTTAATCCACAGATTAGTTTTGACAAGATAAGGAATATATAGCCTTAGTCCTGATGCAATCTATCTTTATATCGAATCTCATTAATATCGAATCAGCAGTTTGGCCGTAAAAATGTAACATACAGACACGTGTTACCTTTTATAATATTAGTATTTATGAGTAATCGAAACTTATAATAATAGTTACAAAAAAAACATTAATAATATTGGTATAAAATTATATATATTTTAATAATTGGGCCCATTAGGTACCTTGATATTATATCAAAATAATCTCAAGATATTAAGAAATATAAATTAAATTCATATTATTTATTTATTATCTAAAAATTGATTGCTTTGTCAAAAAATATTTTATTATAAATAGACATTAACCTTTTGATATTCAAAAGCAAAAATTACAAAAAGAAAAAGTACACGAGAAAGCTTAATAGCTTCTAAATTTAACACTAAGTCATAGGACTTCTAATAACAAAAGCTCGGGTCTAAGTAACAGAGAATGCTCATATATTAATAAATAACTATAATAAAATATAAACAATGCCTATTTTTAAGTTATAAAAATCTATTATAAAAAAATATTCGATCGATAATTCGAAAATTAAATGAATCAACATGGAAAGTATATTAAATTAAATAATTTAACCTAAAAAATGTTTTGTAATGAAATGGTCAACCATTTCAGATGGTAAATGGTAGCTCTCAACTCACATGAACAGCTGTATGGAGGACACGTATCAAAAGACACTCGAGAGAAATAAGGTGTCATGCTTCTTATCCTGTAATTTCCAAAATTATGTCACCCTACAACCAAACAACAGATTACAAAGCAAGCTGATTGGAGGTTGAAATAGATGAGACTGTGGTACCCATGTAGACAAAATTTTCAATCTACCTCAGTGGCATAAATAGGTTATTTACAGTAACTGTTATTTAAACGAACTACCGATATTGTTCACCACTCGGATCCGTGTGTGGCAGTGCCATTGTGGCGGTGCCTCCTACTCGGATCCGAGCGAGCGATTCGTTCATTTTCTAGTAGCCAGTAAACCACCGGATTCTACGTTGTTATCCATATTTTTAAATATTTGTATACACTTCATCAAAAGTCACCTAAAAATAAATTGGTTCTCAGCGATTATTTTCTATTATTAGGTCGGCATTGTATGTGATGTAAAAGCATCTTCTTTTGTATAATATGCAATTGTAAAAAACGTGAATATAGGCCAAAAACTATAAAAAAAAAAAATTAAAAATATATCTTTAAATTTGAAAATGCACTTCAGACATATCACATGTAGGTACTACGAGAGTATCTTCCTTTTTTTGAAGGTTGAAAGCAGTAGAAATCCTTCGCAACTTTGATCTTAAACTACACTACCTTACGTTATTATCCTTAAGGGGATTTTTGGGGGCTCCGCTATTGTCAATAGTATTAATACAACTATAATGCGCTAAAATACTACTCTACCTATGGTTGACTGGTTGAAAATGCCGCACGGTGTTAAGTGCTACATATTGTATTGTGTGCATTGAAGTTAAATAAATAAATAAATAAAATAGTACCTATTTAATTAAAATTTCATACTTCTTACGTTACCTTTAGTGAAAAATGATCTATACATATAAGTAAAATTGGAGTGTCTGTTTGTAATATTGAAATAACCGTTTTTTACTATCTGCATATGAATATGCATACGGTACATACACAAAAATTACATTTATTTCAATTTTTGTCAGTCTGTCTATTTGTTCCGGCTAATCTCTGAAATGTCTTTTAGCATGTAGCTGATGTAATAAGGAAGGACTTAGGCTACTTTCATTTTAGAAAAATTCTTTTATTATAGATAAATATAGATAAATTCCACGCGGACGAAGTCGCGGGTCCAGCTAGTAATATCTAAATTACAGAGTAAACTCTAAATTCCATAAAATACTATTTTAAACGCTAAATATTTCACAGTATAACATGTGAGGTTCCCACAAATATTTCGCTTAGCTCTACGTGACTGTACAAGACTAAAATTTCTAAATTTAAAAGCATATTTACAACGTTCGACCTAATACCGATGGTGCGGTGGAATATATAAAATTTAAAGCCGGAATAAATACTGTGACTGCCCATACAGCTTAATTTATACAATTTAAAGCCGGAATAGATATTGTGACTGCTCATACAGCTTAATTTATAAAATTTAAAGCCGGAATAGATACTGTGACTGCCCATACAGATTAATTTATAAAATTTAAAGCCGGAATAGATACTGTAACTGCTCATACAGCTTAATTTATAAAATTTAAAGCCAGAATAGATATTGTGACTGCTCATACAGCTTAATTTATACAATTTAAAGCCGGAATAGATACTGTGACTGCCCATACAGCTTAATTTATACAATTTAAAACCGGAATAGATACTGTGACTGCCCATACAGCTTAATTTATACAATTTAAAGCCGGATTATATACTGTGACTGCCCATACAGCTTAATTTATAAAATTTAAAGCCAGAATAGATACTGTGACTGCCCATACAGCTTAATTTATACAATTTAAAGCCGGATTATATACTGTGACTGCCCATACAGCTTAATTTATAAAATTTAAAGCCAGAATAGATACTGTGACTGCCCATATTGCCTATACTGCTTGCTGTTTGCCATAGGTGTTACATATTATTAAAAAATAATTAAATTATTTATTTATTAAAACTACAATGCACAAATACATAAACAAAAAAATTACATTTGCTCATGATCAGTTATAAGGTATGGTCAGTATTGGTCAGTAATAAGCAGACTGGTATTACCTTGTCATTTTGTCCCAGTCAACTATAGGGTAATTAGTTATTATTTTTTATGTAATTTGAATTGCAAACAAGATTACAGCCCACACGATAATAAGCTGTCGCTTACAGTATGAATACATAAACAGGCTGATGATATTACTTTATCATATGACACTCAAGCCATTGGCCACTAGTCAGAGCTCTATGATGCTTCTTATCCTATAGTTTCACTATCTAATCTCATCCTAGAATCGAAACAGCTGTAACAGTCGCCTTTAGTAGGTATACATAAACACGCTGATGCTATCACGTTATCATGTGATACCCGTGATACCACTCATGCCATTGGCAGTCAGAGGTCTAAGATATAATAATAATATAATATAATATCTCAGGACTATTCACACAGCGCCATCTAGTACCAAGCTAAGCAGAGCTTGTGTTATGGGTACTAGACAACTGATATAAATACATGGACAATTTTTTTTTGTAAATAAATACATATTATACATAGAAAACAGATACAAACAATCATACTCATGAATACAAATGTTTGTACCGTGTGAGGAATCGAACCCACGACCATAGGATAGTAAAGCGGTATGCTATACCACTAGACCACCGAGGCTGTCAATCACTAGATGCTTCCAATTTCCTAGAACCGAAACAAAGCAAACTTGGAGGCTGAAATAGGTGAAACTGAGGTCACATGGACGATATTTCTGTCAACTTTGATATATACATCAAAGTATTTATAAAATATATGATGCATACATATATTTGTATATAAAAAACATAACGTTTATGTTTTGACGGGCTCGGTGGTCTAGCGGTTTAGCACACCGCCTTACTTCCGATGGTCGCGGATTCGATTCCTCCCACGGTGCAAATATTTGTCATGAGTATGATTGTTTATATCGTTCTGGGTATTTACTATGTATAATATGTAAGTATTTACGTAAAAAAATATTTATGTATCTGTACCTATGTATTTATGTATATACATAGATATTTAGTACCCATAACACAAGCTTTCGCTAGCTTAACTTGGGTCTAGATGGCGCTGTGAGAATTGTCCTGAGATTATTATGCTCTATGTAATAGCAACAAATATTCTCACACTACAAATTGTATGTAAGATGGAATAAAATAAAATACACGAATATTCTCACTCAATAATTCCAGCTGGCCTACTTTGATAATATGAACTCGAATGTTCGAATTCGGTACTCAACTGAACTTTATATTGCTTTTTCAAACCCAAATTATTAGTTCAATCAGAATTATTTGGAGCAGAATAGACTAGGCATAATCATTAATTATATTTAGTTTGATATGACCGAATAAAACCATATTTCACAATATTACATTATTATTTATTTATGTATAATTCGTATCTATTATTAATGGTAATTAACATGTCAACATTAAAAAATGTGGTCAAAATGTCAATTTGAATTTTTTAACATTATCTTATTAAAAACTCTGTTTCTACTGCATAGCATCAAAAAAGACATAAACAATATTTTTAAAAATGTTTCACAAACCTTTTTTTTTAATCTAATTTAGTATAATTTTTATAACTATATTTATTATTCGTTATTTATTAAATTTAATCAAGTAAATACACTTCATAACTCGTAGTTAGCGTCCTAGAAAATAGAAAAGAACGCGAATTATGAGTATTCTCGCAGTAGGCAACGACATGTTAAAAGAAAAAGTATATATTAACTGTGGTTAACATAATAAAAATACAGAAAGATATCAAGACAATAAGAGAATATTACATTGCCTATATCAATTTCTAGAATATGCTACAAATATGAAGATAGACATGCAACTAGTGAGTTTTTTGCTCAAGAACCCTGTATTATTCCATCACATTTCACACACAAGTGATTGGGATACGAAGAGCGAAACAATTCGATCATTTGAACGACCATTTCGCACAACGATGGAAGGTTAGCACAAAAGAAAAAGGACGCTACGTGTTACATACTTGGGTTTATTTTTACTATAGTCAGTCTAGAAAGACCCATCGCGTAATTCGATCTTGATCTTGTTCAATTGCGGTAGCACTCTTTAGTGTCTCTGGCTGGTTGGGCAGCTTTTTAAATATATATTCTATACTTTGTATTTATTTATTTATATTTATTGTTATCTAATAAAATCAACCATCAATCACAAATATCCAAATGGTAGAAATGATCAGATCTCTTTAGATCACAATATAAGTTGTTCGTGTGACCTGAGTCCCAAAAATTAATAAATCAATACAGGTCCATCTGATTTTCTGTTCGGCTACCTGTAAATAAACTACATCGACTGCCAATCAATAGTTACCACGCGCACCAGATAAGTCGCCTTTACACGATACGTTTTTTCACGCGCAATCAAAACTGTCCGCTATTTAGTGCGGGAAAGACAGCGCGCGCAATCGTGAGTGTTTGCAATTTACTATTTTATGTATTCACTCTTTCGCGCGTGTAAATGTGTGGAATAAAAATTTAAACGAACGATTAAAGTATATTTCATGTTATAAAATATACTTTCATTTATGATTTCATTACATAAAATGATTTTCCAAAGTAAAGTTTAAGACTTATAAATTATCAATAACTTTCTAATTATGTCTTTGCTCCATTCAAATGTCTGTCCAGTCAAATGTCTGCTGTTTTACAATAATAATTAATGATTACAAAATCGTATAATTAATTATTACAAAAAGGTAAGCACGCACGATTGAAAGACACGGGAATGCGCGAGCTCAGATCGATCCCCCGTCCAATTCAAACAGGGACCGATGTTACAACGGCCTGAGCCGAGGTTCGAACCCCTAGCGGTGCCCTCAGACTAAAGTCGTATCCGTCAGACGGGAGTTGGCCTTCAGCCGCTTCATAAGTCCTTCCGCGGGTTTGTAGTGCCATCTGCACTCGCCCCCTATCGTTCGGTGAAGCTGTAAAGACCTGCTGCAGCCAACAGCATTAGATTAAATCGAAAAAAAAACGCGCGTAACTTTTTTTTTCTCGTTCTATTTGTCTACATTTGCATGTTCATTCTTTCGTGCGTGAAAGTCGATTCGCGTGAAGGAGCGTAGGTGTAAAGGCAGCTCTTGAGATACCTATATTTGGCTGAGTAGATCGTACATATAATAACTTATACAAGAAATGCTCGTATTATGTTATTAGATTAATATATTTTGACATAATTTCCATCTAGGAACATATCGTGTTTATTCTTTCCTATATAAAAGCCAATTCGCACGTGAAAAAGCATACATGTAAAGGCAGTTATAGAGCGAGTCAGAAGACACCCCTCGTTACACAAAGATTTACCACTTGTATAAAACCTCTGAAGGGTAAATTATTACAAAAGTACTAAAGCTAATAATATTAATCTTATATTGAATAACTAACAATAAAATTAAGTTTAAATTCCTATACTGTTATATCAAGTTAAAAGATTGTTATGTTATAAATATTTAATTAAGAATTATGAAATTTGTTATTACTATTTTGTTATTTATTGCATTATCGTTCTTAAATGAATATTAAATTCTCATTTTATTAAGAACACTTTATAAATATGTCATAATGAAAATAGTAATAAACAAGATTTATCGTAAAGGATAAACCAAGTCAAAAAGTCAGGTAGAAATATCATGGAATTGAATTACTTTCATCAAGAAAGTATGAAATCTGAAAATTTATTGTAAAATTTTCATATCAAATCATTCACGTGACCACGCATTTTACATGAAGATTATAAAACATATTATGTGTTTTCCATTTTACTTCTCGATAAAATTCCTTCGGTTTCGTAAATATTATCACTGATTTCTGCTTTAATAACTTGAAAATCAATATCATTTAGGACCTATCACTCTATAGCTAAAAACTGCATTAAAATACGTTGCGTACTTTAAAAGATCTGAGCAAACAGACAGTGGAAGTGACTTCATTGTATACTATGTAAAGAAAGAAAGAAGAGAAAAATATGTACGTGATATTTGTCAACTGCCTATTCCAATGTTTTGTATCAACTCATTAATAATTTTGTATCGTTCATAATAATTAGATTGTCCCTATAATTATATACCTGTACTTCAAATCTGTTGTAATAAATAGTTATTTTTACCCGTGAATACAGTGTTTTTTTTCACACCGACTTTTAAGCAGAGGTGTTATTACTCATAGCAGTATTAACATCGCGCATACAGCTAAAATCACTCGTCATCCTACTGCGGCTCTACGCTGTGCAGCATTGTGCATCTGTGGCGCAGTACGTTTGAGCGGGAAAATAAAATACAATAAATAGTCTTCTTCTGCAGACATACTGATTAATTGTTGAGCTCTTCATTATTAATTATTTTAAATATTGATTATACCTTTTATAATAAAATACCTATACTCGTATACAAAATAAACCTGAATATAAATACAGCCTCTAGTAACATACATAATAAGAGGTTTTCTATTAGTATAATTTATGTGTGTAGTAATGGTTGTCAGATAGTATGCTTATTTAATGAAGTAGTCAGAAATTAACATCGTATACGATATTTTTGTTATATAACAATGTAAACTTTTCTTCTTTATTTTTCTAAAATTGAGTAAACTTAATTAATAATATGACATTTTGTAAATATTTTTCCTAATCAACTCATTACGGTAATTGGTAATCTCTTTATTAAAATAACGACAAATAAAATTTATAATAATGTCATGATAATTATACTTAATATATAATACATAAATTTCATCATTAAAAATGATGAAATTTTTGGTCCAAACATTTCATTTTCAAAATACAGCATTTATAGCATTGGTATGCTATAAATATATATATACAATCAATATATTGTAGAAAATACACAAGAACTTAAAAACTAATATTGCACTATAAGCTTATACGGCACCACTCTACTCAGCGGGTGCCATGCCGCAGCGTGTCACTGCAGCGGTGATTTTTAGTGGAGTCACAACTCGAAAAAAATTTATTTAAATTTGAATTAGTCACAGATATTTTTTTTTTAATTTAACCTGTTTTTCTTATGTGGCAGAAAATTGACTAAAATGAATGAATACCTGGTTTTTTAATTTGAATTTGATATACTATGAATACCACAATATTAAAATATGTTTTATTTCAACACTGCACAACTGAGTCTTGAGCTCGACTTAATTGAGTAGTTCTCGTCTGTTCAATTAAGATGTACAATATTTAAATAAAACCTACTTATTCATTCTATCAATTACTAACTGAACTTGGTCATGCTGTACTTAGTTTAATTTTGATTATTGATCTTCATATCGCATAGAAAATTGAGATGAAATGTATAAAAATACAGTGGAATGAACGAAGCCTCAATATAAGAGTATTATTCAATCTTTTCAGTTCAGAAGCTTTGAAACACTATTGATTTTTAACAGTATCTTATCTTAATAATATTTTAAACGCGAACGTTTGTACATAAGTATAGATGTTAGTTACTCTTTCACGTAAAAACTACCGAACTTATTTTGATGAAACTACAGTATGTTGTTATGTTAGGCTTGCGTTATGGATACTAAACAAGTGATTAATAATAAAATACATTTTTTTTGGTAAATACATACATACCTAAAAGATAGAGAGAACAATTAGATCATACTTATAATAATTATACTTATAAATAGTTATAGTTAAACATCGAGACAGGTAAGTACCTTTATATAACATAAATTATTCGTGTTAAAACCCGTTTAACAATATTTATACAGTTGTTTTTATTTTGATAATATTTTTATATTATATATAACAATTGATAAGGATAAATGTATGTGAATATAGACACAGTTTATTTTTATATATTCCATAATACACAACTGTGCGTTTCACACAACAAAAGGAATCATAAAATAAACCTTCAAAGGAAGAAAAAGAATAAATATCACGCATCTGCAATTCAAGTCGCAAATATTAAAAGTTTGTGTTGAAAAGACGCCAAGCATTTGTAGGTGTAAGAAAATTATACTCGCGAGACAATATAGATGCTGTATTTTTTCATCCTTTTGTTTATTTTAGATAACATTTTTTATTTTTTTTACACAAAACGCAGACTTTGTACAAAATCGTCTGCGTGAGTAGTTTTTTTTATAGCATAGGCATAAATGGGCTTGCGTTTCACCTGATGGTAATCGATTACCTACGCTCATGAGCATCAGCCACACCAGGGGATTCCGGCAATCCACTTGCAGTGCATTGCCGGAATTTTAAGCTCTTTTGTTTCATAAGTTTCTTGCTCGTTATTCTGACGATCTTGCGATGAATCTGCGCACTGAATGAGTGATAGAATAAAAACATGTGACTATTTGCTTATATTAAGTTTATTTGAATAAAGATAAAGAGAAAAGAAATAGAAATAATCTATTTCTATTTCTTTTCTCTTATGGCTCTTTTCTTGAGGGCTCTAATAAATAGTGTTGCTAGAAGGTGAATACATAATGTGGTTGTGCGTGGCAAAAAGGTTATTGAAAAATGCACTGTGGAGGACCGCCATTCTTCCAGATCTTCAAGATGGTACTTTAGTTTCTGGTAAGTAGTAATGTAATGATGGTGAAATTCATTAGTTGGTAATGAACCGAGTAATTCCTCACAACACTCTCTGTGATATATGTGGTAGAAAGTACACCGAGATGCAATGTCTCTCCGCAAAGCCAATGGGATGAGTCTGTCACAAAGACGTTGATTAGCAATGATTCTACTGTACTAATAAGTACTGTATCTTCTGTTAAGATATGGCAGTAAAATTACAGTGTACGGAACCATAGCATGTTAGTCCTCTAAAATGTAAGGGAAAAATATTAATACAAAGAATATGGCATTCATAAGCAGTCAATATGTCCTACATGAAGAAATATTTTTTTATTTCATTTGATTGAATGCCGTCGCATGAGAAGTTCTCAGGATGTCGTGATGTTTGTAGAGTTTTTCATGTATGTAAGACAACGCATACCAGTTACCATCTAAATGTAATTATATAAAAAATACTAACTAAAAAGATGTGCATTCAAAATTCTATAGACCTACCCACGTAATAATGGGAATTTTTACACACAATTGATGTAATTTGTTGGTATGCGTGTAATAAAAAATTCCATCTTGGAAATTTAATAGGCTTACATTTATTAAATTTTCAAGTATTTAAGTACCAATTATGATAGAATAGATACTATAAATGGTACGAAATTATGTGTTATATTAATATGAGTAATATTAAATATGTATATAAATATTATGATTTTGATAAAATTTCACTATAATTCAACACCGAGTCTTTCAATAATGAAATAGGCACCGCTAAATACAACTTAAAAAATATGCCAAATTTTTTTTCTTATCGCAAAAGTTACAAACTAAATCTGTAATATAATTTACCAAAGTAATTTATTTTGTTCTTAACTTTTGGGGTACGAAAAAAATGTGACATCCAAAGGGTAAGCCATATTTAACGGTGACTATTTTATTATTGACAACTTCGGTGGTCTAGCAATTTAGCACACCGCTTTATTACCGATGATCGCAGGTTCGATTCCTCGCACGGTGCAATCATTTATATTCATGAGTATCGCTCTGGGTGTTTTCTGTGTATATTATGTATATTTATTAGGTATTTATATCAGTTGTCTAGTACCCTTAATACAACCTCTACCGTGGGACTAGATGGCGCTGTGTTATTCAAAAATTCAAATTCATAATTCTTTATTTAGATAACACCATTTTACAATTACATTCTACAGTTATTGAAGACTCCTTTTAAGCATAAAGATGCCTGTGCCAGGAGGCTCCGCTCTTCCATACCTTATATCACCACTTTTGTTAAATGTTTCTTGTTTATTATACTATAAATAATTAGTTATATAATTCAATTTTAAAGTACATACATTATAGGAAACATTGTATTCAATCTATCTTAAAAATTCTCTCTAATAATGTGTTATGTGACCAGGGTTAACTACTTACTATTATTATTATCTATGTATATAAATTTTATATATTTCCCTTCGATGGGGTGATAGACTTATTAATATAATTAATGTTTTTTTCTTTCTTCTTACTTTCTATTATTATTATTTAAAGTTTTTAGTACATCAGTTTTTCTTTAAAAACTTAAGGTGTATATTTATAAACCTGAGCAAAACATAAACAACCTACTATGTAATATATATTTTACTTTTCCTTTATACTTCTGTTTCAATATTGTATTTTCATTTCATTTACTTATTAGATAAATAACCATATGACAGTTAATAATAGTTACACAAAATATCAAAGCAAGTTTTTACTTGTATGTAGAAATAATATTGACGATGACAAAGATTATTAGAACAACGAAGGTTGCAGACAGGCTGGCCAACTCTTAGGTTAAAATCAGGACGGACAACAAAATAAGAATTCGTAGAAAACATTCCTAATATTAAAAAAAATATATATATAATTGTAAACAATCTTACAGCGTACTGAACTTGTGTTGTGCGTGGTATATCTCATACTTGTTATGGCATCGTACCCTGCAATATTAATACAACAGAACAGAACAGAATGTAATAAAACAGAAAAGAATAGAGTAGAATGAACAGAGTAGAACACAATAGAATGTATTAACTCTTTTAACACATACAACAATATGAAATACAAAAATACACACCAACAAACACAGAGTCCATGAACATAACTCAGCATAATGGGACAAATAGTTTCAAGCGCTGATTTTCAGTTTCACATGTGACAATTTAAAAAATAATAAATATATAAAATAGTTAATGAGATTAAATTTAAATAATGGCAATCCTGCATTTACAATGACCTCACTGTGCAAACCCAATCACGACTTACAAAGCAAGCGCTATATATAAAATGCATAAGACAGGGCAGAGACCAAGATGTATTTTTACAGTTTACCTCTGCTCAATAATCAATGGAAAATAGACATCTCAATTAAACTATGACAATTGGTAACCCTAGTTGCAGAGGTTTATTAATACCACAGTGACTCATGACCTTTCCACTTAATTATCATACTACAAGAGCGGCCCGTATTAAAAATTATTATGAACATATTCTATGCTATTTATAGGACAGGATAAATAATAATTTATAGTTTGTAAATCAGTATATATCGTCGGTGGAAAGGTTAATTTATGTGTTCATACATATAGTTATTAACCGTGACCTCATCTACTATGTTTGGTATAAAATAATAGGAATATATTTTAGTTCAGGCGGGTTAATGTGATTGGCCAGTATTATGTTTAACATATATAAAAAAATAATAAAACGAAAGAAAAGACGGCCATGTTTATTCTCGTGTAACAATATATCATCGCGTCTTTAATTAAGATTCCTTCAGCTCTTTAGCTGTAAAAAGGCAACAATATTAGATATAGACTTATACAAAGTCATATGGGTGGTTTGCACTTATAATTTTTTTTTGCACTTGGGGATATCATTGAGTCCTGTTCGCTCCAGGGTTCTGCCGGACCGCTACCGGATAAAACCCCAAACTATACCTCTACCTCCTAATATTGGAGCGACGAGTATTCTACAGCAGTTTTGATGGCGACCCATCACAATGGACAAGCCATTACTCTTTTACAGGAGAAGTGCTACTTCTCCTTATATATGTATATTTAGGGTATATGGCACGCACGGGGAAGTAGCCTGAAATCACTGTATCATCTGATATTCAGAAGCACTCAGCATTTCCGAAGCACTGTATCACATGTGCCAACAATTAATTTGTATTATTAGTGGTATAGAGGCATAACATCTCAGTCCTTCAGAATGGCAATACATGAGCGTAATTCCTGCCTTTACACCTACGCTCTTAATGCGCAAAACGGCTTTTACGCAGAAAAAATGTGCATTTAAATGTAGACATAAAGAACGAGATTACTCTTTCAATCGTACGTGCTTTGGCGCCATTTTGTAATAATTAATTATCATTTCAAAATGGCGGACATCTGACTACAGAGCAGACCATAATTGTAGAGTTATTGATAATTTATAAATCTTTTCTACCTTGGACTTTCCCACCTCCTTGTCATGAAAGAGAGTGTGTAAGAGCATGTTGTGCAGTTAATAACGTGATGTTCATATATACCTAATTTGCTGTTGGGATTAAATGCAATTATTCACAATCGCGCGCTGACATATCCACTCTAATACGCGCGCGTTCCTGATCGCACGCGAAAGAATGTATTGTGCAAAGCAGCAAATGACGTGATCTTCATGTTACTTCACCTTACTTGCAATTCCAGTTATATGAAATAATATTATTAGTATGGATAGGCCTTTAGATATTATCTTTGAAGTATGTGTGAATAAATCTGTGCCCCATCCGAAATCGGGACCAACGACGGTGATAAATATCGCAGAGTACCACATCCCGAAATCATAAGTAAATTACCTCTATAAATAACGTGATATGAAGCTTATAATCTCCAAAAACATTATATATTAAGGGTCGCTGTTGAATCCTTCTGCGGAGTAGAAATGTAATAAATACATTTTATTATTTTATCATGAGAGACTTTGTAGAAAATCATTTACGTGGGTAGTTCTGTATCATCTATTTTTACTGCTAATCAGCTTTGGGCCGTAAGCTTACCACCATCGTAGTATCAAAAAAAAATTATGTAGGCTGTGTTTGACTGAAGGTTGAGATATGACAGTGTGATACGTAATATCACAGTCACGTATAACAGTCTCTCATCACATGCTGACGTGATATCTGTGATGCTGTTCATGTATAAAGGAATAAGAATCACTTATTGCTGCCAATGAAATTACATAAAAGAAAATATGTTTAAAGGCTACTTAATTAAAGGGCGCAATAGAACCCGGTTCAGCATATGCCAACAGAATCCTCCTGCGCGGCACTTTCGAATCAGACCCAAAATTCGCAATTTTGAATTTAATATTCGAGACGGTTACTACTTTCCATTAAATAGATCGTCACCATTAACGTTCGCAGTTATACAAAAACTCGATCTAGAACTCTAACCTTATTAATGTTTTGATAAAAAATCTCAAGCCTGCCGTATCCAAATTACCTAGAACGGTGCCAAACTGGAACGCTTCCAAAACGAGTTGCACCTATTCACCTACTATTCAAGTAACGGATTATTGTTTATTTTATTTCAGAATGAAGTAGTTATAACTAGTGACTTGATGTAGTCTTTGTAAAAAGTCGTCTTTCTATTGTAATAGATTAACTATTTCCGTCTTATATTTGACGACCTCAGTAGTCTAGTTGTTTAGCACACCGATTAATTTCCGATGGTCGCTAGTGCGATTCCTCTTACTATGCAAACATTTGCATTAATGAGTATGGGTGTTTGTATCTATTTTGGTGTTTTCTACATTTATTATGTATGTATTTACTAAAAATCTAGTATTGTTATGAATTAAAACATTACTTGGTTACACTCTTTTACCTTTCCAAATAATCGTGAAATTTGATTAAGTTGGTTAGGTAGATGATGAATTACTTATACCGTTAGAGAAGGACGGTGCACCATTCCATCATCAACTGTACAAACAAACACATAATAGATTTATATTATTTTGTTAAATTCCGCTATCATTAGTATTTGTGAGACCACAAATATTCAGTGCGTAGACTTAACCGCCGTGGAAGCGTTATGACGTTCTCTATTAGAGTCCAAATTCCGACCGATTTTGTATCCAGTACAGAGTAGATCCAAAATCGGTCATACATATGCACTCATACTGCGTGTTTCTTTTGAAATGAGAATGATTGAATACAGCTCGGATATCAGTCAACACTAGACCAGCTCCAGCTTGGAAATCTAGTGTTGACTGATATCCGAGCAATTAATATAAAAGAATAGTCACGCAGACGTAGTCGAAGAGACAAATGATTAATAACTCCACTTCATGTCAACGTTCCTTTTACCTGACTCTGACTTTACCATTATTCAAGAAATGATTATCTATTCACTATTAATGGAAATGATACTTAACTACATTGAAACGTTTATTTTTTTCTTCGTCTTTCATTCACTGCTAAACGTTAATATATCCCATAAAAGTATCCACACACGGCCTTAATATCGGTTTAAGCAGAGAAATTTAAATGAAGGATAAAGCTATGTTACTGTAAAGTTTCATCACAATCCGTTCAGTAGTTATTGTGTTAAAGAGTAACAAACATCCATCCATCCATACTCACAAACTTTCGTATATATTCGTATTAATATTAGTAAGATTGTTACGCTATTGCAACGCAAATTGCTTGATAATTCACCTTGTTATGAATCTGCGATCCGAGTGGTAAAAATAAAAATATATTTCTATAAATAAATAAACTTAATATAAGCACTTTTGAGTACTTATATTAGGTTTATTTCAATAAAGATTATTTATATTATTAACTACTAACTGCTCTTTTCTATTTAATTTGATTTATTGACCACTAAAATTGGTACAAACGGTAGACTTACATAATGCTACAATATTCTCTCCCAGTCAACCTTTAGTGTATTTATTGTTAAGTGCTTCCAGGGAGTGAGTTCCAGAGCCGTGAAGTTTTTTTTGCGGGGTTAGCTCCACCGACGGTAGGTTCATGTGTTGACACTTTTATAACGTTGACATGTCCCCCCATAGAACGCCGTCTAACAACTTACGTCCATCAACTCTCTGCAATATTTATGAACCTATCTAGTAGACAGTAAGCCCACACTGAATTATTTATCTACAAGAGGTCGCCGTACTGGAAAATTAGCATGTGATGAGTCGTACGGCAGAAGCAGTGTTGCCACTTTCGTGGTTTTACCACCGAAACTGGTGGAAGTCGCCCTCCCTCTCCCCTCTCCCAGTTTCCTGTAAAATCCAATATCGCCCAGAAGTCATCTTTTTTAGTATGTTTAAATAATAATAATAACTTTATTTATCTACAAGAGGTCGCCGTACTGGAAAATTAGCATATGATGAGTTGTACGGCAGAAGCAGTGTTGCCATTTTCGTGGTTTTACCACCGAAACTGGTGGAAGTCGCCCTCCTTCTCCCCTCTCCCAGTTTCCTTTAAGATCAAATATCGCCCAGAAGTAATCTTTTCCTTTTTCAGTATGTTTAAATAATAATAACCCAGGACAACGCACACAGCGCTATCCCAAGGAAAGCAGAGCTTGTGTTATGGGTGCTAACCAACTGATATAAATACATAGTTACATTTATATTGTAAATAAATCTAAATATATATAACTCAAAGGTGACTGACGTAGTGATCTATCAACACACAGCCCAAACTACTGGACGGATAGGGCTGAAATTTGGCATGCAGGTAGATGTTATCACGTAGGCATCCGCTAAGAAAGGATTTTTATTAATTCTACCCCAAAGGGATAAAATAGGGGATGAAAGTTTATATGAAACTTCGTCCATTTTAAAACGATTGGGCTGAGACTTTGCATGCATAAAGCTACTATGGCGTAGGCATCCCCTAAGAAACGATATTGATAAATTTCACCCCTTAACGCGAGCGAAGCCGTGGGCAAAAGCTAGTACATGATATACATAGAAAACACCCAGACCTATACAAATAATCATACTCATGAATACAAATGTTTGTGCGAAGAATCGAACACACGACCATAGTAAGGTGCTAAAACGCTAGACCACTGACACCGTAGAGTTTGAATAACAAACATAATAATTATTACCAACTAAAAATAATTCATTTCGTAATTTACTGTTTGTAAAAGTTTTGTAATTTCTTAATATTACTCATACAAATAATATTACTATTCCCATTATAATTTTGTTTTAGAATTGTTCTTTTTATGTTTTAATTCATGTTATTGGCAAAATTTTACAACATTTTGTAATAAGAAATTAGCATATTAGTGATGCAAATTGTAACTTCTTGTATTAACGTTTTTTTTAATATAGGTTCAAAGATTTTAAGGAAGGTGTTACATATGAAAGTGGGTAGTTATAAGAGCAGAGGAAGGCCGAAAGAGAGGTGGATTGACTGTGTGAAAGATGACATGGTAAGAAAGGGAGTAAATAACGAGATGACTGCGAACAGAGATGAATGTAAGAGAAAAACATATTACGCCGACCACAAATAAATGGAATAAGGAAGAAGCAGACGATGATTAATGATGATTAATTTAAGTTCAAATAATGCTGGTATTACGAGTTTCAACTGGAGGGTTTTGGGGGGATGGAGATTGTTAGAAATGTGGACTGTTGACCCCATTGCTAGCAATGTACCATGTCAGGTTTACCTCCACGCAGTTCCCCCTGGAAGCCATCATTACAAATTCCTGGTGAATTTGTCACGATGTGCTAACTGACTTGACCTCATGCTCATTTTATTATCCTCCACTGGTGCCCAGCCAGCATAAACTTTTAGCGCAGGCGGGTGCTCCATTTCACATACCTAAAAAAAAACTGGTGGGTTTTCCTCAAACTTTGCTGGCAACACTAAACAGAATAAAATTGTTGTAATTAAATGAACGTCCAATAGACACCACTTTGTAACTTTACAATAGTTCCCTAACATGTTCAATCCATTATACATAGTTTCCTCGTCATGGACACGTAACATTGTAAATTTTAGTTTCATAGCTACAACTAGATGGTCCCGTTTATTCACGTTCTTAATTAAAAAACTTAAAATAGTGGTCGCGTAATGACCGAAATTCGACCATAATTAATTTAAATTGCAAGTTTTAACATTATCAAGGATCTATTGTCAAATACTAGCGATAAAAAATAGTATTCTGCACTACTTTTCTATATAAACTATAAGTGTGCGAAATTTTATACTGCTCCATCTGCGCAATTTTCGAAAAAAAGGGATACAACGTTTTTACTTCATGTATTAATATAGATAATGCACAAAGTTTAATATTAAAATATAACTTGAAATCTGTTTAATAAAAAAATACTTTAGGCGTGTATCAATTTACATATCTGACTCCGTTAATCATTTTGACGGCAATACGATTGTAATGAGTTAACAATACCTCTGCCTACCTTATCTATGATAAGAGCCATGTAGCTTTGTGTCAATATTATGATTGTGAGCGATAAAGGAAACCAGGGAATTATCGTAATATGTACATTATATTTATTATTACTAGCTGTACCCGTGACTTCGTCCGCGTGGAATTTAACTTCATTTTTCTAAAGTAAAAGTAGCCTAAGTTACTCCTTATTACATCAGCTACCTGTCAATAAAAGTCCCGTTAAAATCGGTCCAGCCATTTCAGAGATTAGCTGGAACAAACAGACAAAAATTGTAAAAAATGTTATTTTGGTGTATGTACCATTATTTCAATATTACAAATAGACACTCCAATGTTATTTACATTAACAGATACCTATACAAAAAACACTACTAACTAGGGCCAGGAAGGGAAACCGAAAGGAATGATAGAAAGAAGTGACAATTTATAATGGAATTGGTATTTGAAATATAAAGCTTATAAAATAGATCACAGACTATAAAGGAGTGGCTTGTATTCCACAATTATTATTAAATTTAAATGACGTAGTGGAGTAACTTGAAACAGTCATGCTCGCTATAAAGTTCAAACTTGTGGCGGCGTGGTGGGCCGGATCAATTTGCTCTCTCTAATATGATTGAGTGCAATGTAGTCGGCTCAATCGTCATACTTGTAAACAGATGATGCTTATGGGGACTAGTCTGTTCGGGCTATGGTCGTTGATTAGACTTTCCTTATAACAAAATTGCAGCATATGCTGCGTATCACTAAATTGAATTTAAAAAATAATCTACATTTTAATAACCATTCACAACCTCATTTGAAAAGAATAACTGGGTTTTGTCAGTTTTTCTTAGCTACAAATCACTCTGAAATTATGATAGATTAGACATTGTATGAAAGTCTGTAATAAACCTACATGAATAAAGATACTTTGATATGATTTCTTAGGATACATATTAAAATATATTCACTTATAAAACCTGATATGTGACGCGCAAAATTTAACTGCAATTTGAAATTTCTATACAAAGTATCAATTTAATAACTATCGTACCAGCTGACTTCAGTATTTATTAAGTATCAAGTAACATTGAACCTTTAACAATGTTTCTCAGTTTCAGTGAGAATTTAACGTAACAAAAATTCAACTGGCACCCGTCCAGAACTAAATCCCAGGTTTGAACGATAAAATACAGAAAAAATAAAGATTATGGAGTTGGGCGCAAGAATATTATATAATAGGATCATTTACTTCCCCTCTTACTTAGATATGTAGAGCTATAGTTAATGTTTTACAGCAAATACACTAAAAATAAATAAATATTTCAATGATAAACTAACATATAACAAATATAATTTGGTGATTTTGTATTCATGTTTTTATTATTGTACTCGCTGACTCGGCAAACATTGTTTTGCCATAGACATTTATAGGGCTATTAAAAAAAATAAATACCCCCATTTCCCAAATCACCCCCAGAAGAGTGAAAATTGAGGTATATATGTATATTTTTAATGCCACATTATATAAAAAAATTACGAATAAAAGTGTATTTGCAACGGGGCTCCCTTATCACTTAGGGGTATAAAAAATAAATGATAACCTATTCTCAGACATATCGGGTATAGTTATTTTTTTTTTCTTTTCCTTTTATGACTAGAGACGATTGTTTGATTGATTTTCCATTGCGGGCTTGCAGCTTGTTGCAAAACTATATCTTTTCAACCTTCAATTTTATAGAATACTATGGAACACAATAAAATTACATTAAAAATAATTTGAAACACAATGTAAAACATTTATCATTCAAGTCACTGCCTTCAAAATACAATAGCACTACTACTACTGAAATATATATATGACGTTATAACATACATTTTAGCTATTTTTTCAACCTGTTCTCGTTTCTTAGACCGTCATAACATCCCCTAATTCTAAGCCTTCTACTCCCCCGTCTCTCGCCGCTCGCCATCTCTACTGAAAGCAGATAAGACAGATAAGAAGGAATTATACGTTTCGATAACCTGATGAATAGGGGGGAAAGGGGATTAGTAGTAATGTAGACTTATGATCTTATTGCTAGCAATGCACCATGTCAGGTTGACCTCCACGCGGTTCCCCCTGGAAACCATCGTGATAAATTCTTGGTGAATTTGTCACGATGGGCTAACTGACCTGACCTCATGCTCATCTTATCATCCTCCACTGGTGCCCCGCCAGCGTAAACCGTTAGCGCAAGCGGGTGCACCATTCCATTATCATCCTTAAAAAAAAAAAAAACCTGATGAATATAGTAATGTAAATATTACTAATATTACAAACGCGAAAGATTCTGAATAGTGATGGATGGATGTTTGTTACTCTTTCACTAACTACTGACCGGATTGTGATGAAATTTTACAGTAATATGGTTTATACATTAGAATAATATATAGGCTATATTTTTATAGAAATTTAACGCGTGTGAAACCACGGGCTCAGTTAGTGGGCTATAATTTAAAAGGATATTATGTAAATTCGGCGAAATATAAATGCCAAGCAAGTGTGGAAGTCAGATGAAGTTCTGAAAAAATATTGTACATCTTCTTAAGGCAAAATAATACATGTAAGCAACTATGGTATAATAAAGGTAAACAAAAATGGCCAGCAACAAAATAAAAATATATAATAAAAACAAATCATCATAGTGAATAGAATATTAAACTATTCAAATATCAACCCCCGGGTACAAAGAACTTTCATTCCCTACAAAGGCTATTTCCGGAAAGGGTATTGGGTCAAATAAGTAGATAATTCGAATTTGATGTAATTCTAAATTGCAAGACCCTGAAACATAATAAAACTTCAGTTTCATTGGAATATCTCGTTCTCATTGAGAATAATTCGTTCCCATTTACAATTATTCTGGTCCACTAAGTAATGCCCTAGTTAAGTTTTTAAGTAGTCTTAAAAAATTTCATTATTAAATCGATTTAAGAAAAACTGCCATTTTTTATCCAACTGGAATGATAAACAATCTGACACTCCATCTGACAATTCACTTATCCCCATCTAATCCCAAGCTAAACAGAGCTTTATTATTTACGCTATTATGGATACTAGACGACTACAAATACTTAAAGACATTTTATTAATACATACATGATATACATAGAAAACACCCAGACCGATACAAACAATCATACTCATGAATAAAAATGTTTGTACAGTGCGAGGAACCGAAGCGCGACCATTGAAAGTAGAAGAAGGCAATATGCTAAACCGCTAGACAACTATGGGCCATCAAAATAATGATGTCATAATGGACAGTGACACCTATAAAATGAACGGACATATCGTTGTTATGTAACCCTTGTGGTTGTCATGCGTTGCCATTCGTCCGTACCTAGTATTTTCACTGCTATATAAAAGCCATCAAACCTGAACACAGCTTAGTAACTTTTTGCTTACTTCTGAATTAGTGGTAGCCACGCAAACAGCTTTGTAGAAATATTTAAAAAAAATATATTTAATAAAACACATAGTTTTTTTTTAATATAATTAGAATAACAAACAAGAAGATGGCTCATTTGATTCTAAGCGGTAATCGTTGCCTATATACACAAACAACCCTACGGATATCGTTCTCATGTAATAACCCTGATACCACTACCACACTACCAAATTCATTGCCATTTCAAAGGTCTAGACTAATGTCATGCCTTTTATTCTATATTTTCACTGCCAAATTGAACTCTATATCCGAAAGATAGTGTAAAAGCAAGCTACTCGGCTGAAATACGTTTAACTTTAAATAAATATGTAATGAATAGCTGATTTAGATGTATTTAAAAGGCTAAAGAATTATTCCAGATTCCACGTAAGGTACTTGTACCTTTGTAAATAGGGCTCCAATGTTTTTATTCGTAAATGATTCAAGGGTTTATTCATTTAGAAAATACCAAACGTATTCAATTTACGAACTTAAAGCTTGAACAGTAAGTCCATATTATATTAATACAAGATTTTATTTATGAATAGAAAGAAGAGAAGAAAGAAAGAAAAAAACATTTATTGACAATCATTATTAAAATACCTATAGATACATAACCACTATACATACACATATACACATAAATATACACACATACATATGTAAAACAATTATAAAAAATAGATACTTATTATTAGATATACGGACACAAAGAAACATATGTGAACCACAATATATTCTATAGACTTTGTAAAAAGTCATACGCTTACTTCAGTCTCATCTAGGAATATTTCAGCCACCATCTACCATTTTTTCCATCTAATCTAATGCTGCAGCTGGCCTTTACAGCTTCCACGAACAATAGAGAGCGAGTGCAAATGGCACTCCAAACCCGCGGAAGAAATTATGGTGAGGCTGCAGACCAACTCCTACCTGACGGATACGACTTTAGTGTGAGGACACCGTTAGAGGTTTGAACTTCGGCTCAGGCATCGTAATTTCGATCTCCGTTTGAGTTGGATGCTAATCGATCGGAATTTTATATAGGCATGATGATGATTTTTTTTTAATGAAAGATCTTATATAATCTATCTTTACGCCAAATTTCATTCATATCCGTTCGCCCCTTGATCATGAAAAACAAGCACATTTATATATGAGTTCGCATATTATGATTTAAAAATACAGTTTATTAATTTCTGTGTAAAAGTAGTCTTAGCTCATAGTCATATCCGACATTCCGCTGCCGCTCCTGACCCAGATACACAACCGGCGGAAGAGAGTTCCCACAGAATGACGGCTTCTTTACAAATATCTTTGAAGTTCATTTCCTTTACAATATTCCTTGGAGGCTTTCTTCACAGAAATGCGTAAAGGTTGAATTTATTTATTTCACCGCCATCTTTCATTGGATTTACGAAATAAGTGACGTGTAATTATATATTATGGACGGAATATTCGCTACTCTTCCATATACTTAATTAGGGTCTCTTTTGACCTACTTAAATTTTTTTTTGTTCTGATAGTTCTATTATATATTTGTTAGGTAACTGAACAACTTTAATAAATTGGCCGTAAAAATCAATTAGTTTCTTGCCAATTCTTCTCAATTGAACCTATTAACTGGACTGGGCGGGCGATAAACAATACGTCAGTACTGACGGAAGGACTTATGGAGCGGCTGAAGGTTAACTCCCGCCTGACGGATACGACTTTAGTCTGCGAGCACCGCTATAGGTTCGAACCTCGGCTCAGGTCGTTGTAATTTCGATCCCGTTTGAATCGGACGGGGGATCGATTGGAGGGGAAATATACAGCAATAAAAACTCTTGCTTTTAACCTATTTATATGTATCAAGCAAAACTATTTGCAGCATAAATATCTAAGCCAGAAGTACTCTTAGAGACGACTTTGTATAAAGTTCTTCTGCAGTAAGTGATAGATGAATATATTTTTTATTATAATAAAATGAACTTTAAATCCACAGACTGAAAGTTGTCTCTTAGAAAGTAACTTAATTAATTATTTTTGGATACCTTACACTTGGGCGACTTAACATGTACTTAAGTAAGCATAATTGTTTGAAATCCGTCGAGACGTGCGACTGACATACAAGATTGATAGGCTTCTTGTGCAGATGTAAAATATATGGAAATGCTCATAATGCTGGGTGTTTTGTATGTATATCATATAAACGATTTATTTAGTACCCACAACACAAGCTCTGCTTAACTTAGGACTAGATGCCGCTATAATTGTCCAGGGTTATTAGAAAAACAAGATAAGAGGTAGGACATCTCTCTTAGATGAGATAGCAACACATGAGTGGGTTCCATGATAATGAGATGTTCGTACTGCTATTCATACTCACATCATATTTTAGATCAACCTGTTTTAAAGTACACTATTTTTTCTTATAACATAGGAGACCTTGCGGCTCACCTGATGATAAGTAAATTATATCTCTGGTATTCATGGATACATGACGTTTGCGATGGAATGCATATTATTGTGGAGCAATATACATGTTCATTATTTACGAGACGCGCCTTTCTGAAACTCTTGGTACTCACTATGCTTTTTAGAAAATAAGGTAGTTTATATTGTATAGATATGTACATAGTATATACAAGATGGAAAAACGCGTAGAGCCCCCTGGAGGGAAATAAATTACATTAAATATTGAAGATCGCAAATTTTACTCGGAGGAAACATTCTATTTTAGAAATAAGACTAACTTTTCAAGCGGTTTCAAGTTTCATCCTGTATTTTGTGATCCACTTTTTTATTTCAAAATAGAAACACCTGATTTAAAAATGGAATAATATCATAAAAAAATATTTATTATTTTTAATATGGCTATTACAGCATTTCAATTTTCTGATCCATCGAACTCGATGTTTAGTTTTACTTAATCGAGCTTTAGTTCTGCATATTACATATTTTTCTCCTTTTCTTCTGTTATCAAATAGAAGATATCTTTAGTCATAGCAATGTTCATTATCAGACTCCACTCAGTCTCTTTTGAAATCTTCATTGTTTCTTCCATGTTCATTGCTGAATTAGCAAATATTAACTTTGGCATAAGAAAAGTCAAGTTATCTAGATGAGTAGCTGAAATTCGTGATACAGAGACCTCAGCTATCGTCACCTATTAGTGCGAAAACAGTCGTAAGGGCTTGAAAGGAGAGATTAAAGGTTCAATGGAAATACTGACATTTGCAAAACTAGAAGTTTGAAACTTATTTTTATGTCTATTGCTTAAATAAATAAATATAACATTCCAAGATTGTAAAAATTTTACCTACAAGGAAGTAAAATAAAATAGGGTATGAAAGTTTGTATAGAAATTGGTCATTTTGAAGCTAGAACGATGACACTTTTTCTTTTGCCTTTTTGGGTTAGATTATTATTATATTATATGTAAAGACAAATATTTTTTTATTTGGTCACAATTCACAGCCTGTAATCCATAAAAATTAAACCTCTTCTCTGATCCATTCATCTGAGCGTGAGATCTGTGGCAGTACCCACTCAACGAATTCACCGAGCTTACTAAATTAACCTTGGCAGAAATCGGGACAATGGGGGACTATTACCAATATAATACAAATACTTCTCAGCGTATTTTCTGCTTGCAGATTTATCTGTAATGGGTAAAATATAATGCATGATCCAGTAACTGGAATGGAGTATTAGCAAAAATATATGAAACTACTTAGATATAACTTAGTTATACTACAGCATAAATGCTGAGTGGGAGTCACATTTAGCGTTACAAGTATGTTTTAGCTTTTAAGTTGTATAGTAAATATTATTTTGGAAAAGAGTATTCTTTTCCACAATAATATTTACTATATGTAATGCTGAAATGAAATGTCTATGTTATTATTATTATTATAAACAATATGCATATAAATATAAATTTCATTTAACTTTTAAATATTATATAATAATACGTAATATCTCCTTTAAATAGTTCACGCTCTATCCTGAGGAGATAAAAACCATCGCTCCTAAGAATATCCTTCAATTCTTGTCCCTGACGAGTCTAGGTAGCGAACTCTGAAAAATAGTGATCATAATAGATATGTGTAGGTCGCAGTGCTACAGGTCCAAGCACTTGATAATAGCCCAAACTCCACAATAAAGGAATAATATGCATATATGTGTATAGATTGTCTTTTTATAAATTGTATTTTCAACCATTGTGAATTGTAAGAGGAGGGAATTGGTACTTAAAATACAAGTTTCTACTTAGTTTAAGTACCAGGGAACAATTTAAATTGTAAATATTGGATGCAAAATACAAATTATTATTATTATTATATATATATATATCGTTCAGGATAATTCAAACAATCTCATTTACTCACATAGTAAGAAACGCTAGTATGATTATTGAAAGAAAGGGACTTGACCTGCAGAAACTAGTATACAATATAACAAATAAACAAACACCGACAGAAAAAAATCCAATAAATAACATGTATTTTGTAAAGGTGAAGTGAAGATAGAGCTATAAATATATCCGCTCATATCGCCACAAACAAATTCAAAAGCGATATGAATTTATTATATTTATCGCTTCCCAAATTTTGATGTCCACTGAAGCATGAGATTCGAACAGGATAAAGTTATAACAAAAGGAAATTCCCCCTTACAAAGCACCTTTGTCTAACAGCTAATTTGCAGGAAATATTCATGTTTCAAAAAAATATTCATTCCAATTGACTTCGTTAATATTTATACAAGTTATAACACTTCCGGTTTGTGAGTGACGAAGGCTAATCGATCGAATTTCTAGCAATTTATTCTATATAGTCGACCTTCTCGTGGTTTCACCTGGAAACCATCTTGATTAAGTTCTTACGGAATTCGCCGCTGTTGAATATGAGCCACTAAGTTCATTTCTCATCTAATGTAATATATAAAATTCTCGTGTCACAGTGTTTATAATAATACACTGACTCTTATGAAATTTTATGTATAGTTTCATTAAGATTAAGAATAAGATGTCGTTTATTTTTCTTAACTTCATATTACTTAACTTTATTTATTTTTATTTAAACATCACTAGATATAAGTACTTCACTTTGTTGTAAAATCCCGCGAATGTTCAATAGTTGATGAATAGGTACAACACGTTTTGGAAGCGTTCCAGTTTGATATCATTTTAGATAATTCTGATACGGGAGGTTTAGATTTTTAAAAAATCTAAACCAAATACAAATTTCACAGAGTAATGATCTCTCGACTTTGCCCGGGGGATCATTACTTTGTGAAATTTGTATATAATATTATAATGAGACACCTATATGACGACCTCGGTGGTCTAGCGGTCTAGCACACCGCTTTACGTCCGTTGGTCGCGGGTTCCTCGCACGGCACAAACATTTGAATTCATGATTGTTTGTATCGGTCTGGGTATTTTCTATGTATAATATGTATGTATTTACGAAAAAAATATCTATGTAGGTATTTGTATCAGTTGTCTAGTACCCATAACACAAGCTTTAGCTAGCTTAACTTGGGTCTGGATGGAGCTGTGTGAATTGTCCTGTAATTATTATTATTACTATATGATTGTAGAGTTGACTGGCTTTTAAACTGTGGAAGAATAAGAAAACGAGATAGCCCTGGTGATCCTGCCAAGATAGTTAATTAGCCTTACTTCGTGGTAATTTCCTCGCTTTCCATTAATGCCCCAGCGTATCTCATTAGCACCTTCGGGTGCACCATTTCATAAACATTACTTGAAAAGATAACAATGAAAGAATCATGGTAAGGTAGGACTAGTGGACATATTGCTAGCATTGTAACACTTATACGTGGCCTCAGGAAACCAACCTGAATTTATTTCCTGCTGATTTCGCCATGATTAATTAACTGATCTGACAATGAACATGTTCATTGTCAGGTCAGTTAATTCAGTTATCGCATCGTGACAAATTCACCAGGAATTAATAACGAAGGTCGTCAGGGGGAACCGCGTAGAGGTCAACCTGACATGGTACATTGCTAACAATGGGGTCATTAGTTCACATAACTAACAATCCCATAGTGTAAATATAAATATAAAAAAAATGTGAATAATTTTTTAGAATCAGTGCCATGTTTCTAGATATGTACATCTACATATAGATATCACATAGTATATATATAAAGTTTAATTTATTAGTGTTTCAGTACGTATTTATTATATGTAATAGAATAGAATAGAATAAGAATATAAAATCGTTTATTCAGATAAACTTACATTGAAGTACTGTTGAATAGTCATTACATTTTTTAATCTACCGCTCGTTCGGAAAGTTGTCTTATCACAAGAAGAACGAGCAAGAAACTTGCGTGTTGCTCTTTTAAATATTTTTATTATTACTTTACATTTTTATGTTTAAGTGTGTGAATACAAACCACCAATTAGCACTAATTCAATTAAATACTCAATAAATATTATATACCTTACAGATATATAATATGGGCCAATATTGTTACCATATATATAAAATAATGATATTTATGTTTAAAGTGTGGTCACGACGCTGAAAACGTTATTCTTGCACAGTGGCATCGTCACACCCCTTTCTGACAATAGTCTTCCTTCATGAATGTGTACAGTATATTTGAGAGGACCTGAGCTGCAATTTTCTTGAAGCTATCATTGTGACTCCTCGTCCTTGTCGCCCTCAGTCTCAGGTTACTCTTAGTCCGTAACTACTCAGTGGTGTAGGTAGATACGCTGCCGTGGTTGGCAATGTACGTAATATGCTATCATAATAATATACTGTGAGCACTGTCTAAATTGACTACTGAAATTTCTATCTTAATCGATAACGTTGAATTTCTATTCCAAATATCCAGAGAAAAGTACGTTTGTATCCGACATATAGTCAATACTCGATCATTGTGCCGGAAAAACATTTATTTATTTACAGACAAGTCGGTAGAGAGACGAGCTACAGAACCGTAAAATAATAACAATCAATATATAGAATAGAATATACAATTATACATACTATTGATAACAATATATAGACTACGGTAACCGCTTGCTGTATATGCTGTATAATAATAATCTCAGGACAATTCACGCAGCGCCATCTAGACCCAAGTTAAGCCCGCTAAAGCTTGTGTTATGGGTACTAGATAACTGATACAAATACATAGATTTTTTTTCGTAAATTCATACATAATGTACGCAGAAAACTCCCAGACCGATACAAACAATCATACTCATGAATATAAATGTTTGTGCCGTGCGAGGAATCGAGCCCGCGATCATCGGAAGTAAGGCAGCGTGCTAAATCGCTAGACCACAGAGGCCGTGTATGCATGATTGCCAGCATAGCAGTATAAAAAAATAAGAAAAAAAAATGATATAATAATATTCACAGATATACTTATCATAAGCATTCGGACAATATATAAATAGTTATTTTTAAATATGATAATCTAAATTCATTAAGTAGTATTTATTTTTAAAAATAAATTTATCATTAATTGTCATTTAAAACAATAAATTTTACGATAAATTCAATTTTACTTTTACACAAATTACAGAGCCCCAACCAGTTACAGATTAAGGAATGCTTGTGCTATATGTAATAAACAAGTGTTAGGGAAAGAAATTATTTGTATAATTTACACAGAGCTATCTTGTTCCAAGTTAAACAGAGTTTCTGTTTAATGTTTATAATGTTAATGTTAATGTCCAGAACATTCTATGTACAACTGATATAAGTAGATTTTTTATAATTGCATACATAGTATACATAGAAAATAACTGCACCAATTCAAATAATAATACTCGTAAATACAAATATTGTACCGTGCGAGTAACTGAACCCGCGGCCAACGAAATTAAAGCACTGTGCTTAACCGCTAGACTACCGAGGCAGTCATGTAACGAAACACTTTCTTTAGCCATCGACTTTTACTAGTTCAAGTAGTACATATAAATAGACACATGTGAGGAGTACCCGAGCCATTTCTTTTATGGATTCCCATAGATATTAGAGAGGCCTTAATGACATGACGCTTTGTACGTAATGACCAATTATCTTCTAGAGTACCTCCACTGTCCCAAAAGACAGTGCTTCGACGAAATGCGAACAATAAACTTGATGGGCGGAAACGATTTATCGTGTATTGTGTGCTTAATAATAATAATAATAATCCAGGACAATTTCCGCAGCGACGTCTAGTCCCAAGCTATGGAGGGCTTGAGTTATGGATACCAGTGAACTGTCAATAAAACATTTTTTGTCAATACATACATAATATACATAGAGAACACCCAGACAATCATATTTATAAATACAAAAATAAGACGTGAAAAATGTCTGCACCATGCGAATGAACGAACCCGCCATCATCGGAAGTAAAACAGCGAAACTTTGTATGTTCATCGTATTACAAAAATAATATCAACTCGCGACATCACCCGCACAAAGTTTGATTTCTTATCTGACCCCTTTTGAAATTAGTTTTTGACTTAACATGTAGCCTATAACTATATATATATGCTCCTGATACAATGTTTTATCAAATTTCATTAAAATCCTTTCAGTCGTGAAATATTATATATTTATAATATATATACATATATTATAACTTTCTATAGATTATGTAATTTATAAAATTAGCCTAATAAGATTGAATGTAACCTCTAAAGCTTAAAATTAATCAAATTTTTAATAGTATTACTTAGCTTTTGTCCTATTCTCATACTTACTGAATATACACACGAAATTTCATAAGAATCGGTCGTAGGACCCGTTTCGGAGGAGTTTTGTTACAAACACAACTCTGAATCCTCAAGTTTATACTATAGGAACGAGAATTTTATAAAATTACAAACATTTTGTAAGGTTGTAGAGGAGTAATCTCTGAATCGATTTTAAAATTTATTTTAATGTCACATAGCCCATTTATCGAAGAACGTTATATTGTATATAACATTACGCTATGACAAATAAGAGACGAGCTGCAATGAAAAATGTTGCCAAAATAGGGAAAACTTGATACAGACGAAGTCCCGCTTGTATACTAGTTTCATATAATATATGAACTATACATAAACGCCATTTTGAATCGTGTCGATGTAATTACATTTAATTACGAAAGTTGTTACTGGAATTGAATTGAGGGTGTAGGGTATGCACGTCTACATCTACTGAACCGATTTTATAAATTCCTTTAATGTTATGTAGACCATTTATCGAGGAACATCAAATAGTATATAACATCACGCTGCGACCAATAGGAGCCGAGCTTCAATGAAAAATGTTGTTAGATCGGGGATAATAATATACTAGCTTTTACCCGCGGTTTCGCTCGATTAACTTCATTACTGGCTACTAGATGGCGCTGAAGTAGCAAAATGTTAATTAATGATATTTTATTTGAAGATTTTTTTAAAAATATTACTGTTTTTGTAAAAAAAATAAGTATCCTATGTTCATTCTAATACTTCCAAGAACATGTGTACAAAATTTCATGACGATCGGTTCAGTAGTTTTTGCGTGAAAGCGTAACAAAGATCCCCACTTTCACATATATAATATTAGTATGGATATAATATATAAACTACACATAAACATCGTTTTGAATCGTGTCTATATAATTACATTTAATTACGAAAGTTATTACTCGTTTTAATACTCGACTATTACATGTTCAGTTAGTACACACTAATTCATTAATTATGAATTAATACTTATTAATAGTATATGTCAAAATAAGTTTCGTTGTTACATTTTGTCGCTTTGAATAGTAAACTAAATATCTGATCAAGTTATAGGGAACAAAAAACGTGTATATGTATTTAATTTAGGAGCATTTATTCTGTTTCCTTACATAAAGTGAACTTAACAACTTTGAAGTGGGTGGCAGTAGTTGTTAATATAAGGTAATAATAATTAATTACTGCATAACATATTTTATACGCTCTTTTTTTTTGTTCCACACTGCAGTTTACGATTTATTGTGGACTAGCTGTTCCCGCGACTTCGTCCGCTTAGAATCTAACTTTATGTTTCTAAAATAAAAGTAGCCTAAATTACTCCTTATTACATCAGTTACTTACCAAAAGAGTGCCGTCAAAATCGATCCAGCCATTTCAGAGATTAGCCGGAATAAACAGACAGACAAACAAAAATTGTAAAAAGATTTATTTTGGTGTATCCACTATATTTATATTCATATGCATGTACTAAACATCAGTTATTTCAATATTACAAACAAACACTCCAATTTTATTTATATGTATTATAGATACATATTATATTTATATACTAGTATTTATTGTACATACATGAAAGAATATTTATTACACGATACTATTATTAATTATTACACGACTAAGACCATTTAATATCGATATATTTTTTTAAAATCATTAATTTATAATTTTATACATATTCCACATGGGAGTAAATCGAATATGTGCAAAATTATTCACATACAAATTTAATATAGTATATCTTATACTGACTAATGCAGACTAAATAACATTTCAATTTCTTTTTAAATAGTTTTATTTTTCGGGCTACTCTAATACTGTTTGCCGCAGCTGGCCTTTACAGTTTCACCGGACAATAGGGGGCGAAAGCAGATGGCACTCCAAACCGCGGAAGGACTTATGGAGCTGCTGAAGGCCAACTACCGCCTGACGGATACGCTTTTAGTCTTAGGGCACCGCTAGGGGTTCGAACCCCTAGTAGTATTTTTAACGCGAAAGTTTGTGAGTAAGGATGGACGTTTGTTACTCTTTCTTGCAAAAACTACAGAACGAATTAATATAGCTTATACAGCAAAAACACATAGGCTATAATTTAAAAAGATATTACTTAAATTGGGAGAAATATAATAATAAATGTCAAGTATGTATGATGAATATCCCTATCCTGTATAGGAGTAAAACGAATCGATTACAAAAAAAAAATCATCATAATATATGAAACTTTTGTTCAAATATCTTTATCGTTCTAATATATAGTCGAATTGGGATGATCCTCCATTTAGAAGTGGAGTGAAAATGGTAGGTAACCGTTAGATTAATATAGACATTTGCTACTTGATTGAGAAGGGTCTGTGGCGTTGGTAGTCCCACTACTGCGCCATCCTGTCCCAGTGGGACAGACTGGATCCACAGATAAAGTATCACACACGACTATTCAAATGTCACCAAATTAGCAAATAAATATACCGTAACATATCTCACACTATCTCATATAATAATAATAATCACAGGAGATTTCACACAGCGCCATCTAGACACAAATTTAGCTAGCTAAAGTTTATATCATGGGTAATAGATAACTGATAAAAGTACATAGATATATTTCTTTTTTCGTAAATACATACATATTATACATAGAAAACACCCAGACCGAGGCAAACAAATACTAAAGGCAAAATTATACTCATGAATATAAATGTTTGTGCCCTGCGAGGAATCGAACCTGCGACAATCGAAAGGGTGTCTTACCACTAAACCACCGATGCCGTCACATGGGTTAGTCAAAGACATATAAACCACCATCCACTTATTATTTGGGGAACCAAATAGCGTTGTCAAACGCAGGATATAACGGAACATGCTTATTTTGTTGACGAAAATTCCCGCACGAGAAAATGTGCACGTAAGAATGGTTCCCTATTCCCGAACACTATTTATCAGGTTGTATACCATATTTGTTTATCAAAGCAAAGGGCGATTGACAAAACTGGCCACCAAGAAAAATCGTATAGCCATTTAAATTTAGAAAAAAATAATTAATTTAAAATAAGAACTGCGGCAAGGACTCTCTGAGTTTATTGTTTTAAACAAGAAAATGTTGGATTAATATAATTTTTATTCATAAATCTACACTCAAGAGCATACGGCTATATATCTACTACGCATCGGGATATTCCTGGGCAAAGGTGAGAAAGTTTGGTGTTATTTTCCTGTACTTTCGCATATTCAGTATGGAAAAAACTGTTCTCCTTCGTAGAAAGGTGTAGAAGCTATGAAAAATGAGTGATATAATTAGGTTACTCGATGTTTTTAATACACCATCTACTATTTATTAATAATAGTATATTTCGATATAAGTACGATATGATGGTTATGAATTTTACCCCGAATAGAAGGCAAGGATGTAATTGAGCCAAGTGTGTCAAATATGCTCGTATATCGCTCACGACGTTTTCGACATCATTCATCTATACATATAAATAAAATTGGAGTGTCTGTTTGTAATATTGAAATAACCGTTTTTTATTACATGCATATGAATATAAATATGGTACATACACCAAAATAACATTTATTATAACTTTTGTCTGTCTGTCTGTTTGTTCCGGCTTGACGGATTTTGACGGGACTTTTTGACCGGTAACTGATGTAATAAGGAGTTAACTTAGACTACTTTTGTTTTAGAAAATTAAAGTTAAATTCCACGCGGACGAAATCGCGGGAACAACACCAATCATAAAACTGTGATGCAGACTGTAGCTTTCTCGCCGTTTTACTTTTGATCAGCTCGCTGCCTACTGGCTTGCTCCGCGCGGTAGTCAGTTCTATATATGACAAAAAAATCTAAGCAGTTCGTTTATGAAATATAACTATGCTATTTGCATTTCTAAAGCACGGGTATTTTATGAACGCCTTTATATATCGAAAACCGGTGAAATTAGATCCACTTTATTTATTTATTTATTTAAATAATTTTAATGCAAGTCATACACAGGTAAAAAGTACATATGGCGGACTTAACACCTAATGGCATTTTCTACCAGTCAACAATGAGTTGTGCAAAGATAAGTTGTAACTTTACGAGCGAGTGTGTTGAAAAATAATTAATTTCATTATATATAAGTCACGGGCCAAATAGAGTTATATGATAAATCAGAAAGCAGTCATCCCACAATCATATAAACAATATAACGTGTACTTTGAGGAATTTATGTGACAAGCGGTGTGGCGGGTACTGTTACGAATTAATTACCACGTGTTCGGGTCACGGTTAATTAAACCTGAAACTCGAGCCCCAAACATCGCAGCCGACCAAGGCTGTACTGTGATTTTTATTGCCTGAAAATAAGAACTAATAATAATCCAGGATAATTCACAGCGCCCTCTAGTCTCAACAACAACTAATACAAACACTGAAATATGTTTTTAAATAGGTACCACAGATAAGATAATATGCTAATATGATGGGGTCTAGTGTCCCCTCGTCCAGGGGAGAGAACCGCGTCGACCTCCACGCGGTACGCGGTTCACCCTGGAAACCATTGTGGTTAATTCCTAATTATTTAATCATGATGGGCTAACTGACCTGACTGAGCGGGGCACCAGTGGAGGATGATAAGGTGAGCATGAGGCTCATCTTATCATGCTCCACTGGTGCCCCGCCAGCGTAAACCGTTAGTGCAGGCGGGTGAACCATTCCAGTATCATCCATGAAAATAAATATATGAATGTGGAGGATGATAAGATGAGCATGAGGCTCATCTTATCATGCTCCACTGGTGCCCCGCCAGCGTAAACCGTTAGCGCACGCGGGTGAACCATTCCAGTATCATCCATGAAAATAAATATATGAATGTGGAGGATGATAAGATAAGCATGAGGCTCATCTTATCATGCTCCACTGGTGCCCCGCCAGCGCAAACCTTTAGTGCAGGCGGGTGAACCATTCCAGTATCATCCATGAAAATAAATATATGAATGTGGAGCATGATAAGATGAGCATGAGGCTCATCTTATCATGCTCCACTGGTGCCCCGCCAGCGTAAACTGTTAGCGCACGCGGGTGAACCATTCCAGTATCATCCATGAAAATAAATATATGAATGGATGAATATATGTTACTCGTTCCCGCAAAAACTAAAGGGATTTTAATGAAACTTTACAATAATATTGCTTACACATAAGGATAACACAATTTCACGAGGGTAAAGCCACTGACACAGCTAATATTAATATAAAACACCCAGACCAATACAAATAATCATACTTTTGAATACAAGTCTTTGTTAGTAGTAGCTGAGCAGAGCTTGTCTTAGAGATACCTACTAAACAACTAATAGAAATACTTAACTACATGTCTTGTAGATATATAAATACACAGAAAATATCCATTAATAATATAATAAAAATAATACTAATTCACACAGCGCCATCTAGTAAGCAAAGCTTGTTTTATGGATACTAGACTGGTACAAATACATACGCTTTTTTGTTGTAAATACATAGAAAACACCCAGATGATACAAACAATCATACTCATGAATACAAATGTTTAGACAGGCGAGGAATCGAACCCTCGACAATGGTATAGTAAAGTGGTGTGCTAAACCGCTCGACCATCGAAGCCGGCATTCCACTACAAACAATTATATTTTTTTAATACAAATGTTTGCATCGTACGAGGAATCGAAGCCGCGAAGGATTAACAAATAAGAGTAGCTACTACGTGACATAGCGTCAAAGTAAATAAGATTTAAGAAATGGTAGCTCTTAAAAAATATACAACAAAAAACCATGCCCCTTTTCAGAGCATTAGAGTAATGTAACTCCTACATAAATTCGAGATACTGCCTTTTCTGATCTATCCTATACTATTCCCTAGAGAAGGTGATTTACAATACTATGTTAGTTTTATTGAATACGAAACTCGGCGAACTAACTTGCTGCAGAATAAAAAGCCTAAACCCTCTACCCTATTTTCTATTCGTTTGAGAGTCGAGCACATTCTCCAAACTTTGGGAAGCACTGTTTAAGTGCCCTCTGAAACTAATAAAGTATCTTTTTGTCTCGGTTAATTGCAGGAAAAGGGAAAATTGTTTTTTTTATTATTATTAATGATAATGGAATGGACCACCCGCCTGCGCTAACGGTATACGCTGGCGAGGTACTAGTAGATAATAAGACGAATACGAGCTCAGGTCAGTTCATCATCTCAGCCCAGAAGACGTCCACTGTTGAACAAAGGCCTCTCCCAGGTCAGTTACCCAATCAGAATATAACAATGGTTTCAAGATGTTGATAGGGCTATCGCGTTTCTGTAGTGCATCTGGCATGTTCGCTCTTGCAAGAACAGATGACTTTTATGCCATGATCCGAAAAAAAACCGCATATTTATTCATCAGAATGCGCTCAGGTCAGGTCAGTTAGCCCATCGTGACAAATTCGCCAAGAATTTATCACAATGATTTCCAGGGGGAACCGCGTGGTGGTCAACCTAACATGGTACATTGCTAGCAATAAGATCATCAATCCACATTACTAACAATCCTCATTCACCCTCATCCTAACTATATCCTTATCAACTACATCATCATTACAACGAATTTATCATCTACTGTTGGACGTAGAATAGTGGTATAGCTTCTACATGGATGCTGGGTAATGCAACATAAACACAAAACTGTGAGATAAAGACACTAGAGTTGGAGATCTACAATAGAGATGGGACCATAAATAAATGACGGATATTAAAATGTTTTTTTTTGTGATTTAATTTTACTGACTCAGTGACCTAGCGGTTTGTGCACACCATTTTACTTCCAATGGCTGCGGGTTGAACTTTTCGAACGGTACTTATATTTGTATCTATAAATAAATGTCTGATATTAAAAGGGAAATAACTTATGATTTAATTTTACGGCCCCAATGATTTAGCGGTCTAGCACACCATTTTACTTCCAATAAATGTAGGTTCGACTCTTCGTACGGTATTTATATTTGTATGATTGTCTGGGTGTTTTCTATATATATTATATATGTATTTACAGAAAAATGTATCCAAATATTTGTATCAGTTGTACGCATAACACAAGCTCTGCTTTGCTTGACACTAGATAGCGTTGTGTGAATTGCCTAAGTTTATTACTTTTATTATGTTTTTTATTAAACTATTCTCAGCGACTTCATCTGCTAATCTTAACTATAAAAATGCCTATATCTGTCCTCGTGTCACATTTTATGTTCAAGGCAAAATCATTTAGGTTACGTTGAGCGGTTCAGTCGTAAAAGAGTAACAAACAGACATTGTATTATATTTATAGTAATAAAAAGGAAGTACTTTTGTCACACTAGAATAATATATCTTTAAAAACAATGAAAGAATTTTTCTACTCAAAGGTTCCGGATTTTACTTTATTCTGTACTAGATACCCGCCCCGGTTTCGCTCGAACCCAAAATTTGTTTAACTCTTAAACTGTTCGACACATTTTAGTAAAAACACCTTCGCTAATAATACATTATTTTAGAAAGAATTTTTTTACCATAAAAATGTTACAATGAACATATAAAATAAACATATGTCGGGGACAATTTTTTATAATTTTAAAAGAAAACAATCCCATCATACATATTTTTGCGTAACTTTAACCGTTTACGTAGTGCACTCAGCGGAAGCGGAAGCACTCAAAATTAATATTTATACCACGTTTTTCATAGCTGCTCCGCTCCTATTGGTCGTAGCGTGATGTTATATACCTATGAGCCGGGTAAAATATATGCTTCTAATAGCGAAAGAATTTTTCAAATCGTAGCAGCATAACCGGAGATTACCTCGATCAAACGTACACATACAAACTTTGTGCACCCCCTACGACCTGTTAACTGTTTGTGGGGTTGTAAGAAAGAATCTCTGGATCAATTGAAACAATTACGACAAATAATAATTTTGATGGTCCTTTTATCGAAGAAAACTATAAGGTAACATGAGGCTATGACCAATAGGATGGACGAGCTGCAATGAAAAATGTAGCGAAAACGGGGCAAATGTGACTAAGAAGACAGCTAGCATTATCACACTGAGAATATATAGATAGAACTCAATTTATACTAAGTAGTAGTGTAGACGCACCCTTATAACTTACCACTACTCTCGTACCCCCAATCACATACGTCGAAGTCACCCTCCATTGATTGTGGAAGTTAAATCGAATGGCCTGAAACTCACCGAAGGGGATGACTTATAAATTTCCCCGCCCTATTCCTTCTTTTGCTTAGGTAGTAACTTTCCATCTTGTTCCAATCAAGTAATTTTCTAAAAATAAACTTTATTTTTATCCAATTCTCTAAGTGAGATCGATAATATTTATTGTATGTTTATTACTTGGAATGGCAAACAAGCTAATGGTCCTAGATTTTATTTGGAGTACTCTAATGTTGTTGGCCGCAGCTCACCTTTACAGCTTCATTACGGTTGGTAGCGAGTGCAGATGGCACTCCAAACGCGCGGAAAGATTTGTAAAGCAGCTGAAGGCTAACTCCCGCCTATCGTATACGACTTCAGTCTGAGGTCACCGCTAGGGGTCGAACCTTTGCTCAGGCCGTCGTGATTCCGATTCCCGTTTGAATTGGACGGGGGATCGCTCGGACGGAGCGGTCTTTGAACAATTAGGTACTGTGATTTTAACAGCCGCTATAGAGGGTTTCAATTGTACTCACATTTATTAGTGATGACACTGGATATTACGTTTTTTTTTTAATCCATAAACATGATAAACAGAAACAATATAATACAAAACATCTTAATAGCGTCATTTTTTCTATTTATTTATTTCTGCAGACAGCGGTCCGACCTTTGTTATTTTCTTATATACATATTATTATTTTTTAACATTCTATGGTTATTCTGCACAATACATATATTATTGATTCATTAAAACTTGATAATTTTGACCTGTTTAACATAATTATGTTTAATGTAATAGACCAAATAGGTTTAATTTATATAATGAATACTAACACAACAATAAATGCAAAATCAAATTAATGTCAAATAATAATTAAAAAATAAAACTAAATTACCAAACTCAAAACATAATGGCGCCATTTACGCACGCTACTATAATGTACTGACGCGGACTATAGTTTTAGAATTTTAAGAGCCCTTTGGAAAATCAGCACAACTTACTTAAGACACCTGTCCTAATATCTAATAACGATATAAAACGTTTATTTCCTACAATTTACCGTTCTATTAATTAGTTTTAAAACAGTAATTCGAATGATATTATCTACGTGACCGCCGCCATTTTAATTGCCAAAGCGCTGGTACTCTGGAAGCCACATGTGACGTCACGAATTCACTATGAAGATAATTACTTTAATTATAATTAACCATATCTCAAAGTGGATAAAAGCATTTTGACCACGTATATGATCAAATTAAATATTTGAAATTACATTAGCGACATATTTAGACATTAAACCTTTATTCATAAGTTAATCTAGTAATTTACCATAAAATTTACAATATTATTCTGTGTTGCTGCTCAATATAGTCTACAATTATCTATTACTCTGTATGTCTCTGGTTAAAACTGTCCAATAAAAATGCACCTTGAATACAAAATATTTTTGTCTATAAAATTGATTTTTAAAATTTTCAATAGACCCTGGCATAATATCATTTGTAAATAAACTCGATTGCTATTAATAATAAAGAATAATATACTAATTACTGCGACACGTTCGAAATATAAAAGTGCAGTCTCTGAAATACAAAATATTTAATAAAATATAAAATTTATTTTTAAAGTTTTGCATTTCATACTGGCCAAATGTTGAAAATATCCTCTACGTATATTCGATTGCTATTAATAAAAAGTAATATTATTTTTAATCATTGCGACACGTTCGAAATACAAAATATTTAATGTAATCTATAAAATATATTTTTATATTCCAGCATTTGACACTGGCATGTCCTCTGTACATAAAGTCGATTGATATTAATAAAAAAGAAAAATATTTTTTTCGTTAATCTGTAATTATATAAGGCAACAGAATAAAGCTTTAATTTTATCGGAAGGACTTGATTTATATCCTTTATATTTACCACAAGCACAAAACGGAACGCTCTCTTATGACCCGTATGATTACGAGCGGAATATATGGTCCGCGGTTATAATTAAATATCACCCTTATTACGACTTAATGGTTTTCCGCTTGAAGCGTTTCATTATTTCATTTTTATCGCATTCTCATAATTCCTCTCGTTACATTCTCTAAAGAGCTTTGAAAAACAAATACACCTTTGTTCTAAAACTAATAACCCGCTCCGGATTTGCCCGTTTGCCTATAACTCTTCTATATATTACGATATAGCTTATGTCACTTTGATATAATGTACCTTTAAACAGAGAAACTTTTTTTTTAAAGTGCAACTACTACACTACATGGAAATCACTACTCTTTTTCATTTTTTAATGTGCGGATAGTGGAATAGTGCACCCGCCTGCGCTAACGGTACGAGTAAGATATTTTTAGATATCTTTTAGACTATAGGTCAAATATCGTCCATATTACTCTCTGACAATACATCAAATCCATTAGAATAAAAAATCAAATCATAACTCTTTATAATATTAGTTTAGAGAATATTTCATCCCGGATCTGTGAGCTCGACACAGCACGTGCGGCGATTATTCATTTTATTCCACGGACAAGACAAAGGGGCTAAGCCCATACAGCTTATCTGATTTTGTAATACTTTTTCAATACTGTGTTCGTAATACCCAAGTTAAGTCAATGGCTTTATAGTAAAATCTATCTTTAATCAATAAATAAATAATTTGAAGTCAAGGAAAGGATTTAGTTGGTAATATTGGCGACCTCGGTGATTTATTGGTTTAGCACACTGGCCTACTTCCGGTAGTCGCGAGTTCGATTCCTCGCACGGTATAAACATTTATATTCATAAGTATCAATATTTGTATCGGTCTTGGTATTTTTTAAGTAGATATATGTATTTACAAAAAATATAAGACAGTAAAATACTAATATTTATTTATTTGCTTTATTTACTACATTTTCACAAAGATCATCAAAAATATTTAAATTTTTGGCTGAGTTTTGTGGGTTACAAAATTTCATATATTTCTATTTTATTATTGCGGATATTTTTATGGTTTCATTAATACTATCATTTTCCGCTTGGTTATCATTTACAAGTTATTTTATATATTTATTATATATTTTTTTCATATTTTATAATGTATAACATGTTTATTTAACATGTATAAACCAATTCCACATTGACATTTGTATCAACCTGTCTACGAAACTTATAAATATGAAAACCTTAAACAGACATGGCTGTATGGGCACAGTTCCCTTTGCCTTTTCGACAGATAAACAGAACATAAAAAAAAAACTATCTACAGATCAGATGGAAAATTTAAAATTTGAATATAGAATTCTAGGAAATTGCAATAACTCCCGCGCCTTTTTTTACCAGAATATGCTCATTATCGTCATGTAAGTTAGGGTCACTAGCAAAATATTTTTCCTATGAAACTGTAATACGAATATTATATACCACTACATCTTGTAGGTTTTTTTCCTCATATATAATATACATTTATTTATCATAGTTGTTAACATTACACACGTATACATACATATACATACACGCAGCCACTCCAACATAGTAAAATAATAAGGAATATTTGCTAAAAATAACTTCGCTCAGCATATTGCTGCAATGGAAACTACAGCGCTGACTTTCAGCGGAGGCTTTAAGGTAAATAATATCATAATTTTAAACACACCTAAATTAAATTAAAACGATTTTTTGTATGTCAGTGTCATAAAACGTGGTGTTAATTACTTCATGGTACCTAACAAGCTTGGAAAAATTTAAATTTGAAAATGAAATTCTAGGAATATTGCATTGCTTCCCGCGCTCTTTTTCGCACGAGTGTACTCATGACCGTTACTCGCACGACTTCACAGTTCGCGCCTCCTCGCTCAGCTAAAAGTACGACTCGAAGAGACAAAAGGTTTTCTATTTACAGAAAAAAAAGTCATATTTTCGTCAATACTCTTTGTTTAATTTGTTCAACTCTGACACCTATGTACTAAGAAAAAATATTACAAAATTGTAACCTTACAACAATTCTCCAAGATTGAGTAAACAGTAACATTGTCTACTGTCGACTTTGTGATGAATAATACACTTCTTAATGGATTTATATTATTTTATTTAATTCCGCTACAATTAGCATCTGTGAGATCAGATATTCAGTACGGAAACTTGACTACCGTTGCGAGTTCTGTAATGATCAAATTCCGACCGTTATTGAATCTACACCATCATTGAATAGAGTTCAGATATAGCTTGAAAACCTAGTGTTGGCTGTTCGGCGACGAAACCGCGACTAAACAAAATAACATAAATCCATTATTAAGTAGTGAAATGGACTTCCGCAAAATAACACCTAATTACATTAAATAAATACTACACTTGATATGCCAACATTTAGCTGGGTATATTTGAATTCAATATGAAATAACTGCCGTCTCTCCACTGCTCTTTAACTAATGAAAATGGTATGGTGCACCCGCCTACGATAACGGTATACGCTTGTGGGGCACCAGTGGAAGTTGATAGAATGATGAAGTTCGATATCGTTCACGAGCTGCCAACCACAAACAGTTCCGTGAGTGAAGGTCACTTGAAGGTCCTGATATTACTTGAAGGGTACAGATTACTAGCAATGGAAGCACTAGTCCCGATTAATTACAATCCCGCCCATTTCGCCTCTCTAATTAATTTGGTTTGTTATCAGTGTTTCCAACACCGAAAAGTTAATCATAAATATTAAATATACATGTAATACGCACAAAGTTTTATAATACTTGTAGCAGAAATTCATAGAAAAAATATTTTAAATTCACAGCAAAAATTAAATCAATATTCCAAATTCAAAGTCTTAAACTTAAATAATTTTACATCGATTACTAATTACCTAAAAATAATTTATTTATTGGTGCATCACAAGCGTAGTTCTTATTTTACATTATTAATATTTTTTTAGTATTATATTGAGGTACTATTTAATTCCAATTATTTTAAATTATTTATAGAAAAAAAATGTACTAGACAACAGATTAAATAAAACATTCCGTTCGTAATTTATTTATATTTATATGGTATTTTTAAAAATAATACTGGTGGTAACATACTTCATAATATGCATTAATTTATAAGAATTAAAAAAAAATATTTATTGTTCTCTTTTTAAAATACAAACAACATTATATGGACAGATTTAAATATTTCTATATTTTCCGTATTAATTCTTTTAAATTAATGCATATTCAATTCTATACAAACAACATTCAAAATATCAAATTTCAATCCATCTAATTCACATATCCATTAATAATATAACAATGAAACGAATACTAACATTATAAGCAAAAAATAAATCCAGACAGATTTCGTTGCGGGCACATTTGAGATAAAATTACAGCATTTATTAGAGAATGTATGAGAAAAATGCGTAATTCTCTCGTATGCAAAGCGTAATCAAATTACTCGAAAATTGAGATATTCTAGAAGACATCTCACCTTATACTTCTTTATATGACACAGACAAGGTTAAAATGTTAGTACTATATATAGAAATGGATAACTTGAAAAAATAAAACATCCATATATGTAAATAGAAAGATTTTTGACATAAAATGTAATCTATGATCGTCCTCGTCATACAATCTAACTTCGTATTAATTGTCATTAAGATTTATTCAGCTGTTTAACAATAAAATGGTAAGAAACAGAGAGACACGATTTCTTTGTTTTTTCGGGTTACTCTATTGCTGTTAGCCACAGCTGGCCTTTGCAGTTTCACCGGATGATAGGGGGCGAGTGCAGATGGCACTCCAAACCTGCGGAAAAACTTAGAGAGAGGCTGTAGGCCAACTCCTGCCTGACGGATACGACTTTAATTTTTAATTTTTTTTTTCGTAAATTCGATCCCCGTTTAAATTGGACGGGGGCTCGATCGGAGGGTCCCATCCGACACGAGACATCGACAGACACGATTTCGAATTTCGTACACACTTACTCCATACTGGTATTACCAGTATGGAGTAAGTGTGTACTAATTTTTCTTTTGTTTTAGAACAAAAAAAAATAAAAATTACAGTTTTGAGAAATTAATAAAGAAAAGATTAAAGTATATTGCGTATTCTTATACAATACAAGTAGAACTGCGGGCTGATCACCTGTAAACCCTTTCGCCGAATACTTTAAAACGGCACTGGTTATAAGAGCCAAGTGGTTAACTAACCTAGGGATCATCAGTTCGAATTTGGCCAACACCAAATAACACGTAAATTGCTAATCGTATATCTGACTGGTTCAATGGTTTTGTTAACAAATCTAGTACCAGTAACAAATCTAATTAATACAATATGAAGGACCGCCTCCTGTCATGTTACACTGAAATACAAATACCAAACACACGTGTGAATGTCAGTGTTTATTTGACGGCCTTGGTTATCTACCGGTTTAGCACACCGTTTACTTCCGTAAATCACGCGTTCAATTCCTCGGTATATCATTTATTATTAATTTGAAGACAAACACAGTAAATAGTTGTTTATTTTTAAACATTGTTTCTCAAAAAGCACAATCTTGAACTGGCATTTGAAAAAGATACAAAGTATTAAGTAGTTATATAAAATAATAACAAATTAAATAATCATAATCATTATTATAATTAATATCAATGTCAACAATAGGAAATTATATTATTTCTTTAATGACATGAATTCACTAATGTCATACAAATGTTTTTTTTTGTACGTAAAGTGAATTAAATCGTCATGAAACAATCTAAAACTAAACAATTAAGTTAGATTGTTTAGTTTTAGATTGTTTCATGATGACCTCGGTGGTCTAGCGGTCAAGCACACCACTTTACTACCGATGGTCGCGGGTTCGATTCCTCGCACGGTACAAACATTTGTATTCATGAGTATGATTGTTTGTATCGGTCTGAGTGCTCCATATATATTATGTATGTATTTATATCAGTTGTCTAGTAATCATAACATAACTCTACTTGATGGCGCTGTACCAATTGTCCAGGGGTATTCTTAATATTATATAATCTTATAACACTTGTGTGTACGTACCTATTACTAGGTCAAAAAGAAATTGACATAATTCTAGAAGCCAGCCAGCTATTGTGTGCTCCCGTAAGACAAGAGGCCACTACAGCGCCTCTATAAACTGCCACTCGCCAAACTTTATGTCTAAAACGACCACTAACGTGATTCATAATAGTAAGAAAGATCGTACGTACAGATTGAACAGACAATATTTTAAATTTATGTCAAAATATATATAAAAAGTCTTAATATTACCATCCAATATGAAAAACAATATAGTGGCCGCCCAATAGTCTAAATTCTACCGTAATTAATTTAAATTATGATGTATTATGGTTTGAACATTATTAAGGTTTTATTGTCAAAAACTATACTTCTATACATGGGTCTGTTAAATACATGATATTTTTTTTATAGCAAAGGGGACAAAAGCTTGTAGCTCACCTGATGGTAAGTGATTACCGCCGCCCATGAGCACCCGCCGCACCAGGAGAATTGCAAGTGCGTTGTCGGCCTCAAAATCGTATAAGTTCGGAAGGTGTTTCACAATAGATAATGTGGTTGTGTCTGGCACGGTAGAGTACCGCCATTTAACCAAATGATCAGGATGGTTATCCTAATTTATTTACGCTTATACGCCATCTACTGTATTTTTATAAATATTCTGGTTCCAATGAATGTCTGTAAGAAATTGCATTAGTTATGGAACCGTATATTTTCATTTTTAATGTTTTAATTTTGTTCATGTCCATTCTGTGTTGTGCAAGTGTTATAATTAAAATAAAAAAATGGTATTTTTCTTGCGGGCCATACCAGAAGATGGTATCACTCCAAACAATTTCTCAAAATATATTATATATGCGGCAGAATGCACATACTAGGTATCAGGAAGCGCCATGGTAAGTGGCCATTTTAGCGTCACCGGATCCAATTCAAACAGGCGTTTTTCAGCTGCCATATTACACTCGTCCATTAAGTTCGCCCGCATCGCAGACGGGTCCCGTACGTTAGTTTTTGCAGCTCGCCTATCCCTATAAATCTTTGTAAGTGGCTCGTTAGTACGTCCAGTCAATTCCCGTCAAGTTTTCAGTAGAGATTTTTTATTGTGCCTTCACTTAATTTATTGGGAGGGATTGTATACGTGTACGCTGGTTAAAACAAAATGGCTGCTTGTCTAACTCATTTGCAATTTACATAGAAACTAGCTGATCCTACCTAATGCCATCTGCGTCACATTTTCACTGTTCTTCTCAACTTATTACGTAGTGTGGGTAATAATAAATGGACAAGCTAATTCTAAAATATTTTTCAAAATCGGATCAATAGTACTAGCCTACCCTGAAAAGATCCAAAGTAACAAATTTTATTAAAGAAGTTTATATTATTACAGAACAAGAGAATCTCTTTTGAAGAAAAGAGCGTCGTAGCATTTACTGCTCCGAAATTTCTTGCTCATTCCTCTTGTGATGAGTCTGCATTCTGAATGAGTAAAATAAAATAAAAAAATATGACTATTCAAAATTGCTTATATTAAGATTATTTATATTCTTTATTAAATTGTTTTCAAAAACATTTATCACTTATGTGGTTTGCTCAGTGTAAAATTATAATTCTCAATATTTGTTAACAGTATAAGCACGTACCATATACCTAATATAAAATACTTAATAACACAGACTCAGCAAACAAGGGACTTCGCAATTTAACATCATAAAATAATTACCTGATAGGAAGGCAGTAAAACAACTGCTTTCGAGAAACTCTGCCCGCTATGTAAATATAATTATTTAACCGGCAAAACGAATGGCCCCAGAAATTTATCGTGTTTCCGTTGCGAACCAATTTTAATGGTTGTTTGTATACGAGATATTGCTTCTCCTCTGTTTTACAGCCGACTTCGAAATAGGCCCGGCTATTTCAATTGAACTGTGTTTTAGTGCATATCTTTAGTGCATTTCCAGCTATACACCGATAGCCATATATAGTTTAGTAGTCTTTATTCCCATATAAACGCGGATCGAAATTACGACATTCTGAGATGAGATTCGAAGCCGGTCTATAGTCGTATGCATCAAGCTGGAATTCCATAAAAAACGGTCCGTTCAACAGCTCCATAAGTCCTTCCGCAAAGTGTCCTCTGCAGTCGTCCACTATTATTCGGCGAAGCTGTAAACGCCAGCTGCGGTAAACAGCATTAGAATGGTTCGAAAAAAAAATTACACCTTCATAAATCAGTATCTGTAATGTAATTCAAAAGAGTAATAACACGACTAGACTTTATACTAAGTTATCTAAGTACGTGCGTCAGTGTATACTGTAGACTGACGTACTATTACGTCAGTCTACTCAGTCTAACCTGTAGCTGCCTAAAGCAAACTGCTTGCTTTATAAGCTGTTCTTCGGTTGTAGGGTAACGATTAGGCACTGAAATTACAGTAAAGTATATGCAAGAGTCCTCTAGAAAGGCAACACATGAGTATAAACAAAAATATTTAAAATTAAACTAGTTTTAAAAATGTAAAAATATTTTTTTTTATTATCCCTTGGTGACATTACTGCTAAACAAATTGTCATGATATTACATCATAATTAACATCAGAAATATATATAATATACAAAATAGAGTCGTATTGTGAACTTCGTTTTTTGATGTCGGGTAAAAAACTCATCCCCCTGCGGCATGTAGTATGTAGACACCCTATTCAATGGATTAGCAAAATTACGCCGTTTGTGGGGAATTTCATTACTCATTCCCGCCAGTGGGGATCCATCTGACATTCCTTTCGCATCTCACATACCTAAGATATTTTCGAGACAAATATGCCACAAATAGGGTTGAATTTTCGATGAGCTCTTCATTAATAATTTAACGGGCGGGTTCATGGGATTGTTGCATAAATAGGACATAGAACGATGCTCGTGTTGCCAGATGTTGTTTTTATACGAATATTCCACTTTTTTTAAAAGAATTTATTGCGCGGACCTCTGGCTCCTACTAGACTATTAAACGCGAATGCTTTGTTCATAATGTACAGCCTTTACACGCGGCTTCGCTTGCATACATCTATATCATCCCTATTACCTTACTTCACCCCATTTTTAAAATATATAGTTTGTAAAAGACAAATGTTATATATTAATAGTTCGGCAAAGTTGGAATGAAAAAGTTTCATACAAAATAACTCCTCCCTCACTTCACAGCCTAGGACCGTCACCAGTGGATTTTTTAAAGTAATTTAATGGTAACTAAGGTATGTAAGTGGCAACCATTGCCTGTGTGCATAAACTTCAATGGTAATATTCCCAATACGCCACCAAGAGGACATCGTCGACTATATCCAGACCAAGAGTAACCCGAACCTAAGCGTGAACCGTTAGCGCAAGTTGGTGCATTAATCCATTATCATCCAAAAAAAACATAGACATTTATAATCTTGGTATAAACAAAAATTAAAAATGCTACTGTTCTATTTACCATACGGTCGAATAATTATTTTCTTGTTCCATTTTTTTCTAATATTCTACTTGTTAAGGATTTTATTGCGTCCTTCTGTTTTGTGCTAATAATAGCACAGTTCTTTTGTTTATGTACCTTGTACATTATACGAGTATAAACTCGTATAATGCATCATCAGGGCATTGCAAACTTTTGTACAAAAGATTACAAATCGTAATTGAATTAAAAACTGTACATATATGTGTATACTTCTATTTATTCATAATAAAATATTTCTCACAACTGACCACTTTTATATTTGCGATATTGTCAGTAATAAAAAATTATATAGTATTATATAGTATGGTGTTGTACATATTACATACGTACAAAAATAAAAAACAAATACATCAGCATTCATCATCATTCAGCATCACTAGCTTTTTAGATATATAACAATTTGCTCACAGGTAAGGTTAATATTAGTTTTATGGTTGATAGTAATTATTATAGTTTTAGAGTACAATGAGACTGACATGTATTTTTAGATAGTACAAAAGTAAATTTTAAAAGAAAAAAAAAATCATTAACTTCTAAATGAACTTCAAGATAATATCCAAATAAACGAAATAATAATTAGTAAATTTGGGAGAAACTTGTACTAAAAATAAAAAGAAGAATACAAACTTTGTTGCGTTAAAGTACTTAATTTTGAACAGGAAGTGTAAACAACCAACATCTAAAAAGGTAAGTTTAAATGGACTTCTGAATAACGAGGTAAAAGGGTTAGAACTCTTGTATCAATAATCCGTTCCCGTGTTAAATAATAGGCCAATGTTACCAAAAGTCTCTTTATAAAGCTGTCGTGTTTATTTCCAAAACTCGATCATAGATATATAAACGAATGTGGCGACATGAAGCTGTACCTTAGACTCTGTGTTTTCATTATTTCGTGAACCTTGTGACCCTTTTGACTAATCCTGTATCTATCCGCATAGGTACAGGAAATGGTATTATAACCTGCAAGGATATGAAAATACTGATGGTAAGCAACAACTTTTGTTCTACAACTTACCCTGAAACTATATGATTTTAAAGAGATAAATGCGTTCAAAGTTCTTTATAAAAATACAATATCAACAAAAGATCAACCCTAACATCAGCTGTCGGGGCAAGTGATTTTTTTTGTGGATGATAATGGAATGTTGCACCCGCCTGCGCTAACGGTTTACGCTGGCGGGGCACAAGTGGAGGATGATAAGATGAGCATGAGGTCAGGTCAGTTAAGCCCATCGTGACAAATTCACCAGGAATTTAACACGATGGTTTCCAGGGGGAACCGCGTGGAGGTCGACCTGACATGGTACATTGCTAACAATCCCCTTCCCCCTGGGGGAAGTGATTTACTATATTAGGTCGACCTCCACGCGGTCCCCCTTGGAAACTATCGTGCTTAATTTCTGGTGAATTCATCACGATCGATGGGCTAACTGGCATAATTTCATGCTCATCCTATCATCGTCCACCGGTGCCCTGCCAGCGTATACCCTTAGCGCAATCGGTAGCTGTTTCTTTTGTTATCAAAAATCTTCTTGTATCAAGAACGTCGGCTATTTTTGATTGAATATCAAAGAATGAGGTTGGCTTTTCTTTATAATAAATTTTACAAGTTGATTTTTGTATGATATATATAAAGTAATTTCAAAGATTAGTAAGAGCAAACAAACAGACAAACAATATGTTTTATTTCATCTATGTAAGTACCGTATACTTTAATATGCATTTGTTAAAAAGCGGTTAATTAGAAATTTCTGATATTTCATTTTTATATATTTGTATACATTGTAAATGTATTCATTTAATCGAACCGAAATCGAATGTGCTATAATATGACAACGAAGTTGAGTATTCAACAACTACTCAATATCGTCAACGATGTTTTTTAAGTTTATTATGAATCTACTAATTAATAAAGTAGTGAAAGTAGTGTCCTATCCAGCACATATAAAAAGGGTGGCTGTAGCACCAGGACAAACTGGGGAATGCGTAATGAAATACCCTGGTAGAAAGGAATGTCAAATGAAAACAAACCAAAGGACGATGTTACACTGAAATATTAATGTTTATTTTCCTGAACAAACTTGCAAACTGATACCGTATTTAGGGTGCACCCCCATACACGCGTAGTGAGGCTACGACGCAAGTACTTCAATTTGTATTATTTGTAACAGTCATGTTCATTTGGATACTCATATTTTTATAACAATCTTATTAATTTTATTATTTTTTATTATAATCTTATATATAAAATTCTCATGTCACCAGTTACCATATTCCACCGAAATGGCTTGGCCGATTTGTATGAAATTTTATATGCATATTCAGTAGGTCTCAGAATCATCCACTATCTATTTTTCATACCCTTGTGGTAAGGGTTGTCCACACCTAAGATGGGCGTAACTTTCTCTAAATCTCTAAAAATTACTTATACATTTTAATTAATATATATTATCGTATCTTTTCTCATTCCCCTTAGATTTGTTCAGCAGTTAAATATCCCCATTTCCATCAACATTCAATGAAATTAAATAAATATTCTCACATACCGTAATCATACAACGCTAAACAGTAATTCGGCGAAGTGAAAAAGCATCTTACGCAACAACGCGATTTTCTTTATACATTTTCCTTATGAGTAACGCCGTCATATGTCACCCAAATGGTATTACTTATACAGAATTTATATATAAAATAAATACAGAAAAATATCGAAATCAAAAATCCATAACCGTATATTCGTATAGCCATATATTTCACCGAACTAGATTTCTACAACGTTGTTAGCTATTTTTTGGAACTATTCTAATGCTGTTAGCCGCAGCTGGCCTTTATAGCTTCACCGAACGAGTGCAGATAGCACTCCAAACACGTAGAAGGACTTATGGTATAGTGCGGTTGAAGGTTAACTCCTGCCTGACGGTTACTTGGTTTGATACGGAATTTGAGTCTGAAGGCACCGCTAGATGTTTGAACTTCATCAGGATCAGGATCAGGTCAGGATTTTCATTTGAATTGGATGACGAACTGAGATTAGACGGCACGAACACACTAAAAAATAGACAAAAATTCTAACAAGCAATAAATGTATTACATTAATAATGTATCCAAATAATAGTTTTTCTCACATTACTTTTATGTACAGCTATCAAATTAAATCAAAAATAATTTATTCATGTATAACTTTTGCCGCTTATGACCGTAATTAATATTGTATTCATATTTTTTTACGTACCTTACATACCGTCCAATATTGTATACAGATTCAATTACGAAGAACTAGCAAGAAATTCAACTCAATTTCTTTTTTCAATCTATGTATTACAATGATCAATATATTACTATTCAAAGAATAGACGCGTCTAGGCAGCAGACTCTAAAAAAGGGCGAGCACAATAAATCTATACAGGTCGCAGTGCTACAGGTCTCGAGCATCGAGTAAACTAGAGTTGGCTGTCGACCTATGTTCCCAGGACATGTCCTAGTTGTTGTGTACTGAAACGTCTTTAATTTTTTAAACAGTGTCCTAGTTTTTAAGTTAATTAACAAAAATATATAAAAATAATTTTAATTTTTTTTACTGCGTTTTCAAACGGGATAGTCCTGTTATAACCAACTTCAAATCCTAGTTTTTTTTAATTTGGAGCAATCGTAGAGTAAACTCAAACCCCTTATAAACGACAAGTGTATAGAACAAACCGAACGAAACTGCAAACGTGTGCTCAAGTAAAATTGAAATTATGTACACTAACAGTGCAGGCGGGCTACAATTTATTTATTATACCCTACACTCCCGTATGTAGTTAAGCCGACCTCTAATTAGTCACTAGTTAATAGGCCAACACGGCCGCCAATTTATATTTGAGTCGATTCACTGAAATTGCTGCACACATTAGGGGCATTATTCAACTAAACAGGGAAACGTAAGTTAGTTTCTCCAGGCACTGGCATGTTTCATCTTTGGATACTACTCGATGGTCTAATGGTAAAGCTGTGTACTTTCATTCATATGGTCGTAGATTCGATTCCTCTCACAATGCAAACATTTGTATCCATGAGTTTATTGTTTGTATTAGTTTGAGTATCATACATTAACAATAATAATACTATCATCGGAAGTAAGGCGATATGCTAGACCACTGAGGTTGTCGAGTAGTATTCAAAGATGTAAATAAGTAATACTAAATTTCTTTATTTACATCTCTATTAGTTACATTATATTTACAAAAAAATATTACAGTACTCCTATTAGTTGTATAATACTCATAACACAAGCTCTGCTTTGCTTGGGTCTAGATGGCGCTGTCTAAATTGTCCTGCGTCATTATTGTTATAATGCAAAAACGTAGGTCATGCTGAAAGAAGCCAGTGATCAAAGTATCAACGTCCCGTCTAGCTAGCACATCGCCTTACTTCCGATTATAATATAAACGTATTATAACAACAATAACCAATAACAACTTAGACAGCGCCATAAATATAATCTCATTTTAGAGATAAGCTCGCCCTTGTACATTACATTTCGTCGATTAAATAGAAAAATGACATTTTTCAAAATTAGAAGCTAGAATTGCCTCCTTTTATATAAGTCAATTAAATTAACAAGGCCATCTTAATGATTATCTAAATACTTTTAAAATGATATATCTATCTTCTATATTCTATGATATATCTTCTGTGTAAATTTAAAACTTTAAAGGGAAATTAATTTAAATAAATTTAAATATTTTAAATGCTTGTCTAGTAGACAAGACAAAAACGTTCCTTTTTGAATACTGTCATTTTACTATTTAACCGACAATTTATTGTGTTACTGTTTTTATTTCCTATGTGTATAATAAAGAATAAAGAATAAAGCATAAATATAAAGTTAGTTGATTCTCCAATCACTGGCTCCTTTCAGCATGACCTAGTTTTCGACACCGTTACCAGAAGAAAACTCAGTACAAAGTTATATACGTGGATACCTGTGTGTCACCAAATTGTGACGCTAAGTAGCTTATTTCGCAAGTGAAGGGTTGAGATATGGTCGTGAAATTAGAGGGTGAGTCCTCAGAAATGTCAACGCATAACGGGTACCAGAAAGCCACAATGTACGTATTCTCAGTTGCTTTACATAGGCGTCGTTATTATTTTTTAGGGTATTATAGTCTATTATAATGTTACTATTATAATGTTACCACCTACAGTGGGGTTGTGTAAACAAATCAGTATTGCAGTTATAGACTTGCGATACCGATTTGTTTAATCGGAAACTTTCATTTTAAAATATTAGTCTTAAATCTTTAATAATGTTTCCACAACAGATTTTTATATATAAAAATGGGTAATTAAATTTTTTCTTCGAATAGTGCCACAATCCTATTTAAAAAATGCACAAAATTGTAAATGTTAAATTTGTCTCCGGGATTAAAAAACAGAATATATAGGATTAGGGGTAAAATTAACAACAGCCAGGTGTTGAGTTGTCTGATGTATGAAGTCGTCATCCACCGCAACTGCTGGCTGTGCCGCGCGGGGCCACACACTTACTCAGCAACACACCGGTCACAAGCGCACTGCGTATATTAAACCATACAGCTGAGCAAATAGATCTGTTTTTTTGTTGTTTGAATGAATTCACGAAGATCGCTTTATGTATTACAAGCTACACTTAATTAATAAATAATATTTGCTACACTATTGGATTAGGCTAAAACCTATAAAAATAGTGTGGTAAAATAAAAAAAATATTTGCCATCATGTGGATTGCACGTAAAATCTAAAATAGATATTCTATCTTTCAATAGTGATAGATAAATAATATATAGTGATATATAGATAATAGCTTAGTGGTGTTGGCGCAAAATGTTAGGAATTTAATGGACGGGACGCCGTGCTAATGCGTCTATATTGGGACTGGGTTACAGAACTCATTTCTCTACTGTGTGCTTCCAGCGTCTGCTAACTTTGTACGGCCACGTGGCCCATAGGAAACCAGATAATTTGGAAAAATGTATAATGGTAGGTCATATGGAAGTAAGAAGTGGTAGAGATAGGGCACCTGCACGATGGACTGATTCCGTTCTATATACAGTCAAGCGAAATATACAGTCGGCAGTCCAATTGACACAGGATATATATGCCTGGAGAGCCTGAGATGCCATTCTTGGTGGTCACGACCCTTAGCATTTAGAAATCGATAAAGAAGAAGAATGTGGATCATCTGCTAGTTTGCCATTCGAATTCTATAATAAAAAAAAACGCTATAATAAATTCTAAAGTAATAATAATATCCTTGAACAATTCACACAGTGCCATCCAATCCCAAGTTAATCAGAGTTTATGGTATATGTGCTAGACAAGTGATTATAATTAGATACTTTTTTTATGAATACATACATAATATACATAGAAAACTCCCAGACCATTACAAACAATCATACTCATGAATACAAATGTTTGTAACGTACGACACAGAAATACAAATAATAATGTTTATTCAAATAAACTTAACATAAGCACTTTTGAATAGTCATATTTTTTTATTCTACCACACATTCTTAACGCAGACTCATCACAAGAAAAACGAACAATAAACTTGCGTGTTGCTAAATTAAATAAATGGTAGCGAGGAATCGAACCCGTAACCGTCGGAAACTGTGTACTAAACCGCTAGACCACCGAGGCCGTCAAATATAGGAATATTCATGGACAAGGTACTAGATATTCGTGATAATTTATCAATGTCGACACTATGTACACAATGATTCCTTCACTCGTATATAAATAATGGATCATTTGATTTATTATGAAAGTAAATGTTTCACGATTAATGTGTGCCTTCTATAAATGCTACTCGTATCTATTGTATGTAGGTTCTCTAACTCTAACTGACATTTATTGATTTATTTCTGAATACATTCAATATTGCAATACATTTTTTAATGGAGGATAATGGAATGGTGCACCCGCATGCGCTAGCGGTATACGCTGGCGAGATAAGATGAGAATGAGGTCAGGTCAGTTAGCCCATCGTAAAGAAATCACTTGGTTTCCACAGGAAACCTCGTGGAGGTCGACTTGACATGGTACATTGCTAGCAATGGCGTCCCAGTCCCCATAAAGTAAAGTCCCCAGTCTGTAAAGTTTTTATATTGATTTTCTTGTATTTTTATGCATAATTTAAAAAAATACATTCTTTATCTACGCATATTTTTAATTGCTTTAATTTCTTTTATGAATAATTTTAAAACATTCAAATTTCGCACTCCTCTATAAACTATAACTGTGCAAAAGTTTTATATTCCTCTATCCGCGCAATTCATAAAAAGGGGCACAAAATTTTTACTTCATGTATTAATAAATGACAATTATAAAAAAAAACAACAAGTAACTACTCAAAAGAGCTCACTAAAACTATTCCCACTAACCTACCATATGAAAAACATTTTTTGAGCCAGTCGCAATAAACTAGTGATGTAATATGTCTCTGTCGGTGCCCCTGTTTGCTTATCATTGTGACAAGTTGCTGGCAACACAGTCAACATACTAAAGCAATTTTGAGAAGTCAGTAAAACACACGACAAATCGCCGGGCGAGCTACGCCTCTAACGCCTCATTTACACTATGAAAGACATCATTATACAAGTTTCGTCGTGTAAATTAATTCCACGAAACTACATTTCTAAATGTAAATTCTCAACGGTGAAATCTGTGATATCTTATGAAGTTAAAGCCCTTCAGATTTCGTGTTTTTAATTTGTTATGTTTTTTAATGTTATGTTGTTTCTACGCTAACGGCTTACGCTGGCACCAGGGTGGTAAGATAAGCATGGGGTCAGATCAGCTACCACATCCTGATAAATTCACCAGGAATTTATCAGGATGGTTTCATGGTACATTGCTAGCAATGGGGTGATCAGTCCACATTACTAATAATCCCTTTCTATACCATTTACAAAATTTGTTAATTTATTTTATTTATTTAAATCGTACAATTTTATGGCCCATATAGTATATACAATCAGACTAACATACATATAAAGTAATAACAATAATAATTGTTTTTAATAATAATAATACAATTTGTTTTTTTTATTAATTATATACTATGATAAACTAGTTTACACGTGATCATAGCGTCATTTACTAATTATACTTATATATTAATTTTATTATTATATAATTATTAGTGTTTATATTAAAAACACTAAAGGAAGGTTTACACAAGGAAATAGCATATGAAGACATAAATTTTGAAAGTAGTTTTACTTATAAAATTGTATTTATACCAATGCCTACTGTCGTAATGTGAATGAGGCTTAACGGCCCGCGTCCCAGTGACAAACTATTTCATTTGTCTAGTTTATAACTCGTAAAGGTGGGGTATGTCGCAATATTATTTGTTTCATGATATTTATCAATTTATTGATTCCTGGGTGTTACATAGACGACTTGTAAAATGTGTACTTACAAGGATTGTTTAAAAGAGCAACACCCAGCTTCCTTGCTTATTCTTCTTGTGATGAGACAGCTTTCCGAATAAGCGGTAGATTTAAAAAAATGTTTTCTATTCAATGCTATTCTATTCTATTCTATGGATATATTTTTTTTTATAAATAAACACATAATATACGTAGGATGTTTTCTATGACTAATATGAACAATTATACTCATGAATACAATGTTTGCACGGTAGCGATAAATCGAAACCACGACCTTCGGAAGAAAGGCAGTGTTCTAAACCACTAGACCACCGAGGTCATCACATAATTTACATATAATACTCTAACTAATACAAATGGATATAATTATTAATGCCAATGTATGGATTGTGCGAGGAATCTTATCCGTCACCAACTGTTACTACAGTAGTAGAGGCTGGCTAGTAAACCAGTGTGGTGAAACCTCAAGGTTACTGAGGTCATCAAGATTATATAAGATATTCATAAAAGTGAATTTTTGACCTCAAATATAAATAAATAATAAATTTATTTAATTAATTTTATTTAATACAGTGTGCTAAACCACTAGACTATCGAAGCTCAACGAAAACCCATTTATTCATTAACAAACTGAATTTCTGACCTTAAATATGAACAAATTAATAATTCATTTGTTATTATTAGTAAATAGATAAACAATGTTCAATATAATAAACAGAAACACGATCATAAATAAATAAAACGTTGTAATAGCAATGTTGTGTAAACATAGGTATTGCGCATACAGTAACGAAGGCTTTATTTACTTAGTCCCTAGTTGGGTATACTCAGCGGCTCCCAATTTATCCCAAACATAAACAGGCCGATTAATGTTCGTGTAATTATTGCTTTTTAACCAAATTCAAAAGGGAGCGAAATGACCTAATTGAATTCAACATTATGGGGGGAGGGATTATTAGTAATAGCAGCCTCTATAGGACAGGACAGGACGTTCTTTCACGCAGAAAATAATGACCGTATACAAATAGAACCAGTAAGATCCCTCGCGCCAACAGATCGCGTGTTCCCGCGCTTTTTGATTGTGCGTGTTTTAGCGCCTTTTTTAAAATAATTAATTGTCATTGCAAAATGGCGGACATCTGATTGTTCCGACTATAGAACAAAAACATAATTATAGAATTATTGATAAAAAATCAATAGCAAACGTGCTTCTGGCAAATATAATCTCGGTAATAAAAAATAAAATATTAAAAGAAAGTGAAATGACATGTTTACGGGTTCTGTTATTTTACTTCCTTAATGAGTGAACAGAGAAAAATAGTTAACTGCAATCCCTCATGATTACGCGCGAGGACTTTCTCGGGCAAAAACACTCGCTCTCCTGATCGCGCATGAATGAATGTCGTGTAAAGGCAGTTAATGTAGACTAACTACTCCATTGCTAGATGCATCACGTCTGGTTGATCTCCACGCGGTTTCCCCTGTAAACCATCGCGGTAAATTGCCATTTGCCAAGATGGGCTAACTGACCTAACCTCAACTTCATCCTATCATCCTCTACTGGTGCACTGCCAGCATAATCCATTAGCGTAGGCAAGTACACCATTCCATTGTCATCCATTAAAAAATCATTGTACAGCACACGCGGGAGCGCCTTTTCATTATTCTTTACATATAGCAAAAGCGTAACAGAAGAACTAATTATGGGTCTATATATAGCCTACAGAAAATTATGAAAAAATACCGCCGATTATTTAATTTTGATATTTTTTCTTTTATAAGCAACCTACACTAACGAGTAAGCTACTTAATCCCACTTTTTACTACCTTATCACATCCACCAACCAAAAAAATCTTACAAAGACAGTTTGGCGATTGAAATAAATGAGATTGAGTTGCCTAAAAATGTCTTGGTAAATTCAAATTCAAAAATCATTTATTCATGTAGGACATTTTAGTCTCTTATGAATGTCAAATTTTTAGTCCCTACTGTCCAGTTCAGTATATAGATCCAATTGAGAAGAACTGGCAAGACACTCAATTGAATTTCTTAGAACGGGGTCTACCTCGTTGAATATCGCTGAGATAGACCATCTCATTATTACTAAAATACGAGTACATACATACAAAAATGACCGAACGAAAAACATATAAAAAGAATTTGAGCATTACAATTTGGACAGTCAACAGAAGCCTTTAATTCGTATACCTAACCTAACCTATTCTTGGAAGGCTTCACCACGCATTTCTAAACGTCTATTTATATTCGTCCTTTTATCTAAACATTCTTATTTTAGCTTGGTATAGGAAAATCTATATAAATGCCTAAATACTGTCATTATTTCTATGCTCAATGCTTAAATCGGATAGGTTTTCAAAGCCTGAATTAGGGCGCTGATATACAGGCGGCCGAAATGTAAAGTTGCTCGAAGGCGACTCTTATCAAGGTAGACTTAGATTATTACTGACAAAGTACTCCTGCCAACCGGTAGAAGGGTAAAATGCGGTAATGAAATTACAGGTAACACAGGTATTTCACTTTTGTACTCCAGAACGGCAACGCATGTCTTCATGCCATCTAATGTTACTTTTACTTATAGCATAGGAAAGACAAATGAACTTATTGATCCTCATGATGATTGAAGTAAATACTGCCGCCCATGAACATCTGCAATACCATAATAAGGAATATGCTCTTTTTTTGAAGGATTCAATGTAGTATCGGTTCGAAAATATTATTGCTGTCTATGATACACCTCATGTATAATACGATTTAATTTCTTTATTCTCGCATCTTCCCGTTATGTGAAGTGGACTAAAACTTCTAAATCTTTTGCTGGTAAGCATCGTCATTTATCAGAACCAACTCCTTCATGTCCCTATGGACATTAATCAGCCAGATAGTTAGTGGCCTGCCTCGTCATCTTTTCATTGTAGCTAAGACGAAATGCCTTCACCTTCACTATGTAATTCACGAGTTTGCGCAAGAAAGTATAATAAAATAATTTTAAAACGTCTAGTACGACAAAGAGCATCTAAATTCTGTGTTGAGCAGCTAAAATGGCAAATCTAACAGATTCTGCCAACGTTTGATATTTTATTATAAAACCTCAAACATTTGAATAACCGAATTTAAATTTCCTGATCTACAGCACTTTTCCACAGTCCCTTGGGTCACGTGGAGAATGCCCGTAATTTTTTATCCACACCTCAATGGTATGAAATAAATGATTATCGGAGTCTCGAAAATTTTTGCCTACAAATAAAATAAAGGTTTTATATTTTAGTAGATTATCGATTTTGATATGATAATACACTTTACTAAGATTTCATGGTACAATATAGAACAAAGGTCTCTTAAAATAACTCTGTATGTCTATTACGAATTCACGACTTATCCGCAGAACCAATTTTGATAAATTTTGGTTCAAAGATAGATAGAACCTTGGAGAAGAAAATAAGCTACTCGAAGTACTAATCCTGCTCGCAGGTACCAGCTACTTTTTAAGAATTATATAGATTTACTAATATTTTAATACAAGAGATTCTGAGGTCCACCTTCAGCCCCGTCTACGTCATTGTCTGCTAGATTTATGCTAAGATGAATGTGCCGGACCCACCCGACGACACACGAAGATGAGAATTCTATTAAATCACAATACAAAGTTATACAAATTTATTTATTTATTTAATTCAGGCTACATGACCAATGGGCCACAAATACCTTATAGACATATGAACATACATAGGAAATAGTAATCTTATATATAAAATTCTCGAGTCACAGTTTTCGTTCCCATACTCCTCCGAAACGGCTTGACCGATTCTCATGAAATTTTGTGAGCGTATTGAGTAGGTCAGAGAATCGGCCAACATCTATTTTTCATCCCTCTAAATGTTAGGGGTAGTCCACCCCTATTTTTTTATTTATTATTTTAAGGCAAAACAACGTCTGCCGGGACAGCTAGTAAAATATAAATATAAATTCTCTCTGTGGTCACGGAGTGAAGTGAGTGGAGGAAGTGGAGTGAAAGGTCCTTCGGACAGTAGTCCTCCTTCATGAAAGTCGGTAGAACTAAACTAGTGTTGTTACTCGACTCCAGCTGCATCACTCTTACTTTCAGGTTACTCCTGTAAATACAGTAACATATCACATCACGAAATACAACGTGTAAAACAAGTTGCCTGGCAACAGAAAAGGATACTTATTACTATGTAAGTAGATTATTTAAACTAGTATTATTACATCAAAGATTAAAAAGCTTTGTAACATAAGCAATTCGTTGAATTGAAAATGAAGGCAAAAATTTAACAATTTATATTTTTATTCTGAGAACCTGGAAAAATAAAATGAATTCTTGTTTCCAACTGTTTCGTGTACTAACGTGTTTCGGTTGAAAGATGAGATAAGGCATGATGAGGCATGAGATGAGATGAGATAAGGCAGTAAAAATTACAGTATAAGAGGCATGACGTCTTAGTCCTTCGGAATGGCAACGCAACTGACATTTATTTGAAACTAGGTGTTCCGCAACTTCGTCCGCGTCGAATAATCCTTATTACATGATCTACCTGGCAAAAAAAGTCCCGTCAAAATCGGTCCAGCCATTTCAAATATTAGCCGGAACAAACAGACAGACAAAAATTGTAAAAACATGTTATTTTGGTGTATGTACCGTATTTATATTCATGTAGTAAAAAACGGATATTTCAATATTACAAACAGACACTCCAATTTTTATTTATATATATAGATGAAAAATTTGTCTTTCCTGTAGATTAATATTTCATATCTCCCCATCACATACAACTTAGCTAAATATTACACTTCACAACCTTGGTGATCTAGCAGTTTATCACACCGCTTTACTTCCAATAGTCGCGGGTTCGATTCATCGCGCGGTACAAGTATTTATATTCATCCGTATAATTTTATTTTATTTGTTTTCTATGTATATTATGTATGTATTTACAAAAAAATGTATCTATGTATTTATATCAGTTGTTTAGTACCTATAACACAAGCTCTGCTTAGCTTAGGATTGGATGGCGATGTGTCAATTGTCAAAGGTTATTATTAAATTTATTCATTATAAAATAAAATAAAATTTCACTTTATTTTTACGGAATTTCCTGTGTTTTACGGTTTGTAGCTTATATCACACTTGGCCGAAATCAACTAAGTGCAATGTGTATGGGTACTTATGTATTTTATAACGTACTTTATTATCATTTATTTATTAAAACTTTAATGCACAAATACCTAAATATATGCGCATGTAGTTGACGTAACCGTAGTACAGAATAATTTTGGTATAATAATTACCTCGTCGTTGGGTTCCATTATATTCAACACCTTTATTGATTAATGATAGATTTTACTCCAAGGCCTTTTAGTTAATTTGGGCATCACGAACACAGCATTGAAAAATTACTACAAAATCAGATAAGCGTCACCCGTCCCGGCTTAGTGTGTCTCTACCTCGACATAGAATCTATTAGTCGTGAGTTCGAATATAGACGACACAAAAAAATTTTCATTTCTAATGACGGCATCGGTGTAGTACACAGCTTTATTTCCAATGATAGCGGGTTCGATTCCACGCAAAATATAAACATTTGTATTCATGAGTATGATTGTTTGTATCGGTCTGATTGTTTCTATGTATATTATGTATTTCCAAATGAATCTAGGAATTTATATTACTTGTCTAGCACCCATACAAGCTGTTCTTAGCTTGGGACTAGATAGCGTTGTATGTATTATATTTTCCAGGGTTATTAGCAGGGATGTTAGGGAGCTCCGTAACCGTAACCGAATCCGAAATAAAAGTTTCGGATAATATCGGATAGGGACGGAGCCTAATTGAAATATGTTATGTAACCATTTTATTAGCTATTTGTATTTTATTTTTTAAATTCTTTAAGAAATTAATATCCGTAATCGAAATTATCCGAAACTAACGGATAATCCGAAATAATTTCATATTCGCATCCGTATCTGTATGCGTTATAATAATCATTCCTACATCCGAAACCTATCCGTATCCGATATTTCATATCCATAACATCCCTGGTGATTAGTATAAGGTTTCCTTTTTGGAACGTCCATACTGAGTACCCATTTCCTATTTTTAATATGTATCGTTATACTTAGATATATATTACATGTAAAAAACGACTGTCAAGATATTGAAGTAAACAAAATGTACAATAACAAAACTATAAATTACAATATACATATGAATACAATATACATTTCTGATTAGCCAGTACAGTAAACAACAATATCAGAAACTTTATTGAGATAGAACATATTTTAATATAAGTTAGCCAGATGTTTTACAGCAGTGGAGTGGCCGCATACGGGTACCCCACGATAATGCCAGCTGACTCAGCGTTTGTAACAGCGAACGTTTAAGAAAACATTTGGCTCGAATTTTTGATGATCCTTTACATTCTTATAAAATGTTTTCTTATCGACAAAAATCGATAGTCTTACTAATATTATAACGTGGAAGTTTGTGAGTGGAGATGAAGGAATGGATGTTTCTTACTCTTTCACACAAAAACTTCTGAGTGGATTTTCGATAGATAGATAGATAACAAAATGGTGTAAAAAAGTATATACGTGTAAGAAAAAAACACTATACTTACAGTAACTTACACCCAATAAAACTACTACTACTTACTTTTATTGAAACTACAATAATATAGCTTATAGTGAAACCGCGGACACAGTTAGTTATCGATATATCATTATTAATACGTGAAGCAACAACTTTGTACCCCTTTTTACGAAAATTACACGGACGGAGAAGTATGAAATTTCGTGCACTTATAATTTACATATAGCAAGAGTACAGAATGCTAATATATTTTTTATTATCATTCTACAAAAAAAATAAACAAATAAACATACACACACATATATACTCTTTTGTGTATTTGTTAATGGCGATTCAAAGATGTATTTTTTATTGCAGTCCAATTTCGACACAGGGCGACCACTTCTACGTTAATAATATAAGTTAATTAAGTCTTAAGTTTATCACAAAGAATCTGTTACTTTACATTAAATATTAGAAAACATACACATAAATAATAATCTCAAATATTTAGATCAAATCATTATATAATCAATGTACTGTCTCATCATCATCATCATCATCATCTGCTTCTTCCTTATCCCATTTATTTGGGGTCGGCGTAATATGTTTTTCGTTTCCATTCATCCCTATTCGCAGTCATCGCGTTATTTACTTCCTTTCTTACCATATAATCAATGTACTGTCTATTACCACAAAATTTCCAAGAATATTCAATATAATTTAGAAATATTAATAACTGAACCGTTGTTATACAATTCCAATTACATTGTTAACAGATTACAAGAAAGTTTGTTTGATTGATTTTGTCTAATAATAACTAATCTATAATAATATTATAAAGAGATAACCTTTAAACGTTCTCAGTATCGCTAAATTGAAATTGTTGAAGTTATGAAAACCAATTTTTTGTAATAATAATTTTCTATAATGGACATAATGAAAAATAAATATTGCAAAACAATATAATACCTTAGTATATTCATGAACTATCTTGCTAATATTCTAAATTTTTCACGTAGTTGTTTTAGAAGTTATGATTGTTAAGTTCTTTGTATTAATATTTCTCCCTAATTTTATTCGCCATTTATACATATTTACGTATATTTTAAAAGCTGCCGCCATGCAGCAAGTGTAAGCAATATTTCAGTTTGTGGATTAGATATAGCATCATTATTATTACATAGCATCAAACAAAGTCACTGTCGCTGTCTGTCCGACCCGACTTTGAAGCAGTATTTTTAATAGATAGAGTGATTCAAGAGGAAAGTTTATATGTATAAAACACGTACACCCGTGCGAAGCTGGGGTGGGTAGCTAGCTAATTATATGACAGAGGTATAAGCGTTTCGTTTCAGGGATTAACAACGCATGTGGTGACTGGGGGCCACATATGATATAGTGATGCAGTTTATGTGGAAAACCATGCCACTTTTCATGACGTAGCCTTGCTTATTTAACATTCCATTTACTTAAAATTTACGCTTACATAAGACACCAATGGATGACGGTCTCGGTGGTTTAACGGTTAAGCACACCGCCTCACTCCCGATGGTCGCGGTTTTGATTCCAAGTACGATACAAACATGTATTCATAAGCATAATTGTTTGTATACAAAAAAAATCTAAATTATAATTCAGATTTTTTTTCTATTTATTTATGTACTTTCTATGTACATTACAATACAAAAATGTATATATGTATTTGTATCAGTTGTCTAGTACACATAAAACAAGCTCTGCCTAACCTGGGAGAAGATGGCGCTGTCTGTCCAGGGATGTTATTATAATTATAACTGGAGAGTTACAAAACAATAACGCTTAAACAACTGAACCGTTTTAAATTAAATTTGGAACAAATAGTCCTTGTCTCACTACAACAGAAAAGACTAAAAGACACTGTTATCCTAATTAAAGTAGAGCTACGACGGGTTAGAGAAAATAAGAAAATATTTCTATAACTTACGTTTGTGTTTATACTTCAAATTAATGTAGATGACGTTGGTTTCTTCCATACAAATTCCCACAGGAAAAATAACCTGTTCCGCATTCGCTTATAGTTATTTATATATGTATTAATACCGCCCACTTCAGATGCCAACTGGGCAAAATGTTTGATTCTCTCGGGTAACGGCTCCTGTATATATAGAAACAGATTATTGTGATCATTATTTATAAGAGAAAGTAATTAATTTAGTTGTTATACGTGGGATATAGATGGAAGTTTAGAGAATCGAGAAAGTAACTCGTAATATAATAGTAATAAACTACTAATATATTATATAATAATCTTTTTAATAACAGTGCCACTGAAATGTGGAATATTCGCCTAGAATAGAATAGAATAGAAAATCATTTATTCAAATAAATTTAATTTAAGCACTTTTGAATAGTCAACAATCTACCGCTTATTCGGAAAGCTGTTTCATCACAAAAAGAATAAGCAAGAAACTTGTGTATTGCTCTTTTAAACAATCCTTGTAAGTTCACACTTTACAAGTCGAAACGTGTGAATACAAACTACCAACCTGCATTCATTCATTTAGGTTCAAATATAAAAACACACTAAGATTAAATTAGTCGTAGTGATAAGAGCAGATCAGTCCCTACAAGCAGCACTCGTTCACGAGTATGACGGATGAGCCAGCCATCACTGCGCTCGACCATATTTTAGGGAGCCCAATTATCCGGCCCACCACGCCGCCACATGTCTGGACATTTTAGTGAGCATGACTACTCATTCCACTCGACCTCGTCATAGTTACAGTATTCGCACTTTACATAAGGATGCATGCGGCAATCACTCCAAAAGCCGCGACGCTATCATAGAAATATGATAGCGTCGCGGCTTCTGGAGTGATTGCCGCGGGTTTTGAGAAAGCAATATGAAAAAGAAATTATATCGTTGAAAGAAATTATACGACAACATGCTATAAAGCTGAATAGAGCTAATTCAATGCTATATATGTAAGGTTGTTTCTTGTTTGATTATTTTAATTATACATTTATACATGTATATATTTTATTATAATTAATATTATAATGATAATTTTTGTTTCTAATTGTAGGCACTGAATCAATATTTCTTAATACTGAACCGAATAATTTGGAGAACGTAAAAAAAAGATACCTAATAACAACAACTCAAGATAATTCATATAACGCATTAATTTCATTGGTGGACTGTTATAAGTGTATGAAATTGTTAGTACTTAGTATTATTATGTAGTTATTATATTACATAGTTATTATTGTAAAATAAGTAACAGAGAGCGCCATCTACTCCCAAGCGAAGCAGAGTTCATGTTATAGGTACAAGACAACTTCTAGAAAAACTTTAATACATTTTTTTTCTAAATACATACATAATGTATATAGAAAACGCTCTTAATTAGGATTAGATGGCGCTGTGTGAATTGTCCAAGATTATTATTATTGTTACTGGGTTATTATCTAAATGTATATAAAAGGTGACTGACATAGTGATCAACGCACAGCCCAAACCACTGGACGAATCAGGCTGAAATTTGGCATACGGGTAGATGTTATGACGTCGGCATCCGCTAAGAAAGAATTTTGATTAATTCTACCCCTAAGGGGATAAAATAGGGGATGAAAGTTTGTATGAAACTTTGTCAATTTTAAACCAATCGAGCTGAGATTTTGCATGCAAAAAGCTACTATGACATAGGCATCCCCATAGTAAGGATATTGATAAATTCCACCCCTAATAAATGAACGCGAGCGAATCCACGGGCAAAAGCTAGTTATTAAATAAAAGAGTGTAAGAACTAAGTACAGCCACAACTAACGCTAGAACATCTGCCAATAGAGCAGATAACACACATGCTATCGGATAATTGATGATTGATGAAGAAAAGAAGTATCAGCTACTTCAATAACTTAACTCCGACCCTCCAGCTCCTTTGGGACGAGTAACTGAAACATAATGTAGACCTTATGTTACTCGACTCATTCTCACCTCATTTCATTCGACCTTTGCGTGAGTGTCTAGTGACGAAAACGCGTAATCAATTTATTATCACTTAGGGGTCCTCCTTAAATAAGATCATATGATTTTTCATTTATGATCATATGATTGTACCTTGTTGGTATAGCGGTTTAGCACACCGCTTTACTTCCGATGATCGCGAGTTCGATTCCTTGTACGGTGCAAACATTTGTATTCAAGAGTATGGTTGTTTGTATTGGTCTTAATGTTTTCTATGTATATTATATACATAAGAAATATTGTCAAGTACCCATAATAGAAGCTCTGCTTAACAATTAACACAACGTCATGTAGCCCCACGACATGACGTTGTGTTAATTGTCCAGGGTCATTTGTTTATTATTTATTTATTTATTATTCCACCTATGTTTGTCATATGGTTGACCATTGTGACTTGACGTGACATACTTTTTTTTTAATGTTAATAGAATAGTGCACTCTCCTGTTCGAGCTCGCCTGTAAGAGGGCTTACCCTGGCGGGCAACCAGTGGAGGATGAGGTCAGGTCAGTTAGCCCTTAGTGATAAATCACCAGGAACTTATCACGATGGTTTCCAGAGGGAACCATCGTGATAAGTACCTACATCTACCCTACGCTCGGGGCGAACAGACGTGTCATTAGCAATACCGAAATTTAAAATTAAAATTTATAACTGTTTACTTAATAAATTTAGAATCTAAGGAAGAAAAATTATTACAAGTCTAAAATAATAGTGAAAGCTTAAGTATATAGTGAAAATACTACTATGTCGCTACAGAGAACTCCCACGAAATGTTCATCGAACCCAGACTTAACTACAGAAAATATGCAGAGATATCCATCACGAAAAAGAAAACAACCGGAAGATTCTGCATGCGAACAAATAGAAAAACTCTCAGAAAGACTTTTTGAGAAGATCAACTCATGGAAAGCTGATATAGATAGAGGGATTTCAAGTATTAATAGCAAAATAGATACAGTGATAAGATGTGAACTGGACACATTATCTACACGTACATTGGATATGCAGGAGGAATTAAATAAACTGCGCAAAAACTACGACAAACTCGAGTCAACAATCTCCAATTTACAGGTACGCCAAACTGAAGTAGTCAAAGATATTCTAGATTTAAAGAATAGTATGGAATTTCAATCTAGTTCTCACTCTGATTTACAAAAACGCATATGTGATTTGGAATCTACAAATAAAATCCTGCTTACAACTGACAACAAGGTACAGAATTTAAATACACAGGTTGATCAACTAAAAGGTGAATTAAATATATACCATCAAAGGGAAAGGATTCATAACTTAGAAATTATCGGCGTGCCTGAAGCTAAAAATGAATGCCTAATAGATCTCACTATTAAAATTGCACATCACGCAGGCGTTGTCATCACCAGAGATTGCATAGAACATGGAAATCGCATTCAACCAAGACAAATCATTCAAGGGCGACCCAGGGTAATTGTAATAAAATTAAAATCTCGGCTGCATAAAGACAACATCATCTCTGGTTTACGAAAATGTCATGGAATAAAGACCAAGGATGTGGGTATTCCAGGCGAAGATCGTCGGATCTACGTCAACGAACATCTGACCAGTAATAATAAATTACTACTTAAAAAGGTAAAAGATATAGCTAAAACAAAATTATTTAAATATGTGTGGGTAAAAAACTGTCAGATTTTCGTGAGACGAAACGAAACTTCACCAGCTATTTTAATAAAAAACGATTGCGACATATCAAAAATCCGTTAGAAACATTTTTGTTACTGCTTTGTGTTACAACTTCTTTATTTTTCTACCAAAAACAACAGTGTATCTGTTTTTCAGTCACGAAGGTTCATGTCATCATTAATACTATATTAATACAATATCTCGAAACGCTAACTGTCAGTCTACATCTTGTTCTATTCATACTATTTTCTACAAGACTATTAATCCACACAAACTACAAACATATACAAACACACACACATTACAATACATTTATCACACTACAATTCTATTTCTCTTGTTTATTTTTGGAGTACGTTATTGAAAACACAATAGTAAATACAACATTCGTAAAACTAATTCATTCTAAAAACTCTGCCCTAATACTGGAGTATAATCACTTTATCTTAATATTATTATCAGCTTTTAAAACCTACATAAAGTACACTATATTTTATCTTATGGTTAGTGAAATAATTATTTTAAACTGTGCTATAAAGGAACATCCATTCATGACATTTAACTTTGGTGAATTGATCGTGCTATTCCACTCGTACAATACAAATGAGCGTGAGTCGACACTAAAAAACGCTTGTCTACCCGACATTGACAGCAATATTATAAACACCGCCAAAATTATTCTTTTATTTAACATAATATATATATCCGCGCGCATTAATTATAACAAGTTTGATATTAAGTGTATAAAAATGAATAAAATATGCAATGGTATTGACTTAGGGAATTGTTTTAAATTGCAGTATGGTTATGCAAATAAAAACAGTATTTTAGATAATTACGTTTCGTATCAGGTATTAAGCATGACTACGATGGTAATTATTGTTTGTACAATTCAGTGACTTAAATTATTTAAAAATTTATTATCAAAATGCGCGCGGTTTACGCACTAAAACGTCAGATTTTTTTCGAAATATTTTAACAAATAATTATGATATCATTATCATAACGGAAACCTGGTTATGTGACGGAATTTTTAATGCAGAACTTTGTGACGACCGTTATGATGTATATCGGTGTGATCGGAATCGCACACTTACGGGTAAAGCCACTGGCGGGGGAGTCATGATCTGTACTATGCGTAACTTGTGTGCCATTCCGCGTCCCGAGTGGTCTATCTCACCTACAGAGTCAGTTTGGTTGACGATACCCTCTCGAAGTATTGTTTATGACAATTGTCACACATCATTTAACTTGCACATAGGAGGAACATATATCCCGGGTGGCCTCCCGAATCAATCTCGTGATATTGATAATATTCTACATACAGTAAACAATCTTTGTACAAATTTTAGTAATGACCGAGTGTTATTGGTAGGGGATTTTAATTTGTCAAATATTGAATGGCACTGCGACGGACCTTCTTTTTTAAAAAAAGGTGCTATTGAAATTCAAGAAGTAGGTATTAAATTAATAAACGAAACGACATTGTGTGGTCTCAAACAACACAATATCATTAGCAATTCTCATGGCAATGTATTGGATCTGGTATTTTCTAACTTTTGTATTGAAATAGAAAAATGTGATTATCCTTTAGTACGAGAAGATACATTTCACCCAGTCCTACACATTGATAGTCTCGATCTTGTAACAAAATCCTTTAAAGAAAATATTTTACCCAAGTATAAATTTTTTAAGGGTGATTATGAAAAAATTAATTTCTCTTTATCAGATAAAGATTGGAATAGTATTTTGAAAAATGGTACCGTTGAAGAGGCTACTCGCGTTTTTTACGATATAATCTATGAAAATATTAATAAATTTATCCCAACATATACTAAAAACAACAATCGGTATCCTATATGGTACAACAAATCTCTGATACATATTTTAAAGGATAAAACAAAGGTGCACAAGCGATGGAAGAAAACCAATAACTTAAGAGATTATGACGAATTCTCATTGCTTAGAAAAAGGTTTCACTTAAAAGAGAAGGAATGTTTAAATAATTACATTAATTTAATACAGGAACAAATCATAGAAAACCCAAAAAAACTATGGTCTTATATTAAATCAAAAAGATTAAATGATTCGTATCCACAAACTTTTAACTCGATCTCTGGTACTTACTCAGATGGTGAATCTATCGTAAATGGATTTAATAACTTCTTTCACAGCGTTTTTATTAACCAACCAAACCAAACCAATAGTATAAATAATGATTTACCTTCACCTCTATGTGGAGACACAGGATATATCCAATCTGTGCAGGTAACCGAGGCTGAAGTTTTTTATCTTATATCTAAATTAGATACTAGAAAAGGCGCAGGTAGCGATGGGGTTCATCCATACTTCATTGTAAAGTGTGCAAAACCACTGACACGGCCGCTTACCATTATTTATAATAGGTCATTAAGTGAGGGTTCATTTCCTTCAATTTGGAAGCAAGCACTTATTGTTCCAATCCACAAAAAGGGTGCCAGGACCAAGATTGAAAACTACAGACCTATATCCATCTTAAATGCTTTTAGCAAAGTGGCAGAAAAAATTGTATATGCGGCAATCTATCCCACTATCAGTAACAGCATCACAGATAACCAACATGGTTTTCTAAAATCTAAATCGACCATTACTAATTTGGCTATTTTTTCATCTTATGTGTTAAACAATATGGAGAGAGGGGGACAGGTGGATGTAATTTATACAGACTTTGAAAAAGCTTTCGATCGCGTACATCATGAAACTTTATTAAAAAAATTAAATATATTGGGTATAAATGGGGATCTCCTTCGATGGGTAATTTCCTATTTGTCGAACAGGTCTCAGGCTGTTGTAATAGGTGGTTTTCGATCTAATTTTGTTGACATTCCCTCCGGAGTTCCCCAGGGATCGCATTTAGGGCCTCTGTTTTATAATGCTTATCTTTATGATATTTACTTAAGCTTTGCTGATACGGAATATTTATTGTATGCCGATGATAAAAAAATTTACCGTGTTATAAGCAGTGTCTCTGATTGTTACAAATTACAAAATGACTTAAATTCTTTGAGTAATTATTACAAAAAAAATAATATTACTGTAAGTCATGATAAATGTCAAATTATCAGTTTTACAAGACGTAAAACTCCTTTAATATTTACATATACCATAGACGACATCCCAATCCAGCGAGTTAACCTAATACGTGATCTTGGTATATATTTTGACAGCAAATTTTTAATGGACAAACATATAGACATTGTTGTAGCTAAGGCGCTCAAGAGCTTAGGTTTTGTGAAGCGTGTATGCCGATATTTTAAAAACATACAATGCCTGAAATCTGTATATTTTGCATATGTACGTAGTACACTAGAGTATGCGAGTTGCATATGGTCACCACAGTATCAAATTTATAAAGACCGCATGGAGCAGGTACAATGGCGATTTATTAAATACCTTAACTTTAAACAAAAGACTTTCACAAATTATGAGGAAGGATGTAAAAGTTATAAATTATTAACATTAGACTTGCGTCGTAAACTTTTGGATGCCTCTTTTCTATATGATATTATCATGGGAAACATTGATAGCCCACGGATCCTCAATACAATTGCATTCTCTGTTCCCCGCCGTCGTGTACGTGGAACACCATTATTCTCGGTACCGCTTGCCCACACTAACTATGCTAAAAATTCTATATTTTCTCGTATAATGTCGACGTATAATAAATACTTTAAAGACGTAGACCCCTTTAGATATTATTCTAAAAACACATATAAAACGAAACTCATTCATATTCTTAATCACAACTTATAGTTATCTTCATACACTTTAATTATACACATGCACACACATTCTTTCTTACAGAAACACACACACACACAAGTGACTAATAATATAAATAAATAGTATCTAATTCAAATACTATTATAATATTTGTAATTCTTAAAGTTATTCTTAAAATTGTTCTATTAGTTTTATATATTGTGAAATTTATAATATTTGATTTGTACTTTTAAATTAATCCTTATTCTGTTTGCCACGTTCTGTTTTATTTTCTTTTGCTAATTCACTGAAAACCTGTTATTGGCTTTCTTTAGATATGTACTTTTGATTAATGTATTAGATTGTAAGCTGTTGGTTTTCTAATAAATAAATAAATAAATAAATAAACCACGTGGAGGTCAAGCTGACATGGTACATTGCTAGCAATGGAGTTATTAACAATCCTCTTCCCGGATGTCACATGAATAAAAGAAGAGTATGTTTAGATATGACGACTGATAGAGAGCAGTGGAAGAGAATGACATACTGCGCCGACCCCAAATAAAGGGATAAAGGCAAGGCAATGATGATGATGACTTAACTTATTATATTAGATTTAAAAAGTCGCAAAATTTACATGATCACAGCTGTGGTGGCTCACAGTTGGTGTGATCGTTTTGATTGCTCTGAGTTCTCTCTGACTAATGTTGTCTTATATCGTATGTATATTATGTATTTATTAGACATAGGACTTTTTATGTAATTTATTTTTTTACAAAAACAAATTATTTTTTATCCATTGTCTGACACCCATAACACAAGCTCTGCTTAGCTTGGGTCTAGCTGCGCTATCTAAGTTACCGTGAGATATTATTATTATTCCACTACATTATCATATTGAAGATTAATATCCAGTACTCGCTGCTTCTAAGCAATTCCAAATTTGTTTCATAACTTTACTATCCTAATATTGTAATTTTATATCGAAAACTCTGAACAAACTTTTCTACCCTTGTCATAACAACTAACAGAAAACGATATTTTATGTCAAATTGAGTGAATTGATAAAGAATAGTCGTGATAAAATACAAAATACAACAAGATTGTAGATTTATTAAACAAGTAGCTGTGCCCGCGATTTCGTCTGCGTGGAATAGATGACCAAAGTAGAATTTTCATACAAACTTTCATCCCCTAATTTATATTACCCATTTAAGGGTAAAAATTGTACAAACTTTTATTGTTACATTTATTAATTGTTATTGAATATCTTAACTAATAAGTTTCAAGCTTCTAGCTTTAAAAATAACTATACTTTCATTCAAAAAATTCATCTCCCTTTTTAAACCCTTACATCCCTTGTTTCGCAATAAAGTAGCCTTTCCAAGTGTCTAGACTATCTGTTTTATAAATTTAATTTAAAATGGTTCAGTAGTTTTGGCTTGAAAGCGAGACAGACCTAGTTACTTTCAGATTTATAATGTTAGTAAGAATTTACTGTCACAAAAAATAACCATTACACTGTATTTCTTGAGAAATTTATTGTTATAAAAAAATAACAATTACCAATGGATGTATGAGCTGAGTCCTTTTGACTCTCCCTGAGTTGAGAAAAACCGAACTAAAAAATATACAATTACTCTGTGATAGTAATTTTTTACGGCATATATAGAATGAACTACCTGCCTACCGAGGTTTTCTCTAATGACTGAGACAAACAAATGTTTATAAATGTATATATAAATATGCGGACATTTTTATATATACAAGTAGCCATGCTTATAACTATACTTTTCTTTATTTTTCTTTCATATCTGATACATAACTAAGTACCTTAGACTTTCTTTCTAAAAAAGTTCATTATAAAATTAACGTTATGATAGAAAAAAACTAACTTAAAATTCATAGTACTGATTGTACTATCTGATTGAGTGCGTAGCAGTTTCATGTTGATTATCGCATGCCTAATCCTTGTTAATGTGTATTTACTTAGAACAACTTTTATCTTCTGGCAATAGCAACACGTAAGCTTCTGGCCATGATTGTCATAATGAGTTGGCATTAATAAAAAAACATAACTATTCAAAAGTGCTTACATTAAGTTTATTTGAATAAAGATTATTTCTAAGATCTTATTTCACGTATGACATTTCCTCACGATATATTCATATATATATTTCATGTTATATTTGTCTTGTCGATCTAATATAAAGATATATCTACATTTTTCTTCAAGGTTGCAATGTCGTATCGATTTGGAAATACCTCCGCTAAGGGCTGATTCCACAGTGTAGTCGTGCGTGATAGAAAATGCTTAAAAAAATGCAAGATGGAGGACCGCCATTCATCCAGATGGTCGGGTGCGTATTTTAATTTGTAAATGTTTGTACGATGGTGAATTGTTATATTTAGAGTTTTGAAAAGCCTAGATGCGTATTTTAACATACTTTTTGTCAATATTATAACTGCTATGGTAAACAATCTACCGGGGCTCCTAATAGAATAGTTCTTTTTAACTCGTTCTTCTTGTGATGACACAGCTTTCCGAATGAGCGGTATATTAAAAAAAATGTGATGACTTTTCAAAAGTGCTTCAATGTACCTTTATTTGAATAAATAATTTTCTATTCTAATAATAATAATAATGACCCTGGATAATCCATACAGCGCCATCTAGTCCCGAACTAAGCCGAGATTGGATTATAAGCACTAAACTACTCATAAATCGACTTAGACACATACATAATTTACATAGAAAACATCCAGACTAATACAAACAATCATACTCATGAATACAAGTGTTAATACTTTGCAGTTTATGTTAATACAACCTACACCCATTTCAATATCATTTGTCATCAATGTTTTAGGGACTTCTTCTCCGGAGAGTGGCACAATCTATAAGAATAACACATATCTTCATATTCGTATTCTCTTATATTGATAATAAACAATAGTTGTTATTGATCATATTTATTCTGCTAACAACGCAATCAAAATATTATTTTAATGTGGATATTTTGACATTATAATTTCCTGGACCGTAACTGCTTTCTAGTGAGTTTATCTGAACGAACTGTCAAACTCTTAGCGAGTCAATAGACCGCCGTGTTTGTGTATACTGTCAGCTGTCAAACCAAGTGGCGGGTGGTGGTGTCAAGCTGGACACTCACCCTTGTCATTTCGGACCATCACACCCTATATTAATACAATGGATGGAATAATATTATGGTTTTATTGTCACCGCTCTCACTCGCATCGTGTTAAATGACCGCGATTTATTTGACGAGTTTTATTATTTTACTGTTGTGTTCCGTGGCTTTATTGTTTGTAAATGTTATTAGTTTATGCCGCGGCTTTGCTTGTATAAAGACGTTGATATAATTATGAGCGTTTTATACGGAAGTGTTGCTTTGCATCATGTGTCAATGTGTGTTTTCTATATTATACTTGCAATAGAAGTAATCTTTATTCAAATAAACCCAATATATGCACTTTTAAATAGTGAAGTTTCATCAAAATCCATTCAGTGGTTTTTACACATAAGTGTTTTTTTTTTGTTATTGAGGGATTTGGGCTATTGTCAAGCGCTTAGATCTGTAGCACTGAGACATACATAGATCTATTGTACTCGCCCTTTTTCTAAGTTCGCTACCTAGACCCGTAGGGACAAGAATTGAAGGACATTCTTAGGAGACCGAAAGAGACAAACATCACATCCATACTACCAAACTATCGCGTTTATAATATTAGTAAGATGATGTCCGTGCTGATCAAATATATGTAATAGCTTCTGTTCCATAAATACAGTCCACTCTCTCACCATATTACTTTATAAGGATTCGTAATCCAACATCTTCAATACATAAAGAACATTCACTTGACTATTTGGTTACTCGCATTTCAATTTTAGAATCACAGTCAGTTACGTGATGTTGGTAGCGTCATTATCTTGCCGTCACCAAATAGACATAAAGAGGAAGGGAACAAGTAGGGAACGGTCTTCTTTCTTTTCGAAGCAACCGATGCGACCAGACGTAGAGTACAGCGACGCAATCTATATGGATGGCAATTTGAAAAAGAAATAAAAGTCTTTTATTCCTTTTTCAAAATGATATGTCATTTCTGAAACTTTCCAATAGTACATTAATGACACCGTACTATAGAGACTATTACTCTAATAACGAATTGAATTGTGAATTAACCATTATACACCTACATAATTTTATAAATAACACCAAGTACACGGCGTACAAGAGTGTAATTCAGAGGCAAAGTTCCTTCAAATATGTACGAAGTTGGTCAAAACTTTCCCTCCATGTTACACGCTATAACGGTAACATTACCCACTGATATCGTATACGGTGTCAGGGCATTATATACACACGCGTTGCGTTTCACTCTCAACGAATAACTATTATTCGCATATTGTTTAACTTTTATTAAATGTGATCTTTACATATGTGTATTAGACTGCCTCGTCCGTGTAGCGGTTTAGCATACTGGAAGTACTGGTTGGGGGTTCGATTCTGGCACGATACAAACATTTGTATATATGAGTATTATTGTTTTGAGCAGGGTGATTTGCATGTATATTATGTATATTTAGAAAAAATATATTTAAGTATTTTTATAATATAATATAATATCTTAGGACACCTTACACAGCGCCATCTAGTTCCAAGCTAAGCTGAACATGTGTTATGGGTACTGGGCTGATATAACGATATATATAAGCTGATATAAATACACAAAGACATTTTTTTTTTGTAAATGCATACATAATATACATAGTAAATACCCAGCCCGATACTATCAAATTATATTATCAAACATTTCATTAATAATTTATTCCTATATATACTTCGTCTCGGCATCGTAACAGCACACAAAAGACATTATCGAGTAATGCAAAAGTTTGAAACATCATTAGTAGTTTTGTCCCTGATTTTAATCATATAATATTATATACCGCCTACGCGAATTTCTAAAATTTGTAATATTATAAATTAATTTTGGCATTGACAAATTATTCAACTAGTCTTTTAGCAGTATAGTTCGATATTGATGATTCATATTGAGATGAACTTTTTAGCATTCCATAGATTCACCGTACGGGTGCCGGTTCATCGTGCGGCAGAGAAGGAACTCCACGAATTTCCCGGGACTTGTGACCGGTGTGTAGGTATAAGGGGCCTCTCTGACGACGTACGTGAACACTCAACACCGCTCGTGTTTCTCTCCCTGCTCACCTAAATCTGGTAGGAGCCTACTAATACAGCGTTAGATGTACGTTCTAGTATAGAATCCACTACAGTTCTAGATATGCCTTTTAGGAGATTGTAGAGATTTCACTGGTATAAATTAGCAACATTTTTCCCTCTCTCGACGTTTCGACTAGGTTGCACTAGCCGTGGTCACGAGCTGACTGGAGTAACAGCGATGTCAATGTAGAGGTAAATACCTTTATTTGCCATAAAATTATTCATGTTAAGACCCGGTTAATAATTTAAACAATGTATATTAAACACGAAAGTTTAAAATTAACCAGTTTTCCCTTTAATTGGTTTATTAGTTCGTAATATTTATTTGTTTTTATAGCATGGTCTTTAGCTATATTTGTTTCTCATGTTACAGTAACCACTACCAGTATTATACGTTAATATATCTTGAAGATTATTATAATAAACTTCGTCATTACATTAACTAGGTGGAAATGGGCTGAGATATAAAATTTATTAATTTTATGTAATAAAAGTACAACATAATTTTGCATTATGTCCTTAAAATACAAGGTTAAACCCTGCTCCCTAATAGGTAAAACCTGTACTTTAGGATAAGCAGTGTTCATTCCTTACAACATTACTTTAATACTGAAAGTATACTAGGTATATAAAAAATATAAAATATAACTAAATGTACTAGTACTAAACTGACGACGTAACATTTCGCAGAAAGCTACGCGTCGCGTCGGGGTCACCTCTACCTGGGTAAATTCTTTTTTTTATTACGAAAGAAAAACATACATTATAACGGTCGAAATTTGTGTTAAAATATTTGTTATATGGTAAATATTTGAGCAATATCTCTTGAGAAAAAAAAACTGTAATTATGTTATTATAGATTGACTGGAATAGATCTTTTCACAATTTTCACGTCCATTGATACTAGATTTTTCATGAGATTATTAGTTATACATATGACACTAACTTTCGCCCTTGACTTCATGTGATTTCTTGAAATAAAAGCGCTCCTCCTCGTAAACGTAAACGTCCTCGTGGCACAGTTGATCTTTAGATGAAATTTCAATAAGATTTGTTGAGCTGTTTATGATAGATAAGCAGCAGCAGCAGCAGACAGCATACAAACAGACAATATCAATAAGAAGAACTGAACTGACTGTCAGACAAGAATAGACATATACACTTTTTTCAGACTCCTCTAATGTTGTTGACCGCAGCTGGCCTTTACAGCTTTACCGGACGATAGGAGGTGAGTGCAGATGGTACTCCAAACTCGCGGAAGGACTTATAGAGCGGCTGAAGGTCAACTCCTGCCTGAAACACATACACAAATATGTATTAATATGGATTTAATGATAAACAAATACATATAAATGAACATAATAAAACGCCAAAAGTACCAGCAGTAACTAAACGCATACCACAAAACGTAATCCGACCATACGTGGCTACACCTGATCGATTACTCCTTCTTCCTACAACCCTGATATAATATGGGCTGACAACATTAATACAGTTACCCTCATACGAAGAAATAAAAAACGTGATAAAACCTAGTATCTTAGCGCAGGAGGGGGGGATGGATTCATTAGATCCCATTGCTAAAAATGTACCATGTCAGGTTGACCTCCAAGCGGTTTCCCTGGAAACCATCATAATAAATTCCTGGTGAATTTGTTACTATGGACTGAATAACCTTCATCGTATCACCTCCACTGGTGCACCATCCCATCTTTATGTTACTTTTTCTACCCCAAAGGTAGTCTGGAAGAAATTGCTTATCGATAAGACCGCCTTTTGTATCTATTTATGTAACTGGTTAAAAATAAAAAAATAATTATTAAAAATAATTATAAAAAAATAATTAAAACATTTAAATTATTTTCTGGTGCAATTATGAGTATAAATAAAAACAATTTATCTCTCTAACCTCGTATTACTATGTACGTATGTATGTTTTAATTATTTTCTGTATCTGGCAATTTGTCTCTCGTACATAATACTTTTACCTGTTTTAGTAAGTTAAAATATCGTATAAACCTGTATAAAGGTGAAAAATACCTCGTATTTACCGAAAATATCGTATTTGTATGAAGAATCTCGTACAGTTGCCATCCCTGGTTATAACCATGATCTATTTCAATCACGTAAACCAATAATAGGAACTGAATCCCCGTAGTATTTAAATATTAAATAACTAGCACCCCATGGTATTGCCAACGTCAATAAGAATAAAGAATATTATATAGGTACTATCTGTTACACACTACTACGTCTTCAGAAATTTTCATCCCTTATTTTATCCTTTTGCAGATTATACTTGAACACTTTTTCAATAACTCTGTCATTCAGTTGAGAACAACTGGAAAAAAACTCAACTAGTAGATACATGTTTTGTAAATCGGTTTTTAATATAGTTTTTGGGATATAAAACATTTCATATTGGTTATTCGTGCTTAAACATTAAACGTCTAAATCGGCCGTCACCAAAGTGATTATTCATAGTTTTACTATTTTTTTTTATTATTAAAAGATAGATTCGAAATTGTTTTCGATGTCTCATTGTAAAATTGAATGCCAATTCCTATAAAAGTAAGAAAATGTGCTTAACCGCTAGACCCTCGGGGTGATCAATAATATGAATAAAAAGTTTTTGACAATGATTATAATAAAAAAAAATAAACAATTTTATAACATTTTATTTGTTTATTATATTGAGAGACTCGACAGTTTATGAGCTACGAACGGTTTTCTCATAAAAATACAAAAAAAACTCAACGTTTAACTTTCTACAAGTTCAGTTTAAACGTTTACAACCCGATGTTTCGTCTAGATAGTTTCGGAGATTATCTCCAACAAACATAAGTAGTTTTGCTCTTTACATAACGAGGCGAAGGATTTAGAGCTCGTTAAAATGTAATCTTCGCAACCCGGGGGTCGGCCATCTGACAACATTGCCAGACTGGTAGCCCATTGAAAAAAGTTCGATTCACCATTATAAAAATATGTTTTATCATCTAATGTTACTAACATTCTATATTCACACGATATTTATTTATACACTTTAAACAATGCTTATAGACAAAATATTTAACAGCAATCCCTGCACTAAGCTCAAGGCTTGTATCGCAGGAATCATAAATCTTTAATTACAGAAACTATAACTTAAAATTATTTATTACCCCTAGACAATTTACACATAGAGTCCCAAGGTAAGCAGAGCTTGTGTTGTGAGTACTAGTCAATTGATATAAACACTATTTTTTTTTAAATAAATATGTATACTTAGGAAACACCCAGACCAATACAAACAATCATATTACATTATATATATACAAATATTTCTACTAGGCGAGTATTCTAACCCACGACCATCGGAAGTAAGGCGGTATGCTAAACAGCTAGAGGTTGTCATATTCGGTACACATAAGCATTGGTCGTGGGTTCGATTCCTTGCACGGTCCAAACATTTGTATTCATAACTATTATTGTTTTTATCGGTCTGGGTGTTTTCTATGTATATTATGTATTTATTTACAAAATAAATTATGTGAGTATTACATTTATATCAGTTCTCTAGTTACTCATAACACAAGCTCTGCTTATCTTAGGACTAGATGGCGTGTGAATTGTCCTGGGATATTATTATTATTATACATTCATATTTATGAAACTACGTCAAGTAAAATCTAAGGTATTAATAACTTAGATAAACGTAGGAGAAATATAAATATTACCACTTTACCCACTTTACTTTACAACTTTAAACAAACGGTTGACATTTATATATTTGTAAGTTATAACTGAAATAAACAAAATACACATTGCTCTTTTTCTTCATCAGATTCATGCCACATTTGCGCCTACTTACAATATACGTTTTCGTGTTTACCTGAAAACCAAAGTCTAAGTTTAAATATTAGCACTTTACCATAAGAAATGAACTTTTGACGATTATATATCATCGGTTAAATAGAAAAATGTGTTTTGTCATAATTAGAAGCCTAAATAGAATTGCCTCCCTTTATATAAGTCGATTAAATTAACCACGCCGTCTTAATCATTATCTAAATACTTTAAAATGATATATAATACTTCTGTACAAATTTAAAACTTTGAAGGAAAATAATAATTTAAATAAATTTATAAACTTTAAAAGCTTGTTTTGCAAAAAAAATATATATTTTGAATACTGCCATTTTTCTATTTAACCGACGATAGTTGTAACTATAATTGAAATAAACAAAATACACATTGCTCTTTTTCTTCATCTGATTCATTCCACATTTGCATCTACTTACAATATACTTGTAAACCAGTGTACCGTCCCAATCATAAATTGTGCATTTTTTATTCGCTTACCGCGCGTAATCTTTGGAGCGGTCACAATCGTAAGTTGGTTTGCGCGGTGAACCCACGCATGCACTTGGCTTGACAATACGCGCGGTCTGTCGTCTCGCAAATCGTGATATTACCGAATAACCAGGATAAATCCAGGAGAATACTCTTCGAAGCATCTCGTTGGAATTAAGGTGGAACCAGAACGTCGCCCAAGACGTCCTCCTGCAGTGACACCAGAGTGTAACAGACGATCGAATTCCACTGTCTCACGGTCTGCTACAACCAATTTTAGCCAGTTTGTACAAAAAAATCACTCCGAGCTACTAATAGCCTGTAGCCTATCTCGTTCTAATCAGACGTTATTAATATCTGGGAGTTGTAGACTACGTAAATATTGTGAAATAACGAAACGTCCTAAGGCCTTCTATTACTTAACATGATAGAAGTACAGTCAACGACAAATATTGGTTTGTTGATACTTTTATGTACATAAAGAGTAATCTTGATCTTTCTATCTATATAAAGTTATTGAACTTTACCGAAGCGGGCTTTCTTAAAAATCGTCTACGTTGGTACTTTTATCTCACCTATTTTAGCCGCCAAATACCTTAGTTTTTTATCTATTTAACGGATAATGCACTCACATACGCTAACAACCTGACTTTATAAAACTATTCAAACTAACTTTATTTCATGCTCATTTTGTCATCCTCTACTGGTACCCCGCTAGCATAAACCTGGTGTATCATTATCCATACGCGTGTATCATTAACCATAATATAATATATACTATTAATATTATATGTATCGAAGAACATATAATATAAACCTTTAACAATATATAATATAATTTCTATATTGAAAACTATTCATTTATTTCACAACAAACATCAAATATAGAGTAACTGAACTAATGAATTGATTTAAGGTACCCAACAAAACTTTATAGGTAGTTAACTAAAAATAAAACTATTCGAGAGCCGACTACTATTGACGTGCGATCACTTTGATGTATGTCCTTCCAACTAACAAAGTGATCGTTTTTTATACAGGGGATTACGGGATCATTCAGCGTGCAAAAAGCACATAAATACAAATCTTTCAGAGGGAAATCATTATTTTTTAGGATTCCTCATTCGAACAGATAAAAATGGAACACTTCTGAGAATGTATCTGTTATCTGTCCATTGTTCTTGTCTAATACAATAAAAGGCACACTGAAATTTATATCTTGTAATATACCGTTTAAATATAGACTAGTAGTATAGTAGACTAGACAATGATCGAAATTAAGACATAAATAATTAGTATCTAAATTCTTTACACTTTCTTTACACACATTCTCTCATACAGACACACACATTCATTTTATCACACGGTTTCACGCAGACACACTCACATACCACTAAGTATAATATACTCCACACCTAACGACAAATTGTCCGACTTACAACTTCACCTCGCAAATACATTTATTAATATTTTTTAAGATGATTAATTACAGAGCACAGTAAGTCCCCGGAGAGAATCTGGAGATCTGTAGTACAGGTTTCAACTGAATTCAAACTCTCACAATGAATAACTTGTAAGTTTAAATATAGAAGATAAATATTAATTAAACAGTAAATAATGAATATTATTATTATTATTATATTAATTAATTTAAATTATAAGTTTGAACATTAGATTATATATTACGCATCTTTGCTTCACATACATGGTAGTGTATGTAATGTTTTTTTATTGAATTATTGTATTTTTATGCTTAATCTATATATCTATATATATATATATATAACTCAAAGGTGACTGACATAGTGATCTATCAACGCACAACCCAAACCACTGGACGGATCGAGCTGAAATTTGGCATGCAGGTAGATGTTATGACGTAGGCATCCGCTAAGAAAGGATTTTGATTAATTCTACCCCCAAGGGGATAAAATCGGGGATAAAAGTTTGTATGAAACTTTGTCAATTCACCGATCGGTCTGAGACTTTGCATGCATAAATCTACTATGACATAGGCGTCGCCTAAGAAAGGACTTTGATAAATTCCACCCCTAAGGGGATAAATTAACGCGAGCGAAGCCGCGGGCAAAAGTTAGTTAAAATTAAAATATTAATTTTAGCTTCACGTATTAATACAATTATTCTAGCAACATTTGTAGTTGTAGCTCGTAGTTGCATACGGCGTAGCACAATCACGCGTAAGCCGTAGCGCGTAGATGCCTATTACTTGAAGCGTTGGCCCGTAAGGCGTAGCACGTTGGCGCGTAGCGTAAAGCGTAGCATTGAGTAATATTACTAATTAATATTATAAATGCGAAAGTTTAATGAATGGATGTTTGTTACTCTTTCAAGCAAAAACTATTTAACGGTTTTTTATTAAATTTTAACAGAACAGAATTTAATTAAAACATCATAGGCTATAATTTAATATGTAATGTAACGAAATATAATGAATGATAAATGGCAAGTAACTGTGATGCAGATGAAATTGCGCGAGTCAGTTATTATAACATAATAGGCCGTCACAATTAGTTTACGAACAATTATGCCAAGTTATTATTCAATGTATTTATATTATTTTGTTTAATTCCCCTATCATTAGCATGTGCGAGACCACAAATATTTAGTGCGCAAACCTGACCATTGCTACGGGAAGCGATATGGCCTCACCAATTAGTGATCAAATTGCGTTATTGGATCCATAGCCACGTTGCGAGGCGTGTTTCCTCTATACAAGGCGTCATCAGACAATGAATAGAGTTTGGGTATATGCAGTTTGACTGTTCGACAGTCGTCATAGTATGGTCGCCTGTCTGGTGGATTTAAAAAAATAATAGGAAGTATAGAAGTGCGGTAGGGAAAAATATTAAAACAACAAATTTGACTTTCATAAACTACTAAAATAAAATATTTTTGATTTAATTTCAATATAAATCCATTGAGTAATGAAATGGACTTCCGCAAAGTAACACCTAAATAGATAAAATTATGCGAAGATTAACTAGAAATACGGGTAAATACGTCTGAATGTACGGAGAATGTGTAATCTTTTACAATGTTGGTATAGACATGGCTGTATAATAAATTTCATAACGTGATGCCTCTCAACGGTTAATGGAAATTACAAGACATGTAAAATAAACTCTTTAATATTATGAGAGTGTATATTGCAAAATCTTTGAAGCTCGACGCGTTATAGATGCTTATATGTACGTAGTTTCTTCGTAACTCTCAACTTGAGTCGATATTTAAGTAGAAAACACTTAACTAATATATAAACCCGCACGAATATTATTAATGCATAAATGTGTATGTCTGTTCGTTACCTTTACATGATAAAATGGCTCTTATGAAATTTAACAGACAGATTGTATTACGGCGATGGACATGTATATATTTTACCTCAAAAAAAGCAGAGGAAGTTGCAAATCATTCCAAATATAATATGACTGGTGTAATAGAAACATATATTAAAAATATTGTACCTTCACGGCTATTTTCTCACATAAGATAGTCAGAGTTAATTACCAACGTAAATTACATAAGTGAATACTCAATAGCTAGTAATATTACTACCAAATGATATATTAACGTTACCTAATAATCTCGAAGAAAGGTAAAAAAGCTATGTTTGCCAATTTGTGTGTTAAAAATTCATATAGGAAGCATGCAATTCAGTTGTAATTTTCTCAGAATAATTTGTTAAATATTGACTCATTTTTAACAAAACATTCTGAGAAAGGATAGGCTAATTACATTAGGGTATATAATATATAATTTATTAATAATATTATTAGTAAAAATATTGGCAAAGTGCTTTTATAATATTGACAAATTATTTGGTAATAATGATTGTGTAACAAAACTATTTCAAATTTCGAATAGAATTATTATGTGCATATTGTCTACAAGTACACATATAATAGTATAAATGCAAAGGCATAACTAGTTATCAATAAGAAGAACCATTTTTTCAAATGTATGTACAAGCAATTTAGATTGTTACTTAAATGTTACATTAAAAAACGGTACCATTTTGTATTGTAACGGTATCAGATATAATCGAAATTTATTACGGCTTAACAAACCTCTGCCGTATAGTAGCGATGCTCCGCGGTAAAGTCAGCACTTTATGGCCACTTAAACCTATTGTCGTAAAGTATAGGCTGAGTCGTCCACTAATATTTGGTGGTCACATATACTATCATGAACGTTGACAATTCATACGAGGATCGAAATTACGACGACCTGAGCCGAGGTTCGAATCCCTAGCGGTGCGCTCAGATTAAAGTCCTATCCATTAGGAAGGAGTTGATCTTCAGCCGCTCCATGAGTCCTTCCACGGGTTTGGAGTGCCATCTACACTCGCCCCCTATCGTTCGGTGAAGCAGTAAAAGTCAACTGCGGTCAACAGCATTAGAATAGTCATCATAGTAGAGCATTAGAGTAGACCAAAATTTCACCCGCTGTAATTAAAAACGGCTCTGTTTAGTAATTACGGATTACCTTTATGCTACGATTACGGCTATTATATAATTTGGGTTCGACAACAGAAACAGTCGGTTTATGTACGGCCTAAACTATATAAATACTAATATATACAGGCGACTCCCTCTACAAAAAGATGTGTTAAAAAGACATAAAAGAAGATCTAATGATTCTTATCATATCTTGACGATAAATATCATTAGTATCCGTTGAGCTGATTAATCGTGAAAATATAACTAACAGACAAATAGACACGTTGCAATTCTAATATTAATATGATTTTTTTATACTGCGATGATAGCAAACAAGCATACTGCCCATCTGATAGTAAACTGTTCCCGAAACCTATAGACGCCACCAGGGGTGCAATATGCAATAGGCGACCCTAACAATAACTTTAGTCGTAGTTTATGACTGACTGTTTTTGTTACTCGTGTAATTGTATATTTTAAGTCTTACGATTTTAAACTTAGTAGTTATTACTAATGATAAAAAATCCTTGTTTGGAAATACTACCAACCGTGCCTTTCTCAGTCCTTTTCATCTGCATTCCGAATGCAGCAAGACAAAATGATTATTCAACAGACAATTAAGTTTAACAGAATATAATTATTTCTGTTCCATTCTATTTATAACAAAAAAAACAATGCGCTAGAATTCATAACGGATACTTCACTTCAATCCTTCGATTATTTTCCTTGACAAATTTCCCGTCGTAAAATATCTGTGGTCCTTAATTAAAGTCTTTTGCACTGTTGACGCCTTCGAAAGTTCGTAACATTGAAAAAATATATAAGAGTGTAGAATAATAGATGCGGAAGGAGAAATAAATTAATCCGGTATTGATTTATTGGACCAAGTTCGTCGCCACGAAACAATTAACAACATTTTTTATCGGTCTCCCCAGAATCATGAAAAAACGAACCTGAAAGTTCTCATTTAGTTCTCGGTAAATTTAGCAGAAAGTCTGCGAAGATTTGCAAGAAATTTAAATAAGAAACAAGCAAGCAGCTTCCGGTTAAGGAGAAGCGACGAACGGAAATGAAAACAAGTCTCAAACAATGGGAATCATTCTGGGTGATATTACGGACTGGCGTCACTGGAATTAGTTATCTTGTGTAGTTCAGAAGAGCGCTTACAAACTAGTTTACCGATATTTCGCTGTTCAGTTCGTTTCGTATTATTATTACCAAGTTCGTGCTATAAAACATATATGCAGGGCAAAAAAAAATACCATGTTGGACATTCAAGAAAATGAAAAGTTAACTTTATTACATGCTACTATTAGCAAGTTATTTTTTACCATAAAATTATTCGTATTAAGGCCCGATTAACTATATTAAGACTACTATTACAACAAAAATTACCATATTACCAACCTATAAAAACAAGAACTTCTAGATGTTAAGATTAGGAGCGTACGATTTATAGTTTGCAGATCAGCTCCGAATTAAATTGAACTCTAAACTAACTCTGTGTCACGAACAATATACATTCACAGTTGTTTTCTCATATGGAATAAACAGAGATAAACACCAGTACGATTTAACTTTGTATCAATTTACATTAGTAGTAAATATCATATAATATGTTAATTTTAACCGACGATCTGGTCAAGATCGCTGGAAGGCATTGGATGCGAGCAGCGCAGTACGGATCGTCGTGGAGATCTTTGGGGGAGGCCTATGTCCAGCAGTGGACGTCTTCCGGGCTGCGATGATTATGATGATGATGTTAATTTATGTGTTTGATATATAATAAACTGGAATATATATCGAGAAAGGAATACTATCGGACTTTGTGTGTTAAAGAGCCATGTAGAAAGCACTGTTATACGCAATGTGATCTACGTACATGTTTCTATGACGACTCAAGTATATAGATATATAGAGTAACATATTCGCGATAACCCATAAAATAACATAATCTGTTAATAATAATTCAAGGAAACCTTAAATTAGGTCGTCTCTAGTTTAATTCAGGCATATCAATTACGGAAGATCGTATTATTACCACTCTATCTACATAGAATATTAGTGATACTCTCCATGTTGTAACCTACTATTTTCAGTAGGTTACTGTATTATTCCTATAATAATAATATTTCAAGACAATTCACAGAGCTCTATCTGGTTTAAGCTAAGTAGAGCTCGTGTTAAGGGTACTAGACAACTAATATATATATACATACATACAAAACAAATATATATATATATATATTTGTTTTGTACACACACACCTACACAAAAAAACAGACCGATATAAGCCTCTTTTACAACTGTAATTTATTACTGAAATTAGTTTTTCTCTACATATATTATTTTTATTAAAATAAAAATAAGAGACAAAAATAAAAGTATATTTATATATACATAGAAGAATTTGGACAAATATAAATATTTTCTGACGAAATAAATAATTGGCTTGTAGATAATTAAATAAATTGCGGGTTGACCACATGACATTAGCACAACACGAGAATAGTAATAAAAATTATAAGCAAAACTGAAAAAAAATATCAGAATTATGGTCTTCCTAAACAATTATAAAATCTATAAAAATGAAGCTTGAAAATATATAATTAAAAACCCATTAACGCGTGTCCAATATGCTCTCTGCTTATTTTTATCAATAAGAACATAAAAATACTCTGAACAAACAAAACGCAATGAATCCAGCAATATGGCTTCTCCATTTCACATATCTTGCATGTCAATCAGTGTTAGCTATATTCTGCTATTTCGAATGATAGTAAATAATTTCTATGGGGATTTGGTAGAGGTTCATTGATTTTGTACTATTTAATTGCATATCCAATACATTTCTTTTAAATATGTATGTATATATTGTTTTTATTTATTTCGTGTATCTCAAAATCGGCTTTAACGATTTGGATCATACTTTGTATGTATATATACACACAAAATATGACCTCTTACTTTTTTAATTAAATAATTAACACGTAATAATCGTATTAACCCCCAATAACCAAGTGAGGGGTTTCACGTTGAACATGTATATCTGTTTTCTTTTAGGGATCTGAGTGTGTGTGTCATGTAGCTTCAATATTATTTAATCATGTATATTTATTATTGCTTTTTTGGTTTAATGTTTTAAAGTTAATATCATCGAAATGGTTCATAGTCACAATTTATAATGATCTCTGAATTGTCTAACCTTTTGAAGACAGTTAATCTGTTGTGTTGTGGAGCTGTTGTTGTGTGTTTGTAATTAACGATTTATTAGACTAATTATTTTATTATTTAGACTATTAATTTGTAATGAACGATTTCAATGAATAGACAAATTTGGATTTTTAAGAATGTTCAGTATGTTAACTATTATCAGTTTGTAACTAATAATGGTTATAAGCTTAACTGCATTTTTTTTTCATGCATCTCTTTTCATTTTTTTTTCTGCAAACTATCTTGTGGCTCACCTGATGGTAGATGTTTATTACTGCCCATGAGCTAATGCAGTGATAATCATAGATGGACGATATTTTAGCTTCAGGCTACCCTCAACTCAGTACGATGGTGAAATTCAGCAACAATATGCGGTAAGTCCGCACAATATGCGGTAGAAAATGCACAGTGATCCCGCCGCAAAGCCAATGAGTCGAGCCTGACAAAGACGTTGATTACCAATGATTCTGGCTGCTCGGTTCTAAATGCGGTCAACTAGACTACAAGTACTCTTGACCTGATATCCACTGATAAGTTTCCGTTGACCCAAAAGTAAATTTTTAAATTTCTGTATTAAAAAGGTTATATCACACTTTCAAAAGTCGTTAAAAGTTAAATTAATAATCAGCTACGCTCGATATTGTAGAATATTAATATTTACTCGCTAATTTTTATGTCTTTATGTAATAGCTATGAATAACGTACATATACGTTGTCCTATTATTATAACGGCGACCATTGTGAAAGAGTTAACAAGTACGACTGCAGAATTAAACTTGACCTTAACTCCACCGTTAAGTTTTAGGGTACCGTCGTATCTACTTTAATTAATTAAACTGAGCTCCTAACTGTAATTGTCTAACTCTAAACCTTCCGTTTCCAGGATGTGTCCATAAGCTAAGCTTATGGAGGCCACTAATAACTGTACCTCCTAGTCTCTTAACTACAAACTGAGTATTTTCTTCAGTGCCTAGCACATTTTCATGAAATATACACATAATTATACACAAGCAAACAAAACATGCAGCCACGACTGCAATCCCAAATGGGATAGTCTAAATAGAATAAATGGATTAATTGTTGGTTCGATATCGACATTTCCTTCATGTAGAGTAGGAAGCATTTAGGGGGTATTAAGGGGATTACAACAATGTACCAAGCCAATTCGCTCTCCACATCTGTCCTCTTGGCAACTATCCTGATAAATTCTTGGTGAATTTATATCCTTGACCACATGCTTGACTTATTATCCCCCCCGCCCCTTCCCCTGGTACCCGCGAGCGTAAACAGCTAACGCGCGCGCGTATACCATTACATTATAATCTATTAAACAAAGCCAAAAAAGAATTATATGTATTGGCTGATTTAAAAATATTAACTAAAATTGTTTCTTGATCTTCTTGATTCGCGAATTTAATTGAAATATAAACAAGTTAATAAAATAACTAAAAACGATTATTATGAGATTTTATTTATTTAATTAGAATTGCAAATAAGCTGACAACCCATCTGATGGTAAGCAATGTCATTCCAGAGGAATAGAGTCAACTCTCATTATCCTGTAATTATACTGTCATATTTTACTCTTCTACAGTCAAAAGACAAACACAGAAAGCTTACACAGCTTACAAAGCACGCTACCTGACGCTGAAATACGAGTATATGACACTGAAATTCCTATGTAGATGACAAAACAAAGTTTACCTAGATTGCTAAATCGTATTTCAGAATATCTATGTAAATGTGTATGTAGGTATATTTTTATGATAAAATTCCAATTGCGATAAACAAATGGAAAAAAATATTTACTTTTTCTCAATTTGATTTGTAAAAGACGTAGATACGACTACGGAAATTAATTTTTATACTTCTGTATTACAAAGGTTGTATCATACTACCAGAAGTAATCGAAGAGAAACGCTTCACAAACCATCTACTTTTTTGACATTCTAGAATATTATAATACTATATGTAACATTAATATTTTTTTACATAATTGGGACGGTCTCGGTGGTCTAGCGGTTTACTACACGACTTTCCTTCAGATAGTTACGGGTTCGATTCCTCGCACGATGCAAATATTTGTATTCATAAGTATGATAGTTTGTATCAATTTGTAAGTATGTATTTACACAAAAATATATTTACGTATTTATATCTATTGTCTATTACCCATAACACGAGCTTTGCTTAGCTAGGGAGTTTGGGACTAGACTAGCTCTGTATGATTGTTCTGAGGTATTATATGGTACTGGATGAATGGCATACTAACAAATACGATATTTCCTCTGTTTACCATGTTATTCCATAGCTATATCATTTTTCATCCTTCAACCGAAACACAACTTACTAAAGAAAGTTGCTTTAGTCAGTGAAGTGGCGGCTGAAATAGGTGAGACGGCTGTGAAATGCCTGAGATGATTTTGTACAAACTTTACCTCATTAAAATATAAATAGATAGAATTACCTTTATTGCCAAAGATTAACTAATTATTAAAAATAACATATACTAGCTGAGCCCGTGACTTTGTATACAATGGACAGCACGTTATCATGTTTAAATAAAATACAATTTAAGTTATTTTTCTCACATCACCTCAGTATTTAGTCTTATTTGTTCAGCAAACAGCTCTATTTAAATGAATATTATTCTGTTTCATTACACCTGTATTCATAAATCATTATAAGGACAAAACTTTTAATAACTAACTCCCCCCAAATCTGAAGTTTCTCGCGATGTGAAATATTGACTCGGGCCAGGAAAATATGTACTAGCCGTTACCCATAACTTCGTCTGTTCATTTTAGGATATAGAATATCCTATATCTGTTGTTGTGATACAATTTAATTATTTTGGTCAAATTTAATTAGGATCCGTTTAACTGGTAAATAATAAAAACATAACAAATATACAAATAGACTATCACATGTTATATATTACCCACTACTTCACATACGGAGAGGTGAAATAGGGGATGAATGTAAGTGTATGTGCATACACTTACTTTCATCCCCTATTTAACCCTTTCCCTGATTATTTTCTGGGATAAAAGATAGCCTGCGTCCATCGTTACGTGCGTGCTCGTAATATAATCTATCCTCATATCAAATTTCATTAAGATCCGTACAGCCCTATAGTCATTATCAATAGCAACAAAAAATAAGAAAGAAAAAAAATTATGAAAATATTTATGAGACTAGACTAGAGATAGTAACAAAAATACAGATAGAAAGATACACATTCACCATTCATAATTTTCGTATTTCTCTCCTAGCCTATAGCTGTAAATATATACTGAGTACAGAGTAACTGGGAGGTAAGTTTTGATGAATTAATTAATCTAATTCTGTACCCGTTCGTACTTCCAATGAAATGCTACGAGTATATTGTGGCTTATCCGTTTCTATTCTCAATAAGTAATAACGTTTATTTACTCCAATTTGGTGAAATATTTATTTAATGAGTAAATAAATGATAAGAATTAATTAATGAAAAAAACACATTCGTTATGTGTGATTAATGTATTGTACCTATATTTTAGAGATTGAAGTGGTTTCTTCTTATCGTTTTATGTTGCTATTTTCAGAGAACTGCATCTAATATATGGAGGTAATAAATTTATGGAATGTAAAAGATAAATTTTATTGTAATCTTACTAGACATAAACTATAAAAAAAATTATTACATTTAATACATAAAATTCTTGTGTCGCAGTATTTGAAACAAAACTTTTACGAAACGTCTAAGAATCGGTCAATTCTTATGAAATTTTATGTGTAGTTACTAGGTCTGAGAATATAATCTATTTTTCATATTCCTAAGTGGTAAGGGTGGTCCACCCCAAAACTGTTAGTTTTCTTTTATGGCATTTTATTTTTATGTAATTCGGATCCAAAATACACACAATCTAAAATTTTCAGCCTTCTACCATCAACCCCTATTTTTTAATAGTAGTACTTTAATATATTCGTACGGTCTTCGATAACTGTTTCTTTAATATGGCAAAACAAAGTTTACCAGGTCAGGTAGTACATATGTATATATTTTTTTAGTAAATAATTTTTTCTATAAGTTACCATGGAGTCCGTGACATATTTTCTGGCATTCAAAAAGTGATTTTATATATGTAATATAGTGAAACATATATGTAGATATTTTTAGAAGAGAATATAGAGTTTGTAGTAGATTTTTTATTTTTATGAATAAACATAAAGTCCTATCCCATAGGGTCCTATTTATTTAAAAAGTACAATTTAGTCAACCTTAAAACACTTAGCCTTGTAAAAAAAATAAAAATCTGATAAAATTTCGCAAATTACCTCAATTAGAGAGTTAAATTGTGATAATTTATGAAATTTTCGTAGCTTTTCGTAGTAACAAATTCTCGTAGGTCAAAATAGCATATAAACTTGTATGAGGACACCGCGTACAGTTTGCATCTCTTATCTAGTACACTATTAAGAGGTTCTAACCAATATAGGCTTTACGTTGCTATCAAAAAATCGGAATGTTTTAACGGCAGCAGCAATAACGATGTTCAAATAAAATTGCTGTTTATTAAGATATAAAAGAAAAAGTGCTAAAACACTTTTATAATTTAAACAGGAAAGTGTTTTTATTAATTGGCGAGAGGGATAACAGCCCAATATTACGGATGCTAGGCATAAAATATTTATTAGTTTTATAAATATTTATTGATTCTCATACCAAAATTAAATTGAGAGCTGATTAGCTTGGGACTAGATAACTATGTGTGAATTGTTCTGAAAAATGACGGCCTCGGTGATCTAGCGATTAGCACACCGCTTTGCTTACGATAGTCGCGGGTTCGATTCCTCGTACGGTGCAAACATTTGTATTCATAAGTATGATTGTTTGTATCGATCTGGGTGTATTATGTATGTATTTACAAAAAATAATCTAAGTATTTATATCAGTTGTCTAGTAACCCGAGGTCTGCTTACCGTGGGACTACATATCACTGTATAAACTGTACTGTGAAAAATGTGCAATATGAATGTATTCGTGTAAAATAAAATACAATTACATTTAAATTGCTTTTCAAAAGTGCAAAACTATTATATTTCAATAAAGATTAATTTTATTTCTATTTATTGATATAAAACCTGAGTAAAGTAACGAATTTTATTTCGCATTTTCTCATTTCATATGTTAAAAAGGACTACTCAATTTTATCTGTGTTTAGCATTAATGATTGATGTTACCTACCCTTCCTCGAGATGTACTATCCAGGGGGAAATTATTGGATCGGAGTCTAGTGACTCTATTACTTCTAACGAAGAGGTCACTAACCCTCCCGACTGTCGACTGTCGACCTCCACTCGGCCCCTCCGGAAACTATCGTGCTTAATTTATCTAAATTTGCCACGATGGGCTAATATACTTGATAAAAGATAATAGACCTGACTTCATGCTCATCATATCAATCCCCACTGGTGTCCCGCCAGCGTATAACGTAGCGCAGGCAGGTATACCATTCCACTATCACTCATTACACAAACTACCTATCCAACACTAAAAGACATTTGAATTAGCGCCAGCTCTATAAATCAAAACAAACTCGTCAGCTCTATAATATTATTCTGTATGGTTTGAATATTAATAATCGAGTTTATTAATATTATAACCTTATTAGTATTAACTTCATAAATAAATTTCATATTCTGAGTATCAAGTATTTAATGGTATACTAAAGCAAAAATTATTAAAAAACGTAACGACCCGACAACGTAAAAGATGGAACAGATAAAACAGTTTCATTAGCAAATTGAAAACATAGCTCAAGGATGGTACAGTACTCTAACTTTAAAAAGAATCATCAACATCACGCTATTTTCTGCACTTACATTAGCTATTTGAAATATTTTATTGAAAGAGAGCAGGATCATACCTATCTAACATTAATTTCAATATTTATCCGTCGGCCTCGGTGGTATAATGGTTTAGTACTGGTGTACTGTACCGCGTTACTTCCAATGGTGGCGGGTTAGATTCCTCGCACGGTACAACACACAACATTCATCAGTAGGATTTCATGATTTGTATAATTATAGTATTCTTTATAGTACTCCTAAACACACCTCTGACTAACCTTTAGTTTTGAGGTCATAGGCATACATAGTTTTTTTACATATTGTATTTTTTATTAGAAACAGTCGATGTATGTATTATATACACACGAAATCTATGTCAAGCAAAGGAAACCCTTTCTAACGCAGGGAGCGTTTGATATAGTGCCTCCAAACCTATCGAGCATTGTGGAAAATGCCTTTTATTTCATTTATAAACTCGATCTTTTGTATCCCTTGAGTGTAAGAAAAAACAGTTTATTTATTTGTTATGAAAAATAGTTTTTCTTATAAAGTAACATCAGCTTCTTCAGTGTGGGAAATGCCCTAAGATGGGCACATTCCTGTTCGATCCATCTCCACACTGCACGATCCTGGCCTGTCGTTGGCATAGTCTTCCAGCGGTGACGGTGATGATCCGATGATATAGTAATATCATCGGATCATCTGCCTGATGATCTGTCTAAAGTCTAAGACGCCCTTACACCATCTGCCTTTGCATCGGCAGAACACATGTCCGGTCCAGGAATGTTGGCTTGGCTTTACAGCTTGGCTACCCAGTATCCTTATTTTTTTTAATAAAATCACTCATTGAGACCCGCCCGACCCTAGTAAGCGAAGCTTAACATCAATCTGCAGATTTTGCCAAGCTAAAGAGGAAACGCCACTATACATCCAATGTGGTTATAGCCCACTTATGCATAAACGAAATAAACTCCTTTGGAAAGTATACACTCTATCCTGAGTTATAAAAACCATCGCTCCTAAGAATATCCTTGAATGCCTGTTTCTCACGAGCACAATAAATCTATACAGATCGCAGCGTTACAGGCCCTTGCAGCTGACAATAGACCAAATCCCCCAATAAAAAACAGCGTAGACTATGAGTCGTATACTCACTAAAAACTTCAAGATATCCCAACGAAATGCTGCTCGGGAGGTTCCGGTGGTAGTTAACCACAAATCCGATGGTGATGGCCCGCTTTATTCTACAGGCCCTTTTGGTTTGTTTGGGGCTTAACCCCCTAAGAAAGCGAGCGGGGAGCTGCTCGGTATCCTACATCCACTACTAAGTTTACCTCGTGATGTTCATCTTTCGGATTATTTTTCGCATGCAAACGCTTAGGTAGTATTCTCCTAAATACGTGTGCAAGCATGACTGTACTATGTATGGCGATTTATGAATGTAAATGAAGCCAGAATTATGTATAAGTTTTCTACGACTACTCCGTAAGGAATCTAACGTGAAAATTTACGCTAGAATACTTATATCTATTGCATACGTACATATATTGCGTTTAGAACCCCTTAATAAAGATGTGTTTTGTAAGTAGTCCGTTATTTATTTATCTAGTTCGTTGAAGCATGTAAAAAGAGTTCTCTAAGTGGGTTTTTGACAAATCTCATGGGAACAGTTAAACGGCTTCTGTGTGGGCGATGCCGTAAAGTAATATTGCAAATGCGAAGGTAAAACTGTCTGTGTGCTTGTTGGGATTTCACAATTAAGATTCGAGACATATAAACTAAATTATTAAATTGAAACAAGTTGGTTCAATTAATTCCCAATTTAACAAACAAAAATTACGTAGTTTATCATTATTACATAGTATAAAATAAAGTCACTGTCGCTGTCTGTCCGTCCCTATGTATGCTTAAATCTTTAAAACTACGCAACGGATTATAAAGTTGTTTTTTTTAATAGATGGAGTGATTCTAGAGGAAGGTTTATCACCTGGGCGAAGTCGGGGCAAGTAGCTAGTGTAATATAAGATCAACAAGCGAAAAGGATATTACGATATCCGCTTTTTGGTGGTTACTGCTAAATATATAAATAAGTAGATCCATACTTATTACAATACAAGGTCATCTCACTCCATCTATCTGCCTATTCATGATAATCATAAAAAGTACTGAACTGTTTTTCTTGCGGTTTTCATATAATTCGTTACGATTTTGTGTAAAATAATTAAAATACCCATGCGAAACCGGGTTGGGCCGTTAGTCTCATACAGAAGTAAATGGACTTAATTCCATAAAGTGTAAGCGGAAGTCATGGGAACTTGCAGGGCACCCTGAATTTAAAAAACTTGCCATTAACTGCCTTAATTAAATGGCACATAATTATAAAATACTTAATTACTTATTTCCCAGAGCGGTTTAAGTCTGTTTATTACCACAACTTAATTGGGCGACTGTCAAAATCAAAACCCATTATGTCACTTATCTCTTCCCCAAACACATTCAAAAAGCAACACAAAGTTTCCGGTTGACATATAAAAACATCGCCCATCTGGCACATTAAAAGACAAATCCTGAAGTCGATAAAGCCAAAGGGAATAATGATTCATTCCTTTTATTGTAGCAGTAATCCTCTTATCTAGGGGCTTTGTTTGTAAAGAACACAGGAAGTAAATATAATTATTTATATTTTTCCCAGTATTACTAGCTACTATTGAGGAAGTATGAGAGTCCATTCAGTAAATTTTGCATGAAAGAGTAACAATCATCCATTCATCCATCGATCCACTCACAAACTTTCGCATTTATAATATTAGTAATACTATTATCAACAACTAACTGCATACTCCCATATATACAGGCACTGCAGTAACACACTCTCGACCACAGAACAGAGAAGTAAATTAATTCTCTGTTCTATGCTCTCGACCATGTCTCGGCAATACTGAGATATACATACATACATGAAACTAGTATAAACACAGACATAGCTCCTGTTGAAAATGTGTTACTATTTGTGTATAGAATATATATCTAAATAAAATTCAATAAATAACATTGAAGTGTCTCTTGTAATTTCAAACTAACAATTTTTTAATAAATGCATATGCAAGTATTACGGTTACATCTAATAAATAATTTATATTTTTTAGCTGTCTGATTTTTGTTTTGGAAAATATCAGATTATTTAAAGAATTTATTTTATGATATCATATCATAACTATATAAGTTCTATATATTATATGAGTCCTATATAGTTATATAAGTTCTTAATTCTGAAGTTGTTTCTATTGTTATTTATCATCTTCCCAAAATTATTTAAGTAGTCCCTTGGTGTATTATACAGGTCATCCCAAAGGTTAAGACTGGTCGTGAAATCATTTATTATATCATAAATTCTCCATTTATGCCATGTTTTCTTTGGTTAATAAAGTTAATCACTATGAATTCCACTGAGTAAGCTAAATTAACAATTACTTAATAGAGTCGGATGTCTTATTAATATAAGGCCATCAAACTCTATAAAGTAGAGTAATCTTCGAATTTCACACAGAAAGTTTTAAAGTGAACAAAACAAGGGAACAAGAAATTTGCAATTTCTAATTAAAAGTCCCTCTTAGTCTTATTTGACCAACTTAATTTTGCGATTTCTCTCATTCAACGTCAATGTAAATTAACTTCATAATTAAGTTGGTTCCGGTGAAACTTATTGTTTAAGTAATTGCTATGTTTCCATCAGTTATAGGTTTTCAAATGGGCGAAACGGAACCCTTTATAATGTTTAGGAAGTACAGTCACGAGAAATAAAATACCAAATTAACTAACACTAACACTTCATGATTATCACCATAACAACCCGTTTTTAATAGAATGGGATTAGTTGTAACGGGTAATTTGTTATCATTGTATAGATCGAGATTTATCAGAAATAGACTTTGTAAAAAGTGCGAACCTTATACTCACTTATTTCAGCCGCCAAGCAGTTTGCTTTGGAAGCTGTGTTTTTTTTTACAATCAATGATTATGGGATAGTGCACCGCCTGCGCTAACGGTTTACCCTGGTAGGGCACCAGCGGAAAATGATATACCGCTCATGAAGATAGGTGAGTTAACCCATCTTGGCAAATGGCAATTTAGCGCGATAGTTTCCAGGTGGAACCGCTTGGAGAACAAGCTCACTAATAAATAATATACCATACATTATTATCAATGGGGTTATTAGTCCACATTACTAACAATGCTTTTCTCCCGCGGTTGTAGAGTGTAGATTAGGCTGTTTCTTATCATGTAATCTTTACACGTTAGGTATAGGTATGGTATCTTATTCCTCTGAAACAGCGTCACGGGTGTAATATGATAACGTGATGTACGTAGTGGTGTTCATGAGTACAGGCGTCGGATAGGGCTTACGCTGTGTCAGTTTGTGATTCCAATTCCATAAAAAAAATTACCGTATTGTAATGCATTCTAAAAGTTGTGAACGTAAACGGTAATCTAGAGAAGTTATAAATTCCAAGGTTTAACGGAAAAAGTTTCGTTATCGGCACGAGCTACCTACGCAGAGGAGTCCGTGAATTCACTCTTACCTATTTCATCCTGATAAAAACTTGTGTAATACTTTGACAACAACTTGTCCGACAAAGATTGGAAGTTTCAACGGGTACTCGTCTGCTTGTTGCGATGGTGGCGAATAAGTCTTTTTCTGTACAAAACTCGCGACGTTAATTACATGATTTTAATGAAGTATTTTTTTTTCTCGAGAGGTTTATTTTATTTGCTGTTGACTTTTGTCGACGGTTCAGATCCGGCTCGAAGGACTAAACTTTGTGTGAATCGTAACCAGATCCGCGAATGTGACCTTTAAAATTGCGAATTAAATTATAATCATATTTGTAATACAATCAGTGATGTTACAAAAAATGAAAACAAAAGAATCGTAATTTTGAGAACAAAATCGACAGAGAAATCTTTAATTTTTTCAATAAAACAATTACCGCAATAAAAATTAATATACTTACTGCTGTATAAGAATATGACAAATCATACGTAATGAAACGATAAAAAATATATTTCTAAGAAACAAACGAAACCCGAATCAAATCAGCAATCACTTATATTGACAAAAACGTGAAACGGCCCGCCATTTATAAAGCAATTAACTAAACAGAACGGAATCATCGATTTATTTTCTGCATAATTTAATTTCGCCTTTTACTGAATATTCAAAAGGTTGGCGTTATTAAATTTCGCAGATTGTCTTTTAATTAGCGCTTTGCGGTGATACACTTTCCTGCTACGTTGAACCTTTGTTGTTTTACCTTCAATCAATATATATTTTGAATTTAACTCAGGTACAAAGTCGTTTACTTGGCTAGATACCTCTGTAGCATCTATTTTTTCAATGGATGATAATGGTATTGTGCACCCTTCTGACTTTACGCTAGTGAAGTACCAGTGGAGGATGATAAGATTAACATGGGGTTAGGTCAGTTAACCCATCGTGGTAATTTAAAGGGAATTTATAACGATAGTTTCTAGCGGAAAACGCGTGGTGGTCAACCAGACGCATCCTCCTGTGTCCTCTATTCCAGCTGTCAAGTAACTTGCTTTGTAAACTTTGGTTCGGTTGAAACTTAAAGATTTGGCAGTAAAATTACACTGTACAGAAATATGCCTTGACCTAGCTTGCTTAGTGAGTTGTTTCTATTGTAACGTGAAGATTTGGTATTAAAATTACAGAGTATGGAGGCTTAACACTTTGTTCTCAGAAATGTAAACGCCTATGGGCTATCACGGGCGTCACATGATGAAGTGATGTCAGTGTTTCTGTCTACATCTATAGGCGACGGTAGCCACTCTTCACGATGATAAACGTTAATTTCTTTTCCCATTACAGTTACAATAATAAACTATAATAAAATAACATTTGTTACTATAACCATGATATTATGTTATCTGTGCTATAACAATATATTGGTTCAAAATGGTCAGCGATATATACTAAATGTCACCAAATGGCGTGGGAATGCCATAACTGCCTCAGTTGCCAGTTATTTGTTATAAAGTGATAATTCAAATTCAAAATATCTTTATTCATGTAGATCTATTGCAGAATCTTATGATATGTCATATCAACCTTCAGTTCGAGATGAGAAGAACTGACAGGAAACTCAACTCGTATTTAAAAAAAAATGTTTAATATAATATTTATAATAATACCCCTGGACAATTCAAGCAGCGCCACATAGTCCCGGGTTAAGCAGATTTCGTGACGACTGATATAAATACATAGATTTTGTAGTTTAGTTTCCACTTGTCGGTTGCACATTACATTAAACTTGCTTAGAGTTTATAAGTATAATTAGTAAACGTTTATTTTTACATTTATTTTTATTGAGTTCTAATTTGAATAAAAATAAAACGTGGTAAGATCCCATGATTTTTACTAACTGCTTAGAGTTGTTTTTTATTTAATTGGAAAAGCAAACAAGCTGGTGGTGATCTGATGGTGAGTGGTAACCGCTACCTACATAAATGATTGATTGATGAAATATAAATGAACAGCACAGTGAACATGGAGTTCTCATGTATCAATCGTGAAGCCAATTCGAAGTACTAAAATGTTACACCGTCACAAACTTCTTCAACAAAAAATCTGACTGTTGTTTTTCATATAGTGAAAACTTAAACGTACATAAAATTCGATATATAGCATCGTCGTATGTAGACTCATAAAACAGGCTTCTACAAAAATGTTTTCAGGTAAAGGTTATATTTTATGTACAAGGAAGTTTGTATTAAGCCCTTTTTTACACGACAAGAGTTCCCACATAAACCGACTGGGGGCTGTTTTCTCAAAAATATACGAGTATGACAAAACCGCATAGTAAAGAATATTTTCTTTTGCTTTCATGAGCGGTTTTAGTGGAATTTATTTTGGTAATATAAACAGACCAGCCAAGAGGATGTAAAACACGCATTATAACATTATTTTTTAATATGGTATACACGTTAAAAATAATAATTTCTTTTTTAATGTCAAATATGACTCAAGACTGTCTGTCTATACATCTTTTGAGTAATATTTGTTATTACTGTCTTTTTACATTATAGTTTACATACCAGGAGTATTCTTTCTACAAAATAATATACTATACCTCTATCTTACCGATTTTAGCCAGTAGTTTCTTTGTAAACTCATCATCATAGTGATATCAGGAGATATCACAGTGATTACAGGGTACAGAGGCATACGGAGGACTTCTTTCTCTGTATACTGTCATTCTGGCTGTCAATCCGTCAATCAGTATGTTTCAGTGTACTCATTGATTACGGAATATAATCTGGCTATATAGCCATCTCAACAACAACAAGATTGTCTTTGATAATATTCGCCATTAACAGCGAAGAGAAAAACTAAGTAAAGAAGTAGGTATTCATTATTGAGTGATTACTGTGAATCAGTAGGTAAGTGTGCCTGCTCTCTCGAGTCTTACAGAAAATAAGTAAATTATAATTATCTAAGAGTGTTGCCAATTTAAGTATTTTCAAAGCAGGTGGAGTATTCCCCGAAAGAAACCTGTTCCGCTTTGATTATTTAAATTGGTTTCTACAAAATACTTTTAAAAGCAACAAGATTCAAGCGTATTTTTTTATCTTTCATGGAAATTAATTAATTCGTTTGAAAGATGACCTTATCTCCTGTTGTGTTTCTACTAATTTCTTTGTTTTTGTTATATTGGACTAAAAACATTTTATACGTTTTTTATAATTTTAATTGAAGTAGTTCGACCAAAAAAGTAGAGTTTATTTTTCGAAGCGATAATTTTCTAAAAATTCTTTCCTGAACAAAATGTTAAAAATATGTTTAGCAAGCTTGAAAAAACACGTGATGTTGAACCATAAATAAAAACATCGGTTATTTTTCCATCGATGTTTTCCAATAACAGGTGTGGGCGGGCAGTTATCAAATGACATTGTATTAATGAAAACGAAAATCCAATAATCGTAAATAAAGTGACCGATCAAATGACAGTTAAAATAATAACTGTCTAACTTTAATAACAAGAGGCCGGCCGTTTAAAATCACATATGAATAACTAGCGACTCGTCCCGGCTTTACACAGGTGCAATGCAACTCTTTGAAAATTTTAAATTCTTGTCTTTTCTGTACTATAATATGCATATATTATACATATATAGCATCCTCTTGAATCATGCTATCTATTGAGGAAAACTACATGAAAATCTAGAAATATAGATATTTTTGTAAACATATGTAAAATATAAATAGAAAATATCCAGACAGATAGAAACAATCCTACTCATGAATACAAATATTTATACCGTGTGCCGATCACTGGACCATTAGAAGTAAAGCAATGTGTTAACCGCTAGACCACCGAGGCCGTCAAAATAACACGTACTTTTATAACAGCGAGACAGGTCGTTGAAAATCATGAAAAATATTTTATCGTATGAATAAAATTCTATCTGAACTTTCCATATTCATAAGATCCCTCACAAAGCCACGGCAATTTGCTACACTAAATATTTCTCCTTTATGTTACAACACATCCATTTGTAGTACGTCCCTCTTGGCCATCTACATTAGGCTTGAAGTAAAGATTTATTTACAATGTTTTCCTTTATATCGGAACTAGTTATATACCGCAACATCCTCTGTAGTATAGCAATTAGTTATAGTAATGTAAACCTAAATACATTCACCAATTATGGACCTTGTTGAGAACAACCAGCAGAAGAGAAGAGAGGAGGATGTTTCATTGTTCGTATTTTAATTATAATGTGAAATAATTTATAATTTATAATACATAATTTATAATATACAATATAAATTATATAGTACTAGCTGACGCTGCAAACGTTGTTTTGCCATATAAATTAATAACGCTATAAAAATAGGGGTTGGTGACAAAAGGTTGAGAATTTAGGGTTGTATGTATTTTTAATGTCACATTATAAAAAATTGTCCAGAAAATAAAAATAAATTTTAGTGGAGGATGACACTCATCACTTAGAGATATGAAAAAAAGATAGTAGCCGATTCTCAGACCTGCTGAATATGTATATAAAGTTTAAAAAAAAATCTTTCGAGCCGTTTTGGACGATTATGGTAACTAACATTGTGCAACAAGAATTATATATATTTATATGTAAAATTACTAGTTGTATTGAGGACTTTTAGTGCACTGGTTTACGAGAATTTTATATATAAGATATATATAACGATGTACGTAGGTAGGTACCTACATAATGAATCTATTAAAATCGAAATTACTATATTTCAAATTAGTAGTTTATAGTCTGTATAGGAGACAATAATTGAAAGGTTAGCATACGAACAATATAATTTTAGGTAAATTGCCCTCCACTGCACTATTAATATAAACTGAACTATAACGAAACCTTTCAATTTTCTAGCAAAATAGTACTTTAATTAGATGATTGCTTTTGGTTGTTTTTCGCAGAGCAATTACCACAACGTTTTATTAGAGTTGACAACGGCCTTATGATATTTACTGGCCGCGGTTTTATTCGCATAAAATTTGTAGCTTATGTATTATTCTGATGTATAAGCTATGTTACTGTAAAGTTTCATCAAAATCTGTTGAGTAGGTTTTGCGCGAATCCATGCTCCGAAAAGTTCACGTTTATAATACTACTAGTAAAATGTAAATTAATATAATGGAATGTAATATAAAATAATTTGATCTATGTAATAACCTGAAAATTTTCTAAAAAGTAATATTTGCACAGTTTCTTGATTGTGGCTGGTTTGTATATTTACGGACTAAACCCTTCAAAATGCGAACAATTTTAAGAAATATATATTTATAGCAAAAAAATTATTTCTTAGAAGAAGAAAAATAACGTTTATTATTCTTGTTCTAAGAATATTCAGATAAAAGATATACGTAAAGTAAGCGTAATATTGAGTCGAGTAATAAATTGGATAAACTGTTTACCAAATTGACGATATCGCGGAATTATTTCCGTCTCCACAAATCAAATAGGCGCGAAACAGAATTTTGTTTTTTTTTACGAGCAAAGTTTGTTAGGCCATACAGCCTTGTATAATATATTGTATTTATTATTATCATATCATTTTATATTATTATTAATCAATATAGAGTACGTAATGTAATTTTACCTTTACAGGTACTTTACTGTATATTTTGTAGAATGTCCCACGAAACGTAAAATTAAGATAGAAATTGAATATTTCAGAGAACGACTACTTTAACTTCGTATGTTGACAGTTAAAACATTCAATAACACTGAACAATTTAATATTTAATTTTATAGCATACAAGCTTGCGGCAAACCTGATGTTAAGTAATTACCGCCGCCTATAACCATTCGCAATACAATAACAATTGCTTTGCCTACGTTTAAGCAAGGATAAACTCTTTCCTTGAACATTTCAGTGGAATAATAGATACTAGTGTGTGTGTCAAATTCATGGTAGTGTGTAATAGTGGGTAGGCTATATAAACTATAAGTGTGCGAAATTTCTTACTCCTCCATCCGAGCAATTTTCGAAAAAGGGGGTACAGAGATTTTGCTCCACGTATTAATATAATGTTTTCGTATAATACTTAAGTATTTTATTAAAAACTCTATACTGAGAATCCAACTATTATCTCACATAGGGGTTGTTTAAAAAAGTTTTAAAAGCACAAGCGTATACGAGGCTGTGAGCAAAATGTGTGTTTACATCATTGTACATGTTCCATGCGCAGGTTTCATATTTATGATTTAATCAAGGATACAGCTGCTACGCCGCACTGCACCGCACACACTACATAAGTACCACTTGTTAACATAAACTCAACCTCTTATTCAGTGTTATTAACGTCCTCTATTGAGACAAAATTAATGCCATCAATATTATCCATGTCTATATTAATATTACGAGTATAAAGAGGAAAGGTTTAATTGTTTGTTTGCATTGAATAGGCTACGAAACTACTGGACCTATTTGAAAAATTATATTGAAATACAAATAGAAATATTCTTTATTCAAATAAACACCCACTTTTGAATAATCATATTTTTTTTATTCTACTAATCTGGAACGCAGACTCATCACAAGAAGAATGAGCAAGAAACTTGTGTGTCGCTCTATTGAATAAATGTTATTTTAAATAAATAAGTACACAAAAACATATAAGAGACATAATCAACATAGAAACTGCTACGCACTTTTTCGTAGTGCAATGAGATATAATATTTTCAGCGCCATGAATTTAAGTTTATTCTGCAAATGTTATAAATATAAATAATGTAGGATACAATTACAATTAGTATCCTACGTATTATTTCTATAGCTAATGACTGACGCATACGTCAGTCACGTCATGTCGTGTATATCATGTCATTTAGGGCATACCCTAACTCCAAAATGGGATAAACGCAGAGCAATGATGATCATACCCATAAGTAATATCATGTTCAAAGAAATGGATTGATAATAATGTAATTTTGTCTCTTTATCAATTCTCGCAACTCCCACATCAGATTATCCCATTTAGACTCACGGCAACGAAAGGTACGAATCATAAATAAGTATATAGCAATACACATCCAAATTCTACGCAACATGGAGTGATCATTAATTATGTAAACGAAATGACCGCTCTATATTCAAATTCAACATGAGTAGGTATTCATTATATTAATTAAACGTATTAAGTCACAGACAGATAAAAGCATACAATTTATAGGTACGTAAGTTGGTTTATTAACGAGATGGACTCCACTACTTTGTCAACAACCATATTTGCTTGTATGTATTTGCATTCTGGTTTTGTCCAGTTAGTATAGCGAACATGATACAATGCACTGTAGTCTACAACGCTAGAATATTATCTTCAAATACGGCATTTATACTACCTCGGTGGACTAGTGGTAGCACACAGTCTTACTGATAGTCTGATAGTTACAGTTTCGAATCCTCGCAATACAAACATTTGTATTCATGAGTAGATTTTTGTGTCGGTCTAAATGTTTTCTATGTACGATTACATTGTGTATGTATTTACATGTGAAAACATGTGAGTATTTATATCAGTTGTCTAGTACCTATAACTTTATTAAGCTCTGCTTAGCTTGGGACTAGATGGCGCTGTGTGCATTGTCCACGGTTATTATTTTAGTGTTATTATCTTAAACGCTGTGTCCTTTCATAGTTGATAACCTATTGTATACAACACGGGCATCATGTCATCATATAACGCCCTTAGTACTACGCCCTCGTGCGTTTCTATTCAAGAAGGCTAAGATCCTCCATATTCTGTATTATCATTAGCATATTTCAGCCCTCTATCGAAACTTAGCTTACTAAGCAAACTGTGTTAGTAGATAAATACGTAAGGCAGAGGTCCCGCACAGACAGTTTTGTATAAAGTTTACGTCGGTAAACCTTTATATTATTATGTAATATTACCTTATTTGTGATATTCATCATAATGGATTTATACTTACTAGCTGTCCCGGCAAACGTTGTTTTGCCATATAAATTAATAACGCTATAAAAAATAGGGGTTGATGATAGAAGGGTGAAAATTTAGGATTGTATGTATTTTTGTAGGTTATATCATAAAAAAAATAGAAACTAAAAATTTTGTCTAAAAAATAATTAAAAAATTTAGGGGTGGACTACCCCTAACATTTAGGGGGATGAAAATAGATGTTGGCCGATTCTCAGACCTACTCAATACGCTCACAAAATTTCATGAGAATCGGTCAAGCCGTTACGGAGGAGTATGGGAACGAAAACTGTGACACGAGAATTTTATATATAAGATTTACTTCGTTTAAATCTACTACCATCAGCGTGTGTGAGACCTCAAATATTCATTCATAAACCTAACCACCGCTGGAAGCCTACGGCTTTATCTATTGGTGATCGAATTCCGACTGTTATTGAATCTACTTCCATATTGTGACACGTGCATCGCCTCTGAATGAGGCATCATCAGGCATTGAATAGGGGTTGGTTATAGGTTGTAAGCTTAGTGTTGATTGTTCGGCGACGAAATTGCGACTCCACCTACAGATACCTCAACTATAACCTTGCTTAACAATTTACATCACGTATTGAATTTAACTGCAATCAATACGGAAACAAAAGCCTACCTGAACCAATAACAACCCCACTTAGCTAATTAGCCCCTGATTAGCGAACTCGCATTCAAGTTCTAATAGAATAGAATGAAATAACTATAATATAATGGTATACTGCTGTAGTATATTATATTATTATTGGAATACAAGTTAATACATAAAGAGATATAAATACAGAGATATGTTGAAAATGGAAATCGATTAAACAGAAAAAAATTAAACGAATTAAAAATTGGGCCATACAGAATTTTAGAAAAGCTGTCTAATTCAATTTACAAAATAAACACAGGACATAAGAAATGTGAATCAAATCTCTTTCATATAACAAAACTTGTTCCAGCACTAGATTGTATTGAAATATAAATTTCTCTAAGGGGGGAGATGTAAATGAAAGTCATTGACATTCATTATTTGAATTTGGCGCGCATTTGTAGGTGAATTAAATTTAAACGTCAGAATGACGTACGTCATTTGTCGAGGAAGTTTCTAGATGTTTCTAACAGTTTTTTTGCTGAATAATACGTGTATAATTGTTTATAATTTGAGTTGATAATTTTGTGAAGTAATAGCGTTAAATGTTGTTTCTCTTTTCAGGTGAGTTATTTAAAATTGATACTATTAGTAATGCGCTGTTATACTTGTTAAGACAATTGTTTGTAATAAATATAATCTCTTTTCAGAGCAACACAATTAAGTATATTATTTCACATAAAAAAGGTGTTTGAAAAATACATAACACAATACTCCCCGTATTATGGATTTCTCAGTTGATTATTATTATGTTTGTAATAAAACTAATTAATTCTTACCAGTCCTTCGTCTTTCCTATGACAGGGATAAGTCTATTAAAGATTTATCCACACGATAAAAAATTATTCCACCCGGGCATTGCTGCAGGATAAATCCAGTATAATATAATGGTGAGACAACAAGGCAAGATAACACTAATGCCGGTAGCAAACATCAAAACTGTCATCAAGGAAAGTTTTCAAAGATGTAACACATGCGTCGTTAGTGCCGTAAGATTTGGATTTAAATTACACATACTTAAAACGGAAACTCTTCCTTGCGTACTTATTGTACATTGTGCAAATTGCACGACATTTATGAATCAAAATTTTAAACAACAAAACATCTTAGTACGGATGGCAACGCATGAGTTTCATTATAGGCATCATATGACAATAAATAATTTGTGCAAGTGGGAGCACCATTCCATTCTCGCACGACACAAACTGATATATGGTATGCCAGTTTGTGTCGTGCGAGAATCGAACTCGTACCTATCAAAATTAGTTGTGCTAAATCGCTAGACCGATCGAAGCCTATATATCGAAATAACAAATCAGATTACTTAGCCCATCATGACGATGTGGACACCTATCATCATCGTCATCATTATATTGACGGCTTCGGTGGTCTAGCGGTTTATCATACCGCCTTACTTCCAATAGTCGAGGGTTCGATTCCTCTGATGGTACATACATTTGTATTCAAGAATATGATTGTGTGTATAACTCTGGGTGTTTTCTATGTGTAATATGTATGTATTTACGAAAAAAATGTAGAATCTATGTATTCGTACCTGTTGCCTAGTACCCATAACACAAGCTTTAGCTACCTTAATTTAGGTGTAGATCACGCTGTGTGAATTGTCCTGAAATACTATTTATATTATTATTATAACGATAGTTCTTGAAAGCATATTATTGCCAATTAATATACATTATGATATATATAACTAAGAAAACCACTTAGCAAAAACAGTAAAATAGAAAATTTTGTTCCTGTATAGGGGTCTAAACACTCGGCTTTATTAGTCTTAATAGGATTTGCTTATATAACTGACTAATGAAAATATAGTAGTCCATTAATATTACATTACGCCCTCAGCGCGAGAGGCCTATTATTTTAATATTGTAAATAGCAAAGTGAATTTGTTTGTTCTACTTACACTCTTTAACGATATAACTAATCATTTTAAAATGAGGCAATACCTAGCATTTACTTAACTTACTCGACGGCCTCGGTGATCTAGTGGCTTAGCATACCCCCTTACTTCTAATGATCCAAGGTTCAATTCCTCGCACGGTACACAAATTTGTATGTATCGATCTGGGTGCTTTCTATGTATATTATACTATATGTATATATAAAACAAAAAATCTAGTATTTTTATCAGTTGTCTTGTACCCATTGCACAAGCAACGCTTAGTTTAGGACTAGATGACACTTTGGGAATTGTCCTGAGATGTTGGAATGCAGAAATACAATTTTATTTATGCCCTTTACCCCCTGCTCTTTAGTTTACCCGTGATCATGGTGGTTGTAACAGTACCGAAATATCGAGATCTCAAAAACAATAAATGTCCTAATTTTACGTATAAATAATAACCGCGTCAAATTATAAAAAAATATATAAATCATGAAACATTTTCAGAAATTTGTAAGTTATAAGATAACTAGCTGTGCCCGCGTTTCATTCTCGTGAAATTGTGTGTTATTCTAATGTATAAGTTATATTACTGTAAAGTTATATAAATTATTAAAATCCTTAAATTTATAGCTTATATGTTATTCTAACGTATAGATATATTACTGTAAGTTTCATTCAAATCAAGTCAGTCAGTAGTTTTTACGTGAAAAGTAACAAACATCCATAAATGCACAAACTTCCGCGTTTGCAATATTAGTAAGATAGTTATAAATTTATTATTAATACGAGATATCTAAATATAAACGGAACTAATATACTATTTAGAAGTAGAAACTTATTCAACGACTTACGTTCAGTTGGTAACCAACAGGCAATGTATAATTCTGTGGTTTGACTTTAAAACCAAACTGTTTTGTGTACTGTACCGCTAACTCGGATCGCGGGCTCGTATTGAACACACTTTACCGTCATTTCCGGACACAATTAATATGCTTTTAAGGTTTAAATTAAATTGAAGTGAATTTAACATCACAAAGGTATCACAATCCTCTGAAAAGTAAATGGACTGTCTCTACAAAACAATTGGCTGTAGATACACTAGTCCCCAGGAGAAGGTACAACCGCATCTACTCTGGCCGTTAGCACGCGTCATCAAGATCTACACTGGCAGCGATGGAGTCACAAGGGTTGCAGAATTGGAGAGAAGAAGACGTTGCTGAGAGCGTTCAAAATAACCTCTGCTCTTTACTTCTCAATTTAATGTTTCAAGACGGGGATATACATTTAATCTAATTATTAATTCGAATACGTTAATTTGATAATACAATTAACAGTAATCGACTATATATAATAGAGTCAAGTACTTCTCTTTTATTTTTTAAAAATTTTCTTCTTTCATTAACATTAATAGCAATAATAACAACTAAGAATAATTTACACGGCACTGTCTAGAGCTTCTACTATGGACAATAATTGAAAGAAATATTTTGTGTATATAATCTGCGAAATAGCAAAATCACGAGAGTAAATAAATAGTTATTTGAATAAAATAAATCAGTCATAGTTATCAGAGCAGGCCTTACAAGACCAGCACAAACAATCATACTCATGATTCATGAATACAAATATTTGTACAGTGCGAGGAATCGAACCGCTAGATCATCCTACATCACGTTATAAGTATCACCAGCGATAGCACTCCTGCTATACCATTTCTCTAAAATGGTATAAGATGACATTCCTCATGTAAGATTTCACTGCATAATTTGCACCCTATTACAACTTAAACACAGCTTACAAAGGAAGCTGTTTAGCGACGGATGTAGGTGAGACTAAGGTATAAACGCAGACGAATTTTTACAGTCTACCAGATGCAATGAAGCAAAAGATGTATTGATTGATTCTGTTGACTGTTTATATCATTCTAAATATTAAATACATATAGGCACAGTCCTGTACAAATAGTAGCCTTGCCACCATACTCATCGGTTTGTCACAGGAGACAAGAGCGGCGGGGGGCGGGGCCCTCAGATTTACGAGCTCCAACTTAGTCCGTACTTAATTTATGAGATCCAACTTTCTTCGGGTGTAAATAACTATGTTCAAATAGATTAACGAGGAGATATGTACGTTTTCTATTAACTATTATGAGTTGGATAATTGACATGGATACATTAATCCATATTGAAGAAAGTAATTTATATTGTATTATTGCATTTAATTTAATAATATATTACCAAACAGCTCCATTTTAGTCTCAGGATAAACACATAATATATTTATAAATACATACATAATATACCTATACAGAACCTGCGACCAGTACCTACTAATAAGACGATGTGCTGAATCCGCTAGACCGCCTAGGCCGTTAGTTATTATTCAAAATTAGAAAACATAATTAGATTTTTTAAATACAATTTGACATTAATCGGATATCCTACTTAACACCACTTGGACCACTTTTTTTTTTAAGTATGAATATGAAATAGTGCATCCGCCTGGGATGGGTCAGTTAGTCAATCTTGGAATCCCGTCAGTATCCATTGATTTATTGTAAGTAGTAAAAATATTTTTGTTCTTTTATGACATTATTAAACAAGGGATATTACTCTCTCGTGAACTAGTTATGTACTATGTCAGGTTGACCTCCACACTGTTCCCCTTTAATTTTTGATCAGGCTTCATCGTTATCCTATCATCTTACACTGGGGCCCCGTTAGCGTACACTCTTATCCATCATGCATAAAAAAACACCAAATGAATATATATAGACAAAAGCTTTCTTTAGGTTGTAATGTAGACGCCTTAAAATATGTATATGTTATCATTACAAACTAAGAAAGCTCTTATCTAAAAGTATTTTTGTCTGAAATCCTTGTTAAACGTGGGCGCTGAGTAACTGTGAAAATTATCATTTATAATCGCGCAACATTACTTATTCTATTTTTAAATAATTAACTCAGTTTCATTTACATGTCCCCTCTCTCTTCTACGCGTTCTTAATGTTTCCCGCGTTTTTTTTCTCTATGCCTATTTCCCAATACTAATAAAATAAATACGATCTGACAAGTGATTAGTTGATGTAGATACTTTGCGTGTTTTCAAATCAACTGCCTACTTGTTCTATGCTAATACCTTTAACAAAGATTTTTCTTTTTTTTACATACTTCCATATTTATGACTATTCCCAGAAACCAACAGATAATTTCCTAATTCATCAAGTGAGAAATATTTTTCTTACCTTATTTAATCACAACTTTTCCCAGAAAACCGTTTGCCTAACCTAAAATTCCAATGAGTTTCGAGATCGCTAATATTTTATAAATTCGCAATTTTTCAAGCCCTTTTAGGGCTTGAAAAACAAAAAAAATTTTAACAGGTTAATAATGTTTCTATTAGGTAGATATCTTTTCTTTATTATTATTAAGCGAGTATTCCATAAATATTCGTATAATTTTATTATAACCTTCAACCAATAGCAATAACAATACTGAAATATTAATAAACTGCAGCTGCAACTTCTCGCGAGTGCTCATAACTTTGTGAGTTTTATAAATATAGATACAATAACATAATAGGTATATGGTCTACATCACTCTCGAATAATGTATCCTCACTTATTCGCTCTCTTTCTTTATAGGAATAGTATGAAAACTTTTTAGAAATAGAAATACGTTTTTCCATAATATGAAAAGTTTATCGAAAATCAACAAGTTTGAGTCCATCCATTAAATCCATAAAATAATAAAATATTTCCTTATTATATCATAGATATAATGTCGATTAAAAATTAATCAATACAAAGAGTAAGTGGGTACCGTGTCTACACAAATACTAAATAATTTCTAAATACTGAATTTTAGTGAGTTTGTAATCAACAAATAACTTCTGTAATATCAAAACAAGTTTTAGTCAAATAGTTTGTTTTCACACAAATTGAGATATTTTGAACATCTATTTTATATCTATATTAAATATTTTATTAGGTCTGACATTACAGCAAAACGCGAGGATGTCTTCTTGTCTATGACTTGATGAGTTTGTAACATGGCGGTAGGTATTTACGATTTAAAAGTAATTAAAATCATTATGCAGTATTCACGTTTATCAGCACAAATATGAATATGACTATCAATATACTGTTTTAAATTTGACACAGTTATTATATACATGTATAATTTAAAAAAGCACGGGATCCTACCACGTTTTATTTATTTTTATTGAGTTCCTGATATTTCGATAATATATCAACAATGAACACATAACCTGAAGAACAGCAGTAATGGTAAATAAAATCTTTTAAGGGCAGACATATTCGTCTACCTTCACACGCCTTCGTTTGTTGCTATGATTGAAATCTATCATCAATGAGTCATCATTGAACTTTGAAACTGGATAGTCATATCCAGTTTCAAAGTTCCATATGTCAGTAAAAATAGCGGCATGTCATAAGTCCATTTGTATCATTATCGATTAAAAAAATCTTTTTTAACCTCGCGGCGTATCCACTCGAGAACATAGATACTTGTTCTATCTGCTTTATATTCTGTGTCAGCGGTAGAGTCAGAGGTCGACTTTGTACAAAGTCATCTAAATAGTACCTCTGTCTCGCCCATTTCAACCTGCCACAGTACTTTCTATCACAGCTTACAAAGAAGACAAGCAGCTCTTTTGTAAACTGAGATGCGAACAGAGGGTGAGCTATGGCAGTATGACATATTTAGTCCTCTGGAATAATTAAGCATGACCGGTACAGGCATCATATTATGACGTGATATCCCAGCAGCTGTCAATATATATATATATATGCGACAGTTGTGACTTACCATCAGGAGGCCCGTCCAGCTTTTCTGACATTCCTGTTCCATAAACAACAAAAATCTAATTCACTAAATTCAATTTTGTATGCGATCGACAAGTGTAAACTATACTAGTTGCAAAAATAATAATCTAATTCTGTATCAAAACCGAAGATAACACTAAATACATAAAAAGAGAAAGAATCATCTCCTCATTTCTGTTTTGGAGTCAGTTGATGATGGATATAATACATATAGGTATGGAGCAGTTTTGGAATATTGCACCCAACCTAAAACTTTGGAAAACAATAACGTTCTCGTTTTAGCAGGCGATGTCGCAGTTAACAGCTATTAATGTTGTAAGATCATCTATTCTCGTGTACAGCAAAAGGCTCGTAATTTAGTTATTAGAATTTTAAATTATGGCACCGCAATGAATAGGTCGTGAATAAATTCCCACAATAACGTTTCCCCGACCGAACTTTTCTTTCAGCAAAATGAAAGCAATCAGTTAACCGAGCGGAAAGCACCTTAATAATTACACCCTTTTGTTAAGTGATTATTTCCCCTGTATTTGTAGATACATATAAATATATTAGCTTTATGTTCCCTTATTTTAATTATCCGACTAGGTAGGTACCTACGTGTCGCGACTAATTGACCGGAACGCCGACTAAGAGTTTCATTATTCTACACAACGAGACTTCCTAATGGAAATTAGCGTCCCCTCTAATTGCTATGAATACGTTTAACATAAATCAACAGTATTTTAAAAAACATGACGCAGTCAAATACGAAATTCAAAGTAATACACGTCTAGTGGAGGCGCTTTGTCGCTCTCAATTGTTCCTTGAATGTTTGAATAGCAAATAATTTCACTTCACTTTTTCTTTCGTACTATACTCGCTTTGAATGTTCGAAGAAAATACATTGTTATGAAACAAAACGTGTTTAAATAAGATATGAAAAGACAATGCCTACATAATCCCGCCGCGAGCAATTCTTAAAAATATAAAATCTTATCAGGCGATATAATTTAATGAACGCTAACAATATTGCTGGTTCTATTTCTTTTTTCTTCTTAAACACAATACACACAGGAATTTCTTAAATACCCGTGACCCGAGGTCCGAATAGATATTTAAAAAATTACAAAGTTTCAGATGCACACAAAGAGCTCTCCCGAACATTTTTTTGTTCAATTTATTCCATTGAGAATGACAAAGGTGTTATATTTTTACTCAATTTTCTTTTTAACGGCCTCCCCCTGCATGAGATGACAGAAAATATAGGAATAATAAAGACTGTTTGATAAATAATAGCATGAAAATGTTAGTTTAATCAATATATCTATGTTCTTGTATTTGTGTGGTGAAGAGAAGTGGTGACAATTGTTCTTATCATTGGTCACCATTTCTCTTCATCACGTCAAATTTCATACAAAGAATAGAATAGGATAAAAATCCTTTATTCGAATAAACTTAATTTATGCTCTTTTGAATGGTCATCACAGTGTTTTTAGTCTACCGCTCATTCGGAAAGTTGTCTCATCATAAGAAAAACGAGCAAGAAACTGTCTCTTGCTCTTTTAAATAATCGTTTACATTTTTAAGTCGAAACGTGTGAATACAAACTACCAACTAGCACTAATTTATTAGGGTCAAATATAAATAGACAATAAGATTCAATCAGTCGTAGTGATTAGAACAGCCAGTTCCTACAAGCAGCACTCGTTCAAGAGTACAAAAGGTACAAAAATAGTTGATTTATAAACATCTACAGAATTCCATAGATTCAGAACCTTTTCCGATTCAGAAATCCGACTACAAAAATCAGTCCCGTCACTATTGATTCTTTGCTTCATTATTAAATTTTACCTTATTACCGTTCCCGTTTAATGGCGCGTGACATCCATATTTTAAAACGCAACGTTAATTAACTTATATAATATGCTTTTATGCATGCTGTTAAATCTAGCATGGAATGATTAACTCTATTTTCAGGTCTACAGATTATAAAGAGATTATTTCTGTAACTGACAACAAAGTGACGGTAAGAGGTAATGTTATAATAATAATAACAATAAGTTGAACACGAGTGCAGTTAGCCCATAGTAAATTCACCAGGATTTTATCATAACGGTTTCCAGAGGAAACCACGTGACATTACTAACAACAAGATAGTTAGTCATCATTACTAACAATCCCCTTACCCTTAAACTCTACATACTGTACTGAAACGGGTTATCTCGCAAGCGATGCCATTCCTAAAGACTAGGTATAATTACGGTAAACTTGCTCATTATTATGAGCATAAACAAAAGAATATACGAAATATTCCGAGTATTACGTTGCAATACAATTTTAAAATAACCCTAACACCTGTTTATGAAATTATTAAAAGATATTTAGGTTCTCACCTACCATTCTGGTTCTTGTTTTTAAACGTTTTGTATAAAAATAATGGCTGTAAAATTATTTAAGTATTACGAAAAATAACATCTTTTTAACTTGAATAAAATGTGAAACACGAAATGTGTTTAACAAATTTGTTTTAATAAAATAATTTGTAGATGCTTACTTATACATTTATTTATTCATTTAGCTTATAAAAATCTTTATTACATTGTTAAATGCAGTATAAACAAAATCTTTTTTTGGAAAGAAAGGTTTTCTGTGAATTCACCAATAAACACTATAACCACAGATAACATAGAAATAGAAATAGAAAATCATTTATTCAAATAAACTTACATTGAAGCACTTTTGAATAGTCATAACATTTTTTTTTATCTACCGCTCATTCGGAATGCTGTCTCATCACAAGAAGAACAAGCAAGAAACTTGTGTGTTGCTCTTTTAAATAATTTATTCTTACTTACAATTTAAGTGTGTGAATACAAACCACCGATTAGCACTAATTCAATGAAGTAATAAAATAGAAAAAACATTCAATATACAACAACTGGTTAAACAATTAATAAGAGAAAATAAGTCATAATATTACATACTACCGATTACCATGTGGTAATCATGTTACATGAATACAAAAAAAATATTAATTAATAATATCTATTTAAGTGTCGGATTGTGTACTAAAACCAGGGGCTGTATGAAAAAGAGTTACCGTTTAGCGATGTTAATCCAGTATTTATGGTTATAATATGACGTTTAGGAATAGATAAGTGTAATTAAATCTATTCTCAAAGAGTTTAAACGGTCACCTAGAGTTACGTTATAAATATTAAATTGTAATTAATTACCGATGTATGTATTTACTCTTTATAATTATATTGACAAAAGTATTTCATTGAGCGCTATATACGCGTTAGATATAATAATTTTTAAGAAACAATCAATCGACTAATTTAGACTATTTACAAAATCCAGGCCGGACGACATTTTTAAAATCATTAATAGATTTATGGACATAGCTACTGAAATATATTGAAGAAAACGCAGGTGGGTTTATACGTAGCTTTCAGAATACATAATACCCAATCGATCGTAGTTACTGTATGGACACAAGGCAATATGTACGTAAAAAATATAATCACAATTACGATGCTATTTTATCCATGTTTTGTCAATCTTAGTATGAAAAGTAAACTGAAATGTTTATAGTGACAAGTTTTTTATGATATTTCAGATATTTTTAATAAGTTAGGTACCAATGTCGTTGTCATAACCAATTTTATGAATAAGCAACACCCACAAATTACTACTATATTGGATCACCACCTCTGGAGAACTCTTTGGATTTATGTGAGCCTAGTGCATAATAGCACTATTCTCTGTCGCACTTTACCATTGATGGTCTCTGTCGCACCTGGATCAGATATGAGAGAGAAAATATAATAAAAAGGATAGAAACTGCATTTGCCAATAATCACGTCACTTTATAGTTGGATACGCTACTTTAGCTCATACAACCCTGGTAATTAGAATAAAATACTAAGAAAAAAATTCATATTTCACACAGCCTCGGATAACATTACTGGGCAGGAATACCATATTTAAAACCACTTCTAGAAACACAAGAGGCACAGAATAAGTGGATGTAAAATGACAATAAATAATGCAAAGTCAAGTTCCAGTACTAGAATGGACAATATTAGAAAGTTGTCTTTTCAATTCCCGTAAATAGTTATAAAATATTATTGCAATTATGAACACAAATTTAAAAAATAACAGGTTATATAATTGATATAGTAAAAGTCAAATAAAATACATTTTTGTTTCCAAATTATTTATTTAAATCCTATATTTTCTTCAGACGTATTGGTTATTTTAATAATTCGTAATTTTCAACATACAATTAATATACAAATATTGGAAGTGTCAGATATGTATGTAAATATGTTGTCTATACAATTTCTTGTACTTTTTTAAGTAGTAAATTTTGTAATGTATGATTATAAAAAAAAAATATAGTAAAAGTCGAAAAATATGCAAAAAATATACAAAATATTTTTTGCTACAATTTCATACAGTTTGAATTACACATAATATATATAAGGCATCTATTTAAGAAATACTTCATACAGATGAACATAATTCACTAAAATAAAAAGTAAGAACTTCGCAAAAGAAGCCTATTCGCAATTCAACTATGACCGACATTAAATTTCGAGATAATCGTAATATATTTGATTTTTATGTCAAAGTAATAGTATTTTTATATAAATATGTACAATGCCGCATCATTATAAATAAAAAACAAATAAAAACCATTATAAAATCAGTCTATTTTTAATAAAATTCAATGAAAATAATATTTCACGTCGTACATTCATACCTAATTAAGTATACTGATACACAATATCTTTATTGACCTTAAATTAATTTCATCGTCAGTCTTAGAACATGAGTCCGAATAAACAAGTGCAATAAATGCGATTTTTAAGATTACATTAAAATAAGTGTAGGTTTTATAGAACAAAAGTAAAGTAGTGGTAGTGGTAGTACGAACGTTTTTGCTTTAACAAATATGAGTTATAATTATTACAAAAATTTTCATTCTATATTACAATATTAAGTTTTATATGATTTAAAACAAATTTTAAATTTAATCTATGTAATGTGATTGATAGATTAACTTGAATCTTAAGATACAGTGACTTAATAACACATAAACGCACAACAAAACACTAAAACGGAGTCGTTCAGAAAGTAATTTCGATGCTCATTAACAAAGTTTTTCTAAAAACACGTGAGATCAGCAGATTTCGCTGGATACTGTTTTTATAATAATTTTAAAGGAATACATAAAAACTGTATCAAAGATATATTTCATTTGCTAATCTTGTATTATGAATAGAAATGAGAGATATAGTTTATTGGGATCTTTATTCGTTACATTTTCAATGATGAACTTCTGAATTAGATTTAAATTCATCAGAATGAGTTATCACTGAGAATACTAGTACACATACAAACTTGAACGATGTCAATAAATTAAGTACTAATAAGATTCAGTTTTATCATAAGCTTATTTACCCATTGTCTTTTCGTACATACACAAATACTCGTACTTGTATTATCTTCTCCAATTAAGAGAATCGAAGTCGACCAAATAATAATATCAATATAAATTTTACAAACATATTTAAATAATAAATATTTATATACTTGGAAATATTTAAGTGAATATGAAATTCTTATTTGCGAGATCCTGAACATACATTTGAAATTGAACCCTATACCTAAGTCGAATAAAGTCCAATTTTTCAAAAATATCAGTTTTAAGGTATTGGCACTTTGCCGACGATATCTGTATTCTATTTATTAAATATAAATTGGAATATAATATAAACTATATGTATGTAATACGCATAGATGGCATCACAACCTTTTAAAAGTATAGCAGCTATTAATTATTTGTTAATTATAACATACATACATTAAATAGATATTCTACGTACAGCTGTTACGAGCTTAAACTTGATAACGCAAAGTTCAAAGAACAACACATTTCAATAATAATTTATAATACTTTTAAGTACATTGCCATGTAAAATATATTTGCTATACGTGTAGGTATAAAATATTTCTATTTAGGTTTTTATATAAATGAAAATGGCAAACAAGGTGACGGTACATTTGCAGGTACATTTTTCAATCTAATCTCAATATGCATTACAGTGCAATCCAATTTTATAAGTATATAACCTACTCTTGAGACGCAATTAAGAGTGCTAGTTATAGCATCTACAAAACAGTTTAGTTCATAATACAATCAAATCCTGGACAATCCACATAGCGCCATCTAGTCCTAAGCAGAGCTTGTGTTATGATGGGTAGAAGACAACTAGATACTTGAATGCACTTTTTTGCTGAATACAGTCATAATATACATAAAACCAACCAGACCAATACAAACAATAATACTCATAAATACAATATCCGTGGATGGATCTAATGTGACGCTAATTTGTAATGCAAAAGGATTCCAAAACTTGCAATATTAATCTAAACAGCTTTCAACAGTAGGTATCACATATATTTTAACATTATCACTGATCGTCGTGATGCTCTTCATGCATTGTCACCCCTAAAACATTCCATAGAACTAGTTATTACATGTCCCTACCTTGTAACTCAACCTCCAGAGGTACACAACATCAAAATGCAATCGTATTTCCATATGCACACATAAGATCTGCAGGTCTACTCTATAGTATAAATTCAATATAATATTTCAATACAATCCATTTTCGTATAGTCATTTTGAAGCGTAATCAAGATTAAATCGAATTAATCTATTACAATATGAATAAGTTCTTTAATTGAATACGAAATATGAAATTAATATATTGTACGTTACTACAATTTATTAATTTCAAATTCATTCAAGACAAAACAATAACAAAGTGCGAAATCCAATGTCATTAAAATAGAATTAGTTCCCAGAGTAGATCGGCAGATCCCCCTATTCTTTGAGCTCTTTTACTCTAGATGTACTCATAGATTCCCGAGATCCATTAAGTTAGTTCTAGTTTTTTGCTTACTACCCTTATTCCTTTTTGCTATTATTAATAAAATAGTCCCCTGCCGTCTTCGGGGCTTCATTACCTTAAAGTGCTCAAGGCCCCAAATATACTGAAGCCCAAGCACTAGTTCTGATATATATGAAATAATAAATCTAAGCGTAACAAGCTTACCACACCCTTAATACCAGCGGAAACATGAGAACGTCAGATCTATTTTACTTATATATACTATAACAAATACCTATCTCTACGAGTTAGAGGCAGTTACAATAAATAAAATCAATTGTAAAACTTATAACTAAATATTAGCATTAATTGTAAATAGTACGCGTGACGTGTAATGTTCAGATCTAAGAGTCTATGAATTTACACAAATTTTGTATGCGTCACGTCACTTTTTTTAAATAAATATAATTTTGTACTGTTACAAGTCCCGCACTGTATAAACGATTTTGTTATCACAATTTACTTATAAATATGCCACATTATTATACCAATTGTATTTAAGAAATGTGGCAACACGTAATTCGTTGGCGGTTACTGACCCCAGTCTTTATTTCATCTCACACATATTGTCGAGCCGGGCCGTTCTTCCTAGAATGGGGTAATGTGTCATCATTTCCGGTATTATTGTTGTGAATAAAGGACATTTCCACCCCACCATCACCTCCCTGTGGACGTAAAGGTGTCGTTAGTTTGCCGTTATCTTCATTTCGTATAAAAAAAGTATGTCTGTGTCGTAACTTGAATTGTTCCAGCTGTTAAATAAATAACTGATGTCACACCAAATTTACGAATATTACTTGAAGTTAGGACTATAAATATTAATTAAATACTGGTTTAAAATACATTCATTTTTTGTTTTTTTACCGCCATTATTATTTTCTACCCGCGTCGTAACCGCAAATAAGGTTTTCCTCGATAAATCAAATAACATGCTAATGTAACAGTACAGCAACAATACATCGTTGTACATAAATACACAACTGATATCTGAAAACTATTAGCTTTGTTTGACAATCGGACAAAATTAGGTCATCCCTGTTAGTATTAATTACTACACTGATAGACCAAAGAGAAACATCAATATTTGTCGTATTCTAATTAGTTGTAATCGATAAACTCAATAATAATATATTTTATTGCGTCAAATATGGTAGATAAAATGTCTTGTTAAACACAATATAGATTTAAACATAACAATGTAGTATGTCATGTATCAAAAATATCTTAACCCATTTTAAAAATATTTTTAACTTAATTATCAAGGAATAACACAGCTATATTCCACGCGACCAGCGCCCGGTATATGTACAACTAGTAATATATTATGAATTGTTCAAGCAGCATGAAATCTGAACCACAATGATCAATACAACAACTCTATCTAATCTATGATATACTAATATTATGAAGAGGTTAAGTTTGTAAGTTGGAATGTTCGGCATAATCTTCGATGCTACTGATCCGATTTTTGTTTCTTATAGCCTTTTAGGATAGCCATTTATGAGCTATAGCTATTTAAGAGATACTATATAATTACCAATAGACGAAGTTGCGTGGGTCAACTATTTATAAAATTAGAATAGATTATTTTACCATAATATATATACACACTAGCTGTGCCTGAGGTTTTACTCGCTTGAACTTTATAGCCTATGTGTCATTCTAATTTATAAGCTATATTCCTGTAAAGGTTTTTCAAAATCCGTTAAGTAGTTTTTGCGCGAAAGAGTAAAAAACATCCATTCATCTATACATCCATACTCATAAACTTTCGCGTTTATAATATTATATTATTTTACACATTATAACATTTTACCTCGGCGTGCATGGGGTTGGCAGTAATAGTGATGGGCACCTTCGCTGGTATGTATCCATTTGCACCACCACTTTCAGGCACTGATCCTTTTTCTTCTGAAAAAATACAGTAAAGTTTAATACCCAATAAATAAAATTCTCATGTTACAGTGTTTGCAACAAAACTCTTCCGAAACCGATTCTCATGAAATTTGTTGTTTATTCAGTAAGTCTGAGAATAGGATGGTCCAATTCATTTGTTTTTTTATTTCGCGGACAATATTTTTAAATTAATCTCCTTTATGTTTTATTTTGTAGTTAGTCCACCACAAAATAATGTGGTGTTATTTTGTGGACTAACCACAAAACATAAAGGAGATTAATATATCCTATCCTATCCTTATAATATCCTATTCTCAGACTTACTGAATAAACACAACAACAATGTTTCTTCATTATCTCTTTTATCTCGGCATTAAAAAATAAACAAAATTTGACCCTTCCACCCATGTTTTAATAGCGATATTAGTACATTGATTTATATAGCAATACAACGTTTGCCGGGTCAGCTAGTTTTTTTTTATACAAACAAAAAGAATAAATAAATCGTATAGAAATGTTTTGGAGTGGCTCAAGTTTATTAAATTGTTCTTCAGTGAGATTTCTTATCGTTTGAGGACTTTTATTGCACTGATTTAGCGGGGTGGGCTCTCGAACGTCGGCGTTGACGCTTACAATAGGTATGATAGGCATAGTTACTGTCTGTGGGCCTCCTGGCGCGGCGGCACAGCACGAAGGTGGCTGCGAGCAGCAGCAGCACCGCGGCCGCGCCCAGCACGCCGCCCGTCAGCAGCCCCGCGCCGCCGCCCGCGCCCCCCGCGCCGCCCGCGCCCGCCCCCGCGCCCGCCCCCGCCGCCGCCCCCGCGCCCGCCCCCGAAGGGGCTCCCTCCTCGGGAGCGACCCGCGTCGCCTCCTCCATCGCGCTGTCCCGCAGCGTCTTACCCAACTGACAACATATTTTTCTTTCATCACTCTTCTTAAAATGAGGAATCATTACATTAGTACGTGAAGCAAAAACTTTGTACCTTAAAATTCCCCAATACTTTGTTGAAGTTACTATAATTTTAGTTTCCCAAAAAATTTTATAAGAAAAATGTTAAAAAATGCCTTTTTTATTATGATTTAATAAAAGAATTAAGAAGTACACAGTGAAAATTACCAAAGAGTTTTAGATTTGAGTAGTAGAGACCATAGACAAAAATCAATACATAACATAGGTTATAATCGCCACTAAGTACCTAATTTAAAAGACCTACGTGATAGACTGTAAATATAAAAACATTTTGTTTCTCATCCGTTTCGTCCCTTTTTTTCTCTACTTCATCAGCATGTCCCTTCATCAATTCCAACTATAACGAGGTTATTATTATGAAAACTTTAAAAGCAAATAAATATTACTCGAGTTTTACTACATATACCACCACTGCTATACTGTACTATTATAGATGCTATAATTTTTGGTAAATAGAAGTGAATATCTTCCAAAGTAGGGTACAAACTGATATCTCGGAAACGTAGTAAATATTACATACATATATTATTTGGGTTGCAAAGCATCCATTTGTAAGCATCAGATTCCTACACCAGCATTATCTCGGAGCGAAAATGCTGTAGCTACGAATTATGATTGCGCAGTAGGAAACCAGACACGCTCCAACATAAACTCCATCTATATTCTAGAAATGCAATTGTTAGCATTACGTATTTTGCAAATTGTATTTGCTTTCGTTGTAAAATATTATATAGCGACTGGGATTAGTGCCGTCTCCTCTTCTGTCGCATTTCAAGATGTTCTTAGCGAAATGTCAGCATGTCAAGTGTTCACACGTTCACCAAGACGGCAACAATTATTCTTTTTTTTATGTCGTTTCCTTTTGATGAGCGTCAGTCCTCACTATTGGATACGAGTGACAAGACGCCAAGTATTGAGAGAATTCGATTTTTGTGCGCAGAAAACTTAATTACATTGTTAAAACTTAATGCCTATTCGACAATGCCTTGAACTACCCTATCTGGGATTACAATGATGGAAGATACATTATCTATTATATGAGAACTTTCATCCCTTTAAAGGGATGAAAATTATGTCCAAAAATGAAACTTTCATTTATTTTTATGACTACTATAATACAGTTATTATAGTAGTCATAAAAATAAATGAAAGTTTCAATAAATTAACCTGAACATAATATATAATCTCGTTAACACAAGTTAAGTATGGGTATTTTGGAGCTCCTTTGTAATTGTTTACCAACCACCAATTGTTTAAAAATCAACAACAGTAACAGATTCTTCCTGAACAACTTATTCAAAAATAAATAAATTTTATAAGTGACTTGTCTGTCTTTAGCACCGTAAGTTGATAATGTTTTTTATTGTTCAATCTGATCGTGATGGTTAGCTACAATTTATTTTTTTATTTGTAACTACATATCATTAATGTTTTTAATTTCATAATACTTAGACTACTAACGAAAACCACAAGACCCAAGCACTGGGCTGGACTAATATATAGAAATGTTACTTCAATAGCTTGAATGCGTTCCCTTGTGTGGGACTGGGATGATCTGAGATAGCATTTCCAGTTGACAAACATGTGTAAACACTGCTTCAATACGTCTCAGACGTACGCTGGGACTTCAAATATAACAACGGGTTATTGTAACACTGTTTGTCGAATGTAAACATAGCAGCAACAAAATGTTACATATATATTATATATAGAAAACTTAGCATTCCTTCATAATTCCTACTAATATTATTAAGACGTTAGTTTGTAAGGTAGCGCCGTAGCATAAAGCAAGTTAATTGAATAAAATATTTCTAAGTCCTTCATATACAGAGGTGTAAATAAAGAACATAGAAATATTTTATTTTATACTGTATATAAAGAATTATTTTATATTTTATTTTATCTGTATATAAAGAACATAGAAATATTTTATTTTATACTGTAATGTAACAGTTGGAGGAAAAAAGGGATAGTAATGTGGACTGATGAGCTGAAGCTAGCAATGTGTCAGGTTGACCTCCACGCGGTTCCCCTGGAAACCATCATTACAACTTCGTGGAGATTTTGTCATGTTGGGCTAATTGACCTGAGCTCATACTCATCTTACCATCCTCCACTGATGCCCCGCCAGCGTAAACCGTCAGCGCAGGCGGGTGCACCATTCCATTATTATCAATTATAATTCGTGATAGTAAAAAATATTGCCTGGTGGCGCTGCCACTGCTATCTTTTTGTAGTGCCTGCAATCGCACGGCAACAAAAGTACTACCACAATTCGCTACAGTTACTAACACGTAAATTCATACGCGATCAGGAGTGCACGCGGTTTGATTTGCTTATTATGTATTTTTGTCTAATTTTACAAAAACGCGCGAAAACACGCATGATACTACTTGTCCTTGTTACAGTTGCTCAAATTTATGAGAGACTCTCTACAGTGACAAGTAAATTTGAACTATTTTCATTAATAGTACAAATTTCGAATTTTCATTGTTAGATTAGATTTACAAAACAACGAAATTTAGCTTGTCACATTACAGCACTCCTCCCTAAGCTAAAAGTGACGCCACGAAATTTAGTATACCTCCCACCCTTTTGTCACACTGCGTTAAACTCCTCTCTCCTCCAAATGTGACGTAGCGAATATTAGGACACCTCCTCTTGTCACACTTTATCGAAAACCTTCCTCCTGCTCTGCATCGAACGTGTGACGTAATAAATGGATGGCTCCAAAGAGACACCCCACATCGGTCGGGTCATCGAGGTCGGGTACCTTGATGAGACTGAAGTTGGAGGGCGCCTGCGCGGTGTAGGCCCAGATCTTGAACTCGTAGGCGGTGTCGGGCAGCAGGTGCGGCACGAGCGCGGTGCGAGCGCCCGGCCCGCCGCCCACGGCCGCCTTCTCGTATGCGCCCGCGCTCGACACCGTGCGGTAGCACACGTAGAACCCCTCCGGCATCACGCCGCCCGCTCGGTTCCACTGGTAAAACAAGTTTCAAAATACGATACCTCTACACAGAAATGTTACTATTATATATCAGCTGAGGTTCGTTTCAAAATCATTAGATGGGGACGCTGCCGGTTCTATCGTTTTGTTGTGCCTGCACTCGTTTAGTAACACAAGTGCCATTAGCATCCTTTACACGAAACGTATATTCACGCGTGATCAATCACTCGGTTTTCTATGTCTACACCGTAATGGATCCGGTATGAGAAATAAAGATCTACAGGGATCAACAATAAAATAAACAGATAAGTTAATAAGAAGTCAAACATTACGTACTTCGCGTAAACTGGCTTTTTGTACCAAAGAGAACGGTGCTCAGTCGTGACATAATAAGGTACTTCTAACATCTCATGTTACGGAGTAATATGGAGGTATCTTATTAATTACACATTCTTTTATATTAAATACGAATTGGATTAATAAAATTAAAATATACTTCCATACCTTTATTCAAAATCAATTAAGAGTTTGTTACTAATTTGAGATAGCTTCTTTGCATTTCAATGCAACTTATAAACGATTTGTATACAAAAAAATATATGATTGACCTTTATAGTAAAACTTACCGTCCATGATAGTCGTACACTATTAGGCGATACGGGGTCCACGTCTGTGAGTACCGGTGTGGCGGGTGCTTGAAAAGTACCTTTCTGTAGGAAAAATTTACTGCTGCTTTTCCCTTGCTTATTGTCTTTATTTGAATACACCGCTGCTACTCGAAACCTGATAAACATAATGTGTTATAACAAGGGTACATATGAATAAGAAACCATCATGCATAAATGTAAATATTGTAACGTTTTCATCAAATGTAGACTATGTATACAATCGCCTGCGAAGGTCCTTAGTCTAGCCCATTGCAAGCTGCAAAAAAGCTTCTTTGCAAACAATGTCTCCATGGGATATAGCAATGAAATATAGAGATGCATAACATCTTAGTCCTTGGAGTACTTCGGTCGGGACATGATTATATAGGTCACGGTTACCACTTTGCACCAGATGAACAGTTAGGATGTTTATTCTAGTTACATAAAAATCATGTTTTATACAGGTGACTTTTTTGAAGATCGAAGTAAATTAGGGCTTATAGGTACGCTATATAAAATAAAAGTACTACACGTAGTGCTTTTATTTTATATAGCGTACCTAAACCCTACATTGACGATTAATATTAAGACTAAGACTTGAATTTTCTCTAAACGTACACTAAAAAGTTCCACCGTATATTTTGTTGTACGGGATACGACATTTATAAAGTCAGGTTAACTTACTTGTAATAAGTATTAGGTACAAGTCCATCTATTTGGTACGAATGAGTAAAGTGTGATATCCGTGTATTGTCCGTTTGCCAATCATTCCCGTTACTTGAGTTTGTCACCTCTCTGTATTGGATCTGAAATATACATATATATAAAGTTTTCTGTATTACCATAATTTAGCGACTGTACTGGTTCATTTCAAAAATATTGTGGTTTGATGCGTATATAATATTTGTATACAACAATTTCAGGTCCTTATAACCTTAAATTTGCTTCAAGGTACTAGCACTAGGTAAGCAAGGGTCCCAAAATTGTTCCTTGTGGAACAACTATATGCAACAATAATTGGCAGTTGAAGTTCGGATGACTTCAGACATAACAAAAACAAACTGTTACAATTATATAGACGTTTATATTTCTGTGATTACCTTATAGAATTCGACGGGCAAGCCAATATTTTGGTGGGACCAGCTCAGTATGACACTGTCATCGGAGAATCGCGTTATATTTGGCCGAGATGGAGGCACTAAAGTAGGTGCTGAAATAAGAAAATACAATGTAAAATTGAATTTTAATTAATGAAGAAATTAAAAATAATATGATTAACATAATAAAATAAAATCTATTGAATTCTTATTTCTATACTACTCTCGTCATATTAATTAGAAACTCTCATTTAGAAAATATTACAGTAATTTACAAATATTGCGTTCACCACGACATCGACTACTGACGATGTCTCTGACTACCCTCTACTCTGTTATTACTGTTGTAATGGCATGTGCCCTAATGATAATGTCCTGAAATTTTCATTAAATTGAATGAGTAAGATTTTCCATTGTTAGTTTATTGATCAAAACCAATAATCACTTACGTCTCCGTTTTCGGTGTTTTTTGTTATGTTGAGATGAATGTAGTGTTTTTGGAGCTTCTGCCAAATATTCCTATAACAATAAAGTAAAGATTTACATCGCTAATAATAATAACCCTGTACTGGACAAACTAAGCAGAGTTTGTGTTATGTGTAGGTACCAACAACTGATAAATATGCTTAACTATATATATTTTATAAATACATACATAATAAACACGTAGAAAATAACCAGACCAACTCAAACAATCTTATTCACGAATACAAATGTTTGTATCGTGCAAAGAATCGAACCCGCGACCATCAAAGTAAAGCGGTGTGCTAAACGGCTACACCACCAAGGCCGTATATGTGACTGTTGTAATAGCTCAGAATACTATTTTAAATACATGCATACGACTCGATTAATCCAAAACTTCCTCTGATGAGGGGATTATCATGCACTGCAGTGGATAACATAAATGAGAAATTATTTTATAAAATAATATATTTATTTATGATGGTCACGGCTTCAATTCCTGCATAATACAAGAATTTGCATTCAGAGGCGTAACAAGGGGTAAGCAGAGGGGTCATGACTATATAAATATTAGTTTTTATATAAATAAAATGAACTAATATCAACTAAAGCAACAGCTTAATTATATAATTAACCTGCTTTATTTGATTTCATATTTTTTACTAATAATTATAATAGAGCAGACGGCCTATTTCGGATTGCCCCCAGGCGGGGAGAGACCACATTACGGCACTGTTTGTATATTTAATTACAAAAACATATATTCAGATAGATATACCCATCTGTTACTTAGTACTTTCACCTAGTAACGTCGCGTTTTAGAGTTATTCAAAGAAGTGGTCGAAATTCGACCGTAATAAAAAATACGAAATGATCTTTTAAAAAGCAATAATAATTACATATATTTTAAATACATATATGGTCGTGTATAATGTTTTTTTTTTTTATTGATTTAACGTATTTTTTTTGAGTAAGTTTAAAAAAGTATTAGCATTAATTTTGTAAAATTTTGTACCCCTTTTTACGAACACTGCACAAATGGTGGAATATGAAATTTCGCATACTTATAGTTTATTCATATTCCTCCGTTCGCGTTGTTGTAAAAATGTTTATTTCGTGTATCAATATAATAATTTTTAGCAGTTTAGTTATTTATGTGTCCAGGGTTACTTAATTGTTTACCTCATCAGATATCTGCATAGGTACGACAGTAAGCAGAGTGCCGTCGTACGCACAACCGAGGGGGTTGCACGCGAAACACTGCACTATGCCCGCATGGCGTTTCTCTGCACGGTCGATGTGCAACACAGAATCTACAACAATAACAAAATAAATTTAAAAAAAGGAATAGAATATTAAATAAAAAAATCAGAATTACTAATAAGAAAAAATAAAGTTAATAAAATAAAAAAATTAACACTTCAAAATATTTACTAATTATAGCTTTCCTAAAACCTAATCACAGGGTTTTCAAAATAATTTAAAAAAAATAAACACTGCATCGTTCACATAAGGCTACTTTACTGTTAAATTCTCTTTTTCCTGCTTTATTTTTTTATTTTAGCCAACTATACAGTAATAATTTAGTAAATTAATAAATTAATTTGTTACTCTTTCACGCAAAAACTACACTTTACAGCAACATAGCTTATACATCAGAATACCATATAGGCTATATATTTCACGCGAGTGAAACCACGGGTACAGCTAGTATACTTATAATATCGAATCGATCTAGTTTCTTAATTTCAATAGAATAAAATAAAGAATTTAATTGACCTTGCTTTGTCTTTAAAAAAAAAACCATTACCCACTGTCAGAACGTAATAAACATATAAATTATTATGAACAGACGAAGCCGTAACAACATTAAAACCGCTGGGAAGACAGAAACTAATCTCTTTAGATGTAGGTAGATAATATAAAGAACTAGGAAAGAAAGCTGGTTAATCAAACTTCTGTTGGTTTGCTGCTGCGTTCACCAAACTCCGCGCTGACTTTGTAATTTACTTTTCATTATTAAATAAATAAAATTATTTCTGATTTCGTCCAGGGTACGTTTACAGTTATTTGCGTACAAAACAAACAAAACAACAGCAATTTGAGTTATTTCACTGTAATTGTGTTTCTCTCTGACTCTGTGATTATATAATAATTTTGTTGTTTATATACAAATCAATATCAATAAGAATAATTCTTTATTGCTTAGAAACTTTAGGAACAAAGTAAATAAAAAAAATATTACACAGTATCTCTCGTCTCTCTCTCTCTCTCTTTTCGAGTAGTTAAATCAATACTTACACGAAAAGAGTAAGAAAAATAATGCTTTTTTGCAACTATGTATATATAACTAACAACTAACTATACTATATAATTAAATAAACATATTATATTCACTAAATTATGTTATTTCATATAATTAATCTCATTTAAAGTTAAATTCCAGATTTTGATATCATTTTAATTTTTTATCTATAAGCTATAGAATTCAAATCTTTCATAGAAATTTATTGAATTATTTCTTTTTTTATACATTCTCTTTTAAATTCTGAAGCAATATTCATAATGCAGATTCAATCAAAAAATTATAAAAAATCTTAGTAGCTGCTGTTTTCAAACAAATGTTGTGATTTTATAATAATACAAACTACAATTTAATACAAATTCATAAGTTTTATAATATACCAGCTACATACTACTACACGCGACTTCCTCTGTATATTTGAACCAAAATTATTGTCTGTCTTCATAATACATATCCGTATTCAAAAGTGAAAAGGTGTTAACGCACAGATAGACATGGTGTCGAATTTATAATATTAGTATCGACAGGGAGGTAGTGCTGGTACGATATTCGAACCCACAATATTTTCAGACGTCCTTTTTCGAATTGAATAGGTAAGAATATTGCGTCAGTCCTTCTTCAACTTACATATCCATATATACTCATGTTGAATATACGTTAATATATATGTATACGTAATTCGAAGTTCCACAATACTTCAATACAACATGTAGGTGTATGGAATATCATTGAATATGCGGCTACAATGGGGTTTAGGATTTGTAACCTTAGATTTAGTAATATAATGCGATTAGTAAAACCCTTTATCTTATAGACAGCAGATTATCTATATTAATATTATAATGAGGTAAAGTTTGTGACTTTAGATGTTTGGTGTAATCCAGTATTGCTGATCCGACAATGATTTTTTTTAGTATTGCACAGTTTTTTATAATATTTAGTATTGTCGTGGAAGATTTAAATTTAGTTCCTCGTCTTCTTCAGCTCTGTGCCACTTAATGTGGGGGTCGGCACTTCTAATTTCGCCAGAACAATCTTTCCTGGGTCGGGCCGGGCCATTTTTCCAGCTATTTACTTAAGACTTTAATTAGTTTCTGTTCGTACTAGATAGTCAATCGATATTAAACAGATTTTGAAAGTCCTTACATCATCATTCATCTATATAGGCGATAGTTACCACTTACCATTACCTGGCCAGACACTTATATATAAAAATATTACAGTCGTAAGTAGACTTAAAGTATTGAAGTCATTTTAATAACACTATTTACTAAATATGAGTATACAATTACCTAATATAATGAACATAAATATAAATGCTTCGCAATTCCAAGCGCTCTACACTTTCTACAAATTTCATGAGAATTTGTTAAGCCATCAAGGCATAAAATCGTAACAATTAAACTCACCCATTTACAGTATTAGTGACAAATATATTTTAATACTTATGTAGCTAGCATTTAGAAGAAACTGATGTAATTATATTTAAAGATGTATAAAATATATATAAATAATATTCACATCTATAATTAGCATTTTATCAGGGCTAAAACAACCGCAAACGTTTTTTTATTATATCTTATCTATATTATCTGTGCTCTGTTTAAAACTGAATAAACGATATGTATGACGAATATACAACCATAAAGAGAATATAAAACAGTACAAAATTAGTACTCACGTCATTGAAACCTGATATGTCATACCTTGGTGATGAGATAATGCATGCTTGTTCACCGTTATTTTTTTAAATATTTGTATCAAAATAATTTTCATACCTCTTTTTGAAAACCACTTTTGACATGAGTGCTCTTAGGAAATATACACATATAATTATCACCAGGGATGTTAGGGAGCTCCGAATTCGTAACCAAAACTATCGGATATGCGATATAAAAAATATTCGTAACCGTAACCGAATCCGAAATAAGTTTCGAATAATAGCGGAGCCTAATTGAGACACGTTATATTACCATTTTATTAGCTATTTGTATTTTACTTTTGAAATTACTTAAAAAATTAATATCCGTAACCGAAATTATCTGAAACTAACGGATGATCCGAATTAATTTCATATCGGCATCCGTATCCAATATAATAATCATTCCTATATTCGAAACCTATCCGTATCCGAAATTTCATATCCACAACATCCTTATTATCGCATTTAGATAGACTTTATAAAAAGTCGTCTGTTTGGACAGCTTTGTTTTAACTATTTCAATCACAAAGCAGCTTGCTTTATGTGTTCAGATTGAAGGTGACACAGGTTTTTTTTTATACCACATAGGTGGCAAACAAGTATACGGCCCAACTATCAAACGTCTGAAACACCAGGGGTGTCACGTGCGCGTTGCCGACCCTTAAGAAACCTTAATATACCCTTCTGCCTTCTGCCCATGAGCACTCGCAACACCAGGAGACTTGCAAGTGCGTTGCCGACCTTTTAAGAAGGAATAACCTCCTTTCCTGAAGGATTTAATATCGTATCGTTTCGGAATTACCATTTAATTTAATTGTATATAAGTGTTCTCACCGTTGGCTTGAATTCCTTTCCCGAATTTCAGTGGTTCCGCATTGAGCAACCAGTGAACTTTGGGCGGTGGTTGTCCCCGGGGCGTCCCGCACGCAACCTCCGCGACACTTCCCTCGCACGCACTCACGTTCCCCACAGCGCCCTCCCAGCGGGGAGGTTGCAATGCAACCACCCTCCACGACCGACGTACTCTGTTAGCCATGCAGTGATATACACCCTGAAAACACATTCTTTATATAGATTTTTCAATTTTTAATCTGTGGCTTTGATAGTATGTAAACATGTATTAGATTGACATATAGGCATTTACAAACACAGATAAAAAATACTTTGTTATTGTAGTATATGTGGGAAAGAGAAGGAAATATTATGTCGTCTCTAGCGCACACTGCTGGTGTCATGAGGGCATTAAGTTGTGAATAACGAGTGAGAACAGTGGTGTGTGACTGAGAGCTGATAATTAGGAAGCCAAACAGTACAGTTATAAATATCAACGACTCAAAATTCAAGGTCAGACAGATCGAAGCTAGTGGTATCCATTTTTACTGCCTACTCCATAATTAATCTGACTAGAAGATACATAGATAGTTGTAGCGTGGTGATGGTTATCACCTCACTCAGTTATCGCTACTTAATATATTTGTTTCCTGTAGTATGTAGGTAGTGAGTATACAAATGTAATAAAAACATTCGTAAAGTTTATTAGAGAGTGTCCTAGATAGCTTATTAGTAGCGCGTACACTCAGCGCATAGTCGTAACGTGGACTGGGTTATATTGAACTCAAATCTAAGTTTTGTGGAGACATAAACAAATAGAAGGGTACCGTGTGTTGACAGAAATATTACAAGCGTAGGCACATAGTAATTACAAAACAAACCTCATCAGCCGCGCTTAATTTGGGTATTGTCAACACGTGGCCATGCATGTGCGATAGGTCCTTCTTCTCATGACTCCAGGATATACGAGGTGGTGGAGAACCGACTGCATCACACCACAATCGCACAGTGCCGTTTATTTTCACGGACACAGTTATCACGCTCTTATTGTCCACTGGTCCCAATTCATCTTCTCTTTCAAGGAATCTAGAAAGAGATGTTCATTTTTTAACTGCTTTAATTAGAACGTGGAAAAAATGTATAATGATCATAGAGTACCTTTAATACCTATATTTATACCAGCAATTGTTACCCATATATCTTGAATAAATAAATATAAAGTAAACCCATACTTAGGGAGACTTATTTAAATAAAAAAAATTAATGTTGAACATTTTTCAGTTTAGTTATTTATGCAATTCTATTGTTGGTATTATATATATATATGTATAATTTAATATGTATTATTTTTTTTAAATATCCTACCACTTATTATTTTCTCGAAACAAGGATACAAAGTTTTTGCGTCACGTATTAAAATTAGTACATTTTTACTTAACTATAGATATATAGACATTATGTAATAAAACATATATAAATGCAATGTATCGCATACCTAATATAATACTAGATTAACTTAAAATTTGAAATTTTTGTAAAATACAGCCTAAAGGTTTAGTTTTAAAGTCTAATAATAGAAAATTAATATTTTTAGTTCTTTTCACTATTGCACTACGTATGTGACATAATAACGTAAGTAGATAATGCCTCAATGTTCCTAACTACATAATCTGTCCTCTGCAATCTGCAATGCCATTCCGAAAATTTAACCATTTTCTGCGGCTGATTTTCGTAAAGGGCTACGAGCCAATACGCCTAATCTTGACTAGTATTATAAAGGCAAAGAGTTTGGTTGTTTTGTAAACATACAAATTATCTTTGTCACTATTGGTTAGAATTATAAAAAAAATTGTTTTGGATAAACCATTCATCGAGGAATACTAGAGGTTATAACATCATGCTGCTAAAAATAAGAGGACATCAATGTAAAATGATGCAAAAAGAAGACAATGAAATGTAGAAGAAGCTACATGCGTCAGCTAGTACAGAATATAACTTAGAGTACTTAGAAACTTAGAAAAGATGCAGCTGATTCCATCTAATCGCTGACGTTTTTGAAAACAAACAAAATAGGAGGTAGAGTTTTAAAAATCTTACGTACAAAAGACAAAGGCTACAAATCCTTTGTTTGTGTATCTTTGACAGTGCAGCTCCTAAACGAGATTCCTTTCTATTACAAAACTGATTTCACAGAATCGTTTTTAGTTCTAGTCGGAAATGGACTCACTCTGCTATATAAGGTATGTATACATGAACAGGACAATGCGCGAGAAACAACAATAAATAAATGAACACAACACAACATATGTATACTGCTAAATGCTATTTAATTTTATAAAGCTTATGTTTTTTTACATTATTATTCTTCATCATTTTTCTGCTAATTTAATAAAATATAAATGGATACGAAATTATTTTGTTATCGGCTGCGCTACGTTCGAACTTAGTCCACTAGATCTATCATCTATCAGGTTAGTTTATTACTATGCCCCTAAACTATCTGAGAATAAATAGAGAATTATTTACAATGCTAATTTCGATTTATCGATATTGGAATTATGATATTCGTACTTTCTCGATTCTCTTAATCACACAGTGATAGTTGGCGAGATCATAAAGTATACTAAATGACACGATTTATAACAATAATGAAAAAGATTAAAATATCTACAGAGATTAGAATCAAGAATGGAACTTTCCCAAAGTTTAGATTAAAATAAGAATACTCTTTACATGAACCTTTATACAAAAATAATACGGTAAATTGGATACAGAACAGTGTGAATTTACCTTTATATTTTGAAATTGGTGCGAAAGCGGTTGAACAAAGCAAAAGAGCTTACCTTGTGTGGCCGTCATCGCGTTCGATCTTCAGAACTATAATCTCCGGTGGGCTAGATCCCCTGCTCAATTCGTTTGTAGCCGAACAAATATATGTACCGCTGTCCTCAACGGTTGCATTATGTATAACTAGTACTCCATGCCGAGTTTCAATTTGTTTTCTTATATTCTAAAATTTAAATTCAAAATTAGCAAAAATAAACAAATTATTTTATTTTACAAATTAAAATTATTTTTATTATAGCCACTCAGAGTGAAAATGTTGCCAGTATCTTAGTTAGCGGTTGTATTGTTGTTTCTTAATTGAGAAACAACCAATTATATTTATAAAGACCTTTATTATTTAATTAAGAACACAACGTCGTATTAGAAAAAATAAGTGACAATGATTACCCGCCCGATAACTTTGTACGATATCTGTCACATAAAAATTTAAATATGTTAGTAAATAAAACCCACCTTCGTTTCTCTCCACCATTTTATTACAGCAGGTGGTTCTGACATTGGCTCCTTGCAGTGTAGCGCCACCGTGTTATGTGGAGGTGCTGTTATAACTCGCTTCCTAGTACTAATCTTGGTAGGACTTATTTTTGCAACCGTCAGTTTTGCAGGGACTGACACTAGACTGATGGCTCCGTACCAAACGACACACTGAAAACAGAAAAACGAACTTGTTAGTGTTCTATGAATTAGACGCAAGGGTGCCGGGTCCATCGTGTGGCAGAAAGGCGAAACTCCGAGCAGTTCCCGGGAATTGTAACCCCGTAGCCTTTGGCCGATTTACGTTAATCTTCACCGCTGCTGTTTCTTTCCCTACTCAGCCAAATCTAGTAGAAGCCTACTAGTGCTGCTTTAGATACACGTTCTATTATAAAACTTACTTCAGTTCTATACAAGCTAAGATCTTTTAGAAGACTGTAGAGAGATTTCGCTATCGTTCCCACTTAGACAGCATTAAACCATTACCATCACCACCACATAGCAATATAGTCATTTAGCATGCATTATTTCTATCTGCATTATAGCAGGATTACTATAATGGAATTTTGTCATCAATTTTAGTTCATAAAATATAAAAAAAATGCAAGGAAACACGAACATTGTTGACATCCCAACTACTATTATAAACGTGAAATGTGTTTGCTTGATTGGGATGAAGAAGACCATAGGCTTTATCCCGGTGACTTAAAGTCACTCGGACGAAGTAGGGAACAGAAGATAGTATTTAATAACAGGCCAAAAAAAATAATTCTTACATTTAATTTTTATTCAGGAATCTTGTACCCAACTGTATTTAATTTATACAAAGAGACTTTACTAACCAGTTTTTTGTTACATTTCGACGTCTAAATTTGGAATGTTGTATGTACCTACTGTCTAGAATAGGTATTGCCATCTTCAAAAGGATTCTTTTGAATATACTACACGGAAATAACTTCATAAAAGGAACGGGGAAAAGAGATCATTAGTAATGGGGTCAGCTAGCAATGTATATCATGACAGGACGGCCTAAACGGCTCTTGTGGAATCCATCATGGTTAATTCCTGGTGAATTAGCCACGATAGGCGAACAGATCAGATTCATGCTGACGCTATCATCGTCTCCTCGTGCCCTGTAAGCGTATACCATTAGTGCAGGCAGGTGCTTTAATGCGTGGTGCGTAATTATATCCCAGGCCTATATTTATATATAAATCTTGGCAAATGGTAATGAAATACGACGGTTTCCAGGGTGAACTGCGTGGAGCCAACCTGACATGGTACATTGCTAACAATAGGGTCATCTGTCCACTTTAATAATAATCCCTTTCCTCGAGGGCTGTCACCGGCTCTATTGCATACAAAAGCAGTTAGTTACCTGATACAAAGTATCTATAGTGTCTTCTTTAACTTCCACATTTAGTTTAGTATAGATGTTCCTATCGGTGATCCCAGCAATCTCAGTCCAGCTGTTCTCTATGTGGTCAGCTTGGTTCCAGCGCCACGTCAGCCGTTCACCAGGCACCGTCACTTCACACTCAAATGTGACGTTAGAACCCACAGGTGCTATCACCGACTCAGGATATTTTGTGAACTTCATTTGAATATCTGTAACATAAGAATATAATTTAAGACTAAAAAGATAAGGAGACAAGACTTAATAATAAAAATTGTCTTTTTTTTGGAGACAAGACTTAATAAGAATAAAATCCGACAAAATTGCTATAGCATATCCTAGTTCGTTTTGTCTAAGTATTCCATCAAACTTTTTTCGTTTTACTAAAAGTCGTAGCATTATGATAAATCTTCTTATTATTATTATAAACGCGAAAATTTGTGAGTATGGATGGATGTTTGTAAATTATAGTAGCTCATATATCAGAATAACATATAGGCCATAATTTAAAGAAGAAGAAAAAAAGATATTACATAAATTGGGCGAAATTTTTTTAATATATATTCTTTATTGCACAGATAATACAAACATATTATAATTTAGAGACAATGTGAGCATTTATATTGATTATGAAAATTTATATAATACTAGCTGCACCCGCGACAAGTTTTAAATTATTTATCTAAAATAAAATATTTTTTCTAAAATAAAAGTAGCCTAAGTTCCCTTATCATTACATTACATCAGCTACCTGTCAAAAAAAAGTCCCGTCAAAATCGGTCCCGACATTTCAGAGATTAGCCGGAACAAACAGACCGACAGACAGACAGATAAAAATTTAAAAAAATGATATATTGGTGTATGTACCGTATTTATATTCATATGCATGTAGTAATAAACGGTTATTTCAATATTACAAACAGACACTCTAATTTTATTTATATGTATAGATAATGTATAAATGTCAGGAAAGTGTGATGCAGACGAAGTTGCGCGGGATAGCTAGTAGTCTATAACATTCTTCAACCTTTTGGCTATAATATATAAAAAAAATATTTCCCATATAAATTAATCCCAGAATTCATACTAACTCTTGCATTATTCATTAATATAAATAATTAATACCTTCTCTAGGGCGAACAACGAAGCTGATTTCTAGAATTAAATTACATTTTAATTATTTTTAATAATGCACAACGTACTGTAATCAAAATGGAAAAAAACAAGCGGTGGATAATAAAAACATACTACCAAATTAAAATCACGCAATATGCATTCCAAACAGTCATAAGATTGGATGGCTAATAAAAATATTAAGAGCAATCCTGGCGGCCTTGATATCTTGTTACCCACACATTTTGTGCTTCAATGACGCACCCAATAATTCGAGGTTGTTAGTACCTACCAGGGTTGCCAACTGTAGGAAGACCCTAAAAAGAGTACCACATTTCTTTATTCGGGCGGAATGGACTTTGTGCTAAGTCTGTAAGTATATTGATTACCTCTGTCTTCACTATTTTAGCTGTTAAGCAGCAGTTTTGGTTGAAGGCTGATATATGGCCGTGAAATTATAGGACGCAGAATCAATGTTATTTATTTATTTATAATTGCAGATGCGTATACATAAATTTACATATGATAAATTAACAATACACATGGACTCTGTTTAAAGAGTATGGCAATTTCGTAGATGACTCATTCCAATAATAAAATTTAAAATTTAGATTTGTTGTAGTGTCCAGTTAGCTCCTATAGTACGTCTGTTAAAAATTCTTTTACTGTATAATAAGCTTTGTCGGTCAATAGTTCTTTAAGCCTTTTTTTAAATAAATTAATTTTATCTAGTTCTCCGGAATAAGAGCAATTTAGCGCAATGTACTTACTAACTATACGGTTATGACTTATATTACGTGGGCCGAATGCTTGTTCTTCCAGTTACATAAAAAATTCAGAGTAATAAAAGCAATTTTTATAAATCATTGTATTGTAACTCGATAACAGTCGCCCTCGCTGTACCCTCTCCCATCATCGAAATATAACAATTTACACATAAGCTGTTACTGCCAATATAATGATTTTTAAATTTAAGAGGCAAAAAGATTTAAGGTTGCCAACCCTACATCTATCCAATATCACAGAAATTCCACTCGTCTCCCGCTTCAAATAAAGTTCTTTATTTAATAAATTATGCATATTATTTTTTATAGTAAAATAAAATTATACACCAATCATGATCTCATGAATCATACAAAATTTGGCCGGCGTGCATGTATGAGATAAGTTACGAATTATTATGCGAAAACATGTAGAGATGTGCGTATGTCACTCAATTGTCGCTGCCTACCCCGCAAAAGAACTGCAGCTCTTTACATTTGAAATAAACATATAAAAGGCGATGAATTTATAACACAGTACTATTCAATATCAAAGTAGAACCGTGTTTCCATCACAAGAGAATCAGTCATGATTATAAATTGATATTTTTGCTGTCAACCAGATTCGAACTCATGGATCTCTAGATTTTAAATCACTCGAGTCGTCACTCTATATCGGTATTCTTATATAGGTATCAATATTATTATTATAAATGCATGAGTTCGTATTGTATTGTTAACATTTATCAGACACTAAATTAGGTATTATGACACAGTGACATTATTGGGAATTCCAAGACAGTTTTTAACCGTAATCTTTTCTTATTTTTTTCTTCACTAGCTACCTGCCCCGTCTTCGTACGAGTGTACATATATTTTACATTTATTATAAACCTTCGTCTTGAGTCACGCTATCTATAGCTAAAATCTGCATTAAAATCCGTTGCGTAGTTTAAAAGTGCTGTTTCATTTATGTGTACAGACTGACGCTACTTGATCATACACGGTAAAAGAAATTCTACAAATATTACATACTTATACAATGTATCATGACTGCTTCTCATTGGATACTGCAAATTAAATAAACACATGGCAAACTCAGGTATGTGCTTAACAAAGATATGCAGATTTCACCACAACGCATCCTATGTAGTTGTAGCCTACTCATGTATAAACAAATATTTCCTTTGGAACACACTCTATTCTGAGGAGATGAAAACCATCACCCCTAAGAACATCATCCAATTCTTATACTTGACGGGCCTAGGTGGCGAACTCTATAAAAAAAGGGCGAGCAGAATAGGTCTCCGTAGGTTACAGTGCTACGAGTCTAGACACCTAGTAATAGGGGAAAAAGATTATTAGTAATGTGAACTAATAACTCCAGTGCTAGCAATATACCACATCAGGTTGACCTCCTAGCGGTTCCCTCTGGAAACCAAATTGACAAATTCTTAGAGAATTTGCCACGATGAGCTAGATGACTTGACCTTATGTTCATTTTATCTTACACTGGTATCCCGCCACCGTAAACCGTTAGTGCAGGCAGAAGCTCCATTTCATATCACCTATTCAACACTTCGTACCTAATAGCGAAAATCCCTAAATGAAAAAAGTATTACGTACAAATACTGTATTTTATTGATACAGAGCGATCCAGACAGATTTAAATATTGAGGTAGGTATATTTGGTGATTGTGTCATCTACAAGTAACAAGGTTATCTAATGTGACCTCAAACGAATAGGCACTCAATCACTCCCGATTCTCAAATACGCACATATAACAACAAATAATTATGAATGAAGTCTAAAATTTTGGGCACCGTTGCCTTGAACTTAAAAAAGTCTGTAGACAACAAGACGTAACAAACTGCCTGATATTTTTAGTACTAGTTTTTGTCTGCAATATCATATGCGTCACTGGGATACATATATTCTACATTTCAAATATGCTATCATTTGCATTTCACCACAATTTATCTATAATGACAAAGAATGAGTGCATAAAGAACTAATAATCATACTATTCTCCCTAATATCTCTCTTTTTACAAACATCTAGAAACTGATTTAAAAAGAATAATAGGCGAGTTTCTTTTCAGTTCTTAGCTCGAAAGCACTTTGAACTGACGGTACATTTGACATATTATAAGAGTCTCTAATAGACTTAACCGAATAAAGATTCTGATTTTATTGATTGATTTACTATCATATTTATATCAGTAGAATTAATAAGGATATGTAGGTAATACGTGTAAATACTTCTTATAGAATTTTATAAGGTATTCAAACGAAAACAATATTTGAGCGGGAATGTAATGCGTGTTTTGAACGGCCCATAAAAACCGAAAACGCTTCTAAGAACCGACTAGATATTAAATTTTATTAATACCATACCTACTAAGAACCAGTCATGCGATTTAAGAAACATGATATTAAAAATATTTCTTATTTAATTGGCTGGATAGAAACGCCGTTAGCTAATGTGTTAAAAAAATGTTATCATTTCAAAATACATTTATTGTTTACAATGTCTAAACATAATGAATGAACATACATAAGAATTGGCTTTTGGCCTCATGACTTGTACAAATATTAAGAAGTTTAAACGTAGACTAGGCTGTACGGTCTAAGGATCTTTGCCTGTTCCATCACTGAAAAGGAGATGGACGAATATGGAAAAAAAATGTCTCTGGATCCAACCATTCACAACTCCATTAACATAATTAAAGTCCCAACTTCGACATTTAATGGTAAGTAGCAACTATTGACTATACGCATACAGTCAATAGTTGCCACGAACATCAAATTCTGTGACGGCTCTGGTGCCCTACAAGCGTTGCCATTCCGGAGGCCTAACACTTCTGATCTTATTATTTCACTGTTATATGTCATCCTTCAAACCAAAATACAGCTTATAAAGCCAAACCAACCCTAAGTCGTTGCTCCTTATATGCCCCACAGCGGTACCTGCGACTACTATGGGCACCACATGTTCGCACATGCACTGCCCAGCTTGCTCCCACTTATCAAGCTATCTCGCTGCTCAATAGCTTGGTTTCGGAGCGGCCAGAGGTCGATATTTTTCACGACAATATTAATAAGTTTATTGAGTGTTGTTTGTTGTTTTTAAAGTAATTACATAATTCATTATGTTATATTATTGGCTCACTACACGCTTTGGTATATCTGTAAGTGTGTTGAGTACCTTATCTTAAATAAATAAATAAACCCCTTGTTAGAAGAATCAGGCAAAACAAGAGGAGAAACGCGGATGACTTTATTCAAAGTTTACTTCTGTTCGCTTTTTTATAGAAGGACTGTAAAATAGTGATTCCTGTGGAAAACTAAGCCGCTTTCTAATCTTTCTGATTAGTAAAGTTTTTCTATACTAACTACAGCAAGCAACGTCCAGGTTTTCAATCACAAGTTAGTGAGACATACTGAATAACTAACTAACCACTTTCCAAAAAAGAAAGGCACAATATAACAGACCAATGAACATTTTCCCACACAATTTAAACTAATGTTATTATCTGTACTATCTCAAAATCGTTAAGCGCGTAGTTTACGAGTATTACGCGATCATAAAATCGATATAATTTGCATCGGCGGCATCGTATTAACATTTATAAAATAAACCGTACTTTCAATCATTGTAAGCTCATTTTAATATGATTACAGCAGCGAATTTCGCAATCGCAAAATATAATAAAAGTATGGTTTCAGTTAATTCGTTTTGCTTAATAACGTACTTAATATGTAATTATAAAATTACATATAATTACTTAATATGTAATTTATTTACTTTTACATTTATTAAGTTCTTTACTAAAAATGGAGATGTGGTTAATTTATATATGGTCGAAATAGGATCGAGAGAAATACAATCTTCCAAGTACCGCATGATATTGACCTGTTTTCTTCCAGCACTATCTTAGTTGGAACACTCATATGTAACCAATTCTTTAATGGTGCATGGCCGTACTTCGTATGTATGCTCTGTAGATATATCATTACTTATCGGTATGTTGGTCTGTTTACTGGTATTGTATAGCTATGACCATAACACTGTAACGTAATTACTTTGATTTATTATAATTGAATAATGAGAAAATTTAATCTAGTAATACTATTGGCAAAGATTATTAATTGGCATAGGACAATATAATATGATTAGTAACATGTAAAATTACACCGACAATGTTCCTAAAATAAAGAAATGAATATAAGATCTAGTCGTGTCTCAAAATGCAGTAACTTGTATACTATAACCTATATCTAAAGCTGCACTAGCAATCTCCTACCGGGTTTGGCAGGGCAGGCAGAAAAATACGAGCGGTGAAAGAGAGTGAGTAAGTACGTTGGCAATGGACTCCATAAATCTACGACTACTAGTAGGTACAACCGAGTCACAAGTACCGGGAAGCTCGGAGTTTCCCTCTACCACAGATGTACCCAGCTCCCGCACGCTGACCCCATGGATCGCTAAGATGTTCACCTATCTTTTGTTATTTTCTATGGTTTATTTCCAGTTCTCAACTGAAGTAGCTAGTCGAACTGGACGGTAAGGATAGTGATATAAACATGATGTGCACAAGTGGCCACAAGATCCTGTGTCAATGAATAATGAGTTGAATGAGTTTTAATTTTATTTATATATTATTAGCTAATAAAAGTATTTATTTGGAAAACAAATAATAATAAAGTAATAATAGTAAATCCATGTCTAAGTTATTTACTTACTTTTACTATCAGAGAGAGCGGATTTTGTTATGAGGAAAATAAACTCCAGAACCACTGAACCGATTTGAAAAATTCTTTCACTATTTGAAAGACACTATTCCGGGAGGAGATACATACATTTTATGTTAATATATATAAAACTCTGAACGCTGTAAGCACCCGGACAAAACCAGGGAGAACCTCTAGTTTAGAATATATAACTTTCCCGCCTTATTGAAATTATATGTACATGTGTTCTTTGATATTGTTAGCACATGAAACCTCTTTTTGTATAAAAGCCATAAAAAAAATATAATTAAAAATAAAATATTCTTTTCTTTCTGGTCACGGTCTATCATTTATTAATAATTTTATTGATTTTAAATTATAATTAGATCACAGTTAGAAATACAAACAAATATATTTTTATGTCTTTTCTATACAAATAAAGTATATTCCATCTTCCATCTAGCTACTTTACTTTGATAGAGATTACCTAACGATTTCTTTGATTTGTATTTATCAGTAGTTACTCACTTCCTACTATTTTTAGTACTGTTTATATTTACTAATAATAATTTCACACAAACTCTCGACAAGGTTACATGCTCTACACTAGACCAGCATGTTCAAATTCATTTTAGGGTTCTGTATAAAGAAACCAAAACGGTATCATTTATGTTTTGTATTGACCTATATTTGATCTCTATATTTTTATTAAAAAGAGCCTACGTTACCCACTGATGTCTATAAAAGAAATTTTAATTATTTCCAAAATTTACCCATTTACTAACATAACATAAATTTTTTTCTCTTAGTAACATTAGTACAGACAAACAAAAGTACTTGAAACGGGCTTTGGAATAAAAGTACATATATAAAGAAAATAGATATTCCGTATGTTAAATACCTACCTTGACATACTCAAAGGTATACTATACATACATTTTTATTTTAGATTTATACACCTAGTTATCTTAACATCAAATATGTAAAAACAGCATCAGTAAACTTAAATACACGGGTAAAAAACTCAAAACTTTCTAATGAAATTTGGTATTGGGATAAGCAGGTACCTTTAACCTTAAGAAAAAGGATCATAATGAACCAAAACGAATTGCAGGCATACAAAAAAAAATATAAATTAGTATATATCACCGTTATCAGTTAACAGCTACGGAACCACATTCCCACAAGTCCGGTCTATTCTTTAACGACACAAAAATGTTTGAATGTGTGCGTAGCTACCTGCCGTATCCGGGAGCTACCCGTCATGCCTGTTACCATTAAAAAAAAAAGGTAAACGATTTAAACTCGTATTTAACACTCAACATCCCATCCATGTCTCTTTATGACAAAGCAACACCGGGCAGGTGCCTGTCAGATAAGCAATGGAATGTGAAATTAAATGAGAGAGTTAGCGTGATGTTTATTGACATTAAAAAAAGAACCGTGACCAATGTGGAGGACGGCACGCATAGATTTGTTAGGGATTAAAAACTAGATAATTACGTAGAAATGTTTACCCCTTGTTTATAAAAATGTGGAACGTCTAATTAATACCGTAACTAGTAGTAATAAGGTTAGTATCACATGTCACAAACTTTCAATTAAAAAAAATCTTACATGATTAAAAACATTTTTCATTATACATTTTCAGAGTAGGATCGTCTTTGTATGTCTATAAATTATAAAACAGTGTGTTAAAGTATGTTCAACAGTAGTTGAATCTAGTATTTTTTTATTACTAAATCTCCTAATAACATTATATATGCGAAAATGTGTGTCCGTTACCTGTACAAAACGGCTGACCTGATTTTAATGAAATTTGACGCGAAGGGAGATAGTATCACGAGAATGAGCATAGACTTTACCTAAGAAAATAAACAATGTGGCAGGTAACAACTAATATTTACATAGTATAAAACAAAATCCCCGCTGCTGTCTATTCACTTATATCTTTTAAATTACGCAAAGAATTTCAATGCAGTTTCCAACAATACATAGAATGATTCAAGAGGAAGGTTTATATGTATAATACAAGGTTAACTGAAAGAAATCCCTCATTTGTGATAAGTCCGCCATTGTACAACTTATTTCTTTATGTCGTTGTATCCATTCTGTTATTTTAAATATATATACTGTACATACAATAACGTGTTACAAACAGACAAACATCCGTGTAATAGTATATAACAAGTCGAGAAATCAAAGATTTGCAAAGTATACTTGCGATGCCGGGACGCATCGCAAGTACGTTAAAAAAATAAAAGACGGATCTTAAAATACAAACAAAAATTAGGCTACGTGTACAATTAATGATTAAACATTGTGATTAAAATGAATCGTTTTGGAATCCTGTTTCCAAGTGGTTATTTTAGACTCTCCTAGCAATGTACCTACGTAATTGTAATCATGTCTCATATAGCATAATTACACTAATAAAGTACACCCAATGGTATAATCATGTGTCATTACAGGTACCATATTTACACTAATTAATCAATAATTACATACCCGCAAAGGCTGGCACGATAGCTGCTAAGAATATTTGTAGAACAAATGTGGACGCCATTTTGACCTGAAACATTAAAAAAACAATCGTTATTAAACGATTAATCGACAGCACAGATAACTTATTTAAAACTGTATACATATGCTTAATTAACAGAATTGTAGCTTTTAGAAGTTAAGGAATAGGAATAGCAATTGTGATTTACCGACTACATATGTTTTAAACAGGTTTCTTTCCGTAGCATCATGTATTGTAAAAATACATTTGAAAATGTTTTTCAATACATAAATCTTCAAAATCGCCTAAGTTCAGAATTAAATATTTAAACCAAACATACATGAGTGTTGAGAACATTTTGGAAGACATTTGAAAATATTTATATACTTTAGATAAATTTCATTATTTATTTTTTTTCCCTTATACACAACAATAAATCTAAAAAAAATTAAAGCATTGAACTCACACTTTTCTCTTGTACGCTTTTCTTTGTTTACAAAGCTATTAAAAAAATCTAAGCATTAATATTAAATGCACGCCCAGCAGCCCGATGGCGACACCCTAATTCAAATGAAATAATAAATTAATACCCTGTGGACTCCAATAAATTACTGTCCTAAATAAACGAGGGTAGGTGTTATACAATCAATGTTTTATACCATACAATACGCCTGGTCCTTATACCGATTACACCAGGCTAGTATGAACTGACCCAGATGATTTTCACGAGTCATAAAATTTGGTACATTTTTAGAAAATAACCCAAAAACATTATCTACAGTGTAAAGACAAGTTGAATTGTGTAGATGAAGTAAGGGGAGAAAGAGATAGCCATGCAGAATTCTGTAAATATAAACATATTAACATAATAATATACATAACTAGCTGATGTTGTTTTATGTACAAATTAAAATTGCTAAATAGGTGTTGATGATGGGTGAAAATTTAGGCTTGTATGTATTTTAATGCCACATTATAATAATAAACAAAAAAAAATTGTTACAGAAAAAAAAAATTAACCCCTAACATTTTTTTTTTATCCCTAATCACTTAGGTGTATGAAAAATAGATAGTACCTACTGAACATTTATATGCATTTTCATAAAAATTCATCAAGCCATTTCGGAGAAGTATGGTAACTAACATTTTGACACGAGAATTTTATATATAAGATTATCTCAACACGAAATCCGCTCACTTTTTTTACAATATTAGTACTCTATTTAGATATAGAAATATGTACTCAATTTGCAAAATGTAAACGTTTATATAAAATTTATATCAAAAAGTTATAAGATCGCTGATTGCTTAAGTTTATACTTCTTCTTTAAACTAACAACGCCATTTTAAACGCAGCATCTTCATTTACCCTTAGATTGTGGCGTATTCTAGTTCATGTATCGTATAACTGAAAGTTTATCTCTGAGTTTAGCAGGTTTATACTGGTTGAGGCTAAATGGAGTACGATCAATAATGATATTCAATTATTCCGCCATCGGATTATGCTAAAACGTTGATACAGCGGAGAAAATTAACAACCGCGTAAATTACCCAAATCCAAAATGGCACGCGATAATGAATTTCATTATAAAAACGTATTAAAACCATTTTGTCAATAAATTCAGTGTTGACTACAATTAATTTTGTAACAATACACACGAATTTCCTTTTCACTTTGTCATGTGGAGGCTTTAATTTGGCGCCGTTTTCTAAACATGTTTGATGTTTTAAAATTCTTCCAATTCAGATATGCTAAGAGCACGGCCCATACTGCTTAGTCATTTGTTTTATTAATCATGTTATTTATTAACTAGAATGTCAGTATTAACTTTTCTCAGTAGAATAACCTGATAGTTTTTCATAATTTATTTGTCGTTCCATAATTTCATTAAATTCGGTCAGCCGAAACCATGGCCTATACTGCATACTTATAAACTTTGTAAACTTTGAATCATAAGAAAAATACTTTTGTATTCATAATTTGGTAGTTATGTTTTATAGTATTTTTTCATATTATTACTACGTAGCATGTATCTGTCTACTTGTAACATTTTCCCGTCTAAAATGCTAAACGAATCTTAACGAAATTTGTATGATGATGATAAATACAAGATGTCATTTATCTAAAAAGCACAAACAAACTCTGATAATAGTATATAAATATAAAAATAGAATATTCTATTATATTCTACTGACATACTAAATATACCATACAAGTATGATGGTACATCATAATTAATATTTAATACGTTAATAAGTTTTGATAAAAACATAATAAATCTATCAAAAATTACCTAACACAGCATTCATTATTTTTGTTACATTACGTGTATGATGATGATAAATACAAGATGTCATTTATCTAAAAAGCACAAACAAACTCCGATAATAGTATATAAATATAAAAATAGAATAAGAAAATATTATTTTTCAGTTTAACATTAGTAGCAACAGAAAATCTTAGAAAGTTTCTGAAGCCTCCTAAATTAGAACACTGTAATAAGAAACCCCGTGTGCACGTGACCAAACACGAAAATTATATTTGCTTAAAACGTGCTTAACCGTTGCAAACCCTTGTTATTTTTAGGCTGCGACAAGAAAATTAGAATTATTCAATTTCTTATTCGACAGTATTAATATCACAAAGGCATTATTACACTGTTATTTATTATATCTACGGTCGCACGTAAGTATACAAATTATAAATAGATACACGAATTATTTATGATCAAAAAAGTATATTCACTACATTACTACCATATTTTACTCTTGAATAATGTAGAAATATTAAGATTTTAATTGAAAAGCATTTTATAGTGGCCTTAATAGTATTTTCATTATTGTAGATAGTATAATCCTATTTCTAAGTTTTATCAACCCAAATAAAAAATGCAAACTTCAAATAGTCAATTGCAGTCCCAATAAAATTAACATTGGTCAAACCTGTAGTTTAATTTAGTATAACCACTAAAAGCGACCGCATTGCCTTTTGCAATTTGATATGCACTTTAAAAACATGGCATATTTTAGTGATTCTTATTTCATATGCTGATTTCAATTATTCATATTTGTCTTAGCACAAAGTCAAAATAAAAATATGAAGCCCACTTAAATTGGAGAAAATTTTCTATTAGACTAGTGTTTATTATACGAAATATTTTCGCAAATTCTATATCGATTTTGAATATTCTTTTTAAAATGCAACGATTTATTGTGATGGTCCCATTACACTATGCCACATAAACTTTATACCAACTACGATATTTCTAAGTCATTCCCATTACGCCATACTTATATTAATATAAATGTGAAAGTGTGTCTGTCTGTAACTTTGTTATGTTTACTGCTTTTTTTAAGAATATAGATTTTTAAGAACACGTGATACAAACATAGGCTACAGTTTAACAAAAAATATAGCAAACAAACTAATATTTATATATTCATTCAAACTAAATTAAAATCTATTTATAAAACGAACCTTATGCTTATTATCGTGTGTTTCTTAAGTTTTAATAGAGTCTGTAACGTAAAAAGCAAACGAGATCAGCTTCTATGAGTGAGTGACAGATTGATAGGAAATTACTCATCTCACTAGGGTTTCCAGTAGGTATATTGAGGTCTTGATAAATTGATCAATTTCGTTGAAAAGAATCCATTCATCATTACGATCGTATTTTAGGGATCCATAACCAATGGGGCCATATGTCTGTGTTGCAACATTGTAACTAAGATAATGTGATATTTTCTAAAAGGAAATGTCAAATAAGGTTTCTAGAAACGTGACTTTTTATATGATTTAGTATAATAAACACCAATACAATACTTCGTTTGTTACATATGTATATATGCTCAATTTTTACGGACCTGTGCAATATGCATGCGATCATGCAAGCAAAAAAGAAGACCTCGGTGGTCTAGCGCTATAGGTTACCGCTTTTCTTCCGATGGTGGCGTGTCGATTCCTCGCACGGTACAAATACTTGTATTCATGAATATATGTGTATATTCAAATAAAGATGTGTACCTATACAAGCTCTGCTTTTCGTGGGACTAGATGGCACTGTGTCAATTATCCAGGGTTATTATTATTATTAATTTTGTGCAAATTTTCTGGCCGTCCCAGAGAGAGTCCCTCATCATATTTGCCTAGACGTGATCTCAATACTAGAATCCGTTAAAACGGCTATTAATTTTGCTCAATAATAACTATTCTAGTTGTCTGTTAGATAAATCTTTAAAGAGACATGACATCTAAGTCCTCTCTAATAACAATGCATAAGCGGTATTACGGGTGTCACATGATTACGTGAACGTGAATTTTTTTTGTTTCTTCCCAGTTCTTCTCAATTCAATCTGTATCTGACGGACGGTAGGGAAAAAATATTAATTTTGATTAAAATTTACGTTCATAAGCCAAAATATCCTACATATCCTACCATGCTAAGACGACAAAAAAGAAATAACGAAATTGTTCCATCCGTTTTGAATTAATGCACTTATAAACCTTCGCCACTTTATTTTATTTATATAGAAATAAATCATCATGAACATCATCTTCATAAACTATAAACAAACATTACAATCACCATTCATTATTATGCGCGCCGTTCGTCCGTCTATACTACTCGAGTATGTACTTGACGTAACCAATAATATAGTACAATCGTTTAATTTCATTCCATTCAGGTGCCAAAGAAAATTTACTGTTCACATAACTGACATATCCTCGCTGAATTCGTCCAAATCGAGACATGTTTTAATGCTTCCTTACATATTTGTTGACAGTTCAAGTTTTGAGGTTGAAAAACTGATGCTAATGTGGAAAGTAACGATTGATTTGATAATCGGACGACGGAAACCATCAATGTAGCAAAATTATATGTAGATTAGGTGTCAGCCTTCTTGATACTTTATTACACGGCATGATAAATATTAATTTATAAACAGTAGCGAATTTTTAATTAAACTTTAGACATTAATTAAATATTCGCTGCCATTTTGGTTTCCGTTTATGTTTAAGGTTAGGTTTTGTTAGAATGTCTATGAGACATTACAAATATATTAATTATACTGAAATTCTTCATTTATGTTCTAATTTTAGCGATGTATATTTCCTTAAATTCTGATTGAAACCACATCAAAGTACTCAGCCGTCTAAAAAATTATATTTACAGATTCTTTATGCTTATCTTTCAAAACTAAACTAAACTTATTATTACCTTTATATTTGAATGTCTAAGTATTAAAATTAACTAATACCTCACAATTATACATATTAACAAAGATGACTCAATAAGAATTAACAGTTTCTTATTGTTTTTATTTAAATTCAATTCCTAATATCTAGAATTATATACGCGTCGACCTACCTTATTTTGCTATTTGTTAAAAGTATGGAGATATCGTAGTACCTATTTACTTATTAAAATAGGTCCAGATATATAAAATTGTCTCTTATAAGTACCGTTATCGAGTATATTGAAAAATAAAACTGGATTTTATTGTAAAACCAATAAATTGCTACGACCTTTATTGTACTCTCGGATAAAAGGCATCAAAAGGAGCTCGTTAATTCAAGTGGTTACCTTGTCGAATTAAAGTAGTCTTGTGTAGTTCGCGAACTACTTCCAAAGAGAGCTCCCGAGAACGAACTAGACGATCCTTCGCTCTTTAGTTCGTTTAAAAAAGTATTATAAATATTTTGTTAAAAAAAGAATACATGTAACTGCAGATTAAAAATACAAAAACGCGTAGTTACGGGCTAAAAAATACAAGTACGTACAACATTTACGACGGGAACTAACACAACGAATTAGCTTATAAGGGAACTGCGAACTGAACACTCCGAATCAAGAACTATAGAACTATATGGCAGACTAAACGCAAGACTAAATTAGAACACACTCTTGTATTACTGAAATTCTATATTTTTATTAGAAACAATAAAACAATATTCTGTGCCCGCCCGCATACCACACGCCATGTTTTTCAATAAAAGAACCATAGCTTTCATTCCCTTTGATTGCGTCTTATGATCGTAACCCTTTAGTCGCGGTATAATAAGAGATAGGGCAACGGCTCTACGAAATAATCGTTTAATTTTATCATCGCTTTATCTATGCTACACAATTGCATTGCATTAGCCCATCACGAAACTTTCGACTGTAATTTAAAATAATCATAAAATTTTATGTGATTTCATTAAGTATCGTTTTAACTTAGAAGCTCGATGAAAGTATTTATTATTGAATTAATTACGTTTTTGAAACTAAGTACTAGATTAGATTGGCTATCAATTTATCATTGTCTAAAACGAATATTAAATTTATGTATATTCTAAGAAAAAGCTAAATATGATTTTCTTAATAATTCTACTTATTTTCAAAGTCTGTTGCAAATAATTATGTTTGGCAGAAGAATATTGCATTGTTTGTAATATTAATAAAAATATTGTACACTGGATACATTTAATTGTAACACCGCAGAATATTCGAGAAGTGTGTATAAAATTCATAAAAAGAACCAAACAATATGGATATTCAACGCGTGATGTTCTATATTCAAATTGCATAATTTTATTTTTAAATACATTATAAGGCAATATTTGACTGCAACGCAACGCTGTTTGCGTTTTTTTTTTGTAATTATGTAGAGAATATAGTATTCCGTTTACTTAAATTTTCTTAACAAATCTTACAACAATACATTTCAATATGCACTATTTTAAATATCAATGAAATTTATTAATTACTAGCTGTTCCCGCGATTTCGTCCGAGTAGAATATAATTTTATTTTTCTTAAATAAAAGATTTTTATTTAAAATAAAAGTAGCTTAAGTTACTTCTTATTAAATCAGATGATTTTGATTTGATGATCTGCCAAAAATGTCCCGTGAAAATCGATCCAACCATTTCAGAAATTAGTCGAAATAAACAGACCGACAGGCAGACAAACAAAAATTGTAAAAAAAAATATAAATTGGTGCATGTACCGTATTTACATTCATATGCATATAGTAAGAAACGGTTATTTCAATATTACAAACAGACACTTCAATAGATTAACTGACGGCTCGCGGTGGCTTCGCTCGGATGGTCTAAATTTTATAACTACAGTACATATATATTACTAAATATGTATTCACACTGGAATAATTTATCGAAATACGGCAAGTATTCGTGGAGTTAAATTGCCTTATAATAAAAACCGTTCTTTTTAATTATAATATTAGAATTAATAGGGAAATATTTTTTTCATTCACAGCCAAAGTGTTTTAAAATCATATTTCGAAAAAAAATAAAATTGCTAACAGACAGTATTACTTCGTTAACTCGTGGATAGTTTGCAATGGTTCCAAAAAATGTGTAACGGGTATTTTTTACGCTGGCTAAGCTGCTTGGTATAGGATTTTATTTGGTATTTTCCTTCCCCTACACCGACCTAATTGTACTTTGGACTCTAGTCGTCTCTTACGACATTATAATACTGCATATAAATTAACTCCTTGCATTCTTACTCGTCGCTACTAGGAAAGGAATGGTTTTAAATTATTAATCATTTAAATTATTAATATTAAAATAGCAAGTGAACCTAACAAAAAGGGCATTAGAATCATTCCAAATAAACAATTTAAATATTATATTTACAGTCAAAATGAGAATTTATAAAACTAAAATATAGTTTATAAAATAATTTGAATGTAGTCTTCTATGAAAAGAATAATTTTGATTGTAGAATAAATTCTAATGTACAAACAACAAAGTACTTCAATATCTATATAAAATAGTTTTACAAGACTCTCGATGTTATATAAAGATATTTGGAGGATGGACTATAATGAAATTAAGGCATGAAAAAAGGTAAAAGAAAGGCGTAAAATAAGTTGGCTGAAGGCTTACACATCGATCAATGATTGCACGTGATAGGTTACTCGAATGGAAGCATATCCGGGACCGAATGTATGGTGTGTGGTCCTATACCAGCAGGGTTGGCATTCACAAATTAAAAAAAATGCAAATGGCATAACTAACCTATGTACAAAAAAACCACAGATTAAGGTACAAAGTCTCGATTGTGTTAATAATAAATGCAGATTTTGTAATAAAAATGTAATATTTTAAAAATTATATATAATAAAGACATATCTAATAATAATAATCTTCATAAAATTCTTTAAAATTTTTAAAATACAAAAAGAACTCTTTTGTATGTGATTCGAAAAAGACGGCATATAATGGACAATCCAAAAAGCAGGGTGTATTTTTTTGTTTAATCCACAGAAACAAGGTACGGGCCATTGTCAATTCCTTCCTATTTTGTTTTCATATAGTAATTCCGCAGCTCGTGTCAAAAAATCTCAATAAAAATAAAATTTAAAAAATCTAAATAATTGAAATTGTAAAATTAAAATAAATTAAATTAAAAAATACAAAATCAAAATTTAAAAAAAAATGCAGGGTGTATTATGGTTACAACCCTACATGTGGTGGTACAATATCGATGACAGTGCGATCACATTTCAAAACAAACATTGTGGATGTTATTATTGATTTCGTAACGTATTTTACTTAGTAACCATCATGGCCTAGTGATTTACTACCCCTACATACACACTTCAAAGGTCACGACTTCGACTCCAGCAGACATTGACTCTGTCCGTTCACTTTCGTTAAAAATTATTCAGTGTTGAGAAAAACAAAGCCTAAAACTCTTCAATTTTTATATTAAAGCACAGTGCAAACATTTGTATTCGTGAGTATAATTATTTTTATAAACAATCATACAGCAATACAAATATTAGCACCGTGCGAAGAATCGAACCCGCGACTATCGGAAGTAAAGCGGTGAGCTAAACCGCTTGTTTGCGATCGCAAATAATTTACATTTAAAAATAATACTATAAAATTCAAATTTGTAATGTCACGCATGGAACATCGATGTTATTTTATTTAACTTTATATACATTTTGCACATCTTCTCGAACATTCCGTGGCGTCACTACTAAATGCAGTGTTCAATACATTCTAAACATTTTTTATTTCATTAATACAACAAATTAAACATTGCAATATTCCTCCAGCAAACATTGCTAGAACACAGAGGCCGTAAAAATAATATTTCAAAAAAATTCGTTTACCTGCTACATTCTTATCATCAATAGTAAAAACGACAATGGGAAATAGTCTCAAATTGTGAAATAAAATTGAATTAGCTAATCAAAGCGCGCGTCGTTCCCTTCATTACTCTCGCTTGGCTCCTATTCATGATCTTCATAGAAATTATCATAATTTTCCCGAAAATGTTCAATAGAACGACGGCGATATTACTTGGAAATAGGAGCAAATATATTTGGAGCAGTAATATTTTATTTATTCATATAAAATAAAAAATTAAGCAAATTACAATATTGATGTTATTATACATACTGATTGGTACATTTGTACAGCCAAATTTGGAAGTTACCTCGATATATAATAGCTACCCATATAAGGACTGAAGAAAGCGTACCATTATATACAGTATCCTAATAATATTATAAATGCGAAAGTTTGTAAGTATGGATGTTTGTTACTCTTTCACGCAAAAACTACTGAACGGATTTTGATGAAACTTTACAGTAATATACATAGCTTATGCATCAGAATAACACATAGGCTATATTTTATATCGAAATTTATATATTGAAATATAATGAAACGGTGAAACCGCGGCCACAATTAGTAATATATAAAAAATATATGTACTAAATTTGTAATTGTATATTATGTTACCAGCCAAATGTATACAGATATTCCATACGTGGGTCATAATGGGAGCGAGAATATTTATTGCTTCATAATTTTTAGGACGTGATTTTTCAGTAGCCAATTTTTAGTTATACCATATATTTGATAACAAGTTGTAACTAGCAAAAAAAATCTTATATAATCCATTCGTTCATTTTGTCATAAAAGGATATGTTTTTTACTATTATTTTTTATTGAAAGGTTTGGGTTATTACTCGGTGCTAAAGAGAACCTGTAGCACTGCGACCTGCACAGATCTATCTTGCTCGCCCCTTTTTAAGACTTCACTGCCAAGTGCCGTCAGGGACAAGAATTAAAGGATATTCTTAGGAGCAATGGTTTTTATCTTCTTAGGGCAGTATTTACTTTCCAAAAGAGATATTTCGTTCTTGCTTGAGTGGGCTACAAACACATAGGATGTGTAGAGACGTTTCCTCTACCAAAATCTGCAAATCTTTGTTAAGCAGGCCTATTTACTATATGTACATGTAACAGATACACACAACTTAGAGGTTAATATTATTAGTATAGATGTAAGGAATGGGCGAATCGAGTAAAAGCAGCAAAGATTTTAGTGTAAAGACTGTACGTGTCTTATCGGCTCGATCGAATATTTGAAGCATCACATATTTTCAGTTACCTCATTACGAGCGTGTGCTCTACGCTAAAGTACCCACATTTTATTACAGGTTTCCTAAAAACAGATACCTATTTTATTTTCTTCATACAAATATGAACCTTACGAATTGCGTTATAAGTTCCAAACTTGTCGACAGTATAGTTAATTTTACGCTTCTCAACGTGATGCTCCTATCTTGTTAGATGAAAAATCAATCAATCTATAGCAGCGCTGAAGTTTAAAGCCAGATTTATTTTTAATAACTACTTTACTTGGTTTGTATTAATTTCCGCGCATCTGCTTTGATCCTGTATGTGTCTGTAAAAAGGGCACGTGCAACGTTATATATCGAATAACAAGCCATTACTTACAGAAAAAATGTTTTATAAGCAACTGTGCTGGCACTTTTTTAATATTGAATATTTGTAAACAAATTGTAGTACAGGTTAATTTTTAAGGTTTCGTTCTCATAAACAGGGCCGCGTGCCTTAGAACAAAACAATTTTAAATGAAACTGCAAATTCTTTTCAACACTGGAGGTGATGAAGTCTCATTCTTATTATAAGAGGTGTGTAAACTCTTAAAACGTAGTGTTTCTTTACTCAGTGCGAATAACAAAAAAAATAAAATAAAAACACGGAAACTCTATGGTAGAAATAATTTGAATATTTTTGAATTAAGAACTCATGATGACTGGGCCTTTTGTCTGTCCGAATTTAAGCTTAGAACTACAATAAAATTTTAAATTGCGGGTTGTAAACATACAATAAAATTGTATTTTTGGATGTAGGTTCAGAATTGTTCTTTTTACCGAAGCATGACCTAAATAATTCATTGGTGTATATTCTTTAATTTATGTTGAGTTTTTATATGTTCGATTATGATATATATAGATGCTTGTTTATTATTACAACATAGATATCATTAAAATTATTCATCGAAGCATAATAAATACAAAAAATATAAATGTATGTTAAATAAAATGTAGGAATATACTGCGAATGGAAGCCTTTATAAAAAAAAGCTGTGCCTGCGGTTTCACCCTTGTGAAAATAGCTTATGATAAAATAGATTCTGATGTATAAGGTATATTATTATAACGTTTGATTAAAATACATTGAGTTATTTTTACGTGAAAGAGTAACAAACATCCATTAGCACATCCACACTCACAAACTTCCACGTTTATAATATTAGTAAGAAATATCAAATTATTTTAAACAATAGAAGCATAAGACTTTTAGTGGATGTTTCGTAGAGATATAATAGAGAAGTTTGGATGGTAACAATAAAATAGTTTCTGTAGTACATAATAATTAATACGTGACCCCTTGAGATAAAGTTGACCATCCTTGACTCGGCGAATGACGATGAAACTGACTGCATCATGGGTGGTATAATTCTCTATATCCACACTTATCTTATAAATGCGTAAGTGCGTCTGTCAGTCTATATGTTACGTACGTTTTCACTATTAAACAGCTGAACGAAACTTAATGAAATTTGACGTGAAATAGATGACGATGAACATAAGTTGTCCTCTATTTAAAAAACGCAAAGAAAGTCGCGGTAAAACGCTAGTGTCGAACATGTTTTAGTATTTATGCTACATTTGTTTTTTTAATAAATACGTTAGCTATATCACGAAGCTTTTTATCTCTAGTTATACTTTTTAAATAGAACAACAGTATATTTAGAATTTTTTATGTATTATCGATATATTTCCAAATAATTCTAATTCCTATTTTTTTTAGTAAAAATCGTCTATTTTACGTAGTCAACAATATGTTACGCTATTTAAATTCGAATCTTTTAGCCAACATATTACCAGTCATACTATCATATGTCTTCACTTACTAATAATTCTAATATATATAATTGAAAATATACATCTTTATAACATAAATGCTAAATTTATTTTTAGCAAACACGATAACCATCATCGCAACACATTTACAAAACCAATATATTACAAACAATTCTGATGCAATATAAAATAAAAGCAAAGCGTTAAATTGTTAAATACAACAGACAAAAATATAACATGGAGATGAAAGGTTTAAATGGATTTTTACAAAAAAAATATATAATATAGGAACGCGTTACAACACGCCCTTTAATACTCAGAATATATTTTTAGCATTATCCATTAACAACACATATATACACAATCATATATGTAACTAGCTCTAGTTTATGTAAAAAAAATAACTTCCATCATCATCATCATCATCATTTCAGCCCGGAAGACGTCCACTGCATTTGTTAATTCATTATAGTCGAATTTCAACCACTGGGTAACCTAGTCTTTATAATAGCTCAAACTGTTTTTTATTAATGAGGCGAGTCTCCGAGAAGACTACTACAAAGGTAGATAGATGAACTTACACAAATACAGGTTCATTTTATCACAAATAGGTACACATAAATATACAAACGAAACTATCCTGCTATACAATATAACATTTGAACAGGGCCGAGGGTAAATGGGCTGGGCATCTATCAAAACCGCTACACCGTGATAACCGGAGGCGTTTCAAGATATATTACCAAGCATCAACTCGCTTTTCTTATAAAAAAAAATACCTTATTTCATTGCGATTATGAAAATAATCGACAAAAAATATTCATTCATTTAGAACAACAGTATTTGTCACATATCTATGCATATGAAATTTCGTGTATTCGCTATCCTTTGCTTCCAGCTAAGAAATGCTAAAAAGTTTTATAAGAAACTCAACAGGTCAATTTCTTTTTATTTTGCTTAGTATTACTCTAATAATACTATTCATCGCACATTTAAACAATACCCATATCATCGTCATCTGCTTCTTCCTTATCCCATTTATTTGGGGTCGGCGTAATTTGTTTTTCTCTTCCATTCATCCCTGTTCGCAGTCATCTAGTTATTTACTCTTTCTTACCATATCATCTTTCACACAGTCCATCCGTCTCTTTTTCGGCCTTCCTCAACCCTTATAACCGGAGGGAAGGGATTGTCAGTAATATGGACTCAATACCCTATTACTGTGGTATAATAAATACTTTTTATAGACCAACGTCATATTTATTATTTATCTAGCTAATTATTGACATTGTAGAAAAACACAAACCTAATAAATAGGTAAATATAGACGATAACAGTGTAATCTAGTTTAAAAAAAAAACAATATTTGTACGTACTAAAAGTAGAATATATTTTATACACTTACTATACTTTCTTTTGTATTATAACAACCTGGCGACCTGTATTTTATGCAAATTAAGAATTTTAATTGAATACTAACAAACTTAGTAAATATTTAATGCCGTACATATTGTAGTATCTAGAATGAAATTATCCAATTCGGTAAACATACATAGATATAAACTAATAATCATTACATAGTATAAAACAAAGTAGCTGTCGCTGTCTGTCAGGGACGGACTGATGTATGCTTAAATCTTTAAAATTACGCAACGGATTTTGAAGCGGTGTTTTTAACAGATAGAGTGATTCAAGAGGAAGGTTTATATGTATAATACATGTACATTCGTGAAAAGCCGGGATGGGTAGCTAGTAGATAATAATAATAACTCGGAACACTTCACACAGCGCCATCTAGTCCCAAGCAAAGCTTTGTTCTAGGTATTAAACAATAGATAGAAATATTTTATTTTATCAATTTTAATTTACACATAAAATACATAGAAAACACAGACTAATACAAATAATCGTACATCAATTCCAATTCGTCAATCTTAAATTCCAATATCAAAATCGAACCCGCTACCATCGGAAGTAAAGCGGTGTGCAAAACATTTAAACTACCAAGACCGTGAAATGGCTCTTCCTTACGGTCAAAATTTTCCATTAATCCATGAACTAAAATAAACCATAGGTACTGGCAGGTTTTCTTATCAAAACACATTTAAACATACATAACTAAATAACGAAACGTAATTATGGTTCATTAAATATTCAAGACATGAAAAGATTATGTTTGACTTGCGTAGCGAGCTAAAAAATTTATGCCTGAATTTATTCATGGACTGAAAAGATCTTGTAAACACATCAACAGTCGACTGTCTTGAGAGCTCCACAGATACGTTTCTCGCTGTATCAGCACTATATCTCTGTTTGCTGTGTTGACACGTAACCGTTTAGATTTTTCCCCCAAAATAAAAAAACAACATAACATCTCTCTCTGCCTCTGACTCTGATTCCCTTTTTTCATAACTGTTTATGCAAAAAGGGAGTAGTCAGAGGCATTCTCAACTGTCGATATTATATTACATTACAACATTGGTTCTTTCATGTCAAGACTGAATAGACACTATTTGAGCTTGCGTGTATCAGCTCAGATCATCACTTAACATCGGGTGACATTGCGGTCAATCGGGTTCTTTAGTAATATAACAATATATATAACACGCATTTTCTGTAGGTATATTTGAATCCAACAAAGCAAGAGGCGAGTCTCTAGGATTAATTTTTGGTTTCCTTATCGGTTCCTTTCAGATCAGAGAATCATAAATGTATAATGACATGCAGTATTATTCGGTATCCACCAGAATAGAACGCACGACCTCTTGGGTGTAGTAAGTAGAAGTAGAAAACAACTAAGTCACAATGCTCTTAAAAATTCTTACAAAATTCAGGTTCAGGGGAAAAGGAGCAAGTCTGTAAATTAAAGCTGTACTACGAAAGTACATCACATGACCAATTAACCATATTATTTTTAGCGTCTCAAACAGTTTATCACTTCAATTTTCTTCCCCCTACAAATCTCCAAATTTTTTCCATTCCCACAAAAGTTCCCAAATTTTAGGGTGATTGTTTCAATGTGGCATCATTGGCTGTTTACTATACGACACATTTGTTTTACGACGCTCTATAAATCCAATTTAACCAGTTTTTTGGTGCGACTTCTTTCAGAAACGATATTGTAAACGAATTCGACATAGATGGAGCATAATGATAGGTATAACATATGACTAAAGATAATCTTCAAATATACCACATATAAATGATAGGTTTATGGAGATATACATATTAGAATTCCCAAAATTGAATAAAAATATAAGGAGAGGTATTTGTCGTTATGTTACTTACGCATTTCATTAATAAGTATTATATTTAAGTGCCTTGGCTCGTTTAGATAGATATTATAAAATTTAACAAGCAAGTTACCGATGTGTTGTTTACACACTAGGTCACATGTTGAGATGGAGGCCTGAAGGTCGACCTTCGATTAAGTTTTGGTCTCTATCGGTCAAGCCCTTTCGGAGTTTCGTTTCGATACATGGAATGCAAATCCGATCTCTAAGATCTCTCCGCGCTCCGCGCTCTACGCTCCGTTCATTAGCGTTCACGCCAACAAGCAACCCCTGTTAACTAAATTGCTATGAATATATGTTATAATTTCGTAGCAGCGAATTACAGAAAATTACAGATTACTTATCAGTTGCCAATGACATTTCTTTATTTTATTTTCTTATCTTTATGTTACTTTCTCTAGCCCAAAGGTAGTCTGGAAGAGATTACTAAGCGATAAGACAGTCTTTTGCATCAGTTCTAATATAACCAATAATAAGGTATAATTATTTACTCATTTTCCTTTTTACAATTTTTGTTATTAGTACATTTCTTTTTATTTTTGTAAGAAGGATATAAAAAAACAATCTCATTGTAAGGGTCACAAAATTGAGACCCCGTTTATTGAGGTGGTATGACATATTGAGAATGCCAATTGAACGAATCGCAAAAGCCGTTGTCAACGCAATACTTAACGTGACCTCATTTCACTATATATAGGGTATATTTGATAATAGTGGTCCATCCCAGCTTTCCACGGGTATTTAATAAAAATAAAATATATGTGTATATATATGTATATTTCTTAATACACACATACATTTATACATAAACCCTTCAATACGGATGTCCTCTATAAAACTCTAGTACATCACTTTGTTATATCTTATTGTCAATCATTTTCGAAGCATATGCGGTATTTTTAAGGTCAGTATAGACCAACGATGTAAGGGCTAAGACTACCTCTGTCTTACAGATTATGTTTTTTCATCCTTTTATCACCGGTGAGTCAGTCAAAATCTAAATGCTGAGTTTCAACAATTAAATTCATAATATACTATTGCTAAATTACATTATTGATATAACAAAATAGTTCCAACGCGACGTTGACCTGTGTTCTTACGTATATCCTTTAAGGGATCAAGGGATCTTTTCGTTTCCTGAATTTTATGCATAACGCATATGCGAGGATAAAAATAAATTGAAAAAATTGCCCTTAAAGCGAATAGGTAATTTAACATCAATTTCTGTAGGATCGAAGTGCTTCCTACAGTTCCGACATACAAAAACCTTTAAGTACCCTCAATCCACGTGCTAACTTCCACTCTCCTCCCTTAATAATAGAGACCACCCAGGGTAAGGAAAAGGAAGTTACATTGTTATATTCTATAGTTTATAGGACTAAAATTATACTATGATTTGAATCAGAGTTTTTGTTTAAAAACAAAAGACTTTTGTATTTAAGAAATCCGCATCCTAATATATTTAAGCACCATATTTATGACTCTTATAATACGCAAATAGGTGCATAATATGACGGGTTTTTTCCTTGTTTTAATGTATTATATTATCGACTATTCTCAGTTTATAACATTGAAGATTTAACATCTAATTTCTCGTCCTAGTATTTGTAAAAATACTCTTCCGAAACGGTTCTTAAATATTTTGTGTATTTATATACATATATATATATATATATATATTCAAGGACGTAAAATATTTTTCATAACCCTAAGTGATAAGGATGTCCATCCCAATTTATATTTATTTTTAGAAATTTATCAAATTACAATCCGTATCTATTATAAAAATTGATCTTTTTTGGAAAGAATCGCCATGCCTTATGGTTTTCATGTTTAAAAAATCTGATATATGAATCTATACAAACATTTGGAAATATGCAATATAACATTTATTTTTTTTAATAATAATATTTTATTGAAAAAAAAATGTTACTCACATTGATTCAAAAAATGTTTTGCTCCTAGTGACGCAAGGCTGATCATAACAGGAATTGACGTGTGAAGATACTCTGTCATTCTATTTGTTTACAATTTTATCCGGCGTGAATTAGTCATTATTTAAATTGTACCCCACATTCAATTGTATCCTTAAGTAACAATATTTGTGACTATTCCAAAGTCCAATTATTAATTTACGTAACGTTATTAATGTAAATTAAATTGTATAAAAGCAAAAACATTTTATGTGTATTTAAGTCGATTTATTTCTAGTGTTCTAATAATATAACTTTATCTATATTTGTAGTGTATATAGTTTTGTAAGTTGATTTATATGTTGGGTATTAGAAGAGGTAATATTTTGGAAATTATATATTTACTAGCTCTACTCTACTCGCGAGTATATCGCGACTTCGTCCTCGTAGAATTTAACGTTTTTTGGAAGGTAGCTGATATAATAAGGATGCTTAGGCGACTTTTATTTTAGAAAATTTCTTTTCTTTTAGAAAAATAAAGTTAAATTCCACGAGGGCGAAGTCGCGGGTGCAGTTAGTGTACAATAAAAATGCGTTTGTAATTTTATTTATTTTTATAAATTTGTACAGAATTGCAGTTGGCAGGAGTACGATGGAAACAGAATAGAAAGTGTACCATATAAAAACTAAAATTACAATGATTATTTTCTAAGTGTTTCCATAACAAAAAAACTATTACAATGTTATGTTCAATTTTATTATTGAACAATAATATAATTAATTACTATTTAAATAATAAATTGAAGTACAGTCATGGGTAAAATATAAAATATATTTTCGTATCCACTGTCATTACGTAATTCGTACAGTGGTAATAAAATATTTATCGACAATATTATATATCACCTAGCTAACTGTAATTTTCCTGTTTTGTCCAGAATTACGTTATTGTCAGTATAAAAATTATTGGAACAAATATTTCCTGTTGGACACGAACTAATAAGTACAGTGGTAGCGTCCGAGGCTTATTCCAGGTGGAAGTTAAAATCATTAACGGCACAGTATATACAAGGCCGTCGTTTGTCGAAAGAGTCTAGTAACAGAATTAATGCAATCGCTTGTGTCAAAAATTCACGACTGGTATTATAGACAGGGTAGCCAGAGGCGCTCTCAACTGTTCTCGAGAACTCTATATTGAACATATATATTAATAATGTAAGGCCTCTAGCAAGGTGGACCGACGATCTGGTCAAGATCGCTGGAAGGCATTGGATGCGAGCAGCGCAGGACCGATCGTCGTGAAGATCTTTGGGGGAGGCCTATGTCCAGCAGTGAACGTCTTCCGGGCTGCGATGATGATGATGATGAGGATGATGATTAATAATGTATTTTAAACCTTATGGCAACCCTTTCCTAAATTATGTGTACTATAGAAAAATAGCTTAAATTTTACTTTATGGATTTATAATATTTTGTTTAATTCCGCTATCATTATATCATATTACCATTACAAATATTCAGTGTGGAAACCTAACTACCGCTACTGAATATTACGATATTCTCTATTAGTGATCAAATTCCAACAGTTATTGAATCTACACAAGTATTCAATACCGGTCAGAATTTAAACAGAACAATATAAATGCATTAAATAATGCAATGGACAATGCAAATAACACCTAATCCGATAAAATATAGACTTCACTTTTATTTATTTATTTTTTTATTCACAATAAGCGAGCTTTACAGTTTCCTAACATGCCTGTATGTTGGACCTACAATAAGGATCTTTGGCAGTTACTTATAAAAATATAAGAATTCTTTTTATACATTTGTTTTAATATAACACTTCTGTCACTGCGCTCTGCCGTAATAAACGTCTACAAATAATCATTTTTATCATTTATTATTAAATTCTTATGAAGAATAGATACGTACACCTACACATTAATTAAAAGGCTAATAATGTTAATTTTATGTACTACTTAAATAATCTACTGCCATCCTAAGGAAAGTAATGTAGGCTCTTGACATACTCGTGATACCGATTGACCAAATCTTAAGTTACCTGAGGTAACCAAACATATAAGTAAAACACCTACTAAGACGCAAGCACGAAAAATATAATTCACTAAAAGCGTCGGCTCATGTTTGAAATGACAGGTATGTACTTCGTTTTTATTTCTTCCACAAATGTCTCCATAAAATGCAAAAGATGGGCATTTACGACAACTGGTTTCTTTTTGTCAGTTGCCTTATATTGTGGCTCTACAATAGGTTGGCCAACTCTAATAATGAATTTTTCGGGATTTCATTGCGAGGTGCAAAAGGAATTGCGTTAGAAAATCGTCAAATGAGTGTGTAATATATCAGAATGTAACAGTATTATTATTATATTTATGTATTCTTTTGCTCAAAAAAATTTATACATTTAGACTTAATATCTGATGGCCATATTCTACCAGTCTACTGTCGTGTTGTTCAAATAAGGCTGTGTTGATCAAATAATAGATACAAGAACAGATAAGTACAGAATAATAATCATATACATATATAAAGTTTTTCTCTTGGTTTTGTAATTCGCTTTTATGCTTCTCAAGTTAGGTTCTACCTACTCAGTATTTTCGGCCAGCCATGTGACACGCGTTGCAATGTGAATGTGGCCAGCAACAAATATACAAAAAATAATATCATGTATTTCTTGAAAACCAAGACATTTGGCAAACTGCCAGTCCCTTAGTCGGGACAAAGGAGTCTGAAATCGGGACATCCCGATGACATCTTAATAGTTGGTAGCCCTACTCTGCATGTAACAAGACGATGTTATTTAAAATACTTTACTCGATGTAAGAAATATACTTGCGAGGTAATGACAATATCTAACGTTGGGAAATTGCCTGCAGCGATTGCTAAATTAAAACATAGCACAGGGACCCTACTACGGCAGATAAAATTGGTACATTTACTCTACATAGGTACGGGTAACAATTGTTTACAATACACTAAATGGCCCGCGAGTTCATCCACGTGGGAATTGTTTTACATGGTCACGTGGGTACAGATTGTGGAAGGAAATAACATCTGTAACACGAGGATTCCCACACACACAAATGTTACAGCCTCAATTAGTAATTAATTGTACAAAAAATGAATTGATTATTATTATATGTTAGACCGAGATAATTCTAAGTAATAATTATTTAATGAATAGCCAGAAGAACTTTGTGTCATCTTAAGGTTAAAATTATTTAGTTCAAAATAATTTTACATTATTTGTCCGATATTTTAATAGTCTGCTATTCGGGATACAAACAAATCGAAGAAATCAAATATTTTTAAAATAATTATAATTACAAAAATCAATTAAAATAACTTTGATTTGCTGATGATTTATTGAATTTAGAGATTTTTTTAATTTAAAATGTTATTCAAAAAGTATAGCGAAATGTGCGAATGCTTTTGTTTTATAAACACCATGATTAGAATGTTAATAACAAAAAAGGTTATTTCAGAAGACATGACTACGTAGTATATTTTCTCTAAGTTAAAAAAAAGTGGTAAGGAACAAAATTTCTCTCTCATTTTTTATATTGTTGTAATGTTGCTATCAATTCAATGTTAGGATGTATTAAAATGTTTGGAGTTTGCTTCAGAAAAGAATTAAGAATGTTCAAGGATGAGAATGTTTTATCAATAACGCGGCTTCCAAGTTCTTATAACTTGTTGAAACATAAGTATGCTGATTACATAGCGGACTGTTTCAACTCCCGGGTTGAACAAGATATATACTTTAACGTTACTTTAAGTAATTTAAATAACTTTCTACAAATCATACCTGATTTGTAGAAAGTTGGCTTTATAGCAGCTGGCTTTGCAAGCTGTGTCTGGGTTTGAAGCTGAGCTATGGCAGTGAAATTATTCATTATGTAATTTTAGTTATTCTGATGAGGGTATAGCAAGCCTTCCGTAAAACAATATCTAAATGATGTAAATTCGTATCAAAATGATACGGATTAAAAGTTCTTGGTTTAGGAGATGCAAATACATATACGGACCCAACAATTTGTTTATGACCATACTTTTGAATATCTAGTAGCACGTTTTTTATGGAGGAGATATGCACCTATAACAATGTTTGCACATTTTTCTCGCTTTTATATACATGGGTATAATAATTATTAATATCGATTTAGTGTTTATTTTTTAGTTATTCACTACCAAAAATTTAATCTTTCCTCTATAATAAAACTAAGTAAATAATCTAAATGATAATTTAGATTGTTTACTTGTTAAAAATATAATACATATATGGCATACTGTTATCGTATTATATATGTATTTGTGACATACAAGCGTACAGAGTAGAAAAAAAAAGAAATAAAGTAAGAAAAACATTTATTGACAATCATTGTTATTGACATATTCATATAACATATACATATGCATACACATAACTATTACAAAAAGAGTAGAGTAAGTATAACTGCACAGATCAGAGAAATAACTTCTGTTCTCTGGGTATATGCGTTGTCTACTGCCTAATATGTCGCTCGCTTCGCAGACTAAACGCGGGATGTTTGCAGAGTGCCATTGATTGATGATCAGAATGCTATAAATTATTACGTCATCCAGCAATTAAACAATCCAACTATGGTCCGATGAGTCTCATTCTATTTATAACCTAAGATTTCGTTCTACAAAAAAAACAATGACAATAAAATTATCATGTACCCAACAAGGGAACTGCAAGGGAGTACTGACAACTGACAAAAATATTAGATTTCGTCTTTTGACTCTTACAGTAGGATTTGACCTAAATGGTTTCGTATCAAAACAAACAAGCAAGTTTTTGACAATCAAGACTATTCGAAAAGAATACTTCGTGTTACTGGCAGCTTGTCTACCATTCTTTCTATAAACTTTATATTTTTGATATCTATTTTTTATACGTCACTTTTGACTATCTAATATATTGTTTTGTGACTTTCCTTCGCTGTGAGCCCTTTTGGCGGCTGCTTTGGAACACTAATTTTTACTAGTATTTGGTTTTTATTAAAATAGTAGTTGTGTTCCCGCTCGCAATAACACCTTGTATATAATAGCAATAGCAATAGCGACGACAACTCAAGAGCCTCTCGAGGCCCGCACACACGACCTCTAGTTTTTTAATAATATTCAATGTTTATTTAATTTTTTTAGAGCATAGAAGATATGGCAAGAACTTCATAGACAAGAGCTTAGCTTTTAAATTATGAATTAATAAATTATTTTATAAACTTTTTGCACGGATTCTGTCGCATCACGATTATGTAAGTAACTATTTACCGTGTTTGCCTGCAAATTAATCGTTCATTCATTTCACTAGCTATTACCCTCGACATCGCCACCATTCACCCCTTGCAGACTATATTTTGGGATAAAATATAACCTATATCCGGCATATAGTATATCCGGAATATAGTCTATCTTGATATTATTTCTTATCTTACGATTATTTAAGTGACAAATGTGCAGGATTATAATTGTTCAAAAACTGAATTTTAATTTAGTGTGAGACATAGACACCAGACATATAATCAGATAATGAAAACTGACTTTAAAAAAAAAGAAAATTCAATCGAATTTCTTGCCAGTTTTTAATAACTGAATCTGTATGTATACTAAACTGGACTATAGACAACAAATATTATAATACAAAAATATTTACGTCCACAAGCAGCTAAAATGTCCTACATAAAAAAATATTTTCGATGATTTGAAATCCAGCAATTCAATTAAAATCCGTAGATTCGTTTCGTCCTGCAAAAGTACGAAATGGACAGACTGTAATAAATTAATAGAACAGACACAGAAATAATAATAAAGTAATAAATCATTAATTCAACAAATATGTAAAGGTAATAAATAAAGACATATTTAATACAACAAGGAAAGATAAACAACTACAATTCGTACATACAAATTATTATAGGTACTGGTATAATTTATAACTAATAGGCATATATGTAAATAAATCCAAATATATGTATATAAATTAAGATGGTGAATAATGACTTAAATTTAAAAGTATTCATAAAAAAATATTTTTCTTTTGTAAATATTCATTAGGAATATCTCGTATGGCTTCAGGCAGTACGTTCCAGAGTTGTGAAATTATAGTAAACGAAAGTAATACCAATATGAAACTAGATCTGTGAGGTGGTATAAGAAAGAAACGACAATTGGCGAGGCACCAGTGAAGGATGATAAGATGAATATAAGATCAGGAGGGGGAAAGGGGATTGTTAGTAATGTGGACTGATGATCTTATTGCTAGCATGTACCATAACAGGTTGACCTCCACGCGGTTCCCCCTGGAAACCATCGTGGTAAATTCTTGGTGAATTTGTGACGATGGGCTAACTGACCTGACCTCATGCTCATCTTATCACCCTCCACTGGCGCCCCGCCAGCGTAAAGCGCAGGCGGGTGCACCATTCCATTATCATTCATAAAAAAAATGAGATCAGACCAGTTAGCCCATCACGGCAAATTCACCAGTAATTTATAACGATGGTTTCCAAAGGGAACAGCATGGAGGTCAACCTGACATGGTAAGTTGATAGTAATAGGCTCATTAGTCTACATTATTAACAATTTCTTCCCACTTAATATTAATTTATTATTAAATCTATAATAATTACAATTATATACTAATTAATAATAGGCTCCTTTATTCTAATTGTAATTAGGGAGAAATGTGATCAATATATTTCGCTACATTTCGGATTTAGTTTATCTACAATTTTTACATAGGTGAGTCAGTCGAAAATCAAAACAATTGTTTTGGTGCCTGCCGGTTAGATTCAAATCACAGCTTTTGTCGTCTAGGTAGCAGTATAACTTGTTAAATATAATGTAAATACTACAAATGTAAAGAAGTAATGTAAAATAATAAAACAAATTTATAAAAGAATATACTTGCATGTCTACTACCAGAACGTAGCGACGAGATTTTTAAAACTCTCCTGTAGCAGATAATATAATAAGGTATCCGCCTAGCCTTATATAAACAGGTGAGCAACATTAATATTTGTGTCGTAAAAAAATAACATCCATTCTATTCATAGATCTGCTGTAATAAATTTATTTTGTGTTTTGTAATGCATAACGCGTAGGAAAACATCATAACACATGGGATAAGTAAATGCCTACAGAATTTAAAATAATAGGTACCCATTACACGTTCAAAATAAACAAGCAGATATGTAATTGTGTCATTCCCAGAGAATATTTCCGATAAAGCAACTCGCAAGGTGCGCCCGAGTTCAAAGCCGAGGTGCATCGCATTCTTTGAAGAGGGACGAACGGGAGGGAATGGGTATCCATCCTTAGTTATTCTTACCGTTCTCTCGAAATTTCCACCACAATCCTCTCATGTAACAACCGTACTGCACTTTTAAAACATATTCTTCACTGCACTCTGTCAATAACAATCTTAATTCACTAAAAAAATATCATTTTTGTTTACATCACTAGTGAAAAATATTATTAACAGCGCGTACGTCTACCTCGCCTGCTTATACAAGCAAACTGGATTCATTTAGCTTGTCTGTCTGTGACGTAGTCCACTATGCCTGTCTTTTTCTTACATACGGTTGGTCAGCGATCTGTCTCTATCGGTTAAAGAAAGGCGCCAATGTACGGACAAGGCGCGGGCGCCGAGTTCTTCCATACGAACAAGAAAAAACAAAAGCTCTTTTGAAACAAGTTACTTGGGAATGGGGCTTTAGGAACCTGTCAAGATATTCTAAGTATGATAGTATTTAGTTAAAATTAATATGCCAAGGCCAGAAAGCAAACGAATAGATATATAGCCAAAGGTTTAGATTACAATATGCACATATTATTTTGTTCCACAAAATAAGTAGGTATCGAAAACAAATCACAACTTTGCCTATGACTGTAATAGAAATAATACCTATAGTCGATTGGATGTATAAACAACGTTATAGATGTTCTTTCTTCTTAGTTCTGTTCTTTTTACAATAAAATAGTTACGGCAAGGATATCGCGTAATGGGATATCATAAACACCAACGGTTTGCTTTCAGCGAATTCGCAGTGGAGTGATAATAAATGATCAATGTAAAAGAAATACATATAGACTCACTGGCTACTAAATTAATAATAATAATAACCCTGAACAAATCACACAGCGATATGTAGTCCCAAGCTACTCAAATACTTTTTTATAAATAGCTACATGGGAGGATGGAGATTGATAGTAATCTGGACTAATTTTATGTCAGGTTGACCTCCACACGGTTCCCCCTGGAAACCATCGTAATAAATTCCTGGTGAATTTGCCACGATGGGCTAACTGATCTGACCTCATGTTCAACTTACAATCTTCCACTGGTGCCCCGCCAGCGTAAACCACTGGCGCCGGCGGGTGTAGCATTACATTACAATCCATTTTAAAAATATATATCTACAAATAAAATACCCAATCTCATACAAATATTTGCACAGTGCAAGGAATCGAACCCGTGACCATTAGTAGTGAGGCGGTGTGCTAAACGGCTATACTTGTATTAAATAAAATCTGTATAAAGTATGTATATAGAGAAATCAGCGAGAAGGTAATGTAGCTAAGAGGGCAGAGATTAAGCGTATCTCGTCGAGGCACATTCCTAAGCGATTTGAAATAACCACACACATTTATATATACGTATATACTACGGAGGCTGCACTTGTATCCATTACAATAGAGTCATATTAACTACTAGCTGTACCGCAACTTCGTCCGCGTGGAATTTAACTTTATTTTTCTAAAATAAAAGTAGCCTAAGCTACTCCTTATTATATCAGCTACCTGCCAATAAAGTCCCATCAAAATCGGTTCAGCCATTTCAAAGATTAGCCGGAACAAATAAACAGGCAGACAGACGAAAATTTAAAAAAATGCTTTTTTGGTTTATGTACCGTATTTATATTCAAATGCATGTATTAAAAAATGGTTATTTCAATGTTACAAACAGACACTCCAATTTTATTTATATGTATAGATTTCTAAACCTATTGATTTTTCTATCACTACTACCTTTTCTTCAAAGTGTGATATCCTAGGGGATATCTTTACATAGTATAAAATAAAGTCGCTCCTGTGTGTTCTCTTATATCTTTTAAACTACGCAACGGATTTTATTGCAGTTTGAGCATGGGTTGACTCTAATTCTATATGAATCAGAGTCTGGCAGTTGTTCTTTTATCTTTTTCTTTATTTATCATTTTTATCTCTATTAACACACTAATTGACAAACTTTTATAATTATAATTGTATTTCCTGAGAATCTTTAATCTTAGTATTAACACATCACACAATTGTGTACTGGGGTGGTGACTTCATTAGAAGTACTCAATAACTATATCAATCCAATCGTAATTTATCGTCTTTTTGAAACGTTATCAAAACTACACCGAATAAATCAATAACACGGCTTAGCTGGGAGAAAGGGGATTGTTAGAAATTTGGACTAATTGCTATTTGCCCCAATACCCCATTGCTAGCAAGGTATCAGGTTAACCTCCACGCGGTTTCTGGACCATCCTGATCATCAACCATCGTAGTAAATTGCCATTTACCAAATTGGACTAACTGACCTAATCTCCAGTTCATGTTATCCTCGAGTAGCATAAACCGTTAGCGCAAGCGGATGCATTATACCATGATAATTTAATATCTTCTATATACCTAACAAAATAAACTTGTTACATACATATTAGTGTAGGTTTGCAAGAGTTAATGCTAACACCCCCAGTGAGTGATCAATTAGAGACAAAGTCCAAACTATACGTTAGACAAAGAAGGCTTTAAGGCATTAATAGAGCAGAGTAAGCCCAGCCTGTTTCGACTGTAAACTTCCATACTGTCACTCTGGGGACTGCGCCAAACATGCAATTCAAAGGGAACTTGTTATTTACGATAAAGCTACCATCAACTTGCTACACGCAATATGCAGTACAAACAACAATGTACTGTATCGTTTATGATTGTAACGGACTTTGAATGAAATCCTACCTGTAATACGATGAGCTTATACATTGTACTGGGTACTTCGACAGTTTATGCTATTCATGCAGTACCTATTCTCTTATCTACGTCCTTAGATTTATATTCACACGTTTCGAATTAAAAATGTAAAGTTACAACGATTATTGAACACGGTGAAGATCGCATTGAAAAATCTTATTTCTCACATAGGGACCGGCATTTTCTTATTGTTAATTACATGTGTTATTTTTAAATGTTTTTAGTGTACAATAATTTGAGGTAGACATTATTTTACCCCTAGATTTGTTTCAATTTAAGTCCCAACGTGTAAATTTACGTGTTAACAGAGCAACAACCAAGTTTCTTGCTTATTCTTCTTGTGATGATACAGCTTTCAGAATGAGCGGTAAATTTAAAAAAAATGTGATGATGTTAAAAGAGTGCTTATATTAAGTTTATTTAAATAAATGACTTTCTATTCTATTCTATAGATGTTCCATACTAATATTATACATACACAAGTGTGCCCAGATATATGTCTGTCTGTTTGTTATAAGCTCAAAAATAAACGGCTGGACAGATCTTAATGAAATTTTATGTGTAAATGGGATAACGATGACCTTTTTGTTATCTGAAAAGTAATGAAATTCGTGATGACAGTTTTTGCACTGTCATTTTTGCAGACGAAGTTGCGGATAACAGCTAGTGAAGGTAATAATTTACATTTTTACACGAGTACACTGTAAAAACTAAAAATAAATAGATGTTGTTGTTAATGCCTCGAAAGGAATATTTCGCAATCGACTAATTAAACAAAATGAATTGAAGCCGCCATTATATCTGCAATACAGAGCCACTCACATCAACAAAATTCGAGCCAGAGGGGCAATCCTGCAAATATTGACATAAGTCAGCATGGGAGATCATATTAATTAGGAAAATAAAAGTTATTGCTAAACATATATCAGAGAATTATTAAGTAAGGAGCGTGGGCGGCCAGTCTGCTCCCCTCTGGGTAAGCCATACGTATGAAATCAAATCAAATCAAAATATATTTATACATGTTATGTGGACTATTACAGACTTAACGATAGGTCAAATCTATCGTCACATCGGAGTGCTATCGAAGTAAGAAAAACTGAAAAGAAATTCAGTTCTTTTTTTCAAATGAGCTTACATCATATTTTTCTCTCATCATCTTACTTTATCGAATTAGTCCATAGCCTGTGTGAGACAACAAATATTTAGTGCCGAAGTCCAGTTGCTGCTGAACCAAACTGCAACTACCTACATCATTCAGATGGTCCAAGCTATATCCGAACTCTATTAATTGCCTGTCGCCTTGTTCAGAGACGAGACACGTGTCGCAATATGGGTGTAGACTCAATAACGGTCGGAATTTGATCGCCAATATCTATACCAACTAAATAAAATGTCGTGAAAGCTTCTAGTAGCGGTGGTCAGGTTTCCGCACTGAATCTTTGTGGTTTCTAATAACACATTCTAATTGTAGCTGAATTATACAAAATGATATAAATCCATTAAATACTTTATTTTTTGTAGTATAGCCACATATATAAGTAATTTACTTTTCAGTCGTAGAGTTCACTGTATACGCGTGGTTGCATAACACAAACCAAAAAATAGCACATCCCTACAAAATACCGGGTTCAGTGTTATAATTCCTCTAATATACGTATTCTTGGATTATAACATTTCGGTGAGTCGAGGTATCGAACTCTTATTCTTCTTTTTCCTTTCCCTTACTTATTTCCCTCCTCTACACACCCCTTAAAAGTCCAGCTACTTCTCCTGCAATTCCCCTTATCACAGACAAGATAATCCCTTACGCTGAGAGTGCTCACATGCAGCGGTAATCACTAAACATCAAGTGTGTCAACAAGCTCGTATGCTATAATAATATCACCCACCAGCAATAAAGGTGTTTTTTTATTTTCGGGAGCTGATGGAGGTTTGTGTAGTCTATTATTCCGTAAATATGTAGTCATCATAGCGCTTGGATTATGTTCCCATATTTAATTTCATTGAAATAATTTATGAAATGAAGTTTCCCCCAATTGTCAAATTTATGATTGTACTGATGACAAAATTTTGTCTTATTCTTAAAGCATTCCCTCAAATGTTGAACGAAGGAAAATGAAAATTAAATGTTAAACAAACTTTATTTATATAATAAACAAAGTATATTACAGAAATCTCAATCAAAACAATCTTTTTTAATTTATAAGTTTGTTGAAAAACATTTTTTTATAGCATAGGGGACAAACGAACTTGCGACTCATCTGATGGTAAGTGATTACTGCCGCCCATGAGCACCTGTAACACCAGGGGAATTGCAAATGCGTTGCCAGCCTTTTAAGAAGGAATAAGATCTATTCTTCAAGGTTTTAATATCGTATCGGTTCGGAAATACCATAGCTGGTTTAAATGAAATGGTAATATATAATATAGAAGTAGATTTTTTTTCTTTTCTTTTCTCGTTCCATCTGCCATCAGTATTATGGCTACAATCAGATATATTTGCTTTTTTTTTAAGAAAATAAAATCTTTAGATGTAAATATAAAAATAACGTATTTAATTTATTTATTTTTTTAGTTATGACAGAGCTAACATGCCCACTATGGTGATCCTAAGCCCCTAAATAAATAAAGAAAAACCATATATGAGTTTCATTATATTTCCTTAAGTAAAAAAAAATTAAAACAACAATAATATTTTTGTCATTGTATAATTCATTTTGATTTGCGACTGGGTATGAACAAATCTCACTTACGACGTTATAATTCATTGCTGTGCTACAGATGCTGTACAAGCTATAATTAGATGTTTATTACACTTAAATATAGTATTTAACTTTTTCAGTACGTACTTTGACAATAATAACATTTGGGAGAAGATTATTAAGAAGACGAAATTGTATTAATAGAAGATTTGAAAAAAAAATCATTAGTGATAAACTAGACAGCACATGTAACAGATAACATGTACATATTTTCTTAACATGGCTGTATAGATTAGTACTAAAAAATATTAATAAATTTACAAGCTAATTTCAATGTTAAATGTTAGATATGAAGATATAATGTTACCACAAAATTTTGTATTCATTAAACTACAAAATCGTCCAAGCGTTACATTTCTCATTACTATTTTAAATAGTTCTCAATTAATATATAAAGATCTATCTACAACATAGGGGCCGTTCAAGTATTACGTAAGCACTATAGGGGGGCGGGGGGTCTTTTCTTTGCTTATTTTGGATGACATGGGGGTGGGGGAGTCTGTATGATGATTACGTCATCGGTCGTAATTTACTTTTTTACACGAATGGCAACCCTCACATTGTCTTTGCTAAAAAACAATACATTAATTGAGAGATGTTTACGTAAGCATGGGTGGAGGGGGTAAGAGCTTTGCTTACTTTTGCTGACAACGGGGGATGGGGGGTAAATAATTGTGATAAATCTGCTTACGTAATACTTGAACAGCCCCATATACAAAACATACAAAACAAACGTATTTTTAACACAACTATAAATAAGCATATATAACATTAAATTAGTTTTTTTTAAACCACTGATGGTAAATCGTAGCCGACCCTTGAGTCGTCCCAAATCTTAATATAAGGGTTCATAAAAAAAACATTAGTAACAGAGCTCGTAGAGAAATATTGATCTTAAATTGCGTACACAATCTGTAGCACAAACAGCATAATACTCCAACGAACTTATAGCCATTTATATATCACATATTAATTAACTATAATAAATATAACTTTCTCACGTCCATTACCAATTAAAGGGGCCACTGCTTAAACCGTAAAAAAAAATTGAGACAATACATTTCAAACAATACAATACAAAAATAAACAAATTATTAACATACCTAGCGTAAATTGTTGATGGAATTCAGAAGGAAGCGACCGCAGTTTGAGATTTAAGTAGCGTGTTCGCTTCTTGCACTATATAGTATAACCGTTTCAAATTCAATATCTACTTACAAATAAAATGTCACAAATGTATCAAATTTAAATGATACAATATTGGTATACAAGTTTTAGGTTAATGCTGCAACTCTCTGAATTAGTTGGCAGTCCATGTTTTTGAATAATATTAAATGTCTTTTATCATTGGTCATATAATTTCAAGACGTACCATCTCAGCTTTCAGAATCCAGTCAATTAAGGGAATTATGACCGTTAGTATTTTGTGGTAGTGTCTAATAGTGACCACTTTCTAATTGATTTTTTATGTCTATCTTAAAAAAAGTTTTGCAGCAAAGAAGCCGTATAAGCAACAGTAAATTCACAACTGGTTGTTACTAAAATAAGCAAAGGCAAAAAACACTTTAAACGAAGAAATATATTTAAAATTTCAGAATAAACTAACATCAATTTATAGACTCACTCTTATGGTAATGGTTTAAATTGTTAACTCAAAGAATAGTATAGTTATTTCTCTTTAATGACTTGGCGTAAAGTGCATTTGCCAAAATAAATGTTTGAATAAATTTAGCAAAGAACTTTGGATTTTGGGTAATGAAGAAAAATAATGGTGAGAATCTAAAAAATAACAACCTAAAAGAAACAATGAGCTGCCTTTATAATTAAATAATGAATTCTCCAAGATGCAAATGATGTTAAGAATCAGACGAATGTAAGAAATATAGAATTCATGGAATATAGAGAATTAGATTAATTTACTTAATTATCTTTTTCTTTAATGCAGAGAATTTCAGTAATTCCCTAAAACTGTGTATATTTGCAAATTCTTTTACAAGCAAGATTTCATTAAGTCAATGTATATATAATACATTATCTGTTTTATAGAGTAGATCTAATTATAAGCCAGATTGTAAACAAACAAGAACTTCATTCTGCAAATGGGTATATAAAATTAATTAAATTATGAACCATTCAAATATTATATAGAGGTTATTAGTAGTTTACTAATAACCTCTATAAAAGATACATAAACGTATAGATACATAACATAAGAAATCCGAAATATTTCAAATTCAATTTGGCAGTAATCTGTAGCCTAAGACAAACATTAAATGCAGATAGTCTATATATAAAATGGTCATTCAGTTTGTAGTTTTTTAAATAATGATACCCTATCACAGTATGAAGTGTCCCAATATGATACTTTAAATACAAAGTCAATATTAATTTGTTTAATTTGGCCATTACTTGTACTATGTCTACTTTTATGTTTGTCATATTATATTCAACTAATAGTGATATTCCTTTATATGTCACAATAATAATACCCGAATCAAACAAATAATAAGTCTAATTTCAGTTTCAATAAGTTTCTTGTTTAGAACGTAAACTATATGGGCCGTTGTCACTGTTAGCGCAAAAAGACGAACAATCAATTGTTTTAAAGTAAAAAATAAATTAGACTAATAAATTAAATCAACTCACTAGTACGCTCACAACTATTATAATTCGGAATGTTCATCATTGCCGTCAGATAACTGCGGCGTCTCCGTTGTCTCCTCGTCGACACTTTTCTCATTTTCTACCACTTGCTCTGATTCCGGAGCATTCTCCGGCGATTCCTCTTGGGTTTCCGCTTTTTCAGACGTCTTTTCATCTGACTCTACAACTGTTTCAGTTTTATTATCAGAGTCCTTTTTGGCTGGCTTTTTAGGACGCCATATTTTCATCTTATTGATAAGATACTTTACTTCTCTATCCAAATTCTTCATCTTCTCTCTAATGCTTTCGACAGTCAGTTTAATATCTTCGTTTCTCTTTATGGCGTCTTGCTCAGCAATAGATTTGTTAAGCCATGTTTCTGTCTCTACAATTTTACTTTGTAATACTTCAATTTCAACATCAGTAAATATATCTTTTTCAGAATTAACATCTTTAGTGAAATTTTTGGCCATTGTAAGGAATTCTTGAGAATTATTCAACATTGTTCTTATAGCAGCTACAGCATCAGGCCTTTCCCTGTGTTCCCAGTGTTTGTAGAATATAGAATTAGTCTTGTCCTTAAGTAACGCTAATTTTTCTTCAAACTGTTCCGTAGGTGCATCATAACCATCATCATATAACCACTCAGAGACTTCACTACATAATTTTCTTATTTCCTCGATTTCTTCTTGAGAACCACACTCAGAATACTCCTCCATATCCATTTTCATTTGAGCATCCACCACAAATGCCTCCAAATTATTAAGTGCAGATTCTCTCTCTGTCCTCTTCCTGTCTATTGTGTTCAACTCATTGATTTTCGATTTAGAAGTCTTTAACTGTTCTGGTGACAAAGGCTGCAAATTCAAAATCTGTTCTTCAGCTTGTATGGGTTCTTTCAACACAACTATTTTAGGTTTCGGTTTTTCTGCTTCAGTCGCGTTTTGTTTCTCAGTAGTTGTTTCATTAGCTTTTGCCGTTTCATTCTTTTCTCCTTCTTGAGGTAATTCCTCGGGTCTTTCTTCAGCCTTTTCTAGCTTTTCGGGCGTTTCTGAGTCAGAACTGAACAGCTTACTAATCGTGCTTCCTATCTTAGACAGAGTACTATCTTTATCTTCTTCTTCCGTGACAGTTTTTTCAGCAACAAATTCAACATTTACCAAATTCAGTATACCAGAGTCATCCATATTAAAATGTGCTTTAATACCTTTATGTTCAACATTTTCACCAATGTGTTTCGATAGGGCCGCACCAACGCCAGTTAATACTACTTGACTTAAATTCAGTGAGCCAATGTAAGGTAGTTCAGTTGATGGTATGTAGTCTAATTCAGCATAATTTACATTGAAGCTGAAGTCATTTGTATGTTTATTAAAAGTAATTACCTTCTTTTGCGGGTAAGGATTCATGGGGCCAAAGAGAGTTCGCTTGATCTGTAAAGATAACATGTTGATTAGTATACTATCTATAATTTTAATAAATCAATTTACAAATTCTATAACTAAAGATAGATAACATAGCAGTTCTTTGTGTAATGTAATGTTCTTAAACAATATAGACTACGATATATGGTCCATACGGCAATCACTTACCATCAAGTGAGACAAGTCGCATTTGAACCCTCTCCCATATAAAAATAAAATTAATAATATCATTAGGTAGATTAAATAAAAGAAAAAGCCATAGTAGACTGTACAAAATGTTTAACAGTAAAGCGGCAACAGTAGTTAAGGCAGATGTACCTACCTACATCAACAGATGTGAGTGAGGTGCCTCACCTACTGTTGCTGCAAGCTTGCCTTGCGTTATAAGGCTTATATGAAATGTGGTAGTGAAATGACAGGTTCAATTGAAATTACGGAGTCATAACATAACAATGATGGCCTGGACATGGTGGCATGACGGAGTTGTCTGTAGCGCAGTACATAAATTTAGGTCATCAGGTGGGCACTTAAATTACAAGTTTACAATTAAGTTCAATGTATACAACATTGAACTTAATTGTAATGAAATTTGCTACAGAGGAAACTTTTATAGAATTCTAAAACATTGTTTATTACCGTGTCCTAGAACAAGATAAAAATATTATTATAGATATTTGCTGATGAGTTAGAAAAACATTAACACATGCCGGGGATTAGCACAAACTAAACTGCCCTGAAGATACAAATAAAGTTGGAAACAAAGATATATCAAACATTTGTGGTCAACTTCTAAAAATATGACTCCCTCATGAACTTACAATGTATCAAACCTAACCAGGAACATATCCTAAATTATTAGTAATCATAGTATGTATACAGGGTTGTTTTTAAGAATGATATTTCTAATGTTTAAAACTCACCAGTTTCTCGTTTCCATCGACGCTCCTGTTAAACACAACTTGTACCGGGAGTATTACTGCATCACGTACTAGTAATGGTGCCACCTTGTAACCTGTAGCCAACGCTGCTGCCCTGCAAGTGACGATAAAAAAATATAAGTACTTTATTTTATGTGACTGTAATATTGGTAATAATATACATATATAATATCCATATAAAAAAAAAGTATGACATACTTATGTAGCTATATCGAATATTTTAAGAATTTTTAATACATCGAGTGTTACATTTCAAATTTTTAATCTAATTTTTTATATAAAAAGGTTTTTATTTAATTATTATCTTACAGTAATATTTGCAACGCTATGTTTCCAACACGACACCGTCCTCCTCAACGAAGACGACGACCTCAACGTCCAGTTCAACGAACCGCCGGCCAGCACGAGGCGCGCGCCCGCCCCCGCGCCGCCCCCGCACCCCGCCCCGCCCCGCCCCGCCCTCACCTGTACACCGCGCCCATGGTGGCCGCCTCGTCCGCGTTGATGGACCGCGCCGGCTCGTGGCCGACGGCGGCGAGCAGCGCGGCGCGGGCGGCGGGCGCGCGCGCGGCGCCGCCGGCCAGCACGAGGCGCGCACCCGCCCCCGCGCCGCCCCCGCACCCCGCCCCGCCCCGCCCTCACCTGTACACCGCGCCCATGGTGGCCGCCTCGTCCGCGTTGATGGACCGCGCCGGCTCGTGGCCGACGGCGGCGAGCAGCGCGGCGCGGGCGGCGGGCGCGCGCGCGGCGCCGCCGGCCAGCACGAGGCGCGCGCCCGCCCCCGCGCCCCCCCCGCACCCCGCGCGCGCGCGCCCATGGTGGCCGCCTCGTCCGCGTTGATGGACCGCGCCGGCTCGTGGCCGACGGCGCGCGCGCGGCGCGGGCGGCGGGCGCGCGCGGCGCCGCCGGCCAGCACGAGGCGCGCGCCCGCCCCGCGCCCCCCCGCACCCCGCCCCGCCCCGCCCTCACCTGTACACCGCGCCCATGGTGGCCGCCTCGTCCGCGTTGATGGACCGCGCCGGCTCGTGGCCGACGGCGGCGAGCAGCGCGGCGCGGGCGGCGGGCGCGCGCGCGGCGCCGCCGGCCAGCACGAGGCGCGCACCCGCCCCCGCGCCGCCCCCGCACCCCGCCCCGCCCCGCCCTCACCTGTACACCGCGCCCATGGTGGCCGCCTCGTCCGCGTTGATGGACCGCGCCGGCTCGTGGCCGACGGCGGCGAGCAGCGCGGCGCGGGCGGCGGGCGCGCGCGCGGCGCCGCCGGCCAGCACGAGGCGCGCGCCCGCCCCCGCGCCCCCCCCGCACCCCGCCCCGCCCCGCCCTCACCTGTACACCGCGCCCATGGTGGCCGCCGGCCAGCACGAGGCGCGCACCCGCCCCCGCGCCGCCCCCGCACCCCGCCCCGCCCCGCCCTCACCTGTACACCGCGCCCATGGTGGCCGCCTCGTCCGCGTTGATGGACCGCGCCGGCTCGTGGCCGACGGCGGCGAGCAGCGCGGCGCGGGCGGCGGGCGCGCGCGCGGCGCCGCCGGCCAGCACGAGGCGCGCGCCCGCCCCCGCGCCGCCGCCGGCCGACACGGCGCGCTGCACCACGCTCGCCACTCGCGCCCACAAGTCTGCACACAGCTCCTCCAGCTCGCTGCGGCTCACCTGCACCACACGTGTTCACAGCTCAGCATCCGACCCGCTTATAGTCAGTAATACTTACTATAAGCGGGTTCAGGTGAGATTAGCGGGTGAGTAGTCGACCATACAGACTCAGTATGATCGACTACACACCGAGGAGACATTTTCCAACATGCGCGACGACGCCGTTCGATGCACCTTCTTATCGATCCCAACGACCCCATAACGGCAGTTAATCTCCCTACGGGTACACCAGTTCGGTCCCCGACAACGCTTTTACACACACACACGACACCGTCCTCGCCGGCGAAGACGACGACCTCAACCACACCATACCGCACAATCAACCGAGCGCCTAGGCGTACCTGAGCGCTCCACACCGGTGCCCCCGGTCGCCCCTCAATCCCCCGTCCAATTCAAACGTGGATCGAAGTTACAACGATCTGAGCGTAGGTTCGAACCCCTAATGGTGTACTCAGACTAAAGACATATCCTTCAGGCGGGAGTTGGCCTTCAGCCGCTCCATACGTCCTTCCGCAGGTTTGGAGTACCATCTGCACTCGCCAGAATATCTTACAACAGCATACAGTATTAGAGTAGTCCGAAAAAATAAAAGTAATACTGGCAACGACGACATAAATTAATGATTCCTTCTTAGTATAAAAAATATTAACGAACAGCTTGGTATACCATTAACAAAAACACAAATTTTGAAATTTGAGTTTTATAAAAAAAAATCAAAGGATATGTTAAAAGGAGGATAAAATATAAAAGGTACTTTAAAATTTCTCTTTAAAAAAAAGTAAAATAAATTACCAAGTGTTTGAAATCCTTATCATCCAACAGACTTTCAATCTGTGCATAATGCTCTGTATTTGCGGACAGAACGATCTTAAGCCTTTCAGCTTCCCTGAGAAGTTTCTCCATGGCACGTGGAGAAGATCTGACGTCACCGCCACCATTAGCCTCCCAAGCCTTAATGAGATGCTCTCGGAGACGCAACGTTATTTCGTGACCTCCTAAAGTCCTAAATACAAAGTCACGAATTTTAAAACAATAACAGATGCGACGGCGTCGAATAGTATGACGATGTAACGGTAATATAAGATGATGCAATTTTGAAGTTATAATCAGAAATTCAAGGAATATTCCTTGCTTGTACCTTTAAATAAGAAGTATTTATATGTAAATGTAATATTTATTGAAATATTTATATATAATATATTGTTTCTATCCTAAACCTCAGCATATAAACTATTGAAAAAAACAACATATGAAAAACATGATTTACAAATAACCTTTAAAATATTATTTGAAAGTTACATTTAAATACTAAGTAAGTATAGTGTAGTAAGTATATATATTTTATATATATCTAGATAAATCCTATAGATTTGGTAGTGCGATAGTATAAGACACTAAACCATATAAGGCCTGAGTGAAAGACAAACTTACCGATCAAAGCCCACGCCCAAGACCTGCAGCTGTGGCACAGTCTCTACATATCCCTTCTCCTTTGTCTTCACGGTTTTATACTCAACTAAGGCCGCTTTAGTGGAAGCAGCGCCCATGTCAAAGAATAGTGTATGCCAGGCAGTTTCATTAATTTCCTAAAAATACAAGTAATTCTACATCACATCTTCATCATTGCCTTGCCTTTATCCCAATATTTGGGGTCGGCGCAGTATATCGGCTTTTCTGCCACTGATCCCTATCAGCTGTCATATCTGAGTTTTTTTTTACAGTAGCACAATGGTAGTGGTATGAATCATGACCACTGCTACATGTTCTGTAGTGTAGGGGTTTGTAGTGTAGTGAATAAAACTCAGGAGTTTCATCTAGGATGTAAAAGACTGCTGTAAATGTAATATGAATGTACTTCTACTGTGTATGTGTGCATTGCACACTTGCTATGACAAAAACACTATACTCTCCCCAAAGATTACTTCATGGTGAAGTATCAATTTACACCCCAGACCAAGTAATAAATTATTACTGTTAAACTTACCTTTCTCCTGAATATTCCATAATTAATAGCTATGGCGGTATAATCATTTATCAGTTGGAGTACATTGAGCCCAGCCAGAGATGCGGCCTCCAGTAACGCGCGGCGTTCTACCTGATTGAAGTAACCAGGAACCGTGATCACACATTCACTTATTTGTTGGCCTGTATTGACAATAACATTTGAAGTTTAGTTCGCGATCTTCAATCAATAATCATTAAATTCTGTACAGTACCCGTTTACTATAATCATATACGCTGTAGTGATGCCATTTGAGTACAATAGTGACGAGCATGAAGTCAGGTCAGTTAGCCCATCATGGTAAGATCACCAGAAATTAGCCAATGGTTAGCTGATAGAGAATGCCTATGGCATTAAGCTCGCAATTCTGTATAGTTTTAAACAATACTATTTTTGCATGCCATTACTATGGCAAAACACATGATACTAAGCTTTAATTATCATCTTTTATACTGTGTTTTTTAAGCAAATACATAAAAATATTATTATTATTGTACAATTGGTATCAAATAAAATCAAATCATCTTTATTCATGGAGTCTGTTACAGAATCCTAAGAAATGACAAATCTACCATCAATTTAAAGTACTTTTGAGCTGAGAAGAACTGAAAAGAAACTGAGCTGGTATATATCTTTTTAAATAAGCTTATACATGTTTATAATAATACAGATTCATTTTTAAATTCATTTGAGAGAATAGATCTTCAATTAAATAGTGCAATAAAGAAGATATAAATAAATTAACCATGAGGGTACCCCTACTATAATATCACATTAGATTTGGTGGAGGAGTTATATCCTCAGAACTGAATGAAGCAAGAGATGTGGGAAATAAAAACAATTTACTCTCAGTAACTACATCATAGGAAACTTGATAGAGCTTGATAAAGATACATTATTAAACAGAATTTTTAAAGGTTTTTTATGAAATTTCATTATCAATAGTTGTTCTACATATGATGATTAAAGTAATAATACTGGAGTGGCCCTTGACATAAAATCAATAACTTCAATGTACACTGTGAGCCATATAACCATTAAATTAATTGGATCAAACAAAAGAATTTCAATTATTTTGTTGCCAAACTCTAAGTAGTACTTCTATTAAAAAAAATATGAGCTGAGTTTCTTGTCAGTTCTTCTCATCTCGAAATCATTCCGAACTAATAGTACATTTGACATATCATAAGAGTCTGTAATAGACCTACATGAATAAAGATATTTTGATTTTTGAATTTTAATTTGAATAATAGCAATTACATCTGTTCAAGTTCATGTTTAATTAGCATTAAAGATAAAAATTATTTCGAAAAAAATCTTCACACCTTAAGAACCTTTAAATAACTATAACTTAAACAAACTATATAATTTATAAATAACTATATATAAATTTAAATTTAAGTACAGAATTAACAAATTGTAAATTAGATGTTCCTGTGACTTTTAAACATCTAGGCTAATTATTTTAAAAAGAAGACATACATATAATTACTTTAATAAACTACTTATTTAAATTTAATCAATAACCTAAATATGTTTCAAGGTCCTGGTTTTAAAAATGTTGATACTTCCATACAACCATTCATCTCCCCTTTCAGCACCTTACATCTTTCTTCATATTAAATATAAGCTTCTATCTTCTTTCTCAGGGTCTAGACTGTGTACCAAATTTCATTTAAATCTGTTCAGTAGTTCTGGCATGAATGCTTTACAGACAGATAGACAAACAAAGTTACTTTTGCATTTAAAATGGAAGTTTGTATAGGCATTCATCATTTTTTAAGCTAAAATGTTGCAAAAAAAAGTTGCAGGTTTTTTTTTAGGTTTTATTAGATATTTTTCTTTATTTGGTCCAGGTTACTATTCCATTTAGACAAAGTCACAGGCACAGTTAGTAAGTACTATTTTAAGTAAATTTTCAAGACACTCACCATGACTAATTTCAGCAAACTCCTTAGCTTTGGCCAGGAGTTGTGCTATGAGTTCTTCTGGTGTGAACCTTGTATTTTCATCGTGAATAAACTCTGGTGTACCACGATCTGTGGCAACTATATTGTAATATGGGTAACGTTCCCTGGAAAGAAATAACACTAAGTTTGAGCTTGTGTGTATGTGAACAGTTATTTCTTGAACCTATACAAATATTAGAAAAATCTTTCACTGTTTAAAAGGTAATCATTTTAAAATTTATCTATCACCATATATGTAAATTAACAATAGCCAAATCAGAATACATATATTTTTCTTTGTATGTAAGTACATACTCATAAGTACCTAGGAATTTAAATGAAACATATTGATGTAACTAAATTTAAATATTATGAAATGAAAGATTCTGTGATAAAAAAAAAGTAAATATCTTAATTAAAACAATATTTAAATAAGGAATAAGTTTTAGTAAATTCCTAGTTTGCTACAGCATGATGCTATGATAAAACAAGATAACATTAGAAAAACTATGATTGGAAGATTAATATTGATAAACAACTTCAATCCAAAAAAACTATGATTGTTATGCTATTTATATGTTTCATATTATCAGTATATATATAGAATATGCTTTTTACTTCCAATAATGAAAAGTAATAATTACTGATACAAAAGTTTCTGAAAAAAATAAATGTAATTAATAACTTGTAGTAAATATGGAAAAATAACTGTCCAATATGCTACTTAAAACAGATTAATTTTAAGAGTAATATAAACTTACTTGTAAGCTTGCACAAAGGGATGGTCATACGTCTTCCCAAGCAGATCCAATAAATACTTGTAAGAATTTTTGGGGAATCGTACTCCAACGGTCACGGCGTCCTCCCCAAAAGTCCGCACATCATCCCTGAATGCTACTACTGCCGGAGTCTTTCTCTTGGATTCTTTATTCAAAACTATTTCCATCGGAACGCCCGGTGACACGATACCAATCTTCATCCATTCTGACCCCAAATCTATTGATATTACCGCAGCCGCATCGGTTTTTTGACTTAAAAGTAATGGTAACAATACCACGCACAACGCAGCATACATTTTCTGTGAAGTAAATATAACAAAATTAATAAATGAAAAACAGCTACTCCGGAAAATAGGTTGATAAAGATCTAATGTTTTAAGAGAAAGTATGGACTTACAGGATTCTTCAGCATGTTGTTTCAAGAAGTAAACATTTATAAGTTTTATTAGAGCTATTCTTTTCTCACTTAAGAAGATACAGCATGTAAATTCTATATTAATATTTAGCTAAAATGTATGATCCAGATACTTTAGTCCACGTCAAGTTTAACGTGTTTTCTTCTTTTTGGTCAGTTCAGTCAATTGTAGTGATAGACGTAATTGCCAGATGAAATAAGAAAAAAATTTAAATGATTACCATATGATTCTTCCTCTATGATTACTAAGAGATTAGTAATTATTTTACAAATCTGGTATATTTCATTAATTTATTTCGAATTGACAGAAATTATATTACTAAATGTATAATTTTATTTTGGTCTTCTATTTCGAGTTACTATTTACATATTCATCAAATAACTTCGTAGAAAGAGACAACCGACTAAGTAGCGTGTCTCGTTCTTAGAGAATGAATATGAACAAAACTAAACTCAAGAAAAAGACATTATTAGACGTATTGTTTTACTTATAAGTTGATTAAATTAAAAAAAATGTCTAATGAATATTTGCTATTGCCCAATTAAATAATGAAAAAATCTTACTTAGAAAGGTATTGTAGTCTACTTGTACCTTTATGTCATGATGATAAATAGACAATAATAGAGTGGTGTCCGGTTATCAAATCATATGTTTATTTATGTAGGTTCCTCTTTGTTTATGGGTTGGTTTGGGTGTCGAAAAGGTGTTTGTTGCGTGCTAATTTGTGATTGCAATTGCAAGTACCAAGTTGAGGAATGGTGTTTATTATTGTAACTATATAAGTTATTATTGTCTTGTACAATCAACACGTCTAAAAGGTGAGTCTGCTTCGTTAATGTTATATACCACTCTTTTTTTAATGTTTTATCGACGAACTAAACTATTGCCCTGTTTCAAAGTACGATTGCCAATACGCATTTTGGTTTTATACTGCAAAATATTGTTAAAAAAGTCATGCACTCCACTTGGTCGCCCCTATTTGAGTGATGCGTCAAGTATCGTTTACATGCCGTTCTAAAAATGTGACTAGACACACTTAGAACCGTCAGAGCGCATTAGTTGTCGCTCCTTCTAAATATGGAACAGCTATAAGTCAACGCAGTGTGGCATCTTCGGCGTGTGTCCGAGACCGTCCCTACAATTATGTAACAGCCCTTTTTATTGCGAGTCAACACGTGCAACTTGAACTTGCACGCGCACGCTTCCACGTCTCAAGCACGACGCACGACGCAATCGCGCACGCGGTCGTTGCGTTGCCGATTCCATTCCCCTTCAGCAGTTTCCTAGCAACACACTGTTGATGCCACTAGTGACCCAATGAACACAAAAACACGGTGACTATTACATCACCACTATGTGATAGTATTTGAGTACTCCTGTTGCTAGGGAGTAAAATCCATAACATATTATATCCATAATAATTATATGCTCAATTGTAAGGTAACTCCTGCCTGGACTTTGGTCAATCAAACTTGGTAAATTTTGTTTTTATTTATCTATTTTCTCACAGTGCTATATATTGTAATATGCACTCTAATCAATAACTGCAGGGTTTGTTACATTATCAAATATATTTTATTATAATGATTAGTTTTTTGTAGTCATGAATAAACACTTATTTTAATAATTACAAATGATTCCTAAAGTGCAATAGGATAGATACAGTAAAAGTTAGTTTTATTATATATATATTGGATATGTGACTGCATAGTTTTTATGAACATTATAAAGATATGCTTAGGTAGATATCATACATTATGAATTGTATATATTAGATAAAGCTGCATGTATATATATCATAATAGTTTATGTAAATAGGTGTAACTTAGCTTTTTTCACATTTAGTATGAATATAAATAATATACCTGTTATTATTATTAATAATAATATAAATAAAACATTATTAAATATTGTTTGGGATTCCAGGCCAACCTTGGTGGGTTCGTAGAAATAATTGTTCAATATCCTTCCTCTAAGCACTAATTGAACAATAAAATATATATTTCACTGAATCATCTCCAGTTCAAGTTCCTTGGCACAACATTATGTATTTAAATTCTGCAACTAAAAATAACACCTAGAATTTTGTGTGACCCAGTTACTAATTTCCTGTATAATTTCTAAAATATGCTAATCAACTCTTGATAATTTCCTGTTTCTTGCTTTTATTTACCTTCAGTTCAATTATAATTGTTCATTCTTTGACTGTTGTGTTTTTAACAGATGTATATATTATTTATTTATGCATGTAATTATTATTCATCTTATTATCTTAAAATATTTACCTTTATGTTCATGTTTATTACAATTTTTAGATTTTGTTTTGTTTGTTTAAACAATTTTCATTGTTGTTTACAGTCATACAAATTATTTATACAACATATTACAACCATTGCATTGGTATTGGTATAAAAATAAAAATGAATGCTATTTCAAAGCTGTTGCAAATGGTCATGAGTTCATCCTTAATCTCATGGTAATTCATCCCAAAATCATATGCCATTTATAATATGCATATTGCAATACTGATTTTTTTTTATGTAACTTAAAACTTGTGTGTTGAATAAATAGTGAATGCTGTGTATGTTGTAAAGTTTATATACTCATAATATTAATCAAATATATGATATTACAAACAAAACAATACCTAATGTTGTAATGACACCTTGTTTATCGAAATATATTATTTTAATTTATGTAAATACCTCAAGAAATACAACATTACCATTACATTATATTTTCTCTAATGTTTTTCCTATTTCATGCAAATATGCATAAAACATTTAAATTGATAGTTCTATAGTTCAGTTCTTGAGGCCCTAAATCCACGTTTAATACAATTTTGTGTGCACAAGAATAACAAAATAAAAAAATGACATAGAGGGGGAGAAGAGGAGTCACTGTCATAATCTGGTAGACTGCCAGCTTGTTTACCATTCCAGTAGCATATGTTTTATAATGACTATAATGTGAATGGCAATTAATAAAATATTAATAATTCAAATAAATCTGTCAGACACTTGGATGCAGTGAGTTTGCTTGCTGTATTGTATTCAAATAGACTCAGTAAAATGTGGTCAAGTCATATGTCACATTAATTATAGTGGTAACAATTGACAATACCTTTGACCAATCTGATGACTTCTTACTAGCAGAATATTCTACATTAGTACATAGGATTAGTCCATTCAAAAGCCCTAATTACAGGCTACTCTAATAAAATATTGCTATGGACTAAAAGCAGTATATCCAACATGGCCCTCATACACACTGACACTGTAAACTGAATAAGCACATGGCAAACTTGGGCCTGTGTCCAACAAAAATCTGCAGATTTTGCCAAGTTGAAGAGGAAATGCCATTAAACATCCTATATGGTTGTGGCCCACTCATACATAAACCAAAATATCTTCTTTGGAAAGTATACATTCTATCCTGAGGAGATACACCATTGCTCATAAATAACCTTCAACTCTTGACCCGTCAGGTCTAGGTAGCGTAACTTTGCAAAATAGATTTATGTAGTTTGTAGTGGTACTGATCTAAAGCACCTAACAATAGCTCAAACCCATCAATAAAAATAATACTGTCATAGAGATAATCTTATTTTAAAATATTCCTTTTTTATATAATTTATCAGATTCTCAGATACTGCTACATTAACATGGGTAAGGAACCCTATCTCGACTTTGGGCTTTTGACCGATATAATTTCTTATGTACTCTTGCATTAGTTTATTACCGTTTAATAATCTTATCTGTGGGTCGACATGTAGGTTCATTTGTAAACTATGTAGTTTGAACTCAGACTACGGAATTTTCTATCTTTTTTTTTTAGAATAATAGATAGCTTCACTAAGAGAAGAGACGAGAAGTTCTAAAACGAATTGTTTTTTCATGAGCTGTTAGTATACAAACACTATTTTTATATATATTACATGACCATACCTAAATAATCATTAAAAAAGAAACTGCTCGCTATCCTACATGGAAGATAACTGAGAAATACTTATTGGGGAACTTTATCAACGTAATAGAATCCGAGACAATTACATTCTTTGTTTGTTTGTACGCGCTGATCTCGGTAACGGTTCATCCGAATTAGCTACATACTTCATTAATGTATAGAGGTAAACTTCACTTAAAGTTTTATGTTTGTTTATTCTAATGTGTTTACAAACAAAACAGTTCTACGGGTATGAAGTTGCAGCCTTAGATCGTTTATACTGATATAAAGAAAAGAGTAAAGTTTGTGCAGTTGTAGAGGGTAATGTACTGAATCGATTTTGAAAACTCTTTCAATATTGGATAGCCTATTTATCGAGGAAGGAGGCTATAGAACATCACGCTACGACCAATAGCAGCGGAGCTGCAATGAAAAATGTAGCAAAAACCGAGAGAAGTGACGCAAACGAAGTTGCGCGGGTTCAATAAATCTCTGCGTCATCTCCCCTCATAGCAATCAAGGAAAACTCGTTTGAAAAATATATTCCGTCAGTACGTCCGTCCGTAACGCATACAACAATGAATCTGTGTCACACGCTACGTGTAATTTGGAATTTTACTAATAAGAAATGTAAACAGCTATATCCTTGTTACTTATAAAGTAAGAAATGAATATTATAATTTACTGACTGTATCGTACGGCTCGCAATGAACGGTCTATGTTACTAGCTGTTTATAGTTGAAAGAACATTTAAAATTTAGTGGATTTTTTTATCCATGATATATATTTTTTTATTTTCTTTTTATTTCATTTTCATCTGCAATCTTTCCAGCTATAATCAGTGTTGCCGGTAATAATATTATGTCGTCGGTTGAGACTATAGTATATTACAGATGATAATGAACTGATTATGTGATCTTATGGTCATTTAGGGGATATGGCTATGTCTAGATGCACAGTTATTTGTATACATTAACTTCGAAGCTAGCTGGTTCTTATGGTTTATCCATTATATACATACATAAATGTTCTGTTTACGTACGACTTTTTATAAAGTCTAGTAATTTGTTGAAGTAGATTAAATTATTTATTAAGTTTAAGAACTCTGATACGGATAAATTAATTTTTTCCACCCTATTTTAGGGTTCCATTTCTTGAAACGGTATCTTTATTTAGTAATGCAAAAATACGATAAGATCAATTCACTTTAGCTCATAAAAACAATTTTAAAAAGTGCGTGACGCTCTTTGCTCGTTTTATTAGTTTTGTTACTATGCCAAGGTCATATATGTACACTTGTGACACCCGGCACGAGATATATCGCATCGAAGATTACTGTTTTTTTAAATAGTCAATTGGTATTAGAAACCCAACTATTTTATCTTTTGCTATTCTTAACATTCTTAGATCGTTTGTACAAAATTAAACTATAATATTTTTAATACACCGCCATGCAGTCCCAACCTAAGCAGAGTTTGTGTTACACAAAAACAGGCAACTGATACAATTATTTCAATACATTTTTTTTGTAAATACATAATGTACATAGAAACGTCCAGACCAATACAATTAATCATACTTGTGAATACAAATATTTGTACCGTGCGGCGAATTTACCACTTCATTTTATCATAGACACTAGCTGTGCCCGCGGCTTCACTCGTATGAAATTTATAGCCTATGTGTTTAGTTTCGTAAAAATCCGTTTAGCAGTTTTTGCGTGTAAGGGTAATAAACATCCATCCATCCATCCATTCATCCTCACAAACTTGTGGCGTTTATAATCACATCATACATAACGCTACAGTGGTGAGGTGTTAACCATCGCGCTAGTTTCCTCGGTATAAACTAGGTCCATAACGTACGCTTTTAAGCCAACAAAATTGTTTATTTATTCATACATTTTCATTTATAACTATGATTAAACCTGTCCTGTTTATCCTGTTTTATGAACATATGAATTGTGTTTATTATAATAGAAATATACATTAGATATACTTACCTATGTAACATGTCCCGTTGTTATTCGAAGTACACACGATAAGAAAATTTATCTTGACTCTTACTATCAGTTTAATAAGGCTATGCTACTAGTATTATGTTATCTGTGACTATGCACACACATACATACATGTAATACAGTTTATTAACTTACAGTAAAATCAATTTAGCACACAAGAGAACAAGACAAATTATCTAAATAATTGAAATTATGCAATTTATGTTCATATCAAACTTTATTAACATGCGTCCAGCTGTAATAAATAAACAGACACACTTTCGTCTTTATATTATAATATGCATAATGTCCTATTTGTTTTGGTTTTTATTGTTTTTAACTTTTTATTGTTTTCTATTTAATTAAAATATGTATGTTTGTTTTATTGAAACTGCTCTTAATAGAGGGTGAAGAGGTATTTTAAAGATGTAGAGAACTACTCAAAAACCCAAGCTGCGGGTAAAAGCTAGATCTATTCTATAAAATTCTCGTGTCACAGTGTTAGTTTCAATTTTGATGAAATTTTATATGTATACTCTGTAGATCTGTGTATAGGTTATTATGTATTTTTACACCCCTAAGTGATAACGTGTGGCTTACCCCAAAAAGATCTTTTAATATTCTTGACATTTTTTTTATGAATCGACATTAAAAACATATACAACATATATTTTTTTTTATTAATTTATATTACAAAACGTTTGCCGGGTCAGCTAGTATAAAAACAATAATAAAGATGTGATCTTGTAATTTGTAATCAGATGGCACCAATGCGCGGTGAGCGTGGCGGGTCCCCGGCGCGTGGTGCGCGCGCGTCTCTCCCTCTGCCCCGGCGACTCATCCGGCAGATAGCGCGACATGTGGCGTCGAGTGGACGCTCGCTCAGGCGTCTAGAAGTCTCCGGCCGGGTCATAGACAACTTTGATGACATCGACGAGGCGTCCGACGAGTCCGACTTGGAAGTGCCACAACCGGCGTAAGTGATTTTTATTGTGTACACTGCGTGTGGTGTGTGCGAGTCTGCCGCTACCTCCTCGGCTCATACGGTATATCGTGCGGTATGTGGTGTCGAGTTGACGCTCGCTAAAGCGTCTTGAGATCTCAGATCGGCTCATAGACAACTTTGGTGACAATGACGAGACCTTGACGAGTCCGATTTGGAAGTGCCACAACCGGCGTAAGTGATTTTTATGCTCTCGGTGCGTGGTGCGTCTCACCCGCTGCCTCGGCGTCCCATCTGGTTTGTGGCGTCAAGTGGACGCTCACTCCAGCGTCTAGAGGTCTCCGGCCGGGTCATAGACAACTTGATGGCATCGACGAGGCCTCCGATGAGTCCGACTTGAAAGTGCCACAACCGACGTAAGTGATTTTTTAAGCTCTCGGTGTGTGGTACGAGTGGCGCCTCTTTCCCTCTGCCCCGGCGACTCATACGGCATGTGGCGTCCAGTAGACAGTCACTCAGATGCCTTGAGGTATCCGGCCGGGTCATAGACAACTTTAATATTATTGACGAGATCGACTTCGGCGTAAGATGTGCCGCAACCGGCTTAAGTGATTTTTTATATATAATTGTAAAATGCCACAGACCTGATAGTAAGCGTTAGCGTTTACTATGAGGTGGGTCCAAATTTTACAGTGAAGAAGAGGCATGAAGAAACGAGGCATTTTAGTACCCGGAAATGACAACGCACGAGTTGCGTCGCGGGTGTTAAAATTAGGTGACATTGTGTGAATTGTCCAGGGGCAAAAAATTTGCTTCAAGACTTATTCCAGACGGGATAACTTAGAGGCATTGTCACCAGCTTAAGGGTTTTAGGCGTCCATAGGCTACAGTAACCGTTGACCATCAAATGGGCCGTAGGCTTGATTGCCACCATCGTAATCATGATCCTAAACTTTGACTTGCATTTGCTCGGTATATTTAAATTCAACATGACATGAGGCGAACCAACACTCTCATAATTTGGTTTGTTGTCGTCGTTTCCGTTACCAGAGTGTAGGTAAAAATTAGTATAGTAGAATAATTTTGCCCAGATTAAAACTTGCGACCTTTGCATCGGGTTGTAAACCACTTGGCCATCACGTTTACGTAACAAACCTTGTTTTTCGAAAAAAAAAATACGATCTGGGTCAGTATCTACTACAAAGCTATAATAAATGTAGATAATAAAACGAGTATTGAACTTTGATGTGTATGTTATCAGTTACCTTTTTTGTCTGCGAGGAATTTATTAGTATTTTATTTGTAATTAGAACTATGAATAAGCGGACGGTCACCTCATGGTAAGAAGCAACGTAGCCTATATACATCACAGCAACATATGACTCCCGTGAATTCCCGTGGTGAGGTGAGTTAAGCGTTGCCATTCCGAGGACTTATATATTATGCCTCCGAACATAGGTATATTGTCGAGAAAAACCGAGAAATCGACACATCACATCAGATCGAGATGAGGCACTGAAAAAATCGAGAAATTGTTTAATTTTAATAAAATTTAATATGATAGATATATCCTAGTGAAGATGAGATAGTAAGCATGATGACTTAAGAGATATCTGAAAGTTTTATGGTAAAAGCTTTACAAGGAGAATATGTAATAATAAGTATTTATATTTATAACAGAGGTCTGCTGGTGAAAAATGTCATACCTACGGCATTATAAGAATTAATAAATATTGCATAAAAAGTCTACTCGGTATTCACGTGTTTTGCGGCATCTCTACTTTTAGTTTATCGATTTTTTTAAACATTCCTATGCCCTTTATATCTATTCGTATCTCATATAGATGGACACAATATAGATAGTATAATAATAGACTGGCGCTAAGCTTCGTAACGTTGTAATCTCGCTACTATCAAGTCGGTAACAGTGGGTTTGATAACATCCACGTTGTCTTACTAACCTAGCAAATGATAAACAATATTTTATCAGCGACGCCAAACACTGTCATTGATTGATCAACCTATCGCTCGTTAAATTTGAGTAGATACACAACTGCTCATGTATGTCAGCCGACCTCAAAAAATGCGGAAGTTATCAAATAGTTTTTTGTGATGTCTTCTTAAATGATAATGAGGTTTTGGCTATTTAACGTCTAATTGAGACGTTTAGAAGAGAGCGTTCATGGCCTAGTTGTATAAGCATAGAGCCAAAAAGTTGTAAGTTCGAATCCGACCGAAGCCAATATTTTATTGTCAACTATCCGACCTGTGCAACTTCATCTGTCGTTTACTTGACATTTATCATTATACATCGCCTAATGTACATAATATATTTTTAAATTATAGCCTATATATTATTCTGATGTATATATAAACCATATTAGTCTAAAGTTTCATCAAAATTCGTTCCGTAGTTTTTGTGTGAAAGAGTAACAAACATCCATCCATCCATGCAAACTTTCGCGTTTATAATATTAGTCAGATTTTTTATTATTGTTAAAAACTATACCAAACCAATTAATACAAGAGGCAGCATTAGGTTTGCTCCTAACAGGGCAACGCCGTAATTTTAAGTGGTCCAAAGTTATACTACTTTGATATATTGTTTGTGCCTCTTCTTAACTAATGTTGTATGTTGTAATCTATCTATCTATCTATAATTTGTTTGTCCACCTGTTTAATTACCTTAATTGTATGTAAGCATGCAATTGTTTTTATACTTTAATAATATTATTTATCATAATATATATTTTAATTGTCAATTACACTATTGCATTATCATTAATTATTGTGTCCTAACAAGCTATTCCCCAGTAGAAATAGTATTGTATTTAATATGTTAATATAATTTATGTTGTATTTTAATTGTACACTGATTTGTTTTAGGGTGGCATGTGGTGGTAACGCAGGCAACCTACCCCCCACCGAACACGACGACGACCTCACCAGCCTCAGTTGGTTACAAGATAGGAATTTATTAAGAGGTACTTATGACATATTTTTTACGGGTGATAATGGTATGATGCAGACGCTTGCGCTAACGGTTTACGTTGGTGGAGCACCAGTGGCGGATGATAAGATGAGCATGAGGTCAGGTTAGTTAGCCCATCATGACATATTCATCAGGAATTTATCATGATGGATTCCAGGGGGAACCGGGTGGAGGTCAACATGACATGGTACATTGTTGACAATATGGTCAACTGACCACTTTACTAACAATCCCCTTCACCCCCCGTAGAAGATGAACATGATCAGTCAGTCAGTCAATGGTCAGGTCAATTAGCCCATCGTGGTAAATTCACCAGGAATTTATCATGATGGTTTCCACTATTTGTCAAACTAGTTCTGTTTATTTAATATTTATAATAATAATGTTGCTGCAATAATTTGCAAGATGCTCTGTCACCAAAGAGCACAACGAAGATATACCTACCATCATAAAAGCCACGACCACTCTTTCAAGAATTAACGTTCAGACGTACGAAGAAGAAATAATTGTCTAGTTGGACAATGTGATTAATTACCTTATGTTTGTTGTTATAGGTATAAATCTTACAAAAGGTGATTTGGAGGATCCGAAAATGATTGGCCAACATATAGTGATAAAGGTATGTATGTGTGTATGTATAGCTTTTAAGAAAATTTATCTGTTGAAAATTTCTCTTTAACCATTTTGTAAACTACCTCCGCCTCGATAAATTAACCTAAATTATTTTCTGTCCAAGCTGTCAGGTTATGGACCCCCCCCCCCCCCCTGCATTCGGAGTATCAAATCAAAGTCTCTATAAAATCCCCATTTTCTTTCCCTTTAAATTCATATTCTCCTCTTAGTCGCATGGTTCCCTTCATTATTTCTGAAGATCACGTGTGCACTATTCAGTATATGTATGTTTATATTTTAATAGATATATTTATATACAAATATATATATGTACATACATATATTTGTGTTTATTAAGTGCACCACCTACCCTTTTCTTATCTTAATGTTAATCTCTCTACCCAAAGGTAGTCTGGAAGAGATTGCCTAGCGATAAGGCCGCCTTTTGTATCGGTTTATGCAATCTTATTATTTTAATTGTTTTCAAAGTCTAGCGCAATAAAGAGTATACATTCAATTAAACTGTTCTAGCTATTGCTCTCCTTTTCTTTCCACTTATCTTCTTTTAAAAAAATTAATTAAAATTAAAATTTACTCATATTTGTAATTTTTATTTATGTAATACTAGGTACCCTGATACATGTAAACCTTCGCTTGAAATACTATCCATTGCTAAAAACCGCATTAAAATTACTTGCCTAATATTAAATATCTAAGCGAACATACAGCGGAATGTGATGATTACACAGGATAACAATATTGACCTTGTTTTTTATTGCATGAGGTTTTTCTACTACTCTGTCTACCCTCAGATATTTTGTAGCAGCTCTAGTTAGTGCGATACAGGTGCCGTCTAGAATTTGCATGAGTAGTTAATCATTTCTAACAATAGCGGTCTAACCGGCCTTGGTCGAAGTGAACATATCCCAACTTAAAATCTGCTATAGATTAGATTAGATGGTTTATTCGAAATCACCCAAATTAGTCAGTAGAAAAACTTGATACAACAAAAATGAAAGTCCATTTTGTTATCCTGTGTTATCTGTACTATTCACGAAATTTGATATATCTAAGTGTCACCGCGTATTTCGCTTCAGCCCAGAGCCTAGCGGAATATATATACAATACTGGGGAGAAAGGGGATTGTTAGTAATGTCGACTGATTATCAGATCGCTAGCAATGTACCATGTCAGGTTGACCCCACGCGGTTTGTCCTGGAAACTATCCTCATAAATTCTTGATAAATTTGTAACGATGGGCTAACTGACCTGACCTTATGCTCATCTTATCATCCTCCATTGGTGCCCCGCCAGCGTAAAACGTAAGTGCAGGCGGATGCACTATTCCATTATGATCCTTAAAAAAATACAATACTCGGCAAAGTTACTATTCGTAGTAGTATCTGTATAGAAATTAAAAGAATGTGTGGAATATAAAGTTTGTGTAAGTCACAAAGAAAACATTGGTGTATACATTTATGTAAATTATATTTGTCGATTCCAGTGTTTGCCAACGTGGGGCCCATGCCCCACAGGGGGTGGGGAGGGAAATCTCATTTAATTCATTCCAAAATGGACTTTTTATTAAAATAATTGGAATGTGAATTTCAATTTTGTATTATGTTTTGAAAATTTCCTTACTTACTTACGTTCATTAACAATTTCCTACTGATTTCTTCCTAAAACCTATTATTTAAGTTTCTTAAGTAAACAATATTTTGTTTATAATACAAATTATGTATGTTATATACATATAAGAATTTTAGAAAGGCTAAAGTGGGACATGGCACTATAAAGGTTGGGAAACACTGGTCCATACCATGACAATGTTACTTGTTTAAACAAGTGTTAACCGTGTAACCAATGTTGTTTATTCAGCGTACTATAAACCTGAGAGCGAAACTACAGTTGACCTCATTTTAATAAACATTTAATCTTAATTTTCAACCAACGTAACATGGAATAAAATCTCTTTTTTCTTGCCGGTTTATGCACCGCTATATCTACGCCTTTTTTTCAATACGAGCTGCATTGAAAAATGATACTCCTATTTGTCGAAGCGTAATATTATATAGCTTAAAGCCTTTGTCGTCAAATGGACTATCCAACACAAAAACAATGTTTCAATTCGAATCAGTAGTTCCTGAAATTAGCGCGTTCAAACAAACAAACTCTTCAGCTTTATAGTATTAGTATACATTATACTCTTTATTGCACCAATTACAGAACAAAACAAAAAATAGAAAATATGCATTAACTGACATAAAAGGCGGTTTGGTCGCTAAGCAATCTCTTCCAGGCTACTTTTGAGTGGATAGAGAAAAGTGTAGGTGGCACACGTAATAAACAAAAATAAATACATGACTAAAAATAATTACATAATTCATTATCTATTTTCAGCAATCGGACCCATCAAGGACCCCACCTCCCATAGCTCGGCTCCCGTCCCCGCCCCCCACTCCGTGCAAAGCCCCCCCGTCGCCCCCTGCAGTGGCCACACACACCAAACCCCCTTACTCATTCTCCTGCCTGATCTTCATGGCAATAGAAGCTGCTCCGACCCGAGCTCTGCCCGTGAAGGAAATCTATGCCTGGATCGTTCGACATTTCCCATACTTCAAGAACGCGCCGCAGGGCTGGAAGAACAGCGTGCGACATAATCTGTCGCTGAATAAGTGCTTCCACAAGGTTAGTTCTTATATGGTTGTAGATGGATGGGTTTTTAGTTCAATATATTTTTCGTACTATTTTTAAATTGCACCTTAACTGGATAATAGGCTCAAAAATAATAATATAACTTGCATAAGTTATTTGTATTATTATTTTTGTCCCTTGCTAAAATATCCTACATGAATAAATGTTTTATAAATATGAATTGATAAATAAATTTTACCCTAAAAAAGACAAACACATGAAGAAAATAATTAGCCAAAAATCCACCTACATGCAAAATGTATTTATTTTTTATTGACAAATGAACTTGAGGTTAGCTTAGTTAGCCCATCCTGACAAATTCACCAGGAATTTAACATGATCTTCTAGGGTTGTGTTTATTTTGGTGAGAAACTTGTTGATCATGTTGTCTGACCACATTGGACATTGTTAACAGGTGGCAGCCGCGCCGGGTCTTGGTAAAGGTTCCCTGTGGACCGTAGATCCTCAACACCGCTCCTCATTGTTACAGGTGAGTAATTTATCCTTAATAATATCCCTATATAAATGCGAAAATAACTCTATTATTTATATTGCAGTAAGTTAGTAAATATACCATATACTAACAAATAAAGAAATCATTATTATTACCAAGTACTTTTGCTAATGAAACAACAACAATTAATAAAGCTATATATACGTCACAAGTCTTGGGAACTGCTCAGAGTTTTCCTTTCTGCTACACTAACTAACCTGGCATCCGCACTGTGAATCCATGCAATGCTTGGAAATTCCTCGCTTAAATATTTAATTTATTAAATTCTCCTTTGTGTCGTTGTCTTAGTTTCTTTTTTAGCTTATATGTTATACCATTTTTTTTTAAAGTATAAGAATAAAAATAGTATAATTGCTCTTTAATATAAATAGACTAAAATAGTCGTAATTTTTTAAATTTTGCTCGATACGTGTATCCGGACCGATTTTGTCTATAATTGCGAATAAATGCGTTGAAAAGAAGTAAGGCAATAAGTACGGTACGGTGCAGGCTTTCGGGCGGCAGCCGATCCCGGCCCCGGCGGACGGGCCGGAGGGCGCGGAGCCGGCGGCGGCGGCGGACGGCGCGGAGGCCGGCAAGGGCGCGCCGGACCCGGCGCTGTTCCCGTTCCTGGCGCGGCGGCTGGCCGGCGAGGCGCGGCCCGAGCCCGGCGCGGAGGAGTACCTGGCCGCCGCCACCGTGCTCGCCATGAAGTACGGGCCCGCCGTGCTCGATCAGGTGCGTGCATCGGCTTACAACATGTCACATAGGTTGACCTACATTTTAGCCTCATCTCACTCTTTAACATTTTGTATTTGTAACATGCATAAGTTAGATTTTTTAATTCTTGATATAAATAAGAGGAGATCTTGAAGTGAACGTATATTTCTCTCTTTTAAAAAAATTCTGAGATATAAAGAACGTAATTTAACTTAAACTACACATAACATCAATAGGGTGATGGTTGCGATAAAATAAAGATATATCGTGTTCGCCGGCAGCTCCCTCCTGCGGCGCACCTTGTGATCTCGCGGTGCGCCCGCGACGAGCACTCATACAGCGGCGGCTGCGAGGAACGCCGCACGGCCGAGGCGCTGCTCAACCTCGCCGGCGTGGCGCCCGCGCCCGCGCCCGCGCCCAGCTAGCCGCCGCCCGCCGCCCAGGTACGGTCCCCGCACGGCCGAGGCGCTGCTCAACCTCGCCGGCGTGGCGCCCGCGCCCAGCTAGCCGCCGCCCGCCGCCCAGGTACGGTCCCCGCACGGCCGAGGCGCTGCTCAACCTCGCCGGCGTGGCGCCCGCGCCCGCGCCCGCGCCCAGCTAGCCGCCGCCCGCCGCCCAGGTACGGTCCTCGCACGGCCGAGGCGCTGCTCAACCTCGCCGGCGTGACGTTACTCTAGCTGAGCAGTCACTCGTACGACGGCGACTGCGAGGAGCGCCGCTCAAAATAGCTGACCGCGTAGCCCGGTGCATTATATGTCAGCTGTTAGCACGAAGTTCCTCTCGCTCCAAAATATGCCAAATGCTATTTTGAATGTCAGCTGGCTGTAATGTGATGGAATACATGTCCGATAAAGGTATTTAACTATAATAGTCATAATTTTGCCTATTATAATAATAGACGTTTTACCTGATACGTTTTAAGTTAAGTTCTACTTAGCTAAATGACGCTGTCTAAGTACCATATTCATTTATACATTAAGTCTATTTTCAAAATTTGATTAATTTTACAATTTTATCCCCTATTGCATATATTACAAAATTACTTACGATTTTGTACATAACATGTTACGAACAATTTTATCAAAGCAAAAATGTAACCGCTAATTTAGTATATTTGTTTTTGTGTAGGGAGTGTCGACGGGCTGCATGTAACACACCACTGTTATGTCGTCCCGCCACCAGGCATACCATCAAACGTTTGAACATATATTTTCAACGCATATGTGGAGCAAGTAAGAGTGTACCTGGAAAATGGAGAGTGCTGAATATTGAACGCGCCTCTGTGTGCACAGAATGGACACGGTATGTTAAAATTCAAATGTTTGTACAAACTTACATGTTCTCAGTGCATATTTCAACTTTATTTGTGTGTTTGAAAATATGCCTGGCGTCGGCTTAGGAGAATAGCCCTTATTACTCAGTACAGTTACAGTAAAGTGCTGGCTTTAAATTGTAATACGCAATGTGTAACAAAATTAACGCAATGATTCTGGAAATTGATTCTTATGTTCGTCATATATAGAGTTTAAATTGTAATTGTAAGTCGTGCTGACAAATTATGTACGAACGATTATTTCCTTTCTATTGTAAAATATAAGTGTATTTCAAATTAATGTACTGACATTATAATAGACTAAAATTGTGTTTGACTGAAAACAGTAGACAAAATTTATAAAAAGCTAAATTGTTTTATAATACATTAGCTATTCGCCCCGGCTTCGCACGGGTGTAAATGTATTATACATATAAACCTTCCTATTGAATCACTCTATGAAAACTACATTAAAATCCGTTACGTAGTTTAAAAGATAAGAGAACAGAGAGCGGAAGCAACATCATTTTGTACTACATAATAAAGATTATTTTTGTTACACGTTGCTTGTATAAAAAAACATGTTACCACAAGTCCGAATAATAATAAATTATGTGATTGAAAAATAATTTTAATATATAATCCAAAGGATTAAGGCGTTACGCATTTCACTGTACTAAACACTATGCTTGAACTGGTTTCTTTTTCTTGTAAAAATCCATCTGTTACAAACCAGGATTAATTCGCTGCAAAGACGTTGTACTATATTAGTAGTAGTAGTTTAAGTTTTATTGATTTGTGTGGTTCAATTTAATTGGAAGTGAAAATATTTGAAATATTAATATAGCTTAAGGTTGGGTTTGGTCTCGATACGAACTATAAAGACACAGTATTACAATATCTTTATTACAGTAGCGCAACGCGTTTGATGTTGGACAATAACGTTACGTTTACGTCTGTTATAAGGCTTCAGAATTGTTGACTATGCTTGTCTCATATTGGATGTCATTGTAATAAGACTTAGTAATTTTCCAAAATTAAAAGTAATACTCATGATAATTTATTTAATAAATAATTTTTCTTTATTATCCAATTCGAGAAAGTTTCAATGAGTCAGTTATTAGAGAACTCCTAATATATCACCCACAATATACTGCTTGCAGTATGATGATACTGATATCGATAATTATCGGTATTCAGTTGTTATTAACTAATTTATTTTAGTATTCACAAATTGTCTTATTAGGCTGCTGGCATACAGCCGGTTAACTGTCACGTTGCCTGGTTGGTGTATTTGGTTCTTATGCCACACTCTCTTTGGAAATTTGCTAATCGGAATGCATAGGAATGTAACATTAAGGCAACCTGGCATCTGAGTGACTGTATATCAGCAGCTTTATGCGGTTTATTATATATAGATATACCTAACTCAAGCAAGCTTAATAGCAACAGACCGCAGCACACGTTATTGTCCTACACATAATTTGTTTTTCGTATGTTGCCCAACTGTACGGATTGTAAAACTGTGATAGTTAATATATTACAGTAGCTTTTGGAAATACGTGCTAGACATAAAAGTGACGATTTGTTGTAATATCAATTAGTTTTCTGCTCAAACAGTTGTCTCTAAGAGTATAAAAATATATTATCTTCTAAAGTATAATGACACCAACTGTATTTAAAAAAATACGGGTCGAGGCACAGCCTCTAAACTCGGTTATGGGTTGACACATACAAAAAAAATGTTCTTGGAACGAGAAAATGTTTTAAACTAAAATTTGTTGCTTACGAATTTCTATTTTAAAATTATTATGTCTATTGTCCCAACTAAACAATAGACAAAAATGTATACCTTTCTCTAGTCCAATAAAGACAGTGTTTTAATAAAATGTATAAAGGTATAAACAAATTTTATTGCAACTAGTTAAAATATAGTTTAAAATATTATATCAATATACACTTCTTACATAGACCTGTTTCCAGTCAACATTTCTTTATGTAAAATATATTTCACAAAATAATATGTAGTCTAAATAATCTCTAAATATAATAGAATATGGTTCATAATAGTGATTTCATAGTGATAGACGTGATACTGATACGCAAAAAAAAAATAATTACAAACTATTGATGTAGCTTTTTCTATATGCATTTAGTTCCTCCGTTTATTTATGTTGATCACTTTTCTTAATTTATTATGTTTTACGGCTCTGGATACAAGTCCTTTTGAGCCCAAACTTTATCGATCACTTACATCTGTGTTGCCACATTTCCTATCAGCTGCTCCATGCCGAATGTTGCCAGATGATTTTTTTTGCAACTATTTAGACGGGAATATAATATATATACATATATATAGATTTAAGTTTAAAACGCCTAGTTAATTATTTATTTAATTCTACTTCGGTTGTAATCACATTTTCGAATTCGATTTTTTTTATTTGCGAATAATTTTATTCGAATCATAATAATTCATAATTTAAACTGAGCAATATTATAATGTACTAAATGTATGTAGATATGTGATCTGACCGCCAACCCTATACAGATACTGTATGACGGCGGTCGAAAGATAAAAAATATATTCATCGCTATATATAAAAATCATGCATATGTATATAAACTATTTAGTATTAAGTACACCATATTTTGTGTTCAAATCAAGTGATCTATTTCGTACAGTCGCCTATATTTAAAGAAATTTTATTCCTTATATAATTATCAATAGTAATTTTAAGAACAATAAAACTGACAGAATTGCAAACTGACGTTCAAACTTATATATCTCCATGACGTATAGAAATTACTAAATGTAATCTAATATACATATGTATATATCTATCTACTGACAGTTAAGTCTCTCATAAATGTAATAAAAGGCACTCGCCTAAATTAGTAAAATGTACTTGAATATGAATAGTTGTAAAGGTTACTTTTCTATATATATTTTCCTCTACGTAGTAAATCCGAGTAGGTATATACCTATTGTATGTGTAAATATCTCTAAGTACTAATAAAGCTCAACAAAATTCAATTTTAACGCTTTATATGTAGTAACATTCAATTACATTTTGTCTTCTACTAACTAATGGGAGTTAATATCAACTTAAGATATTATTGTAGACAAGTAAAGTTCTATAATATATTCTAGGCGAAATATATTTAAAAATGCCTTAACCCTTGTTTGCATGGTGAGGGAAATTTCAATCATAGTATTTAGTCAACAAAAAAAGGTACTCAAACCCCTTGTACTGTAAATTTGTTGTTGCTGGCAACATTTTAAGCGACTATTGCGTACAACAAAACTCAGTTGTTAAAAAATAGCAAACGTCACTTTCAATTACCAGGCCTAGAACTTGTCATTCCGCTGTATGTTGTGACTGGAAAAAAGGAGCGAGATTTTAGTTTGTTTTATGGAAATAAACGGATATATAAAATACAGTAAAAGTGAAAATGAGTGGAAATAAGGTTTGTTTTCATGTTTTTGTTGTTTTATGTACAATTTAACACAAAAAACACTGAATAAATTGCTCAAAACTATGTGATGGAAATTTACATCTCTATGCAGTAATTTCACTTGTAATGTATGGCAAACATTTTTTTGTAAATGTTTATTTTATGTTGTTTTTTAGGGAAACTTGAATGAAAGAGATATTGAAGATTATCTTAGTAAGTTACAAGGCGGTTGGCTCTCAGAAGATGACCTCGATGACCAAGATTCCGATGATGAAAACCGCGATTCTGTTGACGTTATAAGAGTGTTGCAGGAGGAGAACGACGATGATGATGATGGGGATGATGTGGATGAAACTGCTGACATTGATCCTCCTCTTGTAGAAACAGAAGATCAAGAACCCTCTCACCCATCAACTTCATCCAATTTGCAGTCTTCATCCAGTTTTCCATTTGACAAAAGAAGCTTGATTTGGAAAAAAAGGAATCTGGTGTATGACACAGATAAAATTACTTTCTTGGGGACTTCTACTGCTTCAGGTGGTCTATCACACCTAGAAACTCCATATCAATGTTTTAACTATTTTATCACTGATGATTTTATCAAAACATTAGTAGCGGAGACAAATTTATACATAATACAGAGTAATCCCAGTTCATCTATAACAGTTACAGAATATGATTTGTATAAGTTCTTTGGTATATTATTGTACATGTCAGTAATCAAATTTCCTAGCACAAGATCATACTGGTCGCCAAAGTTTGGATATGAGCCCATTTCTTCAACAATGCCACTGAACAAGTTTGAGAAAATAAAGTTATCATTACATTTTAATAACAATGATCTCCACAAACCTATAGGTCATCCAGAACATGACAGGCTTTATAAAATCCGCCCTGTTATCAAGCATCTCAATGAGAGGTTTGCCACAGTGCCAATGGATCAAAGACTTTCTGTGGATGAACAGATGTGTTCTACCAAAATAGGGCATTTTTTAAAACAATATCTGCCTAAGAAGCCCCATAAATGGGGCTTCAAATTATATGTTCTCTGTGATTTGATGGGATATGCCCACAAGTTTGAGGTATATTCTGGACAAGAGAATACAGAAAAGCTCACAGATGAACCAGATCTTGGTTCAACAGGAAATGTTGTAGTTCGTTTACTTCGAGGAGTGCCAAGAAAGCAAAACCATATCATATACTTTGATAATTTTTATACATCTTTGCCATTGGTAGTTTTTTTAGCTAAATCAGGCATTCACACAGTGGGAACTGTGCAACAAAACAGGATTCCAAATAATAAACTTCCAGAGAAGAAAAACTTCATGAAAAAATCTGTGCCCAGAGGTAGTTTTGAGGAAAGAGTGTCTGTGCATGATGGTATAGATTTGAGTTGTGTGGCTTGGAAAGATAATAAAATAGTAACCCTGCTATCTTCTTATGCTGGAGCATTACCTGTAACTAAAGTCAATAGATATGACAGGACAATAAAAGAAAAAATTGATATTACTTGCCCGTTTATTGTCCAAGAGTACAATAAACATATGGGAGGAGTAGATCTCATGGATAGCTTTTTGGGCAGAAACCATATAACAATAAGGTCTAAAAAGTGGTACTTGCGTATATTTTATCATTTATTAGATCTAGCTATTATAAACTCTTGGATTATATATAAAAAAAATGCTCAAGAAAGAGGTGAACCCAAAAAGAGTTTACTTACAATGGGCCAATTCAGAAATGAATTGGCCTTTGTGCTATGCAATAGAGGACCCACCAAAGACGCCAAAAGAGGTCGTCCTAGTACCAGTTCACTAGAAGAGGAATTACTATCAAAAAAAAGAAAAGGTTCTCCAGCACCACCACCTCCAAAAGACATAAGAAAAGATGGTGCTGAACATTGGCCAACAGTAGGTGGGTCACTCCGGTGCAAATTTCCCAAATGCAAAGGCTATTCCACAATTTCGTGTAGTAAATGTGGCGTCAATTTATGTTTAAATAAAAATAATAATTGTTTTTTAAATTATCATAAAGAATAAAGAAGATTGAGTAAATAATATTTTTTTATTTATTTAGTACTGAGCCAAATATGTGACAATGCATGATGATGTAAATTTCCATCATATTGTTTTTTACATAATACATATTTTTATTTACATTAGGATTTTTTTTAATATTTTTCCTTTAATCTAGAGCATTAATTACATCACCCTGATTTATTTAAAAAAAATAGCAAAAACCATGCAAAGAAGGGTTAAACTGACTTCATCTATACATACTATAGCCTGCCAAAGTCTTATTTGAAGGAATGAACTTTGAAGACACCCTTAATAACATATTTTCCATAACCCAAAATTATAAGATACTAAGATGAAATTTACATTACTTACCCGTGAATTGGTAATTTAGATAATAATGTAATTGCGAGATTGTACATCTTTACATTTCACACCAGTTTTGGAATAGTCATCATTGCGACTTTCTTACAGAACTCTCCAATGAACTTAGGGATTTATGAAATGTCTAAATTAATACTTAAAGTAAGTGTTTATTGGAATTTAAAGTGTTCTTTCAGTGTCCAAAAAGCTTTGAGAAATACACCAAGTACCTAATAAGTGTGATAATACCTGTCATATATTGATACTTTGACGCTTTATGTACAGCTTCTTATGGAGCGTCGAATGTAAAAAGTATACATTTTTTCGAACACTCGTCTTCAATTTGGCTATTAGATCGTTAAGATAGTATAGTCCATAAATAAAAGTACTACGATACATCCCTTATGGAAATTACACTCAGTAAATAGTGACTAACATATAAACCTATTTTAAATACTGGACTGTTTCGTCACTCCCTTTCAAATGAACAGAATAAGCTTAAGAGCAAAGGACAAAACAGTTCAAATTAAAATAGGTTTATAAGACATTTGAGCTAAAGATTTTCATAATAGAAACTGCAATAAAGGTAGCGTTACATGTTAATTAATATCTGAATAAAATTACATAATTTATAAGATAGTACGAATCATAATCTAATTAGTTCATAGTTACATGAAATGTATATGATTCATTAATCTGATTGACCGTGCGGAGATAAATTCATCGTAGATAATATTAAAATTACTGCATAATGTATATAAAGCACATATTAATAATGACATGATCACGACTATGTAGATGGCGAAGCAATGAGAATGCATGCATAGAAACAAAGACTAGACTGATGTAATTGACTGATTTGTGATGAAGCAATATTATTTATTAGAAAAGAAAATTAAATTATCCTTTATTTTAAAAACCCATGGTCTATATCGTTTGCAAAATCTTGATACTTTGCTGTAAAAATTGCGTTGCTATAAACGTGTCTTATGTATCTGTAGTTTATTGCAAATTATAATAAAATACGATCAGGTACAACGATAAAGAAATATTATTACGGGTGTATATTGTAATGTATGATTATACAAGTGATATCTGCATATTGCAGCGGAAATGACGTAGTCGATCTTCCATAAAACATCAATATATTTATAAACTGGATACGATCAATATAATAATGAGAGTAGCGCCCTCTGATGTTTGCTTCTAATGTTAAAAAGGAGTGTAAGGTCGTCAACGGTATTTTTTTAATCAGTCCAATGTCCATTAGATGATCAAAAAAAGATTACTCAGCGTCATCAACGAAGTTCAGAGTTGCCAGTATTTTCTTGTTGTTAAAATTATAAAACACTTGATTTAGTTTTTGACTATTTTAATTTAACAGCTTACAAATACGCATTTGTAAGCTGTTAAATTAAAATATTATAAATATTAATATGTTTGTATATTTCATTATTATCTATATTTTATATAAAACAATCTCTGAACCTTGCAACTTTATTCAAGACTGATGAATAGCTTATTTGATAATGTAATGGAACTAAACATGATGGATGATAAACAACAATATTAAAAATGTGCTAATTAAATGGGGTAATTTATTCATAATTTATCAAGAACTCGAAGAGTATTTTTAACCTATTTTAAATTGTTTTAGATTTCTATTTTAATTTGATTTTCTCTTTAGATGGTAAAGTGTAATGGTATATTTAGGCAAAGGTCGCTGTGTGCCAAATGTAAAAAAATAACATATTTACGAAATAGGAAGCAAATACAAATTAATATCCGTAATATGAGTGTATTTATATAATAAAATATAGATTAGATCGTAAGTGATATTATGATAAAATATAGGTATTGTAATTATTAAATATAATATGAATACATAAATTTTTGCTGTATTTAGGAGCGTCTTCCATCTTACTAGTATTGTTTTCTCTTAGATTATCACCGCTGAGGAGAAAAGTGCATGCGTTTTTTTTTTATAACACTGGCTGATGTTGTCTTATCTTAGCGACCAGACAAACCAGTTGAAATAATCGTTAAGTTTTCCGATATGTTCTAATTCGTTGCATGATTGCCACCACAACGTTCCTAAAATCTCTCACAGAAATATTGTGGGATCACCAAATATCAAATAAAATCCCTTTTCCTCATCTATATATCTGAGTAATAAGCTATAAAGACAAGCGATCGGTGTGTGAAAGTGAGAATGGATGTGAGAAAAAGAAGTAAGTGATATAGGAGTTTGGAAGAATAAAGTGTATCTGAGGACGTATGGTAAGAACGAAGTTTTGAAGGGTTTGTTGTATCGGCATATCATGCGGAGGAATCTAATGGTGTCTTATAGAGGTAGAATATAAACGTGGATAGATGTGGAGAAGGAATGACCAAAGAAAAGGTGAAGACAGTTTGAGCGACGTAAGAGAAGAGTAAATGCTCTGATCCTAGTAGCGGTCAAAAAGATAAAGAAGAACGTTCATAATCTTTTCTCCTCGGTTGTGGAAACCAGCCTTTCTTTTGGTGGTATAAGTAGATAAAAATTTACAGCAATAATTAGTACCTAATCGTAGTACGTTGCTGGTAGATGCTATATAATACAATTATGTGTGATAACTTGCTATTTATTTATTAAGTGCTAAAGTGTTTCATTATATTCATAAACATCATCAGAAACTTTTTAAATGGTTGTCATGAGAATTTCGAAATAATGATATATGTTTATGGATATAAAATAGCTTAATTTTTAAGTTTTTCAACTATGATATTAAAATTGTTGCGGCTTATTGTCAAAATCAATCAAATATTTTCATGAATTAATTTATTTTTAGGTATAATGAACTGTTATTTAATTTCGTGTTCTATATGTTTATAAAACTAATAATTAATATAACTTTTTTTTTAATTATTCGTTTTATGAACACTAGTGTTACCACTAAGATAATTATTATAGTCATACTACATTATCATCTCGCTCACACGTAGTTCATGTAAGCAGGATAGCAATAATAGTACGACGAATGTTACTTGGGTGACGTGAGCACTAGCTAAACTTAGTTATTATTTGGTATGTCCGAACTAAGTATGTTTAAGTATGGAAATTATTGTTGTTGTTGATATTTTGCCGGCTTTTAAACGACACCACTCTTTATTAATGCTATTGTTGAGAGTTATTGCCAAATTTTTATTTGTTCTAAAATCTTTGTCTTTGTACATATCCATTAAATAAATTATGTACCGAGGATCAATTTGTTTATTTATGTTACCCAGACCAAATCCTTACAGTAGTCGCCTAATTATGAGATTTAACATTAACCTTGTGGAAAATTATAGCATTCATCCTCATCCGTAGTAACTCAAAAATCGAGTCTGTATTTACTCGATTTGCTCTCTAACCTTCTACATTATAGTATTTTACCCGATTACTGTGGGTAAAACATTGTATACACGTGTAGTATTAAAATGTCCCCGTACCGAAATTCAATAATGACAAGGATTATCGTACGGTTGGCGTTCCTGTGTGACAGCAAATTTTAACATCGACATTCACTGATTTAATGTAATAGCGCGCGCAATATCTTTCCGTCCTATATCACGAAATCACTCCCTACAAATTGCAAAAATACGAAAGGAATAATATCATCAATCTAATTTTGTTCTGTTTTTTTTTCTCATAAACGTGGGGAACATAGGAATTGTTTTGCTATATTTCTAAAGCTATAGGTTTCATAGTGTCTGTATAATCTTTATTAGATTATAGATATCTTTATTATTAGTATGAAATATATATTTAATAGATATCTTTATTATTAGTATGAAAATTTTTCTCTGTCATATTTTTCTTTCCAATATGGGTTGGCACAGAGTAGGTTCGCCAAAGACACGTTTAGGGAACGGGAAGGCGGAGTTTTGTTGTAACTTATGTCTACTCAACACACTCAGGAAAATGTTTGTAATTCCAAAAAAAAATGACAAATTTAAAAACTTTATAATTTTATTACAAAAAGAACAAAGATTGTTTCTACAGTCCGTATTAAATATACAACGATATATTTTTTTTATCTTAATATTACAAGAATAGCGTATTTAAGAACTATATGCATATCAGTTTAATTTCATTGTCCATTTAGTTGTGTTTGGCGCTACAATACACTTTTTATAAAAATGATGTAGCTAGTCTAGTGAGATGGAGTTTTAAGAAAAATATATCTGTCTGGCCTCTGCGGGTGCTTGTTCCATAGGGCAGTAGGGGCATTTCAGTCTGTAATGTAAATATATGGAGTTATTATAAATAAATATAATAAGGTGCTATCCACAAACAATGTCACACCAATATCAGGCATTATTACTCGCACCACACAATGACACAGCTAGTCATATTTTGCTAGTTAAAATTTCGTGTTCCGCTACTAGAAGGATAATTTCCTAATTTTCAGTGTTTCTTAAATAAAAGTCTTAATTTTGATGTGTTTTTACACGAACTTTGTCAGTCCTTCAACCCTTCGTTATAAATATCATACTATGTTAAACACCCTCCTTTCCCCCATTCCCTCCAGTAGTTGAATTGTATTTTAACTTCTCCATTTTACGGAGAGTAGAGATACATAATCAGGCCCCTGTTTAAAGAAGAATGATGTACATACTTGGCACCCATGGCGAGTTTGTTGAGCGCGTCCCGCGAGATGACGTGTCCACAGAGCAGCCGCATGGGCGGGTTCTGCTCGGAGGCCTGCTGCCGCAGTATGGGGCATGCGAATACCGAGTGGTAGCCACCGCCGTCCTCGCCCAGGTCCACCTATATACACACATTTCACACACTTCATGTATATACATACAATTAGGAAAACAAATATAGTTTGTCCAGATGAGAATCGAGCTAGTTTCAATAATAGCACGTGAGAAGGTAGACAAATATGTCTGCAATCTGTGTTTTCAGAATGAATTTACAATTAAAAATAAATTTAAATATTTCTATCAATGACTTAGTAAACATAACACAAGCTCTACTTAATTTGGAACTAGATGGCACTATGTGTATTGTCCTATAATTATTTTTCAAGAATGAGATCTGATTTGATGGTTCACTGTATTAATTTAGTAGTTAAGGTAGTAGTACTTTTTATGTGACATGCCCCACATTAGGCTTTCTAGAATTCTTGTGCTCCTCACTAACAACATTAGAACCCTGAAAAAAAAACCGGCGAGTACCTCTAGCGGCAACTCGTCGTCGGACCAGGCGGCGACGACGTGCGGATGCGTCATCTTGGCGCGGATATCATGTAGCGCGGGCAGCACGCGCGCGCCCGCCAGCACCGCGCCCGCCAGCGGCGACAGCGGCGCCAGTCGCAGCAGCGCACACGCCTCCCGCACGAACAGCTCCGCGGCCTCCGCTCCGAGCGCGGCCGGCGCGAGTAGACGGCGGTAGGCCCGAGGCGCCGGGCCCGCACCCGCCCGCACCCACGCCAGCGCGCACACTGCCGCCTGCAGCTGCCGCTCGTGGCGCGCCGCGTGTCGTGGAAACTGCTCGCGCGCGTACTCTATGGCCGCGCGCACACCTTCGGAGCGCGCCAGCCGCAGCGCTTGCATGCGGTGCAGCGTGAACGGCAGCGGCGAGTGCTCCAGTCGAGCTGCGTGCTGCTCCGCCCACTGCAGCGCCGGCCCCGGATCGCCGGCCGCTAGCGCTACCGCGCATCGCTGCAGCGCTGCGAATTCGCACGACCGCTCCACGCCCGTCACCCCGCTCTCCGCCACCACCGCGTCTCCCACCTCCTCCAGACCCTGACAAGTGCCCGTGATAGATAATTTTTAAATTTAATGTATCAAAATGTTTTTATTATTAATTATATTTGTTGCGGGATCGTAACTGTGTCCCATAATATTAATACATTTTTTTTACAATACCTAAAACCAAAAGTAGTAATTGTATAATAGGTTAATATTAACCGATCGTAATTATACTAAAAAGTAAGAAAATTCACGAGACCTTGCCAACTTATTGGTCGGCATCGACATCAGCTGTGTCGGTTGAGAACGTTGTTCGGGAGAGGGATCACTGGTAATTTAACAGAGCAGAGCTCTCCACAAAAATAATAATGCTGCAGAGCAGGTGATCACTATACATACTTTATTATTAGTGCTGTTAACAATTAGAGACATTGCATAACTTTTGTTTGTCATTATTTATATGTGATTACATATTTATGTATGTTTACAAATATCCAAATAAATTAATTACAAGTATACACTGGATTTTCTCTCTTAGTGCTTTTATATATTGTCATTTAAAATCAATTGTAACTATTTAACCAATATAGAATTTGCTTTTATACGCGGCACTTTAAGATCCACTTTAAAATGTTAGAATTTTTAAAAGATTACCTAAATTTATAGGACTGAATTGTCCAATGCAATTTTTTTATAGTCCTTTGATTGAAAGTCTTCTTTATTAAGATTGTAGTTCCTTTCCAACATAGAAACCAATACAAATGCGAAGAGGACTCATAATTCTGCACATTTATCATAAGTTTGATAGCAATTTCTCACCTGTCGATATATGTGTTGGGCTATGGCCTGTTCCATAATAGGTCTGTTTATATCTGAGCAAAACAACTCTGCTTTAGGAGCGACTGATCCATAGTCGGCTATGAAGTGTTTATCAATTGATTTGCCCACTCGTGACACTGTGGCATGCAACTCTCTATGTTCTGTATTGAAAAAGATATTCTTGTTTTATACTAACATAAAATATCAAGTCATAATTATAATTATCACAATTTCCATTCTATAATAGTAACAATTATTTAATGTATATTAAAAAAATCAGGGAGAAAGGTTGTTTAAATTTTATACACCACCACCTAAAACGCAGTACACAACCTTGTGTGATTATATATTTTGCTATTTGTTGACCTTGTAATCCTTGTATCTCCCTGCGTGGGTAGTAGTAGCTATAGGTAATAATAAAACCTTTGGTTGCTAAATATCTTATATATTTTAACCTTTATAATTTATTTACAATTTAAACAAAAGACCATTATATGTTATAAGAAGGGTAAGTGGATAGTTGCCATATTTAAAATTATACTACTACTAAATTTAATATAGAGTTGGTAAACAATGGTTAAAATAAATTTCTTAAATGAAAGAACTGTAATGAACTTTAAAGTTATAGCACATAAGGGCTATTAATTATTAACAAAGGCCCTTTGCTAATAATTTACCAGGTCGGCTTGACCTCCACTTTTAGTCCCCTTCTCTTACATTTAATAGATTTTTAGTACCTATGACTAAAAATACAGTCCACATGGGAGGAGTTATGAATGTGAATGAAGCAATGAGAACACTCACTCACACACTTGTGAGAAAGTAAAGATCTAATAATACTGATCTCTGCCTAAATCAGTGATCAGGTGAAAAATATAAATATATTCTATATAAAGTTTAACTCATAATGGTTAGAATTAAAAGGAAATACTGTAACTTCTTCATACCTGTGGACATCTGAAATACGGTTTGTTTGACACGAGCAGCCAAATCACTGACCACCATCGCTTGAGTCTGAGATAATGGTGTGTCTGGAGGATCTTTAAAACAAGCATATATAAAATAATCAATATAATAATAATCCGAGGGCAATACACACAGCACTCTCTAGACCCAAATTAAGCTAGCTAAAGCTTGTGTTATGTGTAACAAGATAACTGATACAAATGCATAGATTTTTTTATTTAATTCATAATATTCATGGTGTTTTTTGCACTTGTAGCTAAATTATGTAATCTAAAGAGAGAAGATGACACAGTAATAACAAAAGAGTTAATTTATAATATTGTTTTCATTTACATTTCACTACAAATTCAATAGATTTACATGGTAAAAATTTAAAACCATTAACCAATGTATCCTCATTACATTTCATCTCTAATAGTCAGTTAGTCAGGACAGTAAAACTCAAGGAATTGCTAACCAAGCCCAATAGCAGGTATGTAATCGGTCAATATAAGACGCCTGAGAATGCTTGTGAAATGTTAATAGTTTGTAAATGACTATGTGTAAAGAAACCAAATTATATACATTTATACATATATTTAAATAACTATATAACAGATTCAATTCAAAAGGGAACATAATTTATATATGACAATTATCAAACACATTGTTTTTCTATGCACTTTGAGAGATATTTATTACAATTAGTATTGCAAGATAGGAAAGTGGCAAAGTTGCATGTCTTTCAATCAACATTTTTTCATGCTTTCTCTTTGTTACAAAGAGAATAGTTAAAATTATCTATCTGGGATACATATTGGGCTAATATGAACATACACTTACTTTGAGCAATTTCTTTCTTTAAATTCTGGACTTGTTCTATAATATCCTGCAGAACTATATCAGTGTGATCATTTATAGCATTAAATTTTGAAATAGCTTTGTCCAAATCCTGTTCAACACCAAGGCAGGACTCCATATTTCTCGATTACTACAACCTTGTAACAAATTACTAAACACTAGTATTAAAATTAATTGGTTTAATTATGATCGGTTGCTATAAATACTACGTTTAGACTAAAATAGTCATTTTTATCATGAAGTTACAACTTGATAATAAAAATAAAATTAAAGCGAAGTGAATAGCAAAGACAACAATGACAAGACAAACAAACATTAAAAAATATTGACTGATAGGAGTGACACTATATTGTCAATCTTGGTTCAGTCCACAGCACTGAGCAAATAATCACTACAACAAAAGTAACTACATAATTTCTTTTTGCTTGTCATAGAAAAACCTATATTTTTCAATTTACCAACTAACATCCAATATTAGTTAGCAGTCGTCGACCTATTATTAAAGCTCCAAAATTAGTGAGACAAATATAAGTAGCAGTGTTACTATTAATAAAAAACAAAAGAAGAACACGAACTTCTAGTCTTGAAAAAAAATACATTCTGTCTATGGTCGTGTATTGCACAATTTCGTCTACCAAAAAGTTAGGTTATTTTAAAGTGAGGAATTACCATTGAAATATCTGGAATAGTTTTAAATTTGTTTCTTAATTATGGCGCAGAGCAAGTTGAATGATATGGCTGGTAAATTCGCAAAAGGTGGGCCACCAGGATTGAATATCGGTTTAAAAGTGGTAGCCGTGATCGGAGCGGCAGCTTACGGATTCTCACAATCCTTATTTACCGTCGAAGGAGGTCATCGAGCCATTATGTTCAACAGAATAGGAGGTGTCCAACAGCACGTAATGAGCGAGGGTCTGCACTTCCGCGTACCTTGGTTTCAGTATCCTATTATTTACGATATTAGATCACGACCTCGCAAAATTTCGTCACCCACCGGTTCCAAAGACTTGCAGATGGTGAATATCTCATTGAGAGTACTGTCGCGCCCTGATGCTAGTAATCTACCAATAATGTATAGACAACTGGGAACGGACTACGATGAGAAAGTGTTACCCTCTATTTGTAACGAAGTTTTGAAGTCAGTTGTTGCAAAGTTCAATGCATCGCAGCTGATTACACAGCGCCAGCAAGTGTCACTGCTGATTAGAAGAGAACTAGTTGAGCGGGCGGCTGATTTTAATATTATTTTAGATGATGTATCCTTGACTGAGTTGAGTTTTGGCAAAGAGTATACGGCAGCTGTAGAAGCGAAACAGGTAGCCCAACAAGAAGCTCAGCGCGCCGCTTTCGTAGTAGAAAGGGCGAAGCAGGAACGCCAACAAAAGATTGTTCAGGCTGAAGGTGAAGCTGAGGCTGCAGAGATGTTAGGTAAAGCCATGGGTATGAATCCTGGTTATTTGAAGTTGCGTAAAATACGTGCAGCTCAGAGTATCTCACGGATGATTGCACAATCACAAAACAGAGTCTTCCTTCCTGGCAATAGTTTGATGATCAATTTGCAAGATCCCACATTTGATGATTTATCAGAGAAGCTTACTAAGAAGAAGTAACATATGGCGACGGTAGAGTGTGTTAGTGAATCGAAGCAAATGACCACTGCTGCCGATGATGATACTGCCATTATGATTAGTGGTGCTGCTTCTATCTCTGTCTAGTGCATTTGTGTTAGTGTATCACAAAATACAAGTAACTATTGTCTGTATCTATTGTGATGTGGTCTGTTTATTAGTTGTAGTTTTATAGTATATATGAGAATCATATTGGTTTTAATAAAATTGTTTAAAACTTTGTGTCATTAACTTGTTAAATATAACATTACTGATTGCTTTATAGTTTAATTAGATGCTTTTACTAACCTTAATAATAATATAAAACACTCATTACATTAGTCCTCAAGAAATACTTTTGCATTTGAAATTATGCAATAAATTCTTATTCCATACAAGTACTTACATCACGAACATCTACAATTTAATTTTGAAATGCAGTTATGCTTTGGAGAGAAAGATAAACAGTATCTATTACCTATCTGCACATATATCATTAACCACACTTGTAATAACATTTAAAAACTCAACTTTAAAGTTTAAGCCTTAAAGTTGATATTAAAGATATAATTGTATATATGATACCATATTGACATTTCCATTTCATAACATATCACTAAAAACCTAGTAAGATAAATGAGAATAAAAATATCACAGCTTGTGATGTCAAGTACTTACAATCCAATATATATTTATGTTCACATTTGATCCCAAACAATATAAATTGATATCAAATTAACTTTATATTTCACCCTTTTCACTATCATGTGGATACAATTTTTTACCGTTCATTCTGAACTGAACCTGATTAATTTTCATTTCAGTGAATATAAAATATTTCGTCAATAACAATTGCATATCACCTTGTCTCATATTGATGCTTTTAGAAAACTTAACACACTGTCTCCAGTGAAGAATGCCTGATGTACTACATGTATTACTACCAATTTAAAGCTATACACTATTAAAACAATCAAATTGAAATCACAACATACCAGCCATGTTATTAAATTAGTAAATGGAAGGATAATTAAGAAGCTATCTTTAAAAATTTTACTTCTATCAGGTTAAATTACCAGTAATAGAGAGTTCCCTGAGCTTTTCTACCTTGCATTCTGCAACTTCAATTCACTGATCCCTGACACTGAGTCTCTGGTTGGACTACCTGCTCAACTTCTATGACAGTCATATATTTTAGCCAAAAGAAAATACATGTTCCACAGAAAATTAATTCTTTTAATAGAGTAATCTGCATATATTTAAGTACTTAACTGGCTTAAAATTATTTCAAAATATATTTAGCATTTAAGATTGCACACAAATAAATTTTAGAATAATTGGTTTTTTAATTTGAATTGTAACAGTACTTACTCATGAAGAAGTCATTGTTATTTGTTTATTGATGTTCTACAAAACATACACCTATTAAAAATATGTGTGTGTATTCATCAGCAGTGATATAAGACATTCTCATACTGATCAATCACTATTCACCATAAGGTCTTATGCCAACTGTTATACTTTCAATCCTTAGTTATCTCAATCTCTAAACATATATAAAATGAGAATTTTAAACAATTCACATGATAGTCGCAAGTTAACAGAACTTGTGTTACAGGTACTAGGCAACTTTTAGAAATGATCAAATAAGTACATTTTTTGTAAATATGTAATATATATATAAAGCACCTAGTCCAGTACCATCATATTAATGAATACAAATTTTGTTCTTACCATGCAAGGAATTGAACCTGCTACCATTGGAAGTAAGATGAAGTGTTAAACTATCAATGCCATAAAATATTGTATCATATAAGTCCTATAAATAATTATACAGCTAACAATCCAGCATGCATACAGAATTGATGATGTTACTTCATAACCCTAGATCAATCATTATAGTTAAAATAACAATCCTAATGTCTCATCTTTCTTATATAGATATTTTATATCCTTTATATAAAGTTACTTTAAATGATATTATCACAGCAAATATCCTATTTATGTAATGTCTAAAAATGTTGAACATAGAGGTACATCAGATACAGCAGAAAAATTAACCTCAGTGAGTTTTATTAATATGTGCAAATAATTAATTTATTTAATCATTGTCTTATGGACAAAATAAGTTTTAGCACTTCACAAATGTAAAAAAAAGAACATGGGTATAAATAATATTTTATTTTATAAACTAAACATGGTAAACAAATATACAATCAATTTCCTACTTCAGGGCTGAAGGTTGTGGCAGTCTATACTTAGCCATTTCGACCTCCGCTTCGAAAAAGCTGACGTTGTCATAACAAAAATATTCTGGGACTTTGTAAGCTCCGGTCTTCCCAGGATCCACATCAGGCCCTACAGGTTGAGTCGCTGTATGGACTACTGCACTGCTCAAACCTGAAACATTTGCATTCACTTGCGTAACGGGCTTAGATGTAGTCGGATTTTGGATTGGAGGTGAATTCTCGCTATAATATCTGCCCAATATTCTTATTAAATTATTCCTTAAAAGAGGTCGGATCATTTTGGATTTTATAGCTCTAGACGTAATTTAATAATGAGGAATTATTAATTTTTAGTAAACTACAGCAAAGAATATACTACTCTCTACAGTCAATACAATAGAGTCTACAAAATAAATAGATAAAAAGTGTCGAAGTAAAATTTGATGTCACACTTTGACATCAATGTCAACGTCAAATTTATTTTTTCGCAGGCAACTGAATGTTGCCAATATAATATCATTCTTAAAACTAGATAAGTAATTACGCGTACATGGTATAAAATTATTAGTAAATAATATATATTAAAAGTTTGATGTGAATTTTTATTAAAAAAAGTAATTTCAGCAATTGTTTTCTTACAGATGGAAGACAAGGAAAGTTGTTATGTGGTATTAGACTAATAACTTTTTGCGAAATGTCTTATAAGTAATGTATTCTAACGCATTTATTAATAGATTATCAATGCTATATAAAAGTACTCAATAAAATCACACCGTAACATACCGCCTTACTTGGTCATTGGTTAGATTTCTACTACAATGCAAACATTTTTATTAGTAGTTGGTCTGGGTATTTTCTATATAAGCTATATATGTATTTACAAAAATATGTAATTAGGTAGGTATTTCTAAATAGTCACTACTAAAATTAAATAGTGACGGGTATCCCAAATTCCCAACACATTGCATCGAGGTGACGATTTTATTTATTCAAAATAGGACGTTATAGACTATAGGATAATTTTACATACTTATCACAACACTTTTCCATTTAGGAGCTGAGCAATAGTATGTTATTTAAAAATCAGACATTCTCATTGCACTTAAATTCATAAATAAAGTTTGATGGGGTTATCAGTATTTTTATTTTGACCTAGCATGTGGTGATTGCTCAGTGAGCCAACTAGGTACACAAGGGAGAAGATGTTAATAATGCGGACTCGTGTGGAGACTTACCTCAACGCGATTCCCTCTGAAAACCATCCTAATAAATTCCTACTAAATTTCCCACGATGTACTAACCGACCTGACCTATACTATGTGGGGCTCACCGCAGGCGAGTGCACCATATAATTAACAGTAATAAAAAAATACGGTACAAAATTACATGAGGTAGGTACTATTTAGTCTATTCTATATATTTTTTCGATAATGCATACAACTGCTGCTCTCTTTATAATATTGCATTATCAAGTGAGCGCTTTGTGCACGCGCACGAAATTGCTGGCACAACGGTATTAAAAACAGTTACAGTTAAGGGTAATTGTTTCCTTACGGGCTTTGTGTTCATCGAAATAGGATGCCCTGACGCCCACGTCAGGGCATCCTATTCCCAAGTCAGTAACACAAGTTGCAATATTAATATACCGATGTTTGTTGCTTACCTAAGATCAGAAGACCAAGTGAATATTATATAATTAATAATTTATAATTATACCCCACGCTATGCATAAAATATAAATTGGTGAACGGTACTTAATTATTTAATATATGTCACCGCGTCATGTATATTTGTCCATCCATTGTAATGCCGAAGCCTTTCACATGTCCTCGCTGCTTTTTGGCAAAAACATAAAAATGTCACAATAAACGCCTGCCCATTTAACTATTAGTTTTTAGAAAAATTTCGTAGTTTTCTTGTTTTACTTCTGGCAATACTATAATTCTCTATGCTCTATGGTTCTTTTTCATGACTGTTTTGTATAGTTTACCTTGCGTATTTTGCCGATTTTTCGGTCGAGAATTGAAATATGTGTATGATTTAACGTTTATTCTATTTTACAAAGTGCAATAATGTATTCCAACTATAGTTAACTCTGGTTACAACAAAGCTTTCAATAGAACGCTAGTTCAGCCATTTACATGAAAGGTGAGTATAAAAAATTGGTACCTGAATGTTTTTTTGTTATTTATAGAGGCCAGTTTTCATAGTTTCGCTATGATTTATTTTTATGTTAGTAATTTCATTGGTCTATAATCTCATTTGGTTTCAGTTAGTAGATAATTCACAAAATATACATACATCGTCGTATCTATATTATAGTCGTCAATATCTATGCATGTACCTATTTGCCGCTACTCTGTATCTACCAACATATTTATATAGGTATATAGAAGTATAACCCGTCCAAATTGAATAGGTTCTGCTACATACGTTCCATTTCATAATATTCCTAAACTATTACATCAATGCATAAATGAATTACTTTCATTCATTTAAATATAACCAAATTTAAATATATATTTGCATTTATTTTGGTAATTTTAAATAGTTTTTTTGTGGTTTTCCTAATTTATTTCAATTATAAATATACATTTTGTGTTCCAAAACCGTAATTAGGAATACATTTTTAGTCTATGGTTATTTTTTTTAAATGTATCTTACGGCTTGTGTATTTTACATGCGTATTTTGCTTAGAACTCAAGTATAAGTTATAAATTTAATTGAATAAAGATAATACTAATAATATTACTTTAATTTAAGTAACATTTACATGTTCAATATTTGTAAATACGTGAAATGGCGGACGATACCTCTGTTTGGCTTGTGCTACGCGAAGCGACAGAATATCTGTCAAAACTAGGTTCCAATTTGCGAACTCGATCAGAAAATCTAAAAGAAAAAAGAATACTCCGAGATAAGTTGAAGAATTCTCATGCAGCGAAAAAGGCAGCGGACAAAGTGCTTTTAATTTGTGAACTGTCAAAAAAGTCGCTGGAAAATGTCGAAAGTGGCGTTACCAGAGTGCTATCAGTATTACACGCTGCCCAAAGTTCAGCAAGTGGCGGGAAAACACCGGCGCCAAGAAAATCATCAGATCAAAAAACTAATTACCATTATTTCGAATATGAGTCTTATAAATTGCGCATATCGAAAAAAATTCCCCTGAAACATTTCATGTCTGTAAAAGTATTGACACGTTCTATGTCAATATCAATGCAGGATAAATATCCAGTTTATCATGACTGTAAATTGTATCGCATTAGAAATAAAGGACAGAAAGCTGTGAAAAAAAAGTGTACCAATGAACAAATTTCTACAAGTGACCAAAAATTAGATAGTGAACAAAATAAATTAGATATACATCACTCTGATAGTGATAACTTTAACCATCCTGAAGGTGTCACAAGTAATTCCTCCATCAATTGTATTAATAATGAAAATAGGAAAGATAAACTTAAAAGTACAGACGAAAATATAAATGTGCCTGAAAAAAATTTGCCAGCTTTATGCAGTAAAACTGAGGAACCCATGAATCATTTTGAAAAGTCAGTTTCTACTAATGGCACAAAGTTGAAAGAAATTACAAGTTTATCACCTAACAATGATTCTGATAATGTAACTTGTGCTGATATTACTTCGCCTCTAGAGATAATAACTGATAAAAATGTGTCTAAAATAAATAATAATGAAAAATCAAAACCTAATAGTAATAAGGTATGTGAAAAAAGGAAACAAAGTTCTGAAGGTGATTTCATTAACAACTTAGATACTGATATTCAATTAAGTGAAGGGATAAGTTCTAGAAAAGACAGTTCTGCTATGATTAGTGAAGAATTGGTTTCTAATAATGATAAGGAATGTATTAATGATGTAACTAATGACAATGTCTCTGAGAGTGACGTAGAAAGAATAAGAAAACATAGTCGAAAAAGTAGAAACAAAAAAAAGTATGTCCTCAGTGATGATTCTGAAGATGTCTCTACCATGACTGTCACTTCAAATAGTGAAGTAATGACAAACCAAAAAGACCAGGATTTGAGTAAAAGTAATATAAAAAAATCTGTTAAGAGGAAAAGATTATTACTTACAGATGAATCTGATAACGATGAAATTATAACTAATTCTGATGTTGTAACTCAAACTAAACCCACTACTAGTGCTAACTTAGAATCAGAAAAAGAATCCACAAGTAAGGAATTACCCAGATGTTCAAGCAAAGAAGCTAATGCAAGCAGTAAGCATAGTGATGAAATTAAGTCAAATAGTGCAAATGAGGATGTAGTTATTACTCTGGATGACTCTGTTATTAATCTAGATGATAGTGATAGTGATACTAAGGAAACAAGTTCCACCAAGAAAAGAAAACATAAAAAAGTAAAATTTAATGAATCTGATACAGACAGTAAAAAAAATAAAAATAGTGGTTCTGAAGACAGTGATAGTAACATAGACAAAGTAGATACAGGAAAGCCTCTTATAAAATGTGTTAGTATAAGTAAATTACTGAAACCAGATATATTAAATAAATTTGCAAATATTTCATCAAAAAAAGAAATTATCAAAAAGAAAGTTTCACATAAACAATATGCAAAACATAATAAAAGTGAAAAAAGCCTAAAAAAATCACATAAAAAAGAGATAGAAGAGGAATATTGGTCACAGAAAAGAGAAGAAGTAAAAAACTTCAAAGAAAAAGACTTTTTCATAAAGTTAATTAGATTACCTAATATTTCTGTAGATTTTTTGCTTGCACACAATTTGAGAAAGATTATTAGAAATGATTTAGTTATTTGTGAAGTACCCGATGAAAGGAATGATTTAGCTAAAGAATTAAGTCCCATATATAAAAATTCATCTACAGCAGAGAGTTGCAGTGGAATAAGTAATATGAGAAAGCCTTTGTTAAATGACTCTAGAGAAAAATCAAAATCAATTAAAAATCAGAATGATGAAAGGACTGAGAAGGATGAAACAGAAGCAGTTAAAAATGCATTGCTCAATGAATCGGATTCCAATGACGATGAGAATTGTAACAAAAGTGATAACAAAGAGGAAAATAGTGAGAAAACACATTGTAAAACTAAAAGTCCAGAAAAAACTATTGATGATGTTCAGAAATATAAAACTGCATTGCTTTTTACATCAGATTCAGAGAAGGAATTTGAAGGATTTGATAAATCAGCAGCTAATGACAATTTTAAGCAAACTCTTAAGGATAATTCATTGCTCAATGATAAAAATACACAAGATAATGAGCAATCAAAAGACAATGATAATGCTGTATCACCTGATAAAAATGAAAGAGAAAGTGAAAAACAGATGTCACCAAAAGATTCTGAGGAAATAAAAACTGCTTTATTGAACTCTTCAGAATCTACACAGTTTAGTCCTCATAAAAAAAAAGAAGACAAGAGTGTGACACCAAGGTCTAAAAGGAAACATATAATGGAAAGTATGCATGCAAAAAAAATGTTACTTACATACTCATCCAGTTCTGAAACTGAAGATGAGGAATTAAGAGGTGTTCTTAAAGAAATAAAAGATTCATTGCTTAAAGGTGTGGCTAGTTCGGATGATGAGAAAAATAAAAAAAATGAATGTCAACGGAAACTTAATTCTTCCTCTGGTTCTGAGGATAAAGAAAAGCAAGGGAAACTATCACCAGCACAACAGTCTACAGGCTCAAAAAATAATTCTGACAATGAGTCCAGGAAGTCAAGAGATGAAGATGAGCAGTCAAATTCCAGTAGCAGCAAGGTTAGGACTTAATATTTTATAGTCATTACTGCAGTGTTCCATAGAAATTAGGCAATACTACCAGCTGCTACTATTTAACTCATTACTATGGCCTATATTTCCCAGGTATAGCATTCTTATATATATAGTTCATTCTACAATGACGCAGTCCAATCCTGATCATTTATAGTAACAGCATGTAATCTTCTGGTACTACCATTATGTATATCATATACACATTAAGCTGGAATCATGGGAAATTATTATAATCAAATTAGTACTAATCACCTTCTCAAAAACAATTATATTTTGTTTCTTCAACTATAATATCACAGTTTAGTATGTGTCAAACATAAATTCCTTCTGAGTTCAATCTTTCACAAATTAAGAACCACACTTTTGTCAATGGAGCTCTTGTCATTTCCCACAACTTTTCATCATCTTTAAATGTTGATATGTCAAAACTCCAATTTAGATAATTTGATAATTCCATTCTAAATGTAATTATTAAAATTAGTACAGTATCCATGAAAATAGCATGTAACATAGACTCATAAAAATATTGATAATCTTTTTCTTTTTAATTGTAAATAGTCATACATATGTGTAGCTTTCTTTTTGGAATTCATATAATGGTTACAGAGACCAGTTGGAAATTAAGAATATAATTATGCTTTATATGTTATATATCACTAATAGAAGATGTGAAGTTAAAAAGAACAATTAATATATTATGTTTAATGTTTATTATGTGTCTCAAAGTATTCACACGTAAAAAAATATTTTTAAATAGAATTTGTTGTGCATTTGTAGATTTCCTGCCATATTACACATATATTATTATATAATATGTTAGAAATTAGTTATGTACTCACGTGACTTTAAGTGTATTTTTGACTTTAAATGTGTCTATAATACCAATTATTAAAGACTCGCACATGATTTTGATGTTTTATTAACAACCTACTAGGTTGACGTTTATTATATTACTATTATTATAATGGACATCAAGCTAATTATATTAAAATGTATAGACTAACTGATAATAGGTTCATTCTCGCGATATAGCTAATATAATAAATTAGTTTTGTAAAAGTAGTCTCTCATGTACATTGAAACTAATTACAGATTGGCCGTTCTATGGCGAAAACTGGTGGTTCTGAGGAGAATTCAGACACGAAGATTGATAAAGAGTTAGATGGGTAAATATAGTTATGGTGTAAATAGATTGGGCCCATCAGTTCAGTGCTAACTCATAATTTCTGAAGATAATGGATCTAATTTCCATAAAAATGAAGCACAAACAATTTGCTTCCATATTTAATAAAGAATTTACATTGCATGTGTTTGAAAAATAACAATAAACTATTTATATATGTTTAAAAAGTAAGGAATTATAATTCATTAAATATATATCACAACACAATGTATAATCAAATAGTTTTTTAGGTAGTCCCGCGTGAAAAAATGATTTAATAATATATGTATATTAATAAAAAAAATTACGAAACAAAAACCACAGAACACAGAAGCTTTAAACTTAGAATCGTATAGGACTTTCAAAGGCATTATATGCCTTAGTTATCTAGAGCACCGTAGCGAATTTATACAGTTTTCAAATGTTTATCATTGAAACAGAGCAGATTATTAAGGCTGTCTTTATTATCGATCGATGCTAGTATGCAAGTTTCACGGGGCGCCCATTCGAGCAATTTTTACAGTATCTCTATTAAATATAAAAATCGTATCATACTATATGAAACTACAATGTACAGATGTAAAGATCACACTGTACAGTCCTCTTCATAATGGATTCAAACCTGCAGAACAAACTAACATAAAGACATTACAAATTAAAATATTCTAACTTTTAAACAAAACATCAAAGTATTATTATTCTTCTATAGCTCCATACTATTTTTTTTTTTATAATGAAATTATTTTTCCCGTCTGCGTTAACGGTTTACTCTGGCGGGGCACCAATGATAAAATGAGCATAGGTCAGTTAGTCTATCATGACAAATTCACTAGGAATTTATCATGATGGTTTCCAGGGGGAACCACGTGGAGGTTAACCTTATGTGATACATTGTTCGCAATGAGGTTATTATATTAATCTACATTACTAACAATTTCTTTACCCCCTCTATACTAATATTATGAAGAGGTAAAGTTTGTGAGGTTGTAGGGCGTAATCTCTGGATATATTGAACCGGTTTTGAAAATTCTCTTAGTTTTGGATAGCCCATTTATTGAGGAAGGCTATATAACATCCCGATCAATAGAAGCGGCGCTGCAATGGACAATGTAGGAAAACGGGGCAAATGTGACGCAGATAAGTTGCGCGGGTTAGCTAGTTATTAATAAAGACGTACGATACGAAATTAATAATACTATAATATACTAATAGGAATCTAATACAAAATGACGTTAATATAAAAATACGACAATGTATGTATTATTAGTTATAAACCTACAATTTTATTTATAAAGGAAATTTTTTTTTTAAATAAGTTAGAGCTTTCTTTTTGGTTAAAAATAGGTCAAATAGTTTTGTATCTCTACCGATACGGTAGTGACGAAATGAACTAAAATAGGTTTCTAAAGGATAACACGTAAGGTATATACTAACATGAATAACTGGCAAATGGAACTTTTCACTTTTCCCAATGAAACAAAGCGTAAATTCTTTGTATAAAGTGGTCTGCGAGGGTATGTCAGTCTTGAAGCCGCTAAGAAACTTGCCTTAGCTGTATTTCGGTTGTAGGATGAGATTAGTCAGTGGAGTTATAGGATAAGCAGCATAACTTCTTACTCCTTTGAAATTGCAACGTTTGAGTTTATCACTAGCGTCACATGATAACGTGATGTCCGTGGTCCTGTTCATGTGTATAGACGACGGGTACTTCTTACCATCAGGTGGACCGTCAGCTTGTTTATCATTATAAAAAAAAAAATCTTACATAATATTGCTTGTGTCTATTTAGTATAGTCTTTTTTACCATTTGTTTCTTAGTGGAAGTAATTTAAGTTTTACCTGGTTTTTAGTATACCCAACATATAACATAATTGTTTATTTTTTTAAACACCTCTAGAAATACATTAACATAATTCTGCAGGCTAACGAATTTAAGTAACCTGAACAAAAAACGCCGACGGCGAGGTTCGACATCAAAATCCACCAGAAGTCGCAGAAAGATGTCAAAATCTCCACTCATAAATCCTGAGAACATGCTGCAGACCGAGAGCAGCTCAGATGTGGGTTCCGGCGCTGAAAGCGAATGTGGAGAAGGTACCTGTTACTCTTGTACGCTCTCAAAACCCTAAAGTACTGGTTTTTGAAAGTAAAATTGATACAATAGCGTGTTATGATCGTTTGGCGTTATTAAGAAGTATGTTTACTAAAAAACCTTTTATATTTATCTAAAGAATACATAATAAATCCTGAGAATAGACGATGCTATTAAGGTGTCTCTGAAAAACTCTGTTGTCATTGAAAAACATCTAAATCGTTAATAGTTCAGATTTCGTGTTTCAATACTTAGATATTTTAGTCGCGAAATATAGGACCCCTGACACTCCTTGTGTGACCTCATTTGTCCACGACCCCTAATATAATAACAAAGAAGGTAAATGGTACCGGGAGAAAAGGTTGAGAATCACTGAACTATTTATGTTTAATTAGAATGGTAAACAAGCTGGCAGCTCACCATCTATTATGTGGCGACAGTTGTCTATATACATGAAACAGATCACCATAGACATCACGTTATCATAAGAAGTTCGCTGTACCCCTCATGCGTTGTCATTCCGAAGAACTAAGAGGCACGAGCGTCCCTGTATTATTTTGTTTCTTTTCTTTTATTGGATGCTTTAGGAACGATGCGTCCGCATACGCTACTGGTTTATGCTAGCAGGGCACCAGTGGATAGGATAAGCGTGATGTCAGGTCAGTTGGCCTATCGTGACAAATTCACCAGGGATTTATCATAATGAATTTGTTTTATTTTTTATTTCTAATTTTGAGCGTATTTGACTGCAATCGCACCTCATTTTAAGTGATGAGGCGGTCTAAACTGTTACACATAAGCTCGATAGTAGCTATTCTCTCTTGACTTGAATGACCCAATGTTGTAACAGGCATAAAAACGGACTGACTGCTACTGCTGCTGGGAGAGAGTTCCACTCCTTAGCCACTCGCATAAGGACAGATGATACAAATCGGTTGATACGAGCAGTAAACTGAACTAATAATCCCTTTCCCCACGTACGCTCTAATTTTACTACATAAAATAAAAACATTTTTTATTACATTTCTTGCAGACTTGCCAACAATAACGCTATCAGGATTAAATGGCGATAGCATAGGACATATCGCCAAGGATGACTTACTCGGTGAATCTGACTCATCCAGTTCCAACGTAGACAAAGAAAATGAACCAGAGGTGATCTTAATATTATTTCGTAAAGAAATATTGACTACTTGCCCCTTAAGTAATGGTAAACAGTAACAGTCTTCTATATACATACTGTTTTTTTTTTCTTATGGATGATACCTGCGCTAGCGGTTTACGCCGGCGGGGCAGTGGAGGATGATAAGTGAGGTCAGATCAGTTAGCTCATCATGGTAAATTCACCATAATTTATCACTATGGTTTCCAGGTGGAATCACGTCAACCTGATATGGTACATTACTGCTACGCTGCATATATGCTATTTATTTGTATTATTACGTTATTAGTCTACATTACTTACAATTCCCTCCCCCCTATATAAACGGAAGGTGTAATATTATAATGTGACACTCAGGATACCTGTGTTGCATTCCAGTTCTTTTTTACACCAGGTAAATCCATCATGGACACATTTTCCATTGGAGACGAGTTATTATTGCCGGATTTTTACCTGCTAAAAACCTGATGGTATACCTCTCAGGGCCACGGGACCAGTTCACTGTCTTCCGCTTCAAATACCTATTATACTTTTCTCTGCCTAATCGCAACCGATAACCGAAACAGTTTACAAAGCAACGCTTAGCGGCTGTAATAGGGTAGACGACATCACTACGGATATCACTTTTTTTTCTATTTATATTTTTATCAACAATTTATTTATTTTCAGGACGTAAAAAAAGAAGACTCAGAAGAAGAACAGTAAGTGTCTTAATATATATAGGTTTCGATCCATAAAATCCCATGCTGTTAGTACATCACGTTTCTCTTCTATCTTCAGGATAGACAAGCAATAGAATACAAAAATATTTAATGTTTTTTGACATCTGTCTCCCCCAATTTTGTCTGATTCCGTTCAAAAGAAGGCTACCTTTATACCTGAACTATTTTTTATTTTTTAAACTTGAACAATTCACACAACGTCATCTAGCTCCAAGTAAGCAGAGCTTGTGTTATGAGACTAAAGAACTGATATAAATACTTAGATTTTGTTTTTTTTTTAAGTCCATAATATACGTAGAAAGCACCCAGACCTATACAAACAATAGTACTAAGGAATACATATGTTTGCATAGGAATTTATAGGAATATAAGGACAAAGATTGGAAAGTAAGGCGTGTGCTCAGGATTTTTTATTGATATTGAATTCTTTATCCTATGGAGCAAAGTCTATAATTGTACTACAATACATACTCTATACTTCATTAATATTTTTTCAGTGTCAAACTTAAACGTCGCAAACCGAATGCTATATCGTCAGATTCAGAAAATGGTTCAACGCGCAAAAAAAACAAAGATGTGAAGATGAGCGATTTTGAAGATTCAGAGGAGGAGAGTTCAGAACCGGCCAAGAAGAGTAATAAAAAGAAGAAAGGTACCGACAGTGATGCATCTGTCGACCACTCCTCTGATGATGGAAAGTGAGTCATTTTATCCAATAGTATTTTGAGACCTACCTTAGGTACAATTTACAGAAAGTCATCTTATTTTAATTTATTTTTAAATTCGTTCACTATTTATTACACTTTTTTAACTCTAGATATTTGGTTTGTATTCACACAAATGACTAAAAAGTGTGAAGTTATATAACATTAAATTATTGTGAGTTAGTAGTAATTAGAGTAAGTGTGAAGTTATATAAGATTTAATATTTCTATTCTGAATTGGTTTCTCGGTGCCACCTAGAACACATATTTCAACATACAAGCAGCTTGCTTTGCTTTGAAAGCTGGTTCGCTCGCAATATTTTTGCTAATTTCTGTTGATGGTGTAAACAGTTGATAAAGGCTTTGATTACTTCTTTTTTAATAATAAGTCAGGAAAACTCGCACGAAGGAAGCTTCGCACGGGTGTACATGTATTTATTATACATATAAACCTTCCTCTTGAATCACTATGTATTGCTAAAAACTGGATTAAAATCTGTTGCGTAGTTTAAAAGATCTAAGCGAACAGACAGCGGAAGCGACTACATTTTATTCTATGTAAAGAAGAACTTAACCAATATTTTATGAATTTCCAGTAAAAAGAAACGTCGCCGAATCAAACAGGTCGACAGCGAAGAATCAGGATCGGACACGGAAAATGAGGGCCGGAACAAACACGGAAGAAAAAATATCAGAAAGGTATCAATTATAAGATTATTGTAAATCTATCTCTGAATCTTATAACTGATGTTGTGTTAATATTTCCACTAGAATAATTTCCTTTTCAATATTTTATATACTATCAATAATCTATTTTTATTTTTCAGGTTATGGGAAAAAATCAATTGGAAGAGGCCACTAAGAAAGCTGCGCGGGAAGAAAAAGAAAGGATCGCTCGTATTGCGGAAAGACAAAAATTGGTATGTTTCTATGTCTCTAGATATTTTATAATATATAGGAATTTGAAGTAGGTATATAAATTTGGAAAATCAGTTACGGGATGAGAGTGATATAAATTTACAATAAATAAGAATATGTTTGTCACTAATCGCAAATAATTGACTAAAAGTTTCATAAAAAAATCAATTTATGATTCTCATAATATGAAATTTGAATAGAATATTCCTCTACAATTATATTAGGAATGGACAAACAATTAAAATTATCTAGTAGCAGTTTAGTTTAACTGTATAGTATGTTTGTGAGAAACATACACAATCTTGAATAATAATTATTACCTGGACAATATAAACTTAGTTTGCAACATTCTTCAACTAATTACAGTAAAGTATATTTTGAACTAATTATATTGCGAGGCGTTGTCTGCGTGAAATCGACAAAAAGTATCATATTAAGTACACTACGATATTATTTATCTGTGTTCCAAATTTAATTTGACTCCTATAGATAGATAACATTTTTTTAATCCAATATTATGTTTTTTCTTTGCCAGTATAACAATTTAGAGTTTGACGAGTCTGGTAAACCAGATGAGGTGGTGTTAGAGAAAGTGGTCCTTGACTTTGATCCTGAAACAAAAGAGCCGCTCATCGAAGTTGACAGGGGACTGGTGAAGAAGTTGAAGCCACATCAGGTGACTTTTAAAATCATTTAACCGGAGTGGGAAGTGAGGAATGATCTTAGACATCAGATTTGCACACATTGTAACAATACTCTTCCGAAACGGCCAGACCGATCGAGACCATAATTTCTACCTATGGGCCTCCAACGTTTATCAATTAAATAAACACCCACACATTATTTCTGAGTGACTTATAAAAATCGGTAATTAATATTAATTTCTGATAGTGGCTCTATTAAAAAAATGCAAAAACTTGGCAACGTGATAATGTCAAATTTGTCTCCAGGATTAAAAAACAGAATATAGGTGCGCCGTCACTTTGTATACACATTTCCAATGGTATAAAATAAATTTAATTAATTTTATTTTATATATTTATTGTATTATATATAGTATATTGATTATATGTAATTTGATTACAGGCTAACGGTATCAAGTTCATGTGGAACGCGTGTTTCGAAAGTGTGAAGCGCATTAAAAAGGACAGGGGTTCTGGGTGCATTTTAGCCCATTGTATGGGTCTCGGAAAGACATTACAGGTATGTTCTTTAGATCGTGGAAGCACTTTTATATTCCCAATTCCCTTATTTGCTCTCAATTGCTGAAAGTCTTTAAATAAAAAGGTCTTTGTCCATTTTATCCCAATTGTGTAATAGAGCCGAGTGTGTATAATATTGTATGACGTTTTGAATCAAGTGTGTTGACACTTGATTTTAAATAAACTGGACGATAGGGGGCGAGTGCAGATGGCACTCTAAACCCGTGGAACGTGGAAGGATGGAGCGGCTGAAAGACAACTCCCGTCTGACGGATATGACTTCTGTCAGAAGGCACCGCTAGTTGTTCTGAACCTCTGCTCAGGCCGTCATAATTTCGATCCCCGTTTGATTAATGGATTGATCGGAGGGGAAAGAGCGTGTTGTGTGTGTTAAAAATTACCTTTGTTATAAAGTGGTGTATGTGATATAGGTAGTATCACTGACGCACACTCTGCTGGCGGCGGCGGACCTGACTGGTGTGAACCGCGTGCTGGTGGTGTGTCCGCTGTCGACGGTCCTCAACTGGGTCAACGAGTTCCGCATCTGGCTGAAGCACGCGCACGCCGCCCGCGACCTCGACGTCTACGAGCTATCCAGGTACTGACACCGTCTGGACATAATATACGACAGTCTCCACCCTTCTGGGTCAACGAGTTCTGTATCTGGCTCATCACTTCTATATAGAATATATAAAAGTGATGATCCTGATACAGAACTTAGTATTCTTAACATTTTTTATGTAATTTTAATGACAATGTTGACGATATATTATTTATGTATCACATGTAAATTCAGTTGTTTTTTTTATTTATTACTTTTTGGGCTTTTGGGCTAAGACCAAAGAGCTGCACCACTGCGACGAGCATAGATATATTGTGTTCACTAGCTCTTTTTCAAAATTCACTACCTATAACCGTCAGGGACTAGAAATGAAGGATATTCTGATTCTCTCATTCTTTTAAATGTTTTACTCAGGCATAAGCAGAACTCGGAACGCGCATACCAGATGCAACAGTGGTTCGAGAGCGGCGGCGTGTGCGTGCTCGGCTACGAGATGTTCCGTAATCTATCCGCGGACAACGCTAAGAAATTCAAGAAAAAGATGCTTCGTATCTTCCAAGAGAGTCTCGTTGATCCCGGTAAGTTATACCAACCCCTTTGTTAACCTTTTCGACTCGTCACATGGATCCTCAATACTATAAGTGCTTCGCATAAAACATTTTTTATATATGTTGGTCGGAAGTGGCTTGTTAGTAATGTGAACTTACTAAGCCCATTGCTCATGTCCGGTTGACTAGCAAAGTATCATATCTCGTTGACCTCCACTCGGTTCCCCATGGAAAGCATCGTGATAAAGTCCTGGTGTATTTGTCACGAACGGCTAACTAACTTACCTATGCATGCTTATCATTCTCCACTAGTGCTCCGCCAGCGTAAACCGTTAGCGCAGCGCGCACCATTCCATAATCGTCCGTTCAAAAAAAAATATAACATTTTGTTTCTCAATTAGGTCCCGACTTGGTGGTTTGCGATGAAGGTCACTTACTAAAGAATGAAAAAACGAGTTTGTCGCAGTCTATGAACAGGGTGAAGACGCGGCGGCGCATTGTGCTCACGGGGACACCGCTACAGAACAATCTCAAAGAATGTAAGTACTTTCTCATCTATGTATATGTATATCTTATAAGCTTCCGGTATTTCTATTCCTTGACCACCAGATTTTATTCTTTTTAGAACAGTCTAGAAACTCTGGTTTTACTAGTTTTTAACTGAACTGTTTATTAATGTGTTTAATTCTCATTACAGATTACTGCATGGTACAATTCGTAAAGCCTAATCTGTTGGGAAAATACAATGAATATCTTAATCGTTTTGTGAACCCCATTACCAATGGACAATATACCGATTCGACGGAACACGACATAAGGGTGATGAAGAGACGTTCACATGTACTACATAAAATGTTGGATGGTGCCGTGCAGGTAAACCAACCTTATTACAATTAGTTTAAATAGTAATTGTGTTCCCATAATGTAAAATGAAATGTAAAAAATGTGAAAATGAAGTGTTGCTTCAACACAATATAAACAGAGCTTGGGTAAACAACCAATAAAAATAATACATATAGAAAACACCCGGATTAATACTAACAGACATATTAATGTATACAAATAATTCTATAATAAATATTTATCGAGAATAGAATTCGCTACCATTGTTGACGTAAGTTGGTGCTCTAAACCGCTGGGCAACCGAGGCGTCACAATTCACTAGTGATAACACAGTGCAAAATTATTTCAGAGGAGAGATTACGGGGTGCTGGCGCCCTTCCTGCCTCCGAAGCACGAATATGTGCTATTCATCACACTCACAGATGTCCAGATAAAACTCTACCAGCACTACTTAGATAACTACTCAAGGAGGTATGACATTTTTTTTAATGGATGATAAGGAATATTACACTTGCTTGTACTAACGGTATACGGTACGGTACTGGCGGGGCATCAGTAAAGGATGATAAAATGTATATGAGGTTAGCATTGGTATTCTGTAAGCGTTCTATCAACTCATTTCTCTCATCGCTTCAATAATGGCACTCATATCCGTTTTCAAATATAAAGAACCTACTGAACTTTCGAGCTTGCCCATATTTAAAAAAAACACTAGTGCCTGTTTTACCTCTATCCCGCTCTCGAGCATGGGCTATCGGGTTTTACAGAATGTACAACCTCACCGCAGATTCCGCTTTTGAATTCGTAAGTGATGCTTACAGAATAGCTCTGCTGGTCAGTTAGCCTATCGAGACAAATAACAAGGACCTTATTATGATGGTATGGAACCATAGTGGAGGTCAACCTAATGTGGTACATTGCTAGCAACGGGGTTATTAATCAACATTACTAACAATCCCATTCCACCATTATGACCATATTTCATTAGTTATGTCATTAGTTTTCACCCATTATTTCATTGGTTCATATAATATAAGGGGTCTATTACAATAACTTATTTTCGTGATGGATGAATTTGGAATGGTGCACCCACAGCATAAAAACCGTATATTCTAAAAAGGTGTTTAACACGCAAACACCTTTTTACTTCAATGTCACCTACATATTTATTTTTTTCTTTGTTTCTTTCTTTCTACCTATTTCAGACGCCAATTGGCTTTATTTGTGAGATGTATTTTGGTTGTAGGGTGAGATTAGCCAGTGAATTACAGAATAAGATGCATGACAGCATAGTCAACTCTACTCTATTCTATTCTCTAGAATAGAATAGAGTAGAATGGCAATGGATAAGTACCACTGGTGCCAAGTGATAACGTGATGTCCGTAATGTTATTCATGTAACCATCGCCTATATAGGCGATGGTTACTGTTGACCATCAAGTGGATGGTAAGCATGTTTCCGTTTACATAAAAATAGAAATACCAATTTATAATTACGAATAAAAAACAAAAAAATAATGTTTTTTTATAACCGTTATTTAATACCTGGCTTGTTTACGATATTATTAAATATAATGGACCCCTCATCCCCAGACCACTACCGGGCAAGTCGTCAGGTTTCCTGTTCCCTGACTTCCAGTCGCTGCAGAGGATATGGACGCACCCACTCGTACTCAAATATAACTCTGAAAGATACGAGATCATGCAACAAAAGAAAGTAAGTCCCTCCAAATGTCCTTCAATAAATAACTGATAAATTAAAAAAAATACACTAATATGAAGCATTTGAAGAGTTTGTTTGGTAAATACTAGTTCTAATTACAATATACTTTTAATGTTCGATACCGTATGTATCTAGAAAAGATAGCTTATAAGCTATATAGTATTATGCTATGCTATAACCAATAGGATCACAGCTTAAATAAAAGTAGTTGAAAAAATGTAGAAATATCACATTGTCCATTTTTTGGGTGAACGAAGTTGCACTTGTCTCTACTTCGACAAGCCCAATCAAAATGCACATTTTTTCCATAGGCCATAATGGGTTGATGCTCACGCCTAACGGTATACGGTATACACTGGCGAGATATCAGTGCAGTCAAGCTGTTAGCCGCAACTTCGTTCGTGGAATTTACTCGTTTTTTTATTAAAAGACAACATTTCTAAAATAAAAGTAATCTATGTTAATGACCTTATAACGTTATTTATCTGCGAGTGAAAGATCCGTCAAAATCGGTCCGGCCCTTTCAGAGATTAGCAAGAATAACAGACAAACATTTTTAAAATTAATTTATTCGCCCGTCATGATGAATTGAACAGGAAGTAACCACAATAGCTTCCAGGTGGTTGAGGCCATTCTGACATGGTACTTTGCAGGGAATGAGGCCACTACTTCCCGTTACTAACAGTCCCCTCTCTAACTATGAATTGAGTATGTACATGATATAAGCAGTCTATTGATTGATTTATTTTATCTGTTAGAGGGAGAGAGAAGAAGAAGACTCAGAGGGATCATTGGCAGACTTTATAGACGATGATTCAACGCCAGAAGTGAGTATCACAATTTTTATTTATCTGTTAACTTTTACATTAATGAATATATGTAGATAAAATGGTTTAACAACAATCCCTGCACTAAATTCAAGGCTTGTGTAGCAGGCAATATTTGATCCTAGCAAAACCAGAATACTATGGGTGTGTCTAATTATAGCTATATGTTTTATATTATGTAATTGTTTTGTCCGTGAGAGGATCAATAATAGAGTTTTTTATTAAATTATTGATTTATTTATAATAATAATAATCTCAGGATAAATCATACAGCGCCATCTAGACTCAAGTTAAGTTACCCTAGCTAAAGTTTGTGTTATGGGTACTAGATAACTGATATAAAAACACCCAGACTAATACAAACAACCATACTCATGAATACAAATGTTTATGCTGTGCTAGGAATCGAACTCAACCATCGGAAGTAAAACGGTGTGTTAAACCGCTAGACCACCGAGGTAGTCAATAAATTTATATATTCTTTATTGTACCAAATATTAAGATACAAAAGCAGCCTTATTGCTTATGCAATCTCTGCCAGACAACTTGTGAAGGATGGAGATCAAGACAACGAGCAAAGAAAATGGCACATGGCAATGGCGGTATAGTCGTAAAATATTGTAATTGACTGACGTATGTCACATGTAAAACAAGTGTTTATAAAAAATATAGACAATAAAAAAGGTTTATAAAACAGTTTCCAACATAACAATTAATTTATCTCCTATTTATTAATATTTTTATCGAATAGGAGTCGACAACAGAAGAATCAACCGACGACTCCTCGGACATGAGTGATGACAGTCACAAAAAGAATAAAAAAAAGAAATCAGGGAAAAAAACTAAGAAGGAACAAAAGGGGACTGCCCGGAGAGGGACGAGAGCAAACCCAGGTTAGTAATCTTATATTTTTTGTTTCTATGAATGATGTGAATATGATGCTCTGCATATATGTATATAGTTATATAGATAGTGCTTTACGAATACCACTTACCATCAGGTGGGCCGTTATCTTGTTTGATGGATATTATAGTTATAGAAAAAAGTACTAAAATTAAAATTAAACAAAGTTTTTTTATATAATTGCGGAAATCATATAAATTGTTAATGGTCAATTATTTAAAAAAAAATTACTAATTTCAATATATATTGAAACTAAGAATGTTCCACTGAAAATGATGCCATAAGCAATAATGTTATTTTCCGTTAAACGAGTGATTAATGTAATATAATATGACACTGCAAATATATAGAATATAATCTTGATTCATCATTGGATAATCTATATGTAAAAAATAAAAATTATCTATGTTCATGGAAGATATATAAGAAAAATTATTATCATCATTATAATAGAACGCAAAGCAAGTCTGTTATTTTCACCATATTGGTGACAATACAGCATACACCTGATTGTAAACGGTTAATATATAGACGTCTGAATCAGGGCTGTCATATGCGCGTTGAAACTACCCTTAAGGATCCTTAAAATACCATTCTTGAAATGCCTCATGCTATAGTCTCCATAAAAGCCCTTGGCAGGTAGTTCATCTGAGAGCTTGGAAGAAAACTGCATTAGTAGGCGCTAATCTCAAAAATGGCTTAACCGATGTAACTGATCTATGTAGGTCGCAATGCTACAGGTCTAAACATCTGACAATAGCCCAAATCCCTCAATAAAAATAAAAAACCGATGTGGGTGCGGTTATCATTGATTCCACATCACTTAATTTTAAATGTTTGTTTATTATATTTTGTTCACATTTGTTAGTTGCGAAGTTACGCTGTTTTAACTATTTAATAATTGTAACATAACTATTATTATATAGTGGAAATTGAAGACGATGATATACCTGAAGTAATGGAAGTGAAAAATGAGAACCCAACAGAGTGGTGGATCAAGTTGGTTTCTGACGATGAACTGGAGGACATGAGAAACTCACACAAACTTGTGCTGCTTTTCGACATATTGCGGCAATGCGAGACCATTGGTGATAAGTTGTAAGTACAGCGGAAATAAATATAATTAACTCTTATTTAACACTAGCTGTGCCCGTAGTTTCACCCACGTATGTTATTATGATGTATAAGCTATATTACTGTAAAGTTTCATTAAAATCCATTCAGTAGTTTTTGAGTGTAAGATTAACAAACAAGCATCCATCCACAGCTAGTATATGTATAAGTAAAGTATATTTCTTTGGGGGCGATGAACTGACTAATTCTGTTAAATTTGAATAAGAAAAAATTAAGGACAGTGTTCATTCAAATACATATATCTTTTCAACTTTTCAGACTCGTATTTTCGCAGTCACTGTACTCATTAGATCTTATTGAACATTTTCTTGGGAAAGTAGACGAAGCCACACAAGAGGGGCGTATCGATGAGAAATTAGGAAGTCATGTTGGTGAGTACTTGTTGAATTTTTAATTAATTACCAAGAAAATCTTTCAATGCCATTACTTGTGGCGTGAGGATTGGCCAACCAAAGCTGTTATTTGTAAATTGTGTTTTAGAATAGGATAGAATATTCTTAATTCAAATGAAATTTAAGCATTTTAGAGTACTTCATAGTTATACTTATTTTTTAATCTACCGCTCGTTCGGAAAGCAGTTTTGATGTAGTAGTGGAATTACAATATACGGGAACATAATCTCAGTGCCCCTGAATGACAACGCATGAGAGATAGATCACGGGACGGGCGTCACGTGATGATGTGATCGCGCTTTCGCGTATGTAGGCGACGGTTGTTTGATTGTTTAGATATAATTAATTGTTAATAGAATAAAGGTGTAGGTGATATATTGTGCCTAAATTTATAGATACACTATGTTGGTTCCATTCCGTTCATGGAAACCTCAAACGAAAAATTAATCGACACTGACTTTACAGGTTCATGGTCACCAGGAGTAGATTATTTTAGATTAGATGGGTCCACATCATGCGAAAATAGGTCTATTTGGTGCAAGAATTTCAACAGAGAAGATAATCCTAGAGCTAGGTATGATATTATAATCCAATATATTATGTAGGATATAAGATGCTTATTTTAATTTTTAATATTGTCTTTGTTTTGTATTTGAATAGTCATGTAATTTACTGTACTGTAAATTTAAGTAATTGTTTTTTTATACTAATAATTAAATATTAGTGTAGTGTGTAGTAGTATTAAAAATAAATAATTTTATACTAAAAATGCCTTGGGATTGTTGTGAGATTCTTAGTGTTTGGACTAGTGTCCTCATTGCTAATCTATCCAGTTGACCTGCACACGGTTCTCCAGGAATGAATTCCAAGTCATCAGGGTTAATTCCTGTTGAATTTTCTGATGAGCTGACTGATTTCACTTATTTCGTATCCCACCATTCTCCACTGGTGCCACGTCAGCTTATTTCGTAGCCGATAGCTGGTATAACATTCCATAATTAATAAATAATCGATGAATAATAAAATGATTTGTATTAATACTATTACACCATGTATGTTGCAGATTGTTCTTAATATCTACGAGGGCAGGTGGGCTCGGCATTAACCTGGTAGCTGCGAATCGCGTCGTCATCTTCGACGTCTCCTGGAACCCTTCTCATGATGTGCAGAGTATATTCAGGGTCTACCGATTCGGACAGAAAAAACCATGTTATATATATAGGTTTCTTGCTATGGTGAGTTTATAAATAAATAGCTGGGGCTGGCCATTTCGCCCAGGTTTTCATAACAATCTGAATCAGTTTCCTCAAGAGCAAGGGGTTTTATATTCAGGTTTCTTAAAGGTCGGCAACGTGCCTATGGACTATGGACGCCTGAAACATCAGGAGTATCACGTGCGCATTGCCGACCCTTAACCTTAACATACCCTTCTTGAAAACTCCATGCTGTAGTCTCTTTAGAAAACCTCGGCAGGTAGTTCATTCCACGATCTGCGGGAGGCGGCTTCTCTCAAACCGCACCATCTAAGATCACTTAGGTTCTAGCATGAGGGGATAAATTCCCTGACGATTGCAAGCGTTGCGATGGTATAATGGTGATTGTGACAATAGGGCACAATGGAGGAGAAGATCTACGAGCGTCAGGTGACGAAGCAGGCGATATCGAAGCGCGTGATCGACGAGCAACAAATCGACCGGCACTACGCGGAGAACGACCTCGCCGAGCTCTACAAGTTCGAGCCAACGCCGCCCTCGCCCAGGCAGCTGCCACCGCTCCCCAAGGACAGACTGTTCGCGGAGATGCTCAAGGAGCACGAGGCACAAGTAATGGATATTTTAGAATACGATAGAGTTCCTTGTTTATAGCATAGGTGACAAACGAGCTAGCAACTCATAGTTTGATAGTATCTGATTACCGCAAGTTGGAATTGAATTGCAAGTGTAAAAGTCCGACATTTTAAGAAGAAATAATCTCTTTTCTTATCGGTTTGGAAATATTATTGCTGGAAGGTGATTTCACAATATCACGTGGGAAAAACAAAAATAAAAAGATATAATTTTTATTCAAATGATAATAATATCTCAGGACAATTTACAAGGTCCCATCTAGTCCCAAGCTAAGCATAAGTAGAGTTTGTGTTATGAGTACTAGATAACTGATATAAATACATAGATATTTTTATTGTAAATACATACATAATATACATGAAAAACACCCAGATCGATACAATCATACTCATGAATATAAATGTGTGCCTTGCGAGGACTCGAGCCCGTGACCATCAGAAGTGAAGAAAAATTTCTTTCCCTGCAATTTAGGTATATTTCATGTAACATATTGATTTCAGATCTACAAGTATCATGAGCACGATTCACTGTTAGAGAACAAAGAAGAGGAGACATTAAGTGAAGAGGAACGCAAAGCGGCCTGGGAAGACTTTGAGAATGAGAAGAATCGACCGCCGCCCGCGCCTTTCCCCTCTGCCTGGCCCATGCACAATGGAATGGGTTAGTTTCCTTTTATTTTAGAAAATGGTTACCATTCTGTATAGACTCTCCTGAGGGACTCTCACTCATAGATAGTTAATGTTATAAGGAGTATGGTACTTTTATTTTAATAAAAAAAGTTTAATTCCTTGAATATGGTAATGAGAAAGAAGAAAGTTTGTCAGATCAGCTAGTATTTTTGTATTTTTCTTATTGTGTAAAACCTCTATTTCAAAACAAATTGTATTAAGTGAATATGTAAATAAAAAAAAAAACCATAGTTCCAGGATTGCTGGCACAACAACAACAGCAGTTGGCGTATGCAGCATTAGCGGCAATGTTACGGAAAGACATACCCAACATTAACGACAATCAGATACGGGACATGCTGCCACTTATATACAACAGTAATCCACAGGTATGTATGTAACACTACCGAGATCCTTCCGATCGATCCCTCGTCTAATTCTAATGGGGATCGAAATTACGACGGCCTGAGCCAAGGCGTATGCGTCAGGCGGGAGTTGGCCTTCAGCGGCTCTATAAGTCCTTCCATCTGCCATCTGCACTCGCCCCCTATCGTCCGGTGAAGCTGTAAAGGCCAGATGCGGCCAACAGCCAACAGCATTAGAGTAATCCGAAAAAAAAACTACAGAGGTACACTATGAAAAAAGTCGTCAGTGTGCACCTCTGTGTGCTTATTTCACCCGCTAAGTAGCTTGCATTGTAAGTTGAGTTTCGGTTGAAGGCAGAGATCATTGTTGCAATGGTATTCTCTTATTTTCATGACAAATTACAAGATGAAAGGCAGATATCTCATAAAGACGTAATGTCTGTGACGCTATTTATGTATATAGGCGCCTATTATAGACTAGTAGGCCGTCAGTATGTTTATTAGTACTTAACAGGAAAAAAAACATATTTTACGTTAATTTCTTTATTTAACATTCGAAAGCTTATGTTCTTTACAATATGAGTGGGATACACATTTCCTTTTTGTGAGATTTTAGTTATATAGTATGTACGTAGGTTTATAATATGTTGGTAAAAGAGAGACACTAAATGCAGCCAAATAATTGTCAGAAATTCAAGACTGGGGTATTTTGAAATAACTTCAAGTATTGTAAGGTTCCTAAATATTGTATGATGAATGAAATTTTATGTACATATAGAATAGGCCTTATATTGATGATGATGCCTCTTAGTGAGTCTTAGTGACTTAAGTTTGTATTCAGCTTCTAAATAAAACGTGATACAAAGAATAGCTTTAGAAAAAACATCTATCAAAGGAACAACAAAATTTAAATTACAATGTACAACATAATACAACAGGCCTAGTCAAATAAGAGATGTCAAATGATAAAATATCTGCACGACTGCAAAACTAGATGATTTGTCAGAGATATAGTTATATATGTTTTTATGTTTATGCAATTGAGATGCACACATTTTACTTGTAATTTTTGTATTTTTTTCTCTACGACCTTCCTTATATTTGTATATTATATGTAGTTTCTTTTAATCTATGCTATATCTGTAGAAAAATAAAATGTTTTAAATGGAGGTTATATTAATTGGTATAACATTTATCTGTTCAGATGTTCGGTGGATATGACTATGGCGTAAGTTTCATGTCGATATTACTAGTCCATTGGATGTCGTACCCAGGGGGCTAACACGATCATTTTACTGGATTTTTAAAAAAGTGATGACATTAATAACTAACAAATCTGTTTATGTGATAATCACATAAAGTGCACATTTTGCATGATCGGACAAAGTGATTATTTTAGCCTCCTACTCTAAATAATACTATTTATTTAATATTGAAGTCTATTATATAATATTTTGATATATTTAAATAAACGTGTATAAAGATGGTGTTGATGTTCACAACGATATAGAACCAAAGATATAATATAAATAAAACGAAAAATATTGTAACATCTTTAAGAAATTACTATTATATATTATTCATGTGTAATGTTTATTAAAATTAATAATCTGTTAACAGCTGATGCAGAAAATGAGTGAAATGTACAAGTACACACAACCTGGTATGATGAATCCGGCAATGATGAATGCTGTAATGAATCCCAGTAAGTACAGATATAGTAATTAATTAATTAATATGCCTTAAAGACTTTGAAAAACTTTGAATTTGAATGCCTTAAAAACTGTTATCCCAGATGGGTAGTTAAAGACATTATCAACTGTTGATGTCGTGATGAATTTAATATTTGACATGCCGACATATCGCGGTATATTTGAATCCAATGTGGAACGAGGCGGACCTACCGCCCTCTCTCGGATTTCGTTTGTTTATTATAGGTCACTTTTAAAATATATATATTTTATTTCACGTATTTTATTTTAGAGACATGTCTAAGACTTATAAATTATAAAATGTATAATTATCTCTATAATTATGTTTTTACTTCATAATCAAATGTCTACCAATTTGCAATGATATTTAATTATTAAAAAGACGCTAAAGCTCGCACACTCCAGCGTACTTCAATCGTGCGTGGCTGGCGTTGTGCGCAGTCTTTCTTGTTCTCTTAGTTTACATTTACATAATGTGTATGTCTTTCCTGCGTGAAAGCCTATTAGCGTGTAAAAGAGCGTATGTGTAAAGGCAGTTAATAGGTTGCCAACTTTGCTGGTATTCAACTGGTTTGTTCCACTGGAATGATTGATATATTAAAAGAGATATGTAACGTAGGTGGAGGCGGTGGTGGCGGTATGGGCGGCACCAGCAGTCTGCAGTACGAGCCGCCGTGGCAGCGCCAACAGCAGCAGCAGCACCAGATGCGGCTCCAGCAGCTGCTACAGCAACAACAGAACGTATGTGACATCGTAACCAATATTATATAAAGAGTGTATATAGTATCTCATTCATTGGTTGTCATAGATATACTTAAAAATATTTGTAACAATTCTATAGAACAATCTACTAAAAAACTAAATTCCTTAGGTATTCATTAAAGTTACTGTTTAAAGTTTTATAATTGTAGTATTAGATGTTTAGATTTTTTTGTAGAATTATTATAAATGTCATGCTTGAGTAACCTTTTTATCTTTTTGACTCTTGTGCGTCATAAAACACACATACGTGTTCGTTTGCGTGCCATGGTCACCTTCGTTACATCATCCGTCACCGGTATCCTGGAAGCGTATACCTTTATTGCAGGCGGGAACAACTATATCTATGTAAAAAGTGGCCGCGTTTCGAGATACTTTCGAGAGCAACTAGTAGCTATGTAAAATGTGTCGATATAAGCTAGTCGGTCGTACAGATGGGGGCGAAGTACTACGCGGGCGGGCTGGGCAGCCGCGACCCGGTGGCGATGGCGCTCCAGCAGCAGCGCGCCCGGGAGATCATGGTCGGGGAGCGCGGCGCCGCCCCCGCCCCCGCCCCCGCCCCCGGCGCCGGCGCCGGCAGGCCGCGCGGCCGGCCCCCGCACCACCCGCGCCCCACGCCCGCCGCCGCACCCGCCCCCGCTGACGTCGTCAACCTCGACTCCGACTAGTCAGTACACACACATACTTGTATCCACGTAATAATAATATCCATATATTCTATTTTTAATTTTAGCATTTTTAAGGTGAAATGTGTGAATGTACGCTATGGTATATGTTAGTTTGTCTTCATACATCAGCATGGAGTTTTTCGAGAAGGGTATATTAAAGTTTCTTAAGGGTCGGCAAAGCGCATGACACCCCATTTCTGGCGTCCATAGGCGACGGTAACCGTTTACCATCAGATGGGCCGTATGCTTGCTTGCCACCCTAGTAGTATATATAAAAAAATGCTAAAAATGTAGTTATAAATAAATTACTTAAAAGACTAGCACACTAGTTTCTTGCTCATTCGTTTTCTGATGAGACAGCTTTCAAAATAAGGGGTAGATTAAAAAAATAAGTAAAAACTATTCAAAAATGCCCAAGTATGTAATTCTATGCGCCTAATATGAAAGTACTATTTCGAATTTTAGGGGTGTGTCGCCGTAACCATACTGGGGGGTTAGAGGATCGTTAGTAATAAGATTTAGTGGCCCTGTTACTAATAAGATTTAGTGGCACTGTTACTAATAAAGCAAAACTATTAAATAAAAATAATGCTCAAATATAATTTAGAAGCCTAATGTTTACTGTTCAGCATGGCTATAAATTCGACAACAATGAGATAAAGATCACAAATAGATATCGCTTATAGTAGTGGTGCTCATGATTCTGTACTGAATGATTGTGGTTTCAGATATGCTAATGAAAAAAAAATTTTACTTACTAATTAATGAAATGGTCTTCCTTCAAATAACATCTAATTCAATAAAATGATAATAAAATCTAATAACTTATATTTCATAAATGTATTTTAAAGGTCCACAATATTTGCAGGTTTCAATACCACAATAATTGTCTATTTTATTTGCAGGTTCAACTGTGTATAATGAACTGATGTGTATAGTGAACGATATATAAGGTGCTACGTGTCGTCTGAAACAGTGCGAGGTTTTTATGAGGCGCCGAATCTAACGGGCGACGAGCAACAGGTTCCGACGTCGCCCCATACGGTTATAACAAGCACAGAGGCATACACATAAACATCGTGTTGCCACGCAACTGCTACGACTTCCCAGAATGAGCACTGGCGGGTACTGTGTCGGTAAAGTTTTCACTCTGCGTATGTTGTCCTCTGTGGTATAAACAGAGTCTGTGCTGCGGCGACGCCTGGCCAAACTGAGCAGTGATATATGCAAACGGTAGATGTAGCTTTCGCCTTGAGGCTTGCGTTTGACCACATATCATGAATCTCAATTTTATTCTCGTCTCCACTACAACGATGGTAATGATAATTTTAAATAATCTATATTTCGATACATGACTTATGATTGATATGACAAAAAGGCGCGATAATCGCCTCTCGGCTTACGAAGAAAGTTTAAAAAAAATACAATATATGATTAAACAACAAAAATAACAAAACTGAATGACTTTATAGAAAATACATGTAGATTCTATTACACAATGAAATTTTATGTGATGGAATTGTTATCTCAGTAGAATACCTTAGCCGCCGTCATGTTAACATATCAAGGAATCTCGTCTTTGTGTTTGTGCGTACATACAGTTTGTCCTACTTAAAATTACAAACAACGGAAGCCTAAGGCGTAGATGTAACATTAGGACGCGCAAGATTGTCATATTTTAAGTATAAACAGGATTATATATGCTCAAACTTAAATTGTGACACTTGTGCATTTGGTATATAAACATTCTGTGATCTGACACTCGAATTAATGTCGATTTTCTTCGTTCACTTCGTGTGAACATAAAAAATTGGCTCATTAGATATTAGTAAACACTATCACACGGCTTTCGAGTCATTGTTTTTTCAAAAATGTACTTGAATGTACGTTTGAAAAATGCTTTAATTCCATTACATCACTACATTGTATCGTAAAACGCCTGTATGAATAATCATATTTAAATTTCATAAATCGTAAATTATTAGTAGGTACTTTGAGTGTCAGATTGATAACTTTAAATATCTCTCAGTACAGGAACTTAGTATTAAGTGTACTTATGATATATGTGAGTAGCTAGAGAACTTGTGTGTATCGGCATTATGCTAAGGGGCCCTTACTAAGTTAGGTCACATGATTTTCATGATTTTTGACCCGTCCTCGTTTATCACGGTTGGTTGACTCATTAATATGACATATTTTACATGTAGTAATGATTAAATTAAGTAGTTTGAAATTGGTTTTATTAATAAAACATAGATTTTTAGTTATTTTTAAACTTTCTTGTTTAATATTTAAATTATTTATATTATTAACCGGTTCTAACATGAATAATTTTATGGTATTTAAATACATTTTTAAATGTCATGTCATGGAATTTATGTAATCCCACTCTTTGTACACCGTTTTACTTCTGATTATCGCGGGTCCTATTCCTCGCACGATGCAAACATTTGTATTAATGAGTAGGATTGTTTGTAACGATGTGGGTGTTATCTATGTATTTTATGTATGTATTTACAAAATAACTAAGTACTTATATCAGTTGTATAGTATCCATGACGTAGCTTAGCTTGGGACTAGATGGCGCTGTGTAAATTGTCCCGAGTTATTATTTTCACTTAGTCGACCGCCTCCAGTCTTATTAAAGTGTGACGTAACTTATGTATAGCCCCTAACGAGAGAATCGATCGACTTACGCCTACCTGCACCACTGTCCGCACTTGTGGACAGTTCAGTATAGTTGTGTACATTATTATGCTATTATTGTAATTGGAACACCAATCTAAATTAATATTAATGTTATATATTTATTTGTGTATCAATTAATTTGTGATTCGAATGGATAGATATTGCTTGAGGATATATGAGTAAAACAACTTGTGACATAGAGCAGACGTGAGCATAGAGAAATACTCAAACTATTGCCAATTTATGAAGCTACATTGTGAATTGTATTACATGTTGTTTTGTTTCTGATTGAAAATTATAAGTGCTGAATCAATTAGGTAACTATCGCCTATGAATATATTTGATATGATTTTGGAAATTGTAAAAAAGAATCATTTTTTTAATATATACCGTTAAGTTTTATTTACAGGTGGATGGTAGATGTAATATATAATTATATAGTGGTGATATAGTATGTATACATAGTAACAGAATGCGATATTGTATGGTATGTTGCATCAAAAGACAAAAGTTTAAATACATATGTATATATATATATATATATATATAAAATAATACATTATAAATTTCAACTTAGATGTAGAGAAATAAGTTCTGATTATATTTTATAATCGTTTGAAATAAAAATACAAATAGTTTCAATGCACAATTATTTTTTATTTGGAAATATAGTCATATCTCACAAACAGTACATTTTGACATGTCCACCTGTAATATATTATAATAAAAAAATAACTGAACATGTTTTTAGTAATTATTTTTAATTGCATGCAATATAACAAATAACATCCTATATATTTTCTTAATTTATATTCAAAGATGACAATCCAGCAATTAATGGCTGCTCAATGTTGATTTGCCAGGCAAACAAGTATACCAGCTGTTTTGTTGGGGATAAATATATTCATGTTTCTTGCAGGTGATCAGCAAGTATTGTGTATGGCGAAAACTGTTTTATTATTTATTTGACCTGATTATTTCAGGTGATTTAGTTGTGATATTGCCTAATCTTAAATTTTTGTATACGTTTACTTTTATTCGAGTCACCAGTGTGACTTTAATGTTAGATGCAGCAATTGTAGGATTTAAATAATATAGATAATAGATTAAACTAATTATCAGTTTGACATAAACAGCATTTTGTGGGTGGTTTAAGTTTTTATAACAAGTTTTTAATTTACAGATTTCATAGAATTTATTCATAAGATAATTATTTATAGTTATATATATATATAATATGTTAAAAACAAACAGTATTTCAGTTAGTGTTTTAAGATTGTTTTCTATAATTTAGCACATAATGACTTATCATTATAATAACAATAGTGTCGCTACATGATTATTGTGAGGTTGCTGCATATGAGTGAGGACTGCTGTAATTGTTTCATTATTTATGTAATATATAACTGTAGAAAACTTCCTATTATTTTGTAGTACAATTAAAGTGTAATAAATAATTTTGAAATGTGTTTATGACTTATCATTTATTGAATTTGGCAAAAAAGAGTACAAGTAATAATTTTATTTTACACTAACTGTACCCACGGTTTCAGCCGTGTGGTATCAATAGTTATATTATCAACAGTTGTAAGTGATCTCGGTGTTTTCATAATCGGAAATAATCAATTATACATTTACATTATTTATGAAGGAAAGTCAGAAAATAATTCTATATCTGGAGAAGAACAGAGTTAATGAAGCACTCCCAATTGTCTTGCACTGAGTATTCAACGATCTTGTTAGTTAACTTCCAGAGATACATATTATGTATGTAATTTGTGGGATTTTGTGAGCATATTGAGAAAGTGTAAGGATTGCCTAGTTTTGGTTGTAAATAAATAAATACAAAGGTGTATTCAATAATCCATTTACTTATTGTTGCGAATTATAAATGACTATAAGAATATAAAAAGGTCAAACAACCTTTTTCAAGTTACATGGGATGTACATAAAGAATTCACCAGTTTCATCAAAATTGGATAAATGGACTAGGAATGCATAAAGAATTTTAATGAAAAACATAATTCTTTGAGTAATTTTATTTATCAAACTATATAGTAGATAACATTATATACTATTGTTGCTTCAATCACATGTTATTTACTGTTCCATAAAGTATATAGTGAAATTATTCCAAAATTAATTCCTTTTATTCATTTTCAGTATAATATAGTATGACATATATGTATTTTAAGTTTAAGTGCACATTGTTAGATTGCTCCGACAGTGAAAGCGTCTTTATATACAGAGTTTTTTGAGATTTCCAGAAACTACAATACTTGTATGTAGATTGCAGATGCTTCCAAAATTGTAAGAATTATAACATTCCAGTTATCCATTTACATACATTTCACACATTTAAATTAGGAATTCCAGTTTTGATACCCAGTGATACTTCCATATATTTCAATAATTTTCGTGCTAAAAACATAGCTTCTTCAGATTTGTAAACATTTGATGTTAACAATTCCAACTTCAATTCTGTGTGAAAACTAATCAAATCTCCAGCACTCACAGCCATTCCATTTACCGGCAATCCACTAGCGTTCACAAGTATCAATCGTCGACTTCGAAGATCAGGATGAACTTGGTTCAAAACTTTTTTTGTCCATTCTAAACAAGAGATTCTACTTGTGTCCAAGGCTAAAACTACGAAATCTATTGCAATTTTACCCGTTATATCTGTCTGCCTGACGATTTCTTCTAAGTGAAATGAACGTAATAGTATCAATTTCCACCTAAAGTTGCCTTTGGCGTGAACTTCTTCAATGGCAACTGCGATCTTTCCAATAATTTCAACATTTGATGAGAGTATGATGACTGTTAAACTGTTTCTGCAGCATGTAGGACCCACCCAAGGGGCTATAACTGTATCTTCTTCAATTGTAGACATTTTTTTTTATACTTTGTAAACTATTTCAATATTTTCAACTTAAGATAGATTTCAAATTTGAAATAAAAATAAAATAAAACCATTAAACTGAATTCAAAGAGACAAACGGTTTCCTTAAGTCACTGTCATTAATTGTCAACGTCTACATATGACATGTGCTACTCTGTTCTATGATTAGTACTTTGTTATGTTATTGTGATGTAGAGGTTATGTTAGTTATTGTTATTTTGAATTTTCTGAAATGCCAAGTTTTATATTTATTAATTTAATTTAGTTAGAAAATAAATTATTATTCTTCTAAAATATATTATTCTAAATATTACGATCTATTTAGATTAAATAATTACATATTATATGGCAGATACAATTTATTTTCACAAATAATATATTGTTTAATTTTTAGGTTTAAAGAATGTTCTTGTGTTGGTTCACTTTATTTAATTATAATTATTGTTGCAAACTATAGGAACATATATTATATATTGAATTACTGAGCCGGTATGATTGTCGTCAGGAAATAATAGTCCAGAAATTTTAATATAATGTGGCGAAGAGATAATAAGTTCCCAGAAAATGGGTTTGAGGCATGGGGTGGATATATGCAAGCTAAAATTAATAAGCTTGAAGAACAGTTTTCTTCCAGAGCTGGAAATGAAGCGAAAGAGAGTAATATTTTCAATGGTGTAAGTATTTATGTCAATGGGTTTACAATACCATCTGCAGATGAATTAAAAGCTCTTATGGCTAGCCATGGAGGAGTCTATCACACTTACCAAAGAAGTGACGACTACATAATTGCTTCTAATTTACCAGACACGAAAGTAAAAAACATGTCCCTAACTCGAGTAGTGAAGCCTGAATGGATAACAGATAGTATCAAGTTCAATAAATTGTTGGACTATAGACAATACTTACTATATCGGAACTCCGTTACACAGCCACAACTAAATTTCATGAAAATTGCTAAAAATGAAAGGTATTCAGTTGAAAATTCTCTTCAGTTATCAATAAATGATATTGAAATAGAAAATAAGAATAATTCTGTGAAAAAGGAAGAAAATAAGGAAATAGAAAATATTGTTGTTTCAGATGCAACAACTGGCAATATACAAGAAATTACAAATATTAATAATTTAACTTCAATTGTTCAACCAAAAGTAGAGAATGATTCTAAGTTTAATATAAATGAGATTAATAAAATTAGTCAAGTCACAAAGACAGCAGCTGATCCTAACTTCATTTCCGAATTTTATAACAATTCAAGGTTGCATCATATATCACAACTAGGTGCATGTTTCAAGCAGTATGTAAACGATCTTAGAGAAAAGAGTAATTTTTTGTTTCCATTACGTGCTAAGATGAAGGAAGGAATATTATCATCAGTTGAGCAATCCAAATCATCACAATTAAATTTTGAAAAAGGAAAAGTCATTATGCATATTGACATGGATTGCTTTTTTGTATCGGTTGGATTAAGAAATCGACCAGATCTCCGTGGTAAACCTGTTGCAGTTACTCATTCCAAAGGTGGACAGTTCAGATCTAAGAGATCTGGTGTTGATAGGAATACAGAGTTCAAGTTATATAGACAACGGCAAGCTAAACAAATTGGTAAAGCAGCAGGAATACCTGAAGATGAAGTAGAATTTGAAAGTAGAGTGGATAATGTTGGAGATGAGGATGATAAATATGGTTCATTGAGTGAAATAGCTTCATGTTCCTATGAAGCTCGTGCTAAAGGCATTAGCAATGGTATGTTTATGGGGGCTGCTTTAAGACTATGTCCTGATTTACAAACAATACCTTATGATTTTGATGGTTATAAGGAGGTGGCATTTAGTTTATATAACACCATAGTACAATATACATTGGACATAGAAGCAGTATCTTGTGATGAAATGTATGTAGATTGCTCAGAGCTATTAAAAGATATAGAAATAAGTGTACAAGATTTTGCAACATATTTACGGACAGAGATAAAAAGTAAAACTGGCTGTCCATGCTCTACTGGGTTTGGTAGTAATCGTTTACAGGCTAGGTTGGCGACAAAGCACGCCAAACCTGACGGCCAATTCTTTTTAGTTGCTGAATTAGTTGAAGATTTTATGTTTAATATCAAACTCAGAGATTTGCCAGGCGTGGGAAGGCAAACAGCACAAAAATTAGAGTCCATAGGACACCAAACTTGCGGTTCTTTGCTATGTTTATCTTTGGTCAGTTTGCAACAGCATTTAGGGAACAAGACAGGATCATTATTATATGATCAGTGTAGAGGACGAGATCCCATTCCATTATCCTTTTTTACTGTGAGAAAGTCTGTTTCAGCAGAAGTCAATTATGGAATCCGATTTGAAAATAATACACAATGTGAAGAATTTTTGAAGCAATTGTCTCTTGAAGTACAGAGTAGAATGCACCAATACAAAGTTGTAGGAAAATGTATAACTTTAAAACTTATGATTAGAGCTGAAGATGCACCAGTGGAAACAGCCAAATTTTTAGGACATGGGTTTTGTAATGTTATTAACAAGTCATCCTCATTAAATAATGCTACAAATGACTCAGATGTTATAATGAGAGAAACAATCTTGCTATGGAAAAAGCAACACATTGATCCTAAAGAAATGAGAGGTGTGGGTATTCAAATTACAAAATTAGAATCTGTTAATTTTAAACCATTAAAAGGTACTATAAATAAATTCTTATTAAATGTTAAAACTAAGACAGAAAATAAACGTGAATCTCTAAATATTCCACATGGATCTGAATCAGCAAATTTGAATCAATGTAAACAGGAACTTAGCATAGAGAATAATTTAAAAACTACTCTTGCCTCAGCTAAACAGAAATCACCTGTAAGCGGATTGATGAAATCTCCATTACGGAAACGTGGAAGACCACCAAAAAATGCGAAAGGTCATATTCCTTCAAGAAATCTTGTAGACAATTTTATAAAAGGATCACTTAAAAAAGATACACCTTACAGGGATCCAATGATTAATATAGTAAATCACGAAAAGGAAGTAATTCAAAAGGAAGAGAAATCAGAAGGGTTACTTAGACTTCCATGGGAAAAAATCCGTGAGTTGCTAAGAGCTTGGTTGGACAGCGGTCAAACACCGTTGCTATTGGATGTCAGTATGGTATCTGAATACATGTGTGAAATGGTCGCAAACAGAAACATTGAAAAATTGTATGTTCTAGTTAAGTTTTTGAGAAGAAGAACTAGTGAAATTGGTAGTGAAGCCTGGAAAGAAGTTTACAGGAGTATCATTGAAAATGTGCAAAATGCTATGATAGCTGTTTATGGTAGCCCCTTATTTATAGATTGATAACTTCAATAAAACAATTCCAATAATGTCATATATTTATTTTATTATTTTGATATTTTTTCTACAGACAAAAACAATATTTTAAAGTTTATTAAACAAAAGTTACTGTATACACTGCCATTGTAAGCAATTTTATTTTCAAAAATTTGGCAGCTTCACAAATCACAGCAGTAAAGAGTAATATATCGCGTCAAAGTTACGTCTGACAATAATAACTTTTAAAATAGTTAATTTTCATATTCAATCAAAAGATGCCTATCTAATATCGTATCTTGAATATTAATTACAAATTGAAGACACATGGTATACATTTAGTTTGCATGGCAGTTAGTATCACTAGATATTGATAACTGATAAGCACTTTTATAAATAGTTTTAGGTAGGTATATAATATTTGAAATATATTTACAGAAGTATGCATAGTGATCTGACGTTTTGTGTAAAAATATATAAGTAGTACAATTTAGAATTTAATAATAATTTAGGCACTATCACAGTTGCTTATTGCAAATAAAATTAAGGTTCATATTCACACAGAATTTTACAATTCAAATTGCTAAATTTTACGCATTAGGCGGTTTGTAATTTTTAAAACCCATCGATATTGCATAAGTACCTAATGTAAAATAGATGTAGTTTCAGACATACTTCGATCTAGTTTCTTTGACAACTATTGTTTAATTTCTCTTACAAGTATTGTGCATGAACTAATATAACTATAGGTACTTTAAATAAAATCATGCTCTTCAAGCTTACAGCTTTGCACCAACTAGAAACTAAATGCATTAAGGACAACCATTGCTAATTACATTAAAAGTACAATATACCTATAGGTAAATAATTTGTGACACGAGGCAGAAAAAAATACATAATTTTAATAAATTAAAACTCATCCCAAGTAATTTGTTAGTATACAAACATGTAAACGTTATTTACACTTAGTTGGATCCGTAGACGATGAAATTTATAACATAAATATAATTAATTTCGCCAATTACACAAAAATGTGCGTTATCTGTTTGTTTCAGAATTGTGGCAACATTTTGGCTGAAATATTTGGTTGGATATTTTGTTTTATACCAGTACAAGAGACAAAATATCCCGAAACATACGAAATGGCATTAGAGAGTGTCCTAACACTTGCCTATTTAAGATTAAATTTTAATAGTTTCACATAATTTCTAATATGACTAGGTAAAATCATAATAGATTGTTAAATGATAATACCAGTATTTAAAACAAATTCACGCAATAAACTGCCGTTGTTCGACATGCGAGTATAACATAGTGCCACCTACAATGCACAACACTGAAAGGCAACTAGGGAATTGTTCTAGTTATAGGCTATAACTATCTAATAACAAGTAGATACATTGTGTAGTCTATGGACAGTGATAATAAATTATTTCTATATCATTAACAGGGGTTTAATTATGTAACACGATTGCTAACAATTCTCAATTGTAATAGATTCATATCTTCATTTATGTAGAAATTGATTACAGTATAGCAACTAAACTGCAACTCTTAAGTAGTTCATAAAAAACGAAACTTGAACAATTGAGAATAGTTACCAATTGTATTTCGTAATTAAGCAACAATTATAATATGGACTTTATTACCTATAAATAAAAGTGTAACATTGAAAACTGTTTGTTTTTTAACATTACACGTAAAACGACTGGAGGAATCACAATATTTTTTTTATGTTGTTAAATATGCGGGTAGAGGCTAAAGAAAGCTTAGGAAAATGCACCCTAAGAGGCGCAATTTGGATTTTTTATAATTTGTTTTAGTACACCATCTACTATTACATATATATATTTAAATATTGAACCGATTTTGAATATTCTTTTAGTGTTACAAAGCCCATTTATCGAATAATGTTATAAGTTATATAACATTAGAGTGGGAGCTGAGTTGCAAAAACAGTGAAAATGTGACGCAAAGTTACGTGCGTCAGCTAATTTATAATATAATATATATATTATATTATATATATTGTAATAATATACATATAATAAAATAGATGATGTAGTATAGTAGCTTTATTTATTGTTGTCGTTTGATACCTAATATCTCAGTAGCTGGCGATTTGAAAATATATGCGGCAGTAGTAATATAACAAAATACATTATTTCAACATACTGATAATAATTAAACTAGAGTGCATTGTAGGTCAAATTGTTACCAATTGCATACTAAGAGAATATCTAATAATTTTCTGATATCTGACGCTTTCCAAGCGAACCTCGTCCAATTACATGTGAAACAGCCTTACGTCACACAGTTAAGAGCGTCACTAACGAATTCTAGCATTTATCAATCTCAAAAACAATCCAATTTAGTATTATAACGCTTAAGTCTGTCTGTCTTTTATATTTTTTCACTATTAAACTGATAGCTGTTTCTAATGAAATTTGATGTGAAGATCTTTTATTATTGATTTATGATTGTTTAAAGTGCTAGTTTTGGTAGCAAATTAAAAAATGCACATATATACTTATTTTTATGGTAGAACATGTAAAACGTTTTATGACTGATTACAGTTTAATATACTGCTTTTTCAAGATTTCAATTATTTTTTATTATAAAATTACAATTTACAATGTTTACCATACAAATTAAATTTTACATCAATATCGATGTTGACTTACGTTTTAATTATATCATTGTTGCATGACTTACGTTTTAGTTCGCTACACATAGCACTTTTTAATTAACATAAAATATATAATAAACATCTATATTATAAAGAGACCCATTTTGATTTCTATTTTAATTTATGTATATTAATATGTACCAAAATCCATGACTCAAGGTTTAAAAAAATTCCGGTAGTAACGTACGACATTCTACGCGGTCAAAGCTGCAGGATAAAAGTAGTCTCCCGTAAATCATTGTTTTTGAAAATTGACAAATAATTCAGATATTGAAACTACTATAGTGCACGCTCTTAAATATATGTAGACAGCCTTACTTAATAGAAATGCATCCAACACTGTGGCGATGGCTTCACGCGGTCGAGTTAGCTGACACAGAGTGTTTCAGTTTTGAGTCGATGATTATTTCATCACCCGACCGTATGTTGTAGGAATACAGCTGCTTCGTTGGATACTTCATCTCTTCGGGCCCCTGGAAAAACTCCAGAAATAAAATACTTTGTTAATTTGTGATGAATTATATTTTTACACAATATTTGTACTAATATGGTAGAATATTTGGGAAATTTTAGATTAAAATATACAAACAAAATTACGATACCATAGTCCTCCTTTGGAAAGTATATACTATATCCTGAGGAGATAAAAACCATCGGGACAAAATGGTTTGTATCTCAGGATATAGTGACACGGGTCTAGGTAGCGAATTTTAAACAAGGCCGAGCACAGGTCGCTATGTTACAGGTCTTAGCACCTGACAATAAAACAAACCCCCCAATAAATATAAAAAAAGCTGGGGCGGGTAGCTAGTATAAATTCGAAGTCTTGATGAGAGTAATAAAGCAGTGAAATAAAAAATTATGGAGTAATCTATTAGTCCTTTGGAATGGCCGTTGCCGTTGGAAAGAGCAAGAAGAAGCGACTCCAATAACATAAAAAAGGACATATATTCACCTGGGTGTCTCTCAGCTCCTGATCGACATAGAACAGTCTCATCTTCGAAGCGGGGAAGCCTGCCAGTCGCTCTAGTCGCGTTTTCAGGTCGGAGACAGTTCTGAAAATTCCAATGTATTAAAGTTAATGCGATAATTGTGGCGTATATCAAAATTGACGATGCCGTTGGATTAATGGTTTTAGCACACCGTTTTATTTCTGATGATGGCGGGTTCTATTCCTTGCACAATTAAAATATTTGTATTCATATGTCATTGTTTGTATTGATTGTTTTCTATGCATATTAAATACAATTTTAAAATCATTTATATATGTAGGACATTTTAGCCACTTATGAACGTCAATGTTTTTAACCGTCCAGTTCAGTATCCAATTGAGAAGAACTGGCAAGAAACTCAATTGAATTTCTTACTTTTTTTGAAAGCCAGTTTATTTACAATATTTATTTATATATGTGTCTATGTCTAATATTAAATGAAAATCCTGTGCATGAACAACTATTGCCATGCACGCTCGTCAACATTCATATGTAAATACATAAAAACAACTTATACAAATACTTAAATACATTTTTTTGTAAATACAAAAAATGTATTCAAGTATTTGTATCAGTTGTTTAGTAGATCTACTACTTCTAGTGTAGACCGTTAGCGTAGGCAAGTTCAACATTCCATTATCATCCATTAAAAAAAAACAGTCGTTGACAGTTGATATACTTCTGGCTACCCCATTTAAGATAATGGCCTTGAATAACATTTTTTTTTATTTCTCTTGCACCCTTGTTAGGTAGTTAATCAGTAGGAATTTTAATGAATGAGCACCTGTAAACATCGATAGTCCTGACTTCACTGTTGTCCCCGCACGTGAAGGTGATTTGGACTCGCTTCTCTGGTCGAAGGTCCACTGACACCAATGGGTCCAGCTTACCATGGACGCCTACTAACTCCCAGTATCTGAAATTAAATTAAATGAAATTTATTTTGCGATAAACATAGGTCTACATGTAATTATAAAGATTATATAAAATTTAATGTCCCATTATGTTGCCTTATTAGGGATGCAAAATTTTAAATTATTTGAAAAGTAATTCATTATCACGGCATATCAATTATAAATACATACTTTTTTGTCTGTGTGTTTTCTATGTATATTATGTATGTATTTACAATACATATATGTACAATGCAGCATGTCAGGTTGACCTGCACGTGGTTCACCCTGGAAACCATCGTGATAAATTCATGGTGAATCTAGCACGATGTGTTAATTGACTAGACATGAGGCTCATCTTATCATCCTCCACTGATGTCCCGACAGCGTAAACCGAAGTAGCGCAGGCGTGTGCACCATTCCATTATCATTATTATTATTATTATAACACTTTATTGCACCAACATATAAAGGACATGAATGAATTAAAAACAAAAAAAAAAAAACTAAGTACAAAAGGCGGTCTTATCGCTAATGCAATCTCTTACAGACAAACTTTGGAAAGAGAGTCTTTACAAAAAAAAAAATAGAATAGGTGGCGCATTAGTGGAAACATAAAAATTGTATACACTTATGTAAACAAAATAAAATATAGTACATACACAAATTTACATATATATACATACATACGAATACACAATAATATAATATAATAATATAGTATACATCAAATAATTATACATAATCAAATATTACACATATAAACCAGAAAAAAAAAAAAATTATATCATACTAGTTAAAAAGTCACAGGTAACAGTGTAGAAGAAGGAAACATATTTACAAAGAGAGAAAATAGGATTTGACTAGATGTTTAAAAATGGCTGGGGACTGAGCATTACGTATGTAGGGCGGCAGCGAGTTCCACAAACGCACCGCCTGTACAGTGAAGGATTTTGTGTAGTAGCTAGATGTATGAGTAGGAGTCTTCAGCCGAAGGTTATTTGCACTGCGCAAACCACAGTTCTGCACCTCACCGAGAAATAAAAAACGTTCTTTAAGATAAGGCGGAGTAACAGGATTAAATAGGATAGAGTAGAGTAAACAGAGAATGTGCCAGTCACGACGAAGACGAATCGGGAGCCACTTGAGCTGAGAACGAAAATGAGATACGTGGTCATATTTACGTAATCCAAATATAAACCTAATGCATATATTTTGAAGGCGCTCAAGCTTGTTTAATTGGCTATCGGTGAGGTTCAAATAACACGTATCTGCGTAATCCAGGATAGGAAGGAACAAGGTGTGTGCTAGCGTAATTTTGGTGCTAAACGGTAAGAAATTACGTAACCGCTTCAGTGAACCCGCTACAGCAAAAATCTTTTTACTGAGCTCAGTAATTTGAGTCTTCCAAGAAAGTGTTTGGTCAAATTGAATCCCCAAGTTCTTAACATTTTCGCTATAGTCTATAGGTTCTCCGTTAAAAACAATGCGAGGAATAGAACTCCAATTTAACCTAGAGACATAGTGAGGGCTACCGATGATAATGGCCTGGGTTTTTGAGGGATTAACAATCAATCCAAAAGATTGGCACCAACTTGATATTCTCACTAAGTCTTTATTTATTATATTTATAGCAGAGCTGATGCTCTCTAAAGACGCTTGTGAATATATTTGTAGGTCGTCTGCATAGAGGTGGTAGGAGGAATGAAGTTCAAGAGTAATGGAGTTAATAAATAATGAGAAAAGAAGAGGTGATAAGACGCCACCCTGAGGAACGCCGGCAGAGGTATGGCACCATGAAGACAAATTATTGTCTATACGTATACGTTGCCGGCGACCATACAGGTAAGTTTGAAACCAGTCAGTTACGATTGGAGATATGTTAAGAGATCGCATACGTTGTAACAGGATATCAAAGTCAACTGTATTAAAAGCATTACTCAGATCGAGTAATGTAAGGACAGTGAGCTGAGAATTCTCCATCCCATAGCGAATATCGTCCGTGATTTTTATTAGGGCAGTTGTCGTGCTATGACCTGGACGAAAACCGGATTGGAAAGGGTTTAGGAGATCATTATTTGAAAGGAAATTATTTAATTGGAGGTGGACAAGGCGCTCAATAGCTTTGGATAAGAAAGGAAGAATGGATATTGGGCGATAGTCAGAAAAGGCGGACGGATTAGATTTTTTGGGAAGTGGAATAATGTGTGCATCTTTCCAAACAGAAGGGAACACACCAGAGGATAAGGATATATTGAAAATAGTTGTGATAATAGGAAGGATAATATCAAGGATAGGTAGAATCATAGCACGACTGATATCATCTGTACCGACAACATCAGATGTAATTGAGAGTAAGCTCTTCTCAACATCACAATTCGTAACTGAACTAAAAGAAAAAGATGAAATGGTTGGGGTTGGAATTGAGGAAAGTTGATTTAAGGTATTCGCTTTGATGTTGCTATTGATTGCAACTGAAGAAGAGAAATGCCTATTAAGGCTGTTGATATCTAAATCGATAGAATTGGTGACGCTATTTTTCCCGACCCCAAGAGATTTTAGAAATTTCCAGACTTTAGTCGGATTGCCATTCTCTATAGATTTGTGAATGTGGCGACGTTGTGCCTCTCTACACACCTTATTGCAGCGATTCCTAGCTCTAATATACTGTTCCCGATAGACGTCTGGGTTCAACTTAAATTTTGCCTTGGCTCTATTTTTTTTAGCTTGTAATGATTTTATTTCTTCTGTTAGCCAAGGTGCCGGTAAGTGCTTAACGCGAACTGGTCGTACGGGAGCGTGACGATCGTACAGCTCGGTAATAATGGAATTAAATAATTCTACCCGCTCATTGATTGAAGCCGCCTCATCCAAAGCATCCCAATCACACTCCGAAGCATCCTTACGCAGGCATTCTAAGTCAATAGCACCAAAATTACGCTGCAAGAGGATTTTGTGCTTACGTTTAGGAGGTCGAATTTTATAAGAGAGGAAAATGAGGTCATGACAGGAGAACGCATCTGCAGCACACTGGCCATGAGTCCCAACAAAATCCGGACGAGATACTAAAATTAGATCTAGCAAAGAGGGAGTGGAATTTGGAAAAAAATGAGTAGCTTGTAGAGGTAAGATGTCGAGATTGCAAGCGTTCACTACAGCCCTAAGACAGTTTGTGCGATGGTCATTCTTAAGTAAGCATGTGTTAAAATCACCCATAATGATAGTGTGCTCATAGGATGGGGTTAAATTTTCTAGGAGGTTTTCTAATGAGGAGAAGTAGTTAATGGCGGAAGAAGGACTATAAAATACACCAATAAGAATTTTTGTGTGGGAGAGACTAACTTCGGCGAAGAGATACTCAGCTTCGTGGGATGGATTCAGGTTATTTGAGGAATACACTATTTTGTAGGGAATATTTGTACGTAAATAGATTGCAACTCCACCACCGCCCTTGCCAATACGATCGTTGCGTAGGAGAACAAAACCTGGTAAAGAATAACTTGCGGAAGGCAAACAGGGGTTCAACCAGGACTCGGAGACGAAAATAGCGTGTATATTACTTACATCAAACGTTGCCAACATATCAGGGAAATGAGCCGGTATGCTTTGTGCATTAATATGTACAATATTAAAATTTTTAGGAACGTCGGAAAAAGTAGTATGTAATGTTTCATGTAAAGGAATGGGAATACTGTGAAAACTGTTGTTATCTGAAGAAGACGAGGAATAAATACTGTAGAAACTATCATCCTGCATGTCGTATTTAACCGTATGCTATTTTACTTATGACAATAAATTATAATAAAATATATCTATGTATATATAATATATAAAAAAAATATGATATGTAAATTATAACAAAATTAAGTTATATAAACTTATATCCACCCGCCAGTCATTATATAAAGTTAAAAATTACTTATCACAACAATTTCATTACAATTAAAAATTAAGATAGGCTAGTAAAAATAAACTACAACACGAATACAATTAAAAAGGCCCATTTAGAATTAAGGTTAAAAATAATAACATGCATGGCTAGATGAAAATAAAAAATAAAAAAAGTAAAAAAAACACAATGACAAAAATACTTGATTGAAGTCTCCAGTGCCGTAAAAATTACAAATAATTGACAGTTTTGACAGTGAGGACAACAGAAACGTCATACGTTAAAAACAGAGTCTGTGTTATTATTCTGGACAGGCTATAAAAATTATAGACACAAACAAGTCGGTGGAAAGTAAATTGCTAAATTTTAGTGACTTAAATTAAAAAGTAATAGTAGGTGAATCAAGATTCCTTCATTAAAATACACTTATTATAAAAATACCTGCAAGTCACGAGATAAGTAAGATAAAATGTAAACAAACTAACTATAAAGCAGTTTGAAGCCATGCATATTAAAATTTAAGGATTCATTTCTTCACTATGCGTTTTGACCGAGTTGCATTCACAGCAGTCGCCTTGGAGACAGTCAAAGCACTTGCCTCTGATGTATCATCCATATTATATGTAAGTATTTGTAAAAGCTATCTAGTATAACACAAGTTTTGGTTAACTTGGGACTAGATGTCGCTGTCCTGGGGTTATAAAAAAAAATAAAGCGTTGAGAATCATCTTATTAGCGAAATTCTGTAGTAATTTGGGTCAACTCGCCCACGCATCTCCTTATAGAAAGGACCTTCGAATCTATGCACATAATTAAACTCGAACCATACTAGACTGGTTGATATTGGAATTTCATTGAGAAAATATATTTTCTTAATATAAATAACCATAAATTAATGCACAAAATGTTGAGAGTCATAGTATAACATATGTAATATTTTTATCTCACGACCGTCCCAACTAGTCAGTTTTTCTACTCAGGGTCTGGTAATGTAAATTTCATTTAAATTGGTTCAGTGGTTTTGGCGTGAAAGTAAAACAGATAGACAGACAGTTATTTTCGGATTTATAATATTATTACTTTGATTAAATAAGAATGTTAAAAGTGTATAAATTTATGTGAATTTAGTGGACATTGTATTTAAAAAGTAAATATATATATTAAAAAATTAAAAACCTAATTGGGCTCCAAAAATTACGGGTCTATAGGTTGCCTAGACCTTAGTCCACCCCTGCACGCGAGCAAAGGTGGAACGGCGAGTACGTAGGTATGCCAGATGACCCGGCAACCGTTATTTTGCCATATAAATTAATATCGCTATTAAAAAACAGGGATTGGCGATAGAAGAGTGAATATAACATTACAACACAACACAACATAATGAATAATGAATAAAATTTTGTCGAAAAAATGAAAATAAATTTTTCGAGTGAGCCACTCTTACTTACTTAACACTTAGTAATAAAATTAAAAAAAATAGTTATAAATCTATTCTCAGACCTACTGAATATACATATAAAATTTCATCAAAATCGGTCAAGCCGTTTCGGAGAAGTATAAACCTGTGACACGAGAATCTTATATATTAGATGATAAATCCTTACCGATCCGGCCGGTCGGACTCCGGTTTCTCCATGTAGTATCTAATGAAGGCACGCTCGGCCGCGTCTCTCTCTTCCACCGGCACCGCGCCCCCACCGTTCAGGGTCCTCACATGGGGCAGCCGCGCCACGAGCAGTAACCGCCTCTCATGCTCCGTTGACTCGAACCGCTCCCATAGTGGCCAACCCTGGAAGGACACAGTATATTTAAATAAAAAAAAAACATCACATAGTGTATTCACACATCGCAGGAAAATATTATTGGGAGATTTAAACGTTTTATATTTAACAAGCTGCGCCCGCGACTTCGTCCGCGTAAAATGACGATACTTCTATATAACCTTTCAACCCCTTGCAACCCTTGTTTAGCATTAAAAAGTAGCCTATGTGCTTTGTCAGGGTCTAGACTGTGTACCAAATTTCATTTAAATCGGTTCAGTGGTTTCGTCGTGAAAGCGAGACAGACAGACAGACAGACAGAGTTACTCTCGCATTTATAATATTAGTAAGGATTAATATGAGTTCAATTACTTACAATTTATATTACATTATTTTGTTTAAGTCTGCTATCATTAGCAGGTGTGAGACCATACATACTGATTGCGGAAATTACTACTAGTAGAAGCATTACGACTTTATCTACTAGTGATCAAATTCCGACTGTTATTGAATCTAGACCCATATTGTGACACGTGCTTCGTCTCTGGATGAGGCATCACCAGGCAATCATAGAGCTCGGATATAGCTTGGAAGCCTAGTGTTACTTTTCAGTAACTACTACACCATAGACGATTAATGTTTTTTACTAAAGTTTGGTAGTATTTTTTAAACTTTTACAGTACATTATACTTTACAGGCTGTGACCGCGGTTTCACTCATATGAAAATTGTAGCCTATGTTTTATACTGATATATAAGCTAATATTATTGTAGTTTCATTAAAATCAGTTTAGTAGCTTTTGAGTGAAAGAGTAACAAACATCCATACATCCATACATCCATCCATATTCACAAACATTTGCGTTTATAATATTAGTAAGATTTAAAATTTAATGTTATTGTAAATTTTTTTTTTAATTTCTTTTTAAATTTAGGGACTTTTGTACCATCTAAGTACATGTCAGTCCCATTGTACCCTAAAATCAATCACTCCATTACCTCACCAGTGAACAAATTGCCTTAGCCGCACCGCCCGATTATTGTAAATTGTAAATGTTTTGCTTTGCTACGAAGGTAAATAAAGACGTGTAAGAAGTCACGGGCATTGCTGTTAATTTAATTATGGGAAAATTGTGAGAAATTAGGTTGTGTCTATCAAAAGCACATGTGCACAGTTTAGACAATGTAAATAAATATGGAACTTCACATGGACTGGGCAGATACCGGACTCGTTGCATTTTCAGCGGACTTCGTGAAAAATTCAAACAGTTGTGAAAATAAATTGTACACATATTTTTAACGCCTGATATTCAGAAACGATCGAAATGTAAACATAGTTGTTATTTAGTGCACACACCATGTTTCCATAAAAATTCTGTAATGGATTACGTAAAAAATAATGGATTTCAATTTATTTTTATCGTTTTGTAACTATCTTCTTATACGGCTTTGGTGGTCTAGCTGTTTAGAATACATCCTTTCTTCCGATGGTCACGGGTTCAATTCCACGCATAGTACAAACCTATGTATGCATGAGTCATCATTGTTTGTATTGGTCTGGGTATTTTCTTTGTATTTATGTATTTACAAAATATATATTAATATCACTCTATCTTAATGTTAAATGTAATTAAGATCCGTTTAGATATGAAAATGCATCGAACAGACAATCACGCATACTTTTGTATATGTATATAAAAATGAATCTCTATTTCTCTTCGGCACGGCATCACGCGAGAAGACTAAACCGGTATAGGTAATTCTTTTTTGTTATGTTTTTTCTTTGTCATATGAAAATTCTTATGAGAATACAAACATGGAGATCCAGTGTTTAAAGATCAGGGATGCTGCATAAGAAGAGTCAGATGTAAAATTCTTTGTATCTCTCTGAATAGTTCACTAGTACAGGTTTCACGAGCGATGATTTATATGTGCGACATGGTAGCTAGGAAGTGGTTTAGAGAAGTAACAATGAAATTTCAGTCTTATGCAAACGCGTTATAGATTGAAATGTAACGATACTATGTATTTCGTATTTCTTTGTTCAAGCCACGAAGGATCACGTCGCGTGTGCTCAAACGAGTATCGTCTGGTTTTGCCTAAAAACGGAAGGCGGAACATTTAAATGCAAATTAATATATATTATGTTTCTTATTTTCAATAATAATCGATTTTCGCAATTCTGTGTTTATATGGCTAAAACCTATTTCTATTTGACGTCTAGGATATCACCTATCAGTGTAACAAATTCCATCCCAATTAATCTAGTTATTTAAGTGTGATAGAGTAAAGATCAAACTCAAAGATATTTTGACATTTTTTAAGTGAACTTCTATATAGACCGAATAACCGACTGTTTAGTATTTCAGTTACATAAAGTCCCGACGACCCAATAACGGCAGTCTCCCTACGGGTCCACCCGTCCCATCCCGACCATACTTTCACACATACACACGACACCGTCCTCGCCGGCGAAGACGACGACTTCAACTATACCGTGCAATCAACTGGGCACCCGGGCGCTCCAAACTGGTGCCCCCGGCCGCCCCTTCGATTCACCCCCGTCCAATTCAAACAGGGATCGTAATTAGGACGGTTTGAGCTGAGGTTCGAACCCTAGTGGTACCCTCAGACTAAATTCGTATCCGTCAGACGGGAGTTGGCCTTCAGCCGCTCCATAAATCCTTCACTATCACAATCCACTCGCCCCTTATCATCCGGTGAAGCTGTAAAGGCCAGCTGCGGCCAACAGCATTAGAGTAGCCAGAAAATAGTTACATTAAAAAAAATTAACATAGACATATCAGTGTGTGCAGTAATTAACCGTTAAAACGACGTATGACGTATAATTGAATGCAGGTGTAGTATTTCGGTTTCGTCCCACTCAGTACCGGCTCCGTTCTGAATCAGTGCGTCCTATCGATTACAGCGTTTGTATGCATTGGTGACCGTATATATTTCGGTTGGGTACCATATGCTAATATTATTATTATATATAGGAAATAACTGTGCCCGCAGTTTCACCAGCGTGAAATTTACAGCCTATATCTTATTCTGCTGTATAAGCTATATTACTGTAAAGTTTCATCAAAATCCGTTCAGTAGTTTTTGAGTGAAAGAGTAAAAACAGCCATCCATACTCACAAACTTTCGCGTTTATAATATTAATAAGATTTATGGTGTAACTGTTTACTGCGATTTCGTCCGTTTTTTAACTTATTTATTCATTAAAATTAATATAACTTTGAAAATAAAAATAGCCTATGTTACTTTTTATAACATTAAATATTTCCGAATGGAAGTCCATCAAAATCAGTCCAGTCGTTTCAGAGATTAGTAAGACTGTTCTTGCTAATCTCTGAAACGACTGGACTGATTTTGACAGACAGACAGACAAAAATTTTTTATGTATATTTTGCTAAATGCGTATGAAAGTCTCACTCTAGCTAATGTTATAAGAAGTAACTTAGGTTACTTTTAATTTAAAAATCTTATTTAATTTAATTCCACGCAGGCGAAGTCGCGAGTAATGTCTTTTTTTTTATCTATGCCACGATGTGTAATACAAATTTATGTGAAATCGTCTTTAAAATGAAAGCATCAAAGTCATATATCCATTTTTCTTAATGCAATGGAGTTTATTAATTTTCTTTAACGTTATAAAAAATATAAATCTGACCGTTGATGGTGACTCGTATGTGGGCGGAGGTACAAAAACATTGTTCATCGCCACGTGAATCATAACGCCAGTAAACTGGTTGACTGTTGCTGTCACCCCACGCAGGTAATGTGTTATACCGACTTCAAAATGAAGCAATTTGATTGTTAATGTTGTTTTTTATTGTAGTACAGTTTATTAATGAAATAATAAGTCGACATATTGATGAATAAATTACTTTCTTAATAATTATAATTAACAGTAAATTTTCTATTAAACAACTACTTCTTTGTTTCATTAACCCTCTTGCGTTTTTCTATCTCTCCAGTTATGCGTTTTTACTGACAATTTGGTGATAAATAGATAGCGTATATTTTGAAGAACATACTATTTGTAATATAGTAAAGTAGATACAAATATTGTATTATAGACTTACATTTACAATAAGGTGGCCTTACCGTCGAAAGCAATCTATTCAAGGCAAGTTTAGGGAAACTAATAAAAGTAACAAGTAGGTAGATTACTTACAAAAAAGGAGACAAAGATAATCACATAGCAATGAAGGAAAATAATGTTAAGAATAACAAGAAACAGATATGTATAGTAATAATAATAATTTAAACTAGATACATATAAATGGATCTTTACAGATAAAAATTACGTGTCACGTTGTTTGTCCGGAATGGACTCCTAAACTACTGAACCGATTGCAAATTTAATTTGCACATTGTGTGCAATTTGATCCAACTTGAAAGATAGGATAGCTTACATTATAGGATAAGATAGCTTCAATTTACAGTTGCAATATTATTTGACCTTAGCCACAGCAACGCGTGGCCGAGTGTGTATATACATATATATTATAAACTATTTATATAATTATAAATTAAGCTAAATATAAATTTATATTTGATATGAATTAGACGTCAAAATATGAAGTGCAGAATGCAATGTAATAGTTCCCTTCACTTTAATGCGCTTGCGCAATTGCACCAGATATACTATATTTTCAATGACATGTAACTCTTCAGAACGGTAGCATCCAGTGCGATAAATAATTCAAAATTTCAAATTTTTCAAGAACTGACAAGAAACATAGCTCTATTCATTTCAAATGTTATACATGTTTACAATAATACAGATTTATTATACACATATTCAAATTTAGGAGATTAGAGAGTAATTCAAAGTTTACCTAAGAATGTCGCCTTAGGAATGGATGAAAATTGACGTAAAATTGCAAAATAATTTTATACAATTAACTATTATGAAACTGCGTCCAAGTAATTCTATGTTAAGTAACATAGAGACGCGAATTGAAGTTGTAAAGAGTATATTGCTGGACAATTTAATTACTGAGCATTATGTTACAACTTTACAGCCATTCATCAAAACATCAATTTGATTAATACCCATACATAATGAATGTTCAATCTCCCAGTACAATACAAACATTTATATTCATAATTATGACTCTTTGTATTGTCGGTCTCATTTCTATGTATATTAAGTATATAGATAAAATATTTAAAAATAGCAAAATCAGTTTTATTATCCATAATACAAACTCGGCTTAGAACTAGGTGGTGCTGTGTGAGTTGTCCAAGATTGTACATATTATGTACTTTATTATCACATTAATAATTGTTTGTAGTTAAATTATAATTCCGCGTTTTTAATGTATTGTTATTTTTTCATTAACAGGATGCCATCATATGAAACAACTTGTAAATTTCTTTTATGCAAGGAGATTAATCCTGAGCAGTGGGATCATATAGGTACTAGAAATTTTTAAATGTATTACTTAATATACATAGACAAACACCCAGACGTATAAACAATAATATTTATGAATACAAACATTTACGATTGGAGAGATCGAACTCGCAACCATCGGTAGGTGCAAGATACACCAGCAATGTAAATGGAAACAGCTAGAAACGGTCACGCAGCGTTTGTCTGGCCAATCCTCTCATCTCAATGGCAAACCATAAAGCCCGGTCTGCTTCTGATCTCAGTAATATCGAGAGCTTTTCACAATTGAAACGTATTTTTTTTATTTAAACGTTGGAATATTTATCATTATTGAATGGCCCGCCAAAGTGCAGAACGGTTTGTTGGAAATATATAGCTCATATTTCTTAATACCAATACTTACCTACCTAAACACATTTATAGATACACATTTATACAGATATTTAACAATATTTTACTTAATGTGTATTTATTAACATTACATAAAAGTCTTTTTTATAATTTTGACTATAGTACTGGTCTGCTTAAACTTGAATTTTATTGTTATCACTTCTAAATTATTATATACCTTAGGAACCAAATGCCCCGTTGTTCTTTCCCTGTAGTAATTGACTATTCTACTGGCGGTCCTATGCCAAAAAATAAGATGCAATTACAAGGTGTGATCTTTTGCCTACAAGAAAGTAATCGGAAGTTTAAGCAGTATTAAACCACTAATCCAATGAAGAAAAAGTTACAAGGTTAAGTAAATCAACTGTGAATGTGAACGACCGACCATGCATGCTCTGCATTGGTTCACTTATTACATTTAGGTATTGCAATTTCGATATGACTCAGCATGGGGCCTTTCCGTTAATTTCAGTTGTTATTTCGTGCAATATTATCTTTTAAGTGCCGTGAATCCATCATGCCTGAAGGCCATGTTGTTACGATGCTGAAATTATGCCATTAAATACTGTATTCGATACTTAATTGCTATTACTGTAGAACGATTCCAGATTTCGAGATTAGTTTCTTTTATTTTTGTCTGTGGTTTTTACCGCATAAATTAGGATATAATCTGTGAAATGAAACAGAAATTTCATAACAATAATTGTACAATCTACATAAAATTGATATTCAATACCAAATCATATAATTATGAGCCGTAATTAACAACTATAATTAAATAAATCTTTAAGTTATAGTACGTAAAAAGAAAATGCGCGTGCATATGCATAGATAACGAAAATAGTACAATGAAATTTTATTATATATCTTTTTATTTTCTAACGTAATTGGAAAAGAGTGTTCTGTTTTATTATTATCTGTGAGTATTTTATACGATAACCTTTCTAATAACATTAACTATTTATTCAAAATTATGACTACTGGTGTTTAATGAATTTTGACGGAATCAATGAATAAAGACTGTACGGATATACTTTCTTCTGATTTCTATTTCTTTTCTTTTTATCAGGGCACAGGAAAAGAAACTAAACAGCTTTCCTCACCAGTTTGGATTAAGAAATAACGAAGCAAACCACTTCGTATACGTTTCATATAAAAAATTACATAAATTGAAAAGATATGACGTTTTTTCACACTTGTATATGTCTACTCATATATACATCCTCACGCACGTCAGTTATAATAGAAATTATTGCATTACATGTGTAACAATGCTTGTAATCATGACTTTGATATATGGTATTAAACGGTAGTTAGTATATACTTATTTTTTTATGTAATTCGAATTGCAAACAAGCTGAGGACTACGTGTTGGTAACTATAAACTCGTCTATATACATGAACATGTCAGACATCACGTTATCATACGACAACCATGATACCACTTATACATTGATATTCATTATTTTGACGACCTCGGTGGTCTAGCGGTTTAGCACAGCGCTTCACTTCCGAAGATTCCGGATTCGATTCCTTGCACGGTGTAAACATTTGTATTTATGAGTCTGATTGTTTGTATCGGTCTGGGTGTATTATATGTATATTATTTAAGTATTTACAAAAAAAATCTAGCTTTTTCCGCCAAAGTAGATGAAACAGAATCCACGCTGACGACTTTGTACAAAGTGTAGTAAGTTATACCTGTAGTTAATGCAGTCCTATCGATCTGATACCTTAAAATAACAATACAATACCTATTTGCAGTTGTTCAGAATCACTTTCACATTCCTTGTTGCGTGACGGTCACATATCAGATGTGAGATTAACAAACGAATAGTAGCTTTATGCATTTAAATTATGGATTATATTAGTTTGCAACGAGCCACATGCTGTTTAGACCTTTCGTATTATTGCACCTCGATTGCGGGAATGTCATAGGGTTGCCCATGAACTTCTGGAGTTTATGAGGCGTAGCATATGGATATATCTAAAACGATCATGCCTAGACCTTTGTTATTTGAGTAGCTCACCTTTTCCAACAACTGGGGTTAAGGTAATATGGAGACTGTTTTTAACCGACTTCAAAAAATACGAAGATCTCAACTTTTTTTCATTTTTACATCATGCGATATGTCGTATATCATTATGTTAGCAAAGTGTTTAATCTTAAAAATTGATATTTGATCAATGCATATTGATATTTTTTAATTCGACAATGTGATTTTTATACTACTGTTGTTTCAGGCGATCCTAGGAAATGGTAAATCTTTACCATCAGATCAGTTACTTGTTTGTAAAAAAATCTCTATATCAAAACTTCCTTAAAGTCGCCTGGCATTAGTCGCTTTTAGTATACGTATATACGAACAAGCTGTTATCCGCGAGCGGATTTATTTAATAAAAATAAATAATATTTCTAAAAAAAGTAGCCAAAGTTACTCGTTATAATTTTAGCTATCTGCGAGTGAAAGTCCTGTGAAAATCGGTTCAGTCGTTTCAGAGATTACAAAGATCGAACAGGGAGTGAGATAAAAAACAATATTTTTAAAATATAAGTACATTATACTTTCATATGTAATTAGTGCTTTCATATGTAATTTGAAATTACAAACAGACACTTCAATTTTAATTTATTTCATCATCATCATTGCCTTTATCCCATTATTTGGAGTCGGCGCAGCAAGTCATCCTCTCCCACTACGTCATCATAACTGAGCATACTCTTTTTATTCATATCATCTATCACATCTATTGTATTATATTTCAATTCTATTAATTTGTATAGATATATATTGACCAGGAAGTCTATCAATTAAAAAATATCAAATAAAATACACATTCATTCCACGTTTTTGCTACAAATACATAATAAGCAGTAAATACATACACATAGAATGTAAAATCCAACTAGTTCGACACCCAAGGCTGTGATGATAAAACGCCCGATGTTCCTGATATGCGTGCGCATACGCAGCGCGGACGTGACGCAATTATGCGTGCCCGAGTGTTTATTGGTTGTGTAATAAACGAGTCAAGTAGGCCGCCACTATATCGGGAAGACCTTAACCCGCATCGCGGAGCTCCCGAGGGTTCCAACCCGGATAAATTAAGAAGGCACGCTATTAAAATAGAATGCTCGGTATCTGGTAATCTTTAAATCGGAAGCGTTATTATACAAAGCTATTGTTAATAGAATTTGGCCGGCATTAAACTTGGCAGGTATTGGTTTAAGATTTAATGGTTGCACTTCGATAATTAGGAAGATTGGGGTGTGGTGTGGGGGGGGGGGGGGGGATGATTATTTCAAGTCCTATACATTTGTGTGACTCCCGCCCTCTGACAGCCTTGGTGTATTGGTTTAGCACATCGCCTTATTTTCAATTTCACAGGTTCGATTTCTGGCACGGTACAATTATCTGTTTTCATGTCAATTATTTGTTTATATCGATCGGGCGTTTTGTATGTATTTACAAAAAAAGTATATAAGCATTTTGTGTTTAGTACCCATAACACAAGCTATGCTTAGCTTGGGACTAGGTGTTTTATATAATATTAGTATATGTAATATTATATTATCTGTGGTATAAGTATATTTCTGTCTTCATATATAAATGTGACGCCAATCGCCATAATAAGGATATGACAATTTGAAATTTTATTAAATGGAAATATTTTTATTACTTAATAGTTCACGCGTTTTGTGACATCAAAATCTAACATATATATTTTGAATATGACGTTATGAAATATAAGACCTACACCTCACGAATGTCACTGTCACGAATCGTCACACTTTGACCCCCTCCCATCTCAACGTATGACGTAATTTATAGAAGGGTTTAGTAGTGGCGGGAGCATCACAACATACATAATTGTGGTATAAAACAAAGTCGCTGTTTGTCCCTATGTATGCTTAAATCTTTAAAACTGCGCAACGGATTTTGAAGTGTTTTTTTAAAATAGAGTGATTCAAGAGGAAAGCTTTATATGTATAATACAAGCGTAATATTGCAGAGAAACACTGATAAATTTAGAGAGGAGAGTGATGTCGTAAATAAACACATATTTTTGAGCTTGCAAACGCTGGCTGAACCCCACGAGATAAATCAAAATAATGTAATACAGTATTTACACACCTTAAAAAGATCAACAAAAAAGTCCGCGATAGTATATGTCTATCTCATAAGGATAACCCATAATAACCATTTTTTATCCATTACATTATACGGGAAAAATTGCAATTTAAGCAATACAATTAGTAGGTAGGCATATTTAGTACCAGCATTGCACACGTGCGAAGCCGGGACGGCTCGCTAGTCATTATATACAAATAAAAAGCATATCGTGAAGGTAACATAGACACATAACTTACCTGTACCCGTAAACTCTTCAAGGCGGGGAACCGTGCCAGCCGGTCCACTTCATCCCATGTGGCCAGCCCCGTGTTGTTCAGGTTCAGGAACCTGAGGCGACTGGAATAGCAAAAATCATCGTATTAAAACAATAATAAGACCGCCCGATAACATATTGTAAGTCGTAACACAATGGGTCACGATTGTTCACTGGGTCAATGGCAATGAGAACATATAATGTTAGTTTGAGATAATGAATCGAAATTTTGTAATCATTGTATGTAATTAAATGTCAGACATACTTTAATTATATTAGAATGTATGTTGTATGTTCATTTATAAAATAATAAATATGCATTTATTGTCACTTTATTGCATACTAGTGACAAGTCTGGTTCCGCCCGGGTGCTCATAATTTTGGAAATTTTATATAGGAATGTCGGGTTGTACGCGTCAAAGGCACTGGATATCTATTTACCGCTGGGTACCCAGTGCATCTGGAGGTGGACATAGATATATGAACTGAGGGGATATACCTATATATTAATATTTGCTATCTTGTTTTAATTGAATAGTTTCAAAGTATTCAATATAGAATATTGAAATTCACCAATTCACGTGGGTAAAGCCAAAGATTCAAAACTAGTAATAAATAAAAAATATAAACAGATTTAAAACTTACGGGAATGCATCGTGGCTCTTTCTATTTCCATTGTCATCTTGGCATTTTTCACACGGATCTGGTGCTAATGTTGTTATGGGACAGTCGTTCAACAAAAGCGTTTCTAAATTAGGGAAGGCATAACCCAGTTTGGATATCTCCCTCCAGCTGCTGACGTGGTTCCCGGAGAAGTGGAGTTTCTTCAGTTGCTCGTGGACAGTATCGCTGTTCTCTATGTTCAGACGAGAACAATCCTCGCAACGGTCCTTCTCGTTCACCTCATTGCCACTTAAGTCCACGTACGAATACTCATTGAGGCTCAAATGCAGCTCTTCAAGAGCTGGTAGAGCTTTGAGCAGCCCGTGGACACTGGGCCAGCCGACGTACGTAGAGTTTAGGACGAGATGGCTCAGACTGTCCCATCGTGGCCGGAGAGCTTGGGCAGCTTGGATCTGTGCTGATAGCCGGTTGAAACTTAGATTCAGGAAGCGTACTCGTGGCGTCTGCTCCAGTACAGCGAAGACCTAAAGAATTGCTACATTAAGTATATATGTTGTTGTCTTCGTTAATTCGCAGGCATTGTTTGTACCAATATCAGTACCAATACTTCTTTTTATACTCTTTATAACATTTACAATCGGTGAGTGAAAGTCTCATTAAAATCGGTTCAGTCATTTCATAGAATAATAAATCAAAACGTATGTTCTCGGATATAACCAATTGTTCGCCTAGTTTAGGCGTCTCGTGACCTCTATACATATAAACAGCAAAGATGAGGCACTTCGAACACAATGTCTTGAACATAAAACACTATGGGCAATGTAATACTAAACCATCTTCCGGTTATAGAAGATCGTTTTTTGAAACGAACCTGTGAAAACTTGAGTAAGTATCGTATATATTGTCATTTCCATTTAGTGAAAAGCTGATCATTTGAAATTACTAACAAACACTTCAATTTTATTGATTTGTATAGATTCTGTTGAAGATCTTACCTCTTGCCATTCTGTGAGTTTGTTATTAGCGATGTCCAATTCCACGACATCAGCACACTTATCCGCCAGGGCGCAGGGGTCCCCAGCGCAGTCTATGTCACAGTCATTGAGCACCAGTAATGTGGGGACACTCAACCGGGGCGAGCGTTTGGGGACAAATATCGCGACTGGCATGTCATCGATGGGGGGATTCACTTCGCCCTTAGCCCCATATTTGCGCTCTAGAGCTTCTAAGAGTGACGGCATCGTACCTGAATTAAAGAAAAATAGTTTCTTGTAAAAAATATAAACAAATTTAGCTGCTATTAAAAACTAATTGTTATTCGCGACTTTGTCTAAATTTCTTCATGATATATGAAATAGACTATGTCCGACCTAGTAATATAATCTACATATTTTGTCAAACCTGCAGTCGTTAAAAGATAACTTTATCCTACAGATAGATACACACTAAAAAAAAGTGTATCTATCTGTAGGAGATAGATACACTTTTTATGATATTTATCACGGCTACGGTGGTTTAGCTTCCCAAGGTCGCGGGTTCGATCCTCGCAGGGTACAAATATTTGTATTCATGTGTAAAAAAGTAAATATTTATATAATTTGTCTAGTACGCATAACACAAACTCTGCTTAGTTCGGGACTTGAGATTGCGCTGTCTAAATTGTTCAGTGTGTATATATAAAAAATGAAATCTTTCTTTATTGAGAACTTCTATATTAAAGTAGATTTAGGCCTTATATTAAATTAGGTTTATACAAAAGCCCGTTGTTCTATAAACAAGAGATGGAACAAAGGCGTGAACAAGAATAGGAAGTAAATAATTCGCATTACGTAGTTCCATGTATCTGATTAGATTAGAATTATACAAACGTATACATAGTATATCTGTAGATATACTTATTGAATGCACATACAGAGCTAGTAAACATTTCAATGTTAAATAACGTGTCGCAAGGTTTGCTTATTTGTGACTAGAAAAAAACAAAGCCATCGAACGACTTGCAAATTGCCAATCGCTTTTCCTATCCTTACTAATATTATAAATGCGAAGGCAACTCTGTCTATCTGTCTGTCTCGCTTTCTTGCTAAAACTTTTAATGCCAAAAATAGGTTGAAAGTGAAGATGAAAGGATGCATACAACTTCTATAGAATATATTTTTTAAAGCAAGGTCTTCGAAATTTATGTTTTAGGCTGTTTATCAAAATATAAATAAATATGACATACAGTTTGTTAAAATTTTATCCATTACCCCATTTTTATAAAGAGAAAAATTAAATTTCCCCTGGACCACGTCGAGGATATGACGGCCTAGCGGTCTAGCGGTTTAGCACACTGCCTTACTTCCGATGGTCGCGGGTTCGATTCTTCGCACGGCACAAAGATTTGCATTCATGAGTATGATAGTTTGTATTGGTGTGGGTGTTTATATGCATAATATGTATGTATTTACGTTTGAAAAAAAATTATTTGTATCAGTTTTCTAGTACCCATAACACAATTTAGTTGGCGCTGAATTACCCTGATCTTATTATTATTTTAATATCGAAATTCTAATATAAGTCCCGATTGTCTATGGTAGAAACTACCTATAAGAACAATATTGTAGAAACTGGAAGTTTTTCTGTTGCACATTGCAGCTTGTGTCAAACTGTATAATTATACCACTAGAGGTTGTAATTAATGAGCCAATTAAGGTGTTTCCTGAGGTACTTGCAACTAGCACAAACAGATATTACTCACACTACATTACAGTCCTGAAGGCTATATTAAGTAGAAGTGTATACGAAGATTGTAGGGAAAAAAATACTACTACAAAAAACATGATGTTCATAAGCGACTAAAATGTCCTATATCATAAATTAATTTTTAATTTGATTTAATTTACAACACAGCCAAGTTGAGTATCCATGAAACTAAACCATTTTCAATAAGAAACAAAGTAGAAAAGTGAAGTTCATAAGCGACTAAAATATCACACACGGATAAATGATTTTTGATTCGATTTAATTTACGAAGAGAGTCAGGTTGAAGACTCATGTAACAGAACCATTTTCACCAAGAAACAAACTGAAAAATTCTTTTATAGACCTTCCTAATAACAGCGCGGTCAACATTTTGTTGATGATGTGTTAGTGATGAGCAGCGCTCTTATAATATAGACAATGGAATCTTTTGCTTATTGTTGATCGATTGATGTTTACAAAACAATACATTCTAATAAACAAAATATACTAATCAAGTATGGTTTGCATGATGCATTTATTTGCGTTGATTTATAACGAATATGATTTTAGAAGTACTTAATTAAATAGGTATCTGGAAATTAAGATTTTTTTTCGCAAATAATTTAATCGTTTTAAATTGTGGTAGACATACTGTAACGGTATTTTACCGTACCATCTTAATCCACTATCATCACCTGTATGTTTAACTCAAATAAGTCTAAAAATTACATGTTTCATTTCATTGACCATAATATAGGTAAAGACTAAAGATAAATAAAAATAATTATATTATTTACCAAAATATGAAATCGTACATTATCGTCATTTACCTGTTTAATTACGATAACGTGGAGAAGTATCAGATTTACGTTAATTTATTTGATCTCATCATAATACATTCACAGTCTACCTAGTTAAGAAGGTATCCTTAAAATCTGTCACATATGTGTTGAGTTTATTGATTAAAATTAAAAATCTAAATATTGGTAGAGATAGAGCACACGATAATTTCAACGATTTGCGTACTTTAATTACAAAGACCTGTGATTGAAATGCGTAATAAAAACTCGTAAATGCTACGTAAAATTTCAACAAAATACGTGATTAGTCTCCGAGAAAAACTCTGATGATTAATGACAATCGTAATCTATTGAGGTATTAATGATTACCAAACAGATTTCGCGACAAAAATCATTAAGTCATTTCGGTTTCAACAACGCGCGGAACGCCAGGAACTGTTTAGAAGGGGTGTTGCTCAATTGCTGGATTGTAGAGGCCATGCCGTGACTGCACCCAAGGTCTTATCATGCACTTAATGAATATAATTAGAAGTACCTATCACATCTTGGGTCCAGACTAATGTAAGTGAAATTAAGTTCAGGTGACCCTCAATACCGTAGCGCTTTATTCCATTCTGACCGTTTCGAAAGTCTTTATATATATATAATAATGTATAAAAAAATATTATCTATACATATAAATAAAACTGTAGTCTCTGTTTGTAATATTGAAATAACAGTTTTTTACTATATGCATTGGGTACATAAACGAAAATAACTTTTTTTTTATAATTTTTGTCTGTCTGTCTGTCGGTCTCTTTGTTCCGGCTAATCTCTGAAATGACTGGACCGAGTTTGACGGGACTTTTTTTGGCAGTTAGCTGATGTAATAAGGAGTAATTTAGGCTACTTTTATTTTAGAAAAATAAAGTTAAATTCCAAGCGGACGAAGTCGCGCGTACAGCTAGTATAATATATAATAACCATATATAATATAAAGAATAAGAAACAAAAGAGTTTATAAGCGTGTGTGTCAATTACATAGTCGTGTGAATAGTGTATTTTTTATGCATAACTTAAAAAAAATTACTGCATTCTGTACTCCTTCTATATAAAAGAACTATAAGTGTGTGAAATTTCATACTACTCCGTCTGAGCAATTTTTGTAAAAAGGCGTACAGATAAGAGTAAAAATGGCTCAATCGTTCTTGAGTTTTGCACTTAGCAACACATTAACAATAGCTTTTTATTTATAGAAATATCAAATAAAAAAATTAATATATTTTTATGTACCTGTTAAAAAACCTGTTAAAGATACAGTTAGAATGTATTCTACAAACTAACCAATGAATAAATTGAATGTATAAATAATATATAATAAAAAAAACTTGCTTAGACGGCCAATCTGTTTCTGTTTATTTTCTTCAGAATTTTAAATTTTAATCTGAATGAGAATCGAACCCAAAATAATAATAACGCAGAAACCGTAACACGGTTTATGAGTATCACTGTGCCACTGTGGCCGTGAGTTGATGTTATTAATATGAACAAGGTCGCGGTAATATTTAATTAAAACCTGCCAGATAACCATCTCGTATGTGTCTTCAGCCATCCGTTATAACTGAACAAGTGAATCAAGTATACATATATTAATTAGTTTATGTAATAATCACATAACTATTATATGTTGTAGTATATGTTACGGAAGACTATATTTAAATAGTTTAAAGTGAGACACGTTCTTTGGTAAGATAATTATATATAATGTAATATTTAGATCACCTTCAAGAGAAAAAATAATACAAAAAAAGGCATCAGTAAAACAATCGCTATAAAGAAAAACATAAAGAACATAAATAGAAATAATCTTTATTCAAATAAACAAAATTCAAATTATAGGCACTTTGGAATAGTCACATTTTTTTATTCTACCATTCATTCGGAATGTAGGTTCATCAGAAGAAGAACGATGAAGAAAATTTAAATTGTGTCTTGTTCTTTTAATTTTAAACGAATGTTGTTCTAAGTATACATACATTAACAAGGATTAGGTAAGCGATAATCAACATAGAAACAACTACGTACTCAATTTTTGTGCAAACAGATAATATTGTCAGCGCTATGAATTTTAAGTTAGAATTTGTATATAAAAACATTATTATCCTATGGTAGGTCTCACACCTCCGAAGCCCTGAATCCGAAGGACTAAGGCGACATGCCTCTATATCTTATCTCTGTAGTTCAAGTTATTTTAATCTTTTGTTTCAATTAAACAAAAATTTAAGAAAATTCTATTAGAAATTCTAATTTCCACTGTATCGTTCGTTCTGTTTTACCTATATATCCTTCATTTATCAGAACATACATTTACACCTAATCAGAAATACCACCAACAGCGCACGTTCACGCAGGCAACAGTATACAATTTATAAATTTTAAATTAATTAATAACAGATTCCACTGAAAATCAGCGTTTCGGCATTACAGCCTGAGTGGAAACCATAATAAAAATAAATATATTATTCTTTCTTTCTTTTAATAATTTTCTACTTTATTTACAGATTAACTAAAGAATAGAATTTCACGCATTTATTCTAATTCCACCAGAATGGCAATCGTAATCAGATTGTTGATAAACTTGTGCTATATATGGCAACATTAATGACCCGGCAGTATGATACTAATACTCGTAAAGTAATGTACATTACTCATAAAGTTCCGGGTTTAGTTCGCGTTGTGTATTTACTATAGTATTTGTATAGTTGTATACACACATACATATACATCATTGCATAGTAATAAACTCGTTCCCACTGTCTGTATGCTTAGATCTTTTAAACTACGCAACGGAATTAAATGTAGTTTTCAGCAATAGATAGAGGAATGCAAGATGAAGGTTTATATGTATAATACATGTAAACCCGAGCGAAGTCGGGTTGGGTAGCAAGTATAAAATATGTACGAGTTCCAGACATATAGACTTAGGATGAAGGAGTATTTTTTTTGTATGGTATGGTGCACTCCACTAACGGTACAAAAGCATTAGTGTAAGATTATAGAATGAGAATGCACTCAGATCAGTTGTTTCAGATTAATCACAGTATTTTCCAAGAAAACACAAGTGGACGTGGACCTACCTTAGTGCATTGCGTTCCCTAATTCCTATTACTAGCTATGACTACAACCGATGGAAAAAATCATGTTTATAATATGATATTTTCTATGATGAATGCAGGTCAATCAGACTAAGTAAGATCACTATACGTGTTTTTTAATAGGTGATAATGAAATGATACTCTCTTGCGCTGACAGTATACGAGGGCAGGGCAGTATACATATATATACAGTATAGCCTGTCTGTCTGTCTGTTTGATCCGGCTAATCTCTGAAATGGCTGGACCGATTTTGGCGGAACTTTTTCTTACAGGTAGCTGATGTAATAAGGAGTAACTTAGGCTACTTTTATGATAGAAAAATTCTTTTATGAAATTAAGAAAAATAAAGCAATATTGCAAAATTCCACGCAGTCGAAGTCGCAGGTACAGCTAGTGTTTGAATATAAAACTGTTTATCTTTTACAGCTGCCATCGATAATTGATATTTGGCAAGAGCTGGGGCCAATAATAATACATTTGAATTAATAAGATTTTCCTTTAAAGTCGTACAGTATCAATATAGCATAGACACGTCAGTGGGTTGCATAGTATGGACTTTTTCAGACGTCCACTATCCGTATTTATGGTTACACGTTACACGTTATTGCCCATAAAACTGGCGACGAACAATGATGGACGGTACGCATCGGAATATTCCACAATAATAGTATAGTCAAGGTTATACAATAAATTCACATTCTAGACCGCTATTATTGATATTTCATACCATATTAACCCTTACTAGTATTACGTTATTAGATATTGAGGGATCAAATAAAACAATTGTATTTGATCTCTCAATATATAATTAATTATATTTCAAATTCCAGACAGACAGACACTTTTATTATATTCATTTATGAATAAAATAAAAGTGTCTGTCTGTCTGGAATTTCAAATTAAAAACTTTTACAAAATGCATATGATCTTACATACCTACCTATTTTTTTGTAAATACATAATATACATAAAAAACACCCAGACCGATACAAACAATCATATCCATGTATAGAAATGTTTACACTGTGCGTGTAATCGAACCTGCGAACATCGGAAGTAAAGCGGCAAAACCGCTAGACCACCGAGGCCGTCAAAAAATGTTTCAAAAACGGGCAACATGTGACGTAGACGAGTTCATAATCTTAAATAACAATATCACCGTTATATACTTTCAATTATTCAAGTGAGGAAATAATTACGTGCATATGTCGTAATCGTAACTCGTAATATAAAACACCGTTAAATGTTTCCATAACACATAATACGATATGACACATAAATCCCGTGCCAGATTTGAAATAGTGCGTATAATGCACTATTACATATTACTACGGTTTGGCAACGATGACTATCATTGTGCAAACAATCTTCATATAGCATAATCATTTAATAATGTAATTCTGCAGTGCATCGAGTCTTCCGCGTACATACACGTACACAGCCAGTTAAACTGTACCACTGATGTCTTTTTATCTTTACATATAATCGTAGAATCGTGACGAGGCGAAATTTAGTTTACCTTTTTGCGGTGAGGTTTCGCCTAAAAACGTTTGTGTACTAAACTTTTTTTTATTTAAATGTGTATATATATATATATATATATATACATTAATTAAACGTATATACACACATTTAAATAAAAAAAAAATAAAACATGTATTAATTTAATAATAAGTATCCTATTGGAAAATGTTACCAAAACAATATTTCATTTCCTTTTTATTGAACTCCTGTTTTTTTAGTGACATATAGGCTAAAAAAACAGGAGTTCAATAAAAAGGAAATGAAATTCCACTTATTATTAAATTAATACATGTTTTATTTATTGTCATAGTTTATTTATTATAACCAGACAACTATATATATCGTCTACAAATGGACACGCGTACCACAGACGGGAATAACTACTAAAATAAAAACAAGAACTGCAAGACGAATACACAGACCAATGGTAATAATACACAAAATGGAGCTGTGCTGATCATCGGAACTGACGGTAAAAAACATCAAGTCAGTTCAGGTGCCGACCTAAACCGGCTCATTAATTTGTCTCAGAGTGTTGTGTGTGATAATACGACGCTGCCTACAACTTCCCAGCTCGTCACCGCCCAGAAGACATCCGATATGGCAGCTGTAACGCGATCTAAGCGCATTTTGAAGAAATAATCTGTTCCTCGGCAAACTGTTGTAGTGGTTGTGGTGGCGGTATTATTTACGTAGGGTTTGTTCTATATTTTACCAAATTCTGTGGGTAGGTAAATTTAACTAATGTATTTTTTAATTTTTCTTTGTATCTTGTGACATTTTTAAAACTTTTACTTTTTCTATTATCAACCCACATTAAAAACATTTTCAATTATTTTCACTCGGTTGATTTTTTTTTTTTTTTTTTTGGTTCTGTTTCCCTTTTTAGGGAAAGGCAAAAGGACTCAGCCCATACAGCCATTGTCTTCAGTAATATTTTCGTTTTTTTTTTTTTTTTCTAATACTTGTCTTCAGTAGTTATATATCTTGAAATGTTGTTATTACGTACTCGAAAATGGGTTTGTATGTTTCTGTGTTCTTTAATAAATTCTGGATGGAGCGCGGGATCTCCATTTTATCATATATATTGATCAATTTATCAATAAATATTAATCGCTGGATTGCGAAATGTTGACATTCAAAAAACAAGTGATCTAATGATTGATCTTCGTCGGCAGAACAATAATCACATATAGGAGACGAAACCATTTTCATCCTATGCAAATGCTTTTTATATCTTCCATGTCCAATTCTAAGACGACATAAAATTGAATAAAATTTTCTTTCCACATATTTTCCTTGAACGAACCATGGCGTTTTAAATTCTTGCTGTATTTCTCTGAACCATTTCCCTTTAACTTTTATAGATTCTTCCCACTGTTGTTTCCATTTAGTTTTAATTGTTTTTCTTATTTCAACGATAAAATCTGAAGCTGGGATTAACATATTTTTCTTTTCCTTGAATTTGACAGTTTGTGATGAACCTAGCCAGTTCATCAGCTTTTTCGTTGCCAGTGACATCAACGTGAGCTGGAGTCCAGATAAGATTAATATCCATATTAAGCCGTTTTTTAAAATCATATATTTTCCTTTGAATATTTTGTATAACGAAAGATGTTTTACTAGAAGAAACATTCGCAAGGGCCAACAAGACACTCATGCTGTCCGTTAATATGACCCATTTATCATTATTGTTTGTTTCACCAATATAGTCTAGCGCTGAGATAATAGCGTAAGCTTCAGCAGTAAATATGCTCGCTTTATTCGATATTTTTGTACCGAATGATATTTTTTCCTTGGCATCATAAACAGCAATAGCCGTGCAGTCTTTATTTTTAGCACCATCCGTATACATATGCCTATAATTGTTCCATTGAGATATGTAATCATAGACATCATATTTATTATGTAAATTCTTATTTATAAAAATGGGGGTTTTAAAAAAATTACAATCATATGAATTGCTATTGTGAACTAATTTCTGATTAATAAATATGTTGGAGTTATGTAGACTTTTAATAATTTCAGTTATATTATTAGAGAGGAAATTATTAGGAGAGGATGGATTTTTTAATTTATGTAATAATTGGTTATCATGAACAGAATAAAGTTTCAGTAAAAACATAAGTTTTAGCAATTCAAAACGTAACGGCAATGGGGGTATATTACATTCAACTTGCAACGAATTTATTGGTGATGTGCTCATGGCTCCCAAAATTAATCTTAAATTTATATTTTGGAGTTTTTCTAATTTATCAACATATTTTTCTTTGTTACAAAAACAGAAGAACGCATATTCAAAATGCGTTCGGACCAGCGACTTGTAAAGAATTAACAGAATTTTAGGGTCTGCTCCCCAAGTAGTGCCGACCAAAGATCTGAGAATATTAGTGGACATCATGGCTCTATCTGATACACAATCGACATATTTTTTAAAACTTAAATTATTTTGAAATATTACACCTAAAAATTTTGCTTCTGGCTCTACTGGAATTATAGCGCTCATATATTTCACCTGACTAGATGAGTCTATATTTAAATTGTTATTACTAAACACTACCATTTTGCTTTTAGAAGGACTGATTTCCAAATTTACATAAGAAAAATATACTGAAAGATTACTAAGAGCAATATTGATTTTGGATAATGTATCCACAATATTGTCACCATAACAATATACAGCTAAGTCGTCAGCAAATTGGAGATTATGGACATAAGGCCCTAAAGCATCATTAATTCTATGAACATAAATAATATATAATAAAGGACTAAGTATACCACCTTGTGATACTCCTACATGAGATAAGCGAGGACCTATACATGAAACATTACTAACTTTAACGTATAATTTTCGACCATTCATAAAATTATATAACCATATTGCTAGTTTATTTGAAACTCCGACAGAAATTAAGATATCTGCCAAAATCTTCGGATTTACATTATTGAATGCACCCACTATATCCAGAAAAATTGCTACCAAATGTTGATTATTTTCTAAAGCTTTCTTAATATCGATATAAAAATGCCCTAAGCTTTCCCGAGCTGAAAATCCTCGTCTGAATCCAAATTGATTCGACGGCAATAGATTTTGAGACTCGAAATAAAACTCTAGTCTTTGTTTAAGCAATTGTTCAAAAACTTTTCCTATACACGATGTTAATGTAATGGGCCGATAAGAATCAGCAACATATAAATTTTTATTAGGCTTTAACACAGGAATAAGATAATCTGTTTTCCATTCTTTTGGAATTATAGAATTATACCATAATAAATTTATAATAATTAAGAAGGTATTTAAATTGTTACCATTTAATGCTTTCAACATTTTGTATGAAATATTATCCAACCCAACTGCTGTGTCCCTTCTTGATTTTAATGCTGATTGAAGCTCTGCTAATTTGAAAGGTTTATCAAAGAAAATATCTTTAGCTTTATCAGAATTGTTAGGAACTGTTGTAAAAGGGCTCGCAACGTAATCTGGAGTATATTTGTGTAAAAATTCATTTAACCACATATCATCGTTACCTGAGTTGTAAGTGCGAGGTTTATTTATATATTTCTTATTAAATTTTCGAACTTTTGTCCAAACATTAGATATAGAAGTGGTTCTGTTTAAATTAGAACAGTATTCATGCCAACTTTGTAAACGCACAGTTTTAATAGTAAGTTTTTTTTCCGCTTGCAATCTTTTAAACTTAATATAATTATCTGTGGTAGGATCATATTTAAAATCTATATATGCTTGTTTACTTTTACGAACAGCTGTTGCACAAGTGTCATTCCACCATGGTACTGGAGGATGCTTATATTTTGATAGTTTAGAATTGCTAGAAGAATTACAATTGTATTGTTTTTGATGTGCCGATGAACTCTTATTTAGAACAATATCAATAGAATTTAAAATAATATTACAAAAAGTGTCATATGTTGAACACGGATCGCTCTCATTGACAGAAAAGCCTTGTAATTTGGAATTAACAATTTTACTGTAATTGTCCCAGTTTACAAGTCGCAAGTTACGCCGATTTACTGGAACTGATACACAATTATTTGCTCCTTTACAAGAAAAATTGGAATATTGTAAATTTAATTGTGTTATTGTTGGCAAATGATAACTGCCTAACGGATCTTCGTAAACATACCAGTTACATGAAAGGGATAAAGAAGGACTAACTATGGTTAAATCCAAGCCATTTGGCTTCCAAATATGACTACCTACAGTAGTGACATGACCATCGTTTAATAAAACTAGGTTACATTCATCTAAAGTTTCCAAAATATCTCTACCTCTGGGTTTAATTGAATCACAACCCCAAATGGTGTGATGTGCATTAAAATCACCAGCAATTATAAAAGGCTTAGGAGTATTATTTACAAAGTTAACAAGTTTAGATTTTGTGAAAGGTACTGAACAATTGGTGGGGCAATAAATAGTAGCTAATGATATTTTTTCATTGTTTATAATGATCTGAATGACTAAAGTTTGTATTGAATCGTCAGAAAACATATTAATTCTATTATAATGAAGGTTTTCATGTATGATAATAGCAACACCGTTGTGGTAATTACCCGAGTCATTGCGTTCTATTTTATAACCCTTTATTTTTAATTTATGATGTGGCCGAAGCCAAGTTTCACATAAAAGTGCAATATGTATGTTATTACTGTAAAGAAAATGTGTGAGTAAATGTCGATTGCTCAGCAGACTTTGAGCGTTCCACTGAGCTATATTTAAATTATTTAAGGTGAATTTTGAGAGCTAATGTTTTTGTTACTGAAATTTTCAGTAAGAATGTCTAATAAATTTTTTGTGCAAATTGAAGTATTTTGAGTTTTATTTAATGTAATCAATTTTACTATGGACTCTACTAAGAGACCAAGAGATTTATCATCATTTTTAAGAAAAGAAATCAAATCATTATTATATTTATTCTGTCTAGTACCTAGTGATGGGAAAGATTTAAATACATCTGCATATGAAGATGTTTGAGCTTTGTTTCTGTTTTCTATAATTTTTTTTTGTTTGATTGGACATTTGGAGGAAATACTAACATGATTACCATCGCAATGGAAACATTTGGCATTTTCTACTGGTGTATCGCATATTTTAAAATTATGACTTCCTTTGCATATGGAGCATGTCTCTGCATTTTTACAATATTTAGCTAGATGTCCATACCTCAAACAACGGAAGCACTGCTTCACAGGAGCGATGTATGGTGATATATCGTGTCGCCATCCTTCAAGGTCCACATAATCTGGAAGAACTGAAGCTGCAAAAGTGATTGCTATGGTCTGAGTTGGCTGTAGAAAAAAGTTAGTATCATTTTTAACTTTACGTAGAAACCGCCGAACACATATAATTTTTTTATAACTTGATATCATGGTATATATCTTCTTATTGGATAGGTTTAATGGGACATTCCTAATGACTCCTGTAACTTCTGTGGATCCAGCTGGTATACTCGCTTTAAATTGGTATTCTTTAAGAAAGGTAAAATTATTTAGGAAAGCATTTGCAAGGCCAGGTTTCTCAAAATATACTCCTATTTTATACTTATTTAAGCTTCTGAGATACTTGACTCCTTTATTAAACCTTTTTAAACAAGATGAAAGAGATAGAAGGTCTCTAGAGCCTATTATAGTTTTAGGGTCACTAGACTCAACGAATACAACGAATTCAGTTGCACCGGAATCCTCTGGATAACGTCTATGATAATCCGTGACAAAATAAGTTTTATACAGTTCTTTCTGATCTAATTCCACTTCGTCAGATTCGGATGAAGTTGAAGATTTGCAGTCACTATCTGGATCATCTGGAGATACAGGCTTTTTACGCTTTCTTCTACTCTTCCCCATGTTGTGGGTTATTTATTTTATTTTAACCACAATATATACGATATACAATTGAATAAACCAAATAAAATATAATAAAATTTTTAAAATAGCGCGCTTCCTTTCAAGCGTTCCCGCGCTTTTTTTTTCTCACTCGGTTGAGATTCGGCATTTCTGACAGTTATGACTTTGACAGAACTGACGTTGACAGTTGTTATATTGAAATAAGTATTTATGGTAGATTAGACTAAAATAGCCAACTTGCCCATTTGGCATTATATTGATACAGCCATAGTTTTTAATATTGCCACCTAAATTTAATCTTTAAGTTATTGTTATTTTTGGTATTATTATGATGTAATTTCTCTTTTCACATGTACATATATATATTTATTATCAAATTCCAACTACTAGCAGGTAGACGCTCAGAGAAGAATATTAGTTTAATTTTTGTTTTTATATTATTGTTTTTCTTTTTTATATATATTGTATTTTGTATTTATATTTTTGTGCACACATGTATATTGATAGTGATGGTGATGACACGTTTAATTCTATTTCGGATCATACCAGCGATGACAGCTTTCACAGCGCGTCTCTTCCCTTGGATGAAATTTTAAATAATACCTTTTCTGAAGTACCTAAAAACTTTAATGCCGTTCACATTAACGCGCAAAGTATTCCTGCACACTTTCCTGAAATGCTTTCAACATTTAACGTAAATAATCTTCACGCTATCTTCATTTCCGAGACATGGTTAAAGCCGTGTCTTCCTTCAATTTCCTACTCTTTACCTGGTTTCCATCTTGTTCGCTGTGATCGCACTGGCAGAGGTGGCGGTGGTGTTGCCATATACCTGCGTTCCGATATCCCTTTCGTTTTGATTAATTCCTCTTTCAGCACTAATCCTTCCCATGAACCTGAGCATCTTTTTATAGAAGTCACACTCTCCCATACTAAAGTTCTTCTAGGAGTGTTCTATAGCCCGTCACCTACGGTTGACTATTTTTCCTTATTTGAGCAACTCCTAGAGAACCTCCTTCCTTCCTATAGTCATACCATTATTATGGGTGACTTTAACACCTGCCTTTTAAAAAATGACTCCCGGGCAAATCGTCTTCAATCTGTAGTCAACGCCTGCAACCTGCATATCCTACCTCTAAATGCTACCCATTTCTTTCCTAGCTGCAATCCTTCCTTGCTCGATTTAATCCTCGTCTCATCTCCTGACCTTGTCGCTAATTTTGGTCAGCTGCCTGCTGATGGTTTTTCCTTCCATAACCTTATTTACCTCTCCTATAAAATTCGTCCTCCTAAAATTAAACGTAAAATCCTTATGCAGCGCAATTTTGGTGCTATCGATATGGACTGTTTGCGCAAAGACGCCTCAGAATGTAGTTGGTCTACTCTTGGTACTCTATCTGACGTAAACGATCAAGTTGAACGATTTAATAAATTAATTACAGATCTTTACAATAAACATGCTCCTGTCCGCCCTGTCAGGGTTAAGCATTTGCCTGCACCCTGGCTTACAGATGAGATCAAGACTATGATACTGAAAAAGAATAAAGCTAAGTCCAAATTTAGGTCAGACCCGGACAGATGTCGGAATGATTATATCAGCGCCAGGAATCTCTGTAATAGGATGTGTAGAGAAGCCCAAAGACGCCACATTCACAAATCCGTTGAAAACGGTGATCCAGCTAAAGTCTGGAAATTTCTCAAGTCACTAGGGGTTGGGAAAAAAAGTAATGATAACCCTGTTACTATGGATATCGAATGTCTCAACCAACATTTCTGTTCTTCTCCTGCTATAGATATTACTGTAAAATCTAATACACTACGTAATCTTTCCTTCTTATCCACCCCTGACTGCTCTCCTTTTTTCTTTGATCAATTGACCGATTGTGATGTTGAGAAGAGTTTGCTTTCAATTTCTTCAAATGCTGTAGGTAGCGACAGCGTTAGTCGTAATATGATCTTGCCTATTCTTGATATCCTTTTGCCCTCCATTACTTTACTCTTCAATAAGTCTTTGTCCTCTGGCGTCTTTCCCTCCAATTGGAAAGATGCTTTCATTATTCCTCTTCCCAAAAAAAATATTCCTACCTCATTCGCCGATTATCGTCCTATTTCCATACTCCCTTTCCTATCCAAAGCCTTAGAACGTTTGGTTCAACTAAGGCTTAATTCATTCCTAACCAGACATAGTCTCCTAAATCCTTTACAATCTGGTTTCCGCCCCGGTCACAGTACGACTACCGCTCTTGTGAAAATAACTGACGATATTCGTCTTGGCATGGAGAACTCTCAGCTTACTGTTCTCACTTTACTTGATTTCAGCAACGCATTTAATACTGTGGATTTTGACATCTTATTAGGCCTATTATCCTCTCTCAACATATCTCCAACGGCTATTGACTGGTTTCGTAGTTACCTGTCGGGGCGTCGGCAGCGTATTCGCATCGATGACGCTCTGTCTTCGTGGTGCCTTACGTCAGCTGGCGTACCTCAGGGTGGTGTCTTATCTCCCCTTTTATTTGCATTGTTTATTAGCTCAATCACTTCAAAACTTCAGTCTTCCTACCATCTCTATGCAGACGATCTCCAAATCTACACTCAGGCTGGTCTGGTAGATTTAACTCAAGCCATATTCACTATCAATGACGATCTTAGGCGTTTATCTGTTTGGAGTGAGTCATACGGCCTTGTTGTGAACCCTTCGAAGACACAAGCCATTATTATAGGTAGCCCCAGATATATTTCTCAAATTTCTTGGAATGACCTTCCGCCTGTAGTCTTCGACGGGGTTCTAATTGAATATAGGAAATCTGTTAAAAATCTTGGTATTGTATTTGATCGTACGTTGTCTTGGTCTCATCAAGTCTCTGAGGTTAGTAGGAAAATGTTTGCAGCTGCTGGTGGCTTGAACAGGTTGCGTAACTTTCTCCCTTTTGATACCAAAATTGCACTTGCTCATTCCTTACTCTTTCCTATCCTCGATTATGCTGACTGCTGCTACTTGGATCTCACTGAAGAGCAATTAAATAAACTTGAGCGATTTCAAAATTTATGTATTCGCTTCATATTTGGTCTGCGCAAATATGATCACATCTCCCAGTATCGTACTCAACTCAAGTGGCTCCCTATCCGTCTTCGTCGCAACTTACACATCCTATCACTCCTTTACAGTATTCTTTTTAACCCAGTTACTCCTTATTACCTAAAAGACTGTTTCACATTTCTCAGTGAGAACAACAGCCACTCCTCGCGTAATGTTAACTATCTCCGTCTAAGATTTCCCTCTCATTCCACTTCCTTCTATTCTAAATCCTTTTCTGTCCAGGCCGTTAGGTTGTGGAACTCACTGCCCTCTAGCATTCGGAGCATTCAATCGCTTGCCAGCTTTAAAGCCTCTGTCAAATCCCATTTTATATCTCTTTAATTAATTTCTTATTATTCTCCTTATCTCTTCTCTCCAAATGTATGTGTGTCTCTTATATATCTCTTCTTTCCGAATGTATGTGCACTATTAAGTATATGTATGTGTATGTATATATGTATTAATGTGTGTGTATGTTTATATTTATGTATATTTGAGTCATATATATTTATTTTTGTTTATTACGTGCGCCACCTACCCTGTTCTTATTTTTATTTCTCTATCCACCCAAAGGTAGTCTGGAAGAGATTGCTTAGCGATAAGACCGCCTTTTGTATCAGTGTATATTTTCCATTTTAATTGTTTTTTTTTTTGTTCTGTAATTGGTGCAATAAAGAGTATAAATAAATAAAATAAATAACAAATAATGCAAAAGGAATTATTACAGTATATATATATTAAAAAAAACAATTTTACTAAAAGATTTTTTTAATTTAGTTGTTTGGGATAAGTCTGATTGCGCAAAATAGAGTCTAATTTACATTACAATTTACGGTGTTTTGGCTATTTTCCAGTATTTACACATGTAGTCGAATAGTCGAAATACGAACTTGACATAATTTTAACATTCCTAATGAATATATAACAGTTTTATAAAAATAATTTTATAACTTTCTATAATAATATGTATAAGATGTATAGTCCTGTGACCTACGGAGTCCTATTGTACTCTCCTACTAGCAAGTAAATTTTCTAGTAATATTTACAACTTTATTGACATTAAATATTATAGTTTTTCGGAAAATTCACATCTTTCAGGGATGAGGTACATTTTTCAGAGGAGGAGGTTTTACATTTTTCACAGTATATCGAGAACTAATAAATATAAAATCCGGTTTTAAACGCATTCTTACTTCCAGTGATATCTTAGCAACACTTGGGTGTTGCTAAGATATCACAGTTATTATTATGTTGGCATAATAATAACTAATAAATACAAAATCCGGTTTTAAACGGATTCAATATTTCCAGTGATATCTTAGCAACACCAACATAGTACGTGAATCGACAGCTGAGTTTAAACGTGTACAATGTTTACTAACAAGGACATAAAGGCCAAGGTCGCCAGTTCGCTGCCGTCATTGTATTGCCACAGTATTATAATATCTTCTTTGCAGTAGCGCAACGCTTTTGAAATCGAAAACTCCTGCAACTTTACTGTTGTGCCTAATATAGACGTAATCCTCTGGAATGATAATAAACTAGAGGTATTTTTTTAATGGATAATGGAATGGTCTACTCATTCCAACCATTTTGTCAGTTAGCCCATCGTGACAAATTACAAAGAATTTATAACGATAGTTTCCAGGGGAACCATGGCACATTGCTAGCAATGGGTTCCTCAATCCACATTATTAAAAATCCCATTTCCCGTTTTAATGGATGATTATAGAATAGTGCACCCACCTGCGCTACCGGTTTACGCAAGCGGGGCACCAGTGGAGGATGATAAGATGAATATTAGGTCAGGTCAGTTAGCCCGTCGTAGCAAATTATAACGATGTTTTCCAGAGGGAACCACGTGGAGGTCAATCTGACTTAGTACATTGCTAGAGATGGTGTAATTAGTTCACATTACTAACAATCCCTCCCCCCCACAAGCGACAGTTACCATTTAACTTCAGTTGGCCGTCAGCTTGTTAGCTTCAACATTTTGAATCTAATTCAATTTTAGAGTTTTTCTGAGGTGTCATAAATGGTGAACCAAATAAATAAATCTAAATGTTGATTAATTTATTCAGTTACATTGAAATATGAAACAAAAAAGTAATACGTTGCTAATGTATTGAAGAAAAGGTAAGGCATATTTCAATTTCAATAGATCAGAATTGATATGTAGAGTATTTTTATAAATATAGATTTGTTACTACATTTAATTGTGCATGGCAGCGCCTTCCTCTACACAAACATTATCTTTCTATGAACGTACGTTGGGTACTAGAATGTGTACATTCATTTCTAGAGAGAACATACTGTAGAGAAAAGATACAGACTGTCTTTATTTTTTTTTTCCATATTCGTCCATCTCCTTTTCAGTGATGGAACAGGCAAAGATCCTTAGACCGTACAGCCTAGTCTACTTTTAAACTTCTTCATATTTGAACAAGTGATGAGGCCAAAGCAGACTGTCTTTAATTAAAAACTAAGGTACCTACTACCACAGATAATAATAATATTACATACTACTACTATATTACCATACTATGTGCAAATTGTGTATAAGCTGTGGTGTCCAAAGCTTATATTTGCAGACACTATAGAGAATTTTGCATACTGCCTTTATGATATAGTTATCCAAGTTGTCATTTTAGTTACGCTTACTGCTTAATAATAGGAATAATAACTAGGTATCGGTATACAATTAAAAATGGTAGATAATACTGATAATTTACGTAATCTTTAACTTTTCTATCACATTACATCTCTCGGGATATTATTTAATAAATACGTACATATACTTTTTGAGAAGTAAATTCGTATCTAAATAGTATGGAATAAAAGAGGTAGTAAACGCTATTCTTTGCGAATAGACTCGTTTATAATTTATGAATTGTTGAAATAAGATAAAGTCTAACTGAGAACATTAGAGCTGTTATTAAACTAGCGGAATTTATTACTAGTCATGCTATAGCTTACGTCGGAATTACAATATGACATAGGTATGCATGATAATAATTACTTTTTAAATTTTGAATATGGAAACATTTATCGCAGATGCTCACCGCTACGCATAGATAGAGTAATGTGTAATAATGAAAGTAAACATAGTGGTTATTTACTCATTAACTGAAAGGTTAACAATGAACCGTTATTTTAGCTGTCGTATCGAGTTTCTTTATATTAGGAAGGTTGATTGAAAGCGAGAATTCTCAAGGTTGTAGCGGACGCAACAGTTTTATTGTCTTATAATACCTAAATGGATTAAGGAGTCAAATAATATTAAACCGTATACATAAAACAATAATATTCAAATTTACTTTATGCTAGTCGTGTTAACACTAACGATGTTACTAAAAATTGACATTGAACGACATTGCGTGCCGCGTACATTTCAGTGAACAACATTTGAATACTACTTACCACATATTTTGTATTGAAATTATTATTAATTTTGTTTTATTTCGTCGGTATACTACGTATGTCTACTACGTATATCGGTATACTATGTATGTATGTATACTACGTACGTGTGATAATAGAAGTTACACTAAATTTAGACGACTATGGTACCGTAGTAGTTAGACACTATCTGATTATTTGATTTTGTGTTTATTTATGAGTATGGCTATAGGTATTATAATTATTTTAATAAAATATTTATAACTTTACAAGTCAACCTCTGCTTAGTTTGGATTTCGATATGGATACAGCTCTACGGGTGCCTGAAATTTTATTCAAAAAAATAAGGATAGCGTATACTAACAGTAGCGAACTGTCTAAATACCCCTATTTAGAAGCTATACTACTTCGGAGTATAAATGTAAGATTAAAATATATATTTAATCTACACTGTAGATTAAGAAATACAATATAATAACGTCCTAAATGCATAATTTTAATGTATATGATTAATATATTCGATGGGAAAACTAATGAAAAAAAACTATAATAATAATTTGTATGCAACACAATTTGTGTGCAGCCGGGGTGGCACACCCTGTCGAGACGGTCCGGGGGCACCGAACTGGAAGTCTCGACTCGAAATTAAAGAATGGTGAACTGTCGGGCGATCGGGTATCTTGGGTCTGGTTGATAAATGTGTCTGAATAAAACAATAAGACCATACAGTTTACGGCCCTGGTAGTCTAGAGGTTTAGTACACAGTCTTACTTCCGAGTGTCTCGGGTTCGATAACTTGCACGATGCGAACATTTTGTATGATTTATAAACATGAGTATGATTCTTTGTATTTATAAAAAGATATATTTAAGTAAATGCTTATTATTTTAATGGCTATTAGTTTACGTTATGGCTACAAACCCTTACTAAAAACGTACAAATATAAATTATTTTTATTATATCAATTTGTTAATTTTATACCTACATAAGGTATTGTACGTGGATATAGATACGTAGTACATTTTGTGTTTTATTTATTGGATAAAAAATTATGATAAGATTGCCTATAATATTTAAATATGCCACTAAAAGAAAAACAAATTATACCATTCGACCTTTTTGATTTCACTGATGTTGTTACCAGTGAATTTAAAAAGGTAAAATAAATATTAAGTAAATGTGAAGGTAAATGTTATTAAAGATATTGTTTCAAAGCCACATACATTTCCCAATTTAAATTTATCGATTTACTGATCTATTTTTTATAATTTTATTTAAGGAACTATTTTATATCTTAACAAAAGTGTAATAGAATATATTTTTATATTGCTTCTTTATTTTACTATACTTACCCTAAAAGTGGTGCCAAATTGTAGATATGACGTAAAATATGAATTTACCAACCTTTCCAAGATTGCATAGTTTCGCGATAGATAACATATTAATAACCTGTGATGTGAACGTCAGACAACGGCAGTAGATTACCTGGATATATTTCAAATATAATCTTTTTTTAAATTTCACACCCATCCATATTTTAGTATCGTTTAAAAATCAATTATAAAAACCATAGACAATACAATGATTTACTCATAATAATCGTTCTTCTGATTAGATGACAAAGCATGTCTAAATTGCGCACTCGTCCTTCGCGGTCGTTCAGAGCGTTCGACAAAAAAACTGGTTACGAATTCAAATAGGTACTTCACCGACAATAAATTTATTAATGCGCAATTTGAACATCATGACAAGTGCGCAGTTACCTAGCTAACATAAATTTTATCATGTCTTATGATTCGCTGTATCATGTGTGCTTGAGACACGTGTAGTGATTAAAGCATAGCAAATACTAAGTAAGGCCAGATAACAACCACGTAAATATGACGTATTAGAGCAGAGAAGAAAGGATGCTCTTTGCTTACATTTGCTCTCTTGCTAGATTACACTAAACCAAATTGGAGGAGCAAGGGAGAGCGGAATATATGCTTGATATAAATTATTACAACTGATAAGTTATTTTTTCCGGCTTACTTCTAGTTGACTTTCAACTATCGTTTCCATGCGAAATTATGGCAAGTATTTTCTGAGTGATTTTTTGGAATGTTTTTTTTAGTGATGGTAATGGATCTGCTGCATCCGCCTGCGCTAACGGTTCATGCTGGCGACGCCAGTGGAGAATTATAGGATTAATAGTCAGATCAGTTAGACATCATCGACATGTCAAAATCGCGAGTAATTTATCACGATCGTTTCCATGGGGAACCGCGCGGAGGTAAATTTCACATGGTACATTGCAAGCAATGGGTTCGTTTACATGGGGAACCACGCGGAGGTCAACTTCACATGGTACATTGCAAGCAATGGGTTCATCATTACTGAGAATCCTATTTTCTCCTTATTTTGTAATGTTAACGTTAGGCATCATACGGGAGTTGATATTTGACCGTCACGAGCCAATAGAGAAAAATAAAGAGCATAGTACATTATGCGAGATGAATGCAATGAAAGCTCTAAAACATGTAATGAATATGAACGTGTATGTATTACATAGCAGAGACTTTAATATGGACAAAGGAAAGTATGTGCATATAGGAGAGAGATGACTGAAACAGATCATTGACTGAAAACGACATGGGTCTCCCACCTGAAACAATAGGATAAAGGCAAGACGACAATCATGAAAGAGCAGAATAAACTAATCTTATTAATAAAGTAAAATCTTATTAATATTATAAACGCGAAAGTTTGTGAGTATGGATGGATGTTTCTTACTCTTCACGGAAAAACTACTGAACGGATTTTGATGAAACTTTACAATAATTCAGAATGACATATAGGCTATATAAAATTCACGCGGGTAAAACTGGGGCACAGCTAGTGCTAAATAATCCTCAGTGAAAAAGGAATCTAACTATCTGTAAGAGTTGACAATAATAATAAATATATTGTCAATGTATTAATTTGACAGTAAATTTTGCTAAACGCATCTTGTGGTTGGGATAGATACTGTAAAACGTAACATTAATAAAATTATTACAATAAAGTGTAATGACGACGTTGTGAAAAATAGAAAATGATTATAACTGAGTAATAATATGAATATTAGATGTAATAAATGTGTACAAGTATTATACTTAGATGTTGTTCGCAATATAACAATGACATCAGCGCGTTGGTGAATTGTGTATAATGGCTGTTTTTGCATTGTATATTGCGTTCACTTTGTAACTTAACAAATTAAATGTAAACCACTTTATGGTCAAATTTGTTAATTTTAAATCATCTATTAAATATATATTTGTGTGTGCTTATAGCCAAGCCTTTTAAGCTAAAGCATATATATATGTCTGTATTTCGATAAAAAAATATAGTGTATAGTCATTTATACTACCCATATTACTAGTTTCATTAGCTTGATTGACGGATCGCTGGTGTGATTAGGGTTTAGTTGGAGAAGATTGTATAAATAATGAAGCTACCATTAAAATAATTATAGTAAGTTATAGTGGACTCTAAGTTATAGACAGAGGTTCTATAACTATTCGATTTTTTAAAAGAATAAGAATTTAAAGTTAACGATAATTATTTTAATGGTAGTTTCATTATTTATACAATCATCTTCACTCGTCCTAACTATTGGTATGTATTTAGGTACATTTAAACTCGCCGGTGACTGTGTATTTAATTTTGTACAACGTACAGAATTTTTACAAGGGCAACTGTTTCTATTTATGATGCTACCGTGGTACGCGCTACTATGAGCGGGAATACAATGCATTTATCGACTACAATCTGGCCATGTCTACAGAATCTGCCAATTGTAAGAAAATATTTGAACAATGAGTATGTTTTAAAAAGTGTGTTATGATAAAAAAAAAACTTTATATGTGTTTTATTATGCATGACAATTTTACAATTTGGAAGTGTGTATTCACACAAAATTCTTAAAAGTGTAATTCTGAACGTCATTCATTTAAAAGGGCTACTCGCAAGTTTTATGCTCATTCTTTTGACGGGTCCTGCGTTCCGAATGAGTAGTATAATAAAAAAATATGACTATTCAAAGTGATCATTTGAATAAAGATTATTTCTAGACAAGCTGATGGTCTACCTAATTATTCGGTCACCGTCGCCTATATACAGGAACTGCACCACGTTATCATTTGACACCTGTGATGTGATACCTATCATCCGTCGCCATTCCAGAGGAATAAGATGTCACGGCTCTTATCTGGTATTTTCACTGGCTAATCTAATCCTATAATTCAAACATAATTTGGACACGTAAAAGACAGTAGCATATAAATTTATTATTACGTGGAAACTGTCTAATTAATATAACAATAAAATTAATATTAAATCTAATTTAAAGTTCAGCGATATCTATATTTAAACTTGTATAATTAATATCTTAGTAGGTACATTGTAAAAGCAATTATAATTAAGTAATTATTTTGGAGTAAAATTGTTCATTAACATTTGAATGTCAACACGTAATACGCAAATACATACTTAGTTTCTTTGTTAAGCAACTAGATGGCGCTGCAGTCAAATTAAAACGCGCTAGTAAGATGTTTTTGTGGTTACATATAAGGTTATGGAGCAGAATTTGTAGTCACTCTGGTTTCCCTTCAAAACGCATAAATCTTTCGCCTTTTACTAAAGATTTCCGTGGAGGGGAACACTCAAATGAGTCTAAATATTATTTTTGACAGCTCTGCAATAGCAGGGCTATATAAATTGTAAAATGTAATATAACTCTGTCAAGTTGCAGATTATAATGTATATGAATTTGTTGAATTGTTAACAATAAGCATACTGCTTTTGTTATACAATACAATATAAATTTTAATATAAATATTTTATTTATGAGTAAGGCTGTGAACATTTGATATAAAATTAAAAATCTATAATTAAATAATGGACAGATTTTTTAAAACTAATATTAACGGTTTAAAGACTACTTATTTTAGGTAACCACTGGGCTTTTTTTTACTACCAGCATTTTTCTTTTGTCCATGAACACTCAGTCTTGTATTTTAAACCATAAAAATATGTCTGTCTAATTGAATTTTGTTGTTATTGTATTTTTGATCTAGAGATCATACTAAAAATGGTGAGCATCAATAAGACAAAAATATATATTATGTACACTATAATTTTGATAGAACAATAATTCAATATTCTCTCAAACACTCACAAAATAACATTAATGATAGAATTCTTTACTATATATCCAGATATTGAAGCAAATAAGTTTAAGTTTAAGTGTTTTTGTATTAATTGTAAGTAATAATTGTAGTAACTTTAAATAGTAAGGTATATTCAAAACATTTCAGTCAAAATAGTAAAATTACCATAATATATTTATGAATTGGATTGTGTCTATCTGACTAAGCATAAATTACCTATGCAAATTATAAAATTAATTCTAAATATAATAATGTATGTTGTATAGATCATACATGGCTTGGCAATAAAGTTCAGTTTAGTTTAAACAGAACTGCTGGAGACAATGTGGAAAAGTTTTATTAAAATGTGTTTTATATTACATAATAATATATTCTTCTTAAGGTTTCATGCAACACTTTGCAACATTCTAGATGTATTCTTTACTTTTTTATACAACTTGAGACCTAACATATTAAATTTATTATACTGTCTATTATCATTTATACCTCAAATATGAAAGGAAATATGCCTTTATTAAAATAACAATAAGTATTTTTTTTATTACTATTAAGTTTACAATACAGTAACATTACACAATATGATTATAATTAAAATATTTACATTGGTGTTTTCATGAGTGAAAGTTAAATATCCTAATTCAATTTATGTTCTCTCTGTCCTACTCATGGGATAGGTAAAGCAAAGAGAGGGAGAAAGAGATCTTTGTTTTGTTTTATTTTCAAATAGTTTTTTTTTATCACAACAACCTGTTTTTAGCTGCACAGGAGTAAGTAATGTTTTTATATGATATCATTTTAAAATATTTATTAATGTTTTGACAGGTAGAAATTGTTATTTAATTAATTATGAAGATAAATCATCATAATGCAAAGTATTCAATTTATAGCATAGTTAGCTAAGATGCATTTTTACGAATGAATAGATACTAAAATATAATTATTATTTTAAAGTTTATTACTTAAAATTATCCGAAATAAAAGATATGGAACTGACCTGCGTAGCAGTTACACCACAATCCAGTGTCTCATGAATTAGTAAACAAAGACTTCTAAGCACGAATGATTTTTCAATCCTAGTGCATATTCAGAAAAAAATTCCACTATGAATTTCACATTTATTATAAATATTTACAACAGCTGTTCACATAATGTTTACGTCTAGGGAAACCACGATAAGACGTACCAAACGCACTGAAATAAATTGACAACAGAATGTTTACATCAATACACTGTACACTTCGCAGTCGCAGTGTAATCGTATCTGTTTCTATACTCCACTAATGTTTTCTACGCACACAATCAAACTTTACTTGTTGTATGTGTATGTATGTACGAAAAATATTGACTGCTGTAGTGGGGATGAAAGGGGTCAATGACGTTTTACAACTGACTGCTGCTAAAAGAAGATGGTATGATATACACTACAGTAATCTAGACAGAGACAAAAATACAACACTGCAATTGGTATGTGTGAACACAAAAGCACGCACACTGCACACGATGTCTTTTTTTTAATAGAAGTTAGTTTTCATTGACGTGCATGTAATTCATAGATGTTTGGCTAACAAATAGTTGCCAGTCAATTTTCGTTTTGATATAATATTCCAATTTTCTTGATAATATAAAGTTTTACATAAGCTGATAAGTGTAAAAATTGTGATGATTATTGTTTGTAGCTGCAAGTTGCATAGGTTGGGGGTAAAAAAACTTAGAGTATAGCCTATCATTACCACGGCCGTATAAATTAAACTGAGTTTACTGTAGGCTTGTCTTACATTAATTTATATTTTGGAATATAACTTGCATGTTGTAGTTAGATTACGACTTCATTGAAATAAAAGCCATGAGTAGCCATGATTCCATTTTACAACATCACAATTTACTGAATGTTGCTAAAGTCTCGCTACCATTCTTACCTTCTTCTGGTATCATATATTTAAGATTTATGTTGACTTGTATCAATTTAATAACAACATTACTATTTTTTCATTGTTTTAAGACACTTATAAGATAAAGCTAAATGTTTACATTTTAGTCATGTCTGTAATGACTGCTGATATAAGATGCCACATTCGTCATCTACTAATGTCATATTTAAATATTAGAATAACACATTAATGTAGAATATAAATTATTGTGTGTAACCGAAAAGTCACTCGTTTTCTTATTTCTTATGTTATTTATAATGTAATCGACAAAGTGTATAGTGATGTGATATGATGACTTTTATTTTTTGGACTTGAATAAATCGAATATACACTATGAATCATTAGTTTGCATTATCTAGGCAGTATGGGACATGAGCTTCGCCTATCTGAATTGACACCTTTTAAAACAACAACAGCTTGTTTGACATTACACTGATTACTGCTCTCTCTCTTATTCTTTCTTTGCTTGTGACTTAAGCTTTTTAAGTTACTTCTTGTTTGTTATGGTTTTTTATTAGCATAATAGGTGTAATAGGTAATTAATAATTTAATATATTTAATGTTATACTTCCTTAACAAAATATATTTTCACTAGCTTCTAATGTACTATAAAGTTATTTTTTAATTATATGTCCTTTCTCTTTGCATACTACAGTATCAGTGATACAATATTATGAAAATTAATTTTAACTGCCATAATTCTGTTAATGATATTATCTCTCTGTACATGGAATTATCAGTACTTATACAAGAAGATGTAAGTTTTTGATAGTCCGGCAGGTTAGTTACGATTTTGTTTATATTCACTATAAGGAACTGCTATAGAAACCCATTCCAAATTTAGGATGCAAGCAATAATTTATTTATCCACAGTATATAAACAATGTGCATTGGCTCAAATATTGCATTAAGCTCTTTAGTAGTTTCACATTGACAGCCTTATTAAGTAGACACATTCAGGCAAAATTTATTTATCAATAAAAGTTTTTTTATATAAACTAATTTATTTCACAAGTACTTGTGGACTATGTATTTTACCGCCATCTGTTTTATGTTTTATTGATTACACAATATAGTCTGTTATTTTTTTAAATTATCAACTTGTTCTAAAGAGTTTTAAAGTAATATTATCTGTGATAAGCAGTTTAGTTCATAATATACATCAAAATCAAGTGTAAAAACATATAAAGTAGTATTATCATTGCCTTGCCTTTATTCCATTATTTGATTATAAATATTATAATTTTTCAGGATGTTGCATCAACTCAAATCTTCTGTATTGTATTGTACAAGGATAGGACGAGCATCTTTATCCTCTAAAACATTTGTACATGTAAAATTCTCTAGAAAAATTGATAAAACTAATTTCTTCTTTAGGCAGGTAAGATTATTTTTTTATTAAATATTCTTTTTTAATGTTTGACAACTTAACTACTATGCTGTTTATGTATATTTATTTACCGTCAGATGGGCAGTTAACTTGTTTGCCATTCCTATTAAATAAAAAAGTAGATTAATAAGCTGTAATGATGGCAATTTATCATTCTTAGTGTCCATGCCTTGTGTTTATAGCTATTTGATCCAGTGAGCTGCACCTACACTTATGTATTGGGTGATATAAATACTCGGGATGCAGTCATTATTGATCCCGTACTTGAACATGCAGAGAGAGATGCTGGGCTTGTGAAGGAATTGGGATTAAATTTAATCTATGCAAGTAAGTGAGTTGGTTTATTACTTTCAACCTTTGTTTGTTTTAAACAAACTAATCAGATATCATTGATGAAGTGTACTTGTCAATGGTATAGTGATGACAAATAGATAGTGATACTTTACTAATATTGACTGGCCTTGCATTTATAATTGTTTGTCATTAAGTTTAAATGAAGTGGTTGTAACTCATACCTTAAGCGGCAATAAAAGCTGTATGTATTAATTCCCAAGTCACAACCATGTAATTAAAAAAGTTAAATTAATGGATTTTTGTTACTAAAATTATTGAGTTGTATGGATGGCGATCCGTTGTATTTGTTATTCATTATGTATTAAACAGTATTGTCCTAGCTGTTCCCGCAGTTTTACTCATGAAATTTATTGCCTATGTGTTATTCTGATGTATAAGCTATATTATTTTAAAGTTTTATTGAAATGCATGAAGAAGTTTTTGACTGAAAGAGTAACAAACATCCATACATTCATCCACACTCACAAACTTTATTTATAACTAGCTGTGCCCGCCATTTCACCCACATGAAATTTATAGCCTATGTGTTATTCTGATGTATCAGCTATATTACTATAAAGTTTTATAAAAATCCGTTCAGTAGTTTTTGTATGAAAGAATAACAAACATCCATCCATCCTCACAAACTTTCGCGTTTATAATATTAGTAAGATATACGTTTATAATAGTAGTAACATTATTATTATTATATTTTTCCAGTGAACACACACATGCATGCAGATCACGTCACTGGTACTGGTAAATTGAAGTCGTTGCTGCCAGGAGTTCGTAGTGTGATCGGCAAGGCTTCCGGCGCTAATGCTGACATCCACCTGCTGGATGATGATGTGGTAACATTTGGACAGCATCAGTTGCAGGCAGCTGCGACGCCTGGTCACACTAATGGATGTTTAACATACATATGTCATGAACAGGTTCGTTTGCAGAATATAAATTTGAGTAATATTATAAACCTGAAAGTTTGTGAGTATGGATGGATGGATGTTTGTTACTCTTTTACTCAAACCACCAAACGGATTTTGATGAAACATTACAGCTAATATAGCTTATACATCAAAATAGCAAAGGCTATAAATTTCCCTCTGTTTAATCATGTTTTTTGAAAACGATAGGCATTGGAAACATTTATCTAACATGGCAATGATAAGTTAACATAAGAACATAGTAAACATTAATTTATCCGTTAAATGCAATTCAGCAAGATAATGATGTTATCGTGTGATCGAAACCGAAACAGTATGTATCGATATGATATGACAGAACATAGGCATAAGATAATATGAATAATATATTGTATTCGATAAATATATAAAAGATTATAGATCCATTAAGTATAGAGAAAAGGGGTCGTCGGAAAACTGATTTGAGCATACTGGTTGTAAAAGGGAAAAAATAATTTTTAGTTTTATTATTGGAAAATTTAATTAATATCCATTCTATAGCTTTTGCGTGAAAGTGTAACAAACATCTACCCATCCATCTATTCATCAATACTCACAAACTTTCGCGGTTATAATGTTAGTAAGATAAGTGTACTATTTAATTTCCTCCTCATTACTTTTTAATGATGCCATGGCCCCGATAAAGACAAATGCAATTTTTTCCTAGAATGAACGACACATGTAATCCTTGACGTAACATGTAGGAATAGAATAGAAGGGAAGAGGGTAGTATCCAATTTTGCGACCAGTTTTGGTAGTCGAGTACAGGATGTTAGTATTGGGACATAAAAAAAAGTATTCAAGATATAAAAAACAAAAAATTTGTTACGGACCACCCTTTTCTCTTAGAGGTGTGAAAAATAGTTTACTATTCTCAGACATACTCACGATAGGGTACGCCGTTTTAGAGGACTTTTGTTACAAAACTCTGACACGAGTATTTTATACATTAGACTACCTGACCCCGTAAACGTGGTTTTACCATATAAATTAAAAACGCTATTAGAATAATAAAAAATAGGGGTTGGTGATAGAAATTTAGGGTTATATGTATTTTTTAATGTCACATTATAAAAAAATTGTGCAATAAAATTAAAAAAAAATGTTAGTGATGGACACCCCTTATCACTTAGGGGTATGAAAAATAGATAGTAACCGATTCATACTGAATGTGCATATAAAATTTCATAAAAATCGGTGAAGCATTTTTGGAAGAGTATGATAATTAACATTGTGACCCGAGAATTTTACATATAAGATGAAAACTTTAACCATCAGCAATAACTATTTTTTTTTATCTCCACCTTCCAGGGTATGGCATTCACGGGTGACACACTACTCATACGGGGCTGCGGCCGTACCGACTTCCAGGAGGGATCCTCCGAAGCCTTATACAGCTCGGTACACAAAAGGATCTTCACGCTACCTGACCATTACACACTGTATCCAGCACACGACTACAAAGGACTGACCGCTACCACGGTGGGAGAAGAGAAGAAATATAATCCTCGATTGTCAAAATCATTGCAGGAGTTCATAAAAATAATGGAGAATTTGAATTTACCGTACCCGAAAATGATTGGTAAGTTGATTTTTAGTCCATTGATTGGTAATTTACCGAGGTAGATTTTATACAAAAGCTGGTTAGTAACGATTTTAGCAAAGTCGTTAAGTGTATTTTTCGTTATTAACCGCATTTCATGCTTGGTACTTTCAGTACCCAAAAAGGATTGACCACAAACAACAGACAAATTAACTTGATAAAAATAGGCTCAACTATAAACTCCAAAAACAAGACCTCCTCAATTGTAGTTATTACACCTGACTTGACTATTTTAATGGACATGTATGAAAAGCATTATAAAATCCCAGAGGATGTAGGTATATTAAAAAAAACTACACAATAAAAAGGCTGAATTTTTCTTTTTTTTGTCGCAGTCGGATAACTAACCGTTAATAACCGCGTTTTATCAGTAGCTAACCACACATTTAGTTTAAAAACAGAAGCTAATGGTTAACCTCTGTCTTACCTAAGTCAGTATAAAATATTAATTTTTGTTTCAGATAAAGCTTTACCTGCTAATAGAGTATGTGGTATATATTAGTGTTAAATCAATACTAAAATGTCAGTCTGTCTGTCAAAATGCCTGGTTTTCGTGTATTTGGTTTTCAACAAGGAAATGACGTTTAGCGAATGAAACAAGTTTTGATGTAATATTATATGTAGCTTGAACCCTGAAGAAGTATGTCTCTCTTACAGTTTACTTACTGTTTAATATAGAGCGATGGTAGATCAATAACATCGGAGACAAATGAGATGTAATAAAATATAAGATAAGATTCGTGCAAAAGAGGCATGAATATAAAGTGAAAACACGAGGCAACAAGCACCAAAGACTTGAGCATGGAAAGATTGAATTAACGATGTTTTAAGGTTGAATGCAATGGGACCATAAATTCTTATTCCCATTCCTAACTAATCCCTGAAAAAAGAATTGCTAATTTTAAAATCATTTATATGTATGTTAATCTATAATGTATTTGTAATATGCGCCATTAGTAGCCTGAAACCAAGAAGTAAATAAAAAATAATATACCGAAAAGTGACGAGACAGTGATGTGGAAATTACCAAATTATTTTTTAGACTTACTTATTTAATTAAATGGTTGACTGGTATGTAAATAATAAATAAAAGATGATATACTATGGTATAAGTTATGGCATAAGGAAACCAGACTACCATATGCAATTGTATATATATGTATATATATATTTATTTATTTATATTATCTAACATAAATATTGTCGTTATCAATTAACATATAGATATTTTACAATTTTTTTCTGCACCATGGTTGACTTGTAGAAAATTGTACAAGATGTTAAGTACGCCATATATGTACCTTTTATTTAAGTACATTAAAGTCAAATCTAATACATATAATTATCGTGTTGCTGTGTTTTTTACGTAATTCCGAAACGGCATATCGGATAGGTCTGAAAATCGGCCAACACTATTTTTCATACCATTCAATGATCATTTAAGGGTTACCTATCCCTAAATATTTTATTTTTTTAACATTATTTTTAATTTTTATTTTATTAATATATATATATTACATATTGAAAATACTTAAAATTTTCACCCTTTTACGATCAATGCCTGTTTTATTATAGCGATATTAATACTTCAATCTATATGTCAAAACAACGTTTGCTGGGACAACTAGGCAATAATTAAAATTAATATTCCTTATGTCGTATCCTATACCAGTACTGTAATATTGAATGTAATGTTATAAATGATAATGGAATGGTGCACCCGCCTGCGCTAATGGTTTACGCTGGCGGGGTATAAGTGGATGATGATAAGATAAGCATGAGGGCAGGTCAATTAGCACATCGTGGTGAATTCACCATGACTTTATCATGATGGTTTCCAAGGGAAATCACGTGGAAGTCAAGCTGACATGGTACAATGGGATTATTAGTCCACATTACTATTACCTACGCCACTAATATTGAATGTAGCAGTAGTGACTGTTCATAGTCTGTGATAAAGCAATGTGCTCAATAAATTATGAAATAATGAGTTAATATTTTTAAATATGTATATTTTGTTAACAAATATGTTATAGAGTATATTAAAAATATTTTATTTATATAATCATTAGTTAAGCAAAAATAAAAATCAACTTGTTAAAAATTAAGACATAAATGTTTATTACTATACTTTAATTATTTTTGTTGTGTTTTTTGATAAAATTCTTATAGCGGGTTAATAAATGTTATGTTCAATCCCTCTTTATGTGGTTTTTACTTACTCAATGTATAGCCTATATGTTATTCTGAGGCATAAACTATATTACTGTAAAGTTTCATCCATATTCGTTCAGTAGTTTTTTCCTGAAAGAGTAACAAACATCCATCCATACTCACAAACATTGGTATTTATAACATTAGTAAAATTATCTTATTCGTGCTAAGAACAATTGTAAATGAACTAAAAGAGAGAAAACTCATGAAAGTAATCCATTTTCTCGAATATGCAAGGTGGAATTTGGATGCATTCATTTTGAAGGGCAAGTGCTTCTCACTTAGAAAACGATTTTTGTCTGAAACTCAGCAAGCTCTTGTTTTTTAGAACTAATACAAGTTGGTACATATATTCAATTTTGGTTCAAATCTCGAAAAAGCCGTGCCAACTTTTAAAAAGAGCTTTGTTAATTGCGTAATGATTAAGTGCTGTCGAAGTGAAACCTAAACAGCTGGCGGTTCGAAACAGGACGACAAAAAGAGGCGCTTCGTACGTTCACACAGCCGCTGCCAGGGATCAGCCCGGTCCTGCATAGACGTTTGATAAACTTCAGAATGTATAGAAATATATAACATTGAAGTTTGTAATTTACAGCATTAATAATATCCCCAAAATTTCACACAGTGCCATCTAGTTCTAAGGAAAACATCTTGTGTTATGGATACTAATTTTTTTTTTGTAAATACGTACATAATATGTAATGTATGCAAACACCTAGACCGATACAAACAATTATACTCATGTATACAAATCTTTGTACCGAGCGAAGAATCGAACTCGCGACCATCGGAAGTAAAGGCGTGTGCAAACCGCTAAACTACCGAGGCCGTTAATATATAATATTATATTATTATAATATTTTCAATAAATGCATATACTAAGTATAGGTGGTACTAAGATACATAAAAAAAAAATTGTCTGTCTGCCCGTTTGTTCTTGTTAAACGAAACGGTTAGCCGATTTTGACGGAATTCCACTTTCAGACACCTAATGTTATAAGAGTTGACTACTTATGGCGAGTGAGGCTACAATTATTTCGTGTATTTTTTTATATCCCGATGTCGGCAAAGAAATGTAAATTCACGCATCTTATTCTGTAATATCAGCTCACATCTGTTAGTACTCTACGACAAACAGCATTAGAAGCGGGTAGGGGATTGTTAGTAATGTGGACTAATGACCCTATTACTAGTAATGCACCATGTCCGCGGTTCGCCCTGGAAACCATCGTTATAAATTCTTGGTGAATTTGTCACGATGGGCTAACTGACCTGACTTCATGTTCATCTTCATCGTCCACTGGTGCCCCGCTAGCGTAAACCGTTAGCGCAGGCGGATACATCATTCCATTATCATACATAAAAAAAAACAGCATTAGAATAGTTCGAAATAAAACAATTATTTATACAATTAGATTTTAAATATGACTGTTTTTATTACATAACTCATCCATAAACCAATAGTATAGAATAGTTATAATAAAAAACTAATTACTTATACAACAAACTTGTATAGTATCTCTTTTTTATTACATAACTGACCCATAAAACGAAGGTATGTTATACTTTATTTATTTCATAAGTAATGGTAAGTTAAACACCATAGAGATCGTATCCTTTGGGATTGGATTCGCGCATGGCTATAACGTACGATAATAGCGAATGCATATTGTATGAGACATATATATGTGCACTCTCAATATCGAATAACGAAATGGTATTCGCAGAATTAATACAAAAACAACGTTTCCACATAAAGGAAACAAATTTTGTTCATCTATAAACTACAAATAAATAGAAGGATCTTATATGTATAAAATTTAAAGATATATATATATATATCTATGAATTTAATTTTCTGAATTAAATTCAAATTCAAAAATCTTTTATTCATGTAGGACATTTTAGCCGGTTATGAACGTTAAACTTTTTTGTATTATATTTTTTCCCTGAATGAAAGTAATACAACACTTACATATAAAAAATAAATAAAAAAGAAATTGTGTCACGGTCTGTTTGTTCTTGCTAATCTCTAAAAAGGCTGGATCGATTTTTTTTAAATGTATCCACCTCTTTGTTGAATTCAGTATTTTGTATACTTTCGTATTAATTTAGTGAAAAGCTGTGTTCATTTGAAATTACAAAGAGACACTTCAATTTTATTTATTTGTATAGATTATAAAGGTCATCAGACTTCTATGCAGGGTGCCGGGGGAGACCAGGGCAGACCTACGGCAACGCCAGTGTGCAAATCCTTTACGTATCGCCTCTTTTTTAGTATCAATAAATAGGCACAAACGAATGATTGCTGTAAAAAACATTGGACGGCAGGGAAAATGTATTAGTATAAAAACGTGACGTTACAATTAGCAGGCTAAAATGTCCTATATGAATAATTAATTTTTAATTTGATTTGATTGGCCAAATGAAATTCAACAACAAACATTTTTTTATTGTCATAGGCACAGTGTCCTACTTTACTTAATATGTGACGTCCCGCGCACTGCGGCAAAAGAGCGCGAACGCCCTTGCTCTATGCAGTGTGTTTCTGGCTGTCTCTATAAAATCTATACTCGAATTAGTCCACCAGTCACGATTCGCGCCAACTTTCTAAAGTAATAAGGCACGCTGACTTGCCAATATCTAGGACATAGGTCTACAATTGAATCTCCTATTCCTGAAGATTCACTCATCAGGAAGGTCAATGAACATTAGTCAGTCAGATTGATTTACTGCATTATTAAATATTTTTTACGTTTCATTTATTATTTACATTCATATTATTTCATTTATATAATAAAGAAGTAAAATAGTTGAGGTAATAACTGTCTGTTGGTCTGTATTCCACATTAAGATGGTTGGAATTAGGATGGATTTTTTACAAAATATTTAATAAGTGTCAAAAGATAGACAAAAAAATCTATGAATATTTTACTGTACAGATTGAAATAATTTCGTGAACATTTTCAAGATGCCACTTACTTATTTTATTAATCAAATTTATATATTTTATTATTTTTGTACTAAAATAATAGATTAAATAGATGCTTCATTTATTGTCGTCTGATTATCATGAATTGAGCAAGATAAAAATATAAATTACTTAAAAGTAATATTTCTAACCTTCTTAATTCAACACCATATTTTTAGATTGACGGACACGCGGTTAGGCACTCCGCGTTACTTTCAATGGACACGGATTCGATTCCTAGCGCGATGCAAACAATTGTAGGTATTCATGAGTACTTAAGTTACATCTGGCCTAGTAGCCATAACACAAGCTCTGCTTAGCTTGGGACTAGATGACGCTGTGTGAATTGTCTTAGGTTATTATTATTATTACTTTTATTTGTAGGTTTACTTACAAAGTTAAAACTTCATCAAGATTAAATGTATTCTATCCTTTTGAGTTTTTATAGCTTTGCTCACCTTAGTCTGCAATAGGTACAGGATTGTTACATTGTTTATTGTTGTTATTTGCTTTTTACTGCTCTTGTCATAACAGTTTCGAGCGACTTCGCGAAATTTACAGTTGAACTCTGATATTACCTTTGTACTATACCTTTATACCTACTATATTTAGTTGGATACGGCTTATTATTTTCATCACACGTACGACATTTTTACAACATAACAGGTGAAGAAATAAGGTGTACCTTATTAATTTATCAAAATCAATGAGTGCTTTATGTTTAAATCTGAAAGAATTGACGGTCTCAGTGGTATAGCACATTGCTTACCTTCCCATAGTCGTGGGTTCTATTCAACGCACAATGCAAACATTTGTATTCTTGAAAATGTTTATTTGTACGACTGTGGGTAGTAGCCATAACACAAACTATGCTTAGTTAGGGACTAGATGTATGAATTCTCTTCAGTTATTATGATATAATGATATACTAATATCATTATATCATATAAAATGTCATTACATCAAGAGGTCTTTTATGAAAAGGGCATTAAACTAAATGCTATTTAGTTTAATGCCATGCATTAAAATTAATTTAAGAAAGTAGAAGAAGAACGACAATATATCAGGATAATACAAAGGTAAATGACAGAAAAGTTCCTTGCGAGTTCTTATCATATAAAGAAGCTAGTGTCAACTTTATAGTGATAAAAATCATAGTACAGAAGTAGTAAAATGTAAATATTACTAAATGATTTTAACTTCAATCCGGAACATTTATTCAATTTATGTCTACCACAGACCTGTTTAGCTTTTATATAGGTATCTTTAAAAGCTGCAAAACTAGTTAAGTGGCTATGAGTGAAGTTAGTAGCGAGTGGAGAGGTTTTGACCCACAGGCAATTATTGTGTTTGACATTTCATTAGCGCCCCCCGTGGGGGATGACAGAGTGCTGATAGGGGGGCTCTCACGGCTGTGACATTAACTAAATGTCGCGGAAATACTAAGGGTATGTTGCTAGCGTTTGGTTTGGTATTATTTTAGCCCCTACTTTGTAGCCAGTAATATTTAATATGTGTCGCCTTTATTCCAAGATTTGGTCCGCCCCGGCTCATCTCTGATGCTTATAATTCTATGAGTTTTATATATAATACGTTTTTTTTATTTTATTTCCGTAACACAATTTTTACTTAATTGCATACCTATAGTTGTTGAAGCCTCAATTGAAGTATAAAAATGCATGTGCTAGCTCCACCCTTATAAGCTTATTTATATAAGTATTTCAATTAATTTATATTTTATTTTATTTTGATATATTTTAAATGTATATATTACAGGAGTATGACTGGGAATATGCTCGACATGAAATGAGTATAACTGTTTGTGTGTATATGTAACTGTGGAATAATGACCCATCTGAACATTTCCGACCCACCTGTTGGTAAGTGGTAACCGTTGCTTAAAGACATTCCGTCATCATGTGACACCCGTAGCATAATGCATTGCTATTCTGGAGAACTTAGATGTCACTGCCTTATATCAACAGAAATATCTTACAAACAAAGCTGCTTGGCGGCTGATATAGATGAAACCGAGAGTACCCAAGCAGATGACAAATTCTGCCTGGATAAAAAGTTGGTATGTTAGGATAAAAAGTATGTAATAGTTTCATAGTAAGTGCTGAGAGATTAGCTCTGATACGATTGAACAATATTGTGACGCAATAAACTGAGCTCTAATTGAGTGGTGGTGAGGACAAGTGACGCATAACATGCAAATATACTCAATACTCTAGTCTAGACAGACATTGTAACCGTAGATTCCGTAGTAGTAGACCGCATTTAACCGCATTCGCCTATTAAAACAGATTTAGATGTACAGACAGTAGTTTAGTAAACTAAATTATAGTTACTTTATGTAATTACATTGTTAAACAAGCTGAACGGCGACCTGATAGTAAGCGGTAACCATCATTTATATATATGAATTTGGATATCAAGTTGATTTTGGATGTTGAGTTTATATACATATATGAATGTTGGTTATCAAGCTCGCAAGTCATACAACTCATATAAGCCCGTGATACAACTCATCCGTTGCCATTTTAGAGTATTAGGATATGGTGCTTAGTATTCTGTTCAATTTTTTGCTTCTTGGCGACTGAAACGCAGAGGACTTTTTATAGTCTGCCTCTGGAAAAAGAAATGAAGAACAATACAAACAATAAAAGTAGAGTAGGAAGTACAGTAAAGTCGCTTTTCATTTTTTTTATTAATGCACTTGTACTTTGTAAGCATACGGGCTAGTAACCCTATTATTACTAACAATGTATCATATCTAATCGGTATTCACGCGGTCTTTCTTTGAAACCATCGTTGTTAATTCCTGATGAATCCGCCATGATGAGCTAACTAACCTAATGTCATCGTCATTTTACACCGGTGCCCTTCCAGCGTATACCGTTAGTGCAGTAGGCATACCATACAATTTCCATCCAAAAAGAAACCATGGTTTCAATGGGAATCGCATGGTAGAAATCGTCATTCATATCATTCCCCCTGTGCCCATGGTTAGTACCATAATTCACAGATCGCATGCAAATAAATTTCAGACAATAATAAATTAAAATTAAACAATAGGTTTACGTAAAACAGCATTTATAAATTTCGTGTTCATAAAAGGAAAAGCGAGTGGTGTACAAAACGAGAGGGAACGACTGTATTCGCCCATTACAATTTGCATAAGGACGGAAAAGGGACAAAAGCATATAAAACATATTAAGGGGACACATTTGTCGGGTTCGTGTGTGATCAATATTCGAACGATCATAATCCGGATGTCCGTGTCCGTTCGAAAACGTGTCCGGGCAAAATGGACACGCAAAAAGGACTATGGTATGTAATGTTTTATGAGAATGTGACATACATTTATGTAACTATTTTGTAGTTGTAGATATTTATATGTAATCAGCATAGCAAACATGCTGATCTGATAGTAGTAAGCGTTCTTTATATGCATAGGTAGGTATATAAAATTCACGTGGCATAGTATTTGTCCAACAACTCATCCGAAACGGCTTGACCTATTCTACAAATTTTGTGTTTATTTCAGTAGGTCTAAGAATAGGACGTAAACTATTTTTCATACCCTTAACTGATAAGGCTCCACACAAAAAAAAAAAACTATATATTCGGCATTTTTTTTTTATTTTTATTTTCTTATGATTTGGCATTCTATTACATAGATACATCCTTATCTTTACGCTCTTCTACAATCAACCCCTATTTTTTAATAGCGATATTAGTACTTAAATATTTTTTTACTTACAGTGGTCGACAACTGACAAGACAAAAATAAATATTTAACAATTAGGGACTGGTAATATGCTTATAAAATTTGGTATCCACCTCTATTATCCAGACTAAGTTATCTATTACACCACTAATATAATATGAAAAACTACGGTAATAACTTAATTAAAATGAATTTGTAGAAGATTTTAGTTAAGAACATATCGATCGATCGATCGATCGATAATCGATCATAATCCGGATGTCCGTGTCCGTTCGAAAACGTGTCCGGGCAAAATGGTCACGAAAAAAGTAATACAATATGTTTTATGAGAAATAGATGTATATTAATGAATATGTAATATAGTTTTATCGGAACTATATTTTTATTTGGTTCTCTTTTTCTGACACAGTACTAAAATAAGCATAACTTAAGTTTGCCAGTCACATCCACGCATATACAAAGAGAGTAGACATTTTTTGGAATAGCAAACAAGCTGGTGTTGTCATGTAACGCTTGTGGTACCCTTCATATGTTGCCATTCCGGAGGATAAAGGTGTCATGTCTCCATACCCTATAATTTTACTGCCTAATCTTAACCTACAACCGAAAAACAGCTTACAAAACAACCGGCTTGTCGACTGAAATACGATAACTCTGTACAAAGTATACCTTGGTCGAAGAATTCACTAAACATTAAATTACACCGACGCGACGGCCTCGGTGGTCTAGCGGTTTAGCACACCGCTTTATTTCCGATGGTCGCGGGTTCGATTTCTCGTACGGTACAAACATTTGTAAACAATAATGTGATTCTTTCTATCGGTCTAGGTGTTTTCTGTGTATTAAAAAAAATAAAGTTTTTATACCAGATTTTAGTTTTCATAAAACAAGCTCTGCTTAATTTTGGGACTAGATGTCATTGTAGAAATATGTCCAGGAATATTAAAAAAATAAGGAATTAAATTACCTAACGACATCATAGGTCTCCAGTAGTTGTAAATGTAAGTAAATCCATAGTAAAAGTACCTATTATTAAGTTATTGTGATGATAGAGCATTGTACAATGTTTAATGTTTATTTATTCCTTAAGCCAAATCTTGATTAGCTACTTTCTCAACTCGAGCGGAAACTTAAACGCGGGAGTTTCCATAAAACTTGGCATAAAGTTCTTAGACGATGGCCTTTTTACAGCAATATAGGCGGGAGATTATAATAATCTACAGCTCTGGGTTGTTACTTTTAAAATATGATAAAAATAACACTTCAGGTTTTATTTTTTAGATTTTACTAAGTAGTTCGTATAACTAGTTTTTACTATAGTAGTAAGTTTCTACTATATGTATAATATTATGTGGTCTGTGTTTTTTTTCAATTATACGTAAATAACACACCAAAGCTATTTAACACGTAAGTGAGTTTGTAGTTTTATAAAAAACCAACTGTATGGATACGATTGTCCGATTTGTTCCTGCTCTTATTGGAAACTGTTTTATGTACCTTTTTTATTGTCTATGTTTTTTATAATAACTATATTGTTTTACATATGTGATATAAGTCAATATAATTTTTACGACTATATCGGTGTCTTTTTCTTTGCTCGTCTCTTCTTGATCTCCTTCCTTCACAGCCCTCAAGTAGTTTTCTTCGCAAGCTAATGGTGTGGAGGGAGAAATATGACAGTAAAATATCACTTTGTAAAAATATGTATATATATAAGAAAGTGTGCCATTTTACCTAACCATCCTTAGGAATGGCAATGCATATATGAGCGGTATTAAGGATGTCACAATATATTTTGTGATGTACCTTATTCCATTCACAAGCTGTAGGTCCATCCGGTAGGTTAGCTACTTTGCTATTCCAATGATATAAAAATATGAAACTATTTATTTACCAAAATTATAATTAAACCATCTGTTCTATACACAGTTTCAATGGAATGGGATTGCCTATTAGCTTGTACTAATAAGCCCTGCTAATTAAGTCCGGTAATCCGATTTATAAATAGACCAATGCGCAGTACAGATTTCTGTATCACAAATTGGGCATGTGGTATTTCTGATGGCTCTGCACTTTACTGTGATTAGCAGGTCAATAAATACGTTACGGTCTATCAAAGGGAGGTTTACCTTTGAAATGCGAGTGGTAGAGGGTGCTTCCAAGTTGACGTGAACGATGACAAGGGTACGCGTGCTTTGGATCGTTGGTCCTCCTATTCGTAGTGGAATTGACACCGTTGTATAATTTATGAATGAACAACCACTGAGAGTCTTAAGTGAAAATATACTCAAATCAGCGCCAATTGACAGATGTCGCTTAAAGAAATTAACAAGGAAATGGAAATGTATATTTCATTTTAGCATTACATTGGAATTTATTTATAACTTTAATGCAGTACATTAGTACAAAAAGGTACAGTACATTTTCTGAAATTAAGTTACTTGATTAAAAGATTCCGTTTGTACAGTTATATAATTACCTACTTGAGTGTAAAATGATAAATATTGTATTAACATCATAAGATCCAAGCTATTTTATGTTACAAGAAGTGGAAGACTTGGGCCCAATAAACAAACATTAAAATTTTATTTTGTACATTTGACGTATTAATACATTTTTTTAGTAACTTCTTTATAATCTACAAAGCTTGATTAACTTTAATATCTATTTTTATACCACCATGGTGGCAAAGAAGAATACGGCCCATCTGATGGTAGACAGTTACGCATGAACGCCTGAAACACCAGGGGTATCACGTGCGTGTACCCGAGCCTGGATACATAGTTTATAAATATTATTTAAAAACATAATATATCTATTTGCTTCAATAAGATTTTCTATTTCAATTTCTTAGTAAAATATTTGCACAGTCACAAGCACGCTCTGCCCACGCTGCTCCTTGATGGCGACAGAAATAGGTTATTACAGGAGCAAAAATAGGCTTTTGAAATGTATATATTATATATACCTATGTACTGTAGAATTCTGTAACTTACAATATATAATTCTCGGAAGGGCTAGTGATACCAACGGATTTTTATGAGTATTTGCAAAATAAATAAATAAATCACTAAGCTTATGTAAACTTTTAATTTGTCGTAAAAAAACTAATTAAGTAATATGTATTATTTATTTAAAATATTTAATTTGTTGTTATATGTTGAAGTTTGTTATAATTTCTTTACACTAATTAAAAATATAACTATAACTTACGACTTTGCCTGCATTTATTTAAATAAAATACAGCCTCTGTCTATTCTCGTGATAAAATTTATCTTCATAGTATGAATAAGAAAATGCTTCATAGTATTTCATTAATATCCAGCTGTTTGGTTGTGAAAAGAAACAAATAACCAATCAATCATGTATTTAAATAACGTTAGTATGAATAAAAACTGTCTTTGTATAAAATCTTTTTAGATATATCTTTACCTTGTGATATATGTATATATTATTTGGTATAGAAAAATATTGTATTAGTCTTCTTTTATCTGCATTTATTTTGATATATAATTACAACTTTTTCCTAAAAACTATCCTGCCATAGTTACGTAATTACATTTATCATTTTATAACTGCATAATATATATATACAAAAGAAATGTTGACACAAAAATACATTATTATAAGAAAACTGTAAACATAACACAGAGTTAGTTAACAGTCGCCCTACCCCAATCTCGGGGCCCCGTATATAAGCACCCTTCGGGCGTTATATTTCCCAAAAATCTGATCATGGCAGCCACCGAGCGTTCTAAGCTTCTATAATTTACGATCAAAAGAGCATTCCGTATGAGTTTCGGCCGTATTGGAAATTCGAGACGATAAATTCATGATTTGCAGGACTATTTATTGGATAGCAGTGTAAAATATTACCAAAACTTATACTTCCCATAAGGGTTGTAGAACCTATTAGATTACACTTGCCGGTCGGGTATAGATACCTAGGTTTAGTGCTATGTTTTAAGACTGCTTGCTTTTACACTGATAGGTATATTATTTGACGGCCTCGGTGGTCTAGCGGTTTACCTCACCGCCTTACTTCTAATGGTAGCAGGGTCGATTCCTCGCACGAAATAAACATTTATATTCATGTTTATTATAGTGTATTGTATATTATAGTCTGGGGGTTTCCAGTGTAAGAAGAAAACGAATTGCTGAATGATTTAAAATTGAAGCAATCTTTGTCAGTTGACATATCCATTCTTATTACAATAATGTTTTGCATTTTAATCGAACTCTGTTATAGAGCTTAATATGTAAAGTTATGGATTGAATTCCCCTGGACAGTTTATAGATACCATGAAGGTTTGAGGTCAGTAATGATCGATACCTATGGTTTGACTAAATCTCTGAAGGTTACACGAGCCACTTATTCCCTAAGTTCAAGGGTCCGACGCTGAAAAACTATTGCACATTAACATGATTATATTATTTTTTAATTACTGGGTATTTATATTACTGGTTCTTCAAAACTTCGGATCTATACAGTTTACTTTATAAGAAGAATGTAATAATTAAGTTAAAAGGACTTAAACAGTTTGTTTAATAAATGATAATGGTATGATGCACTCGCTTGGGTCAACGGTACACGCTGGCGGGGCACCAGTAGGGGATGAGCATGAGGTCAGGTCAGTTATCCCATTGTGGCAAATTTAGTAGGAATCTATCACGACGATGTCCAAGGGGCACCACATAGGGGTATTAGTAGGGTAGGGTAATTTTATATTGTCTTATAAGAATAAGTTAACTTAACCAGTAAAAGGACAGGGTTGAATCTAATCGTAAATAAAGCCATCCTTAGAGGAAGGAAAGTAAAACTAATCGACCAGTAAAGATACTGGAAAAATTTATAAGCGAAGGGTAGATAAGGCTTTCAGTAGTGATGCCGTTTTAGTTAAATGCAGGGTTACTCTATCGGCAGAGGTAATCTCGTAACGGTAGTTAAATGCAGGCCTTTGGTAGTTCTTTGTTGTGAAATAAAAGGATCTGTTTAGTAGCGAGGAAGAGTTATTGCTGGCTGCTAAATCTTACTAAAAAAAAAAAATAAACGCGAAAGTTTGTATCTATGAATGGATAAATGGATGGATGTTTGTTACTCTTTCACGTAAAAACTACGGAATAGCTTTTGATGAATCTTTATAGTACCTAATATAGCTTGTACACCAGAATAGCACAGAACAGTTTTACCTAAGTGCCCTTTGACGAAACTTAGTAATTCGTTTTATGGAAATTGCGTAAGGTTTTACAACAAACTCCCAGAGTCTGTACTCAATTTGCCAGAAAAAAATTCAAATGTGTCATAAAATTTTTTCATTGTAAAAAAGCTTATTATAAAATTGAAGAATTTATAAATGATAATAATGTTTTTGTAGAAAATATCTGACTTAAAATTCATAGCGCTGACAATGTTATCTGATTGAACAGAGATTAAGTGCGTAGCGGTTTCTATGTTGATTGTCGTATGCCTAATCCTTGTAGTTAAATAAATAAATAAATATTTATTTAAAAGAGCAACACACAAGTTTCTTTCTCATTCTTCTTATGATGAATCTGCATTCCGAATAAGCGGTAGAATAAAAAAACTTGACTATTCAAAAGTGTTTATATCAAGATTATTTGAATAAAGATTATTTCTATTTGTATTTTTTCATTGTATCACTAAGGGTAAGTTAAAATTCTGTTTACATAGACATTCCTTAATTGAGTATTCTTATTTCTTATTATATGCTACTTAATGTTTATTTCGATAATTAGTAATACTTAGTCCTCTATATTTATCGATTTAAAAACAGAAATAGATAGCTTCATTTGGAGACCTTGATTTACAATCTGAATGATTGTAAAGAATGACGCAAACATATAGAGCATACCGAAATATGCTTAATTATACCCATATCGATTATTGGCTTTTCAAAAATGATGCATCATCATCGGGAAATTCAGACAAAGCCAGACGAGGACATTTGTTATTCGCTACGATATACGTCCTTATTGTACGTTGCGTTAACGGCAGTGCGCGTGCGTTATCCTCCAATATTTGTCCCGCTCTGTTCCATACCACATTGTCCTCCATCCTCCTCACTCCCGGGAGGGTCGATCTATACGACGTTAGGTACGGCGACGGTATGGTCCAGTCTAGTTAGTACGCAGGTTTGTGGCGTCTCACACAAACGTCAGTAGTGGCAGTTTAGGTTTTGGGACGCATCGCGGCCGCAAAAATGACGCGAGCCGTACTTTTTATATGTGTTTTTACCATATTTTTGGACGTCCTACATGCTGGGCAGGTAAGCTGATGTAATTTATATTTTATGCGCATGTGTATTAACAACACGCGGCACCGTAGTTTTTGCCGGGGCCATTAAGTCGAAAATCGATTGAACGCGCAACGAATTGTTTTCGCAGCGAGTGTAAAATAGTTGCTTACTGAAAGGTGCCGATTTGTTGAGACACGGATGCCATAAAAGTTATTATTTAAAGCGTTTTATGAGTCTTTTGTTAATATGAAGGAATAAATAGATTGCGTAACACAGAAAGGTGAAAAGATATGGAAAAATTCACTATCGATACTACAGAAATATTTCTAGAAAGTTTCGTAAAAGTATTTATTATCCGTTATAAGTTTGCAATAGATATTTTTTCTACATGTTCACTTATGACAAAGATAATGCAATAAAAATATTTCTTCGTAATAAACAAAATAAGCAAAAATAAATTATTATGTATTTTTTTTAATATATTTACATGATTATGATATTGATAATAATAATAATTTCCGTAGAAGTCAGATTAAAGGTTTATTATTCTTTCAGGCTAATTTCGGTAGGTCAGTCACGTAACGGCTTAAGGCAAACAATGGTAGCATTTACCTACACATTCGTCTACCTACCTATATAGGTTGTACGTCACACTTTGAAGGGTTGAGCACGACACGCAATAGCACTACTTAAACCGAAGCGCTACCCCAGCACATTAAATTCACAACGATTGCTCCGAAAATCGTGGCATTTTCAACCTTATTGAATAGGTCAATTACGTTAACGTTTGGCACTGTTGGCAATTCTCTTAAATCTCCTTTTTATGACTACCTACCAGGAGCGTTATCCGGCTACGTCCGGGAGCAACATTGTAAACATTTTCCAACTTCATTTAAGCATTCCGTAGATGTGTCTTTATTTTCTCTTATTTCTTTACTAGTAGGATTACCCACGGGTAAAATTAACGGATAAAAGAACATCAGTTGCACATTCTGTTGTAGTTTTATTTTATATGTGTAGAGGTAAAAAGAAAACTATAGAAAAAGACCTGGAAAACGGATATATATGTATATTTATATAACGGATATATATATATATATTTTAATATATTTCTCCGTTTTCCAAGTCTTTTTCTAATATTTAATGGAAACTGCATATAGACAGAATACTACAGAATAACATACTATAAAGGAACTGTAAAAATATAAATTTAGAATAATAAATACAATTTCGGTTAGCTAGATACAACACATTTATTTCTGAACATACTTATTTACAAAGATGTCTTTTAGAAAGATCTAAACAACGGTTACAATACTTATATATGATTATTGATTTATTTAAGAACAATGGTATATTTCTTGCGGATCTACTCTGCAAAATATTTCCGATATAACATTGATGTGAGCGAAGGGACTGTATTTGTATGAAGCTGATAAATGTAATTCTGGAGAGACGGTTCTTAAGAAGGAATAGTATAATTAATATGTATCAAAATTAAAGCAGATAACAGAAGAATAATGAAAATATAAAATATTTGTCTATATCAAATAATAGACAATAAAAAACATAATTATAGGTATATAAAAAGCTGCATGCACAATTAAATTGCACTGTTTTTCAGGACGTTTTCCGAAACGTCCTGAAAAATGTATACCACCCAGGAGGCTGGTATACATTTTTTTTATCTATTTATGACAAAAAGGAGTCGTTCCTTTCTTATATCAATCAAATTATCTCTTGCAACAAGAATCTCAATTGCCGCTTCTCTTTTTCCTCTGGAAGGAATATTGTTCAATTTATCCAATCTATTTGATTTGGAAGCATGTCATTGAAAGAATCATATCCAGATTCTTTTTTTCTTTTTATTTTTCTATTTCTGGGTGAGTTAGAGCTTGTGGCGAGTGAAGTGGGAGTAGGTTAGGTAATAGCAGATATGGAAAATATAGCTAATTAGAAAGAAAGAAGAAGAGAGAAAATATGTTTATTCCATAACATATATTTAATTAGATTTTACTGATATTTCTCTGTAACAGACACCAATAAAATCAAGGTTGAAAAATAAAACTGATAACATTTTTAATAAAGTTAATTAAATTTTTAATAAATTTAATATAGTTAATTAAGACAAGTTTAACAAAAACATATTAGAAATTAAATGAAAATATATATTGCCATGAATGTGGTAATTATACAGTAGAACCTTTTGTGGAAGCTTTAATATATTGTATTGAGTATTAGATTATGGTACAGGAATTTACAGGTACATAAAACGTAATATTTATTACTCAATTATAAGACGGCAATAAGCGATTTTAATGTTAGACTTAATATATTAATAACTATTACTTAAGACCCTGCTATTAGTCTTACAAGTCTAATAGTATTGCTATTCATAACATTGACTGAATAATTATTGGAGACTCGTATCGCCTTCTTTGTATAGATGACCTGTACCTACGTCTGTAGGGTACGCCTACTGTCTGTCTCTAACAATAAATCGTCCTACAAATGAAATGGTATAGAGTACAATTTTATGTAATATTGGCGACCCTTCTTAGAATAGAATAGAAATAGAAAATCCTTTATTCAAATAAACTTAATTTAATTACTTTTGAATAGTCATCACAATTTTTTTAATCTACCGCTTACTCGGAAAGCTTTCTCATCACAAGAATAATGAGCAAGAAACTTCTCGGCTTATATACGCAATCATTGTAAATCTCTATTTATAAATTAAATACAGCAATTTCTATTACATTTCTAGATTTCTGAAATCTATCCAATTTTTTCCATTACAACCAGAAAATAAAAAAATATCTGAACGTATTATTGGGTTATATCAAACTGAAGATAGCGATAACAATTAACTTTTGTAAAGCGTTGGATACTAATAATAATAGTACATTAACTTAAATTATGCTTATATTTTCGATTTCATTGTTTTCTTAACATTGCTGCTAAAGTTTGGTCCTGCTAAACAAGAGCGGTAACAAAACAAAAGAGATTGCAAACTGATAACCCTATTAGTATAATACTTCCGAGTTTGTGTTATGTTTAGGGCAATGTACAAATAATGAGATAATAAGGAGGGATGTTGCAAAGACCCAGATTTGTAAGACGCTTCACTCAGTCAGTACATAGAATAAAAGAAAGTTGCCGCCGCTGTCTTTTAAACTACACAACGGATTTTAATGCAGTTCTCATCTATGGATAGAATGATTCAAGAGGATAGTTTATATGTATAATTTATTATTCATTTCAATATTACAACACCATTACAGTATAACCAAACCTTTGTTGCAAATTAGTAGATATACATATGCATATATATACCTATATATTAATTTACTACATAACATATTTAATTATACAATGCAGGTAAAGATTATAAAAAATCTAGATACTTTTGAATGGCTTTTGTATATTTCGGCAGATTACAATCAAAAATATCAATATCATTTCTGATATTGTTCAGTATCTCGGGTTACAGGTGAATATTTTAGTAAATTGGTCCTGGCTATCTGAATACTGAATAAAACGGGATGAGTGCGCGCGCCCACGTAACCTTTGGGTACCCATAGCTGAATTTGCTCTAATATTTCTGGGTGATGCACCCACCCTCGTAATACACTCACAACATATTTTACAAGAGAGACATCTCTTCTCACCGCTAATTTATTATACCCAACCATGCCCATTACAAACAAACTCGGATACATCATGGGGTAGTAAGGATAAATACCGTATTCCTTAAAGTATATAAAACGAGTGAATTTATTTTGTAGTTTTTTCATAGTTATATATTATAGTGCAGAACAACTGAGAAATTCAAAGATTTGTATTTCACCTGTGCGAAGCCGCAGCTTGTAAATTGATAGCAAAAAAACAAAGTATGTTTCAAATAATAATAAAAAAAACCAGCAAAAGCTGAGAGAATATAAAAAATAAAAAAATAATAATTTTTATTTGTCTCAAACAAAAACTTTTCACACAATACAAATATTGCCCATATAATAATATAATTTAAAACTAATGAATGAGACAAAACGGTCTCGGTATAACTCAGTGAGGGTAGTGAGTTCACCCTCTCTGCTATAGGCATATCCACCCTCTCAAATATAGACGAAAATGTTGCAAATATAATATATTTGCAACATTTTCGCCACTACTGTGATGTCTGGGTTAATGTAATGTTTTTTTTTTAAACTGACTAAATCTTCAGTTTTGTAATTATACAGGCCGATTTGTGATTAGAATTATCTTATAAGAAGTTACAGTACAGGTTATTTGCAACATTTTTGCGTATAGAACGCTCATATGCAAAAGTAAACCATATACGTATTTTAACTTTTGGTAATTCTACAGATTTTAATAAAATTTAAAATACATTTTATTTTATAAACAAAGATCCAGTTATGTATCAAATCGATTAAATGTACAAAAATGCCGCAGTGCTCATAATGTAAAGAATTGTGATCATTGCGTCAGAAATAATTTAAAAATTCTAAAAGTTAATAATTTTTTAGGTTTTTTTATGTACATTATGTGTGTACAAAAATATGTATGGAAAAATTCATGCAGTTATCTAGAACTCATAACACAAACTCTGCTAGGTTTGGCATTAGATGGCGTTGTGTGAAAAGTCCAGGATATTATTATAGTCTATCTATGTACTTAGTTGCAGCATAAAATATTTTATCTGCCGACGGATAAAATCCATTATTAACGAGCAGAGTGCTCGGATAGAATGCTTTGGAATAGTCTGAGCCCCGGGCTATTCGATATCTGATAGAATTTTCCACAAACACCATTGTGTACTTAAACACTTGTGCAGTTGAATCGGGCGAAGAATAAAGGGATTTAACTAGTTTGAACTCGGCATTTAAGGATTTACAAATGAAAAATTAAGTTTTTAGTTCGCCAAGCATTAGAGAAAAGTGCTAAAAACGGGGATTAAAACGTATTATCTGGAAATATAAGAGCCGCTGGCTGGTTTTATTACCGTTTTCCTTTCTTTTAAAGGATTTGGGGTGGCTTAATAGGGTCGGTGGTATTGTTTGAAAACGGCTCCAGTACCCTTTGTGGAATATGCGTGTGATTACTGATAAGATGCTTAGGTACCGTTGATTCATTGTACTCGTAGCCCTTGAATTTTACAGACAGAATAAACAGATACTGAAAGTAATGTTATTTTAAACAAGTATAAATTTAGGTCTAAATTATTTATTTCATTAGAATATTCTAGTGTACTGTTATTTAGAAGGTACACTATACATACAACAATAACAGCTTGAGTAAACATTTAACTTTCGGTTTCGTGGAATTATATGTTTCGTTTAATTTATTTATTTTCGTTTAAACTGTATTTACTTTCTAGTTAACTTTTTAATTACTCTTTTTATCTATACAATAATATAAATAATAAAATTGAAATATCTGTTTGTTATTTCAAATTAACAGCTTTTTACTAAATGTGTATGAAAGAATATACATCACGTTTCTACTGGATAATCTCAGAAGCGACAGCACCGATTTTGACGGGATTTTCACTCCACTATTAAATTCCACGCGGGTGAAGTTGTGGGCAACAGTTATATATCTGTGGTATGTAATTATATCCTTACACAATATAAAACAAGGTCGTCGCCGCTGTCTGTTCGCTTATATCTTTTAAATTACACTACGGATTTTAATGCGGTTTTCAGTAATGGATAGAGTGATTCGAGAGGAAAGTTTATATGTATAATATATGCGTGTTATAATATAAAACAAGCCGAGTAATTAAAAAAATTGTAATGCATCCATCCGAAGCCAGGACGGGTCGCTAGTAAAAGGTAAAAGCCAGCCAGTTCTTCTCGTTGGAGACTACAATCCGAACTGACGGTAGATTATATATATTACAAGTGTTCGTTATCCTACACAAATACCCTATTGTACTATATTTTTAAGGATCCAATCAAGAATATGACAAATTCCTAAGCAGTATACCTCGGGGGGAAGGCGATCGTTAGTAATGTGTAATGTGGACTAATGATCCTATTGCTAGCAATGTACCATGTCAGATTGACTTCCACACGGTTCAACTAGGAAACCATCATGATAAATTCCTGGTGAATTTGCCACAAACTGATCTGACCTCATTTTCATCTTATCATTCTCTACTGGTGCTTCTCCAGCATAAACCGTGGAGCAAGCTTAGAGCTGGCGGGTACACCATTCCATTATCATCATTTAAAAAGCCATCTCTCATGTTTTTGTAGAAAATATCTAACTTAAAATTCATAGCGCTGACAATGTTATCTGATTGAACAGAGATTAAGTGTGTAGCGGTTTCTATGTTGATTGTCGCATGCCTAACAGTTAATTAAATATAAGTAAATTAATATTTATTTAAAAGAGCAACACACAAGTTTCTTGCTTATTCTTCTTTTGATGAATCTGCATTCCGAATAAGCGGTAGAATAAAAAAACTTGACTATTCAAAAGTGCTTATATTAAGTTCATTTGAATAACGATTATTTCTATTTCATGTAATATGTAATAAAATATACATAGAATAATAGAAAAATGACGCAGTTTTGTTTAAACAAGTTCTGAAATTAGGTATTTAAGATATCCCGGGGATTGAAATTAGGTTGTCACCGTTTCCAATATCAATACGGAATCGATAGATAATTATGGATAGTAATTACATTATAGTGTAATGGGGTTGTAGCTGGTAATAATGAAGCTATCATTGTTCCATTATATCGTACGATAGAGTTACCAACCGTCCTGTTTTATGAGGACATGTCCTAGTTTTTGTAGTGTTCTCGGACACCCTGAATAGTTTTAAAGTTATTTCAAACACGCCATTCATTTAATGTATGTATCTAGGTATATACCTTATTGTACCTTAGAAATCTAGGAAATTACCTGTGACTTTAATCTAGCTGTCTAATTACAGACCCATATCAAAGTCTAACCACATTTACGACTTCTCAAAATAGACTGATGTGGCATGGTAACAAATCTAGACAGTATCTTTCAAAGTTGGTATTGTATTGTCTGGTCTATATCGGACTACAATTAAATGAATCAATATAGATATTAAAATATCTTTGTGTAGTATGTAGTTCCACTACAGATAGTTATGATAAGTCAAATCTACCATCAGAAGTGTTATTCTATAAGAACACATTTAATCTCACTTCTTTACAGAATACCAAATTGAATTTCACGCACAGATCTGCGAGTGAAAATCGAATTTGTTCGTTATATACGAAACTCATAATAAAGTAGGATGAGTTGTGAGGTGAATTTTGAAGTTTTGGGGGATTTTGACTGAAGAAATGATATTTCTGATAAGATTATACATGATTAGAAAATATAAAAATATAAATTCACGTGTAAATTAAGGAAATTGTAATAATTACCAATACATGCTATTGATTTTTTGTCGTTCTTGAACAGAATGAAATCCACATCTACACCCAGCGAACCATACAAATGAATATTATTATCGCATATATAATAAGAAAAGTAAACAGAAAAAAATAATTTATTTGACTGGCTGTATACTCGTAAAACTATATATTTGTATAATACTTTCATCTTATTATAAAAGGAGATTACTATCTGAATAAATGCGGCCGTTTTATAGTAGATGTAGTATATGTGGGAAAGAGAAGGAAGCATTGTGTCGTCTCTAACGCACACTGCTGGCGTCATGGATTCATTGCGCTGTAACCGGTGATGTGTGTCTGATAGGCGACAATTTAGAAGACAAGCTGCTGTTTGTAGTACTAAAAGTATAGTAGATACTTATGTACTTATTTGAAAGGAGCCAGAGTAGAATTCCTTTTTTGTTCTTCTCGTCTCCAGCTACATTTTGAACGGACGTCAGATTTGATTTTTCATAAGTGTCTATACTCCATACCTAAATAAATAAAGTCAATTTAATTTATTTTTATTTCACATAGAGGCTATTTTACAAGATTTTAGAGCACTTTGTACGAGCCATGAAGTTTGAAGGTTGACAACCCTTATTCAGGAATATAGTCACAGCTTTGACCTTTCCGTAACATTACATAATATATAAAGACATTTTCACGTAGTTCTAATTAGTTCAAATAAACCCAGCCATGTCTTAATTAATATAATTACTCTTGGAGAGAAATTGTTTTGCTTTTGAAATATTATGTTTGCATACACGTGTGTGTTTAGGACTTCGCGCTGTATCATCAAACATCTCACGAACTGGGGATATTATCAATTATATTTTAAAATATTTTTGCTACTTTATTCCTTATCTTTTTGAGGGTAATTGAAAATAAATCTACTTTTAAAATACAAAAGGTTTTTTAATCAATACCAATAATTATGATGATATAGGTATAATTAGTAAGCCAGTTGTTTCGCTACGCTGACTTAAATTAAAAGATCGTGAGTTCAATTATAGCTGATACTAAAAAATACGAAAATTTTTGCCCTAAAAGGAATATCATGCCGAAAGTTAGGTAGAATGTTCTCAAAACTGAAATAAAAACCACTTACTCCAATAAAAATCCATACAAATAGGACCAAACATTCATAGTATTCAAAAAACTTTATTTATTCATGAACATTTGTTTAAGAATATATAGGTATAAAATTAATATACGAAGAGCGTCGCTATATTTCCTGAACAAACCATAATATACCTGAGATTTCATAAAGTAAAGGTTCTTAGATATTTAATACTCTGTCAGCAAGATGGCGCCCACTACTTGCAAGCCTGTCTTACACAACTTGTGGCTATAAATTGAGCGATTCTTAAAGAAATATAAGGTAAATTTTACGAAATTATTATACATTATTCGTAGTATCACTAAGACGAGATCCTATATCATGACTTATTAATTATGTGATATAATAAAACGATAGAAAGATATGCTTTGTAATATCAGAATACAAAGAGTAAATACTTGTATATAATATTTATTAGACATCGTTGTAAAGTGAAGGTATTCTATCTGTGCGAAAGATTCCCAATAAAACAGGCAGAGAAATCTGAATGCCACTTTCTTTATTCTTATTTACATCTCTTGTGTCAAATAAATTAAATTTTAATAATATGATTTTAAATGTTCCATTAATAAAATACTTTTTATTTTCAGGATGTATTCGATTAGTATTATACTATATTAGAAGTGAAAACGGCATGTGCCCATTTACAAGACTTTATTCATTTCTGTGTATGTTATATTTACTTTGTATTTCTTTTTCTTCATATTTTCTTCGTACTTCATATTTCGATTTTATTATAAAGATATGAAAAATATAGCTTATGAATTTACGCGTGTTTCGTGGCTCCAAACTCAAAGCGTCTTCAGCCTAACTTACTACTATGTAGTTTGTGTGTCGCAGTCTTTTGTTCGTCAAGAATAGTCCACCTCTTCCGTGAGGTAGACTTGTTCTATACTCTGCACATACATATAGCTACTTTTATAAAGAGTATGTCTGTTTGAGTTTGTTTCAGAAGCATTCCTTTCATTTTGCATTTGAGTTGGGCTAAGTTTTATTTACAGTCGTGAAGGAAATGGAAATAATCTTTATTGAAATAAATTTAATATAAGCCCTTTGGATTTATAGTTATATTTTTTTATTCTACCATTCATTCGAAACGCAGACTCATAACAAATCACCTTCTTAGTGACGTCACCAAAAATTACGATATTAAGTAAAATGACTTAATGAAAACATGAAAAATATCAGTAAATCATTATTCATATCTATTCTTATAAATGCTGCTATATAGAACATTGAACATATAGAACATGGAACCTTTTTATTGCATTTTTCGGATGCATTGATGTTTCCATAGTTCATAATGTTTGGTAGTTACAAGCAGAATTGACTTAGTCCTTAAAGAAATTAAGCATAATGTTTTGCATTCCTTAGAAGAAAAAATTATTTTGCAAAGTTCAAAATTTTGTTTTAAAAAAAAATATATCGGATAGCTTCGAATGAGGACGATGAGCACTCTCAATTGTCGTATAATCTTCAACGCTATTTGAAAAAAATGCAATGTAGGGATATGGCTTTTTTCATTTTCAACCCAGATACATCTTGGCGAACGCAACATTTGATAAGTCCACATTTCGTTGAGTGTATTTGAACTCACGTGGCAGGAGACTTATCTACCACAGTCTCAATTAATTTTGTTTGTTAACAGTATTTCTATAACTAGAAAGTAAGCCAGTAAAAAATTACGTACAAATTGATCGAATTTTTGAGAAAATCACAAACCATGACCCACCACACCATAAAAGCGATGTGAACGTTAATTTAACCTGACAAAAAAGGTCTAAAACTTCATTATAACAGCATTATAACGTATCGAGGACCGTAAGTGTGTTAGAGGCTCACAAATTCTCCAATAGAGCGGTAAATAGGCCCTTCTGCCCCAGTTGCCATGGCGACGGACCTAAACACTGATAGCCCCGACCCTCCGAGAGGATAAACTAATCTTGTACATTTTATTCCAAGGCACAGCCCGTGAAAAATGAATTTTGAGGTTCTTACCTCTCCAAGGAAAGTAAATTGAGGTTGAATAATTTAGAACTTCACTTATCTTACGTAATTTTAAAGCAAGAGAGCACTCCTTTTCTTTATTGGATTTTTACAAGACGTATTCGTGTATTTTATTATCTGTGTAATAAGAAAACAGTTATATATCATGTAGGTTATCAGTTTGCAGTTTGTTATCAGCTTTATATTTACAATGTGAATACAATTTAAAATACCATGTAGAGAATTCCTGAAGACATTTACATGTCTAATACACTAGAGTTGACTACATACTGCATACAGCTGTACTACTGCTGTCATATACAATGTAGTTCTGTGCAAAGTCAGGGCGGAACGATATACATATAGAGGCTTGTTTGAATCACTGGTTTATATCGATTTCAATGTTCAATAGAACGCCATCGATGCGTGGCAGTGAGTTAGACAGCCATATTGCTTCGTTTATTGTCTGCAGAGTCAATAGCGTGTCGGCACCATATGGCACTAATTCGATTTCCCATTCACAATCATGTGCACTTACCATCATGTAGATATGCATGACAGTAAATAATAATGATTATAATATCTCAGGATAATTACACAGCGTCATATAGTCCCAAGCAGAGCGTGTGTTATGTCAAATACTGGACATATATATGTATCTTATATATAAAATTCTCTTGTCACACTGCTAGTTACCATACTCCTGCGAAACGGATTGACCGATTTAATGAAATTTTATATGCATATTTAGTAGGTCTGAGATCGGCAACTATCTATTTTTAGATAAGAGATGTCCACCCCTAACATAGTCCTGCAAAATTAACATAAACGTAAACATACATATACATATATACTCATATAGTTACATACACACCAATACTCATACCTTTTGCATTCATCTTTTTCATACATTACCTAATATACAAAATTTACTCCCTCTTTCAACATAAGTTCCATTTTTCAGTTAGGTAATTTACTACCGGAAAACATACATAGAAAATGAACACAAAAAAAAGAACACTCCAGTTTCTACAATACGGGCCTAGTGTAGAGCTACAATAAAATTAAAAACGCAAAAATTGTGTATTAACATTACATTTTCTGTAGAATTCTTAGTTATTACATTTTTATAACAAATTAAAATCAGCGAAATAGATAGAGTAACATAGCTAAAAAATAAGACCTGATTGACATCTGGAGATCCAAATGTGATTCTATAGTAGCTCGCTAATCCAGTTATATAAATATATATTGTAGTTCTATATATGTATAGTTACAGATCCCAATGTTGTAGGTGTAGGTAATAGCTGAATATTAAATATTTCTGTACAAATACCGAATTCACCTGTGCCACAGACGTGGCGATAACAAGGGCTCGTATACATTTACATTCGTTATCCCCATGCCAGAGGTTCTCAACCTTTTTATGATTAGGAACCACTTGGTTATAAGCCGGGACAAACAAGATAAAGAAAAACAAAATATACATTTCGTATGTTTTTTTAATACAAATATAGCCAAGATTTCGGGACATTCTGTAAATAACAGTATTGGGTACATACTGTTGTTTACAAAATGTCCCGGAACTCACTTTCTGCCTTTTGACATAGGCTTCCTCGAGCTCTTTGCATTACGTTTTTTCCTCCGCAATTCTATTCTAGAGGATAGAATATTATATAAATTACTAAAAATAAACTTTTTTATGCATTAAAAAAACGTGTGTTTAAATAATCGGCTCAAACCATATTGTGATGTGAATAACAGGGCAACCAATACTTTTTATAACAGTTGGCCCTCCCCTAATGAGAATGAAGCCAAAAATTGTTGTATGTATATCTAATTCCATTTATGGTAGCAGCTCCATTTATGGTATGGGTTCCAGGGAGTCATTGCGAGAGTGTTTTAAGGAATCAAATATCCTCACCGTTGCTTCTCAATACATTTATGAAAATATAATCTATGCCAGAAGGAATATAGACAGTTTCAAAAGAGTTAGTGATTGCACTAATAAAAGCTTACGTAACAATAACAAACTGATTTTACCTAAATGTCGTTTGGCTAAAGTTAGTAATTCGTTTTATGGCAATTGCGTAAGGTTTTACAATAAAATATCAGAGTCTGTTATAAATCTGCCAGAAAAAAGATTTAAATGTCAAATAAAACAGTTCCTTTGCAAAAAAGCTTACTATAAAATTGAAGAATTCGTTAACGATAATAATGTTTTTATAGAAAAACTTTAAATCTATAGCACTGACAATATTATCTGATTACATTAATAATGAGTGCGTAGCGATTTCTATGTTGATTATCGCATGCCTCTTACTTGTTATACTGTAATTATTTATATAAAAAAACATCTATTAAAAAGAGCAACACACAAGTTTCTTGCTCATTCTTCTTGTGATGAATCTGCATTCCGAATGAGTGGTAGAATCAAAATATGACTATTCAAAAGTGCTTGTAATGAGTTTATTTGAATAAAGATTATTTCTATTTCTATTTCTATTTCTATAATGTTCCTAAAAAAAGCTTGGGCAGTTTTATACAAAACTTGTGAGGAGACAGCTTTCCGAACGAGTGGTAGATAAAAAACAAATTGTTATGACTGTTCAAAAGTGCTCAAATTAAGTTTATTTGAATAAATTATTATCTATTCTATTCTATTCTTGTATTGTTCTAAATGAGGCGAAAGATGAAAACAAACCTTCAAAATAAGTTTATGCATACAACTTTAAAAATTTTGTTTTACAAAAAAATTAACACAGTTTCTTACTATCGTAGTTTAATGGCTTGCCTTCTACCCATGTGTGATACTACTTAACATGTATATACCCAATTTGAATTTAGAACACATTAATAGTATGAAATTTAAATTTTTTTGCGGACCATATTTTGGTGTAATTTGTTGGTTTCCGGACCTCCGGTTGGGGACCACTGCCGCATACTGTTTGGTACCTCATTAAATATGTCCAAGAGGTCCGCACAGGACCCATTTGCCTTATAAATAGTGTAAATGGAATTTCTATAATGCATGGCACTGTTTTAGGAAATCGCATCCTTGGTTCATACATATTTATTTATGGTTCACCTGAATGGTAATAAATTATTACCGTATTACTACAAAAGTAGAGTTTTTACTTGACTTAGTTAAACTATGTTACAAACATTGTAGATTTCTTAAGTTCAAAAGCAATATTTTCAAAATAACTTTATATTTCATTGGCGTTTACCATCGGTAGTAGGAAAATAATAACGAATTTCAAAGAAATTCTTTTGAGATCAAGACGTTTGATGTTTAAAATTTTGTATGTAACATAATTTATTGCATGAAAGATATAAAATAATAAATATAAAATTCTCGCGTCACAACATAAGTTACTATAAGAACTCCAAAATGGCTTGACCGATTTTTATGAATTTTATATGCATATTCAGTAGGTCTTTTAGTAGTTAGTTAGTAGTAGTTAGTCTCTAGTTAGTTAGTAGTTAGTCTTGTAGGTCTCTTATTATGATTTAGCACTTAAAAATACATACCAAATTTTCGCCCTTCTAGCATCAACCCAACTATTTTAATAGCGATTTTAATTTATATGGTAAAACAACGTGTGCGGCGTTAGAACTGGTATAGATATAAAATAATAAATTTGAAATTGTGAACATACTTGTGTAAAATAGAAAAATACAAAATTCCATTCGTAGATATATCATGAACGGTGTACACAAGTCATTCTTCACACTTACCACAACTGATGCTTACTTTATTCCGAGTCATAAAACAGAACTTACGGTTTTGGTTTAGAGCTAATAATTGTATGATCTCTATAAAACGCCTTTCATGTAATGCAACATGCATCTTTTAGTGCTCTTGTGTCTAGTCGTTTATTCGTTTATAGTACGCTAGATTCCATGTATATAGATATTTCGAAGCGAATTACATCATGCGAAGTTAAAAATTCGGTAAATATGACTAAACGATTACTTGAATGACGAGCGTGCATGGAATAGTTGTTTATGTACGGGATTTTCAATTAATGTTTTTCAAAATTCAAAATATCTATATCCATGTAGATCTATTACATACTCTTATGATATCTCAAATCTACCGTCAGTTCGGAATGATATCAAGATGAGAAGATGTTAGACATAGACACCTATATAAATACCTATACATTGTAAATAAACTCGCCTAAATAAAAATAAAGTAATTCAATTGAGTTTCTTGCCAGTTCTACTCAATTGGATCTATAATAGTAATAATAGTAAATATAATAATAGTAATAGTAAAAACTTGACGTTCATAAGCGGCTAAAATGTCCTACATTAATAAATAATTTTTGAATTTGAATTTGTAGAATATAGAAGTTGCCTTTATTTATGAATTTACTTTAATTTTCTATAGTTATAGCCGTCAATTTGTACTTTTATCTTACTAATATTATAAACGCTCAAGTTTGTGAGTATGGATAGCTGGATTGATGCTTGTTACTCTTTCACGCAAAAACTACTGATTTTGATTAAACTTTATATATATGCCTTATGTGTATATACCTTATACATCATAATAAAACATGGGGTACAAATTTCATGTGGGTGAACCGTGGGCACATCTATGTAGTTCAGAATATATTTTAGATTTAATTAGATGTATTTAGAGTAACACAAAATTCGACATCCACCCTCACTTACTTCGATGAAACAACCCAAGATTACCAACCCTCGTTAAGAATCGTCCGGAATTTCGGTTCTGTGAATTTTAATAATAGCTGAGTAGAAAGTTGATTGTCCGTTAAGTTCCGACATCTGGAATTGTGAAAACGGTGAGCATGTACTGATAATATAAACCCCCTTAATGAAAGTGTATATTTTATTTTGTCCATGCTTTTATCAAGTCAAGACAAAATAAAACACTAGTACACTTAGTACATTCAATAATGAACTGTATCATTTTTAGACATACGTCTTTTTTTTTAATATTTGACGTTCAAATCAATAAATTAATAATCAGATTCAGCGATATAAACAAGGTGGTACGGTCACGTCATGTAGTGACCGTACCACATGACAATAATAGTACTTGACATGAGTACCTAGCGCAGGACGCAGCATCTATGTGAAATGGGGTCTCCTTTTCACATAGATGTTTGTTATTAATAGGGATTTTAAAACGCCGAAATAACACCCTAGACGATTCAGGACAGACCAGATAAGATGACCAGAGAGCCGACCCCAAATAAATGGGACTAAGGTAATGCAAAAGAAGAGATTCAGTAATCTAAATCTAAAAGCAATACACATTTTACATTGACGATGTCGTTACAAGGTGATGTCGTCGATTCATCTATTCTGTTATAGAGTACTCAGAACCGGGATGTTTAATGAATTTATCTTGTCAGGGGAACATTAACCAAGTTTAGGAACAAATTACGAGCGTAAAGTTGTCTCGTACCTTGAAGTTCTTGCGTAATTACCGAAGCATCCTACAGAATACCCCTGTAGCCTGCTCACGTCTTTTTACTGCGAAACACGGAGCATATCACAATTCCGTTTTGGCGCAAACGAGCGCAGATAACCGCTTTATGACTTGACGAGCTGCCAGCCGGCTCAAAACGCTCAAGAATCAATATCGCGATGTTCACGACACTACACCTTCAAATGGGCTGTAACAATCTATATCAGCAAGGAGAAGTACGTCGCCTCTGTCACTAGGGTTCAAAGTTATATAATCAGGTAGTGACAACTTCTGTACCGCTGCTGTGACTATTAATGCCTTTTTATTGCATCTTTTGGTTGCCATAAAAGTCTGCAATACTCTTCGTTACGTAAAAGAACACTGAATTATTTGCTCCCACCAGCTTCTTGGGTTTATCTAGGAAATCTGCAGTTGCTTTTGCTACTGTTGGTTACATTGTTTCTTGTTTTATGTATTGGTAGGGATACGCTTTTATAGCGAGCCATTTATATTATACGGGCCTTTTGTTTTATTGTTCTGCATCGGGTGCGAAATCACGATAAGGGAAATTTAGAGATTATTTGTGAATTGAGTTTTAATTGAATTTCGCGGTTCTGATCTTTTTATCTAATACAAGGTTTTAATTTTAAACACATTGCATACCAATTATTTTTTCTTAATTTCTAGCGAATAGACCAATTAATTAGAGACATGGAGGTAGAGTCGCACTTTGGAATGTTAGATTGAAATATACTCATCAAAATGTGGGCATATCAAGTGTTGCTTTCCTGTCGATATCGGATGATACTTATTTATTAATGCATATAATACGAGTATAGTATATTTTATTACATATAGTAAAATAATTACATTACGCTAGTGGACTAGTTCTGTAATTACGTTCAAGAAAAATTTAAGTGTAAAAAAGTCTAAGAACATTAGGTGTGAGCGAGTAGCCATCTACCAGGGTAGCAGCGGACACGGGGAGTGTCAGTAGCGTTGTTGGGAAACGGAGCATGTAGGTTAAGGGCCCTCCGCTCTTTGTTAGCGCGCTCTAATCACTGCCGACCCTCGACGCCACGCGACTCAAGGGCTCGTGGCGCACTAGCGTTTTGTGTCTATTCTTTCACCGCCACATCTCTTTATACGCTATGTTCTCTTGGTATCTGTTTCTTTGGTTATGTCGGATTTAATTTGGAAAAAATATAATATTTGTTGACTTTTGGCATAAATACATTTGTTGTACACGACAACAATAAATATATAGAGATATTTTGTTAATCCAATAAGTAATTATTAAGAAATAATGTTAACACTTTATAATAATAATGTTGTCTAATATGTCATTGCTATACCTGTTTATATCGGTTTTATTTAATGAAATATTAAATACATTGAATAAGTGGCAATATTTTAAAACCTTTCTTGTGTATATTGGTTGGTAATAAAATATATCGAATAGCCGAAAGTAAACATATAATTTAGTAAGATAATATTCTCACAGAATATTTTTTTATAGATTTTCCTATAAAAAAATATAATAATCTATAAAAAAATCTAAGAAAAAATTGGAGTATACATATAGATGTGACGGTATGATAATGAGGAGGGTTTAGTGGTGGCCTTACGCTGGGGGGATACTCAATAGGAGTGTGAGGTGGAAGGGAGCGGGAACGAAGGCGAGACTCATTTCCGGCCTGAAGGGAAGTCCAATAGGTCAATCAGCAAAATTGCATTTATGTCTATGTCGCCTTTTAATCTTAATTCTATATATTCTAACTTTGTTTATTTTATACTAGCTCAGCCCGTGGTTTCACCCACGTGAAATTTATAGCCTAGTTATTCGGATGTATAAAGAATATTATTGTAAAGTTTCATTAAAATTCGTTCAGTAGTTTTTACGTGAAAGAGTAACAAATATCCTCACTTCACATTATTATTAAGATAAGATTACGTTAGTTGTACTGTCTGATAGATTAGGTAGACTCTATTAGGGTCTTGGTACTTGGAAAGGTGTTTTTAGTAAAATGGTTTATTTTTCCATGGCGTGTATTTTAAAAGAGCACTGTTACAATATCCAATTTCGAGAAAAAGATCAAACGTCGAATCCAACACGGATGGGTAGCGTTCGGGAAGCTCCGATATATCTTTTCGTCCAAATTTCCACAGTGTCTCAAGACGAAGGTCTTCGACCAGTGTGTGTGGCCAGTGATGACTTACGGCACAGAGACGTGGTCGCTAACTATGGGCCCTATAAACAAGCTCAGAGTCACTCAGAGGGCAATGGAGAGGGCTAAGGTCGCAGTTACTCTGCGTGATCGAATCAGAAATGAGGAGATCCGCAGTAGAACCAGAGTGACCGACATAGCCCGAAGAATTGCGACTCTGATGTTGTAATGGACAGGGCACATAGCTCGTAGGAAAGATGGCCGTTGGGGCAGTAAAGTCCTCGAGTGGCGACCACGGACTGGAAGACGCAGCGTGGGAAGGCCTCCAGCCAGGTGGACCGACGATCTGGTCAAGATCGCTGGAAGGCATTGGATGCGCAGGACCGATCGTCGTGGAGATCATTGGGGGAAGCCTATGTCCACCGGTGGACGTCTTCCGGGCTGAGATGATGATGATGATGATGATGATGACTGTTACAATAAAAAGGAATGAATTGACCAATAGTACAGTGTTACCAGCAATACAAAAGTGTTACTAACAATCATTCTCAAATTTATCTAATGTACATTACTATAAATATTTTATGTGTTTAACACTGTCCTTCATTTAGATAGAATAAAATAATATTTGTCTACATACAAACTTACATACTTTCATAAAATTTATTAATATTTATAATTCAGATTTATTTATTTTGCATATAAAACAGTTTACATTTAGTTGGGTTTTTGCAAAATAATATGTTAATACTAAACATTAAAATAAACTTAAATTTGATTTTGACATGTTATAAAATAGAGTATTTACATAAACTGAGTTCAATGTTGTTCTAAATTTCAAAAGTGATAAGTTGTTGCTATCGAAATATTAAACTAGCCGGTCTTTAACTATAGTTTCTAATGTTTTCGATAGTTATACTTAATATTGCTTTAATATATATATAGATAGATAGATAGAGTAATCAGTGCCGTCATCAATTTAGTTGTTAAAATTCAACGTCAATGAAATTTGGTTAAATATTCTTTGATTCTATACAATACAAACAGAAAGACAAGTGATATCTTTTTTAATATATTTTTTACTTCATCTTCTTCACTGATATACTTATGAAGTACGTCACTTCCGGATTTCCGACTTCATGTAGATATATGAAGCCGGAAACCACGTCACGTCTAACCTTGTACGTATGTACCAACGAACTCGTTGGTATAAATTTCATACATTTTTCTTCATTTATGTCATCATATAAGCGACCACTTCTAAAGTTGGCCGGAATGGCAACGCATGAGGCACATGAATTCATCATGTCACTCATGCGTTGCCATTCCGATGGAAAAATCATTTATTCATACCTTGTAATTTCACTGTTCACGGAGTCTGTTCTAAATCTGCCGGAAAAAAGATTCAAATGCCGTATAAAAAAACTGTTTTTGTAAAAAAGCTTCCTATAAAATTACCTTTATTGTAAAAAAGCCTATAATAAAATCCAAGAGTTTATAATTGATAATGAGTTTGTATAAAAAAACTTAACACTCGCAGTGTCGATAATATTATCTGTTTGCACAAATAATGAATCCGTAGCGATTTCATGTTGATTATCGCATGCCTCCTACATGTTACTGTGTGTTTATTTAAGCAACACGTAAGTTTCTTGCTTGTTCTTCTTGTGATGAGTCTGCTTTCCGAATGTCAGGTAGAATAAAAAAATAGGTCTATTCAAAAGTGCTTATATTGTGTTTATATAGAATAAAGATAATTTCCATTTCTAATACAGGCATATTAGCTGCGGAAACAGGTGACACAGAGATATTACCCACGTAGATGACTTTTTACAAAGTCGATGTCGGTTAAAACGTCTATATGTACAATACAATACGTATTAAATAGTCCCAAATAAACTAGAACAGGGGAAGTTACATCCAAAGTGGTTTGTCCTACATTATATTGTTGCCAATACTGGAATTCTGCCAGAATTGACCCCAGTTGGACCTGGAAGCTATTGGAATGTTATTCTTGCCAATTCCAATGCTCCAGTTTACTGATGTATTACATTGTGTTGGAATTTCATAATCCATTGGATGTTTGGACAACTAGGCCAAGTCTCTATGTAGTTTCGGTAACTAAATTATTCTGTGATTATCAGAATCACAAAATTTTTTTTCTGTAGCAGTTGGCAAATCTGCATAGGGCCTTATTTTATAGTACTTTAGTTTACTTAATTTTCTTAAACGGTATGATAAATATCACGTGTCGGATACACTTATCTATTGAATTATTGTCTTGAATGGAACTCAAAAAGATGATTTTGCAGACAACTATCTTAAACCCGCGCCTTTATCCGCTATATTTTTGACGGATTAGGTAGTCTAGCAGCTTAGCACACTACAGTGCAGTGCTTTACCTCTGATAAAAGCGGATTCAATTCCTCGTACGGTACAATCATTTGTATTCATGACTATAATTGTCTGTCGATCTTGATGTTTTCTATGTACACTAAGTATTACTATCACTTGTCTAGTACCTATAACACAAACGCTGCTTAGCTTGTGACGGACAAGTAGTAGCTTTATATTCATCTCCATTTCAGATGCCATCAAAAACCTTCCATGATGATTATTTAATACGGTAATACGTGAAATTGTAACAAAGAAACTCCATTTCTTATTTATGATATTAGTTATGATAAACTTTCAGGGTCTTATTATTGTAGCCTTGCAAATTTTTTTTCATGATAACTTAGAATGTTCGAGTTTTACGGGCATTTTTATTTGCCTGTACCGGGCTGGCATGAAATGCCTACTTACCTGAAGACTGTACTTACATTATGGTTAATAGACTCGGGAGTTATAGCTTTCTAAATGCGAAAAGCTTTCCTCTACAAACGAGTAAGTTCTATTATATCTACTACTAACTTTTGTGACTGTTTATATATTAATTGTTATTTATTATATTAACTAATGGACTATACTATACTTTGTTTCTAAATGAATGAATAGAAATGTTATCGAAATTTATTGCATGGTTAAGAAGTATGTGGAGAAAAGTGAATGCTTATTAGAGGCTATAGAAAAGACTTGTTTAATTCTAAATCCATAGATTATAAATCTCTACATTCAGATACTAGGAATTCTGAATAAGATTACTTGTATCGCAGCAGATAAATAACTTATCGAACTAATCAACAAAAAAGGGTATAACGGATTTACATGGTTAAAGACATTGTAAACTAAAATTGTATATGTATCAAACATAACTAGTTATATAGTTACGTATATATTTATTCTCACATAAAATGAAATCACTACTTCATTAATATAAATTAGTAATATTTGTTTTTATTAGAAAATAGCACAATGTAAATATAAACAATTGTGTTCATATTTCTTTTACATTAATGTCACAATATATAAAAAATTTAATTATATATAACTAGTAGAATATATATATATATATAACTAGTTATTCCCGTGACTTCGTCTGCGTGGAATGTAATTTTATTTTTCTAAAATAAAAGTATCCTAAGTTACTCCTTATTACGTCAAAATCGGTTCAGCCATTTCAGAGATTAGCCGGAATAAACAAACCGACAGACAGACAGACAAAAATTGGAAAAAATATTATTTTGGTGCATGTACCGTATTTATATTCATATGCACGGAGTAAAAAAGGGTTATTTCAATATTACAAACAGACACGCTAATTTTATTTATATGTATAGATATATAAGCTTTACCTATCTACAAAAATGGTACATCGATAGAGAACTTGAGATTTCTTTACCAGACTAAAGAAAAGACAAAACCATTAAAATATCAATTTCCATCTTCGTTGGACTATACATATAAAAATATATTACTACAGAATGTCTCAAGACATTTTACTATTCCGTTTTTCCGTAGAAATCGCATCGGCGCGTCTACGAGGCAGATTACAAAGAAAAATAAATATTCTCCGCTCCCGTTGTTTTTCACTTTTTCTCTGAATTATTTCTTTCTATATTGCGAGAGAGCCTCAGTGCAAAGTCACACCATTACATTTATTTGTTAGACTATTTTGCTTCTGCTGTTGGTTGCACATTTATAACTAAATATAAAATAGATAAAAAAGATAAATAAAATAATAAATTTATGAAGATGAGACAATAATAATATTAATCGGTAGGGAAAAAAATAAAATTATAATGTAAAAAATGTTCATAAGCGGCTACATAATCCTGCATGGATAAATGATTTTTGAATTTAAAATAATTTAATTAATATTAAAGAATTGAATATACAATATTCCGTCCATATACTCGGTTCATGGGTAATCGACAGTTCATAAATTAGGCTAGAGTTATGTATTTTATAAATTTGTAAGTTCCTTAAATGTTAGGAGTAAGTTCCTTAATACATGTACTAGAATGATTATAATATTTAAAATTTTTAACTCTAATCAAGAGAAATTACAATTTCATAAATTAATATGGAATGCTTTACCGTCTGCACTAATGGTATGCAGGCGGGGCATCCGTCTTTTGTGTAGCTACTTCAGTCTCAGCAATTTCAACTGCCAATTAGTTGCATTGCAAGCTGTATTTTGGTTGTAGGGTGCAATTAGGCAGTGAAATTACAGGTTAAGAGATGGCATCTTAGTCTGGAATGAAAATGTATTAATCCTCTGTGATGACAATTCATGAGTCATGAGTTTTATTATACCTTGATGTCTATGATGTTGTTTATGTATATAGGTGACAATTGCCATTTACCATCAGGTGGGCCGCATTTGAAACCCATACAAAAAAGAGCTTAGTAATTAAAAGTTAGTTTGTTAGTTCGAACTTAAAATAATATATTATAAACAGGTTTCTATTAAATTACTTATTTTGATTTTAAGCGTAATTGAACTTAGATATATCCGCAAAATTGGCAACGGAACTGATTTTGTAAAAATGTTATTCTTTTTTCTATGTTCCGAGAGTGTTTCATATTTACTTAGTAAAGTAAACCTACTAAATTCTATACGGCCCCTCTAAAACAACAAGATAATATTTTTATATTTACTTTATAACTATTTAGGTAGCATTATTGACGGGTGAAAGATTGTTAAATAAAGGCTATTATTATTATTATTATAGCCTCGGTTGTCCAGCGGGTTGACACACCGCCTTACCTCCGGTGATCGCGGGTTCGATTCCTCGCATGGTACAAACATTTGGATTCATGAGTTTGATTGTTTGTATTGGTGTGGGTGTTTTTCTACGTATTTATATCAGTGGTCTAGTTCTACATAGCTTGGGACTAGATGGCGCTGTGTGAATTGTCCATGGATATTATGACTCTATAAACTTATTCTAAATTTAGTAATGATATATTGTAATTTAAATAATGTAAATTAAATATTGTAATGGGTGAAAACTGTGATTGGTACAGTTTATGCTGTGAATAATATAAATGACGTAGTGGAGTCACTTGAAACAGTCATGCTCGCTATAAAGTTCAAACATGTGACGGCGTGGTGGGCCGGGTCGATGTGGTCCCTCTAATATGGTTGAGTGCAATGGTGGCTGGCTCATCCGTCATACTTGTGGGGACTGGTCTGTTCAGGTTGCGAACACTGATTAGATTTTTTGATTTTTTTTTATATAGCATATGCTGGTGGTCACTCTATTCTCTCAAATTTGAATTTAAATGAAATAGTATTATTGTAAATATGTACAACATTAAAAAAAAATACGAGCTGAGTTTCTTGTCAGTTCTTCTCATCTCGAAATCATTCCGAACTGACGGTAGATTTTACATATCATATATGTAGAGTTGACATATCATAAGAGTCTGTAATAGACCTACATGAATAAAGATATTTTGAATTTGAATTTGAATTTGAATTAATAGTTGTACGTTCATATTTAATATTTTATTTACAAATCGTTAAACTCTTTTGGATACAATACTTACTTGTACTTTCTTCTGTTACAGGTACGTGTTAAATATATTTAATTTACATAACAAGGGTAAGTATTTAATAAATATTAAACGGGAACTCACTAATCGCCATTTTAGTTGGTAAATATACGTGTCGCCCAGTTTATTAATTCAATAGGGCTGTGAACGCTCGCTCGGGATTTATAATTATTTTTAATGACACCCACAGCGGACAGGGGCCATGTCGGCCATCTTGTTGAATATTCATCCGATGAAGAGATCCAACCATTATTTTTCTAGAGACTCTCTAACCTAATTTCCAGTAATGAGCCCTCTGGGATGCCGCTAACAGGTTTAGCACAGAAATGTAGAGTTTTCTTTTTTTCAACATTGCAGAAGATAACTTAATAAATTCCATGTTGATATTATTAAGTAAAAACAGAGATACATGATATTCAAATCAACAACTTACAATTTTGTTAACGTTTCACATTGGCCAGGCGGCTTGGTATAGTTTTGTTAAAGAGGACTATACATGCAGTGTATAGGCTTGTTCAGCTACTAGTTTAATGCGAATAGTGATATAATTATCTTAACAAAATCATGAACAATAAGAATTATATTTCGATGATAACATTATTGACGACCTCGGTGGTCTAGCGGTCTAGCACACTGCTTTACGACCGATGGTCGCGGGTTCGATTACTCGCACGGCACAAACATTTGTATTCATGAGTATGTTTGTTTGTATCGGTCTGGGTGTTTTCTATGTATAATATGTATTTATTAACAAAAAAAATGTATCTGTGTATATGTAACAGTTATCTAGTACCCATAACACACACAGCTTAACTTGGGTCTAGATGGTACTATGTGAATTGTCCTGAGATTATTATTATTATTATTATTATATTGAACACTAATTATTGCTATACTAATCATGTTTATTTGAAATAGTTTTAAATTAATATTATGCAATTATCATTGAAACACTTGACAATTGCGAATCGCAGTATTATTGAAACTATTATTGTAAGATTTTATTGAAACAGAAATAGTATATTGCATATATAGGGATGTAAAAGTTATCGTATTGTAATGTATTATGTCAGGTTAACCGCCACTGGTCCCCCTGGACACAATCGTGACAAATTCATTGCTAAATTTGCTACAATGGTCTAACTAACTTGATCTCATACTCATCACTTATGATACCAGCCAGTGAGCCAGCGTAAGCCATAGCATAGGCGGGTAAATATTTCATTATTATTCATTAAAAAATGCATGGGGATACAATGATGTAGATAAATCAATAATGATAATTATCATTATAGCTGAACATCATTACTGCAGTGTACTTTCGTTTCAATTCATAGAATTTCCAAGGAAAGGTAGGGTAAATGATTATTTATTGTCGCAGCTGTGGGTTTTTTCGAGTCGAGTCGAGGCAAGCGTTACAATATGTATGAGCGCTCCATAAATACAGAGATGGCCGACACTTCCTTGCCGTGTAAGATCCTCATTTCAGATCTCATCTGTCAGATGGACGTGTTGTTTTAGTTTTTATTATACCTATAAAACGGAGGCGTGACCCTGTTTAATAAATTCACTAGACGCAACAACGTCGGATAAAAAATATAATTTGTTACTAGTTTGACATCGCGACGATGCCTGCGTGAATTCAAGTTATATCCTAGATAAATAAGTAAAATTACACATTCACTTCTGGTTTGTAGATTTTTCTTAAAAGAGTAACAAATATCTCATTTAGACTCTCATAAAGACATCTTTATTAACAAGTATTTAAGTTTATAAAGTAGTGTATACCTTATGCAGTATACATATAGGTACCTACTTTATAAACTTCATTCCTTAAAGGTATTTATATACATACCTTAAAGGAATGCAAATTGTTGGGGACAGACCTTTTTTTATGTTTCTTTTCTTATTTGAACCATGTTCATTATATAACATTTGTGACTTTAAAAAAATAGTATATTATTATTTCATCAATATTAAGTGTATGTACTGTAACGTACATTAAACTTCAAAATTTATCATAAAAATGTCAGACTATTTATTATAACAACAGTTTTGTGTTTTATCAAATTCAAATACCGTGTTATCCAAGTCTGTAATATATCTAAATTTCAAAAGTCGGAACCTATTTCAAAAGTTTCCTAAGATATTCCTCTCTTCATTGCGTATAACTCACAACTTATGTCTTTAAGATTATCTGTATGCGAGAAAATTAATCAGTCTCGGGAATGAAAAATTATTTCATTTCCCCTACCTGCTCATACGGCACCTGGTTATCTGCGCCGGATATTGCCTGACTGATGGGATCCGGATATAAATCCGACTCAGTCTTTGCGTTGCTTTCTCTCACTATTTTTCTTTTTTTTATCCTTAAATTGCTCGCGATTTATTTTCCCATGGTTCCGGGACGCTTGGAGTGCGATGGTTTTATTTCTGTGAGGAATTGTCTTTTTTATTCCCGTTGAATAAGCAAAAAGGTGTTACTCTTTAAAGGAAATAATTTTATACTTCCGAATATTTTTGTTTATAAACAGCAATTACCTTCATGATATAAAAAAATTAAGCGGGCCCATTTAACTTGATGGGATGAATATATGAACAGCAAATCTTACATCACGTCATTGTGACATCACTGGTATTGCTTATGCATTGCTATTCGGAGGATTACGGTGTCATGCCTCCATGCCTGTCATTCACTATCACATCTCCAAACATTGCTTGCTTAGTAAGCAAGCTTTTTGACAACTGAAATAAGCTAAATAGGCGAGGCAAACGTGCCCACGCGGACATCTTTGTACATAATATACTTCAGTAAAATAACAATAAAAAAATATTCACAACAGTGATAGTTTAGAAAGCAAGCAGTTTGATAGCTGAAATAAGCTGAATAGGCGAGGCAAACGTGCCCACGCAGATATCTTTGTACATAATATGCTTAAGTAAAATAAAGAATAAAATATTGACATACAAAATTTAGATGAATAAAAATAAGCTTTATTGGCATGACAACTACTTAAAGGTTATTCTTATTTTTTAATTTCACTGATCTTTACTGTTTCCAATGTTTTCCAAGTATTCCGACGTTTTCTTTCGACCTGGAAGCGCGGAATTAGATTGCTTTCTATTTGCTTCTTTCCACGGTTTTTACTTTAAAGTACTTGTAGGAGCTACTTACTTTTTTTTTATTTTTATTTGTATTAAACTTATTGCTCTTAGAGCGTTTTCAATTGATAAATCTATTTTTTTAATTGAAAATGCATGCTCGTAACCGTAGTAGCATATTTTTATTTATTAAAATATCTTCAGCGAGGTATAGGCAAGTCAAACGTTGCGTTCAGTACAACTTAGACAATTACCATTGCCTCTGTCTACCCCATCTAGGATAGCAATAGTGTTGGTATATTATTATTATACGGCGTCGGTGGTCTAGCGGTTTTCCACACCGCTTTACTTCCGATAGTCGCAGGTTTGATTCTTCGCACGGCGGAAATATTTGTGTTCATGAGTATGGGTGTTTTCTATGTATATTATTTTCATTTTCTTGTATTAAAAAAAATCCAAGTATTTATATAAGTTCTCTAATACTGATAACATAAGCTCTGCTTACCGTAGGACTAGATGGCGCTGTGTTAAGGATCCAGAGGTTATTTATTTATTTATTGAAATGAACTCAAAATGTACAGAATTAAATGTTTTATATTTATATAATAATTGGAAAATGAGGATTTCTTCCACTACCAAATGAAATCTCCTTTTATAAGTTCACATCCATTATAAAATATAATGAAAGGTGGACAGAAACGCGCATACGTTGTACATTTTTGCTTCGAAACTTTAAATACACAACAATTCATTTATAATTTAACAGCGACGCTCCTGTCGGTCGAGCTCTTGCCAATACAACAATAACAGATGTAAAATAGAAAGAAACATTACCCTTTATGCAAACGACGTCTCACTAGTAATTAATAATGATCCGGGCCACGTTTCCTCATCAGTATTCACCCGGGTGGTGTGGACTCATCAGATGGCAGCATTACGTTCGCTGCCCGGCTTTACCCGGGCACCCGGGTAACACCGATGTAAATCACCACTGCATTAACTCCCGTGTTAGTTTTAGATCCTATGATAATATTTGAAGCCACTACTTTTAGTTATCGCACTCGACAGCGAGATTTTCTATTTGGTGGGCGTGTTTATTTTAATCAAACGAAAGGTTTTGAATAGGTATAGAAATAATCTTTTAGTGTAAACTCAATTTGAAACACTTTTAATAGGTTATTTGTTTTTATCCTACCACACCCCAATTAAAGCAGAATGAGACAAATGCCCAATTGAACAAAATGACTAATTAAACAAAAGTGTCTACTTGCGCAATCAGCACAGGATTATGAAACTCGACACACATATACTAAGACATAATATTAAGTAATGTTAAAAAAACACAGTTCTTGTAGGTAAATGCTTTTTTTTTCAGCAGGTGAGTAGTTCGTTTAGAAATAGAGGTAAAGTTTTTGACTATCTAAATGACTGTACATAAATATTTTGAAGCTTATGAATACATTTAATATATTCCACAGTATATTTAGTAGTCGTTATTCGTATTTATAGTAATATATCCTAACAATAATTATACTCCCAGCAAAAAGACGAAATATTTCAAGGATGAAAAACATAGGCCGTTCAAATTTCGCAATGCGGATTTACTCTTAGCTTTAAACGTAAATTATTCACATTTACTGTAAGCATCTATTTGTATGCGGGAGTATTACCTGGGACAAGATTCCACAGCAACTACAATTTGTAAAAGCTTCCCCCCTTTTTCCTAATGAATTACTTCACTACAACGTGCCTGAATGTGTTTTTAAAACTACAAAATATACGGTAGTGCTTTTTGTTTCATGCTGTATATCTTAGCTTTAGTTTAGTAGATCTGTACTAATAAGTGCCCATAATCTCATTAAGACCATTCATAATTACATAAATAAGCACTAGTAGCTTCGTATAAATGCACATATACTCTCTTTTTAAATATAAATTTAAAAAGAGAAGAACTATACTACTCGTTGATAATAGATTTTAATAAGTGAGAAAATTTTATAAATAGGAATATATTGTACTACGTAAAATATACACTTTATCGAATTTGGTGTTTTTTGTTTTGGATATCCATTTATATTATTTTGTTTGATTCCGCTACAATTAGCATGTAAGAGATTATTCAGTACGGAAACCTGACCACCAGTTCGGAAGCGTTACAATCTTCTCTATTAGTAATCAAATTACAACCCTTATTGAATCCATGTACATATTACGACACGTGTTTAATTTCTGATCAAGCTATAATCAGGAAGGCATAGTTTGCTCGTTGAACAGTCAACAGTCTTCCGAATGCCTTTATGTTTTATTTCTTGCTGTAAAATTTATTTTCTAGTACTAATTAATACCTTTAATTGAAAATAGCTTGCTCACATAGTAAAGAACAAGCATTCTTGGGTACATTACAACTTTCCAACCAGAGTTACAAACAACTGAATGTTTGCACGTTGCTATTGTAAATGCAGCAAATAAAATACCCTGCAATTATTCACCAAAACGAGCGAGAAACTTCGTAGCGGAGAAAAACAAATCGTGACCATTCAGTGTCTGGCTATATTACTAGTTCAACACAGTTTGCGCTTTGTAGCAGGGATGCCAACAGTACGGGAATCCTAGTGCAAATAAGTGATTTTTGGTTTTGGGTACAAGGATATTTATAACTTCGTATAAGATCGTATCAGATTTTGACCTACGAAAATCGGTCGAAATACTATGGTGTACGAGATTGAATAAACAAATTGTACTAATATACGAGTGTTTATTAAATTTTCTTCGTTTTAAGGTGGGCAACCCTACTTTGCAGTGACTCTACTCTCAGACAAAATAAAACTTTATATTTGGACGGAAACAAATGTGCTGTCTCAGTATTTTCTACTCACGCTAAACTAGCAATATTGAATGTAGTGGAATTGAAAATATTTTACTCTATTCTGATTATTTTCTACCAATAGAATAAGTTTTTTATAATCTGAAGACTGTATTTTAATTTCGATAATGGTTTAATAATAATAATATATTTATTAAACTATTAGAATCTTATTTTTTTATAAAATTAAAAAAAAAATCTCGGTAATAGTTAAATAAAAATATTCAAATTTAGAATGCAATCATTTTCGCTAATGGTGTACGATGATGTAGAGCGGGATGGAGGATGACAGGATGAATGTGAAGTTATATGACGGATTAACGATGACCAGAAATGGTAGATTACCAACAACGTTCCCACTAATTTATTACTAATAATCTCCACCACCACCGATGTGTAATAGACAAATTATAAAAGCGAGAGAAGCGAGAGTAGTGTGTAGGTATAGAAGTGAATGGTACGTATTACTCTGTATAGTTGCCTGAAGATAGATATATATTATAGAATATTAACAGTAATTTAATCTGTATAAATAATAAACAATAGTCGTATATACGAAAGATACTTAAAAAGACTCGCTGATTTAGCAGAGTTTTGCTACATTTATAAGAAAGGTTAGGGTTTGTATCAAAGGAAATATTTGGAAATAGCGATATCAAAATGAAAAATGGTATTTATATACAGTACTTTTTATTTTAACATACGCAGTTAAAGAGAGTTTAGCAAACATAAATATTGAATACATACTGCTGGAACAAATATTTGTTTTTACAAATTTTAACAGCAGGTATTCCTGATTCAGTCACAATTATTTAAATACAAAGTATTAAGTTTACTTTTAATAGCACAAATACAGAAGACAAATATAAAATAATATATAGTCATATTAAACATATACAAACATATAAACCTTAATAGGTGGCGCTAGTGGGTTTTGATATCACAACTATTACAAAGAATATTCTATAATAATTTAAACTTTAATCTATTTTAACAAAATCAATCGTAATGAACAAGCAATATTGGATTGAGAATAATATTGGATATTAATTTGCGAATACTATTTACTCAGAATAATAAGATTCTATTTCCATTCAGAACTGCACTAACTGGAAAGACGAGACTCTTAAATAATTCAGTCAAGCATGATTGGTTAGAATTGCTTCGATAGCCGGCCATCGTGACCTTCCATTGAATGGCCTGAGTCGGCATTTTGTGAATCAATTAAGCAAGGATTACAGAGTTTCTCTTATCTGTGGTCATGATGGCGCCCATAGTTCTTATCATTAAAACTTCGCGCGTCCTTCCTGTGTAATGACCTACCTAATGGACATACTCAGATGAACTTTACTGGGTTAATTCATATCCATTTTAGTTGACGATGTTTATTATATTGTATATTACGAATACAGTATAAAAAAACCGGTAGTGTGGGCAGTACTCACAGGCCAAGTCCAATAACATTAAATACGCATATGATATGTAAGAAACTGTCTTAACTCAAATATCCAAATTTACAAATTGGTAAATTAATTTTTCATAATTTGGATTTTTAAGAAAATCTTTTAATTTTTAAATTTTTATATTATCTTATTAACTATGAGAGTATATAAAGTGACTGTAAATTACTAATACATGACATTATTAGTTTCTAACATATAGGACTGTGATTTTCGGACATAACTTTGCGCTGTAGATAAGCGTTTACTTGGTAATAATGACGAACTTATAAAAAAAAGAGAAAACAGTAAAGTACTCATTTATTTTTCACACTAATAGACAAAATTGGGTACTAAATATAAAATGCCTGTAATTACTGTCCTTAATTAAAAAACTTCGGAATTGAATATCAACATAATCATAGTTAATTATTTCAGATTTTGTTATTCTACATACCAACTTGTAACTTGACGAAACTAGAATATTTTTGATTAAAAAAGAAAAAAACAGAGTCGATGTAGAACTGGTATCGATATTGCGTAGGTATCAAAATAGTCGAATAGAGAATCTTTTTCGAATTGATCTGTTGATCAAGTTTTAAGAAATTAGTATTTGATTAATCTAAGTAAAAATCGCATGTCTTTGACCTATCGTAAGACAAATAAAGATAAACACAACGCCTACGTCGTAGCTACAGGTATTTAGAGTAATCTTGTCTAGAGAAGAGTTCAATTTGCCGCTCTGCTAACTCCAGAACTTTGTTCAGCTTCAATCTCCGTTGTATATATTGCCAACGGGGTTTTCTACAAGGGCTGATTTAAACAACGCTGAAGTCAATCTGTTGATCTTAAAGTTTTGTAACTTTCAGGCATTGAAATTCGGAAGCTTTTAGCATTATAGAAACTTAGAAAACAAGCCCTTCTCAATCCTAGGTATTGCTTCTTATCGGACTATTTTAATGGACACGTATGAAAAGTGTTATAAAATTCTCAGAGGATGTAGGATGTGTATATTTAAACATATAATACTAGTAGAGCTCGCTGTACAATATTACAAATATTATAAATGCGAAAGTTTGAGTATGGATGGATATTTGTTACTCTTTCACGCAAAAACTTATTGAAGTTACTTATTGGATCAATTAGTGAGAAATAAATGTAGGACCATTCAATAAAATAAATAAATATTACCAACTAATAAAAAAATGAATGAAAAATGGATTTGTGGTTACTTTATATGTAGTTGAGGTGCGAAATCTCTCTACAATCTTCAAAAAGATCTTGGCCTAACTAGAACTGCAGTAAGTTCTATACTAAGACATGTAACTAAAGCTACACTAGCAGGCTCATACTCGATTGGGCTGAGCAGAGAGTGAAACAGAAGCGATGAAGGTGAGAAAAAGGGGCCCCTTAAACCAACACCCGGGTCACGAGTTCCTCCCCTGCTGAAGAATCCGGCACCCGCTCCATGATTTCATGGAATGCTAAGAAGTTCATCTCTATCATAAATGTTATAATGTTATAATTTTGTAAAGATGTTGTTCCAGACTCCATTACTCTTAACTCGCGGATAGGTTTGACTTATTCTATCGTATTCTAAATTAATAATTAAATTTAATTATTTAATAAGATTTTATTATTTAGTAACGTATGCTATCTGTTTAATATGAAGACAAAATAAATGCGAAATATGTCAAGTGTTACGTTCTACATGACGTCGCTAATGGGCAATGCGACTGACTACCATATCTGGCATAACAGTCGTGGAGGTATATTTCACATTTATCTAAATATTATCTATCTATCTATCTCTCTATATATAGTATTCGTCTATAGATAACAACTAAACTGTTTTAAATTTGACGCGGTCATTATTTATACGTATAATTAGTACAAATCACGGGATCTTACCACGTTTTATATTTAAACGTGGTAAGATCCCGTGATTTTTACTAATTATACGTATAAATAACTAAACTGACCTACTACTTTTATGTACATCATAATGTATTTATGTAAAATCTGTTATTTTGTAAAATATAGATAAAAATGTTACTCTACTTATAGAATAAAAGAATATTATATGAGAAGAAAAAAAAAATAATTGGAAACAATAAAGTTGTTGTAAGGACTCGCGAAATGAATCACGGGAAAGTTTGCGAAACACGAGAGCTACCTTTGGAATACGTTTATAAAAGTTATCCCATTTTCATAATGATTTATTTTGTTCACAGACGCTTTGTGCAATGTATCACTCCGATTTAAATTTCTTTTTCTTTTTCTATATACTTTATAATAAGATAAAGTTACGTATCTATATAGGTGTACCACATTTATCTTTTAATATTAATGACTAGTAATGCACCCTTGCTTCGTATGGAATAAGATATTTTCCTGAAATGAAGAGAATATACATTTGAAATTAGACTTCTAGCAACACATCGGGGAAAATTGCATTTAATTCATATTGTAGTTTGTGCATAATGAATGTCGAAATAGATACATATTCTAAAAATATTTATAGTGCAGTTTTTTTTATTAAAGATCTACAGGAAAAACTCCATTTTATGGAATACGGAAAATACAGTATATGATAAAAACATGACGGTTGGGCTCAAGAAATCTGGAAATCTGATTAGTTTTCTTCGTCCATAAAAAATAAAATGCTTGAGTTATCTGACAGTTATGAATTTATATTTTATTTTTACTCTATTTAAGTATAGCGATAATATCTTCCTTTTTTACACACGTTTTAATGCACTTTTATTATTATTTTGTTATATGTGGGCAATATAGACTTATAATTATTTATCTGGTTTTATATTTTTATAGATGATTTTCTATTTATGGAGGTATTAAACCGATTCCATTTTATGGAAAACGGAAAATGTTAGGGTTGAGCTGACAGACTCATTGTGCTAGCAATCGTGGTGTTGAAAGCCTCCAAAAGTATTGTTTCCCTTTGGAAGCCTCGGGATTATAGGAAGGGGAAAATACGACGACAGGAAGAGAGTTCCTAATTGTGTTTTAACAAATGATAGCTTATGTTATTAACTAAAATATACGAGTAGACAACTCGTACTTTTATCAATTCACATCATATAATATGAACTAATATCAATTTGAACGTATGTTCATCTGTTATACCTTTAAGATTAACTATAACAATTATGAAATTTGGTATACACATATAATTTTGTTTGGAGAACGACATGTTTTTAATATAATAATAATAATTCTATCTCAGGATAATTCACACAGCGCATCGAATCTGAAGACAAGTAGAGCATGTGTAAATTTATTATATATTGGCGGTCTCGGTGCTTGTATTTATGAATATGATTGTTTTAGTATTAAGAATAAGAATTTAGTAATAAGAATTTGTATTAGTTGTTTAGTACCCATAACACAAGCTCTCTTTAGCTTGGGACTCGATGGCGCTGTGTGAATTATTCAGAGTTATTAATATTATTTATTATTTCATATTCGCATAGATAAAATTACGTGACTAAACTCTGACTATCTCAATTACTATTGAAATTCGTCTTTTTAGTTGCATGAAGTACAGCCAAGTCATTAAGGGGATGCTCGGCGACGCCACTCGACTTATCTGAACCTCTGGAGTGTTCGTGTCTGCCCCTGACACACTGACTTGCATTTCTTTTTTGCATATTTAAAATTTTCCTCCCTTATTTTTTATCATGCTGAAGTTGGTAGCTGCCACCTTTCAAGTATTTATCTTTAATTTAATTTGTTGTTGTATATTAATTAAGTCTAGAATTTAACTATACTTTAGTATGATATTCTAGATATCCTAGATAATCAGAGCGATTTTCGACTATCCACGTGGTGACGCTTGACATGTAATATTTTCAGAATGTGTTAAAATATGATTAAAAAAAAGATGAGAAAAATAACACTCAAGCGACATAAAGAATTTTGTAAATATTTTCAATACCCTAACTACTATTATATTAATTAATTAAATAACAGATGACATTGTATAAGTGCTTTGTTTGTTACTAGCTGACCTGCGCTACTTCGTCTGCAACTGGTACATGACATTCATCATTATATTTCGTACAATTTACATAATATGTCATTAAATATTAGCCAATGTTTTATTATGATGTAGTAAATATATCCCGGGTGTATTTAAACCTAACGTAGCTGAGGGTGAGATTATAGGTCTAATTTTCAATTTATTATCTGTTTCCTTGACTCTATCAGCTCTATAAAATGACACAGAACTCTTTAGTTTTTCGCCGATTTCGATTTCGATCGAAGTTAGTATAGATGCATAGACCACTATGTCTGCTAAAATATTTGTTAGTTACAGTATTTATCGTATATTTGTATATCTTATTTATAAGTACTGTGTAAGTTCCGTCAAAGTCTCTGTATGGTCTGTGGTAATATTATAACATAGTATATATACATATATTATTATTCACTTTTATTAAATTTATACTACCAATATAATAATATTATAATAGCAAAACCAACAATCTTAATAAGTAATTTTAACAAAATGTAATTAGTGTTCAAGATAGAGTGCTCAGAAAGAAATCAAAATGGCGTATTAAAGCGATTAAGCCATTAAACCAAAGCACTTAATACCCAATTAAATATTTACCTAGGAGAAAAGGACAATGGCGGCAATTGTGTGCATTAAGAAAACACAGTAGTGGGGTGATATTAAATTTTGGTACAAGACACAGTTAATAGCGGATTTAATAAGACTAATAAAGATGGCGAAGTTTTAAAAGCAATAAAGGTTTTAAACTCATTGGCCAATAGTTTAAAATAATTCACATTTGGTGAGTTTTAGAGACAGATTACTTTCGTTGAGAAACTCTTTTGATATTAGTATATTCAAAATTTATTTTTTGTATTCTTTAAACTAAACTATAAAACAAAATTATACATATGTTACTTCACTGTCTAACATTGCCATCACAACATTTATGCCTTTATAAATAGTTTAACTACATATTTCTACAACAACTTTCCTTTTGTTGACAACGTATTTGTATAATTATTAATATTGTTGTCAGCTAAAAAGTCGTAAATTAATTACGACTTTTTAGCTGACAACTATTGTGCTTCATAAATATTTCAGGTATATGATATACTTGAAATAATTATGAAACACAATAATACATATAAATTAACCACATAACTATTTTTTGTTAATTAGTCCGTAATATTTATTTGTTTTTGTAAAAAATTTAATGAGGTTTGAGTGTAAACGTAATTTATTAAACTACACATGTTTAGATATCTACAAAAAAATGCGAATCTTTAATTTTTCATGAATTTATCAAAGTTCCGGAATGGTTCACAGATATTGTATTATATTACTAGGGATTAATTTTTGTCAACGTTGATGTACAATATAGAAGCGATAAATCAGATGAAGGCGTACAATTTTCTGAGAATTCCCTCGTAGAAGCAGCTTAGGTTAGATTCTAGCCATTTATTAGGATAAGTTGGAGCTCTAATGCTCCTTACCCTCATTCTTTGCGTCTTTACACTTCTGCTGAATGTCTAAGGACGTTCATGTATTAATTCAGGAACATTTTAGGGTCATACTCGTAGTAGCTTTTACTGGCTTGCGTTATAAAATAATATTTGTATTGTAAACTAGGGGCCATCCAGGCTTCGTTTAATTATTGTAGAATTTTTAATAAACTGTAGGGTATTGTTAGCAATACAACTTGCAATAGATAAAAAAATATATAATATTTTGAACTATTCAATAATCCAACACAAACAGAAAATATTTTTTTTTACGTTTTATAACATTAGTATGTGTAGCAAATGACATGAAGAATGAATGAAAGTCATTCGAGGCAGATTGTAAAAAGTCATTTCCATGGGTTTCTTACGCCCGAAATTAATATTCAATCCTAATCCATTTTTAGCAATCTAAGATTGAAATTTCAATCTATTTTTGTAAAACGCGTGCCAATAATCTATCTATGGATTGACATTGCAATCTTTCAATGCAATCTATCTTTAGGAGGACGGATCGCAATCCTTGGATTGACATTTGTATGAAAGTGACGTTTGTGGCGTATTAATAACCAATCTGTGCGTTTTGACGTTTCTATCGATCGAAGTAAACAATCTAAATTTGCTATCCTAGAAATACTTGGGATTGCGACTTGTGTGTACAGATTGAATTCATAGATTTTTACCAAAATGTCTTTTGAAATGTCGTCTAGTGATAGTGACAGTGATTTGGAACATTTAATTCAGTTATCCGACTGGGATACTAATTCTAGTGACGATGATAGTGACAAACAACGCGTTAGTTCACGGATAATAAGAAGGGTTAATTACATGCAGACGCTAGATGATGCAGAGTTCACCTTCAGGTTTCGACTTACAAAACCTGCCTTCCAATTGTTATTGACTGAATTAATGCCCTTTGTTCGGGTAACCTCAAAAAAGTAAGTAAAATATATCAATACTATTGCCTCGTGCCGCTTTTAAAATAACATTAGTAAGATGTAACATATCCACAATCAACTATTTTTTTGCAGAAATTATGGCGTGTCTCCTCTACATCAACTTCTCTTGACACTCCGGTTTTATGCTCTCGGCACTATGTTAATTTCTGTGGCAGACTTTGTTGGAGTCTCAAAATCGACTGCTGGTAGAATCATGAGAGACATGTCAAGAGCCATAGCCCGATTGTATGACAAGTATATTTTTGTACATCAGGAAGGTGCAGAAAATTTTTATAGGATTGCTGGCTTTCCTCGTGTCCTGGGTGCAATTGACTGTACACACATTCGCATACAATCTCCATGTTTGTATTAAAAGATGTTTAATATGTTATTAACTGTTCCTTTGAGATACATGCTATTTCTTTTCTTTACATACTTTCACATACAATCTCCATCTTTGTATTAGAACATGTTTAATATGTTATTAATTTATTCCTTTGAGATAAATACTATTTATTTTCTTTTAAGGTCAAACAATAGGTGAAGAGTTCAGGAATCGTAAAGGTTACTTTTCTTTAAATGTTCAAGCTGTTTGTGATGCTGAACTGAGGTTGATGAATGTTGTAGCTCGTTGGCCAGGTTCCACTCATGATGCAACAATATTCAATAATTCTATACTGAGAGGTAACAGGTTTTTCTAAATTATACTATTTTTATAAAATTGATTTTGTTTTTGAGATCCTAATAATAATTATTATCAATCTTTATAGCTCAATGTGATGCTGGTGATTTTGGAAACAGATGGTTGCTTGGTGACAGTGCTTATCCAAACAGATCATATTTGTTGACTCCACTATTAAACCCAGTTACAGAAGCAGAGATTCGTTACAATGAATCACATATTAAAACTAGGAATACTATTGAACGGTAATGAACTAACCAGTAACATATTTTATATACATTGGTAGAAATATGGCTTTTAATTAAAATATTTTATTACAGCACATTTGGAGTTTGGAAACGCCGCTTCCCAGTGGTAGCACTGACATTAAGAGTGTCAATATCAAATGTGCACGCTATAATAGTAGCTACAGCTGTTTTGCACAACATGTGTAGAAACCTGAACCTACAAGAAATCCCACCAGAAGTTGAGCTGCCACCTACTGACAATATAGAAAACAGTGGTGCACAAAACATGATTATGCTAGACATGCAACATCGAGCAGATCTTATAAATAATTATTTTACAATTTAAGAGAACAGATGAAGACTAGTAATTAGAATATTGTAATAATTTTATTAAGTAATTTACTGTTAATATATATGTGTAATTTTTTTTTCTTCGATTAGCAACACCAACGACAGTTGTCATTTTCAGCTGGCCGTAATAAATAAATAATTTTTAATAGTCTATCACACGAATATTATATTTTCAACATCGTTATTAGTGATATAATAGTGCAATAAGTGTCGATTATTGTTTGTGTACAATTTGGTAGTGTATTATTTGCAAAAATCGACATCAAAATAGTGTACCGGCCATAGAATTAGTGCTAATTGGTGGTTTGTATTCACACACTTAAACTTAAAAATGTAAAGTAATAATAAAATTATTTAAAAGAGCAACACGCAAGTTTCTTGCTCGTTCTTCTTGTGATGAGACAGCTTTCCGAACGAGCGGTAGATTAAAAAATGTAATGACTATTCAAAAGTGCTTCAATGTAAGTTTATCTGAATAAATGATTTTCTATTCTACTGTTGAGATTTGATTAATATCATAATAGTATTTATATATAAGGACAAATTTAAAATAGCTGTGCTATATTGTAAAAAATATTTAATATTATGCCTTTTCTACCAACCTTTATGATGTACAGAAATAACAGAAAAAACAATAGTTTGGGAAACATGTAATGTTATAGAAAATAAAAAGAAAAGTGTAATTTAAAAACTATTTTTATTAAAAACCTATACTTAAAATCACTACAAGCAATTAAATTAGCCAGTTAAACCTATATCTTACAAAGTTCCTAATTATTTAAAAAGAGTACATTAATTACAATAAAAGTTAAAAAGATATTGTGAAATTAATTAATTACAACTAATGATTAAGTCTAACTAATGTTTAAGTCCTATTTCTTTAAATTAGCAATTTCTAATTTTAATTTTTCATTTTCTAATTTGTAATATTCAGTTTCTAATCTGTTATTTTCTAATTCTGGTTTTACTTTTTCATATTCTAATTTTAATTTGTCATATTCTAATTTTAATTTTTCATATTCTAATTTTAATTTTTCATTTGCTATTGTACTATTGGTTAATTTCTCCTCTATCAACTTTTTTTTAACTATGAAGTATTCTGCAATTGCCGTATTTCTTGCAGATCTATTGCTATCTCCTTGTATTTGCCTTTTCCCTGAAAATACACAAAATAATTAATTAATAATATTAATGATTATTTTCTCTAGTACATTCCATAAAGAACTTTATATTCATAAAACCCACCACCTATATTAATATCAAAAGACATCATTATTACTATATTAATTGTATTTGTTCCATAACATTAAAGTTAAACAATACCACAGTGCAAAACATAAAATATAGTATAGGGGATTGTATTATTGTGTACACAATTTGTAATCATATGAAATGCAAACAGATCCTGTTATCAATGGAAAGCCTGCCATGTTGCCAAAGGACTGAATACTATAAGATACGATTATATAGAATTATTTAAAATAAAAAAATCATTACCAGCCCTTCTAGGAGTCTGAAAAGAATTAAATGTAAATGGCTTTGGTCTCTCTGGAGTTGGCAGCATGACCGGGGCACCAGAGACAGCTATATCCTCAGACAAGGATACAACTGTTACTATTTCATCAGGCAAGATCAACATATCCCGACCCTCACTATCGCTAGCACCAACAATACCATCACCAACACCACCACTAACACCATCACCAACACCACCACCAACTCCATCACCAACACAGATACCATCACCAATAACTTCCTTGTCGCCTCCAAAGGGTACTGTGAACCCGCTAACTGTACTCCCCAGGACACTAGCGACACGGTCCAATATATCATCTGGGGGTATGTAATCAGGAGCACCTCCACCAGTCTGCAAAATAAAATTTATGTAAACAAAAACACCACTACAATGTATGTAAAAAGTTATATGTATGTGAAATATTAATTTATATTAGAAAACATAGTATGTACCTGTATGTTGTTCATTCTTATTTTCGTTGCTCGTTTACGGGAGTTTTTTTTAAGGTTTTCCCATTTCAACCTAAGCTGCTGAGGCGTTCTGCGACAAGTTGTAGCCGTTGCGTTGAATTGTTCCGTTATTTTGGTCCACTCCTCTATTTTTAATTTGTTGTTGGTGGTGTTGGTACATTTAGTAGTTATAATGCGACTATTTTCAATAAGTTGCAGCAAAGCCTTAGTTTCATCTTTAGATAATGGTTTGCCCTTCGCCTATAATTGTTAAATTCATGTTAGTTTGTTTTTACAAAATTAGCGGGAAATTGTAAGCGTCATTAAAAAAACTCACGCTACGCAGCATTACATGTGCGCACGCATCAATTTAGTTACAATACGTAAAATAAAAACGATTTGACTTACCATTACTGTATCCATGTTAATTTAATTCAGAAAATCAAAAATAATAACAATTAAATATTGAGAGTCGGTACTGTAACAGACTGTAACTGGAAATAGTTTGCACTGCTGTCAAATATCAATCGTAGTCAAAGTATAAATCACGATACGTTTCACACGAACCAATAAATGATTAAACACAAAAATGGTGAATTGAAATTTTGTAATTAACATAACAAATAATAAACACAGTATTTTATTATATGTAATATATTAACATTACATTGTATATTAATATCAAATTATATACTTCGAAATTCTAAATACAGAAATGTGAGTAGCGGCATACATTTTGCGTAACACAGAACGGCGGGAGGGAACGGTCGATCCAAGGATCGATGCCTATCGAGTGTCAAAAAAATAGAGTTGTCATTTTGGGACGCAGATTGGAGATCGATCTGGAGATAGGGATCAATCTAAGATTGGTAGCGATCTTGGATTGTGGATACGTTATTAATTTCGGGCGTTAGACTCAACTATTTCAGCTGTCAAGAAGCTTACTTTTTTATTTATGTCACGATTGTAGGGCGCGTTTAGGCAGTAGTACAAGCTAAGATGCATGACATCTTAGCTTGTACTACTTTCTGGAATGACAACACATGAGTGGTATCACAGGCGTCATGATACCTTAGCCTATAGTGAATCTCATGTACTTGTATAGGCGAAGATAACTGCTTACCATGCTACCATTACGGTGGACCGTCAATTTGTTATTCCCATTATATGAAAAGCATATCTGAGACAGTTCCTATTGCCAATTTTGCATGTTTTTTTTTTTATTTTTGTTTATGCTTTAATCTTGATAATAAAGGTTTTATTTATCTATCTAAAAGTTTAAACGTAACTATAGACTGTCTTTGTCGTAAATAGTAATCATACATCCATTTACGAGTGGATTATTACGTATATTTGGTATCGTACATATGTATAAATCCCAATTTCTGTGATAGCGGTATTAATATTGGGTCTGATCCCATATAAGAGGAATATTGTTATTGGTCCGCCATATTTCAGTTCGGTCGAAGGCCTCATTACGAACGCTAAAGGCATAAATCACTAGTGCTCCGATCCGATTTAGGGTTATGGCGTATGGAGCAAAGTATAAGCGTTTTTTTAGTTTCGATTTTAGTTGTTCAGGACTATAGAATAGAATAGAATAGAAAATCATATATTCAAATAAACTTAATTTAAACACTTTTGAATAGTCATAATAATTTTTTTTAATCGCTCATGCGGAAAGCTGCCTCATCACAAGAAGAACGAGCAAGAAACTTGAGTGTTGCTCTTTTAAATAAAACCTGTAAGTTACATTTTACAACTCGAAAACTGCTATATCCGTCCTAATACCATTAAAACAATAAAATTTATTAGCCTTTAGTCTGCTGTGTCTCGATCTTTCGTACTCTTAATTTTCCTTTATATTTAGCGAAAGTTTATTATTAACTTCTATTAGTGGTCCACCCCGGCATTGTCCAGGTGCTCAATTTTGTGTGTTAAATTTGTACTAATAGCTTATATCATTGAAATGTTGTACATTTAAAATAAATATAAAATTTCTCAAATAGGTGCAGTGGTTACAAAGTTTACTTCGTCGTTACAAAATCCTCTCTCTTTCTCTTTATATAGAAGAGACAGGTGCGTAATGAGTAGTAAAATTAAACGGCATAGTTTTATTAATGATAATGAAATAATTACCCCTGATGTAGTAATAATACCTATATATTGGTAAGGTATCAGTGAGGAATAAAAGAATAAGTAAAATCAGATTATGGTTGTGAATTCAGGAACAAATTTTCAATGAGATCGAGACAGAGACCTAGCATCCTACATTCTTAAAAATGGGACTAAAATCTATGACACAAACAGTCCCATTCCTTCAATACAGTATATTAGACAATTAACAGGAAATTTCATATTTTGAATGCTGTTACGTATGGACTTTATTTATATATAGTCGTGAAACAAATATTTAAAAGGGTACACAAATTTAGTGCTGGTTGCGCGGATCCTAATGGTAACATTATTTCAGAAGCGAACTCTTATTTTGAGTTGAAGCGTTTATTTAATGAAAATATTGGGTTGACCCAAATTTCAGAACGCACAACTTTGTACGTTTGTAAATATTTAAAACGGCTTTTTGAATGGCTGTGGTCGCAATTCGTGAGTAAATTTATTCAATACAACATTGTTACCAATGTAGAATTTGCTAGCAAAATTTCTTAATTTTGTTTAAACATGAATGAATGAATAAAAATAATATAAAATAATAATAATAATGAATATATGAATATGAATAAAAAATTAAGAATGAGTAAATATATTACAAAATGAAATAACAACTAATTTGGACGCAAGTTAGTTGCTTTCCTAATGTTTTATTGTTACACCAATGGCTGAGGAAGAAGATAAAAAATATTATCCCGAATCCAAATAATAGGATAAAGGCAACATATTGGATGACGATGAACTGAAAGATGAGGAAAGCAAGTCTACGGGTGACTAAAATAGATCTCTGTAAGTCATAATGCTACAGGTCTAAAACAACTAGTAATATTGGAAAGTCACAACCATGGCCTAAACCAACATATCGTCATGATGTAGCATCTGTGGTAACACTTATACGTTGCCACTCCGAAAATAAAACATCATGTCAGGTACCTAAATGTAATTTCACTGCCATATCTCACCGTTAAAATTGAAACATAGCTTACAAAAGCAATCTGCTTGGCATCTGAAACAGGTAGGGAACCCACGTAGACGTCTTTTACTAAAGCATATCTTGAGAAAAGTGAATTAAATACAGGGAAACCATTCCTTTTTCTAGAACTTACTTTTTTATGTGGATACTGGATTTTTGCAGTCATCTGCAACTTAAATGAGGCAGTCCTTTTGAATCAGCTCAGGTTTACTTAAAATATTACTATAGTAGTTTGGAACTATATACAGTCTAATTCTAGCCGTGGAGATGTAAACTACTATGATCTAATCTTGACTACGATCTAGTCAAGATTTGATCATATTTTAGACCAATATGTATAGTAATTATGTAATATGTAAATATGGATATGCATACCCGTATATGTTATTGCTACATATTCAATGCATTATATTTTTACTATATTACGAGGCACTACTCATATATCGTCCAACACTCATGTACTAGCCATAGCTTGCTAATTCCAACTAAACCACGAACCTAACGCAAGGTTTGTTGAAATCTTGAAATGAAAATTTGCTGAAGAAAGTTGATGATTTTAGACATAATCCAATTCTTTCCAGTCACGTTTTTTCTTAATATTCATGCATTATTTTATATTCCAAGAGCAATGAATAATATTTATGCATTCACATCAAGGCGGAAGCTAGATATATATTATTATCCTTCCTTCCGAATGGCAATTAAGACTCAAACTTGTTATCTAAACAAATATTAATTAGTGTAACCGCTGTCGTTTATGACTTTCGCCGTGCCTCAACAAGGAACAATAAAACCGACCCGTTAACGTCGTTAATGTGAGAGATGCTTATCTGCGCGTGTTAACGATAACTTGGCGATAACTTTACGATAGTTCACCGAACGTTAATATAAAGTGCATTGCCTTTAATATAACTTCTCTTATGGTTTTAATATTAGCTTTTTAACTAATATTATGGAAAATACTGGTTTGGTGCGACTTGCTTTTTTTGCATTTCTTGTAGTACAAGTACAGTCAGCAGTAAATTATCTCTAATTTTTAATATATACATATAAGTAGATACTTCTAATGGGAAACCACTCACCACACCGTATAAGAGCTTCACAGAACAGATTCGCCTATAGTCTTAGGACTGATCCCAAATATGAAAGGGGAAAAAGTGTAGATGTTTCCCTACACAGTTGTATATATCATTTCTTACAGTTATATTCAGTTATTTTGACCTCTTACGGGTACTGCGGTTTTAGAGATATTTTCTCTTGTGCATAGTCAGATTCTGGAATGAACTACGTGCCGATTTTTTTCAATAGGAACAACAGCATGGAGGTTTAAAAAAGTATATTAAGGTTTCTTAATGACCAGTAATCGCTCGTGATACCTTTTGGAAACATGAACATAATTTGATTTTTATTTCTGACTCCTACAGGATGTCCTAGGCGCTCTTAATGTATATAGGCTACAGTTGGTATTTACCCCTCCGATTGATCCCCCGTCTAATTCAAACGCGAATCGAAATTACGACGACCTGAGTCGAGGTTCGAACCACTAGCGGTGCCCTCAGACTAAAGTCGTAACCGTCAGGCGGGAGTTGGCCTTCAGCCGCTCCATAACTCCTTCCGCGGGTTTGGAGTGCCATCTGCACTCGCTTACCGTCTGGTGAAGCTGTAAAGGTCAACTGCGGTCAACAGCATTAGAGTAGATTGAAAAAAAAAACCAGTAGGTGGGTGAATGTTTGCCACGTGTTGTATAAAAAAAGTAAATTTAATTAATTATATAATTATTCATTAGTAGTTGGTAAAAAATAATATTTTTTCTTTCTGACCATACTTAAGTCTTGCCTGTTCCGTTTAATTCCGCCTCTTGGCTAGGAAACATTCTTGTAAAGAATTTTACATTTTTCATTTTCCGTCCAGATGAAGTTGCAAAGCATTTTTATGTTTTCAGACTTGTTGGTACTAAGCTTTATTGCATGCGGCGGTGTATAGCTACTTTACAAGAATATAGTAGCGTTGCAAAGCAACGAGTACTTTGTATATATATATTTTGTATGCAATATGTTAGTTAGTTCCAATAATGTATCAAAAATAAGTATTTTTCTAATGGTAGTAATTAAGTAAGATAAATAGGTAAGTTTACTCTGTTCTCTGCTTGTACTATAAAGGATTTTGTTTGGATAGAAATATCACATATGTATATTGCGCGGTCACGTGATCAATTGAATATATATATAGTCAATTTCAAAATGGACTTTTTCTCTTTGGCACTTTTTATTACCCAATCGAATTATTACATATACCTACCTGGAAAATTTTACTGGAAAGTTTATACACAAAATACTGGTCTGTATTATTTCCCTCAATTATCTGAAATCAGTTTATCAGATCCTGGCTTGGTGACAGCAGGACTACCTCGGGAATTTAATTATCTAAACACATAAAGGATTTTATAAATCGGCCCACAGTTGATAGTTATATCGACGAATATAAACATAAAACATATACATATTTTTTTAATCGGTTAATTAATATAATAGATTTATTCCTTTATATGTAGAGAATTAGTTGTAGACTGTTGTATAAACAGACATACAAGGCAACGGTCATAACAAAGAGTATTTCCAAATAGTCCATTACCTGTCACCAACAGTACACGAAACGACTGCATTTATGGTCACCCTGGCGAACTAAATGACGTGTCTATATCATTCAGTAATGCTGCTGTCGCCATAAATCTTCAGTAATTGCGGACAGTCCGTGTTGATAGTTTTAATTATGGGTATTTTTGCTGTTATGTATATTGTGCTATTATAGTTGTATTGTATACTAGCTACCCACGTAACTTCGTTTGCCTTTCGTTTCCCCGCTTTTTGTAATATTATTCATTGCAGCTCCGCTCCTATTGGTCGTAGTGTAATGTAATTGAGCTTAGCCTTCCGCGACAAATGTATTATTTGACACAAAAATAATTTTTCAATTCGAACCAGAAGTTCCTGAGATTAGCATGTTCAGACATATAAACAAACTCTTCAGCTTTATACATATAGTTTCGACGAAAAAATTGAAGATTTTAAAAGTAATCATTTTAAATTATATTATTCTCATCTTCGGTGTCGGAGTATTAATGGCATCGGCGATAGTATAGGTTATAAACAACACTGTTGGTCGTAGGTTCATTCCCTCGCCGACACAAACATTTGTATTCTGTATGAGTGTTTGTATTGATCGATGTGTTTTCTATGCCTAGTAATTACCAAAACATCTTTATTTAAGTATTTCTATAATTTCTTTAGTTTAGTACACATAGTACTCTGCTTAATTTGAGAGTAGAAAACTCTGTGAATTATACTGAGTTACTATTATTATTTTGTTAATATGTACATATTTCTTCATTATAAGTTTATAGTGTCAATAGTCCTTACTATTGACAATTTATTCATCTAGATTATCTACATTCATCTACAAATGAATATATTATATTTCAGCATTGAATGAAATTATAACTGAAGTGGAATATAACGGCAACTCGAGCAAGTTTCAGTCGATTCATATTACCCAAGTTTCCCGTGGACAAAGATCAAGATTCCAATTCCTGTTCACTATTCAGACAGAATATCTTAGAATTCCCACCTTATTCCCATTGCCTTAATAAGGTTATTGTGAACTATTTGAAGCATATTGTCTCTTCTCGTCTGGCGACTGGAATAGAATAGATTCGAAATAGTTATTATTCAAATAAACTTCATTTAATAATCTCTAAATAGTACAAAGCAGATGTTTGGTTTGTTTATTTTTATGCTCAGTTACTTAAGGTTTAGAGCTATTTGAAAAATTGTTTTGTTGTTTTTATCTTATGCAAGCAATCTTCCAGATTTAATGGAATAATACAATATTTTTAATAGATTTTAAAGTATATAGGTACATTCATAGTTAGTTACGAGTATGTGTGTCAAAAGTCTAAGTGATTTGATGATAACTTTTTACCTTTCTGTTTCACACTTAAGTTAAAAGTTGATTTTGTCCTTCTTCTTCTTTTCGCTGCACCACACTATGTTAGTCGGTTTTTCTAATATTGCGTCGCCAGGGCAATCTGTCCTAGGTTGTTGGGCCAGCCAATTTTTCCATCACAAGTTTACTCATTGTGTTTCCCCAGGTAGCCGGAGGACGAACTCTTCCTCTTTATAGGCGGCAGTCGTAAAGCTTCTTGGACCACATTTGAAAATTGATTTTAATAGTAGAACAAAATATTATAGTTCAATATTGAAATTTTAGATAGGTAGGTCTCAATAGGACATATAAAAAAATATTTTTCTTTCTTTCTAATTTTAATACTTAATAATTGTACTGGTAAATGTAATTTTAGAATAAGTACATTCCTTGAAAGTACTTAATATTTAATGTAATAGGCACTAAAGAATCAAAGATTATATCTTTCACTGTAATAACATAGTCGATCTCTAAATTATAAAATTAATATTCTAATTTATATTAGAACAAAGTTTTTTTGTCTCCACCCTCTCTTCTACCAACACAAACACGTAGGTACTAGTACAAAATTATATTAAAACAAAAGTTTTAACGCAAAATGAACGTATTAATTAATTAACATAACATGCTTACTATGTATATTCACTGTCTACCCCCCTTCAAAAACATGTGGGTAGTATGTTCATCAAAATCCCGAGACTTCGGTCCTCGTTTCCAGCGAAAATCCCACATTTTTTCTCACAGTCCTTGGTGTTAAAGGTGCATAGAGTCGCGCGACTAAATGAGAAATTCCATGCAAACGTGCTCGCAGTCTTAGGGATGGGCTGAGCGTGATATATCGACTATCGATTACAATGACAGTACAATACTATAAAAAAAGGAATTGTAAAAGGTTTACATCTTTAAAAAACAATTCGACTTCTACAGGATTAGTAGACATATTGATGCCTGTATTAGGTTCACCCCGCTCTCCTATATCCATTATATGGTAATATGTTTTTTAAAAGAAAATTTTATTGCACGAATTCTTTATCTTCAAATATTACATGTATTGTTGCCATCCATGTTTATGAGAAGTAAATAAATTATATGATATTCCGATCGTACATTGTAAATATGATTGAAACTGTTGGCCATGTTTAATAGTAATTAATATTATTGGTCATGTTTTTTCAATTTATAAATATTAAAATAATATAGTACATACTATTCAAGGTTAATCTTCTAAATTGTTTAATAAGTAGTAGAAGTATTTTCTAATTATTGTCTAGTAGTTCATATATTTATATTGCAGTAAATAGAGATAGACTGGAGAACTGACAGAGTAATTAACTTACAACCTAAATGGCTGAAGCTGGAAACTTGAGTTATTGAATTTATGTTCAATTTCTACTATGTGCATCTACTATGAAAACATTTCTCGACATGTCTAAGGAAACGAGGTAATAGATTCAGTGCTAGTAAAGTCTGAGTTGACAACTAGTAAATAATGATAATTGCATCATTTATTGATATAGTTATTCCTTCATCCTACCTCTTTCCTGATGCCACTGATTAGACATTTGCTTTGGACAAAATTCTAATAGCATATGCTATGGTATACTAGGTACATACTAAGTACACTCTATTCTCCCTAATTGAATTAAAAAATAAATCTGTATTTTTGTAACCATGTACAAGCTCATTTGAAAAGAATAAGAGCTCAGTTTCTTATCAGTTTTTCTTAGTTCGAAAGTACTCAGAACTGATGGTAGATTTGACATATCATAAAGTTTGTGATAGACCTATATGAATAATATGATGACAGTATTTTTTGTTTTTAGGTAATTCATAGCCTGGCACCAATGATACGATCTACACTTAGTGAAGAGATCGTTGTAAATTTACACAAGTAATTACTTTCTCTCATTATATGTTTTGTTTAAATATTCTGTTTGCAAAGTGTCTTACAGAAACTCTTATTTTGGAAAAAATATTATTATGACTATTAAATATTACGGTAGTTTATCGATATCGATAGATATCACATTACATGCTTAAACGGTACGTGTAGGAGAAGCCTATTTGGGCCAACGAGAGGGTATTAATTTTGGCTTTCGGTAATAGGTGGGGTTTATTAGAGGGCTCCGAATTTTTCTTGAATTTTTCAATGTATGTCGAGGAGAAAGTTAATTTGTTTTCAGATTACTTACACCGGCGTATTTTCCCTTATTATTACTTCCATTTTTGAATATTATATTTTGTTTTACTATATTTCTGTACTTGGACTGACAAACAAGCTAAGGCTTATCTGATGGTGGGTGGGAATCGATGCCTACGAATGAATGGACATGTCGTCATGTGATGTCTGTAGTTCACTGTCTGTCACTTCATGAGTTCTCATTTCGGAGGACTATGGTGTCATGCAAGGTATCCTTCGGCCTCGGAGGTCTAGCGGTTCAGCACAATTCTTTACTTCCGATGATCGCGGGTTCGATTCCTCGCACAACAATCGTACAAACATTTATTTGATTTTAATTGAAGTAAAAGGCACATACACACAAGGCAATGTAATATAAATAACAAAAATAAAAAAGTACATTAGTCAAGTCAAGTCAGTCAACAAAATACAATATAAAATTGATCTCAGATTATGATTATTTTTATCGGTCTGGGTGTTTTCTATGTATATATTATGTACATATTTACAAGAAAATTGTATCTAAGCATATTTATTCGATTAGTACAAAATTTAGTCGGTAAACTGTTATAAAGTAACGCAGTTTGCAATATAAATAAATTATATACTCAAAATTTATTCGTAGACCTTCGGGGATTTAGCATAATGGGATGGACTTGTAATTTGATTTATTCAATGATAAGGAGTAAAAGTATCATGTTTTGCATATTGTTGATTTATTTTATGGTTGTTATGTAATTTAGAAGTCTGGTTTGGTTTATTTTTAGAATATAAGGAAGCCTTGTCGGTGGCATGCGTAGAACCTGGTTAGAGCAGGGACCTTTAAATCATTTTACTATTTCTAAATGGTTTTTAGTACTCATTAAGTTTGGGAGTATTATGTTTAGTATCCATATTTTTAGGAAAATATCAAATCTATATATATATCTAATATGTTTAGTGATGTCTGTACAATGCTATACTATGTTAATAAATCTTATACATTTATATGATTACAATATTAATTAATTATTTTAATGCTTAGTTTGCTTAATCGATAACGACTTTGCTTTGATATAAATAATTAACGTAATCTATACAAATAAATACAATTGAAGTATTTTCTTGTTATTACAAATTTACATCTTTTCACTAAACGCATATGAAAATATATAAGGTACTTACATCGAAGAATAATTTAAATAAGAACAAAGTTAAACACAATTTAATAGTAACAGCTAATTATAAAAATAAAATGTGTGTGTTCAGTTGTTAAAAAAAGGTAAACAGTGTGACACAATTTTTATTTATAATGTTAGTATATATTTTAATTCTTTGACAGGCGTTGGTTATTTCCTATTCCCGTGTGTACCTACTTCCTGCAAATGGAAGTACCATTTCTCCATATACTTCGATCATTCGCGTTCCAGACGTAAAATCACGTGTGGAGTCATCTCAATAAGCTCCCAGTACGTTGCCCCCGACGCTCTGGCGTTGGACACTAATGGATTCTGTAGGGCCATCCGTCTTATTTCACGCCGATAACGGAGCACGCCTCGTGCCTCTTATCCTGGTCTATTGGACATGAAGATATTTTACGCGATGTCCAATTCATATGCTTTCACAAGTTTCTTACTCATTCTTCTTGTGATGAATCTGCGGTCGGATGAGAATATAGGTAGAATTAAAGTATAACTATTCAAAGTGCTTGTACTGAGTTTATTTGAATAAAGATTATTTCTATTTCTATGAATTTAGGAAAATATTGTAACATTACTTACCACGGCTTTGAATATGCGTACTAATGAAGAAAATGATATGAAATTAGTCGTTGATATTTACCGATTTCAATCAAAATAATTAAACAAACCAACTTAAATCTGTCAACTTTGGTTATTGTTAAATAGGAACGTAACGCCTTTTTCGTTCCAATATATAAAAAAGTAATATTTCACTACTGGTACGTGATGATGCGGCTCGAATGCTCAGATGGTAGGTGATGTTGGCTTCAGCAGATTACGGGTTGTAGAAATGATAGATTTGCTTATAGTCTTCAATTTAATGGGTAAATACTGTGATAAATTACAATTTTGGTGGAGTGAACAAAAGTACGTTAGATCGATCGGTTGATTTTTTAAGTCTGTTACGTTACGTAGCGAATTTAAATTGGATAGGTGTGCGCTCCAATCCGCTCCTTTTGTGTTGCGTTTTGTTGCTGCTTGTACGCGACAACTACGATACCATTAATACAATAATATTATATATTATATAGACGACCTCGGTGGTTTAGCGGTGTAGCACACCGCTTTACGACCGATGGTCGCGCTTCGATTCCTCGCACGGCACAAACATTTATATTCATGAGTATGATTGTTTGTATCGTTCTGGGTGTTTTCTATATATAATATATATGTAGTTACAAAAAAAAATATCTATGTATTTGTATCAGTTATCTAGTACCCATAACACAAGCTTTACCTAGCTTAACTTGGGTCTAGATGACGCTGTGTGAATTGTCCTGAGATTATTGTTATTGTTATTGTTATATATAGTTTGCATTTATAATATTATATATTATATTATAAATGCAAACGTTTGTGATGTGTATTAATCTTTCACGCAAAAACTATTAAATGGATTTTTATGAAACTTTACATTAATATAGTTTATACATAAGAATAACACACTGGCTATAATTTAAAAATATACTTAAGTTATGCAGACGAAGTTGCGGGGTCAACTAGTATTACATAAAGCCTGACAATGATGCTGAATACTCCCGAGACTTCACAATTAACTTAATTTTAACTGTGTTACCTAACTAGATCATGGATATTTATAAAATAAATTGCTAGTCTCTAATTCTAAATGAATCTATTTAATACTGGTTTCCGAGTAACTTTGTAAATACGAGTTAAGTAAGTCGTTCCCGGCTTAACGAAACGGCGTGTGGGAATATCTGGTCTAGATTTCTAAGGCTGGAACGTGCCTAGACCGGTTCAATGAGCCTTACTCACTGTGGGATTGTCTCTTTTCTTATTAAATACAACTGCAAGGAATTTCGCTCGTAGTACTTTGTCTCTGAGCTTGTTATCACTCGGTTATAAATAGACAAATTGTATTAGTATTTAATAATAATATATCTTCACTGCTATTACACCAGACAGGGTAGCTAGAGGCATTGTTAGTTACCGACGTTGGGTCATTGAACTTGCCTTCTAGCAGTTTAGCATACAGCATTTCTTGTGATTGTTGTGGGTTCGATTCCTCGCACAGTATTACAAATATATGTAGAATAATTGTTTAATGTAGAATAATTGTTTGTATAGGTCTGGGTGTTTTCTATGGATATTATGTATGTATTTACAAAATAAAATATTTAAGGATTTATATCAGTTGTCTAGTAGCCATAACACTATCTCTGCTTACCTTGGGACTAGCTGGCGATGTGATATACGATGTATACGATACTGTTAATGACATTTTTATTCTCTAATCTAGCTACCTGCCCCGGCTTCTTACGTGTGTACATGTATTACACATACAAACCTTCATCTTGAACTACTATATCTATTCGACAAGTCGTACAACTTCACCTCACAAATATTAATATTTTTCAAAATGATTTATTACATAGTACAGTAAGTCCCCGGAGAGAGCCTGGAGATCTGTACTACAGGTTAAGTCGAAACCTGTCAGACTCCATACTTGTAAGTTTAAATATAATTTTTCTTCATATTGTAAGTATCCTTGTGAGCAGTAAATGAAGATTATTATTATATTATTAATATTGCTAAAAACTGCATTAAAATCCATTGCGTAATTTAAATGATCTAAGCGAACAGATAGCAGAAGCGACTTCATTTTATATTATGTAAAGAAAAATATAATGTATAATGTAAAAATATAATTATGTAAAGAAAAATAAAATGTGTGAATTGTCCAGGATGTTATTATTACTATTTAGAGTCTATAAATAGAAAGTATTCTAGTCTTCAAGCCAGGCGTCATATGTAGTCGCCATGGCATAAAATTTAATGTAACCCACGCCAGGTGCCTCCCACGCGAGTTTGGTGTACGACCGGCTCATTCATGCTTCATCAATTTGTTTACAGCATATTATAAATTCTATAGTTACACCAGAGTGCATTCGTGTTGATAAAATTCAAAATGCAAATGCACTGACAATAATTTTTAGTTCGACAACACTTTGTAACGACTTTTGTGGACGTTGTCCGCCTTTTCTTGAGTAAAAATGGAAATTCGTTGTGTAAAGGTAAAATTAGTTTAAAAATAACAAAGAATAGGGCTCTGTTCTGGCTAGAATCCAGTATCATAGCCGGTTTAGATTAGATTCAAGTTAGTCCGTCTAAAGAATTTTAAGAACGGGCTTTGTTTCAATCGTTTTTTTACATCTAAAATTACTTGTGTCTTCCGTCGCGATGTACCAGAAAGAAATAAAGAAAATTTATTCAGTGTTTATAAATAGAACAGAATGAAAATATATTTAAAATATTGAAGAACAATTTTTAAGCATAAAGCTTCGAACTTAGCATTTTGGCATGCTCTACCATCTTGACTTAAATCATAAGGTCATGAGATTAACTCTTCGGTGATGGAATCACTAATAAACCAAACTAATTAGATAGGAGTTGGTAGGCATATTAGACACGGCATATTAGAGTGACATATAGAGAGTGTTGTGTTCACTACCATATTAACAGTTGACAATGTCTCCAGTCTATCTCTATTTACTGTCTAGTTGTAATAACTGTCATGAAGATATGTTTATTTAGTATTTAGAAGTATACTAAGTTAACATTTTAAGACAGGTTATCTTAAAATATAAAGAATTCATCCCAGAAAAGATTACTACTTCCCGTTATAGCGAACCTATTCTCCGTTCCGGTCGAGAGAACATCAAGAATAAATCATATGAGACGGGTATTCATTCCAGAAAAAGGATTTTACCCGTATTACCCTGTTCCCAATTTATTTAACCCATTGCGTGAAACGGATCCCAGTTTGTCTGAATACGAACTAGCGATCTCTACCGACAGCTACCTCGCTAAATAAACAATGAGACCAAAGTGCTCATTCAAGATAGTTTCAATTGAGTTAAACTTAAATAAAACTGAAGTGAATTTACATTGTTTGTTATGTTTTAGTGTACAGTAAATACAACAGACAGGTCATACAACTTAGGCGGGGAAATGTCAACATGAGATCGACAGACGCATTGGGCTGGGCTGGGCTGCATATGGAAAATTTCGTCACATCTTCACGGCACAAATCCCTCAATGTTTGAAGATAAAAGTCTTTAACAAATGCATTCTCCCTGTACTTACGGTGCAGAAACACGGACACTAACCGTAGGCCTACTTCATAAATTAAAAGTCGCACAGCGGGCGATGGAGAGAGCTATGCTCGGAGTTTCTCTAAGAGACATGATCCGAAACGAGGAAATTCGACGGAGAACCAAAGTGGACGACATAGCTCTCAAAGTATGTCAGCTGAAGTGGCAGTGGGCTGGGCATATCAGCAGAGTCAGCGATTATAGATGGGAAAGAAAGGTTATAGAGTGGAGGCCGCGTATGGGTCGACGGAGTGTCGGGCGCCCTCCTGCAAGATGGACCGACGACATTATAAAGTTGGCCGGGAGTGGATGGATGCGGAAGGCGGAAGAGCGCACATGGTGGAAGTCTCTGGGAAAGGCCTATGTCCAACAGTGGACAAACACAGGCTGATGATGAATGAATGAATGTACAGTAAATAACACGGTGACCGTTATCCCTGATAGGGTAGTCAGGAGTATTATCAATTGTAAAGGTCTGTGGTGTCGTAATACTTGATATCTTAATTTCACTCTAATATACTAAATATTTGAAATCAACGCAGCAGTGGACTAGCGTTGTCGGCGTTCCCTTCATTGGATAGTCAGCAATATAAATTTACTCACAAAGTTTTTTGACTAGGTTGTGTTTTGTCGATGATGTGGCGAAGTAAGGCGATGTGCTAAACCGCTAAAGCACTTAGGCTGTCACAGCCGAGACCTGTGGAGCTTCTAGGAAAAATACGACGATAATTGAAATCAGTATGAGTTTAATAAATTGTTACGTAAAAATTGTGTTAAATAAGAAAAAAAACATCAAGGAGTTCGCTACAGGTATGATAGATGGTACCCTATCATGTATAAAATCGACTGTTATTACCATCAAGTGGGTTTAATTCAAAGCTTTAATATTATAAATCAATACAAGAGAGGGTAACGGTTGGTGACGCGCGTAGAATGACCTTGACTAAAATAATCAATATCCTCGTAAATCGGCTTTTGTAACTTTGTTCGCTCTATCGCCCTTATAAGTATTGATTTATAATATTTAATAATAACTCTTTATTCTGCACAGAGAACAAATAAAAAAAACGTTAGAAAATGGTTTATTGAATGCAAATGTGACATATTTTAAGTAAATGCCAAATATAATTTATTCGCTGATCGTTAGAACTGTAAGTAAACATTAGAATCAAATCATTAGGACTATATTCTAATATATTATCATACTTAATAGCTTCTCTTCTTCTCTTGGATTGGTCCATATGTAACTGTCTCCATGTAAATTATTACGTGTATTACGTAACATTACATATATACCATATTTTATATTATTTGGTCAAGTATGAACTTTTATGACATTAGTAAAGATAAGGCTTATACTTAAAGACAGAAAGAGAAAGAAATAGGAAGTACCCGATTACTCCAGTACTCTTATTATTGGTTACTTCATTATTCTCCGTAAGCATCGCTAATTAGAATGCGGGTAGTCGGCAAAGGGCGTGGCATTTAGACGCTTACAGCCCGTTGAGCGCTCATTCGAGCGTTAGGTCTCGCATAGCATAGACGTAGCGGCCGATATTGTACATATATATTAGAAATTGTGAACGATCAAAGCTCGATACTAAATATAATCTACACGTGCAAGGTTCTGTTGACACATTGACTTATATTAATTGTATTATTTAAAATAATGAGCAATTATATATTGATTATAAATATGGTAGGAATGATGTTGAATGATTTTGTTTATTTCTAAAAAAAAACATGATTGGTAAGATAAAAGAGCTGATGATCTACTAATTGAAAGTAACGAATATTGTCTATAAATATGGAAAGCCATCATACCTATATCATCTCTGGCATGTATTGAAACATACTATCTTGCAACTATATGTATTTTGGTGGATATCTCGATTGCCAAATAAAAACTGGTCCTAAAGGAAAAAAGAAGTTTTATGGAAAATTTTGGTATCCACTACATAGAATATAATAAACGGCACACAATACTCACCATTTTAGATTAAATATACCAATAATTTTCCGCATAAAAATCTGTTTTCCTCATTTTCTTCAAAGTTCAGATCCCCGTATCTTTTGTAAAGATATTAAAAAGCTCTCTTTTTCTATCAAACGGGACCATTTCCCTCACTGTCTCGTTCAATTGACATCTATCGACGTCAGGCCTCACAATGAAAAAGTATATTATATTTACGAGATAGGGAGAAAGCTTCTATTTGAAACCTTATGCCGTTTTGATAAGGGTGACCTACCTCTGTATATATCGATTCCATTAGATAGCTTGTTCAATTACCGATACATTTCTGTGAGAGTATTTCAAAGGGGAATCCATACGTACTTCTCTCTAGGTCACGTCCTGAGGAGACAAAGTATTCTTGGGAAATTACGTTTTGGTTCCATTTATATTACATATATCATATACTTCTATACAATAACATAATAAAGATAGCAAGCAAATTTTATTGATTGATATTTGACGATATTGTTCAACATTTATGTTAAATCAGCCGTAATTATTTAAATGAAGTTTTTATATTGCTCCTATACCAATATTTGATACTTGCTATATGGGTGTTTCGCCAAGCCATACAATTATACTACATACACACACTACTCAAAGTTGCAAATTTTCGTCAGAAAACAAAAGACGTCTCGCATTCTCTGTTAGTATAAACATTGAAACCTATATTGTACGATAAAGTTGATCGCATGTGCTAGAAATAGGAGGTCCTGATCGGATTTATATATGGCGGCGGAACATTTTCCAAGCAACAAAGACGAGTAGTAACCATATTGTTTCTAGAGTAGAATATAATGGGGGTAATAGACGTTAGGTCTGGCATGTTGCGTTGGAAATTTAAATCGAGATCCGATATTCCTGTTGGATACATGAGTCGGCATTATTTTGCTTAGACAAGGGTTGTGTTCGGAACGTCGGGAAGTTAATATTGTTTTATATTTAGGATAGTTTGTAGATATCATGTTACATGATATTTATTTATTTTGTTGTTGGAGGCTTTGGGGATTAGTTGTATTTTGCGGTTTCATCCGAGTTCGTTACTATAAACGTTATAGTTATTTTTTTAACTTTCGTGAACTTTCGTGTTTAATATATATTATTTATATTGATAACCCGGATCTTGGGTCTTACACGAATAATTTTATGGTAAATAAAGTTATTTATCTCTCTTGAGGTTTCAACTACTGTTGATACCAGGATAACAATAAAAATTACATAAACGTTATAGTTAGAAGTACAATTTTATCGATCTGGGTGTTTACTATCTATTATGTATGTATTTACAAAACAAATGTGTTTCAGTATTTAAATTTGCTTAGCTTGGGTCTAGATGGCGCTGTGTGAATTATTCATGATTATTATTACTATTATCATAGATTCCCTCATACCAACATAGATGCAAGTTGTACCATCATGCGTTACTATTCTGGAGAACGATATAATGAACGAATATGACGATATGCTTAAACATATCTAAATTATAAGCGTTTTAGTATTACTGTCTCCATTACGCATAATATAAGGCCAATTAAATTATTCAATCTCCGAGTGTGAATACAGCTTCAATTTGTGTCACAGTTCAGTACACGACAGTCCAAGTTTCCGCATATGAAAGGAACTAACTGCCTTTGAGTAAAGTCCACAGTGATAACTGCTGTTCAGAGCAAATATCTAGTGTAAACCAAATGTATATTTAATAATAATTAATATTCGGATTGTACATATGTAGTGTTCATGTGATATGATGAACATGTGATTGTATATAGTGCATCACTTCTGAAGTACTGGACTGGATAATTCTTTTGTATTATATTAGTAGTTGTTAGGACATAGGTTTCTAACAAAAAAAATCCACCGGACAATTCACACAGCGCATCTAGTTCTAAGGTAAGCCGAGCCTGTGTTATGGGTACTAGACAACTGATATAAATATTAAGGTACTATTATTTTGAAAATCTGGTATACCTATAATAATAAAAATACAAGCAATCATACTCAGGTATACATATGTTTGCTCCGTGCGAGGCATCGAACCCGCGATAGTCGGAAAGTAAGGCGTTCTGCTAATTCGTTAAACAACGTTAAGTCGTCAATTAAATGATTTATCATGTACTGTAATTAGAACTCTGTTTTCCGTATACATTCATTGCTTTTAATTTAGGTTGTAGTGCATATAAACGAAATTTTATAAGAAAAAGTACAAAATTAGGTTTACAAGTCTTCATCTGTATACTGAACTGAGTCTGTATTAGTCTGAGTCTTCGCTACCGTCCAGTTCAATATACAGACTGACACCAGTCCGTATATTGAACAGGACGGCAGGAAAATATATTTAATTAAAAAAAAAGACGTTCATAAGGCGCTAAAATGTCCTACATGAATAATGATTTTTGATTTGATTTGATTCCATATAGAAATTATAATTACATATTTATTGAGAAGTAGTTATTGCCTCTCCTATTTTAGAGATCAAAATATTATTAGGTATTATTTATTTTTATGTAAAATTTCATTAAAATCTATTTAGTCGTTTAGTTGTGAAAATGCAATAAACAAATAGACTGTTCCATTTTAGATATTAGTATGGAATTTACATAAATATAAGATGTCTCTTTAGGAAAATCATAATAGAATTACGAATTTATATTAAAATGATGTAATTAACAGTTTCTAAGAAATTTCTATTCATGAAGAAAATTTTCCATACTACGGAACTCAAACACAAATAGTTCTGCCCATTCTCTTTTATCTATAAAAAAAGTATCTAGATCTTTTACTCAACTTGAGATTTCTCTCATTTGCACTTCAATCTTTGCTATTTCTTTGAAAACTTACTTCAAGTTAAACGAAGCTTTGAACTCTGAAAAATGCTGAAGTTTTTCTTTGAAATTATTTACACTCGGAGGTACTATAAGGAGGATTTAAAGGAAGGATTGTTGAATGCTAATTAGGAATTATAGTTTGGATTTAGTTATAGCTAACTATAATACTGAATATGAATATAAAAAAAGAGAACAAACTAAGAATAAGTTTAGTACATTCAAATATCTGCCTGTAATATATGTATTAAAAATGTATAATTGCTTTTAAATGTGATTTTGACAATTATAAATATAATTTCCGAGAATCTTGAAATAAATAAATCGTACTAGAAAATATATTTTTTTATATAACAAGTTAATTTTTAATCCTGTCGAAATTGTGTAATTGATAGTAAATATATACTATAATATAGAAATATATAATATAGAGGAAGATATGTATATTATAGTATATTAAAGTCGCCAAAGCGCACGTGGCACGCCTAGTGTTTTAGGCGTTCATAGGCTACGGAAATTGTCTATAATTAGATAGACCGTATGCCCGTTTGCCACCATCGTAGTGTAAAAAAATGTAGACTGTTAAATATAGTATAGTAAATCGAAATAGTATAGTAAAGCGAAAATATAGTATAGTATAGGCGCAGAAAAAGTCAAATTGAGAACAACATTAATGAAATCCGTTGAAAGCCTTCCTGAGGGAGATACGGAACTAATGCGCGAGATGTCTATACCATTCTAGCATGTTAAAATAATAAACTCATTTGCTCCCTCCTACCCCCTACCTCCCAAAGGCCTCGTATAGAAGTTTCAACAAAGTAAAATGTTTTGTAGAGCGATCCACGCTGAATAGAAATAAGGTATGATACGTTTTAGGAATGTATTAATATTACTAGACTCATAAAATTTATGCTGATAAATTATGCTTTGAAAAGATTTATAGTTGGCTAAAATGACACAAAATTATATTATGGAGATACGAGTAGGTGCTTCATTAGTAAAAATTGTTATCGAAATAACAATCTCAATTTAAAACTTACTTTCATTTTACATTAATAACTTTATATCTAATTAAGGGAATGTATTGAATTTGCTTTATATTCGTTTCTCTCGATAATTGTTACGACATTATCCGAAATTCTTCTTCAGAGTCAGTCGCAGCTGTCAACATAGTATATCCTGTCTATCTTGTGTCTGTAACAGGTAAAAATATAGTTAATAGAGTACCTAATTATACAAAAATTAAATTTATGATTACTTACAATTACCGTTGAAATAAAAGTAGTTAAAAAGTAGTCATCTAAAATATCACAAAGTACACACAACACTGATTAAAAATATAGACGCATGGAGTAATTTCTTTTTGAAACTAAATCTAAAATTATGCTAATGAAATTATAACACCGGCAGCACAAGACCTCTATTCTATTTAAATTTGGAATGCATAAAATTAAGAATAAAATTTTAATTAACATAGATGACGCCGGAGCCGAAAGAAAAAAAAACAGAAATGCGAAAATATCATTTTGGCGTTATATTTATCTTCACAATTTTAATTATGATTTACAAACTTTTACGGCCTTATTACAAAAAGATAAACCTGGTTTAGCACTAGTAATAAACCATTCACCAATATATTCCTTATTACAAAATGAAGTTTATCTCTAAATCGTGATTCGTCTATGGTCTAAAGTTAGACCTGCGATGCCCCTAGTTTAACAGTGGTCTAAATGCAAAAATACAAACTCCATTTTAAAAATTCTATTGTAAGTTGTAGTTTTTGGAAAAATATTTTAACTAAATTAAAAATATATTAACTAAAAATATTTAAAGCAAATTTTACGACAATAAAAATATATAAAAGACGTTATTTGTTATTTTTTCACTCATTTGACTTTGAAATAGTCACCATTCGAACGATCCAATAAAAATATCTCGCCGTTCCTTTTCTCCGTATAGGACTCCTACTTGTAATTTAAAACTGATTTTCAGCCTAATAGTACATTAATAAATATTATATATTAATGAAATAGTTATAATGAAGACATAGATGAATAGAAATAAATTTATTTTTAGTTTATACATTTTTCTTTGAACTAATATTATTTTTGATCTTTTCAGTTTTCTGGTAAAATGGAACGTAATTGTACGGTGACAGACATGAGTGACTGATTTCTGTATGGAATACATAATGAACGATTTAACTGTAGTACTAAGTAGTCCTCTGTTAGATCTGGATTCGTAATAATGTTAGGTTTATTCCAAGTATTAACTTCAGGAATGGTTTAAACCACGACCATTTAGACCACGTTTCGTCCGAGTTTTAACAGATTTTTTGTAATAAGACCGTTAGTGACTATTATTAACAACGTACGTATTATATATATATAATAAGTAAATAATAATGGAATTTGTTTTAATTTAAAATGACCATGAAAATGACCCGCCAAAATTAAACCGCATTTTAATTTTTAATTTTCTTTTTTTTTCAGGTAAGTGACGCTAAAGAACCAAAGTTCTCAAACGCAGCGGAGTTTTAATTAATACAGAAACTGGAAACAATTCTGTGTTCAATCAAGAGAAGTATTTCTAGTTGAACATCAAAGGTCCCTTTCAGAGAATGTTTTGTAAAGCGATCCTCTGCAATGTATTGAACTGTTATATTTTATTTGATCAGTATTTATCTTTCGGCATAATACAATAGATATTATATATATATATTGTTTAAGGAATATTTGCGTGTGAATATTTAATTTAAGACTTTAGTTTTATGTAAATAGGTATTATTTTAAAAGAAAAAATATTATTAGTTGATTACGTTAAAATAATTAATGAGTTAATTTAGTTTGTTATTAATCGTTTACTGTACAGGGTTAGAAATAAAGGGTACCAACTGAGCTGAAAACCAGTCACAGTACTTATTCATAGAACTGAATAATTGTCCCATAAGAAGTGGAAAATTGAATAGAAATGAATAAACTAAAATAATCAATTTTAAAATGGGCGATTACATAATTAATATGAAAAAGTAAATATCCATTCATTCATTTATATAATATATAAATAATATAGTTTTAGATAATTTCCAAATTATACAATAGATAGCCAAAGATATCACTAAAGACTATAAGCACGTAATCTCCAAGGACCCAATGTGAAACTCCCTCACGCCGGAACTTCCATAAGACGCCATAAAAACTGAATATACTACATTTATGAGTTCTCGCTTTGGACATAGTGTATATATGTATCTAGCGCAGTGTCATAGTAGTCATACAAAATTTATAAAGCCCCGTTTTTTACGTGGCCTCATAAAATGGGGAGCATTATAAGACTTCTTTGACGACGTGTAATTTCAGGACGGCTGAATATTATACTTTGTTATAATAAGTTCTGAATTTTCAACGACCTTTATTTTACATATAATAATATAGTTTTTATCTTTATCGTCCCCTTTCACTCTCACATACGTATGATCTAATATAAAATTTTCGTATCACAGTGTTAGTTGTTATACTAGTACTACGAAACGGCTTGACTGATTTTGATGTAATTTTATGTGTCTATTCGGTAGGTCTGAGAATCGGCTCCTATTTGTTATTCATACCCCTAAGTTATAAGAGTGGTATATCCCTAACATTTATTTTTTGTTTTTAGGACAATTTTTATTTTTTTATAATGTGGCATTAAAATATACATACAACTCTAAATTTACCCATCTATAACCAACTCTAATAATGTTTAATAAGCGGTTTTTATTTATATGGCAAGACAATGTTTGCTGGGACAGCTAGTAAACTACAAAATTACTATAGCCACGTTCACATATTTTAAATTAGTTTTTTACATTATCTATGGTTAAGTATTACAGGATAAGAGGCATGATATTTTGATCCACTTGAAAGGCAATGTATCAGTGTTATCACGTCTCATATGATAACGTGATGTACGTAATGCTGTTCATGTATATGGGTGATAGTTACCGTTTACCATCAGATGGATAATCAGCTTGTTTGCCAGTCCAGTTACATAAAAGAAAATATGTGTAATAATATTTTTATTACTGACGGCCTCGGTACTCTAGCGGTTTAACACACCGCCATACTTCCGATGGTTACGGGTTCGATTCTTAGCACGGCACAATCATTTGTATTTATGAGAATGATTGTTTGTATCGGTGTGGGCTTTTTCTATGTATAATATGTATGTATTTACAATTAAAAATATCTATGTATTTGTATCAGTTGTCTAGTACCCATAACACAAGCTTTAGCTAGCTTAACTTGGGTCTAGATAGGCGTTGTGTGAATTGTCCTGAGATTATTATTATTATTTTTACTTGTTTATTACAAACGTAAATTCTTGCCGCACATATATGTATCTGCTAAATTGGCCGGTAATTTAATACAATTACGTTGTTCAAGGATAGTAGGCATAGAATACAATTTTCTTACATTATCATCTATTTGATTTCTATATATGTAATGATATCTATTCATATAATAGCTTCTTTCATTGGTAATTTTGTAATATTATAATTTTTTGTACAGAATTCAAAAAGAGGTTTTATTCGACACACTATAAAAAATATTAATGTAATAATGTAATATTTCGATTTTTTAGAAAAGTGTAGTACGTTTTATTAATAAAACTCTTATAAATAACAGTTATAAAATAAACTTATAGACTACTACCTACTACTACTACCTAAGTTTAAATTATAATCGTTGTTTATAATTTTACTATATATTGTACGTCATATACTAATAAGACGACAAACCGACCAATGAAATCAGTGTCATATTAACAAAAAAAGTTGAATTCCATTGTTAATTAAAATACATATGCAGAACAAAAATATAGATGAGATGTGAAGCTTATTTTATGAAGACTTAAATATTAACAAATTAATAAATTACACAATAATTTTGAAAATATGACATTCTACCTAATAAAATAGAACTGCCTTTAGCCTGCACTTATGAATAAAAAAACCACTACAGCTTGTGTTGCATGACTCAGAAAAAAATAACACTTGTATGGCATTATGCAACCAATTATATTTGCACAGCATATTTGCAAGCTATTGTTTGTATTTCATTTTGAAGGTATTGCCTTCATCTGCAAACCTGCCTTAATTAAAACCAGAGCAATTTGCGTGTGAAAATCTGCAGATGTTTATTTTTTAGAACCGGTATATACTCGTATATAGAAATAAAAATAGTCTTTATTCAAATAAACTTAATACAAGCAGTTTTGAATAGTCATATTTTTCTATTCTATCACTAATTCACAGCCTCATCACAAGAAGCATAAGCATGAAACTTGTGATGCTCTTTTAAATAAATAATTACACAATAATAAGTAAGCATGCGATAAACAATATAGAAACCACTACGTACTCATTCTTAATGCTGTCATATAATATTGTCAACGATATGAATTTTAAGTTTTTTCTACAACAACATTATTTTCATTTACAAACTCTTTAATTTTATAATAAGCTTTTTCACAAAAAAAGTACTTTATACGATATTTGAATCTTTTTTCAGGGAGAATTAGAACAGACTTTGGTAGTATGTTGTATATATTAAATTTTTATAAGAGCGGTTTTGAATCTTATAAAAAAACGTCATGCCAAAGTGCTGAGTACTATACCTTGTTTTTATATAAAGGTCGTCGTCACCTAAAATACATTTGTATTCAGAAATTTAAACGTGTGATATTAGATTACTCTCAAAGGAATAATACACGTGGAGTCCCCTACTCTGAGGGGTTATTAAGCTATTAGGAATGAAATGGGAGCCCGCCTCTTATCTCACTCGCGCAGAGACAAAATAAACAAAACAAATCACTGTAACAACCCTGGGTGGAATTAACTTGCTTGTTCGTTAGATATCAGATTTAATTGCCTTCAATTTGTAACTTCAAGTTCGATTAGTTTTATAATATTCCTGTTGCTATCTGATGAAATTTAAGACGCTTATTCAAGGTGGACTTTGTAGAAAGTGGACGCAGACTTCTGTCTTATCGATGATGAAATTTAAAACGCTCTTATCCAAGGTTGAGTTTGTATTATACAAAGAAGACGCAGAACTGTCTTACCTATTTCCGCTGCCAAACAGCTTGCTTTGTAAAGTGAGTTTCGGTTAAGAGTGAGGTACAGCAGTAAAATTTATTTATTTATTTTACTTTACTGCACACAATACAAATTATAGTAAAGAACATTTGGCGAACACCATGCGGCATTTTCTATCAGTCAACTATAGGTGGTAAAGTTCCAGGGTATTGAGGTACAATATCTTAGGCGCCTCAATTTGTTAGATTACACATTTAAGTCACATAATTTATTAATTTAAAAAATTATATAGTTTTTATGACTAAACTGTGTCTGTTTGTAGTCTTTTAACGTCATGCTACTCGATTGACTTTGGTTCTGCTGACAGAATATTACCGGACTCCAGTCGATTTGAGGGCGGTTTTACGGCGGACGTAAAATTTTTACTGTTCATCCCATCTTTAGATATCTATAGATCACTGCCTTTTGAGATGAACCGTGAAGATAAGAGACAAATTTCTATTAGTAACTGTTAGGGCTCTACGCTATGAATATATATTTTACAACCAATATATGTATATTATTTGTCTATCCCTAACGATCACAATTATCGAAGGTTTAGTTGAGGGCAAACGTTCTCGGGGTCGATCACCAACGCGATGGACTGACATTATAAAAACGGCTACAGCAGTCCATTGTACAATGTTCTCGTACAGCCAAAAACTGTACCACATGGATGCAAATTGCGGAGAGCTCTGTCGCCAAGGAACATAACGAAGAGAAACTAACATAAAAGCCAAGCCTGAACAACTGAAGAAGATAAAGGTTCTATACTGAGTGAGAGCAGAGATTCTTCTCAGTTCTTCTCAAATCGAATAGTTTTCAGAATTACTAATGGCAGGCACAGAATACTAGCGCTGCGACAGATAGCTGTCATGGCAAATGCTTTTTTTTTGTAATTGTTATGTCTATATATATAGGTGTATACTTGAATGTAATGGATGGATGGATGTCAATATGTGTTTTCCTTTCTTTCAAAGTAATTCGGGTCAAGAAGAACTCATCATCTGAGACGTTGTACAAATTTTGTCATAATTGAAATCAGTAATTTCTAAGTATAAAATTTTAAATTATTAATAAGTGAAACTAGATTTCAAAATGGTTTGTATTACTCTGTATTTATATATGAAGTAACGAAAATAAACGAGTAAACGGGGAAGTATTTTTTGCTGAATGTTGCTGGGTATTTGATCATTTGATGCGAGCGGGTGATAAGGGAAACTTGGAGTGACGCGGCATCGGCCTCCGGGGAACGATCACTCGCTGACCCTCGTGTAAATGTAGACTTGTTTACGTATACATATATATGACGGCCTCGGTGGTCTAGCGGTTTAGTACATTGGTCATCACATCATCAAATTTGTAATCATGAGTTTGATTTTTGTATCGGTCTGGGTATTTTCTATATATTATGTAGGTATTTAACAAAAAAAGTATCTAAGTATTTATATCAGTTGTCTGAAAACAACTAAATCAAACACAATGAAAGCCTTTTGTGTATGACACTTAATATTAGTCTAATCTATGATCAGTTGACAAATATTATATATTGTAGTTTCGCGTATAGAAGAACTGAGAAGAAACTCAGCTTTTTCATACAAATTTCTTGCTAATCTCTGAAACGGCTGGATCGATTTCGATGACTTTTACTTTCAGAATATGTTATAAGGAGTAACGTAATCTACTTTTAATTTGAAATTTTATTTACTTTAATAAAAAAAGAACATTAAAAGCTATACAGACGAAGTCGCAGCTTGTATATCCCGAAATTCAACACTAGGCACCTAAATCTAAAATATATATGGCAAAAAAAGAAATAACAGCTAATCCGTATCCATTTATTTTTCAGCAGCGGAGTTAGGTACCCATTAACTTCACGTACAGTAAAATTCTTTACATTATTGCAAATTGGACACACTCCACCTCCTTAAATCTGAAAGTGGGGGTTTCTTGCAGCCACATAAAGTTAGGTTAAATCGGACAGAGCCATAATAGAAATATCCTACTTATACGTTGAAAAGTCCTTTTTTAATACAACTGTAGAGACGGACGTATTTTTTTTGTGAACAGAAATAATTGAAGTGGAAATCGTATTTAAAAGGACTTCTCATTTCTACTCTAGTTTAGGATTCGAATCACAGAGTTCAATGGTATAGCCGTTCGAAGTCTAAGTCTTTTAGATATTTATTTCTTAGATATTTTAAAACCAAATAAGTACTAATAGAACGGAAGAAGTATAATTATTTATTCATACAAATAATGGTATAAAGGCAAGGCAATGATGATGTTTATACATAGAGGTGAAGATATTAAGACTGTATGTGCTTAAATACTTATTGTCTATGACGCTAATAAAGTTATTAATTTATGAAGTACCAACAAAATTCAGTATGTTGACAATAAAAAAAAAATATTGTGGACTGGCAGACATATAGTTTTTTTTTATTTTCAATCTTATAATGCTTATATAAAGATTATATCTGGAATAATAATATTACCGTTTATTACACATTTATCCAGTTAATTAACTTACATATCGCGAAATTTTGTATTATGATACTAGAAAATAGCACAAAGTTGTTAAATATTTAAGACAGGTTAGATTAAGTAGTAGAACTATGTGTCTGATGTTCGAGTTAATTATTTAACTGTTTCTTATAAGTATTGTTCTATTGTCTATTCTTCCTTAGACATTATCATTCCAGTAACGTGAAAATAGCTAGAAAATGTTCTGCTACGTTCAGGACGCGATTTTTACCATCGTTAGCCGGTTTCACAATATATCTGTGTATTTATATGTATTAATGGAGAAATTCTTGTATAGATATGTACATTAATATATTTATGTAAGAATAGATAATTGTAGCAATTTTATTAAAATTTTGCACAATGGCTAACCATATTATTGATCAATATAAATTATATCATCTATATAAAGAAAAAATTTTACTCGTCAGAGTCGAGATGTGTCTGCACTAATATTATTCTGCATTTTATATCTCTGTAACAAAGAAACTCAAAAATATTTTACTAATTTAAAAAATTCATCCACCATTACAATGTTACAGTATCTTTGTATAATATAATTAGGGAACCCTACAAAATTAATAATATGACCCAATGTGTAAATTCCACTTGTACATATAAAATTACACACAGACTGATAGAGCTACAAACAATAACTAGTAACATTTTGCGTAATTATGTTGGTGTACAACAAAAAAAATGGGCCATTTACGAACATTTTTTCGGATCATATGTTATGGATGGTTCGCAAAACTTCGCTGGCTTTTTTTGTAAATTAGGGTGCCGAATTTCGTGTGTATCCACACAAAAAAGCTCTACCCAGTTTCGGGCTTAGGCTCAGCATTGATGATGCATTCAAAATGGACACAGTTCGAATATTTAATCCGTAGAAATCCATGAATGTATATATTTGAAATAAGTTGGTGTTGACATATTTTGCACTAGATACGATTCCTAAACCTTAAAGGTTTAATGCGAATTTAGAAAGATCCTTAGATAGATAGTTATGTTTTTTTATAAAATTATCAGATTGCCTAATAAACTTACAAATTTTAGTTATTGAACTAAGTATTAGTAAATCTTTTCCTTGTAAGTTATTTTCTACCCTTGTAAGAGAGTGATTAATAATGGAGTATTTTACCAGAATCGGATAGGAGAAGAAAATAGAATGTGACACTATTACTACACTGACTTACTCTATCTTTTGTAATATTAATACGGAGCAAATCTAAAGGTAATATTTAACTTTTATATTGAAGTTTATTCCATATATTTAATATGGAATAAACTTATTATGGAATTAACTTAGTAACAATATACAACTTTTTACAGTTTTCCCAACTTAATGATTATTGTATTTATAAAATATGGGTGATAGAATGATTAGACAGTATATATGAGATTAATAAAAACAATGTTTTCCATTGTTTTTATTAATCTCAATCAAAATGTAAACACTTGTAATGTAGTTATGAACAGTAACAGAGAGAAAGGTGCCAATGTAATATGTGATAATTCTAAAAACCGTAAAGAAAGACATTCAAAATTGATACAAAGTAAATATATAAAATGTGTAAAGACTTTGCAACATATGAGTATATAAAATAATCATCAAGTTGAGAATAGTCTGTAAAAAGTTGCATATAGTTATTTAGACGACTTTTTATGCATCGTCTATGTCAGGCTTCGAATGGGGCTATAGGTACCTAAACTTTTTAATCTGTAGCTTGAATGTAACGAAAATCCATTTTAAGGCACGAACAAAGCTTTGAGGAGTACATAAGCGCTATTTTTAAAGGGTTTTAGGTCAAACACACAATTTATCAACCGTAGGTCAAATGCAGACAGGTTTTTTTAAGCGACCGGAACGTATTTTTTTTATAATCCTTACAATGATTTTATTGCAAAGTTGATTGCATACAAATTATTTCAAACTTCACGCAGATTACGTTTTGTAACATATATGTTTTAGAACAACATATAGGTTACAAAACGTAATAATTAAAAAAAATGAATCGATATTCGGATAATATTAAAAGACTAATTTCTGAGGAAGGTTTAGAAGTATAATTCAATAAAGTTTTATTTTTAACTTACGTCAAATATTATGTGAAGCTGGAGCAAGATTTAGTAAAAGATATTTTAAAGCTTATAAATCCTTCATCGACTTTTATAATAATAAATAATAAAAGGGGTAAAATAACTATTCTTGACAATATATTCAAAACGCCTTTTATTATGTTATTACAATTAATTTATTGGTTGATTAATTAATAAAGGAATTTATTGATTAATTCATTACTAAAAGAATATATTGATTAATTAAACAATTCATTAATTTGATTATTGATTAATTATTTAATAAATGCATTCATTGATTAAATAATGAATCGAATAACTAATAAATAGTATCTATAAACGTATATTCACAAGAAGGAGTTACTACATAGTTTGTTTTTAAATAAATAAGTAGACGAAACAATACCTAATGTTAAGTACAATTAGCATAATTACACAGATATACAAACACTCGTTTTCGCAATATAGATTAACCTGAATATTTTATTGCATGATTATGTAGCGGGCTGTCTGTACTGGCTAAACTATCATACATAGTCAATGCAATGGCGTTGTTCTATCTGGAGCTTTTAGCTGATGAACTTTCATGTCTATACATAGGTGTATAAATATAAATACTGTTTGTTTTATATATATATTTTATATATAACTGGTTTATAGTAGACTCTTAACGTGATCGTATCTAATTCAAATGGTTGTCTGGAATACAGTCTATTTGAATAAACTAGTGGTAGCCCATTGGTCGAAATTCGAGCATAATTAATTTAATATTCAGTAAGACTATAGACAATATTAAATGTATTAAATTAATAAATATTAGCATTATACACTCCTTCTCTATATAAACCATAAGTGTGCGAAACTATATACTCCTCCGACCACACAATTTTCGTAAAAAGAGGTACAAAGTTTTTGCTTCACTTGTGAATTTAGATAAATAATAGTTTCAAGAGTTATGTATAACACACAGCGCTATTTAGTTCGAAACTAAACACAGCCTGTTTTATAATATGTATACCAGACATCTGATAAACATATTTGGGCGTATATGTCTAATATTAAATTGAAAATTTCATGTATGAATAAGTATAACTTATACATTTATTGTTTGTAATCATTGTTTTGCGCGTGCATTTACTCAACTTAGAACATGGCTATATATAGATCTGAAAATCATGTAAAAAATTTACCTGAGAAAATGTACAACCTATGTCGTATCTTCATTATTTCCGTGTAACCCTTTCCCGCCATCCATTTTGTCGGCGAAAAAGAAAAAAGGAATGGAACGTCTCACTTTTGTTTCTTTTATTGAAACCGCGACAAAGAACCACTGCATTTGCTTTTTTCTAATGAAAACTTTTTGGTTGTGTTGTACCGTAGCCAATCTTCTAATGGTAACGGAGAAAATAAACAGGATAAAGTAGTTCTCGCAGCTAAGAGAATTCTTTAGAAAATACAAAATCAACATTCGTTGTGTGTTGAGCAAAGTTTTGTAATAAAGTAGAAGTGAAGTCAGGACATGATTAAGTTACTATTCTAGAACTGAAAAACTGAAATTATACCATCCTCCGTTCATGTCTTATATTAGTTAGATATAAAAACAAACTAATAAATGCCTCAGTGGTCTAGCGGTTTAGCACACCGTCTTATTTCCGATGGTTGCCGGTTCGATTCCTTGTACGGCACAAACTTTTTTATTCATAAGTACAATTGTTTGTATCGATTTGTTTGTTTTCTATATATATTGTGTATGTTACAAAAATAATACATTTATGTTAGTATTAGTTGTCTAGTACACGTAATCCAAATTCTGCTTAGATTGGACCTAGATGGCGTTGTGTGAATTGTCCTGAAATATTTTCTTTTTTTTCTGAATTTTTTCTTTTTTTAACATTGTTATAATTATAATGTTAAAAAGAGAAAAAAGTATATTTATTAACTCAAGCGTTGCTATTCCGGAGGTCTAAGATGTCTTGCCTCTTTATACTGTAATTTCACTGCTTTCAGTTCTAGAATATTCCGCTTCAGCAATGCGCCGGGCATTAGCTGGGTTTTCTATTATAGAACATGCAAGGCCACAAGCATAATGGAGAGGGCAAGGCTGTTTATTATGAGAAATCACACAATGCTATACCTGGACCTGACATTCTCATTTACACAAACTGACGTTACATGGCTCTCTTGCATTAATAAAGGACAAGTAATTAAAAATTTAACATATTAACTGTTATTCGTGACTTTGTCTGCTATTTTAAGGTAAAAGGTAGTCAATGTTCATCTTTGTAATATAATCTACATTCATGTTGACTTTGATTAACAATCGTTCAGCCGATTAGTGATTAATATGTTACAAACAGATATACGAACTTTGGTATTTATAATTTGAAATACATTTTTCGATAGGTTCATATATAGTATATATATATATGTATATATATATATATATATATATATACATATATAATGTACGGTAATAATAATATCCCTGGACAATTCACACGGTGCGATCTAGTCCCTAGCTAATCTTTTTTTAAAGATTATCCCTAGCTAAACAAGCAAAGATTTTTTGGTAAATACCTATTTAATATACATACATAGAATACTGCTAGGCCGCAACATACAGTCAAATGAATACTAAAGTTTGTGCCGTACGAGGAATCGAACCTACTACCACTGGAAGTAAAGCGATGCTATATTTCTAGACCATTCAGGCCGTTAAACCAATATACATTTAATTGAGAACTGGATAAAATGTGATTGAAATCGATTTTGAGGTTAGACTCCCGAGTAGAATTACTGTTTTAAATCCACGTAATTACTGAATAATTAATTGTTCCATGTCACGTATCATTAATTATGGTATAAATGATTTTCCAGCAAAACCTTTTATTATCATTCCATTTATCGTCAGAATGGTAGCATTGTAATCACTTAGAGCGGCTTTATTAAATGCCTCGTCACTCTCACATCTGAATATTTATAACACAGTACGCAATCGTACTGACAGACACCCCAAATTATAGTCACTCGTATTATGAAAGCAATATAGTTCAGAATCCACTAGATATCTGTAATTAAATGGACCCAAACAGTAATAAGCGACGCGCAATTGTTCATGTCAAATTGCGGTTTACACTGGTACCGGTTCAAATTTGTGTCTTATTACTGGTGTATAAAGTATAATATAGATCGTGTGTGTATTCAAATGATATCTGATCCGTTGTAGCTACTGTATTAGATTAAACGCTGTAGTTTGTTACTACCGTTATCAAGAATAGGGGTTGTATTAAGGAAGCGACGTGCTCTTGTTGCAAATTCTATGCATGTTAATAATTTCATATCGATGGCTATTTTCGTATACAATGTTCGAGTATTATATATTATGAGAAAGCAATGGATGAAGGACAATGTCGATGCTACGAGTATTCTACGATATCCAAAATCCTGATTGTATTGATCCATTACGACGAATGATGATTACTTATGTTTCATGATTTACGTTTTGACGGCCTCGGTGGTCTAGCGATTCAGCACACCGCTTTACTTCCTATGGTCGCAGGTTCGAATGCACGCACGGTGCAAACATTTGTATTATTTATGTTCTATGTATAATATGTATGTATTTTTAAAAAAAAAATCTATGTCTTTATATTAGTCGTCTAGTACAACCCATAGGCTGAAAGACGTGATACAGAGGTATCCACGTAGACGAGTTTATACAAACTTCACCTCAATAAGTTTAAAAGAATTACATAATTCCGTATTTGTAAATATTAGCGACCTAGAATTTTCGAAGCAAGACCTAGTACTTTGAAAATTCTAGGTCGCAGGCACATGTAGTTAAAAAAATTTAAGTTATATTATCCTAGCAGTAATTCGCAAATTTATGGTCTGTATTATTTTGATGTAGAAGCTATATTACTGTAAAGTTTCATCGACATCCGATTTTTAGTTTTTCCGTGAAAATGTAACATACGTCTATCCATGCATCTATACATCCAACTTTCGAGTTCATAATATTAGTAAGATCTACAGATTGTAATTGAAAAATTAATTATTAATAAAAAAATATTAATTGAAAAAGCCAAAGCAAGCAACAGGGGTCTAGGCTCCGAATACGATTTTGTTCCATTCGGTGTCGAGATCCTTGGTCCGTGGGGTCCTAGCGCTATAAGACTTTTCAAAGAAATAACGAAAACTTTAGTCGACATCACAGAAGACCGTAGAGCGGGCAGCTACCTTGGACAAAGAATTAGTCTAGCTATTCAAAGAGAGAACGCTGCCAGTATCTTCGGAACTTTGCCTGAAGGGACCCTTTTAATAATATATTTTAGTTATTATATTATATTTTTTACGCTTTTTAATTTTAGATTCTTAGTTGTACATATATTGTTTATTTTAATTGTAACAGTGGTTATAAAATAAATGAATAACCTTGGTCGATTGTAATTTACATTGAACACAAAGTAAAAAGGTAATACGGTTTTTCCTTTCCGCCATAATTACCTGCTACGAAATTCTCTACGCGTCGATGTTTCGTAGTCTTCATCTCCGTTATCATCTAAAGTTATTTCTTTTATTTGCGAGTGGTTCGTAATTATGATGAGGTTCATATTATTTTACTTATAAGTTGTTATTTCATGAAGAAGAGAGAAGAGAATATTGAGGTTTCTTAAGGGTCGGCAACGTGCGCGTGACACCCCTGGTGTTTGAGGCGTCCATAGCCTACGGTATCTGTTTACCATCAGATTGACCGTATGTTTGTTTGCCATCATCGTAGTATAAAAAAAATATCTACGTTACATAAAGTAAGTCTCGTATTTTTATTGAAACTCCAAAGAGAATAATATTAGATTTTTTTATTTGTAATAAGTTAATAACAGATTCATTCATTCATAATTAAGGAGCTGAACTCTTGCCGGGGGAGCTCTCGCCACCTTTCACGATCTTCTATCAATCTTTTTAGTTGTTGGTACTACATGACTCCAACTTTTTCCTTAACTTACTTGAATGATATAGCTGTGTTAATTAAATGAAAACAGATAAAATAGCTTAATTAACCACTAACAAAAAACTTTATATACTTAAGTTAAGTTTTTTTAATGTATCCATTACTAATAAAAACTTTAAAATAATCCGTTTTACAATGCATATTATATAGGATAAAGGAATGTCTTTGCTATTATTACTTTCCTTAGATTACACATTAATTTTAAAGGCAAATGCGTCCTCTAGGATTTATGTACTAGCAAAGGACTCGGGGAAATATTTTAATAGGTATTTCAACCAGCTATATTTTAGGTATGGAAGTCCAATCCCTCCGGCATTGCTTACTGCCTGTTTATACCTATATAATAAGTAGTTTCGCAAATAAAATCAATATCTAATCTATCTATCTCTGTCTGCCATCGTATTTAGTTGAATAAGGTAATTTACTGGTATAAAACTGGAGAAATGAGAGTGTATCAATTTTATAGATAAAAGACTTGAAGTGTTGGATACTATAACACTTAGAAGTTGCGGTACCTTGGACATGTAATATGCTTTTTTCCAATTAAGAAATTACTAAATTAGCAGCTTGTTCTGGCTAAAAAACTTAAGATAGTGGTTCGGGATTAGCACCAGATTCCTGTTCAGAATAGCAGTAGACAAAATTAAGATCACCAGGATGAACGCCAACCTCCAGTAGGAGAAGGTGCATAAGAAGATAAAGACAACCGGAGTAGAAAAATCTAGTCTCGCCTCTTTTAGCTGCCAACCTTTCGCCCTCTTTGTGAGATGTGTTTCGAATACTATATGAAAAATCTAATGAACTATACAGGTACATGATAAGGATATATACAGGATAAGAAGCATGACAATTTAGACTTTCTGAATGGTAATGTATGAGTGGCATCACATTACAATATACTTCGTAGTGTGTTCATGTATTTTTTTGTTTTTCCTTTCACTTGTAGGAAGTTACTATAGCAGAAAGTAACATAGGCAATATTTTATTTAAAAAAAGTCATGTTTATATCGTAAATGTACCGTGAAAAGGTGAGACAGATCGGTAATATGTGAATATATCTCGGGTCAGACTAGTAGAAATATATATAGTATATAACTATCGGAATCGTTTTAACTTTTTAGTTTTTTTTATACATTAGAAAAGGCAAAGGGATTGTGTACATACAAATCTGTCTGTTTATATTTTTCTTATTAGTTGTTATACTCTTTTTATCTTCTGAGGTCACAATGTTTTTTTAAAGGATGTTTTTGTCAAATAAAAATGAAACATATGAAACCTATTTCCGCATATGTATCTTATCTTAATAATTCATCGCATCAAACACAAAAGTTTGTGACTATGGATGTTTGTTACTCTTTCACACAAAAACTACAGGAACGATTTTCACGAGGATTGAAACTTTACAGTAATATAGCTTATGCATCAGAATAACATATAGACTATAAATTTCATGCGGGTGAATCCGCGGGTACAGCTAGTACATATATAATTGGATACTTTTAGTGTAAAGTTATTTTCGGACATTAAGTAAACTGTATAAAAAGTAAATTGTTTTGAGAGTTTTTGTAAGTCAGAGGAATTTCGCAGTAAACTTCTTTCAGTTTATTACAAGTAATGAATAGATTGTAATAAAATTTGAAACAATCCCGTTGTCTTTGTTACAGAGAGGCCTTTCACCCATTGTTTTATAATGACGCGGAGTTTTGTAGAGATATAAGAAAATGAAGCTGTTTGAGCGACTGTGAAATAATGAAAACAGCAAACAAATTAACGTTACTCGCATTTTACAAAAGTAGGGTCATTGTACGTTTAACGCGACAGTACTTTTAAATATATATCTATTATATATTATATTTACATATATACATAGAGATTTACGGTATGTGTATACTATCACTAATTGTAGTTCGCGAATTCGAGTCTGGCCACTTTTAAACATGTTTCCAGCTAGCTATGCCCGCGGTTTCATCCCCATGACATTTATAACTTATGTGTTATTCTGATGTATACTGAAAAGTTTCATCAAAATCCGTTCAGTAGTTTTTGCGTGAAAGAGTAAAATACATCAATCCATTCATCTGTCCATCCATACTTACAAACTTTCGCGTTTATTATATTAGTAAGACTAACTCCCTGTAAATGTAAATACCGCAAAAAATAAATTAGTCTGAGAGACGGTGGCAGGTTGGCCCCTAGCAGGTTTGATTGAAATATAACAAAGGTATTTATACAATATACTATAACTGTTATGAAATTTATTTATTATAATTATTTTGCGTAGATTAAATTCTACGAAAATATATAGGTAATTTTAGAATGTAAATTTAGTAGTTAAAATATTGTACCGACAATTTCTATCTAAACCATCAACAGCAGTTCCTACCCACCACACTTCCGGTACACAAGTTCGCTCAGATAAACTTCCGCCACAAAACACCAGTGAAGTTTTGCTGAGTGCGTTTTATCTATAATAACTATGCAAGTTATATTTCAAGGGAGTACTATATTACTCGTAAATTCTGCTGTAGTATCAAAGTCTTAATAAATATAAATATAATATAAATTTATCTCATTTTATACATAATATGTTTGATAGAGAGTGATCTTAGTAACGAATGCAAATCGTAAAAGCATTTGTTTAGAAAAATGTTTTTTTAACGCTAATTTTGTAAAATACGGCATTTTCAAATATAATGATATAAATAACATGTGTACTAGTAGGTATTTGTAGAAATAAATAAGGTACTTTTTACGTACGTACGGTATTCCCAACATACGAAGGACAATTTACACAGCGTCATCTAGTTACAAGCTAAGCAGAGGTTGTGTTATGGGTACTAGACTACAATTAAAAATACTTAAATATATTTTTTTGTAACTGAATACATAATATACATAGAAAACATCTATACCGATACAAACAATCGTACTCATGAATACAAATATCTGTATCGTGCGAGGAATCGAATCCGAGTCCAGAAGTAAAGCGGTGTGCTAAACCGCAAGACCACCGAGACTGTCTTTACCTCAACTTTATTAACTCATTCTTCCTTCAGAATTCTAGAATATTCTGTTTTAGTAGTTCAGGCATGCATTAAGTAAGAATATTCTTAAAAAAGAAGGACGTTAAGTAAAAATTTTAACTTTCTAGTGACGGTGAGTAAATAGAGCCGTCACTCAGTTAAAAAGGTTTTTTTTTATGTATTCTTTACACGTCCTATTCTAGTATGTTCTCATTCATTTTATATATCACAACGAGCAGAAAATGTATAATTTTCGTCACGCGACGTCGTGAAAGCATACTATCGTTTGTCCTTTGTTCCATATGGTAATGAGATGAAAAAACGTAATTTAATATGTGAGTACAAGAATATGGTAGTGCACCGTTATATTGCCCAAAATCATGAAAGTAAACTGAAAAGACTGTAAACTATACAGTCTTCTTTGTTCGCTTATAACAATTTTCTTTTGCGAATTTACATTAATTTTCTAAATTACTTTTCATTAAGTATATGCAGATTATAGAGGTTACATTATTACATTTTATTTAACTATTTATTACTCCCGTTCCCTCAACTTTAAAAATCTTTATAATCCCAAACGTTTGATTTGTTTATTATTATTTATTTGATTATTATAAAAGTACTAGACTGTATTAGAAATATTGTTTTATTGTCTTTTAATTTTTCCTTATCCGCTAGAGAGTAGATTATATCTAAAATTCTTTTCGATTATGTAGCTTTGTGGAGGGACAAGAATTTAGATGGACATAGTCATGCCATATGGCTTCCTTTTTACTTCATTATCTCCATATTAGTTATGGAGATACTTAACTAAATTTTATCGTTTTACTGAAAATAATAAAGAAAATAGTAAAGACTCGATAGTCTTGAAGTTATTTGTTATCAGTTGTCATAAAATTAGTAAAGACTTCCATTTCGTGTCGATGGTAACCTAAATATAGCGTTCATGCAGGATCATCGATACAAAGGGTATGACAGGAGATGCCCACGAAATCGTCTGCACAAACATTCGATACCTTTTTTCAGTAAGTTCCGTTCAGCCGTATAGTCGTGAAGTAACTATAATACACACTTTAATAATTATAATATGTATTACGCAGCATATTCATAAACTATACAGTTAAAAATATCACATTTTTGCAGTCGGTTGAAATATAAAAACTCATTGATACACCGGGATTTGAACGAAAAGAGAAAAAGTATTTTTCTTTATATAATAACTTTAGCTCCTATTCATTTCTCACAAGTTAATTTGAACGCTCGAAGGCAGTAAAAGACTCTTCATTATTAAAAGTTATTTGGATATCCGGTGAATGGTAGCCGAAGTTTTTTTTTTGCGACAGTTTCTATCAATTCAAATTTATCAAGTTTTATGCCCGTTCTACTTTGCTCTTATTTTCTCAGAAGCAATTTGGACATGAAAGGAATTTAATTAACACGACTTCACCTATACTAAGCCCACTTTCATTTAGCTCTCGGAGCAAAATGAGAGCTTACGTGCTTACATGCATGTAGACTGGTCCTGGGTTTGATATTAACTGAATGTAAATTATTATTTCGATCAATAGGTAGGTACTTTCAACGCCTAAATATAAGTTTATATCATTTAATTAATTAAAACTATTTCACCCCCTAAATTCTAGTTTCACATGTAATATTTTTTTGTAAGAAATTTTGTTTTTTTTTAATCTTAAATCTATTTAGGGACTTTTAATATATATTATCATGGCATTAGCCTGTTCCATCGCATCTTATTACTAATATCTTCTACTATATAATGAAAATAAAAATATTGCTGGCAATGATCAGAAAATAAATGGTTGTATTATAACAAATTTAGTAGTTTCGATTCATCATTGTTGGATAATGAATCAATGAAGAAGGAAAAGTCCTAACCTATTGAATTAATGTGCTCAATTTGATCGTGAAAGGAATTTAATTACCACGATGTCACCCATCCTATGGCCCACTCTCATTAAATTCAGAGATGCACGTGCAGTAGACTAAGTGCTAGCTTTGGCATTAATCGAATATAAAGCATTTCTGTACTCAATAGGTATATAATACTTTAAGAAAAGACTTTCAGCAATATGGCCATTTTGATGTATTTATACATGTGTTCTTTATATATATTTGTCTTTTCTTCACTGTATATTACGAATAAAGTATATTCTATCTATCCACATATCTACTTTAATAATTTTATAATATATTGACTGTAATAATTTCGAGCTATTGCTAGTTTATATTCTATTTTATTATATTTATACTTCAAAATATAAAGTTACAATAAAGAGCAACAAGCAAGATTCTTGCTCGTTGTTCGTCTACTGCAAAATAAAAAAAAGTATATCCATTCGAGCGTGCAAAATTTGCTTATTTATGTAATCCATTTTATATTCTATAATCTAAGTATAATTTTGGCAGTTTGAAAAGTTTCAATAACTTTTTTTGGACGAATTATTGACTTAATGGCTGAATGGCTTCATATTTTCTGTTTGTAAAATCTATATCTCCAATAGATTTGACTTCTCATCACCTGCGTAATGAACTCAACCAGGTCTGAAAAAATATAATCTTACCTTTCTCTATCTAAACTCAAAAACTCAATTAGATACTGAAAGGAATTTAATTAAGACGATGCAACTTGTCCTAAAGCCAACTCCCATTTAGCTCGGAGGCTTACGAGTACACTAGAGTAGTACTGGCTGTGACGTTAACTGAATACAAAATGTCACTTCACTTGATAGGTTTCAAACTAAATATAAATTTTAAGCTTCGAATTTACACAAATTATTAGATACAACATTTTAGCATTCGCATGACATGAATATTGAACGAATATTTCTTATCGAAAAAGAACTTAATATCTCGAACATCTTACTTTTACATGTTACTCTCACATCTCGCTCTCACTTCTCAAATCTCTCTATCACTTGTCACTCTCATATCTCTACTCATCACTTCTGGATGACGAATTAGTCTATATCAACACTGCAAAATAACCTCAAAAAAAAATTCTAATTGACATTTGTATCGGGATTCTATTTCATGTGAAATATTACGCAAATTCTGTATTATACAAGTTTTTATATTGATGTTAGCATCTAGTGATAATCTATTATAGTTTTAACAACTATAAATAATCGTATAAATTAATTTAATTAAAGAGATTCGTTTAAACATTTTGAAACAGGATTCTAATCTGCAAAATACCTACGTGGAAAATATAAAGAAAAAAAACGTTACTAATTACGTCTATTGAAATATTTCAATCGAGTATAATATGTTTCAAGTTTTCCGTAGTTATTATAAGTGTGCAAACACGAGTGCTCTTTATACCTAAATAAAACTGGAGCACAGTATTTTTCCTTTTAATTTTCAAAGAGATTTTGCTTGGATATTATTTTTCCACGAGAAGATTTTCTCCTATTTTAATTTAAATACTTTCCTGTTAATATATAGACGTAAATGGTATTAAATATGTTTGAAATATTCCAGCAATAGTTCCTTTTTACGTTTTTACTTTTACGTTTAGATGTTTAAATTTTCGTGTTTTTGTATGCCTAAAGTGAAATGAGGAAAAGCAAGATTGTTAACATGAGATAATGGTATATTTTAAATGTATACATAAACCTTTATACTGTCTCTTACACGTATTATGCCTATTTCACTATATAATCCTTCATCTGTACCCCACTTTCATCCCTATTTCACTTTCTTTAAGATTATTAATATATGAGTTGAAAGTAGGTTTTGTTTCTCTTTCTGATATATCAAATGTGTTTAAGATCGATTTAACAGTTTTGAAAAGATAAGAAACAGATAGACATGACAGAGAGAATGACTGAATGTGAAAGTATGTTACTTTCACATTCATGATAATAGTCTGTCTATCACAGAAAAACAGTTAAGTTAAAAAAAAACTTCAAAAACATGTCATATATGTCAATATATGACATGTTTTTGAAGTTTTTTTTTACATATATTACATAGTAGCTCCAGTTATTATGTTCCAGGAATACATACAAACAAATTCCGCGGCTATATCCGCCCGGAAAACAAACCGGATATCTCGTTTCTGAAAATGTTGCTAAAACCTTTCATCATGAATCGAATTGACGACAGACTTCAAAGTCTAGACTAAATTGTTTTTCTCATGCTGTCATAGACAGAACAATCAGTTTTTTTGTTAAAATTAGTTGCTGTTCCTGTATTTTCTAAATAAATAACATTTAGAGAATAAATTTCTGAACTGAACAGCAACAATTTACTACCCCCAAGGCTCGTAAATGGCTGGATTGTTTTCTTGTTTGGGTAAGTTTCATACCCAGAGATACGTTATAAGAAATATTATTTTGTGCAAAGTAGTCAGCGTAGGCACTTCTATTTCACCTATTTGAGTCACCACCATGTAGTCTGTTTTGTAAGTTGTGTTTCAGTTGATGGGTGAGATATGACAGTGAAATTATAAGGTATCGACAACAGTAATAGTTTGTCATTCCAGTTGCACGAACACACGCATTTAACATCTTATTTAATTATTATGTATATGCTATCTTAATTATTTTTCTCTATTTACATTATGTGAACATAGTCTTATATGTCTTTATAAATATGTATTACTGCGCAGAGGTTTCTATGTTAATTATAGCAAACCTAATTTATTTAGAACAACACTTATTTCATTCATGCTCTTTTAGAGAAACACGCAAGTTTCTTGTTTTTGTTATGACGCGTCTGCATTCCGAGTGATAGCATTAAAAATATGATAATTCAAATGCACTTGTATTAAGTTTATTTGAATAAAGATTATATCTATTTCAATTGCGTGAGTGAATTTATAAAATAGCGAAATCGGATTAATTAAAATCAATTGTTACGGAAACATGTGAGTGAAATATACTTGGAAGCTGTCATTGTGTTACGATTTCAAGATCCAATCTTAACAATTGATTCATTCTTCAGAAGATGTATACGTGTATATAAAATACGAGAACGTGTGTATATTTGTTAATAGGATTTCATCGGCATTGTTTTTAAATAAGTACTTTTGTTCGTTTTCGTAGGTAAAGGTATAAATTAAAATTGTTGTTTGTAATGTTACTGATTGATGATTTATACTGATTAATTTGAATGATTATGTCTTAAAACGATATGCAAAAGTGGGGAAAGAATTATTAATACTCACGCTAGCATTAACATCGCGCATACAGCCATGGCGCGTTCGTTATCCTACTGCGTCTGTGCGCCGTGCAATATTGTGCATCTGTGGCGCATTACCGTTTGCGCGGGAAAATAAACAAACTACAAAAATGGCTTCTTCTGCAGACATATGATTGATTGTTGTGCTCTTATTTATTAATTATTTTATAATATTGATTATAACTTTATATGTCTGCAATTTACTTGTATTATAATAAAATACTTATACACACAAAAAACATGAATATAAATACAGCCCCAATTGTTACATTTTCAAGTATACTTGTTTTATTTTGTCATCCATCGGTGGGCGAATGCGAGATGGCGCTTTTTAAATAGAAGAGGATTAAAAAATGTGTTTGTTTTACTTGGAATACACCTAAAAACATTTGAATAAAACACACGGTTATTTAATCTGCTTTTTATACAATCAAGAATTGTAAACATTTTTAACCCTAAGCATTATGTTAATAATATAATTTATTTTAAAAAGTTACACATTGAATTTTCAGCTGCTAAAACTAATGACATCTGATATTTTGTGTGATATTTCTGTTAATATATTTTTCATAGGTTTATATTTCGGGCATAGTTATATCTAACGCCATTTTTCAAGTAAAATGCCGGTGAAGCATTAAACGTCGGCCAGTAATATTTGCGATTTGATCAAATTAGGTAGCCATTTCTTTTACTATAAGAGTTTAGGTGAAGATTTTACTGTTCTTTGTGAGAATTAACACGTAATCTTAAACATATATTACCTTCTAACACGATTTGAATGACTATACGGGACGTAAACAAAATGACTTACGTGAAAATGTTGTCCCACTTTAACTTAATCGTCTCTTTTGAGGAGAATTGACGTGTTTATCTTTAGAGAAGTTTAAAAGCAGTAATAAATGATGAGATATGCCTTTGTTTCTTTAATAGTAGGTAGTAATCTGTATAGATTTTTCAAAATTATATTATTATCATAGATTTCCTCCTATTTTCTATGCTTGAGGCAGAGAAAGTCCTTGACAACTCATTACATTAAATAGTTTATATTATGGGTAGTATGTAGATAACCGATATATATATCCTTGAAAATATGTATGTACGTAAACAATAGTGAAAAAAATTAAACAACTGTGTTTAATCTGTTGAGAGATTTTTAAACATTCAAAGGCATTTGAACGGTCGTTTGAAGAACATGTAAATGATTAGACGACGCGTTTGACCTTTCCATCAGGTGGGCCGTCACTTGTTTGCTATTCTTTTACATAAAAAAATATAATACTACAAAATAATTCCTTTTCTTCTAAATTCAAATCTTTATAGACGTGCTTTATTGCAACGGCTTTGGTAACAAGTTTATATTTACTGAAATTCTCCATACAACCCCCCTGAGGGGTGCCCCAGTACGTGCTGTGAGATATCGTCAAAAGGAAACGCTCTGAGAACCTCGTCAACAACCTCTTATCTTTTGCTTTGTGACGTTATATTCCATTTTCAACCGATTTCAAAATGCTTTATTTATTTTAAGGACCTCCTTCACGTTCCTTTATAAACAACTTAAAATTTACAACATATATTTATATAAATTCTAATGCCATTTAAATGATACTACCAACTTTTTAGATGAAGTCATCATCATCATAATTTCAGTCCGGAAGACGTCCACTGATGAACAATGGCCTCCCACAAAAATCTCCATGATGATCGGTCCTGCGCTGCAACCAACGCTTTCCAGCGATCTTGACCAGATCTTTGGTCCACCTTGTCGGAGGCCTCACCATGGTTTAGATCAAATACATAATTATTATACAGATTAAATCAATGTTATTTTCAAAACATCATAGAACCACAGACTATAAAAAGCTATAAAGAAATAATTGAACATATGTTTGATTAATTAAACGCTCTTAAATCCCCTCTAGAAATTTATTGTACAAAGTTATATATTTTATAGCCAACTATAAAACGTTCCGGAACATTCCACAAATAGACGATTTCTGAGAGTTCCCTTAAATTAATGTTGAAGGCGATTTATGATAAGTCATAAAATACATTTCCTCTGCAGACAATTATTTTGAAAACGGTTCAACTACAAAGATGGTGTGCTTTGTTACTCACAAACGTTAATTAATTTATTTCAAATAATATTAATGTTGAAAGTGAATGAACTTAATGAAAAATTAAATAATACTTGTAATTATATTCGTGGCACTGCTTGTAGGGACTGTCTTCAGATAACTATGACTATGAAACTAATAATAAATATAATATGTATATATATTTACAAAAAAATATATACATCTATGTATCAGTTAACTAGTACAACAAGATTTGGCTAACTTAATTTTCAAAGTTCACATAAATAAATAGTTACTGAGTAACAAAATAAATCAGTAATACCACAGATAACATAATATTACATAGTAATACATAGAAAACACCCAGTCCGATACAAACAATCATACTCATGAATGATGAACTCATGTTGGTGCCGTGTAAAAAATCGGGCCGTCGAATTTGCTACAACCGACTGTTAGACAAAAAAGAGTCTCTATTCTTTGTATGTATGTTACGTGATAGATATTATGATGCTATAACTGAACAAATTTCCATGATTCTTTCTACAAATGATAGGGTTTCTTTTCGTATTGGTTTTGAACTATCATTACGGTGGTATATTTTGTGGAACGAAGTATATTTGTTAGAGATAGAAATATATCTTAATACTGGATCACGTATAGGTAATTATTATATTGAATGCATGAGGCAACTCATTACCGGCTATAATTATATGGCCGTATAAAGGGATAATGTTTTTCTTCACGCAACTTCGCCATTCCGCCCGGAAAAAGCACGTATTTATCAAAAATTATAGCCGCGTTTGCGACGGGAATTAGAACAAAATGTGTCCTATATTAACTTAGGATACGGACTATGTATGTACGAAATTTTGTTCAAACCTGTTGACAATCACACTTTTGCAATAAAAATAAAAAAAAACATATATGAATGTGCTTTTTTTATCACTTTGACTTTACCCGCGACTTTGGTTTGTTATAAAAGATGGTAAATATCCGTCCTTGTGATATAAGTCTTCCAATAGGTGACATAGTCCGTAATCTATCATTCTACTGTCAAATTTCATTCAGATCTGTTTAGCCGTTTAGTTGTCTGGATATTATAGATGACCTACGTATGTTACTATTATTACATATAAGAACATGACGAGTTCATGTATATAAGCGACGGTTACCATTTTTCATCAGTCTTTGTCATCCTGCTTCCACAGCGCCATATAGATCCAAGCTAAATAGAGCTTATGTTATAGGTAGTAAACAGCTGATTTACCTAAACACATAGATATTTTTTTGTCAATACATATATTATATACATATAAAACACACAGACCGACCAATTATACACAGGAATACTAATGCTTGTACCACCCGAGGGATGGAATCTGCGACCATCAGAGTACAGCGGTGTGCTAAACCGATAGGCCAGGCTGTTATGTAGTTACATAAACATTCGAACCCTTGCATACAAATTGGTCGATGGCATACAAAATATTGTGCATTTTCCGACGTAGTTACCATAAAAATGCAAATATTCGATGCGAATATTGATGGTATACTGTATGACGCATTTACCCCTTGTTCCAGGTGAGTGAGTCAATCCGGTCGGAGGTGGAGGGTGGGCGCTTACCCTAATGCGCCGCTAGTGAGGTGACTCATGTACTATTTGATTCGTATACAAACTCCACTATGAAGTAAGTTGATTCGATATAAGAATAAGGATAACTCTTATTTCGGAAAATTTAACTTGTGTAACATTTTATCTCTGATCAGGATCACACTAGGCTATACAAAATTAACTAATATTTATATATAGCATATATATAAACTTTAGTTGATTTTGTTATAAACTCTTTCTTCTTATTCGACTCTCTTGACAGAAGGGTCGTGGTCATTAATAGTGGAGTGTAGTGTGTGAGTGGAGCTCGCCATTTCTCCCTACTGGTTGCCATTCTGGTACACTCGTGGAGTTTAAACTATTTACTATTAAGTAAAATACTTAATGTTTTCCTATGAACTACTGTCATTAAATATACATAATATATAGTAGTAATAAACTGATAGTACTGAATTATACATCGGTATTTTAATTTTAAAAAAAGGTTTGGGTCTGCTCTATTAAGAAGAAAATAAATAAATTTGCAAGTATATTTTTTTGTTAATTTGAATCTTGAATGAATTTTGATATTATAAGTGCTACGATAAACTATAAGAACATAAACATAATCCTAAATGACAAATTGGAAGAATTTTGATGACTCATGAATATATACGAGTATTCACATATGAATGCTAATATTATATTGCTAATGCTGTATTATATTTATTGTGATTGCAATGTACTTGATTTTACTATTATTAAGTACATCAACAGAAAGCGTTTTTATATAAATATTTGTGAGTAGTAAAGAATATTTTCTTATTTTGGAAATCGAATATCAAATTCTATAACCCGTAAAATAGAACACACATTTATTGGAAGGCAAAAGTACGAAATATTATATTGGAAACACATAACGCAGATTCTGAGTCGATTATTTTAAAAATCGAATCGATATAATATATCGAAATAATCTTTACGATATCTGTGTTATCACTAGCACTAAACGACCCGTTGAGTAAATAACAGTGGGAAGTTCAAAAAAGGAATATAATACGTTAAAACCGCTACCGAAGGATATTTGAACATTTTGAATCTTGAATGAATTTTTATGCAAAAGTCATTGTTCGGTTGAGGACATTTAGATTCCTGTAATATATATGGTGTAATAATGAGTAAATTAATGAAAAAAATGCAGTAATTAATTGTCGAATTCTTTGTTGCAATTTTACTATTTGTTCCATCAGGAATTCCAAAGGTACTTTAACGTTATGACTTCTTGTTTAATGAGGAAACAGAATAGTTTTTGTATGAATAAAAAATGGATTCCCGTGCTAACGGCATACGCAGGCACTACTGGAGGATAATAAGATGATCATACGGTCAGTTCAATTAGTCTATCATGACTAATTCACCAAGAATAAACCACGATGACTTCCAGGAGGGATCACGTTGAGTTAGAACTGACATACTACTAGGAATGTGAACATCAGGTCCCATTACATCAATGTAATAATAGCTGGACATTCGTTCGCTTAGAAATATTTATATGGTAGAGGGGAGAATTTCAGGCTTTTGTTACTTATCATAGTTCATTGAATATGTAGGTCAGTGAGTTCGTTTTCGTTGTGATAAACATTGTTTCAGATTATTCTCATATATTTTATGGTACAATTTAAGGTCTACTTTGTTTACTGTTATTTGGATCTATTGTTTAAATGATTTAAATGTGTCTTAATAAAACAATCTATATATGATATACTGATATGGAAAATAGATGGTAATCTGTTTCTACTTTGGCCATATCATCATCATTACATAGCATAAAACAAAGTCGCTGTCGCTGTCTGTCCGTCCCTTTGTCCGTCCGCCTGTCAGTCCGTATGCTTAAATCTTTAAAACTACGCAACAGATTTTGGTTTTTTTTTTTAATAGATAGAGTTATTCCAAAGGAATGTTTATATATATAATACATGTACACCCCGTGCGGAGCCGGGGCGAGTAATGTTCCTAATATATATTATATATTAAGAACATGAAACACCATTGTTGTTTTTAAACAAGTTTTCTAATCTTAATTTCCTATTGAAGTTAAACAAGGAACTTTCAACGTGAAGACGCTAACATGTCAAACTAATTTAAAGTAGATATCAACCGGATATACAATTAGGTAAACTGTCATGGCCCATTACCGGTCTAAATATTACATCCCAAATTCTTTAGAAATATTCTCGACCGACTTCGAAATGGAGGATAATTTGGTCTACTGTTTGTGAGTTAAATTACGCATAATTTTTCAATAAGCTAATATTATACGTACAAAAAAGAGTTAGAGAGCTAGAACTAAAGAACCAGGATAATAACCGGATCAGATGCTAGTAAAATTATACAGACACTGATCATGTCTATACTTAATATATTATTTTTTACATTATAACGTTGAAAAGCTTTGAATAAAATATTTTGCTTTCTTCCTTTTTCTTTCTAAAATTGGTCCTTCCTAATTTTAAAGAAATATTTTGAACTCAGTCATGTTTCTCACGTACTATTATCAGAAAAGTTCAAAATTTTTTGGAAACAAAATACAGTCTAGTAATAGATTTGACGGACTCAGTGGTTTAGCTATGTAACACAGCGCTTTCCTTTTGATAATGGGTGTGAATTCGATTCCTCACAAAGTACAACAAACATATGTGTACTTCTTTTTTCTTTATTATTCATTAGTTTGTGTTAGTCTGGATGTTTTATATGTATATTATGCACGTATTTACAAAAGAAATGTATATCAGTTATTTAGTACCCATAATACAATCTTTGCTTGGACAAGATGGCGCATTTGAAATGTCCGAGAATATTATTATTATTTTTTTCGATATCATTTCGAATTATTTGCGAATCCATTCGTACTATGTAATATATGTGTGTCGTTATTATCAGACATCCATATTTCTAGCATCTCACCGCAATATCAAGAGATATCCAATCAATTCTGATACCGTTGTAGGCAATCATAGTTTTCAATCATATCAATTGGGCGCCGGGCGACCTGGCGAGGCGAGTTTTAGGGTCCCCATTCAAATAGGTAAAACATAATATGCCCTGTTTGTCTGTTAGAGTGTTATATTGCTAATGCTACTCGTATCTATGAATATTTTTGAAAGGACTTAGACACTGTAGCTATAGCTATAAAGCAAAGGAAAGAATAAATTAATATTCATACTTCTTGTTGAACCTTTTTTTTTTAAATTTTGAGGTACAATATTTTTAACAACTTAAGTGGGATATCGTATGAAAGAGTAATTTGTACATTACAAAAAATGCTTTTTTTATTCTTTGTGCCGAGTAGCAGTCATCTTGAAAATGTACCAAATACTATGTCTTTAATCTTATAAACTTGCTCATGTAGACTGAGTTTATGGGCGTAGTCTAAACTGAGTAAATTATGACCTACAGTAGATACTATATGTAAATAGAAAGTGTCAAGAATATCTAAGTGATATACAAATAGACTAAAAACCTATTTTCATTGTTTGTCTGGAACCATCAATCTGTATTTCCGAATCGCACTTTACCGGTTTTTACAACGACGTCCTTAAAACCACTGCAATATTGGTCGAAGCTATTGTGTTACATTTTTTGCATCCGATCGCTTGGTTGGGCATCTTCTTTGTATAGATTTTCATTCAATACAGTATTGATGCAAAATAAAATCCACTCTACATTTTGGAATGAACTGTTGAGAGCGTGCAGTCTAAGTGGTTACTACCTTGACTTATAATGCTCTAAAATCGTGGGATCGAACATTTGCTATCATATTGAATAGCTGTGCCCGCGGTTTCACTTGCGTGAAATCAATAGCGTATATGTTATTCTGATGTATAAGCTATATTACGGTAAAGTTTCATCAAGATCTATTCAGTAGTTTTTACGTGAAAGAGTAAGAAACATCCATCCATGCTCACTCTCGCGTTTATAATATTAATAATTTCCACTAACTTTCCAGTAATGGAACATAATGATAATATATGTAATTAATCTGGCGAGCGAGTTTCGACTCTTACTCTTGTACTCTCTTACGCGACGCTGACTTGAATAATTTGGGGAGACTGATAATAATAATGGGGACTAATAAAGTGACCATTCACTGCTAATAATGTAGCCTGTTAGATTAACCTTTAAAGTACCACACAGCCTCCCTGGCAACCATTAAAATATGGCAAAAATGGCTATTTGTTTTATATTCTGTTCTAACGTAAACTTTTGTCTGTTTACCTCTAGCCAAAGGTTGTCTGTAAGATATTGCATACGCCATAAGACCGCCTGTTATACCCTATTACTACCCTGTAACATGTCTGAGTAAAAATGGCAATAATATATATAATGTTATTGCTATTTTTTTTCTATTCTGTTCTAGCGCCACGTTTTGTGTTTTCGCCTCTAGCCAAAGGTTATCTGTAAGATATTGCATAAGTGATAAGACCGCCTTTAAACCCTATTACTTTGTTAAATATGATTTGTAAACATATCTAATAATGGGGAACAGGATTGTTAGTAATGTACCATGTCAGGATCTTCACGCAATTGACCCTGGAAACCATCGCCATTTGCCTAGATGACCTGACATTATACTCGTTTTATCATCGTCTAGTCATGCCCTGCAAGCGTAAACTGTTAGCGCAGGCACAGCATCATTCCATTATCATCCACATAATAAATGTTATAATATGTTACATTAAAGAATAAATAAATACAGCAGAGAAACAAGTAATAACAAAAAAGACCTCTGTGTACAATGCCTCTATTTGGCAATGTCTCTATTGAAGCGCCGTCCAACAGTTGTTTGCAGTTACTGTGGAGCACTTCACTATCGCTCGTACGGAAATTACAGAGCGTTTTGCTCGATTTTATTTGAGTACCCATTCCGAAACTCGTACGGCGTTAATTGCTTGCAATCTATTGGCTTTTAATACGTTTGCTGCGATCGTAACGTTTGTTTTTGTTTTGTAAATGGTGACAGTATATGTAATTGCTGTATTGTGTATGATTTTGTGTTCAATAGAGTCATCGTTCAAATCAAAAAACGCAAGACAATAATAATCTTTATACCATAACTTAATTAATTTTACATGTTAGTGATCCTACTACATATACACTTCTATTTGTATTCTACTACAGTAGGATACAGATTACTACCACTGTTTATCACACTATACTGGGTACTGTCATGGTACACGATGGTATACCGTCATGGACATCCACGACAGTACCTATCTTCCGACCCAGGAAGAGAGAGGAAGGGGAGGTGGGGGCAACCAGAAATGAACGCAAATTTTAGGCATAATCGAGATATTTCCAAAAGTGTGCATAAATACATTGTTATGCATTTAGAGAGGTGTAAGTCTGCCGCCTTTTGACCTTTGACCGAGTACGCACGTAAATTGTCTAAATCACTTTTTAAGCAAAATTCTTCGACTTCGCACATCTGTGAAAAATATGATAGAATAAATAAATATTCTTGGTTACTTTATACATTACTTAGTGTTAGATTGAACTCTCGTTACAGGCTTGTCCATACTAGCTTCGGTACTCTCCTTGATCGATATATTTTAAAATAGAAAGCTATTCAATGAATACAAATGAGCAAAATGGTAGACAACCTTTCTTAACTAAGCTTAAGTATTTAAAAGGCCCATTTGAATAAGTAATTGTTTCTATAAAAATGCTAATAAAACCTTATTTCTCAGTACTGCGGGTGTCATGCTCACTCCATGCTGTTGTTCTTCTTCAGTATCTATTGGTCCTCTGCTCTGGTCTATCTATGGACGTATATCTTGTCCATAGTTTTCCACTTTCTTCTATCTGCGCATCTTGTCCAGGTCGTTATGTCAATAAGCAATATTTTGAAAAGGTTGTTTGGCTTCTTGATATCGGTCTGATTCCTTTTTATAAAAGAAATCCGTGGCGAATAATATTTAAAATTAAATAATATATTAACAAAAACTAAAACTCTACTACTCATCTTAAAAAATACGGAAATATTGCCATAAATTGCTTCGCTGTACTCGGGTAAAGATACTGAAACAATATTAAAAACGTATTTCGATTTACTACATATTTTTAACGAGTAGTAGTTTTTAGAGACTATTATTAACGAGTTCACACGACATTTATCGATCGGTTAGACGTTTTAAGTAAAATCTTTACATAGTATACAATAAAGTTGCTTTCACTGTTTGCTCGCTTATATATTTTAAACCACGTAACAGATTTTCATGCACTTTTAACAATAGATAGAGTGGTTCAAGAGGAAGATTTATATGTATAATACATGTATACCCGTGTAAAGCCATGGCGTTCATTATAAATTATTTAGCTGTAATAAATGTAACAACATACATTATTTATAATAGTGGACCGCTCATCACCCGTGTGGTCTTATACTTGTCACTTTTCCGTATATTAACATAACTAGTCCCTTCCCTGCTTCATACGGGTGGACACCTTTCCTTTTAAGTTTAGGTACCATATGTTTACATTATCGAAGATTTTGTAGGTATTTCTAATTCTTCCAAATAATAAATATAGCCTGTTTCTCAAGTAGCTATATATTGGTTATAGGGTTTATTCGTTACAAACATAAAAGTCGTTTTCCTCTTTACAATACTAGTTTAGATATACGAATGTGTCATTCTGCATTAATGTACCGATTTTTATCACTGTTTGAAAAAGAAAAAAATACTTTAATCGCAATTGTTACCGAATTTTTGTTTTTGTAAAAGTAAATAAAATAAAAGTAAAGTAAATTTACAGTTATAATCACAATTATAATGAATTAATGTCACAACTATACAAGTTAAACAACAATTTGTTATTACCATTTCTGCATTATCTTCACTGTGAATTAAATGGCAAAATAAACTTGTCATACCACTTAAAATGAAATATTAGACGTATATTTCTATATTTTTATGTATCTACAAATATATACGTCTAATATTTCATTTTAAGTGGCATGTCCCGATTAAAATCCAAGTCCCTTTTGAATCACAGTTGTCTAGACAATAATATCGATTACGGCTGCCCGTTCATCAGTTTTCCCCTGTAGACTACTCTATGACTCACAGACTTACACTGCATTCGATGTTATTGTGAAAATTATTGTTTCCTTACAGACACCAGTAATAATAATAATAAAGACATTTCTTCAGCATTACATCAGTATTTGTATTTACAATAATGTTTACTATATGACTGAAAAGCTAAAACATACTAACGGTAACATTGAATGTGACTCCCACTCAGCCTTTATACTAGGCTATAACTGAGTTATACCACAGCGCTGATTTTCAGTGGGGCCACCAGACACGTGACAGCATAGGTACAGATAACAAAACGATTTTAATGCAGTTTTTAGTAATAGATAGAATGATTCAAGAGAACTGGAACATTGATGCTTTATACCACCATCATTAAAAGTAGATACAATTAAAAAAAACATTGAAGAAATAAGCAGGTACAAAAGGCTTATCTCTAACGCAATTTATTCCAGACAACCTTAGGAAAGAGAGTTTTAGTAAAAATAAAGACGGCAGATGAGTGGAAATAAGTTAATAAGTATATTAATGTATATCATTAGAATGAAACTAAGTACAATTGTTTGTAATAATTTAATACAATCTGTATTGTAAAGTAAAGTTTAACAAATTTAATTGTCACAGTTATTATATTCATTTAAATTACAATACGGTAATTAAATACTTCTCAAACATTTAATAATGTTTAATTATAGAATTGTCCTGAACATTTTCTGTATATATATAGTATTTAGATTTACTATTCTGTTTGCATAAATGTTAATTGGATGCACTGCAATAAAGTTGCAAAGCGTTCAACCGGCATTAACAAGCAGGCGACGATTCCTCTTTATTTCTAATAACCTTAATTGAAAAAGTTATTTATAAAATACTAATAAAAACTACAATGCACATTATTATACTGGTATTAATCAAGACATTGTAGACGATAAGGTAAGAAAAGAGGCATGACTCAGTCTTGCTACTGGCAACTAATTTGTTTTATTTATATACATATTTCAGGCAACTAGGCCCATATTATACATACCTTATAGACTAATATATATATGAATTAATATTATAAAACTAATATATATTGAAATTGTCTGTGGTCATGGCACTAACGACGGCAGTCTGCCACGGTAGCGCCGATATACCACACTCTTCGGCCAGTAGTAATCGTTCATAAACCCGGGCCACAAATGCCTTGAAACTCGCGTTGTGACCCTCAGTGTCAGATTACTCTTGGTATGTACGAGTATATAATCGACAATATTCTGCTCTTTAGTGGTCTAATGTAGACGAGACAGGTATATCGCCGTGGTCGGTGTAGCAGTACGCAATGAATATTATCACGGACTTCACATGTTAACGTGATGTCCTTAGTGCTGTCAAAGTATATAGGAAACTGCTACTACTTACTATCAAATTCCCTGCAATTTCACTCACATATCTTCCTCCACTTTTAAATGGAAACAGCTTACAAAGCAAGCTGTTGGCGATAGAAATACTAGAAAAACTGCCGGGGCACCAGATATGATGAACATGAGGACAGGGCAGTTCGCAAATCGTGGCAAATTCAGGAATTTATCACAATGGTTTCCATAGGGAACCGCGTGGAGGTAAATATGAAACGGTACATTGCTAGCAATGAGCTTTTTTAGTCCAGATTACTAACATTTCCCTTCCCCCGACATACCAGGTTGTAGAGCCAAATTGGGCTAATATATATTACCTCAATTTGGCTATGAGATTTCACCAGATATTTTTATTCCCTCATACGAGGTTAAGTGTTTTGAGGTTGGTAACCGAAAAGTACAGTGGGATAAAATTTTTCGTTGCCATATCGAAGTGTAATATGGAAACCCTAGTAGTCGATATTATAAGGTACTTGTGTTCACGTATCACGTAGGCTTGCGTCGTAGGCTGGTAGGGTCGGCTTGTCGACCCCTTGCGTGTTGGATGCTTCAATTATATCCACACAATACGGGGTAAAACCGATAGCACTTTTTAGGGTTCCACGAACATTAGGGTGTCTATGGCTCAAAATCACCAAGGTGGAGAATTAGCTTTATCAGCAAATAAAAGTCTAAATTTGGTGTTTTTAAACAAATTGATATTGTAAATATTACTTAACTATGTTCATATTAACTGTACCTAATATTTTTTACTGAAAAAGTAAAGCACATTTATTAATATTTAAAGAAATAACTTCAAAAATCATTTCGGGAACGCGTCCCAAGTACCAATCTTCAAAAACTAACGTTGAAAATATTAATAAAATAAAATAAATTTTAAATGTTTTTCTTACTCAATGGCCTACAATTTTATCATAAATCAATTAATTATTGTTATTACTAAAGAAAGAAACGAAATTAAAGAAAATCAAGTCAATATATTGTGTCCCGCAGTGTAAGCATCATTTCAGTGAACGCAATTTTGATTCTCAATAAAAATTTTGTTTTTTATCGCAACCCTTAGTTTTCTATGGTATAGTGATGTGAATGATGTAAACAAACGGTTGTCGTCTTTCGTTTTTGCCAAAACAATTGAAAATAAGAGGTAAGCATCTTTCAATTCAATATTTATAGAGCGTACATCAATACGTCATCATACCGGGAATGCGTTTCTAAACTTGGGAAATTGAAATATAAGTTTTGTAGTACTTTATAGCAAATAGTAATCTCAAATATTTTACAATAATAAAACCAAACATGATGTCAAAGATTACTGCGATCTAAAAAAAGCACGCTTATTTAAAAAAGTCATTTCGGGAACGGTCATTTTGGGACCGTTTCCGAAGTTGACGGAGGGTTCTCGAAATGATGATGACGTTCCCGAAATGACTTTTTAAATAAACGCAGCCTGTTATTATTACTAACGGTTAATCAATTCAGTGTATGTTGTGCTAACATATTGTTTAATATATGTTTAATGTTATTTAGCAATATGGAGTCTCATATGGCTGAAAAAAATAAAGAAACGTCCGAAATAGCAAGTTAATAAGAATAGTTCGGCTTACTTGCGACAATGGGAGAATCCAATGCCAGGAAAAAAAATTTTTTAGATAAGATGATGGTGAAAGAGAGAGAAATAAAAAGGGCTAAGGATAGAGCCTATTTTTAGAAAAAAAGCTGTAGAGAAAATTAAAAACATTGATGAAATCAATGAGAGAGTAAAGCAAAATAAAAAATTGGGAAAGGGGCATTAGAAAAATACAGGGAAGAAAGGAAGGCAATATCAGGTATAGTAAACAATACTTTGCCAGATTCTAATGATGAATTAAATGCAGAACGGTTTTTAGGGAGAAAACAACGGAAAGAAAAATTGTTCGGAAGGATAGAGCCAAATCATAAAATAAAACAACAAGAGAAATCAATTCCTAACATAATATGTAAATATAAAACTTTAAAGAAAAGACTAAGAAGAAAAGAAAAAAAAGAACAGGAAATAGTTCAGGTACCAACAACGACTCCTAACAGCAAAGTTGACGCATTGATTTAAAATGTCATAGAACCACCTAAAGTGCGCAAAAATCTCTTATTCAACGAAGTACTGACAGCGCAATTAAAAGAAAAGGCCTGTATTTTATGAAAAAATTCCAAAGAGAGGGAAGTCTTCCAAAAATGTGTTAGCGATAGCAAAGAAATATAAACTGATTCGTATGGCTAAGACTTTTATGCCAAAGAAAGAACCAGTACATTGATTCTGAAGACCGATATCAAAATTCGTGTATATAATGACTAAAAAATAATAAGTATAATGTTTAGATGGTTTAATTTATTTACATTGGAATAAAACATTATTGCCATTGTAATAAAAGTTTAATATGATTATTAAAACTTTCTAATCAGCTGTGTACAGGTTATTAAAAGACTGTAAAGTGTTTTAAGTTGCGGTTTTTGATAATCAGGAACCTTATGCAAAAATGAATAAATAAGTACGATGTTCCAAAAACATTGCTCATGATTTTTAACCCTAAATTGTATCTATATCGTCATTTAAGGATCACACGCATCATTCCGTGAACACCTCATCCCTTCCGGGAACATCACCAAACTCGCAGATAATACATGATTATTTTAGATATTTTAAAAAAAGCTCTAATAATATTAAAATATGACGAACTTCTCATACCTAGAGCATGTTAATTAATATACACGACACATCTATTTCTCATATTTAGATAATTTAGACTAAAAAATAGTCATAATATCACCCATTTGCACAATATTTTGCTTTCTAACGTCTTTATTGGCAATTTCATTAGATTTCTTTAATTTCTATGTATAGGTAACATATATCCGCTATTGAATAAGGAAAAAAATAAATACTTATGTTATATTTTAATATTATTATAAACCTTACAAAAACGTTCCCGTAATGATTTTTTTCAGCGATAGGTCTCTTTAAAAATAAAATTACAAGAGTTGTAATCAATTCCATGCTCTGCCAACGTAAATATTGTTTAAACATAAGTTTATGGATCATTTAGGGTGATCATCAAAGTAATAGCTGCTAGGTAAATTCATCATAAAACAGATCTTGGAATTTGCCACCTTGGTGATTTTGAGCCCTATATAAGTATACTATATAGATACTATAGTAGTTATCGATTTAGATTGTATAAATATTGTAAATTATTGTTTTGGAAAATGTAATGTCGACTTCATTGCTCTCTGATAATGTAGCATTTGTATTGATTATATTTAATCAATACAACATCTTTAAAATTGTTTTATCTTTTTTTGTGTGTATCTATCTTTTTTTATCTTTTATATGATTCGAATGGAATGAACAAGTGGACTGCCAAACTGATGATAAATGGCAACTGTTCCCTATACATGAACATCACCATAGACAAGATCTCATGGGCATTATATATGGCATATGGGCATGGGCCCATGTTACCAATGATGTTTACCACTTCGGAGTATTTTCATTATAGCTACAGACCATACTGTTTGCCGGCTAAAAGAGTTAAAACAGAAATATTAGAGATATCAGATGTATTCAATTCAACCTTGCAAGTAACACCATTATTTGTTTATTTATTTTCAAAAATATACACAGTGCAAGAAGAATTTATTCTTCTCAGGTTTCTATAAGAGCTACTTGCCGAGGTTTTCTCTAGAGACTGCAGTATGGCTTACTTCAAAGAGGCGCAATAGGGGTTTTCCGGATCGACATGAACCAGTGGAAATTACAAATGACTCACGCTTTTGTAGCCTACGGCATAATGTTTAATAATTAATTAATTTCCTATCATTTTATAATACTAGTTGCAATAATATGAATATTTCTACCTACCTACAGTTTTTATATCAAAATGCGGATAAGAAAAAGATCAAATACAGTACTGAAATGAAATACATTGCTTGTGTATTTTTTAATATTTTATTCGTTAATATTATTCATTACCGTTTGTTTATTATTAAAAAGTGTATTACAAAAAGAGGTTCTATCGCATGGCAATAATTCTCTCATAGATAACCGATTTTAATTAAAAGTTCTCTGCTATTGGAAATATTTTTAATTTCCAGTGTTACCTGAAACTTGGAGATTGCTTTAAACGCTTCGTATTTCAATCGCTACTCAGTTTGAATTATTCATAAATTCTCTAAAGGCTCATTTACACAAGGCGACACTCAGTTTCGGAGTCATAAAAGGTATACTAACAAATACCTACATAATATTTATGAGTACATAAGGTTTTAAATAAGGCAACTAGGTACCTCCAATTGAAATTTAGTGTGTGATTTATTATAAAGAAATCACACGTAAGTACGTAACTATATCTATCTATATAATACTAGCTATCTGCCCCGGCTTCAGCACGGGTATACATATACATATTATACCTATAAACCTTCCTCTTGAATCACTCTATCTATTGTTAAAAACTGCATTAAAATCGGTTACGTAGTTTAAAAGATCTAGCAAAGAGATAACGGAAGCGAATTGATTTTATACTATGTAAAGATACTTGATGACTCGCGCGACTTTGTCTGCGTTATATTTTCCCCTTTTTAAATAATAACATTTATTTATTTTTGCTACCTAACCTTCTTCGATAAATGGACTATCTAACACTAAATATGTCTGTTCGTATTACTGGATACTGAGATTAACGCGTACAACTAAACAAACAAATTCTTCAGCTTTATATTACTATAGGCAGTACAATAGTATCCGGTATCTATTGTGAGCCTTTTATATGTAAGAATTGCCTATTTAAATTTAATTTTACCTATTTCTTTAAATACATCTGATCCATTCAAATTTAGAATATAATCCAAAATTATGCTATTTTATTCTAAAGTAGCTGTACTCTCGACTTCGTCCGCGTGGATTTTTATTTTATTTTTCTAAAATAAAAGTAACCACCTTACTCCTTATTACATTGGCTACCACCCAAAAAAAGTCCTGTCAAAATAGGTCCAGCCATTTCAGAGATTAGCCGCAACAAACAGACAGACAGACAGATACAAAAATTGTAAAAATGTTATTTTGGTGTATGTAGCGTATTTATATTCATATGCATGTAGTAAAAAACGGTTATTTCGATATTACAAACAGACGCTGCAATTTTATTTATATATATAGATATTTTTAATTATAAATTGAAACTGTTCTAATCGGTTTCGAATGAAACGAGATTCAAATTCAAATTTTGAATTAATCCAAAATAAAATTTGTCCCAAACTGGAGCGGAAAAGGAGACAAGCGGATAATATATCACAAGTTGATTAATCAGGAAAAATGTTTATGGCCTTTCTACGAGCGCGTGTTCCAAATACGACCTACAACGGACACATATTGTAATCTGTTATGAAGAAATTTATTGAGCAACGGTTTTTGTACGTGATTCTGGATTATAATGTAATGGATATATTTATATAATAATAATAATAATAATAAGACTATTCATTACAACAGACCAGACATAATACTACAAGATAAAGTAAATAAAGAAACCTACCTCATAGATATTGCAGTTCATAATACCCACAATCTCCAGAAGACAATTGCTGAAAAAATAAACAAATATGCAGAGCTAAAGGAAGAAGTAACAAGAATTTGGAAACAGGAAAAAGTTTATATAATACCCCATAGTCCTCTCATCTACAGGTATCATACCCAAACACCTACATCATAGCCTGAAACAATTAGATATACAAAAAACACTTTATATTACCCTTCAAAAAGCTGCCATCTTAAATACTTGTCGTACAGTCCGAAAATTTCTAGAAATCGATGAAAATGATATAACACCAGTCACACCAGGCACACAATAAGTACACACACACACACACATACATACACGCGCACACACACATACACACACTCTGCACTTACTTGGTTTCGGCCCGTAAGTGTGGAGAAAATCAGCAATAGCTGAGAAAAAATAAAGAATAACAATAATAATAATAATCTTAGGACAATTCACACAGCGCCATCTAGACCCAAGTTAAGCTAGCTAAAGCTTGTGTTATGGGTACTAGATAACTGATACAAATACATAGATATATTTTTTTTGTAAATACATACATATAATACATAGAAAACACCCAGACCGATACAAACAATCATACTCATGAATACAAATGTTTGTGCCGTGCGAGGAATCGAACCCGCGACCATCGGTCGTAAAGCGGTGTACTAGACCACCGAGGTCGTCAATATATAACTACAGTTCCTCTGAATTGAATCTGTATACTGAACTGGAAGAAATATTGATACAAAAATTTAATGTTCATAAACGGCTTTAATATCCTACATGAATAAAGGAGTTTTGATTTGATTTCATTTGATTTACAAATATAAGTATTATCACTGATTTTATACTTATATCTGTAGTTCTAGTGACTATTATTTCAAATTAAAAATCATTTATTCATGTAGGACAATTTAGGTGTTTACGAACGTCAAGTTTTTGTATTAATATTATTTTCCCTAAGCTGTGACGTGGTCGTGTGGAATGAGTAGTCATGCTCACTAAAATGTCCAGACATGTGGCGGCATGGTGGGCCGGGTCATTAGGCTCCCTAAAATATGGTCGAGCGCAGTGATGGCTGGCTCATCCGTCATACTAGTGAACGAGTGCTGCTTGTAGGGACTGGTCTGCTCTTATCACTACGACTGATTTATTCTTAATGTATATTTATATTTGACCCAAAAAATTTGTGCTTGTTACTAGTTTGTATTCACACGTTTCGACTTGTAAATGTAAACTTACAAGGATTATTTAAATGAGCAACACACAAGTTTCTTGCTCGTTCTTTTTATGACTATTCGAACAAATTATTATGACTATTCAAAAGTGCTTAAATTAAGTTTATTTGAATAAATGATTTTCTATTCTATAATTCATTTCAGTACAATTATGTGTTATTAAGTGAAAATATTCATATGACTTTTATCCATTTTTCCTTACAAATTTAACTATTTGTTGTTATTAATATTCATATAAAAGCCTTGTGCATACAAATGTAATCTACAAAATAGGTCTAATATTTTCATTAATAGTATTTACAATTCCTAATAATAATGAATGATATAGACTACACTAATTCCCAACATATAGAGTTAGCTAGAGACCCTATGTTAGTCATTACTGCAATATGATATTCTGGAGGGTAGCTCATGACTTAATTTGGAACAATCCAATTAAAAAAGTTTAATTTCTAAACCGGGGACCGCGTATAGAATCCGGGATCAAAGCAACTTGCTATCCTACCATAACTATAAGATAGCTTATCTACCATTAGACAGGTGAGGATTTACAATTATTTTTTTAAAGGCTCATGTTATAATTAATCTACTCATTGGAAAAAATTGCCAGAAATGTTAATGAGATGAAAGGAGAGTCATGGACAAAAACATTTATTCTCATGAGACATTTTTAAAATTTCATAATAATCGGTCCAGCCATTTTGGATGAGTATGGTAACTAACATTATGACACGAGAACATGACATTTCTTCTCAAGAAATGTCAGGTAAACTTATATATAAAAAAGTTTACCTGACATTTCTTGAGAAGAACTTTTTTTTAAATAATTACAATGGCAAAAAATTTGACAGTACATCTCATAGAAATTAGTAATCTTTGTATATATATGAACAGTATCACACCCATGCAATGACATTATGTCATGCCTGCCAAACATTGTAATTTAATTTGTCACGATGGGTTAACAGACCTGACCTCACACTAATCTTATCATACACCACTGGTGCCCCGCCAGCGTATACCGTTAGAGCAAGCATGTATGGTACACGCCAATGTCATGCATTAAAAAATCTTTGTTAACTTAAATTAAATATTAACTCAGCCTTCAACCGAAACACTTCTTATAAAGAAAACTACTTGGCAACTGAAATTAGCAAAGCAAATACTTGAAACAGACGACTCTGTAAAAAGTCCTAAAAACTGGCTATAATAGATATAATAGATATAATAGTAGATATAAAAAGATATCAATCCATCTATGTAGATAGAAAATAAATATAACATATATATATCCATTCACATTCTTTTCTCGTGAGAGCAAAATCTTATCACGCCACTGCCGGTGTTGCCGTGGTTACGCAGTTCGATGAAATTGGGTCAAATTCGAGCAGAACTTTATAAAATACCTCAGTGTTGCCGCGTGCCAAAAAGAGGGCTCCTTCCGCAATGCAGCAGCTTCTTTGACCTCCAAATATAATTTGCTTAATGTTACATAGCGACCTATATAGAGGAATACTCGAATAATAGATCTGATCACCGACGGATATTGTTATGCGTGCCACGTGCCAATTCCACCGTTACGGATATGGATATCTCGGAACGGATATCCGCACTGCAGTATGCATACCGCTGTTAGTATAAATATTTAATGTTGCTAGTGATTTACAGGTAAGTGTAGTAATTAGTACGGCGAGGGTAATATACATATTGGTATTATATATATACTTGCGACTAATATGCTTAGAACATATCTCTCATTTAAAGTTAGAGTGAAGATTTATAGTTGTATCCCTACTTCTTTTTAAACATAGAATATTATAAAACGCTCTTATTTAATTCTAAACAAGAGAAAGTGACTTCAAAATAAGATTATTTAATTCATTAAGTCGTCTGTATAGTACTTAATATAATAATAATTTAATACAGATATAGTATAGGTGAAAATTTGCGAAAACTCAAAAACTTGCCAATTATAAAATACTAGTGACCCGTCCTAGCTTCGCACGGGTCCATTACAAATCTTTTAATTTTGCGGCTTGCTCCATACTGTAACACACATGTATTAGACATATAAACCTTCGTCTTGAATCACTCGTATCTATTGCTGAAAAATGCATTAAAATCCGTTGCGTAATTTAAAAGATATAAGTGAACAGATAGCGACTTTGTTTTATGCTATGTGATGATAAGTCATTAGCTGATTGCTGCGACTTCGCATGCGTTTTTTGTTAAAGATAGACTATGTGGGTATCGTGATACAATCCATCATATCTTTAGTCGTGAAAAGTAAAAATTATTGTACTATAGTATAAATTTATTTTTTCATCAAAGCCTACGATGATAAATTTACCCAACTACGATGAATCAAAATAAAGAGTTGTTAAAAATGATTTATCTAATACGTCAATTACTGTCTGACAGTATACGATTCAATTCATTAGACGAAGTGTTTGCAAAATATTATGAAAACAAATACATACATGAATGTATATTCGCAAATGGGTTAGGGAAACGGTTCCGCGAGCGGACGATAGGAAATTGGCAATTTCAGGGTTAGCATGCAGTTAACACCGTTAGCCGGCTACCTGTATAATGTTCAATATTTGTAATACTGTGAAATATCATAAAAAGGAATGCCAATTTGGTGGGTTTCCCTGAAAATTTTGGAGATTTATTGGCGATGGGGATTTTTGGGGAAAACAGGTTTTAGCTTTCGTTAATGGTAGACTACAAACGAAGAATAGAAGCGTGCCCGTAAAAAAATTAACCACAATAAACTATTGAATATTGATGTACTAAAAAAAAAGGAATGTCTGTTGGGACACATAGTAGAAGTATGTAATATTATGTTATCTGTGGTAGAAGGGAAACTTTCATAGACAAGTCTCTTTCTCTCATAAACGCGATAGCGAACTCCTCGCACTCCACCGCCACCTTCACGCGACGGTAAAGCTTTTTCGTGACCGAAAAATGCTAATATGTCTATATAGAAATTTCACTTCAAAAGTACCAAGACATGTGAGACGTTTGAATACAATCTCAATTTATGGGGGAATTTAGGCAATTTTTGAGATAAAACAACAGGGACATTAGACAACACTGTGTATCACTTTAAGTGGGGCTGAAAAGAACTTGTATCCAGAGCCGTAAAACATATTAATAAAAAAATGTGTCACTGTTTCCAGTGTATCGCGGGCCACAGGGTATTAATCTATTAGTTTTTAGTCACGTCATTCTCTGAATTCTATCAAGAACCCGAATCGTATCTGGGTCAAATGTTTTTCTAGCGATTGCTCCCTTCCATAATCTTACTAATATTATAAATACGATAGTCTGTGAGTATGGATAGAAGTTTATTACTGTCTCACGCAAAAACTACTGAACGGATTTTTATGAAACTTTATAGTAATTTAAAAAGATGTTATCTAAATTGGGCAATCTATAATGATAAGTATGATGCAGACGAAGTCGCATGGGTCAGGTAGTCATCTATAACAAATATCCATTCGCATAATAAACCTGGTTTAGCCAGTTGTCGTGTGTAGAGTTCATTCAATTAAGCTGCCACACAATATGGCGTATCGAACAAAGCAATCAGTCCGATAAATTCACCAATAAATTCACGTTTTACAAAGCTCAGACTTTAGTGCTCAAGTCGTGTTTATCTCCATTTTCATGCCAGTGCATTTGAATTCAATGTATATGAAATTCAGTCTTCGGTCGTACATGCAAAGAGTACTTAATGTAGTGTACCTTGTTTTCAATTATTTATTAATATTTAGTATTATTAAACGACTCGCCAAAATGCAGAACAGTTGAACTGAACAGAACAGGCAAGATATAGGTTATATTTATTAATACTAAGACTTACCTACTAATAACATCTATACACATAAATACATACAAATACATAACAATAATTTACTTAGTATTTATTTTTTAAAATATCAGTTTAATAGTGTTTTTTTTATTTTAGTTTCAGTACTGGAAAATGGAAAAAATCTTGAGCAAGTAAAAATTTTTCATCAAAATTATATGTATTTTTTTATTTATAATATATAAGTTTTGTGTATGTATTACATATATCATTGAAATTATTGCTATCTCGCTAGATGTAAATTTATTCTATCCATCTTAAGGTTGAATGGAAGAGATTGTTTATTAATATGTTTTTTATATTATTATTATTATGTGCAGAGGTTACTATGGACAGACAGAGGTTACTATGGGCGGTCTTACTGTTAAATAGCGCTTAGGCCGCTCTTACTTTTCAGTTCTTTGCATCAACAGTTAATGTAACAATACTGTAGAGTGAAAATCAACAAAACAGCGCTTCAATGTTCAATTATATGTATATAGAATATTTTCAGTCCGGTTACCCATCCAAGTAATGTAACTCATTTGCTTGACGTCATTAATCGGTGCCAATATCGATCGCAACGGTCGAATATTTTATCTTTAAGAGACTATTTACATAAAAAAATATAGGCGCTTCATTATGCAAATGAATATTTTATAATTGATAATATAAAGGTCCCGCGGGATTATTTAAGTTATTTAGACGTGAAGCTTTCAGATTACGGTCGGCCGACCTGAAATTTCGCTCCACTTAACTGATGCCTGGGAATATTATGAAAATCAGATTGTAGTTATTTCCAGAATTCGGCTGATTCAAGGATCAAAGCACCGTGCCGGTGACTGTTGTGCGGCAAAGGTATTTTGTTATGCTGATTCAAGATTACTTGCCTATCTACAAAATATACGACATCGGGGTGGGAAATAAGATACTTGGCGTTTCCCCCAACACTGATTGCCATCGTGGTGTTTTCCCCTAATCAATATTGCATTAATTAGAACGTTGTATAAAATTATATCGTTAATAGAGGGTCTATTAAAGATTCTAGTAGTTAACTGTCAAAGTATGACATGTTGTTTAAGATCTTTTATATTAGTTGCTATGAATTTAGCAATTGAAACGTAAAGAATATGATTAGACTAGTAACAGCATTGACTTTTCTAATATATAATAAATCTTTTTCTTTATTATAAATTACAAAAGTCAAGACATCATATTTTAAAGTTTATTGTGTAATTAGTTTGATCAGTAAAGATAGGTATTGAAAAGTGGCCATTTGTTTTAATTGATTAAAATTCATACTTTATTGGAAAGACTTAGCAGCTCTTGGTAAGTATACAATACTGAAGTATATAGGCGGAAAGAGGAGCTATTTGCCCAACAGTGGGATTAAAATTACATAATAATAATATCTTAGAACATAGTGCCATCTAGTCCCAAGCTACGAACTTGTGTTATTTATTACCTACTACACTTTACATATTAATTATTATTACTCAACACCTGATAGATTAATACATAATACATACACATAAATACGTATATATTATACATAGAATGTCTATGTCACTCTACTTACGCAACTTGGATATTTTTATTGCACAGTTAATGAAGCATGCTTATCGTTGTACCATGACGATAGATTGGTAAAGATAATAATATGTATATATGAAGTGTATAAAAAAAGGTACAATCTGTATTAGATACCTTATGTTTTCTTTAGAAAATTCAGTGAAAAAAGATACCTAAAAACCGCATTGCATACATGAATAACATTGTACCACTTTCGCGTTTGTCCCTTGAAGTTTCTGTAAGCCGCGAACTCAGAAATCCGTGAAGAGTGACGTTAAGATCATAAGGAGGGTGCCTTGGTAACGACTTTGGGAGTCTCGATTTCACGAGCTGTAGATACGATTTATTTACGAGAACTTACTTAGTCTGTGGTCGAAAAGTTGACTTGAAATTATCTTTGTGGCAGTGAGTTTCCATCAGATGGGTGGATTGTTGAAAAAAAAGGGAATTGGTTGTAAAAGGAAGGAAATGTAAGAAATTGTAAATACCGAATTAGAGAAACTTAAATAGAATAAATAAATATAGAGAAATAGAAATAATAAAAGTAAAAAAGTAAATATAGGAACGTATAAAATAAAATAAATACTATATATACATATATTAGTATGTGTACGTCATAATGTGCTAATATATTGCACTATTCTTACAGCACGAATTGCAGATACCTTGGAAACATTGCAATAAAATAATATTCGTGAATAATAAATGAATAGTTTATAACTGATTAATTAATACTACCATTTATATGAATATAAATAATAATAGTAATTAATTGCCTAATAATGATATTTATATTCTATGCACAACACAATTTTATTAAAATTACGCAGTAATATTTCAAAAATAAAGGTTGTACGCGGCATATTTATCGCCGTTCCGTGATTTGACTCCCGTTACGACTTTGTTTCGACAAATAAAATAAAGATTATTTATTTTCAACAATAACATTTGTTATCATTTGTTATATTGACATTCATCTTGCATATAACAAAATTTCCAAAACGGACATACAATTTTTTTAATAATACGAAAACTCATAGAATTTAAGTTTGCACGCAAAAATGTAACTAACAAAATAAATTGATAAAAAAAGTGATATAAGTGATACAATATATAGTTTTACGTACAAATATCTAACTGTGTTGTTAGAATTTATTCTAATTAATTTAATAATTCTAATACACTAGTTGAATTATTAAATTAGGTAGATATAGTATTTTATTTTATTTTTATTTTTACTAGCTAATAAACGGGCTCGCACGGATGCATTACAAATCTATCAATTTCTGGTCATATTCCGTACTATATACATATATAACACACATGTATTATACAAATAAAAATTATTCTTGAATCCCTCTATCTATCACTGAAATCGAATCGGCGACTTTATTTTATACTATGTTAAGATAAGCGATAATCCTGCAAAATTTAAAACAATCCTTTCTTCTCCTCATAAGTTTTTCTCTGTACAAATTGTCTTCGGAGTCTCAAACATAACAAAAATATTTTAATTAAAGCATCATCAAATTAATAAATATACTATCAAACTCGTGTATAAGAGATTAAAGTGATAGATTGTCAAACAGTGATTGTCACTGCAGACACCCTACGATTAGACAATTATAAATCAATGCATATAGTAACCAATTATTTGCACAAAATAATGATTCATACTTGAGTTTAACATTGTAAAGTGCCAACTGACACGCGCTCGTTAGAATATGTGGTGAAGGTTTGATTAAAGTTTGTACAATAATAATTAAATGGTTTACCGTGAATAATCGAGAGGAATCGATTCCTATTAAACTAACAGTGTATTAGATTTCGTTTCATTGAATTTAGAAATAATAGGAGTATATTATAGTATTAAATAAGGCATTGTCATAAATCTAAAGTAGTATCCAAGATTTTTTATTGTATTTAATTATAATTGCGGTAAAGTCACCGGGGCTGTTGGATTATATCTTTTAAATTACATAATGGATTTTAATACAGTTTTTAGCAAGCAATAGTGTGGTTTATATGTATAATACATAGTGTATTATAGTATAGAATAAGCCAAAAAAATAAAATATTTCTATTGCATCTCTAGATGCCGGTACTGGTCGTTAGTATATTATAAATTAAATATGTTTATATGCATATTTTTTTTATATATTTTTAATATATATAAAAAATGGAGAATAAATATATTAAATCAAGGTTTTTTTAATAAAACAATTAGACTACCATCAATGGTAAGTGGTAGCCGTTCTCTACATACATGGACTGCATCACGGAACTGAACACGTCATGTGGCGGTACCTGTATCTCTTATAAGTTTAAATAAATTAAATATAAAAGCAATAAAGTTATACAATAAAAATTAAGAAATCAAAACAAACATTTGCATGTTCTGATACATCGAAGCATTAACCTTAGGGATTCTAGCGCCCCCATAAAAAGGTTCGATTCGAATCGTCGTTTCACCCTTGCTCCTTTTTTGCCCCCTTGCCCCCACGAGGGGTGGGATGCGCGCGCACACAAAATCAATACGGTTGGTGTTACGCACAAAATGTGCGGGCTACGAATGAGTTAGAGATGTCAGTTGTGTCGATAATAATCGTAATTTTTATCAGTCACAAAGTTTTTTTTTCAATGGCATAATTATTGCCATTAACTGCGTCTATTTTTTTGTATACTATACGTATTAGTTCGACTAACTACTTCAGTTGAGGTGAATTATCTAGAAAGACAATGGGAACATTTATTTTAAAATAGCCTTTTTAAAACTTTTGTTTAAGATTGTGTATATTTATATGTTATATATTTAATGTATGTAATATTATGTTATCTGTAATTTAAAGTATCGATAGTCCTGTGCCTGAATAACTACGGCCATAGATGCCTATCTCCTATGAAAAGTTTCATTATAACAGACTTTACTCAATAAGTACTTCTTAATGATAATTATGATTTTACTGAAAATTCAAATTCAAATCCTAAACTCAAATTAAAAAAAACTAAAGTTACGATTATATAGAAAAATGAAAGTTACCATTATAAAGAATATACATCTTTCGGTATTGATTTTTTCAAAGACTATTTTCAGTTTTCACGATTCTTAAATATGCATAATATACAAATGACAACATGACAGTTCGCTTAAACTAATAACCACGTAGATAAACACATGAATAATACCATGAATTTCAGAGATAAATAAAAATCCCATCTTACACCCCATGAGTTATGACTCGCATGGGGATTATGGTGTTATGCCTATTGCAACGTTGATTATTGCGTTCGGTATCTTATCTTTTGCACTGAACAAACACAAGCCTCTCGGATATTTATATGAGCTATCGTTTATTACGTACGAGTATGTGGTAAGTTATGTAGGTTTTAATAAGTACATGTAGTTTAATTCAAAACTGTCCAACTTAGTTTCTTATAATAATTGTAAAAACTTTTCGACTTATGGCGCTCTTGTAATTATGTTATTAATGTATGCATTTGTTACTGATTAATAAAGTAATATTTTTATATTTAGACACTTTCTGTTGTAACTATATATATAAGTATTAGGTATTTTAAAGTCTGTCACACTATGACGGGAGCAGGATAGCGTAGCAGAGAGAGAAACTCCGTGCAGTTACCGGTACTTGTGACTCGGGTGTAGGTTTAAGAGGCCCCATGCTGACGTATTTACTTCAACACTTACCTTACCTTCACCGCTAAGATATCTCCCTTGTGCAACCAAATCTGGTAGAAGTCTGCTAGTGCAGCTTTAGATACACGTACTAGACTTTACTGCATGATTAACTTATTGAATTATTAAAGCATTTTATGATAAAACGGCTAAAAGGTAAAGAAATGTGCATCTTTTATTTCAAATTATGGAAGTAAGTGAAATAGGTACTTTCTTTGATGAATCAATAATTATACAAGAGAGGTAAATACCATCACAAAAATAAAAAAATGGAGTATACCAAATTATGTATAACTTAGGTACCTGTAAGAAAAAAATAAACAAAAAAAATATTTATCAGCGATTTTTACTTACAATAGACACAAAAACAAAAAAAAAAGATTAAATAAAATGTATATATATAACTAAAAATAATATCTATGGTATTTGAAATTAATCAGTCATAATTTATGGTTGGTAGAATAAATTATTTCACGTCCCATTACTGATATGAATGCGGGGCTGACATCTGTACATGTGTATAGTGGCTGCCAACACCAGCCGCGTATTAACTAATAGCATTGCGGTGACCAGCTCATTAAATTATCGATATTCTCGCACTCGATATCGTTCCATCTCTATTTCAGGAAATGATTTATTACCACTACATTTTGAGAAGTCTCATCGACATATCCAATATTCAATTCGGTGTATTAATAATTTTAATTATGTTTGCTAATCGCTGGATATTTACAGGCGTTTATGTTGGGAATTCATAGAATTTATTATTATGAATATTAATAAATATTTGTATTTAAAATTTAATTTAATTAAATTTCAATCATATGTTGCTACGAACAATGCTTGCTTTGTTTCAGTCGAAGGGAAAAATATGAGGTAGTGGAATTACAGGATAAGAACAATAGGCTAATATTGACATTACTGATGTTTTCCAGTTTCATAAAAAATATTTAATTTATTATCATATAATAATATCTAAAGACAGAACGTCATCTAGTCCCAAGCTAAACAGAACTTATGTTATGAGTACTGGGCAACTAACTACTACATAGAAAACAGCCAGACTGATACAAACAATCAATGTTTGTACCCAACGTGCCAGGAATCGAACCCGCAACCATCGGAAGTAAGGCGGTATGCTAAACCGCTGGACCACTGAGGCCGTCATACATAATTATAAACCTGTAGGCAATAATTTCCTCTGTGTTTAAATTTACTTCCTTTTTATAACACGGTAGATGGTTTATAATGTTATTAAAAGCATAAAAAGTTGTCTCAAATTATAAATGATCCCGTAAAATCAAGTTTTACAGGAGCCCCTCATTCCGGGAGTTATGGACGTGATCAAATTAATAAACCAATTAATTATGAGTTCAGTCAACAATAATATCTTGATTATTATTTGTTGCGTATCTTTCAATGTTACAGTCGCCTACACGAATATAAACAAGTACACTCTTGTGTAGTTAATTTTTTACTTTTTAATCCTGATACCATAAAGATAATGAGTATTATGGCCCTATTTTGATTAATTATTATACTTAGTTTTAAATAACATTCTGATTTTTTAATATGTATTTCTTATTAAAAAATATGACATTGAATTAGTAAATAATAATTTATGCAATGTAATACAACACAATGTAGGTTTTCAAGAATAAATAAAATAAATGAAACGCGACAAAGGAAATATAATGATAAGCTTAAAATGTAGTGAAATGTTAATTGGATAATGAAAATTATTACAAAATGATATTCCTATTTTTGGAGTATTTGTGTTCGTTACTTATATCTTTGGTATTGAATAAATTAATCGAGCAGTTACATGCTGTTATATGTTATATATTCTTATTTATATATCTAAAAACATATTTTAGATAAGAGGAACGGAAAATAATGTAATGGATTAAAAAAATATTCTTCTCAGCTACTTGCTATTAGGCCGTCAGTATATTTGACATTTTTGTCGTATAAAAAAACACCATCGAAATGAGAATCCCCTCATTTTGCTAGGTAAGTAACTAAACATGGCGCGGCATGTTCATTCTCCTGTAAAAGATAAAGTGTAAATAAATGAGCTCTTTCGTAGAGGCATTTTAAATTACATTACAAGCTGACAAAGGCGCTCCCGATATGAGGCAATTTAGCGTGTTAAATTTTAACACGGTGCAGCTCTAAAGTGGGCACGCTACTGAAATATTGTTAATTAGACTTTAATACATATAAGATAAAAGCATCTAGAGCTCATATTATCTCTAGTATAAAGCACTGATATTTACCTCTTGGCAATAATATTTTATATTTTTATTTATCATTTTGTATAATGGCAACTCTCTATCGCCGACCGTCATATTATGCATATATTTAAATTGACCTGGCTTTACATTAACAAATTGATACTAATTATACGGTTTCATTTTGTTATTATTAATGACGAGAAAATATAAACAATGCCCTCATTACCACCGATTATAAAATATGTATATTACAGACTCCACAACATCCCTTATTACATTAAATAATCTCCTTATATAAAATATTATTAATTTTTCCCTATTGCCTAAATGAAATCAAGCCGCGAGCTTCCCTAAGTTCATTTACTTGATAAAAGCCAGCCGTTGTAGAATATATTTCATCAGATGTCTAAAGCTATACATTTTTAACAGTCTAACTTATTATCTCAGTCTTACCTATTTTTAGGCATTAAATTATAGGATAAGAGGCATGACATCTTAGTCCTCAAAAATGGCAATGCACGATGGTATCAAGGATGTCACATATACAACATACCCACACACTAGAACCTAAGGTCTCGTACTTTCTGGAAAGACTACACGGGTTTATTAAGGTTTCTTAAGGATCGGCAACGCACATGTGACACTCCTGGTGCTTCAGACGGCTACGATAACCGTTAACCGTCAGATGTCCCGTATGCCTTTGCCACCATCGTAGTATAAAAAAAGTTCTTTCGTGACGAATCTCACCTATTACAGAATCAAATAAAGTAAAGGCAGTAACACAGGTACACACGCACGTAGTATAAAAAAGAGATCCATCTATATAAGCGTCGTATCATGTCTCTTTCTTTATCCAATTACATAAAACTAAAAGTTATTTATGTGCAACTCAATCTCTGAAGTGTTAATCCACGATCGCATTTACAATTGGATTTCTCGGGTCGCGGACATCGGTATTGGCAGGATGTATTCCCGCTGTGAGGTTAAGGGTTAAACAAACCCTCTTGGGAATGCGCAGTATCATACCTCACGTATGAGAGGGATATGATATTGATATGGTGTCGATAACATTTTATGATTGGTGAATAAGACAATAATATTGATACAATAAGTTTTACTGGGATTGCTTCCAGCGATAAAGCAACTTAGTTTCTGCTTATTTAAGTATTTACAAAATAACTATCTAAGTAATCTGTCACTGGTAATACAAATTAAATAGTATATACTCCGATTGGGATTAGATGCTGCGTGTAAATTATCCAGGGTTATTTTCATTACGTTTTGCGTACCCTGTGATTTCACTGCCTTATCTTATAACATATTTTATAAAGCAAGATGCCTGGCAGAAATGAGTGATAGATACTGAGCTGATGACGGCTTCGTAAGTGTACTTAACTGTATGTGATACTTTATTTGTGTCTCAGAGCTTTTGATGCTGCTGATGCTGTGAGATTCATCACGAAAGATTTATACTACAATGGTAGAAAACAAGCATACGACACTTCTGATGGTAAACGGTTACTGTTGCCAATGGACGGCTGAAACACCAGGAGTGTCACATGTACTTTGCCGACCCGTAAGAAATCTTAATATTCTTATTATAATTATAACCTTATGGAAATGGATGCGTGACCTTACAAACATTGATATTTAATTAAAATTTTGTTAACATACTTTCGTGTTTATGGAATTAAACTATTATTATAATAAAGTCGCTATTAATTCAAAGTGTTCGCCAACTGTTTGTAGCGTTTTGGGAACTTACAAGTACAACTAAGTACAGCCCTCGAATGTCGTAACCACGACTATGTTATCACTTTACGCCAACATATGTATGTAATATATCTTGTGTATTGTGCCACATTATTAGATGGCGAAGTTTCGTCACCCGCACTACCTCTAAACTTACCCTAACTTAGTTCTGTACTCATGCGTGACAAATACATCCCGTAACATACCTATTGATACGAAATCGATATATATGCTTATTTTTTATATGTTTCTTCGGGAAACTTATTCAGTTTCGTGACTATTTTGTTTCAGTTTGGTTATATTCTTTCAGCATAGTCGTTATTGAGACTTGAGCAGACATTGGATACCTACACTAGTTGATACGGCAAACCTTTTGCCATATAAATTTAAGTACTAATGTCTCTATTAATAAATAGAGGTTGTTGGCAGAAGGGTGAAAATTTAAGGTTGTATGTATTACTTAATGCGAATGACAAGAAAATAAAAATAAAAATATTATCTACAAAATAGAAATAAAATTGTTGGCCATCCTGAACACTTAGGAGTATGAAAAATAGTTTGTGTCCTATTCTGAGAGTGTACTGAAAATACACGCAATATTTCATAAGAATCAGTCAAGCCATTTCAGAGGAATTTTCTTACAAACATGACACGATAATTTTATATAGCGTGATTTTTCAGAGAATAGATTTTTGTATGAATGATGATGGAAAGTCAGGTCAGATAGTTCATCAGGAACTAATCGTGATGATTTCTAGGGAAATCTTGGATATCTACGTGACATGGGACGATCCTAGCCTTGGACACATTACACTCCATTACTAACAACCCATAAAGATTTTTTTTTTCTTTTTTTAAACAATTGTTCTTAAAATGTAATTCTGAATGACATTTATTTATAAGACCAATAAGCAAATTTCATGCTCTTCCTTCTTATGATAAGTCTCGAACGAAGACTGTGAGTGGTACAATAAAAAAAATATATATCACTATTCAAAAGTGCTTATATTAAGTTTATTTGAATAAATATTTCTAATTATGGAAAAAATATACACTGATGATATACAGATTTATCAAGGTATTCCACCCCCATAAAATATTGAAAGCGATGTAAGGTCTTTAACAATTTATGGGGCGATCAAATTAATTTATCGACCCGCACCATTCGTAAAACATTGGCGAGCTGAAGCAAATTATGCGAGTCTTTAACAAATTGATTTTGTTTAAGACGTCGTTTGTTTATTTTAAATAGCAATTTTCGAAGAGATACCGTTTAAGGGTCTCAAGTACACTTGTATAGTGATTAGTGTTTTGTGTCTATTTTATCTTGTTAGAAATATTAGACGTTGTAAATTAAATTAACAAAATTGTACTTTAATTTCGCGTATTTTGAGTTTAATTTTCAATTAACTAATAAATTCTTCAATAATAATAATAATAACAATTATTCTAGATAATTTACAAAACTAGTTCTAGACCCAATTTAAGCAGAGCTTGTGTTAGGAGCACTAGATAACTGATATCAATATTTAAATATTTTTTTATAAATACATGCTGAAAACACCTTCGTGTATATTAATACAAATGTTTGCGCCGTGTAAAGAATCATCAAAAGGTGTGTGTTGTGTGTGGGTGTGTGTTATATTTAAAATACATTCATAAATTCTATTTTAAGGCTTCTTACGAGTGGTAAATAAGTAATACCGTTTTTGTTACAACTTTACTATTATTATAACACTGTTATAAACGTTAACCAATGGAAATTTACAGTTGGTACAACATATATGCTAGGGAAAACATATTTTCTGGTGACTATACTGGTAGAATATTTAAACTAACCTAGATATATTATGTAAATACGATTTCCTTCTCCTTTAACATTCAGGAGACAAATGGTCGCCGTGTCAAGACGTGTCTTGGGCCATTTATCATGCCTATACGGAATCTATAGGCGAGTAATCCGGAGTCACCCGTCTTACTACTCACAAAGAAGTTAAAGTCTTTTCAATGACGCGGGTACTCGGAGGGTCTTGTATACATACTATATAGGTTTTCGCTTTGAAGTTAACGATGTTTGATCTACGATATAAAAGATTTTAATTACCTTTATATATTTTTATACTGTGACAATTTCATAATTTGTGTTCGCTGAAAGAATAGATTAATATTGAAATCAAGTTTACGTAAGTCAATTCCAAAGCGAATAAAAAATATAGTTACATAGTATTTATATATTTTACCAAAGCCAACTTTGTACAAAGTCAAGGCACCGGTATTTCTGTCTTATTTCTCTCCTAAAGAAACTTGCATTGAATGATGTATTTCGTTTGTGAAGATTAGGTAGTGAAATTACAGGATAAGAAGCATGACCTCTTAGACCTCAGAAATGTCAACACTTGAGCAGTATCACGGGTTTCATATGATAATGTGATGTCCGTAGTACTTTTCATGTGTATAGACGATGGTTTCCTTTATGACTTCATTACCTTTATGCGAATGAAATTGCAAGTACCACAGTTAAAAAAAATATTTATAGTTGGCTTAACTAACTAAGTAACATAGACTACATTCTACAGATAGCTACAGATAATAAAAAACTAACATTGTAACTACTTCTAATGACTTTCCAACTACTTAATTATGATTAAGTCCCAAGCACAAGTTTACGAAGAGACAGAGATTTTTTGCTGGCAAGTTTAATTCAAGAACTTGCAAGTATAAACTGGTAAGAGTCTACTACCCTTACCTTGAGTGTTGAGAGCATTTAAGTGCGGCGGCATGGTGCACTGGAAATCGTTGCAGACGGTCCAGGGTTGTCAACTAATAACTTGTAAAATAATTCAATTGTATAAACGGGATATTTATAAGATTTTTAAAAGTTTTGGTTAAAGTAATAATCATCTGTACAAAAATTGGGCGGACTATGAAATTTCGCACTCTTATAGTTTATATAGAGAAGGAGTGCAGAATACCAATATTTATTTTTTAATTATACTTAAAAAATACATTAATTGAATAAATAATATATACACAGGCTACTAATAAGGAGAAAAACTCACGGATTAGTATAAAGATAAAAAATTTTGAAATATTGCAAGGAATCGACAGATACAAGTCCTCGCACAGCACAAACATTTGTATTCATGAGTACGTTTGTTCGGGCTGGGTGTTCTGTGTATATATTATGTATGTATTTACGAAAAAATAGTATATCTATGTATATATATATATATATATATATATATATATATATATATATATATATATGTATTTGTATCAGTTATCTAGTAACCATAACACAAGCTTTAGCTAACTTAGTTTGGATCTTGATGGCGCTGTGTGAATTGTCCTGAGATTATTATTATTATTATACAAGTGACTTACGATCGAATTTTCGGTAAAATGTAGGTGTCACACGCGATTAGATCCAAGCTGTAGTCAATAATAAAAGTTTCAATAAATACATATATGTTAAAACCATTTTTTTAATAAATATTTGTGACAACCCTAACAATTCGCGTTGTTCGGACAAGTGTCCGTTCCAGAAATCTGCATGCATTTGCATAAAAAGATAAGTACATTGTGAATTTCTCTGGATCCGGCACCTGTTTTAATAATTCAGTTATTTCATTGCGTCTTGCGGAGATCTCAGCATCTGGCACTTACAAATGTCCCTGAAGTTTTGTAGTTCTAATTATGCTTTAGGGTTTTCTTGTTTCAGTTCTGTAACTTAAGTATACATAACGATATAAAAGTGTTTCAAATATGATGACAATTTTAAAGGTTGACTGTTAAAAGTCGTCTGTTTATGTACCTCAGTCTCACCTATTTAAGCTACCAAGCAGCTTGCTTTGTAAGCTGTGTTTCTAATAGGGTCTATTAATCAGTATAATTACTGGAGGCATAACAGCTAAGTCTTCCGGAATGGGATCCCATGATACCACTCACGGGAGAGGCATGACAACGTTATGTAATAGTACTGTTAATGTACACTGGTGACCGCTACCATTTACCATGAAGTGGCCGTTAGCTTGTATACCATATATTCTTTCAGTTACATAAAAATCATATAAGAGTTATTTCTTACCACATACGGATGCAATATTTTATATCACTGTCTGTACCTACAATTCGGCTGGCTACTTCAGATGAGAAGAACCGGTAAGAAGGTCTGGTTATTTTTTTTATTTGTCATCAATATCAAACATTATAATAATAATAATAGTATAAACCTTCATCAATGTATAGTTTGATGCAGTCCTGACTCCCAAGTGTGAGTTGTATGTTAGGAGTCAGTTCCTTACAAAAAAAGGATTATAAATAAAATTTACTTGAAGAATATTTGCTAAACTTAATACTTAAATTAGATTTATATGTGTGTGTGAGTGTGTGTATTTGAATGTGTAGTTAATATGATTTCCGCTATATATTACTAAACTATAAATAGAGCCAGTGCACAGCCTCTATCCTGCTTCACATACACATATATATATAGCGAATTGTATAACAAACAGTCTAGTCAAAGGTAATTAAACCCACGTAAAGTGTATGTTATGTATCTGCCATGTTCATTACTGTTCTGTTTGGTCGCTGAACAAACGGTGGTGTCGACAGCTAACAAACAACTGCCTGCTATCTATTTGATTTCGACTATTGAATACATATACTAGCTGTTTATTGTGGCTTCCCTCATATATACAAATATACATTCATATTCTTAGATGGGGTAATCAGAAGCATTGACAACTATCGACATGACAACCTAATACGTCATTGAGATTATTCGAAATCCATTGTAGCAGTGGAAATGCTTATTGCCGTGTCTCGGATTATATTTCGATTTTCATTTGGTTTGTTATCGCCGTTTATCATTGGAGAGTTAATTATTTAAATTGGCAGATAACTTTTTTGGTGTTGGCCAAATTGGATATTACGATTTATTAAGTTAATGTAAATCTTTCCACAAAAATTTAGAATGCTCTGAAAATGGTGAGCAAAATATACATTAATTTGTTGACAGCAATTATATTATTTGTATTACCAGACCAAGATATAAAGTAATAATAACAAATTAGTATACATAATAGAATTTGATTAATACCAGATTTCAAATCATAATGGCGGCGACGTTAGAGTCTAACTGACGATTAAAATAATGATTAACGTTTATGGATGTCGTTAACTTCGCTCTGATTAATAGCTTACATCGATAAGCCCTTATAACAGCGTTATTTAACATACCAGATTTCTTATTATAAAAGCGACATGCTGTAAAAGTCGTGTAAAGATTTAACAAGCGTTTAATTACCGAGGTAGACTCATGTACATGGGTATCCATATTATTCTATACCAAGCCTGCCCGCGGTTTCACTCGCGTGAAATTTATAGCCTATATGTTATTCTGGCGTATAAGCTACATTACTGTAAGTTTCGTCAAAATCCGCTCAGTAGTTTTTGCGCTAAAGACTAACAAAGATCCATCTATACTCACAAACTTTCGCCTTTTATAATATTAATAAGATTTCTACTGCCAAGTAGAGTTATGTTAGTTGTGTTTAGCTGTAAAGGGTGAGAGACGTGGTGTATAAATTACAGAGCAATGTAATTTTTTATATAATTGCATAAACAAGCTAACGGAAAGTTTATTACTTAAGGATTTATAATATTTTATTTAATTCCGCTACCATTAGCATATGTGAGACCACAAAATATTCACAGCCATTGGAAGCGTTACGACGTTCTCTATTGGTGATTAAATTCCGACCGTTATTGAGTTTGCACCTATATTGCGACACGTCATTTGCCTCTGAATGAGATATCATCAGGCAATGAATATAACTCGGAAGTTTAGTGTTAACAGTTCGCCGAACAAACTGTGGAAGTTTATTAATCTTATTTATATATGTGTAAATATTTAAAAACCTCCGAACTTCATTATTATTATTATCTTTTATCATATATTATCAGTGTCTATTACATAAACGCAAAATTGTCATCTCTCTGCCGTACGAATTTTACTTAACTGTTAAACTCGCTTTGACTTCCATGATACAGCCATAGCCTAGTGTGAAGTAATAGATTAAATGCTTAAGTTTTTCGAAATAAATGTTATTCTTATTCTTATAAATAAAATCGTAAAAATACTTGATAATTTCGTTGTATATGTATACAAAACAAATTCTATATTATGATTCGTATAAAGCGCCATTTTCAGAAGCCCTGAATTCGTATAACATATATACTAAACATGACACCGTGTCACTTTCCCGGTGGCCGCTCCTCCCTTGAACTTTCCGACTACAGTTCCCAGTTTCAGTACTACAGTTTGCACTTAGTCGTACACCGCCACCCGTCAAGTTGCTAAGTTATCCAGTCGACATGCCCGACTTAAATGAAACACAGTTATTTAGAGTTGCCTTTTATATTTTATTTAATGTTTTCGAGGTAAATTCTGTTTAAAATCTCTCCCTCTCTCTCTCTCAATCTCTCAAATGGGCCCTTCATTTATTTCAGCAAATTTTTATTACATTTTGCCAGCTTTTGCTACTTTTTCCATTGCACCTTCGCTCCTGTTAGTGATGCCTTCGTTGATAAAAGGGCCATTAAACACTAATACAGTTTTCAAAATCAGTTCAGTAGATACAGAGATTACTGCCCTATTTATAATATTAGTCTAGATGTTTCGATAATTTCGTTGCGTCCCCTCTCTTGCGTCTCACTCTTCTGTAGGGAAGGTAATGAAACTACAGGTTACAGAGTAACGACAAAACCAGTACTGTGGAATGGGAACGTGTGAGTGGTGCTGTTCATAGTTAAGGATGATGATGAGGATACCAGTAATTTTACTGTTATATATCTTCCGCGTAAACTTTAATATAACTTAACTTTCATATCTCCTTTAACAAGGAAAGTCTTTTTCCATCAATACAGTCCTATTTTACGGTATTTAATAGTGCAGTATTTTATCTGTGGTCTGATAATAGCAGAAACATAATCTCATTAACATTAAGTACATATTTCGGGAACCCTACAACGAATGTCGTTTGGACCTTCAAGACATTTGACGGGGCCGGCGCTAACGAGCCAACTTGCGCATCGGAACGTGTCGTAACTACCACGCAACAACAAAACTAATACTGTAAACGTATATTCAGTTGGAAACCAACGATAATTTATTAAGGGAGTTTTGTTACACTATAAACTTGTTACTATAATGCGGATAGCAGCGAACTTAATAGGTAATAAAACTCTAAATAAGGACTAAGTGTGCATACAGCCGAGCATGTGGGTATAGTAGTTTATTAAATACTTTATGAAGAAATGAAGTTACTTGTTTCTTTGAAGACTGACATGAAATAAATGAAAGCGAATTTAACTTAGACACAGAAGAGTAAATGACTACTCTTTTTGAAATAAAGTTACGTCTTAATGAGGAATATTTTTTATTAACAATTTGGTTTTTGTTTAACTTACTAAGCTATATTATTTACTATCATTGCCAGTCAGAAAAAAAGGAAGAAAATGGAGTTTACAACGGTTTCTAGGGTCCTACTTATAGTCATCCAACAACGAATCCAACTTTATTATAATACTTAAGATTTGTTATCGGTCGTTGTTTCATTAGTTTGTACATTTATACTAAATAAACTTTTTTATAAAAATAAAACGTCTCATAAAAATATAATAGTTACATGTTACGTCATAAATATAAAATAATTATATAAAGGTCTATCTAACAGCATTTGTTTTAGAAACATCTACATTTCAAACTTTAGGCAGAGATTCGTAGTTTCTTTGTTAGCAAACATTAATAAAATCAATGTCTACCATTGCACTCTCATAAAAGGGTTGGCAAAGGTTATTGTCCTATAAGTTTGTTTTCCTTGCATGTAGACGATGTTTGCATTCTAAACGTAGACTATATCGTATATTAAATATATGTGTATTGTACATTTGTACATGTATAATCAAATACTCTGTTTCACTGCCACTTTCAGTGAAATGAGTCTCATTTTTTTCAAGACCAAATGCTTATGATTTATGATCTCAATTTTCGCCGGCGCAATGTGTTTGGCAAATTTTATGTCGGCGTTTAGAAGTTATTAGCTTATAATGAATCTCTTTATTCTTAAGAGTTCTGTACTCAAATTCTCTTTTATGTAATTACAATTTCATCGCAATTCGATCATTCATTTTCGATTTCTTACTCACATAACATATATAAGAAATATGTTTATTTGTATCAGAATAATTGTATGTAAGTCCTTTTGTTGCTGGCATTATAAAAAAAAGTAATGGTGAAAATTATAATTCTTTATTTAAAATTGCCGCGAAAGCTCAAAATTGATTAAACTCCAATGCAACTCATCAATGAACGTTTTATTCATGAATATAAAAATATATATTTGTAAATTGCAACATTACATTGTGTAGAAAGTTTATTAGCATTATTAATATTTATAGAATATACAATGTTTTAGAAATATGTTTTTTTTTTATTTTAATAAAAAGAAATAGCCTACGGACAATAAAATATTAAAAAAACAATATTTACTTATAATATTTTTTTTTCAGGCCAGTACGGGCGCGGAGCCTCAAGTGGCTGTGCTGTGCGAAGCGGGTGCCACCTACCATCCGCAGTACATGTCAGCGGCGGGCAGATGGACACCCGATCTCACCACCAAACCTCATAACTGTCTGAAGGACAAAATGGAAATCCTCGACTACTGCAAGAAGGTAAGGCGTAGACCCTAAATATAAATCGAAACTGTGTAAAAGAGAAATTCCATAGATATTGTCGAAAGTTATGGCTTCGTCTATTGTTTGTGGTCGGTGCAGGCCAATAGTTAAAAAATAAAAACTAGCAGATATGCTGTAGCATGGTACATTTAAAAAAAAATATCCGAATATAAAATGAAAACAAAACTTCGTCTTCGTCGACTTCATAAAATTTTATTTTTTTTTTTTCTTAAGCAGTATAGTAAAATTTATTAAGTAAAATTGAAAAATTGAAAAAGCCTCTATTACTGTTTCTATAGTTTATTAGTATTCTAATTTATTGTACATGACATTAAATAAATGAAGTTTAGTTTTGTATGAAAATGTACGAAATACTTATACTAATATAATTCACAATTTTGTTGCCTGAACGACTGTGATGGCATGGCCGACCATCATTAGATTTTACAAATATTCACCTCGAATTATAGCTTATATTTCTCTTCAAGGGCTAAGATTATCAGACAAAATAAGTACATAATCTGGTTACCTTGTATCGTTTAAAGTAATGCGATTAACTTAGCTAAGGTTAGACGTTTTCAATGTTAATAAATGTAAGGTAAATATGTTCAATTTGTATTTACTTATAATACTGATAACTAGTCGAATATAAAATGATTAAAGTATCTATTCACAGGAGATCTAAAATGCTTAAGCAGTAGTTTATACTCGCAGATAGCTAGGATTATAATAAGTACATTGTAATATTAGCTATCTGCGAGTGAAAGTCCCGTCAAAATTGATCTAACTTTTTAAGAGATTATCAAGAACAAAAATATAGTTTTTTTTTATTAACGCACTTTAATTTTGCTTATTTGAGTACAAAGTAAATTTGTTACCTTTTATAGCGTTACTGTTGTTATTGTCTAGGTCTACCCGAGTCATGATATCACTAACATCGTGGAGGCGTCGCATTACGTGAAGGTCGCCAATTGGTGCAAGCTGGGAACGGGCAATGCGGCTAAGTGCAAGGTCACCAGATGGGTCAAGCCATTCCGTTGTCTTGGTATGTAAACTTCTAATAAGCGCTTGAAAATCTTTCTTAAATGCATAACCTTGGACTAAGAATTTTTTGACAACCCCGGTGGCTCTTCCGATGCCGTTGCCATTGGAATATGACAGAGAGTCATATTCCAATGGTAATCTTAATGTTGACGGCCGAAATTAAGCCAACACAATTTAGCAGTGCCCTCAGACTAAGTCAGTCAAGAGTTTAGGTCTTTAACCGTGCGGTTTGAAGTGCCTTCTGCTCTTATTTCTATTTTCGTCTAATAAAGTTGTAAAGGTCCACTTAGAAAATAGCATTAGAAAACTTTGAAAAAGAAATCAAAACCACACCTCATAAGATTGTACATGTGATAGTACTGTATAATTCTATCCTGTTTTATCCTGTATAGATTAGGAATAGTACAGGAAATTAGGAATAATAATGACTAGACTTAGATAAAGAGAAACATACGCCTTAAATAAACAAGAGACGTACAATACAACGAGCAAAACAAAATAAAAATAAAGGCCTGAATTTGCGACATCTAAAATAATTATCTGTGGAATTTTCCTAGCCATTTGGAAGTGTAACCAAAATTCTCTTATTTCAATGAGTCCAAATATACCCCCATTTGTGAAATTTCACTTACCTATATTAGTAAACTAGTTTATGTTAAAACAGATTATTGTTATTGCTTAATTTATCTTTAAGTGTAAAAAATAAGTGAAACAAAAGATTGAAAAGCGTGGAATAACCCGAACAAGATCGCACAGCCCATTTAACGACCTGCTCATCAATAATACCTACTTCGTTGGTCCAATAATACTAATGAACACTTGACATCAATATTTCAAAATATAGCCTTCTCCCTGATTAATGACTGCTCATTTTTCCTGTGCGCAATGAGTATTTTAATAAACGCTTTACAAATTCTGTGCCTTTCACTGTGTTGATAGTCTTGATACTTATCCCAGTGTTGGAACAGCCTGTTTGGAAACAAGTGTTTTAATTTTATTACTTGTAAATTTATATTTCAGTCGATAAAATGTAATAATACCATTCCATACTATACTTTAATTCCCCATACTTTTTGATACAACGTAATCTTAACGGGTGGTAGTGGGAATTCATAGGGAGTATTCCCATTCAAACCGCTTTAGTAGTTTTTTATATATTTAGATAATAGGGTATATGATAGATATGGTATACTTCTTTTGCCATAAATTGTAATTACAAACCACATTATATAGAAAGTTGTGTCATACACCAGCAGTGAGTGGTGCTTGTTCTTAAAACTTAAAAGACTTTATTCTGACGGGTGTGTGATACAATCTTTTAAAGACCACGTCTAGACCGAGGTCTGTACCTCGAAGCTCCAGGGTCTATATCAAGGTAGCACTCCATCTTAACAATTTGATAGATGAAAAATTCTGTCCACATTAATATAGTTTGTTTTTATACGTTGCGACATCATTAGCTACAAAGATTATTTGGTGGCAGAAGGTCCATTCCAATCGGACGCGTTGCTGGTGCCTGAGAGTTGCTTGTTCGACCACATCCACAACCAAAGTCGGTGCTGGCAGTTCGCAAGGTGGAACGCTACAGCTGGCCGTGCGTGTGCCCAGCGTGGTCTCCGGCTTCGGACTTTCGCTATGCTGTTGCCTTGTGGGATCAGCCTGTTCTCGGGAGTAGAATTCGTGTGCTGTCCAAAGCATTTTAAAGGTAAGCGTTTTAAAACATTTATCAGGAATATTCAGAAAGGAGTAAATCTGTTTTAAGAAATGTCTTTTATAAAAATCTTAAAGCCATCCATATAGTGTTTTAAGACAAATGATTATTATTATAACGGGATAATCCTAAAAATACTTCATCGATTTTAAAATATATTTACGTCTATAAATAACTATACATTATTAGCGAATAAAATAAGCTAGATAGCTTTATTTAAAAAAAGTCTTTTAATGATTGTGAATAGCTTAGATATAGTATAAGATACTTTAACAATGTCCTGGATTTGTATGAGTACGATCCAGATCCAGGGCGAGGTGTTAAAGTATTATCTACTCGTGCTGAGTAGATAAATTTTACTTAAATTTTATTTTATTACAGAAAACGTAAAAATGCACAAGCCAATGGATGTCGGTGTTCCTGTCAGTCCCGGTGGTGAAGAGATGCTCGCTGCCTCTGCGGCTATGGATGAGCGTGATGATGATCTTCTTGATGATGATGATGCATTGGACGATGATGATGACGACGACACTCTTAACCTTAGCGACGATGACGATGATGATGACACTGATGATGGTAAGTCGGAGTTTGATTAGTAAATGTTGAATGCAGGAAACAGGATATTTATGATATCTTATCTTATTATCTTCGTAATAAGTTAAGAATTTTGAAGGACAGGATGGGGTTTTCAATAAAAATGGATATTAAGAAATAAAATATGTATGTACAATTTGGTGCACTACTATTAATTTATACTCGTAATTTATATAGGGACTTGCTGAAACCTGTTGATCTGCTAATAAAAGTCAGGCTCTTGTTACAACATGTCCTTGGCTAAATGAATTCTGTTTTTAATATAATTTTTAAACATCTGTACAAAGCGTTTATAATTAAAATATGTGTGTTATAGTGCAATTATATTTATCTATAATCAGATGCCGTTCTTCCTTCAGACATGGATGAGGATGAGGATGCGGATTTATCAAGAGATGATGATGCGGAAGATGATGACTATACCGACGGTGATGATAGTGCCTGGCCTCGACCTGAATCGTCATCAGCACCTTCCACCACCACAACTACTACCACTACAACCACCACCACGGTAAGAAGCCAAATTAAGGTTCATTCGCCCTCTTTTCCATTGTACAATTTAAGCCTATCATTGTGAAATTCTAAATTATCATGCTCAAAATACTATTACTCTTTTAGTCATTTATCCTCATAATTATTAATTCTCATCCTTTATTTACAAATTAGTCATCGAGAATGCTTATAATTACAATGAAGAAATTTTTCAAGGACTTAAGATGTCCTTCAACATGTTTCGCTAAAACACTAGTCACTGTTCCTTAAATTTCCTTTCATTACCATGTTTGTGAAATAAATTATAATAAACAATATCTAATAATTTACAGGCTTCTACAGCGACATCTGATCCTTACTTCTCTCACTTCGATCCTCGTACAGAGCATCAGAGTTACAAAGATGCCCAGCAACGCCTAGAAGAGACACATCGCGAAAAGGTACATTAGTACTAAATCAGCCACCGGCTTCTTCTATTAAAAATGTTCAAAACTTTTTACAACATTAGTTTCAAGTCGTATTTATCTTTAATATCTAATTTATAAGTGACATAAAATTTTCAGATAACGAAGGTGATGAAGGAATGGTCTGAACTTGAAGACAGGTATCAACAGATGATGTCAACAGATCCTACTGCCGCCCAGACTTTCCGACAACGTATGACTGCTAAATTCCAAGCTAACGTACAGGTAACTATTCTTTGCGACAAAAAATTTGACCAGACTTTTTTAACAGTTTCCCCATTACTGGCAATACATCAGGTCTCTAAACCGTTGTTAATTCATGTCGATAGTTGGACTAACTGACTGACTAGATCCTCGTCTTATTATTCTTCAGTGGTGCCTCGCCCGCGTATATCATTAGTGCAGGTGAACCTTAATTTAGTAATAGAATACCTAATTTAATCCTATCTTACGATATTCTGAGTATACAAAGGAGTTGTATTATATCAACTTTGCTATGTGCACATGTTTAGTATTCACACAAAATTCATAAAAATGAAATTCTGAACATCGTTTATTTAAAAGAGCAACACGTAACTTTCTTGCTCGCACTTCTTGTAATGAGTCAGCATTCCGAAAGAGTAGTAGTTTAAAAAAATATAACTATTCAAAAGTTTATTTGAATAAAGATTATTTCTATTTCTATACGGTATTTCTCATCTTGAGTGTATAACACTCGGTGCTAATGTAATCGGTGTCGCTGGTGCTTTACCCACAGTCGTTGGAGGAGGAAGGCGTGGCTGAGCGAAGGCGGTTGGCTGCTCTGCACCAGCAGCGCGTGTTGGCACACCTTGCGCAGCGTCGCCGCGCCGCGCTCGCCTGCTACTCGCGAGCACTGCGTGATGCTCCGCCCAACGTCAGTACCACACCTGCATTTACTAATCTATGCAGCATTGGTTTTAAACCACTGTTTAGGACTAATGAATACCATCATAGAATTTCTTTTCGGTACACTTACCGAAAAGTATTCAGGAAATTTATTTGTATAAAACAGATTAGTTGCACTATTCGTGACACAAGAACAACTGAACTGGTTTTCATGATCTTTGATTTATTGGGTATGTTATTGCTGTTATTAGAATAGCTATTAAAACATCGGAAAAATTAACGGAATAAAAGTACGAAGGAAAAACTATTTTTCTTATATTAACAATCGAAATATTATAAATATTTTTAGAACAAAATGAGAAATCATTCATTGTGTATTTGATAAGTTTTATGTAGCATTGGAAAAGTAAAAATGCAACATTATTACTTTTTTGATGGGGAAAATGTTAGAGCAAAGGCGACATTTGGACGTAACAGCTAGTATATATTACTAGCTACTAGCCCCGGCTTCGCCCCGGTACTTGTATTATACGTATAAACCTTTCTCTTGAATCACACTATCTATTACAAAAAACTACTTCAAAATCCGTCGCGTAGATTTAAATATTTAAGTATACATAGGGACGGACAGACAGCGACAGCAACTTTGTTTTATACTATGTAATGATATGTGAGCGAGTTACGATGGTATCGTGTACGTGCAGGCACACCGCGTGCAGAAGTGCCTGCAGCGACTGGTGCGCGCGCTGGCGGCTGAGCGTGGGGGCGCTCTGGCGGCCTGGCGCCGCGCCGCAGCTGCGGGCCGCGAGGCAGCCGCTGCCGAACGGGCCAGCGCCGCTGACAGGCTGCAGGTATGAACTTCAATACCTAGTATTAATATACCTTACGAAGAAGGAAATCATAAGGTATGGTGATCCTTCTTTAGCGTCGTGATCTACTTGTAACTCTGAATTACAATTAACTAAATTGTTTAAAAGATCAACACACAAGTTTCTTGCTCGTTCTTCTTGGGATGAAATAGGTTTTTGAATAACCGGTAGATTATAAAAGTATGTATGAGTCATCACATACTTTTATAATCTACCTTTACAAAATTCTACACCTAAGAGGTCGTGATTTAAAATTTCAAGTTTAAAACCAACCCTAAAAAATACTTTGTTTAGCAATATATATTACTAGCTTACTATCCAGTGAAGGAAACACCGATATCAAACTAAAAATCAAAATCAATCCGAGAGACGATTGGGCTTAAAGTGATATAATTTCCAGGATGCTGACCGTGCTCTACAACGCGCCTTGACTGCTCTACGTCGCCGCCCACACCTGTATGCCAATATTGGAACTGCTATTGAGGACTATGTTCAGGTACTTCAATATCTAACAGTGTATATAAAATAAAGTTTAATAAAATACAAATATTATTAGAGCTGACCGCATGATGTAAAATGTACTGTAATATGTGTTGTATGCATATATAAATTGTGATCTATCTGTATAGCAAATTGTATACTAATTTATTCAGTACTTTTTTCGTCAGAACAAATATAAAAAAAATCATTTATTCTCACAAGCTTTCGCTACTACTATTATTAGGACTCTATTCTCATTTAATTATTACCTCGCACACGTACAATAAACAAATATGAAGTAAGTGATTTCTGAACCTCTATTTCTCTTCCAGTCAATGCAATCTAAAGACGACATGGCTGTATCTCTCATGTCTATGACTCCTGAAGCTGAAGAACTGTTATTGGACCGCATCGAAGCAGAAGTACAACGTGAACAGGCAGCGAGGGAACAACTTAGCGCTAAACGTGATCAACGCACCAGGCAACGGCAGGATATACAAAACGAGAGAGCTAAGGTAACAGTGCAGGGTTCTTGGATTCAAAATTGATGGAGGCTATATCAATCCAAAATGTCTTCTATTTAATAAACTAATTTTAAATTAATTAATTTGGAAATTTTTGTCACTCAATTGATCACGTATCGTGAAGGGACATGAATAAGCAGGCTATGAAATCTTAACTTTATATATTTTATAATTCTTTATACACTTTAAGTGACAGTAATGGGTCCTTCATATATTAGATACACTTTCAAGTTCATTACCTTTAAATTGGCATTATAATTTCTAGATTAAAAGATTCTCTTGCTTTATAAATAATGCATGTGTGCAGACATCAAATGGCGTGAAGGAAAGCGAAGAAACTGATGACGAAGCCAGTGAAATAAATGATGGTGAAGAAACTACGCCTGCATCTACTACCCATAGCGTTCCTCCTTCAGCCGCTGCTTCTCCATCGCCGCATCTCACCGCTGCCTCTGTCTCCGTACATGATGCTACCACCAGGGCAGCATACACACAGGATACTACAACCACTGTAAGTCTTTATTCAAAGCTTCCCATTGCTGATATTGTTACAGGAATATTTAAAGTCGAAGTATTTATTTGATTGATAATCTCTGCAAGAAGTGAGATTTGATAACTTATTTTTGTATGTAAAGCAATAATTCTTGAGGATGATAATACGACACACGTGTAAAATTTAACAACGTATGCAACTTCACGAAACTGACAACTGCACGAAGTCTTAATAATGGTAATGATATATGTGTGTTAGATTCGGTATGTTTTATGTTTTCATTGTATATTAGATGTAGTTACAAAATAATTAATACAGTTAGTTAAAAAATAATTTATTTGAATATTTCTATCAATTACTTAATACACAAACTATGTAGCGTATAATTATTACTGTAAAATATGGCCAAACCGTGGTGACTTTACGTGCCTATGTGTCTAGCATCTATAGTCAGACACTATACAGTTATATTTAATTGTTGTTATTGTACGTATAGGAAGTAATCACGAGTACGGTCACGGATGTGCCCGAGAGCGAGACGGCAGACATCGGAGATATTGGCGAAACTTCCAGCCGGCGGTCCACTAGCGAGGTATATATTTTGAATCTTATTTTTTTATTGAGGGTTTTGGGCTATTGTCAGGTGCTAACCTGTAGCACCGTGACCTGCATTGATCTATTGTTCTTGCCATTCTTTGATATTCTTAGAAGCGATAGTTTTTATCTCCAGTATAGAGTGACAATATTTCAAAAAGTAAGAGATATAACACTATAAGGAGATATTTTGCGTAAGCATGGCTACAATCACATAGGATGTGTAAAATCTGCAGATTGTTGTTAAGCTCAGGCGTAAGTTTGCCATGTGTTTATTCAATTTAAAACTGGGCCTATAACCTATTAGAATATTTCTGATACTTGAATTAAAATAAGAATTTTAAAATGGGTGATACGTATTTACAACAAAATTAACTTCTAACATATCAAAACAATATTTATAATGGTGATAGTAGATTAGTTGTTATAGTTTTTTTTATGAAGACAATGAAATGTGCTTCCTCCTGTTTTAAAATTAGTTATTTTTACTTCAACGAAACGCACAATCTTAAGATAAATATTTTTTTAATCATCATATTTTTTCTTCTATATATTTATCATATATTTTTAAATCATAATTTACAGACGGAAGGTGAAGGACTGCGAGCTGCATTGGAGCATGCTGAAGAGCGCGCACCGCCTCCACCGGCACATGCACTGAAACATGAACTGCAGCATTCTCAGCCTGTAAGTATTCGTTATTTTTTTTATTCGGTTTTATGGGCTATTGTCAGGTGCTTGGACCTGTAGCACTGCGATCTACATGGATCTATTGTGCACGCCCTTTTTCAGAGTTCTCGCCCGTCAGGGACAAGAATTGAAGGATATTTTAGGAGCGATGGTTTTTATCAGCTCAGGATAAAGTGTAAACTTTCCAAAGAAGATATTACGTTTATGTATGAGTGGGCTACAACCACATAGGTTGTGTTGTGGCGTTTTCTCTTCAATTTGGCAAAATCTGCAGATTGTATTGTATGTTGTTGACCAATGTAATTCTGTATGTACTTTTTTATTTTTGTTGTTATTATTACTGTGCCTTGTGTGTATGTGTGCCTTTAATGTAACTATAAACTTTATTTATCTATTTCAAATTCAAATTCAAAATATCTTTATTCATGTAGGTCTATTACAGACTCTTATGATATGTCAAATCTAGCGTCAGTTTGGAATAATTTCAAAATGAGATGAACTGACGAGAAATTCAGGTCGTATTCTTTTCAAATTATGTTGTACTAATGAATATACAAAATTTTATCAAAATCGATCAAGCCGTTTCGAAGGAATCTGTGACACGAGAATTTTATATATTAGATATTACGTAATGTATGTGTTTGCGGTAGGGATACACGGTGCGTGGAGCGGGTGCTGGCGGTGTCGCTGGCGGTGCAGGCGGCGCTGGTGCTCTGTACCCGGCGCTGTGCGTGGGCGGCGCAGGGCTGGCAGCAGCCGCCTGCGTGGCGCTCGCAGTCGCGCGCCGTCGCGACCGGGCGCCGCAAGCGCAGGGCTTTGTGCAGGTATGTACATACATGGTGATGGTAGCACCAAAGGCTGCCGTCCGCCTAACTGTTCGGGCAAAGAGCTCAACTCGAGGCCCGAACTCTGCGGTCCGCAAGGACCTGCGACCAAGAAGCAAAGTCGTCCGCCTAAGGCGACGATGAAAGAGATAGATGCTGAATGTACCCGAAACGTAGAGATTTGTGCAGGTCTGTACACGTACAGGAAAGGCAAAGGGCCCGCCTATGGTGGCGATGAACGAGATGGATGTTAAATGTCCCGTATAGCATTGGCAGCATCAAAAGATCCCGTCTGCTTAAAGCAGCGATGAAAGAGGTAGATACTTAAGTACACGTATAGGATGGGCAGCGCCATAGGGTACCGACCCCGGAGCTGCAGAGTACATCTTGTGGTTATTACTTTTAGATTTTCCACAAGTAAAAAAAGGTATGTACATATATGTACTCGTCGCTGTATGGCATAGTATGCATCTTGTCAAAATGTGAATAAATAAGAGAAAAAACATGGACTAACATTTGATGTCTATGAGGTAATGACGACATATAAAATCAGACTACTTCCGAAACACGTTAACTAACATAGATTTTTATATATATGAAGGCATCAAGTATGAAATAAAAGGACAGAATAAATCAGAAACAGATTCTCGCAAAATTTTGTTAACTAGTAACTAAACCAATATCATTGTCGAACACTACAGAAAAAATAAGAAAAAACGAGAAAACACCCTAATGTTTAAGCTTTGACAATACATATAAATTTTAACGCTTCAATGTTTAGTAGATTAAAATATGCGGTTACATTAGGAACATTCTCTTAAATCGCAAATCTATTACAGGTGGAGCAAACAGGCGCAGTGGCGCCAACACCTGAGGAGCGACATGTAGCCAACATGCAGATCAATGGGTACGAGAACCCCACCTACAAGTATTTTGAAGTCAAGGAGTAAATTTACTGTCCATCGCCACTGCCTTCCCACCTGACGTCGCTGCTGTGTCTACTAAAATAAGAACCTTAGACATATAAACAGAACAATTATATTGATGTCATGCTGTATGTAATCCTTCTAGAAGTACTATGAGCAGGTTCATTGGTAAAGATGTTTTCTCAGCGTATGTTTCCTCTATAGTATCTAAATCTACCCCCACCTAGGAGCCATGAAGCTATTATACTAAAACATGTTTGAATAAGATCATATCAAACAGTCTAATAATAATTTCTTAATGAAATTGTTGCTAAGTTTACTTCAAGCACATGAATTGAAGAGTTTAAAACTGCTCGTAAAGCTTAATAATACTTGCTTCATTGTCCATGGAGGTATGTAATATTTTGTATATCAAACCATACATCGCAAATATTATGCGTTTTCTGTGCGATTCTCTATAATTAGTATTTTATCCTTCAATTTTTATTTGCAAAACTATTGAGGAAACATATTTATTGACCGCTCGTCTAAGTCCAATACTGATTAGTTTTTCCTCATTGTTGTGTATTAGATATATCTTGTGATGACTCGTTTTAAGTTCTTGCTTAATATATAATCAATGTGAGTGATTATAGGAAATAATTCTGCGACGTCGAATAATGAATACTGGTGGGAGGAATATTATATAATCTTGTTTATCGTAATATTAATTTTATCAAAGCTTGTGTGATTAGTGACATGATATTATTTTGTTTGCGAGAACTCGCGTCCAGTCGAATATTGTTTAAGTTTAGAAGTGATATTGGTTTTATTTGTTTGTTATTTATTGCACCAAAATATTTATTATACTTTCATAAGATTTTAGATCTAAGTTTTTTGTCTAGTGTTCTAGAAAACATAAGTGTCACATCGTAGTCGAGTTCTTTAATGTTAAGTTTTCGAGACCGCCGCCCAGATGGTAATGTTGGATGTTGGATAAGCTTTTCGTTTTTGAAATTTCGATGCATTTCATTAATATAAGACATTTCCAGAATGATCTCAGATTTATTTAAGGTAGGATCGGTTTCTTTTGTAATTTTTTATTATGAGCATATTGAACATTACCATTGGGGCAAGTGGAACAAACGTCCATGGTACGCTGTGTACATAGGCTCCGCGTACAAATTTGAACCTAAATTACTTAATACTTAAAACCCGCTTTCATTTAATTTTCTAACGTAGGTAGATCATAACGTGAATTTTATGTAATAAAATGCGAAAATATATTTTAATAATTAATGTGTACTTAGCAAGGAACGGGCGGCCAAGCCGACGCGGGTGAACGCTCTCCGTCATTCTCATTTCTCTAGTCTTCTTCTAGTCGTTGAACAGCTTTATGTAGTATATCTATATATATTATATATTGTGGTTCTAGTAAATGTTCTTGAGTAGTATGTAAATCTATCTCTTTCCTTCTTCAAGCAATCTATATCTCTTCCGTTCACCCGCGGGACAATACTCGGAGGTTCCGAATATGAAAAGCGCCGTGTAGGTACTCAACGTGTGTTTCGTAATGCGAATTTCGTAGACTTCTAATTCTTGGCATCATTAAAAATCATGAAGTGCCATCGCTTTGTTAATCTAGTCAAGATGATAGGGACATGTATTCTAATTTATGTTTACGGTTGTGTACACACTTTGGGTATTCGGTCACGGCGAAGCAAATAAGCTTAGTAAGTGAGTGTATGTACGGTTAATATATAAGTAGATGTACAAAAAGTAATACATTATATAGATGTTTTAGCGTCAGATACATAGATATAAAGCAAAATATAATTATATATCGCATTCGTCCGTATAAAGTAAGGGCTTGCGCTCGTGTCTAATCCCACGTACCACACTTAATGTTACGTCGTAGTTAAGATGTAATTCTGCCTCAGTATTATATACATATAAGCTTATTTGTTATATAAGCTAATTTATACACTATTTCTATTTATTTACGGGCGCAGTGGCGTTGCTACAAATGAAGTCATATCAGATTACGTCACAGCGCTCATCGTTGCGCTTGTTTTGGGGACGTGCGTTCGATTTGACGGTCAGCGATAGAATGAAAATTGATAGTAATTGTAAGCGATCTAATCATTATTACGTAATGCATCGGTAGCGCAACAGATGGCGCTGATCGGAATAGTTCCCATTTCGACAAAAGAAGCGCGATTTAGGCGCCCGCCCGTGGCTTGTACGGCATTTACGTAAGTATTCACTGTTAACGTAAGATTAATATTCCCGCATCAAAAAACTGCTACGTATTTTTACTCATGATAAACAAGCAGATGTATTATAGATTTTTATTTACCAGAATTTTTTGCTCAAAGCCAGCCTCGTTTGAGGACGTTCTACTGTTTGTCGATCATCTATTTGTCGTTGTAAACAATATTCGGTGTTAGTATACCTATTTAAAACCTAATTGTACTTATCCCCGTCACTGTACTATGTATTTTGATATAAGGAAACAATAACTAATTTGTGTTTACTGTGCTACATTTCATTGTGAGTTCGAAGTTCAAATTGAATCAATAAATAGAATATAAAATATTGGTGTTATTATTGGCATCTACTGCCGTATCATTTCATTCATACAGACACTAATAATATACTCATCAGGGTTGCTAACCTTTAAACACTACAAAGTTATAAAAAATTGATAAAATCTTGTTCATTGGCTGAATTTTGCTGTGTAACCTTGTATATCGTTTATTGTACCCAGTTTATTGTCCTTTTGACATAGTTTATTGTCTTATGGACTATTATTATGGGGAAAAGCGACAGATATTAAATATATATTCATATTACAAAAAAGAGCGATCTACTGTATGAGTATTCGTGACTCATTAAGAGGAAAATATTCTCACCGTTGCTTCTTTAATAGTTAATTATTCAATTTATATACATACCCAAATATTCTATACGTACTCAATAATCTTCACTTATTTCCAAAAAACAGCAATATTCATAACATAAATACTAGATTTAAAGACAAACTAGCTGTTGCTAAGTATTGCTTAGAAAAAGGTCTTTTATGGAAATGGCTATATTTAAATTTACATTAAAATGCCAAAGGATATATTGGAATTACCTTCAAATAAATTGAAAACATTGTTAAATCATATTTACTGAGCAAAGCAACTCACTAAACGATTACTTGAATGACGTGCATGGCAATAGTTGTTCATTCACTATTGTTAATTCAGTATTCTATACATCTATAGTAGTATACAAAGTAAATAAACTGGCTTTAAAAAAACTATTGGGTTTCTTGCCAGTACAATTGAATCTGTATACTAAACTTGACGTTCAAAAGCGGTTAAAATGTCCTTACATGATACATGATTTTGTATTTGAACATCTATAGGCTTTGACCGATTTTTTTAGCCAGAATCTCGTACAATCATGTAATATATGAGGGTGAAAATCTCCACGTACCAAACTAACAAACCTTCCGAGGATACTCGTTCGGATGGTAGCACTGATAATAAAAAGAGGTGATAAAGAGGTGTTGTAAGTTTGGATGTTCGGGGTAATGTCCGGTACTACTGATCAGATTTTTTAAATTATTTTATTGTTGGTTAGCCTATTTATAAAAAGCAGAAAGCAGCGTATATAATACATATATGACGACATCCATTACTAATACAAAAAAAAAATTACCCAAAAAACACAAACAAACAAATTAAATGTCGAAATTGTAGCTGTGAATTGAGATTGAGTACTAAGACTTCATAAATTCTCAAGACCTTCATTGCAACAATACAAAAGCGAAACATAACATAATAGAAGCATTAAAAGATTTCTTCTGGTGTGTTATATTCAAAATTACTAGGAATACATAACCCACTGAAGGCACTCATTTTCGTAACCAGATTCCATGCCATGATCCCTAGGATCATGTAGTACCAGGTTGGCATAAATACAAAGAAGTAGCTAATTTATTTATATTTCATAGAAATTGGTTATGGCAGTGCTTCTTTTTACTGGGCTATCATAAACTGTATCACGTTTGAATAAAAATATTTAAAAAAGAAATACTTGTACGCCTTTACATTCATTTTCGCATCTATAGTATAAATTAGGTACCCACGCAATTATCATTACATTTTTATATATACATATGTAAATTAGTAAGTACTTAAGACGATTAAATATAGTATTGCATATTTTGTCTTACCTGTGGTAAAAGGTACGAAACGTAACATAAAGCTATAATATATATATTTTTTTGTTTATTATGTCATACATCTAGGGTTATAAATGCAAAAGAATGTCTGTCTGTCTATTTGTCCATTTGTTACGACGAAATGGCTGAACAGGTCTTAGATTGTGTGACAAGGATAAACATGTTTTATCTAAAAATTATCTGAAATACTATAATAGGGAGAACGTTTATACAGACCAAATCGCGGATAACATTTAGTATAATACAAAGGTCATTCTTAAGCATTTATTTAATGACATGAAATCTTAAATGATTTTAATGTGGTGTCTTTGCTAACCAAATTAGATAATCCTCTGCAAAGAGTAATTATACCAGAATCTACTGTTAACACCACTAAATAGTAAGTAGGGGAGGATGGGGGAATTACGGACGCGGGGTAAATGTATTACGGTCATTATAAATAATAATTACGGTCTCTTCATCAACAAGGCCATCTACAAGTATCTGTATTTATTATTAGTACTATTTAAGAAATAAAAAGCGCCTGACAGTAAAATGTAAGTAAGTAGTTACTAGACAGAGTATTTGTTATACACTGGCAGTGCTTTTGAAAGAATTAAATTCAAGTATTGATACTAGATGGCGTTAGTTGTCTTAATGTTTGCGTAAATCTAATTCTTGACTAATATTATGTTATCAATGGAATATAATTTAATCTGTAATATTATCTGTATTAAAATAAACCTGTAGGTATTTGATTTATATTTTCTACCAGCTATTTCCCACGGTATTACGCAAACAACAACCTATCCCTCTTTACCAAGGGAATTTGTTAGATAGATTTTCAGAGCTTTAAAACAGAAATATTATACACTGTTTTTTTTGGGAATTCTTTCTTAGTGGGACATAGATGACTACGGTACGATACCCAAAATAAAAGGAAAAATTGGGGTAATTGTGCACTATTTTTTCATTTTTAGGTTGTGGACACGTTCACCCACATACCTACCTATAATATAGATTTCATTATTAAAGTTTAACAACAGAAGTGGCGGTATGGCAGATATATTTTTACAATTTGATCCTTTTCACGAATAGAATAGAGTTCACCTGTTTGTTTACCTAATAGTTGTTATAACCCTTTGTCTCCTGAGTACCGCATTTCAATCACAAAAAGATCAAAGTTCATGTCAATATTCATCCCCTTTTGATTATTTAAATGAAATTATATGAGAGTTAACAGATTTTCTATTTTAGTAATGGGTTACAAACGATTTTTTTGTTTATACCTTACCATTGCCATTCAAACTTTTATTATGATAATAACGACAATAATTCATTTGTATGAATGATGATGTGTTTGCTGATGTCGGCCATTTTGAATTGCATGATTTTTTATGGAATGGACTAGACTGGACCTTACTCATTATACTATTCAAGCATTATTAATGACATTCTCTTTTCATGCAGTTTTTTTATTTTATCTTTCCTTTTCTGTAAAATTTAATTAATAAACCTATTCGATGAAAATACCTATCATATATTGAGCATTCGTTCTTAATATGTAAAACCCTATTCTATAACTACGTAGTACATGACTCACATCTAATGCATATGAAATACAAATAATACACACACACACACACATAGACACACACGCACACACAAAAGTTAAATTAAGTAAAATAATTAAGTTTACTAATAATTTTACATGTAAATTAAATCTGTAATCCTTATGTTTCTGGGAAAGAACTGACTTCTGATATACTGCTCACACTAGTTTTAAATATTCTATCATTATTATTCTAACTCTATCTTAACTTAACATTCTTCAGAGTTGATCTGGTACAATACATGGAAATATCTCCTTTGTGACGTTTCTTACCTGCATTACAATGTAAAAGAAGGTATTATTGTACGAATGTTATAATATATTATTTCAATTACTCCTTCACTTTTCTGGTTAACTGATTTACAAACTAAAGTATATGTAGTATTATCTTATCTGTGGTATTTATTTATTTATCTATACAAATAGTCGAAATTTGACCATATTATAAGTTGGAACATTATTAAGATTCTATTCTATATAATCACAGGCACTGGCAATCGAGCAAACAATAAACAAAAGATATATGTCTGGGTGTGTCAAATACATGGTACTGTGTGTACCTAATGTTTTTTTATTGATTAGCATTCTGTACTACTTCACTATAAGTGTGCGAAACGTCATACTGTTTCGTCTGCGCTATTTTTGTAAAAAGGGGTACAAAGTTTTTGGGTATTAATATTTCATTTATTGACCAAGTCGTATACAGTAATGATATTTTCCAATTATAAATTTCCAAAAATAAATATAATTACAATTATATTAATAAATAAAATTAAATACACACACAATCTTTATATATAATAATTACGTGTCACGTTGTTTGTCCGCGATGGACCCCTAAACTATTGAACCGATTGCAAATTTGATTTTGCACATTGTGTGCAATTTAATCCAATTTGCTCGATAGCATAGGTTACATCTCAATTTATCGTCGCAATATTATTGTATTCAAGAACCTTAGCCACAGCAACGCGTGGCCGGGTCTGCTAGTATAACAATATGTTTAAAAATCACAATTAAGATATATCTTTTGGTTTACGGTTTATTATAAATAGGTTGTATTTCAAGGTAAGATTTTATTTTAAAAGCAGGTATAATTCTTTAATTAATATATAAAAAAATGTCAGTTGTTTTTAATAGTTTAACATCTCTATGTAATCTTTAATTAATACAGTTGAATCATACTATATTAAAAATTTCTAAAATAAGACGGTCTGTCAGTCTGTCTGTCTATTTTTTTGTTACTTTTCACGTCTAAATTACTGAAGAAATAAATTTTAAAATAGAATATGAAAATATGTATTAATTAATTTTCAATAGTACGTAAATTGACAAGACAAAGAAACAATGGATAATGTACTAAATAAAGTATTTTCATATAATATATCTATGGAAACTGAAGTTATTGTGAATAAAAAAAAAATCTATTGGTATGGTTTCATATTATCTTTTCTCTAATATTAACAAAAAAAGTCGCTTACGTCTTTTTAACCGTGTAATGGCCCATCTAATGGTAAACGTGATAAACTTTTTATTGTCACTTTGATAATTTCGTACGAAAGGTTTATACCTATCTAGGTATAAAAGATACATATATATACCACCTCTATCATATACAAATACCCGTGCAAAACAAGGGCGGGTCGGTAGTATCTAATTTTAGAAAACTGACAGTCTCTAATCATGATTTGATAAGAAAATCGTTTCAGATTTTTTTTGTAATTCTGACACAACGCAAGTTGATTGGCGGCTAAAATTAGTGAGGCTGTCCTCAGTCTCACCTATTTGACTTTGTATAAAGTCTAATAATCTGTAACCGTTTCATGTTTAAAATGAATTAAAAAAACATGGGTATGTTACATTTTCAATTAAAATAACTGAAAAGATTTTTTATTTTCCCTGTGTGACATCTAAAATGTAATATTTAAATATCATTTGTTTCTTAAAAGTACCTACTGTAAATTTAATTTATTACTTGATTGACATTGATAAGAAGAGGGCAAAGGGTAAGAAAATATTATGCCCCCAAACGTCTGGTACGATCAAAGTTATTTTTTATACCTTTGATGCCTTATTACGTGAAAAGTCTTAATAATTATGTAACTATTAGAAGTAAAATTGAAGGTTATAAGTTTATGTACTTTAATAAGTGATTCTTAATATTACTTCAATGACTTTCTCTCATGGGACTATTTTATAAAAATTCTGACTCATCTGTCATAAACCACTAACTGTTAGATCTCATATATATGTTATATAGTGAATAAAATCTAAAAATATTTCAAGACAACTCACACAGTGCCACCTAGTCCCAAACTATGCAGAGCTTGTATTATGGGTACTAGCCAACTGATATAAATAAAGATACATTTATTTTTTGGAAATACATACTTAACCTACGTAGAAAACACCGTAACATTTGTATATTAACTATATTTTTAGAAATCAACGAGGAACTGAAGTTACGACCGTCGGAAGTGAAATGGATTTTTATTTTAAAAAAGCAGATTAATTTGCTAATAATAACAATAGTACGATATAAATCAGAGAGTCATTGTACCTGTCTACAGTTCAACCAAATTTCACTAGCACTGAATGGATGTAATAACATTCAACAGAATATCGACCAGGGATGCCAACCGTATAATAATCCTTGTACCTATACGAGATATTTGATCTGCTGTACGAAGTTCGAAGACATGTGCATCATAGTACAAATTTGTACGGTATATAAGTTCGTACAAGATTTTTATCTACGTACGTCGCATAGGTCTAAACACGATGACGTATGAAGTTAAAGAGCCAATTTGATGTAGGTATGAGAATTTATCTGATTTTTTTATTTGTTCGTATGTTGGTAAATGTTTTAAACCTGCATGGTATGTTTTTACCGTTCTCCGTGCCACAGATAATATTACATATCCATATAAAACGTGCTACTATGAAAATTTTTCTACAATAAATAATTAAACTCAATGAAATTTGATCTATAGGATAATGCAATTAATATCAACGTTCCACACATATCAGATTTTCTTTATATAAATTTGTTTATTATACGTAACTTAAAAACTCTATTATCACAAAAAATGATTTTTCTTTAGCTCATTCGCATAAAATGACAGTACCTACATATTTTAAAAAAATGTTCAAAATATTGAAATTATGTATAGTAATGAATTTTCAGAATAACGAACACCTTTATATTTACTGTAGCAATAGAGTAAGCTGAGTAGATACGACCGTAAATATTTACAGCAAAATTTTGATTGAAAGTATTGCTATCGCGCTTGGGTTAGACGAGACAAGGTCTCTGGATAGAGATGGAACGAATACTGAAGAGTGATTCTCCAGCCTGCGCTAACGATTTACGCTAGCGGGGCACCTGTGGAGGATGATAACATGAGCATGTCAGGTCAGTAAGCTCATCTTGACTATTTCTCCAAGAATATGTCAGGATGGTTTCCAGGGGGAACCGTGTGGGACCTCCACACACACACAACCTGACATAGTACATTGCTAGCAATAGGGTCAACTGTCCAATTTATTAACAATCCATTTTACCATCGTAATTTTATTGGCTTAAGTTAGAGGAGACAAGCAATAGAGATAGAATGAGTACTGAAGAATACGTAAATTGCAATTTTATTGTGTAGAGTCACTTCTCTTAAGGTTGGCAACCCTGATATCGACCGTCAGTCTGTTCTGTCTGACGCTGGTTATTCTTTGAGTACGATCGACGAACTTAACGATCTTTACGAACAGTATTGAACTCTTTTAATGTTCGCATTGTCTGTCAATTTACAATAACAATGAAGTTTACCCAATAATATTAGAAATGGAAAAGTTTATATGTATGTCTAGATGAACGGAATGGACAGTAGTTGTATTAAGGGACAGACATATGTATACATTCTAGAAATTGTTGTTTTGGCTTATGTACCTCTAATAATAATAATAATAAATATGTCTTCGGTATATGTTTCATTATTATTATTATGTTTATTTTAATTATTATGCATTCTTATAAAAACAAATTCATGACTAGATGAAAACATAGACGAAGTTTGGTTATATATGAAGTTTCTCGAAAAACGACTGGACGAATTAGGATGATATTTTCAAGTTATTAAATATGCCTTAACATATAGCCTTAATAAAACTAAGAAAAATATCTCCTTTGAGGGAGAAAATTATTATTTGTGTATTTTTAACAGGCTATCTACTTTTCTTATAAAATTATAGATACCGTTTTTAGATACACAAATTATTGTTGCCGATTGATCATCTTAAATAGATTCTGATTTAAAAATGTCAATGCGTACGATGCCGCGGGCATGACTAGTATACTACAGTATAGCATTAATGCACAGACAACAAACTGTGACAATTTTATTATATAATTATAGATAACTTTTGACATTTGCTTAAAATGTGCGAAAAATATCTACCGTCCTATCTTCCATCCGCCAATCTTTAGCACCAAACTTTTTAAGTTAAATCTTAATTATAACATCATACTCGAGAACGAAGGCTTGATATAATACTCCGAGAATAATTAAACGAGTTCATCATACAGAATTGCCGGCTGCCAAGATTTTTTATACAATACAAGCATATTTTATGAGTTATTATAATTTCATGACTACATTTAATAATACTTAGGTTTTTTTTGACAAAAGAAGTACAGTGCTGTTTTATTTGTATATTGCTTTGATAGGATTTGTCACAGACAGACCCACTTTGCATTTGTATATATATTTATGTAGTAATTACTAGCTTCCCGCCCTGACTTCGCACGGGTGCACATGTATATCATACACATACATATCGTATAAACCTTCCTCTTGAATCTAGAGTGATTCTCTATCTCTTCTATTAAAACTGTATTATAATCAGTTGCGTAGTTTAAAAGGTCTAAGCGATCAGATAGCGGAAGCAACTTTATTTAATATTATGTAAAGATAAGCAATAATGCTGCAAAGTTTCAAACAAATATATCCTTCCTTCTCCTCGTAAGTTTTTCTTTGAACAAATTAGTCTCTAATTATCTCTGGAATCTCACCTATCTTTGTACCAAAATTCATCACAATCGATTTAACGTTTTAGGCGTGTAAACGTAAGGTATAAATAAACATTCACATTTATATTATAAGTTAGGTTACAATTATAATCAATAACTAAACATTTAGAAAATCAATCCATTTCGCAAACAATTTAGCCGCATAGGTACATCGATTCTTAAATTTGACCAAAACTCCATGACCTACCTCATAAATTGTTTCCCATTGTCACTCGAGAACCATGGGGCCTTTCAATACAATCGTAAGTTTCATTTTATGCTGGATAACAATAAATATTACCCCCATGTTAAGTACAATGCATGGTGCAAGGGGCTGCTACCCTCATATAGAGATTATGGGGAACGTAGTCTGATGGCAGGAAGCGATGGTGGTTTAAATCACTTGCTTGATATATAGATTATAAATTCTCTTAAGTATTTGCACCATCGTATCGATATTATGGTTGAGTTCATACGTAATAATAATAACACTTGACAATTCACTAAACGCCATGTTGGCGTAGTAGGCCGTAGCAGAACTTGTACTAAGGTACACAAAAATATATAAATAAGAGAAAAGATTACAATTCAATATAAACAGACTAATATAAACATTTATACTTATGAATACAATTTGTAAGCGCTTGTGTTGTAATGTACGAGAATCGAACCCACGTAGTCTTTCGAAGTAACATAGGACGCTAAACCACTAGAAAACGACGGTGAATCAGTGCATGCTAGTACTACAAACAGCTTAACCAATTTAAATACGATTCCCAGATATATCGCAGCAAGTTTCCCGTAACATTAAATGCTTCTTCCATTCTAATCGTTTCACATAATAAAATTTAATAATTATTGTAATTCGAAATAATATATTATTTTAGATACGACATATACAAAACCGCTCACTTTATCAGGTACAAATCGGACGGCCCGTGCCGTACCTACATTTAAAAATGAACCAAAGTCACTTTGGTTCATTTCTAAATATGAGCTAATAATAATAATAATAATTTCAAGGCAATTAATTCACACAGCATCATCTAGATCCAAGTTAAGATAGCTAAAGCTTGTGTTATAGGTACTAGATGACTAATACAAATACACAGATATATATTTTTTTCTTAAATACTTACAAATTATACATAGAAATCACCCAGACCGATACAAACAATCAGACTCATGAATACAAATATTCGTGCCATGAGAGGAATCGAACCCGCGACCACCGGAATTAAGGCTGTGTGCTAAACCGCTAGACGAGCGAGGCCGTCAAAGGAGATAAGAGATAAGATAGGCTGTAATAATTGCTTCGTATACAACATGTTGTATAGCAATAAACTGCAATAAACATATTTTTCAGAGGCAGGTCACAGGTCAAACGACACCTAAGTTGGTATCAATAAATTAACTCTTGTTTACATATACGCAGTTCCACTACGTCATAAATAGAAATACACTATTAGGCTCTATGACGTCTGCAGAATTAATCCCCACTTATATTACCTTACTAACGTTATAAATGCGAAAGTAACTCTGTCTGCCTGTCTCGCTTTAATGCCAAAACTACTAATGTTCCAAATTTCATATAAATCGGTTTTATATGAAATTTGAAACATTGGTAATCTAGACCTTGAGAAAGGTCTACATTACCAAGAAAATGATTATATAAACAAATAAATATGACATTCAATTTAAAAAAAAAGTCGGCGAAAGTTTGTAAGGAAATTCGTCTTTTATAAAGCTAGAACGATGAAACATTTTTCGAATGAAATCACGGGTACAGGTAGTAAAATATATATTAAAATTATCATGGAATCCTTACGTTCGGATCTATTTTTTTAATTAATCCTTACAGGATTAGCAACTGAGCTTTTGGCCCATGAGATAACAGATGACAACCGTCGCCTATATACAATAATATATATGAACATTGTAATCAATATGACGTCATTATGTGACGCATATAGACGCTCATGTCATTCCAGAGTTTTAAAATATCATGCCTCTGTACACTATAAGTGCTCTGCCATATTCCTTAAAGAGTAGACTTTAACGGTAGAATAGAAGAGACTGGGTTTGTTGTCTCTCACGTTTATAATGACTCTATAGAAAACTTTGTACAAAGTCGACCTTGGCCAAATGTGACCAAGTTAGATTTAATAACATTTTGCAACAATTTTATATTTGTACGTTATTATTGCATTTAAAATACATTTGAGATAATCAAATTGATTAAATATTTGATATAAGTAAATAGATGAATAAATTTACTTAATTTTAAATTCTATATAAGTAAATTATAATTAAATATAAGTAAATTAATTAAAGATTGAAGTTTGAAAATAATTTAATACTTTTACGCATAAAATAATATGATCTCTTATCTATGACGTTTATTTGTTTATCATCCGTTATCGTATGAGAGAATTTATAAAATATAAGTAATCTAATCATATTAATAAAATTACTTTACAGATTCAATAAGAAAGAAAATCTAGCTCTGAAAACATATTTTTGAATTAGTTATTTTATAAAAAAATACAATTTCAATTTTTAATGTGTAAGCCTTATCAAGTTACATATTTTTTATTTACTCGTCATTATATAATGGTATAACCGAAACAGTAGAACAGATAAAAATGCCTAAATTAAAAATGCCACTATTTTTTTTTTAATTAGAACATCTTTTTTAGGATTTTTCCTTCACTACTGAATTAAAAGATTTCAGCCCATACAGCTATTGTCTTCGGTGAATTACAACTAATTATTCATGTAGATCTACATAATTCGTATGACAAGACGACAGAGTATCTATTCCCTATCTGAATTAAAATAAATTAGTTCTTCCGCTGCTTTAGAACGAGTTAGTAAGAACTAGCAAGAAAATATATTCAAATTAGTGTCAGTACCAGATTAAGCCAGCGCGGGGACCGAATAAAAATCTTTCAAGAAACCCATAGTCCGGTTTCAGTTCTTAAGGTTGCTTTTGTAAGAAAAACTACTCTTACAAATAACTAAACTTTTATATGGATAAGGTATTGTATGAACTAAAAAATATTTAAAGAATTATAAATACTTTTTTAAATTTATATTCTAACAGGAGAGTACGCGGGCCCCGGGCTCTTAATGTTTAGTAGGCTAATACGATACTGTACACTTCTAAAATAGTAGGTTAATATCGGTTTCACGTATAGAATTACAGATTATGTAAAAACTATTTGAAATTATGTTTACTATTGATGACCTTAGGGTGAAGGTGATTACAAGGCTTCTTGGATTTACTTCTGGTATTTATATAAAAAAATATACATTTTTTTTATACCATACCATATACACCAAATGCAAAAACAAATATTTTTTTTTCTGAAGTTATTAATATTCTTTATATCGTTCTGAAATACAATAAAAATTATAGTTCTTCTTATTATTATTCGATAGCGTCTTGACAGAACGGTCGTGGTCATTATGTAGTGGAGTGAGAGGCAGATGCCATCCGCCTTACGACAGCACGTCATTTCACCCTACTGTCTACCATTCTGGTATAATCGTGAAGTAGAAAAATTATAGTTACCAGATGAAAATCTAGAGAATCCTGTGGCGTTGCCGGCTATATATAGTAGATATACTATGAGTAGATAGTATATGTATATACTTTTACAAGTAATAACACTGGTCAATTTACACAACGCCATCTATTCACAAGATAAACAGAGCTTGTATTGGATACTAGACAACTGATAAAAAACTTAAATAAATTTTTAAACACATACATCAATACATATAAAAAACTCGGATCAATACAAACAATCAAACTCATACATACAATTGTTTGTACCGTGCTCGGAATCGAACCATCGTCCGTCGGAAGTAAGGTGGTGTATTAAACCGCTAGACTACTGAGGCCGATAATAGCAAGGTACACAATTATTTCTTGCAACCCTTTTGAAACGCTATAATAGAGAAGGGCTTCGATATACCTAAGTAAATACTATACCATATTACGTTTCATGCCTTTCAAAGGAAGCCTTTACACCCTGTAAGCTTCAGTTACGTAACTTCCATGATTAATACTTACGTAATCAAATTACGATATAGTATGCAAAAATTACAATATAAATGTTTACATTTTTTATTCTAAGTAACATCTGTACATAAAATAAAAACGTAACTGTTCGCTGTATGTACATGGAGTCTTAAATAAGCTCATTTTATGATTATTTTTCTAAACTATTCTAATGCTAGCCTACTAGCTAGCCTTCACAGCTTCACCGAACGATAGCCCTGAGTGGAGATGAAAAAACCAAACCCAAGAATTAACTTTTGGAGCGGCTGAAGACCAACTTATGCGTGACGGATATAACTTTAGTCTGAGGGCACTGCTAGGGGTCCGAACCTTAGCTCAGACCGTCGTAGAATAGAATAGAAAAGAAATTTCTTTATTCAAATAAACTTAATTAAAGCACTTTGTCATAGTTATTTTTTTTAATGTAGGTATCGCCCATTCGGAAAGCAGTCTCATCACAAGAAGAACCAGCAGAGATTGAAACTTACCCGTTGCTCTTTTAAACAATCACTGTAACTTTCCATTTTTAAGTCGCAATGTGTCAATACGAAGTCGTAATATCGATTTTTTAAAATATATATAGGACTACGAATATGTTTTGTCCTGTGACGCCCATGGTAACACTGATTCGTAGCCATTCCAGAGGACAGGCTATGGAGATCTTTGTGACTGCTTTTCATCAAGTGATCCATCAGCTTGCAAATCTTACTAATATAAACATATATTATAAACGCGAAAGTTTGTGAGTATGGGTGGATGTTTGTTACTTCTTCAAGCAAAAACTACTGAACGGATTTTGATAAAACTTTACAGTAATATAGCTTATACATCAGACTAACATATAAGCTATAAATTTCACCCGGTAGAAATAATAATAGTGGCACAGCTAGAAATAGAAATAATAATAAATAAATATAAAGAAATAGTGACTGGTCTGTTCGAGTTACGGACATTGATTATTACTACTAGACTATTTCCTGTTGACAAAAATGCAATAGCTTATGCTGGTCACTGTATTGTCTCTAATTGAATTTAAAAGTAATCTTTATTTCTGTAATCATGTACAAGCTCATTTGAAAAGAATAAGAGTTTTTTATCAGTATTTCTTAGCTCGATGGCACTCCGAACTGACGGTAGATTTGACATCATAAGAGCATGTAATGGACCTACATAAATAAATATAAGTTGATTTGAATTGTGTAAACAAGTCAGAAATTAATAAAATTTTTTACCTTAATATTACCAACTATATTTTCATAAATCAAATTATGTAGATAGGTATGTACATCGAGTGAATAACAATGCATTTGTAGGTATGTCTTTTTGATGAGTAATGTCCCATAACTCATTCATATAATATGAATCATCGTTACTGAACTTTAGTATTACAAAAGTTTCCTTCTATGTAATCGTAACACTGCGCTTGAGAAGAAGATTACATGTTTTCACTCCAAGATCTTTTTTTAATTATTGACAGAATTTTGGCTTGCGGAGCCAAAATAATCTTCTTCTCCAATAATCTTTTCACTCTAATTAATTGACTAGAATTTTGACTCAGCGTTCTTACAACTCTAACCCTCCACCGCTCTTCTTAAGACGATGATCACATCTTCTCACTCTAAGGACACTTTTTTAATTGATGCCACAATTTCTTCTCAATCTAAGACGATGATCTTCTCAATCTAAGGACACTTTTATTTAATTTATCCCAGAATTTTGGCTATGCCTTCTTACTACTCTAATTAAGTTAGTAATGCTACGTAATAGTATCTTATCTGTGATAATGCGGACTTAAGACCCTATTCCTAACAATTGTACATTGTTTGTTTTAACCTGTATATTTCTAAATGAAATGTCCAACTTTAGGGTGGATGGAGATTTCATGTAATGGGGACTACTGGTCTCTAGCAACGGGACATAGATAATTCGACAATCACGCGATCCCTAGAAACCATTGTTCTTCATTCTTGATGAATCTGCCAAGATGGGCGAATTGACCTGACTTCATTCTCATCCTATCATCTTCCACTGGTGCCCCACCAGCGTATACTGTTAGCTCAGGCGACTGCAAACACGATTCCATTTTCATCCCTTAAAAATGGATTCTTATTGTTATTAAATAAAGGTAAGTAAGGTAAGAGTAAGGTAGTTAAGGGTGTAATTAAACAGAAAGTCAGGTAGTATAGTCATTTATTTGAACCACTTTCATTAAGGAACTAATTGAGGAAAACCAACAAGGACAGTCGCGGGCAATCGCTAGTGATGTGATACCCAACATTAAAACCACTAAGATTTTATAAAAATGCATATTTTCTCCTTTTAGCAACCGTCAAGATCTTCTTTATTTAGTCAAAAAATTATTAATTACTATGAAATAACTTATTTCATTATTATATTTGTTATTTTCATTTATTCTGACTGTCCGTTCATTATTATTGTCAATTGAGTGTGAATGTTCTAAACGATTAGTGTTTGCTTATTATTTATGAAACTGCGATAAAAATGAATGAATTTGCATACAATTGACATGACGGCTTTGGTGGTTTTGCGGTTTAATACGCCGTTTTACTACCGATGGTCGCAAGTTCGATTCCTCGCACGATACAAACAGTTGTATTCAGAGTTGTGTCATGATGAGTGTCATTGTTTATATTTGTCTAGGTACTTTCTATGGAGGAAATGAGTAAATTCGTCATAAACTTTTTTATAGTAAATCGCGGAAAACGTTGTTAAAAGAAACTTGTTCTGTTGCGCGAAGACGCAGAAAACTTGTGAATATAAAAATATTAAATAGATCGTGAGATATGAATATTCTATGGAGTCGTATTGGCGCGAAATTAAAAAAAAAATAATAACCGTGCTACGCTGCGTTTCGGTGGGAAAGTGCCCGACTTACTTAACTCTGCATGTACTAATGTATTGAAGTATTTCTATCAATTGTTATTAATTCCAATACATAATAGTTTTTTGCGACTCCGGCTGCTTGTTTTCTGAAATAAAATGTAATATGTCTATCCTCAGAACACAATATGCATTCATGTCCACATCGTGTCAAACTTCATTAAGATCAAGTCATGAAAATGTAGTATTTCTGTGCACTACCCTCGATATACAATGACAACTGTATATATACTGTAAATATTGAATGTTGTGAGGACACAAAACCTTTGAATTTTGTGAAAATTAAATTTAAGACCTGGACATAGACATCTTCGATGTGGACATTTTGCTTTTTTATAGTAGAATTACAAGTCTATTATTGCCTAATATTATTAATTATTAAATAATATTACTTTTGTAAATATATGACTAAAAATATAATAATAATATCTCTGCACAATTCACACAGCGCCATCTAGTCCCAAGCTAACCAGAGCTTGTGTTACGAGTACTAGACAACTAATAAAATACATTTTTTGTAAATACATATATAATATACATACAAAACACGCAGACAATCATACTCATTAATATAAGAATAATTGAGGAACAGAACCCCGACCAGTAGATGTAAAGCGATGTGCTAAACCGCTAAACCATCGTGGCCGTCGTAACATGAAAACTCGAGCAGGTGTCATGGCGTCAGTTCTGACGTCACTCCCACTTACACATATTGATATTATTTGGCAGAATGTTACAGGAAAACTGACCTGTCTAGTTTGACGTAATGTAATTCAGATAACTTGTGGATTTTATAAGCTCTTCTTCTTCATCCTCGCCTTTTCCAGTACCGAGGGGTCGGCTTTCATAATCCTGACCCGCTATACATTTTGCTGGTAAGCATCGTCATTTGACAGGCCCAACTCCTTCATGTCCCTGTGGACATTCGTCAACCAGGTAGTTGGTGGCCTGCCTCGTTCTCTTTTTGTTGTAGCCATGGAAAGGTACTTTTTCACAATGTGACTTTCAGGTTTACGCAGAATATGTCCATTCCACCTTGGTCTACATTATTTTTATAGATACTAGCTGACCTGATAAATGTTGTAGTCGTCGTGAATGTATCAATCGTTAATGGAATGTTAAAATAGTGATTAAGTTTTTTGACATTTTCACCATGGTAACCTTTGTAAAAATTATTTACGTGGGTACTCGAGTCTCATCTATTCCAGCCGCCAAGCAGCTTGCTTTATAAGCCGTATTTTGGTCGTCGGATGAGATTATACAGTGAAATTACAGGATAAAAGGCATGACATTGTACTTCTCTGATATTACAACGCAGGATTAACTGTTTAAAAATAATATTTATGTACGGTTTGATAAATATTCCTACGTAATACAACCATAAAACAAACAAATATACATGGTACTAGTTAAGTCGTTTTTAAGTTATGCCTATATACTAGTGACATGTCCTGTCTTCGCCCACTTGCACATAGTTTTGTGTCAATCTGAAATTATGCACTTTATTTTTTTTTATAAAAGGTTTCGGTTAATACTCCTTAGCACCAAAGAGATTTGTAGCACTGCGACCTGCATCTGCGATCTGTGCTCGCCCTTTATTTGAGTTCGCAGTCTAGGCCTGTCAGGGACAAGAATTGAAGGATATTCTTAGGAGCGATGGTTGTTATCTCCTCACGATAGAGTGTGTACTTTCCTAAGGTCATATTATTATGATGTACCTTATAGATATAACTTACCTTTCAGACAATTTCTAAAATTTACAGAATTTACATTCCTCATGACAATATTCGTTCTCTCCCTTTTAGTACTAGTATGTAATATTATCTTATTTGTGGTTACTCTTGTCTGTTGAAGTTTTTAAAACTTCTTTCTTAGTACATACTTACGTTATAAAATAAACAAACGCTCCAATTTTCTGATTTCTGGACTTGCAGTTTATGTTGAACTAGCTGTTCCCGCGTCTTCGTCCGCGTGGAATTTAACTTTATTTTTATAAAATTAAAGTAGCTTAAAGAACTAAAAATTATTTTACGTCCTAATTTATTCGTTCCATTAGGTATTCATAGGTTCAAACTAATACATTTACAACCTGCATCATCCCTTATTTTATCCCCATGGGGGTTTATCAAAATGCTATTTAAGTGCACATCTTCATCATAGTAGCTCCAATCTTTAATTTTAGTTCAATCAGTCGAAAATTTAAGATTTTTCAAACTTTCATCCCCTATTTTATCCCCTTAGGGGACGAACTTATCAAAATCCTTTCTTAGCAGACGCCTACGTCTTAACATCTACCTGCATGCCAAATTTCAGCCCGATCCGTCCAGTGGTTTGGTGTGTGCGTTGATAGATCACTATGTCAGTCACCTTTGAGTTATATATTTAGATGTTATGTACCTATGTATACTGTACTCAGTTATAATCTATTATATAAATATACATAATAAAAACTTATTATTATTATAAAAATTCAATACGTATTGGAGTAAATTTAATATTACATACACTCAATAATGAATTACACACAAAATTACAAATATTAAAACCTTGTAAAGTCTACTTTGTATTTAAAATTTTAAAGTTCATTATGCACAATATTAAAATATTGTGTTAATACAGTCCATTTCGTTCGACGTACATCAATCGTAAACTGCATGTACCTACATGTTTTGCAGATTTTGTATTTCAATTTTACCTGACCGGTTCGTAATTTTAATTACTTTATTTCACCAATACAATATTTTTCCTTACTATTTTATTTTATAGTAAAAATGTGAAAGTAACTCTGTCTGTCTGTCTTGCTTATACGCCAAAACTACTGAACTGATTTAAGTGAAATTTGATACACTAATAGTGTAGACCCTGAGAAAGGACTGGGCTACTTTTAAAAGTTGTAAGGTGTTGAAAGGGGAGATGAAAGTTTGTATGAAAGTATTGTCATTTTTAAAGTCAGAAGCTTGATTCTTATTTTTTAGGCTCTGGATTAAAATATTACATTAAAAGTTTGTAAAAATATCACCCATAAAGGGGTAAAATAAAATAGGGGATGAAAATTTGTATGGAAATTCGTCATATTTGGTATTAGTTAAAACAACGAAATTTTGCTTTTGCTTTTTTGGGTTAGATTTTTGAATATTTTTATTTATTTGTTCAAGGTCGCTATAACACTTGGTAATTTTAGATAGCTTTAGATATTGCCTCTTTCCACCTTCATGTATTTATAAGGAAATTTATGAGAGAAAGAGTGATGCAGTAATAGGTAATATGTCAGACAAGGACAGATATACAGTCAGTCTTTGTACAGATTCTAAAAAAAACATTTGATGCATAGAAAAAACAAAAGAGGTAAGGAAAAAAGTATTTTTATTTTAGGTGTCTATAAAATTAAACAGGCACATACGTACATTGATATAGGCCAATCATGTGGTGTGTAGGTGTAGGTACCCATTTTGTATTTGACTTTTTAATATTCAGCTTGGGAATTAGTTACACAATATAGAAATAATGTGTATAAAATAAACTTAATATTACAATTAAATATATATTTTCTGAATCTGTCACCACATTGCACAATTAGATAAGAACAATATTGATTAGTGCTGATTTCAAACAAAGACTTTATGTGAATACAGTCTACCAAATAGCAATAAATCTTATTAGCAAAAAAACTATTTTCAAACAACGAAAACATCGGTTTAATAAAATAATGCTATTATTAAAAGTAACTCAAATAGTATTTACGCAGATCTTGATCAAATTTATATGGAAGCATAAGCTTGCAAATAAAAATAATAATTATAATTGATTTATTTAGAACAAAGCTGTAAGGTAAAACATAAAAGAATACAGTCGAATTGAGAATCTACTCCTATTTTTTAAGTCGGTTGAAAATATATAAGTAAGTATATGAGATAACAATTATCAGTATCATAAATAATTAATATATTGTTTGTTTTTGGTAACATATATCTATATTTGCGGGTAGATGTTTTCTTGCATATCAAATAGCCTAATGACAGACTATTAATTGGTATGTTCTTCAAGTTATATAGATATTAATGATATCAATAACTATATAATAAATTTGTTTTATACAGCATCCTTCCTAGTAGGTTTAGGTTCGATCTCTGCACAATAATTATGTATTCATTAATTTAATAATAGGGTACAAATATCTGTATTTTCTATATATACATATGTACTAATAACTATTAGCAGTGGATACGTCTGTTTTTAAGATAAAAGATACTGTTCTCATGTTGACATAAAATTTTATTAACATCGATTCCACCATTAAGTGGTGAATAGGTGACATACAGACAGACAAATTTATAATACGAGAGTTTAAAAAAAAAAGTAATAAAATGTGTATCAGTTACCCATAGCCTCCTTATATGATGGTCTGGGGTACAGCGGTTTAGCACACCGCTTTACTTCCAATGGTCCCGGGTTCGATCCTCGCACAGTGCAAAGATTTGTATTCATGAGTTCGTATTGGCCTAGGTTTTTTCAAAATATAATTTTTATTTACAAAATAATGTCTAGTTTCAGTTGTCTAGTACCTATAATAAACAACTTTTGCATAGTTTGGGACTAGATGGCGCTGTGTGAATTGTTCAGGGTTATTATTATAGCACCGTTTAGTTTGGTATTAGCACAGACAAGATAATATTTATTAGGTATTGTGAGAATTGTCCAAGTTCATTTATTTCATCCCATTGTGAAAAGAAAACTTGGTGTATTAAGTAAATTTGACATTCAATTAAAATGCTTCAGGATACTGTTTCAATTTCCTTTAATTTGTAGAACGCGTAGGATGGTAAAGAAGAAATAATTAAAAGTAGAGCATCGGTCTCAAATCATTTATTTTCTAAAAAAAATCTCACATTCCCACACATAGGGAAAATATGGAAGCCACGTTCGTAATAATTAAAACATTTGCGATGATAATGTATTGGTCACTCATGCGCTTTTTAAAAAACAATTTATTAGACATATATTACAATATCAACGTGGCTTAAATAATTATGGTACAATGAAACGAACGACTTATACAATACATATGTGCGTCTTTATATCATCTTGTAATATAGCTTCAACATATCGTAACAACTACTGAAATTTTTACACGGAACAACTTCATTTGTTCGATTCAACTAAGTTACCAGTTAATCAACAGCCCCCAAATAATGGCGGCCGACTGTACAAGCGCTTATTTTCATAATTCATAATGTTATGATTCATCAACATTGTACATACAAACGCAAATAGTATAAAAAAGTAACGGTCTAAATGTACAGACTGTCAAAATAATTTCTAAATGCAAATATAGCCGTAGACACGACTATAAAAACCGGTTAATCCGTATAAAATGGCCAATAGTAAAGGAAATTCATATTTCGAAGCTTTTTTTTAAATACGTAGCGATCCAAATAAGGTTGGGGAAACTAGCACAAATACGACACACAGGCTAGGCTAATATCACAGGAGTGCTGGGAACGGCGCGGAGTCCAATACCCCACTCGCGCCCGCCACCACCACGGCCCCCCCGCCTTACCACCGCCCTAACCAATCCCCCGCGCTCTTCCTCGTACCTATTTACTATTCAGAGGGGGCGCAACGGGCTACTACCAATATATTTTGCGACAATTAAGATTTCAAAAGAAAAGGAACTTGGCTCTATTCGCTCCAATTGCACAATATTGATTACAAAGTCATTGCACAACCAACATTTGCACTTAAACACCAATGATGTTTCACAAATAACTAACAAAGGTATAAATTATATAAAATTAACAGTGACATTGTTATTATCAATATAATACCGACAAAAGGTTAAAATGATGTCTGGAGGTAACTTTGAAAAACAGTTCAATAAAATAAAATGAAAACTAAAACAATCGATACGTGGTAGTCAGATCTAGTGAAATGCAACATTTGATCAAACATTTGCACCTCAAGTGCCTTATAAAGTTGGCCAATAGGCAAACGTTACCTAACTGAATTAAAATCGCATGGCCATACAGAAGTCCAAAGTAAAATATTTTACTACGCTCTTTGTTTCATTTTCAAACATCTACTTACTTACAATGACAGTGTCTATTCAAAACCGGTTTACAGTAGCGACCCAATCTCACTAAAGGCAACACAAAACAATATCATCCATGTAAAATAAATAAAGTGAAAATGTTTGACGTGTAACTATGACGGGGTGTACGCAACCGTTCCCAGTCGTTTTGCACTATCTCTTAACTCACTATTAATATAGTACAATAATGTAACATAATAATTAGACCTTAAAACTATATTCATCAATAAAAACCATAAACATCCATATAGGTATTTGTTACAGCACGAAGCAGCGACATGACGTGGCGCTACTTACATTAACAAAACGCACTTCGAGTCCTCAGTTCGATAGTAAAATTAATCGTTGAACACTAATTGGACCGCGCCCGTCGGCAGCGCCTGAGCAACTTTCACTAAATAATAAAAAACACTAACAAAGTAAGTACTCTTCTAAAACAACAATGAATTGGCTAAAGTCTGTCCGTTTGGGTAACGTAAATTAAAACACTTGACCGGTATTCGAGTCGATCGTCCATCGTTTCGTATCGACTCGATCCTGCGACAAAATCGGAGCACATATCCGAGCGCGTGACGCAGCGTGTGCGCGGTCAGCGACACGAGCGCTGTGGGACTCCCGAGAGCTTCATCCGACTTGCTCGCATCACAGTGGAGTATGTAAATGCGCTGGACGGCGCGGTCATGAGTCCAGTACTGTAAGCAGGCCGCTCGGCAACAGAGCTACGTCTTGACGAGGCATCTGTCTGGCTAGCTGTGCGCATCCGAGGTTCGCGTCACCCAACTCAGGTATGGCATCGAGGAGCGCGAGGCATTCATCCTCGACGGCACGCCTACTCTTTTTCGCGATCCAGGTATCGTCGCATTCCTCTCTCGCACGCCTCCGCCTGGCCTCCTTCTCTCTACGGACCTCTTCGCTCAGTCGGCAGTAAGTGTTATTGATGCATACGGAACGACGGAGGTCACGGGCTGGGTCTTCAATGTTTTCGAGTTTTTGTGAACAGATCTCTATGACCCGTTTGCGCTCCTCGTTGGCGCGGAGGCGTGCAGAGATCATGGAAAGCTTGGGTCTGGCGGCGGCTGGCTCGGTGCGTGGTGGGCCGAACATATCGTCCTCGAAGGCGTCAGCGATCTCCGCTCCCCGTGCACTTTCCCGCTCCTCCTGCGGCGTCATTCTGCAACAAATAAATAAATATATTAGCAATCATTAGCAACTCTACTTTTAAAATTTTTAGATTACCTAACACACATAGTTTATACTTATATTTACATTAAGGTAAAAACCTTGCTTAAATACGTGACATTCAATATACTGATTTTAAAAAATAATATATTTATGACATAAATAATCAACAATCTAGTGAATCTAATTATACAATTGCCAGTACTAGGTCAATCAGAGAACAATGCTTATACGCTTGAACAGGCTAATCAGGTTCGCAACTTGCCATCCGTTATATTCTTTACAACAGTAGAATATGAACAGATGGTCGTCAAAACTATTTTGAAAGTAAATAATAAAGTAAAGTAAACTTTTCTTATCAATAAAATAGACACACCTGGAGGACAAATCAGTGGAAATGATGTACCATCCCGACATAAACATGTTAAATAGCTATTAATATAATTGCCCTATTTAAAAAAAAATACTCGTTCAATATCACAAACAAAGTTCATAACACTGGTGAAATACAACGAATGCACAATTAGTCACAATGTCCTCGTCTACAAAAGAGTTTGTAGGAACAACTAAAACAAAACGAATTGCTCCGTGAGCAGCGTGTGCGCAGCGCGGCGATCACTCGACGAATGACAACATACCTCACTGTAGATAAGACATTGAAAAAGCCAATTGCGTCATTCGAGTACGGCTACGTACGTGTAGAGAGGAAACGAGTGACGTAGCTGAAGCCGTCAGTCAGTTCAGACGCTATTGTCGACCAGTCACACATAAGTCGTCCCAATTTGTTTACAGTATAAAGACAAGTCGCAATATTGTTTGCAACACCACATCATAAACAAATTAACATGCGATGGCTTATAGTACATATTCTAAACAAAAAATGACAGCTATCGATTAATACATTTGTGATACAAATTGCTTAAGTTTTAAAACCAAATTCAATTGGCATTGTTTAGAATATACAGAATTGCACTCATGGATATAAATTTCTACATTTTCTACATGTTCCTATTCAAGTTGGTCGGCTACACCCACGCTTCGGTCAACCACGACATTGTTTGCGGTCATTTTGTATCCAGTGTGTGATGATTTTAACCCATTCTTTCTAGATCATCTACTAAACATATTTCTACATCATATTAAATTTTCTCATCGTAATCAGTGAATGGATTAAGAGGCACGATTGGTGTTTAATATAATTTGTTTATTTGAGAGGTACGTTTTGAATTTAGTTGTTTTCCTAAAATATGTGTGAGTTGGGATGGAAAAACACACGAGTACGGTGTATGACCTTGCCTAGTCTAGGTCACAAATGAACGCGCCATTTCTTCACGAGTCACCACTAAGTTGATGAAATTCCAGTTTTGAAGCACTTGTTTTATATAAATTCGTAATTGTTCGTAAATTTATGTTCTTTTTTTATTTAAACGTCTTGTGATTCGCTAAATGTAGTATATTTCTTACAAAAATCAATACTTATAGTTTTTAAATTGAGCAAGTAATGCAATACATTGTGTTAGTTTCACTACGAGAGATCTTTTATTACAAGGATAATGGTTTATACTTTCCTGTACAAACAAAAATGTATGTACGTTATCTGCTTTATGTGTAAGTAATTAAAATTATCAACTATGTTGTTCTACACAAAGAATATATTAAAGTTAGTAGACAAGTTTTGTGATAGCCTTATTTATCCATAGTAATATTATAGTTATTCAAGTAACTAACTGTTTCTTACATATTTATGGGTTAACAGCAGCATCTTAATGATATTTATTATAATGATAGACTATACCACTCATTTCTTTTATGTTAGGCAAAGTCGCAGGTAGCAGCTAGGTACGCATATAATATGTTGATTCTCAAGATCAATGATTCAATTCTCAAATCTCATTTAGATTTGAAAATGAAAAGTTGATAATTAAATAAAATCTCTAAGAATTTATTGTAAATACTTAAGTATTTAAAATGTACTTTTCATTACTAAACAACTCATTACAATATTAATATTCTTAAGAATAGTATAAAATGATGCCTATATAGTAATCTTCCAAATGCCAATTGAGACAAAATTTTGATTAAAAAACCTAATGATACATTTTTTTCAGGATTGTCACTGTCTGTTTGAGTACCTATAAAAGTACGGTTGAGTCTGGCTAGAACACGTTTCTTTACAATCTTATTATCGAAATGGCGTTTCGGTCTACGTGTTTTTGTTTCAGAATTGCTACTCCTAACTTTAATAATATTGTTTGACTTTAAAATCGTATACTAGAATTTATGTTTAGACTATTAAAATAAAAACAATTTTTGGAACCATTATGTTTTCAATTCTCTTTGTTGTATTTTAAAATTGATTAATTAGTAGAATAATTGACATAATGATGGTTAGTTAAACTGAATCAATTAATATGCTTTAACAGCGAAGAATGAACTTTATGTAGTAATGGGATCCAAACATAACCATACGAAATTACTGATATACGAGTAATATTCCATTACTCATGTAGGTATCATAGATAAAGGAGCTACATATTATTTAGGTGACTCACAAACTCACGCAGCCCGAAATTTTAAAGTACTGTTCTAATAATTTAGCAGCAATTATTGACAGACTAAAAGGAAATATTTATGTTAAAATAGTCAATTGAAAACATCGTATAATGATTTATAACCCCTTAAACCCCAAAGATCATGATTTTCAATTTGACCGACAACAACAAAATCTTCGTGTGTTATTTGATATTTGTGACTAATTTTCTGGTGAATATGGTTAAAAAACTAAAGCCGAATGACAGCGGCAGGCTCTGCCACATGTGATTTAAAAATACCCAGCGCGATATGGGCATGTCAACTGCTTGCTGTATTCTTCACGACGTGGACTATTCACAAGCATTGACTTGATTGTTAAATCGCGGAGCTATACTGTTACTATTTCATATGATTCCTCTTACAGACGAGAATAGAATACGAAATCGAATATTAATTTTGGGGAAGTTTAAATTACTTATTCAGCATTTAATGCTATAAAAATAACAATTGGCGTTTGATATGACTCGGGACCCGAAGGGCTTCGAAAACTGCTATCAAACAGCTCACTATGTAAACCTAAGCCCTTGGCTTTCATGAATCGTTATTGTTACGCTACGCAAATTGGAAAACGTTTTCGGTGTCCAAGCGATATTAATTACACCAAAATTGATTATACTGGTGGCCCTTGCTACATTTAGAAACTTTTGACGAATATAGGTTGGAAATGTTATCTCCTTTAATATATTTTTTATAGATTATTGCTATTTATAATGTTATTTTAATTAGATCTGTTAAGAGACAATCTTTACATAAAATACCTATATGACAGTCATCACAGTATTACATGAAGTAATGATTTGTATTCGGAGTCTTGAAAGATTTAAATTTATTCAATTATACAATTTATTATTCATTGTAACATGTAAGAATTAACCAACTAGGAATAATAATTACGACTAAAAGTGTTGCATAAAGTAGCATATAACAACGTAAGAAAATTAAAGATTAATTTTTTGACTAAAAGCGTTGTATAAAGCAATGTAAGCCAATAATGTTTAAAAAATATCTTGAACTGCAGTTGGGGTCGAGTTGTTGTTTTTTCGCGGCGAATACGCGACGACAGTGTGCCGGGTGTGCCGACCCACGTTTCGTTCTAATAAATCTTGCTCGACTCGAGGCTACCTCCTACCTGCACTTTCTTTTCTCTGTCTCACACGAGTGGCGTGTGTACTATGAATTCACTGATGCTTAAATGTTACCAATATGGGGGACAGTTTTATTACAATAAATACGTTTTATGTCTACCACTTTACAATTCTCAGATTTTCTAAACTAGAGGAAAAAATTCTTCTAGTGTAGATTTGTTTTTGTACTTATTCGTTTCTTAAGATTTTGTTTTATATTTTACCTTGTTTCTTTATACTGTACTAAAATAGAAATAAAGAAACAATTATTGAATTTCGCAAATACAATGATGGCATTTTAATATTCTTTAATTCATAAATATTTGGCATCATTTACAGTACTTGGTAACACTTAATTAGTTAACTATTAATAGTAAAGCTTACGTTATTTATATACCACATAATACTATTAACTGTTATTAATAATAAAACATATTTCATTACTATACCCTTAATATCCTATATTTCTGTGTCGTTAGCCAGTTTATTTTATTAATACCTAAGTATATACGAGTATAATTAGTGTACTATTTCTATTGTACGTGATTTTTCAACTTCACCCATGATTAGTTGACCATTAACAGAAGCAGAGGTTTCTATTCACGTTTTCACCAATCTATTATGTTTTTGTATTTTATTTTCCTTTTCAATTTTATTTTACTCCCTCTTCCTTTCCATCTATCCTTTTTATTTCTTTACAATGACTATCGCCAATATAATCTAAAATAATTAACATAACATAAAGCATCGTTGAATTCATAAAAATAGTCAGCGAATTTAGATTATTAATATTTTTCTACTTTTTCAGACCCTTGCAAGTTATATGCTCAAAAAAGGAACATTACTGAGATTATTTGTAAATAATAATCATTGTGAGGTAATAAAATTCTTATTTACGAATTTAAACCCTAATATATAGTTGGGTTTGACTGTCACTTCGCTGGTAAACATTGAATTTTCTTTCCTTTCATTTTCTAAGTTACCGTTGACTTTCTAATATTCATGGTACCTAACGTAATTTGTTGAGGCGGTAAAATGATAGGTACTTTATTAACACAATGTTCGTCTATAGTCACACATACACTAGTAGTTGCTTTTTTTTAATAATAAATATATACTGCTATCATGATATAATCGTATCTTTAGTTCAGCTGTAAAGTCTTCTATATTTATTTATTTAACAAAAGAGGTACATGTTATCATTACTATGAGTCAGAATTACTGCAGAGCAATTTGCTAGCAAGATGTTGCTCATATTTTATTATTGCTCTACACCAATACACATAATGTCACATTTATACATATATATATATATACTTAACATAAGTATATATCTTTTCAAACAAATCAGGTAAAAATGGTCTTTTTAATTTTGATTTTAATATTGATCTGCATAAATTTCAATTTCGCGTAACGGTATATACCGAACGACAACTGGAACTGTGTCCCACATTTACAATACTAGATAGTGACCGCTTGTTGTTGTTCGTCCTTCTGATGTTTTTATATCAATAAGTATCCCTAGGATCCGTACTATAATTTGGTAAAATGAGATAGGGAGAAGTCGTGGGTAACTACTAGTTAAGAGCAACACACAAGTTTCTTGCTCGTTTTCCTTGTGATGAGATGGCTTTCTAAATAAGCGGCAGATTTAAAAAATTGTCGTGATTATTCAAAAGTGCTTAAGTTTATTGTAATAAAGGATTTTCTATTGTATTCTATTCTTAAAAACAGTACTCTGATTCGTAACGATCACGGCTGTAGACGTGAATTAAGTATAAACGAAATAGGTAAGTACATAATGACGTCACTTCGCTTCGTACAATTTTATTTGCGTCAGAACAGGATAATACGATGTAATTCTATGCCGTCCAAAAGTTATAACTACGTAGGTGTATATATATTAAGTAATTATTACAATAAACTGCAGGGAGAGACCACAGCATATCGCTCTCGTTTCTATGGAAATTCCATAACAGACCCATTGTTATATATCGCCTTAATTTAGTTGTATAAGCAAAATTCCAAGTGTGGTCTTCAAAATAGGGACGCTGATTTCATAAATTGACGGCCTCGATGGTCTAGCGGTTTAGCACACCGCTTTACTTCAGATGGTCGCTGGTTCGATTCCACGTACGATACGAACATTTGTATTCATGAGTATGATTGTTTTGTATTGTTTTGGCGTTTTATATGTATATGATGTATTTAAAAAATATATTTAGATATTTTTTTATTATTTGTATATAGTATATTGTATTTGTATTAGTTGTCTAATACCCATAACACAGGTTCTGCTTACCTTGAGACTAGATGGCGTTATGTGAATTGTCCGGGTCTATTATTATTATTTAATAATTAAAATAAATAATAATTTAATCGTTATTCCAGGTAGGGTAGTCGCTTTGTCGACTGTCGATGTTGTCGATAAATACAACACTTCAAATGACCATATTTAACATATATTTGAATTCAACGTTGCAGATTCTCAGATTACTGTTTGATTGGTATTTTCATTATCGTAGTCAGAAAAATTAATCGTTACACAAAGTTATTGGTGGCGTTGATATTCGAACGCACGACCTTTCGGACTCTTTCCACGACCTTCCGGTAAACCGCTACGCTCTCCTAACTGAATGCAGGAGTGTATGATACCCTTTTCTTTGTCTTGTGGTTTTTGTACTGTCTTTAGCAATAACTATATTTTGCATTAAAACGGGAAAATCAAATCAATTCATATTTGAGTTTATAACCATCACTATCAACAGATTTACTTTCGAATTTGTGTAATAACATGAGCGATATTATTTTATTTACTCGTTTCTTTTTTCTTTTCTTTATATACTGCTAAGTTGATGGCATAATGAAAGTGGAAAACATCACAAAACGTGCGTTGCTAATATTTAAAGCTATGATCTTTAAAGTTAAGCACCTTGTTAACGATTACTACTTCGTAATGGGGCTGTCAAATAATTTGCCATCAAAAAAGATACGTCAGTCCGATGTAAAATTACATTTTAAAAACAATATATATATACAGCAACGCGTGGCCGGGTATTGCTAGTATATATACTAGCAGATCCGGCCACGCGTTGCTGTGACTAAGGTTGTTGAATAAAATAATATTGCGACTATAAATTGAGATGTAAGGTATACTATCTTTCAAGTTGAATTAAATTGCACACAATGTGCAAATCAAATTTGTAATCGCTTCAGTAGTTGAGGAGTCCATTGCAGACAAACAACGTGACATGTAATTTTTATATAAAGATATATAATACTTTCACGGCTGTTATCTCAGATAGGGATAAACAGAAGCAAAGGCATGAGTTCTCCAATGGGAACGTGATGATGCATTTTATTAAACAGTATTTGACATGCCCACATCTCGCGAGGTATATGGAATCTGAAGAGGCAGGGGGCGTGACTATCGCCGCGCCATTTCGCGAATTCATTTGCTTTGTTATTGGTGTTTCTATCACTGGAGAGTTAAGAATATAATGCAGGAAATGACAGTATAGGTTAATCCCAATTACCTAGAGTATTTATTCTGCTGTTGTTTTAAATTGGTGAGCATAATATAACACATGCAAATGGAATATCGTTTATTTTAATTGTATTTTTCTTTTTAATCTCTAAAGTGGCTTAATAAGGCAATGAGCAGCATCGATGCTGTTTTAATTTTGAAAGTAATTATAATGTATAAATGAATGTCTGATAGTATTTTATATACTCAATGTCTATTTGATCTTGTACATCCATTGTACCTTTCTAGGTCAGTTAGCACTCTCAAACGCCACAAATAATTGTAGATTGGGTCAATTTAGGAAATTAATATTTACCAAATATACCAAATATACCTATACAGCTCTGTGTTCACTGGTTGTAGTTTCTCAACACAGTGTATCCAGTAATTAGAAATTAGAGCTATGTTTTAACATTATCATTATGAATATAGTAAATAGGATTTGAACACGAATAATTTTATAGTAAATAAGATTTACCTTTCGCTAAAGTAATGCAAGATAGTCGATTATTTATTTCTATATTCTGTTTTTTTAAATTAGTATTATTAGGTGAAATATTCATAGAAGACTTTGTCTATGGTTTGTTGAAAATATTTTTTTTTTATCTATTGAAGCTTAGATTAGAAGGTTGTATATTACTTAGATATATTTAACTCACTCCCACAAGGGGTTACAGGATTGTTAGTAATGTGGACTAATAACCCAATTGCTAGCAATGTACCATATCAGGCTGACCTCCACTTGGTTCCCCTGGAAACCGTCGTGATAAATTCCTGGTGAATTTACCACTCATCCTATCATTCTCCCAGTGCAGGATATTAGGATGAGTATGAGGTGAACTCGCTGGCGGGTCACCAGTGTGCCCTGCCAGCGTAAACCGTTAGCGAGGGTGGTATTCATCCATTCCATTATCATCCATAAGACAAAAAACTAAATTCCACAAAATTATTAGCAACCGAACGGAGCCGGGCCAAACCAGTGTTTCTATAAATATGGATGGAAAATATATCGTATGCAATTTTGGTTATATATAATTTTATTATAATTATTATGACTATTGAATATTGATCTGTACAACTGTGTGTACAGAGTCAAATAATATTTTAATAATTTGCATACAGAATATGTTATTTGCATGTAAACCCGATGACATTAATTTTAAAATTATCCTTTTGTTCTTGTAATGTTATAAGATTATAAAAACCGTGTATCTATTGAAATTGTCTGGATTTAGATGATGAAGCTTTTCCCGTGACGTTGGTTGCATGAAATGTAGCTCATGTTCATAGTTGATGAACACTTTCTGTAGGGGAAAGAGTTTTTAAAATCGGGCGTGTATTTGTTTGATAGCCCAAGCAATATTTTTTTCTACTTTTCTGTCTGTTTGTTCTTGCTAATCTCTAAAATGGCAGGACTGATTTTTACAGAATTTTCACTCGCTAATCGACTAATGTTAAATGTAGAGTAATTTAGGCTACTTTTGTTTTTGAAAAATTATTATTTTGATTTAATAAAAAAAAAAACGTTAAATTCCACCCGGCAAATCGCGGGTAAATATTTTTATCTTTAATATAAATGCTGTTATTCTCGAGTTTATTCGTATGACCATTTTTGATCTGGTTGATGTTCTTCTCCAATTCAAATGCTACGTGTATGCCAAATTTCATGCTGATTGGCTGAGCCGTTAAGGCGTGAAAGCGTAACAAACAAACTCACTTTCGCATTTACAATATTAGTTACAAAATAATGTATAATATTTATACTTATATTGATATAATTAAGTAAGAAGTAAGAAAGTAAGTAAAATATGTAAGAAACAAAATCGAGTAAGACGTAAATAAACTCATTTAAGTACTGCACATTGTAATTGAATGTGCTATTAAATACGATTTTCAATTTGCAATACATTAACTAATAATACAGTTTCGTCAGTCTTATTGCTATAGATATGTTATCTATTGTTTTATTTGTAATATCTTATCTGTCGGTTAGTTAATCGCTTATCGAAATGTATGTAAATACGTTGAATACGATCAATGTCGATTGTTTATGCTAAGCACCGGTAAAAAATATGGTAACACCCGGAATTTTTGTCCTGGGGGCCAATTGCAGATTGGATTTTTTATTTTTTTTTATTGGGGGGTTTGGACTATTATCGTTATATATTCCTAGTGAATTTGTTTATTTTGTGTATGTGTTATGACACTTTGTTTCTTGCATTCTACTTCTTTACAATTTTATAAAATATTTTTCAGTCTGGTACCACCAGTGTCACCAATTCATAAAGTCCTCCTTCTCATGATGTATCAATTTGCTTTTGCCTTATGCTTGACTAGTAGAAAATGCCTTAAAATGTTAATTCATATACACCATTATTTTCGTATATGTGCATAAATAAATAAAATAAACGAGTGACTAATTTTACAAAAAAACTAGTCAAATAATCTTTTCAATACATTGTCTTAAAGCCATGTTTTAAAAAATACTTGTTTTTGTATTTTTCATAACCATTTGCCATTAGCCATGACTTATTAAGTATGCCATTTTACGTATCCATATATAAAGCGATAACGTAACCGTTAAATTATAACTGGAGATTGTCCACCGCCAATTGTGATTTATTATGGCGTTTGATCAAAATTACCATACAATGTACACTGCGCGGGGTGCAGTTATACGTATGTGGTAATGTAGGCATCCGCAGACAATGGTCGGCAAAATAAATCACATTTACAAATACTGTACTGCAGATTTTCCCTTGTTTTTGTTAAGTTCATAAGATGATGATGATGATCATCAAAATCATCATCAACTGAACTTAACGACAAGGACGACTCCAGAGGACAAGGATCCTCCTTGTCGTCCTTGTCGTAAATCCGACAAAATCTACTCATTAATGATTTTTCAAGAAGAGTTGCTTAAGAGTTGGCAAAGCGTGCGTGTCACCCCTAGCGTCCTCAGGCGTCCATAGGCTACGGTAAACGTTTACCGTCAAATGAGTCTTATGCTTTTTTGCCACCATCGTAATATAAAAAAATGTTTTCTTTCATGTGTTCTATGTGACTATCAAAACCAAGTTTATTTACTAAGATTCGGTCGCATTGAGTACTGCAGAATTGGTCTGAATCATTATATGTATAGGTATAAGAGCAACTCAAGGATAGTTTTTGATGTTCATATCATAATATGTATATTTATAGGTATATATATATATGTTTATTACGTGTGCCACCTAACCCTTTCCTATTTTTACTTTTATATCCACCCAAAGGCAGTCTGAAACCGATTGTTTAATGTTAAGATAGCCTTTTGTTGCAATAAAGAATATATACCTACCTAAGTAATAAAAAAATCCAAGTGTAGCGAAATCCTTGAAATTTTATGTAATTTTATAATATATTTTTAAACATATTCTTTATGTAACATTTGATTATATATCGTATTAGTAGCATTTTCTTTTATCTTCGTATTTTCCTGATAAAACTCTCAATACCTCTCACTGCTGAGGTACATCAGATGCTTCAACAAGGTATACGTGTATTTCTAAATAATTACTAAACTAGAAATATTTGACCTCGACGCTAGACTACAGAGGTTAACCATATTGTCTTATTTTTCGATGTTCGCATTTACAATTCCAATATACTAGATATACGAACATTTATAATCACCAATATATCAACTAGTATATCTCTTTACTTCTTGTTACATGATATTATATCATGATGTATGATATTTATGATAATCATCACTATTATGTTAGATAGAACAATACATGTTGAAACTATAAAAAATTATTCACTCGAAAAAAGACTTAATTGAAAAGGGACAAAGTATATTTTCTAAACATTGCACAAAACGCCATTTTGTAGACGCCGAACGACGCTCAGTCACCCAGGTACTAGGCACTTACTAATCTGTCAATTCACTGCGACGCTAGCTTCCAATGTTTTCCTCCAAAAGTAATGAGATCCAGTTAAACGAAAACTTTATTAAACTCAACTCCTTTCCTCGTAACTGAAGCGAGTATGGTTATTGGCACGATTCCCACATCACTAAACTTCATATTACTAAAACGACGATAGAGACAAATATATCATTCCTTCTTTGTCGCACACCATACCCATATAATAGTTCATCATCGATATTTGTCATCATCAACACCAGTTTATTGATTCATAGACCGCCGAACTTCAGCTTTCCATGAAATATATAGGCGGTTAATTTTTTACTTGTGGGTCGCCCAGTACTGCGTTTGCATGTTCGAGGTCACTACTTGACAATATTTCTTCCTCATCGGTGTCGGTTATCACAATTTTGATTTACTAAAGTTATGAATATAATTTAAAAATTTGTTGAAAATTATTGCCGATACAAGATTCCCGATTGCAAAAAGAATCATCAATATGAATAGAGTTTGCGCAGATGGTGCATAACGCATAAAAAACATAAACAAATATGAAAACCCCTATAAAAAATATGAAAAACTACTCCAATTTTGCAATAAATATATTCACAGAATAAAATATCTACAGTCAAATTTAAGACTTCATTATTTTAGAAGTCAGTTGAAAAATATTCTTAATTAATAAATGCTTTAAAAGTCCCATAAAACTAAATATGTTTAATCAAATAGCTAAAAGACTATTAGGTTGTTATGTTTTTTTTATTTCTAGCAATTTTTTTATGTAATAGAAAGTGACAAAACATAATTAGTTAAGGTAATCCTTATTATTAGGGTATAAAATAAGGGTTTATAAGGGTTTTAGTTGATACAAATAAGGAGGACTATAACACAAATACTTGTATGGGATTCAGTTGCAAGTAGGTAAACTAACATGATAGTTTTGCGTGACAAACTCATTTCTTGTTAAACAATTCAATAAAAACATAAAGGTTCCTTCCCATTTAATATCACAAACCGATATCGGTCTCTCGTCACTTCAATAGGTGTGAGCGGGATAACGATATAGCGTAACGAACAAAAGGTCTGGTCAGGTACCTCCCTAAACACAAATGGTAGATAGTAGCGACAGAAAACTCAGATTTGGTATTCGGGTTCAGATTCTGAAATGACTCCTCCATTTCTATGTTACAAGTACCTACTTGTTAATAATAATGAATCAAGTAGGTAGATAAACTAAACTATAGAGTATAACGGTATTTCGTAGCATTCGGAAAAACGAAGCGAATCGTACTGAATAAATTATTTAGTTATTTCAGATGTATTAATTCCTTATTCTATTCCATAATACTTGACATAAACGTTTGATTTTTCTAAACAAAAGAATCCCATTACTTGTATCATCTTGCAAACATAATTTCGATGGAAAGAATTTATTTTATCTACAAATACCTATTTATTGAATGTCATTTCAAGTAATATCACAACAAATTGTCAGTTTTCATAACTGATTACAAAATTATTACGTTTAACCAATCTTATGTAAGACGAGAAGATTCTTAAATGCTTAGTTAATTCTTGCGTTGCATATTTTACTGCCTAACTAAATTTTATTTCTTAGTTCAATCTTAGATAATAGAATATTACATAGGTAGTTTAAGTAATAACTACAAATAGGTAGTTAGATACTTTGTAGCCGACTGTAAATGGAGAAAAGCAATTATCACTAATTAATGGTTAATTTAATCCAATAGGTAACTATCCAAACGGATGTCAAACTCAACTTACATTAACTACGGCGATATAGGCACTTCATGGACATGTAACTGACAGAGAAAGGTAGTAAGTACATGTTTTAATATTTTAAAAGTGTTCCTTCTTATTTTCTTTGTCTTATATTTTACTATTTAATTTTTTTTTCATTAATCATCCGTGTTACCTAATGGAATAAATTTTAATTACACAATGGTTTTGGTTGTAATATTCTTTCTCACTCACTCACTTCACCATTTGAACAAACTCACTAATTTTTCCATTTGAAATATTATCCCCAGTATAAGTATTATTTATAATTAACATTATAAAAAAATAAATATATAGTTAAAATAAATACAAGTTTAAAAAAGTACTTTCTTTAAACTTACCTTATTACAAAGATACACTCCAAATCAACTGCGACACAAATAGTTCATATATGAAGAACAAATTAAAAAAAACTAAACACAATAAACTGTTTAAAGATCGAACGGTTAATATAAAAACATAATGGCAACCTCAATGAGCTGTATCACATGAAACGATCAACTTAGCACTTGTTCAAACAGCCGAGCGCTACATAACTAAAGCGAAAGCGACGATGAACGTGTGCTGGTATCGGCTTCGCGCGCCAAACTGCCCTCGCCTTGCTATCCCATACATAAGTTGTGGTGATTTACAGAGGGCGCAGGCGGGCAAACGCGACCCTGCTAGGAGCTCCCCTTCCTGCGAAGGATACCTCATTATCCTTACTGTAATCCGTGTGCCTTTTTGATAATTTTTATTTATAGGGTGACACTTCAGATAACCTTATTGAATGTCGTTTTGGATCTGACAAGTAATGTCTTGTATAAACAATTATCAACTTTATGCCAGACGAAACAAGATATATAGCAAAACAGATTACATTTCAGTTACTGTACTACTATTTACTGCGTGTTAATTGTTTACGAATGTTTTGTTTTTTATTCTATTCTCTTACGATCTCAAGATTATAATCTGTGCTATAAAATTATCAATTAAATGAGAGGATTGCTTAACTTCCTCATATAGCCTACATAAAATAAATTAATTAGTTATTATGTTCAATTTAAAATTATGTCATACTTAAAAATATATATTATATTTATACTAGATACTAGATAATTTCATTAAACTATTCTATATTATTATTTAAAAGATTCAAATTCTTATCAATAAATACATCATCCTACAAATTACAAAACCGAAGATCATTATCTAAAACTGGTTCAATACAATAACGTATGGTTACACATAACATTTCCCAATTAAAACTCAAGTTTTGAATGTCAATTGGGAAATCGTTTTTGATATACAATACCAATGTAGTAGTTTTATAAATGAACTAATGAAATGAAAATAGATATAAAGAGTAGATACGTGTTGGATGAAAGTGCTGCTTTAAAAACTAAACTAAAATTATCAACGTGAACGATTTAAATACAATATAAATATCACTTTATATATGTTATGGTAGGTTTTAGAGATAGGCAAATTTATATAATGGTATATAAAAAACTAATGTACACTATACAGATATTCGTAGAATTTGTACCTTTAGATAGACTGACTGACTTTTTAGATAGAGTCTCCTCTCTCTTAGATAGAGTCCAATATGTAGAAGCCAATGTATGGAGTAAAATTTGTACGATTTTTATTAATAGGTGAAATGTAGTATAATTTGTGTATCTAATAGCACACTGAATGCCCGCCATAAACGGCTAGGTCTGTCTCTCAATTCACTGGCTGCGAATTTGTAACCTACATATACGATAGCGTTGGAGTATACAAATAAACTATAGATTTTTTTTATATAACTGGAATGATAAGCTTATGATCCAGCTGGTATGGTAAATGATAAAAGTCTCCTACATATATGAAGAGTATTATCAAATACGTCATCATGTAACGCCCCTATTACCTCTACCTATTACGACTAAGGTGCCATGTCTCCATTCCCTATAATTTACTGCAAGCTCTGGCCGAGTTTAATTAATTAATTATCATATTTAATTAGAGATTAAACTGGAATAGCTCAATAGAACTCACAAAGCAAACTCCTTCCGAGGGTCACGGGTTTGATTCCTCGCACCGTGGAAACATTTGTACTCATGAATCTCTATCGGTCTGGATGTTCCTACGTATATTATATAACAGAGTCTGTTTAATTTAGAGCTAAGTATTTATATTAGTTGTCTAGAATATCAAAGTGAATTGTCTATTAAATGGGCCAGGGTTCTTATTATTTTTATGAATATTTACTGCAAGTATTATTTTCACTGCATATCAATATTATTTCTACAGCCAATAACGGTTCAACTTTTAATTCCGTTTCATTTGCCATATAACGTAATCGATCTAGCTACGAGTATTGTGTACCTATTACCCAAGATCTGAGTCGTTGACGAGATGTCGATTTGTTTTGAAATAAATATTATTTGAAGTATCAAATACAATGCTCTCCAGACTGATTACTACTTTAAACCGATACAAATATTTTGTACAGCTATGAAATAAAATTATTTATTAGCCTGAAATATATTAAGTAATTGAAACTGCAGAGTATCCATGTCCATATCGTTATTATTTTTATATGCAACCTTTTACAAAACATTAGTAAAATGGATAGAGAATTGAATTACGAAATCTGATGTTTTAGATTGAATTGATTTAAATACTAACAATTAATTTTACAATATTATTATTAGTTAATACCAATAGTAGCTACTACTAGTATAAATATATTGATTACTTTTATTTCTTTATTTAATTTTAATACACTACAAACAAAGAGTAATAGATAGTAGTTCATATTACTTAACACCTAGTGACGTGATATGCACGTCCAATATAAGTGTGTGCTTTTGAGTCTTTTCTTAGATTACATAGCTCAAAAAATACTATCTAAATATGTTCTCTAAAATAGCTATTTAATTATTTAGAATAGCCAATAATAGTTACATTAAGTATGTATATACTTATACATTATCATATGAAACGTTTCTTTACATAATATTATAGCATAAAATAAAGTTGCTTCCGCTGTCGGTTAGCTTAGATCTTTTAAACTACGCAACAGATTCTAATATAGTTTTTAACAACAGATAAAGTGATTCGAGAAGAAGTTTTATATGTATAATACATGTACACCTGTGCGAAGGCAAAGCGGGTAGCTATTATATCATAAATCTTATTTATAAATATATGCAGCATGCAATTAAAAGAATGTACACAAATATTAGAGTCTTTTTTTATGGGAAGATGGAAAATATGTAGATAAAAGCAAAAGAGCAAAATATATGTAAATATTTGTTAGGGATTAAAAACTATCAGTATTCCAATGGCTATACTTAATTGGATTAGTGCATTTGATTATCTTATTAAACCACAGTAGTATTTATAAATCTTAAATGAATAGCGTTACATTTATATTTGAATACGAGCCAAATGGTGACAAGTTAGCAGCTGTTGTACCGACCCTCAAATTGCTGAATCCGATCATGCGTGAAGGTATCGACTGCATTTAGTTGTAATAAAAACGAAATTTCCTGCGACAGATTATATTTTATCATCTTTTATATTATTTCTATTGTTTTCTTATTAAAATACAGTTACATAAAATACAAAATTAATTGATACAGTTTTATATCAATTATCCCAATTTTGCACTCCTCCATTTTATATTATAAACATGCTAAGAGATATCTGTGAGAATTTATAAAGATTTTAAGATGTTCTTTCATTTGAATTAATTTGTTGTTCTTTTTTCCTATTTGGTTGTATTACTCTTCATTCGCTTCTAAATCCATCTTGAAGGATAATGACAGTCATATAAGGTCAACGTTTACACCGAGCGTAGAATGCGGAAGTCGTCAGCCACGCAGCGCGACGCAGTACAAAGTGTGGTGCATATGCGTACGATACCGTAAGTACTCGCGAAATGCGTTAACCCGAATATACGAGGATGGCGGGTCGAGGTTCAATAATTGCGGGCCGTCAAGACTTTCACCTTCGGCGCGCGGCCGGCCAGCCGCCAAGGCCACCGAGGCACCGTTCACCGTAACTTCCGCCCGCTAGAACTCGTGCCGAGCACCGCGATCCGCGACATGGCTACACTAGCGATGTCTATCAACTTGACTTCACTGGATTATACGTATCGGATCACTGGAGTAACTTTATTATGTTGAGGGAAGGTATTGTTAGTGGTCGGGACTATATTTATTAATGTACCTGGAATGGGAAACAAGTTGACCTAATAGCAAATTGTAACCGTCCATGTGTATAATGTGACGTCAATGGCATACATACTATTCTAGTCCCTTAAGTGCCCTTGAATCTAAACACTAACTTACAAAGCCAGCCATTCGGCAACTGAAGTTGACTTGACCCACACATTCCCCTTTTTCAAAATATGCCTCGGTACTATTGCCTCATTAGGAATATCCTATTAAGTCACCCTCAATGGTTTCTTCCAGAAATAATTGTGGTTGATTCCTGGCGAATTCGCTACGATGGGGTAACTGATCTCATTTTCGTGTCATTTCATAATTATTGACAAGTGAACTCTAACTTACCGTTAGCTCAGATCGGTGTACCATTTCATCGATTATCCTCTAAAAACGCTTTATTAGCTCAATCGTCATTGGAGTTAATTTTCTTCACGCTCTCTGTACTTGGAGTAAGATTTGTTTTAGTATTATTCAGTGCATTACAAACGATGGAGTCACTACGTTATGATGTGATATCTAGTGTTCACCGAATCTACTCGTCTAATTGACTCAGTAACTTGAATCGCAGTCGTCGTCACTCGTGCCCGAGTTTGACAAATTCACTGGAGTCGCGTCACTAAGCCATGGAGCCACAATTCGTGATCGAGTCGTCTCTCGCTTTTGCAATACGAATTTCGGAAAGTCACAGCGGTACCAGTGCAATGGCCTCAGCCAAAGTAACGGTAGAACCATTCGAGGTTACGTAAGATTTTTTAAGGAAGTGCCCGCCGTCCACTGTTCTATGTAGGACGATATTGATAATGTAGTATATGATAAAAATCCATGTCAGCTGATTCAAACACAATGTGTGCTCGTGTGCTGTGTTGACACGGATGTTCAAACAACAAATTCTCTTATATCTGTATGCAGTTGAGTATGATAACGTCTGAAATAGGTATTGTTATATATTATTATGAGCAAAATGCAGTAAGCATTTGGATTTATATCATAGGAATGACAAACACGTAGCCTGCCCATGTACTGGTAAGCAAGAGAGCAAACTCCTTGACGACTGAAATGAGACTCCTGCAGACTTTGTACTAAGTCTATTTCTGTCGGTCTGTTAAATTATTTTCCTTTTACGTTTAGCGGTGAAGAAGTAAAACGTATGCCACGAAACTACATATGTAATAAAAATTTAAAAGATACTTCAATATTATCACCTCTAACTTTTCATTTCATATACATTGTAATCTTTAACTTCTTAGTTAATTCCAGATATTTTCTTTAGCGTCTTCAATCCAATGTTTATTAATGACGCATATTCCAAAATCAAATTTTAGAATACCTAACAGATTCAGTGATGAATTCTAGTTCTAGTTTTAGAGCGTAACATATGAGCATAGTTGTTTCATTTACACACAGCCGACGCCGACCCATATTACATACGCGGAGTGTACCATCTCATTCCGCTCGTTAAATCGATGCTTTTAATAGAGATGATGTTTCAAGACTCCATTATATTTAAATAAACGGGAATCTCACACACGTGCAAAAGATTATGCCACGCTGGACTATACTTTTAAAGAAGTTTAATAACATTTTGATACTACTGTTACCCAATTGTATCGGTTTAATTTGGGGGTAATGAAGAAAAAAATAAAATAGCTTTAATTAAACGATATTACATGTAATATCAGGTATGTCTTTATTTTCATTTTAAGAAGAAACAAAAGTTCTTCTTTTTTATAATGCACATTTTTTTAAATATGTTATTTATAACGATTTGTCATCGGACGGAAGTTCAACACAAAATTTGTTATCAAAGAAAACTGGTGCATTCCTTTACACTAATGACATCATTATACTTAACAAAGTAAATTATTATATTAGTCATTATATACAAATATTGCAGTTAAATTTCGCCTAAAAACCTCCACTAACAAAAGACAACGACCGATAAATTTTCGAGGTCGGGATAACAAAAGACGTACATAGTTTCGTTCGGGGTTTTAATCCGTTATCGCCAAAATATATTGTTATTTATTATGACGTCAATGATAAACGTTACGTTTCAAACTACTTCTATATAGTACATAGCCACGAAGAATTTATAATAGATAGAGATAAGGCAAGTGATAAAGAAAACAAAGACAGCGTTACCGTAGTATCGACTGAGAAACAAATATGAATATTAAAGTGAATTGTTTTAAAAACGTTATCAAGCGTGTAATTACTAATGATAACGATTTCTACTAAATGTTAATTACCCAATGGGATGCTCTGCTTTATATACACTAAAATGGCATGGTGATGCTAATGAAGTCAGATATGTAGGTACCTATGTTTTGTTTGGAATTTTCCACAACACAAACAATTTTGCTTGTGATCTAGCGATGTTTTTCAACAGTGTCCAGCTCAGAGATGCGACGTAGAAGAAACGTTCAATTATATTCGTGAATATCTATATACTTGAATGAATTGTTTTATCTGGCATCAAATCTTTATGGATAATAAAAATATAATTGATCTATGTATATCTGTATATGGAAATTATATCAGAAAATCTATTATTCTGGACTTTATTGACGTAATATAGAGAACCCAAAACTCTGTTTGTTAGATTTTTAACTGTGTGTTTGTGCCTGCTAATCTCAGAAGTTGTTTAATCGATTTGAGTATGATTTACTTTAAATATTATTACAATTGATTATGAAATTAAAAAGTATTATACGAAGTCGCGAGTTTATCTTATTAATAATGATGATATGTAATGATAACCCTAGACAATTCACCTTCTAGTCCCAAGTTAATTAGGGCTTGTATAATAGATATTAAACATCTGATATAAACTTAAATACATACGTAATATACATAGTATCACCCAGACAGATACACCTTGTGAGGAATAGAACCCGCGCTCTTCGGAAGTAAAGCGGTGTTCTAAACCGCAAGACCGCCGCGGCCGTCGTTTAATAATGACCCATCATCATTATGTTACAATGCTTTTATGTTTTATGACCTTGTGCGTTCGATCAATTATGGAATGAATCTGCAATACTCATTTATATGAGTTAATACCAATGTTTGTAAGTAAATTTACCCAAAAATAGACTATTATCAATATTATATTGTGGTTGTAATACTAGTAAACGGTTAATTTATGAACCCGTGTATTTAATACAATTATATAATAATTCAATAGAATGAATTTGCAATAAATAAATAACCCTGGACAATTAACGCAGCGCCATCTAGTCCCACGATAAACAGAGCTTGTGTTAATATAAATATTTAAATGTTTTTGTAAATACATACGTAATATACATAGAAAACATCGAACCCGCGACCATCGGACGTAAAACAGTGTACTAAACCGCTAGACCACCAAGGCCGTCGGTTGTAAGGCTTATATTTTTATGTAAATGAGAATTCGTTAGCAAGTAAATTTACCTAAAAATGCGTGCGAAGAATCGAACCTGCGACCATCGGAAGTAAAGCGGTATACTAAACCGCTAGACCACCGATGCCGCCGGTTGTAACGCTTATATTTTTATGTAAATGACAATTCGTTTGTAAGTAAATTTACCTAAAAATAGATTGTTCATACAACAGTTTTACATATTACAGTGTCCACTATCTATTTTCGGTGGTATTGATTTTCAAAACACTTTGCACCTAAAGTCTGCTATTTAATAGTTTGTTTTATTATCTTTATTACATAGTGTAAAATGAAGTCTGTTCGTTTAGATCTTTTAAACTATGCAACGCAAACATTAAAATAATGCAGTTTTTAGCAATAGATAGACTGATTTAAGAGGAAGATTTATTTTATTAACAATTTGGTTTTGCGTGAAAGAGTAACAAACATCCATCCATACTCACAAGGTTTCGCGTTTATAATATTAGTAAGATTTTAATCGTTCTTTCATCTATTTGCTAATACTAAGTTTAATTAAAAAATCGCTATAATAACTGCTCCCATTGGAAGCCGGCAAAGTTGTTAATTAGTACATTAAACGAGTGATTAAATTTATTATCGCACTCTCTATATCTATCTAAGTGGTTTCAATACAATAATAATAAATACAGTACAGTGATGGTTAATTGCTACGCTCGTTACCAAGATAGATTAATGCAACAGAATTGTATAATAATAGTAATAACCCTGAAGAATCCATACAGCGCCATCTAGTCTTAAGCCAAGCAAATTTTCGGCTTCCTACACTTTGACAACAGTGTTTTATTAACGGGTTATAAACATAAATAGGAATTACTTTTTAGTGTCTTAAACATTGGAATACACGATAGTAGAAGTCTGTAAGTCGGGTTATAAAATTAGGTTACAACCAAAAATGACAACATTGCTAAAACATCTTAAAACTCGCGTTAGTGACAGATATCATTAAAAAATCAACATAGCAATACAATAGGTCTGAAAAGTCAAAAACTCGAAAATAATAATACACCTAAATTATATATAGATTAAGTTTTAAAGTCCATAAGCACGCAACCCTAAATATTGAATGAACAACATACAATATGGAGTAGCGTAAATTCTGTTTTTTAGAAAGTTATTATTTAGTATACCACCTTAACTTTCACTCGGCTCATATCGTATAGATGTTTATGTAACCACAATTTGGTTTAATTTTACAAATGTATAGATAAAGTGTTATTAATAAATGTCATTTAATTATTAAACTATTCCTATCTCTTTTCTACTAAACAATTGATTGAAAACAGTGAATGTCGGACTAAAAAAATATTACCACTTTCTTGTTCACTAGTGTTTATAATAAGTAATTTTACATAATAAAAATACATTAATACGCTATGTAATTAATTATTTTTAAATTTCAAATTTCGAATTTTCATATAAATAAAAAGTAAAATATTCTCAGAGAACCATGAAGGTTTATATTCATACGTGACTACACAGTGACAAATTTTCAAAATTTCCTCATGTCGTGTTCATGAAAACATTGTAATTTTATAATTCTTTTATTTGTTCTATTACAATTCAAATTCAATAATCATTTATTCATCTAACACAGTTTCAGCAGTTTATGTTTGTACATTTTTTGGTCTCTATCCGTATCGTCTAGTTTGGCTAGCTACTTAAGTTGAGAAGAACTGGCTTGTTAAATAACCTGAATTGGTGCATTTTTATGTCATTATTTTTTTCTTTATCTCTTTAGCGATATTCCTTTTTAATGCAGACGGATAGATAAATATTGTTTGTAAAGTAATTTACTTATATATGTATGTATATCTGAGTCATGATTATCGGACAAACTGTAAGTTTATCTGGGTCATAATTTTTTTTAGTATAAAATAATATTTTTCTTACCTTAAAACGGCAAGAATTAGAGAGAAAATTTTGTGATCTACAAATGATTCAATTAGCATTGAAGCTCGGAGAGTATTAATAGATTACATTTACTCATTTGATGTGTTACCACACCGTTGCCAGACTACCAACTGAGCAAATAAACACTACATTTTGAGAGTTGGTAGTGCCCTTATGAGGCAAAGCATCTATGCAACGAACTGTTGTGTTTTAAAAAAGCGATAGTACATTGTCATAAAAAATGATTTTTATTTGATATGACCTTGCTAATAAAACTGTGCATGTACTTTTTTAGCAAATATGCAATGCTAAGATAATGGATACACAGTTTTATATAAAAAAAATATTTGGTTTTAATGGACTCGAGCGCGGAGCTACCAACATTCCAATAAAACTCACGCAAAGATACTTGAATAGCCACAGATAAAATATAGATAATTTACATAATATTTAGAGCGCTTACTAATCGAGCAACAATTACGTACACAAACTTGATCGTCAAACAAGAACAAAAAGATTCGACGTACGAAGTACTTGTAGCACCGCAACGCAGCCGATATCGGCCGATGTTGATACGAAAATAGTCGAGTCCACTGAACAGTGTTGCCAGATAACAGTCTTGTTTTTCCTTCAATATTTGCAAAAATGTTTTAAAATTCAGGTTTTGATAAGAAATATAAATACGCAACACAGATATAGAGAGATAGATTTGTTTTGGGACAAACGTTTATATCTGCAGTTCTCATATAACGTGTGCATTTCCCAACGTAGTAATGTTTTTGGAGTCGCGTCCTTGACGATATAATTTCTTCTGAATTCTACATCAGATTTCGCTCTTTTTTCAAATTCGATGAGTTTTTGACTCTCGTCATATTGTTTAAGTCGCTTATTCCACATTTGTGCCTGGTTTATCCTATACGCCGTACCGTCTTGTTAACGTAGATCTAAAGCCTTGCCAAGAAAACCTCACAATGATCTTTAATTATTTCTACCACAAATAACCCGATAAAAGATTCTATTAAATGCACAAAATCACCCAAATTTAACGGTAAACCCACATTCTGGTATCACTGCCACTGTCGATGCGTCGTGAGGCGGGTCATGGCACCGATACCGTGCTGAGTTTGGATGTATGATAATGTGGCACACGCTACAATTTAACTGCTTAAAAAATAACAGGACGTGTGATATACATTTTTATTGCTACTTTTTTAATTCCTCAGAAGTACAAGACAAAAACTATACTGTCTAATCTTAAATGTTATACTTACATACTTAATGAAATGCCTGGAATGTTACTTGATTTGTTTTCGTTTACAATATTTGTAATATAACGCAGTAGTAAATTGTGGTTATTCTTTAACCATTTTTCATTTCCTCTTTTTTGCCTACCTACTATGAAATAAAAGTGTTATCTTCTATGACATATTTATAAATGTATACAATTTAACAACGTATTTAATTTAATTTTGGCATAGTCCATTTCAAAATTGCTTTATTAAATTACATCCATTAAAAAATTAATAAATTAATTATTATTAATTAAAGTTGTAATAAAATAATCACAACTTTAAAAATAAACAATCATGTCTACTAAAATATATTAGTATTATTATTTTCTACTTGAAATTGGGTAGGTAGGTATAATATAAATATTTAGGTTATGCTGATTTTATAGGTCTGTTATGTAGTCACCCAAATATTCCTTTTTATTCATGATATTGTAATATAATGGACTGCTATGTTGAAGCAAGCTAAGTCGGCACCTTTACTGCTCACATAATTCTTTATTCTTTAATACGTGTATACAATTTTTAAAATTCTTTTGATTAATGAAATGTTTAAAAATTGAGTTAAAAATCATCCTTACGTAAAATAATATAGTATATTTATATTATATGTATTTTAATACGAAACAAATTTTGAACATGCTTACCTGAGGACAGAAAAGCAGCTACATTTTAGAAGTAAGATTAACTGTATACTAGTAGTAAATACATAAGTATTAGGTATAACTGAATTATTACATATCCAATGTTACTTGGAAAATATCTAAAAAAAATCAAATATAAAATTCTTTCCAAGATTTTTAGTTCAAAATTGTCGGTTGATGTCAAAACTGATCAGTACGAACCACGTAATAATGAAATAAATAGCATTTATGGTTTGTTTTAAATTAAGAATTGACGCGTTCTTATTTTGAATCGGACTGGTTATCACATAATAAATGTGGCCAGTCCTTAGATGAGGTAAGTGTATCGAATACAAAGGGCGTTCACCTTTTGTTCGGAAATTTCAAAAAGCAGTCGTTTGCTTCACAGACAAAAATAATTAGTGTGTTACGTATGTGTTGTGACGTAAAATCTTACAGCACAGATATATGCTTTTGGAGCATAGAAGCATTGGAGGGGTATTTTTAAACGCCAATGTCACTTTGTATCGTATTGCCAAACAAAAGTGTCACTGACTTTGTTAATTATTAGCTTCATTCATAACGGATGTTTTCCTAAGAAACGGAATGAGACGAAAATATTTACCCGTAGTATTTCTGGACTATTATCGCACCAATGGGACTATAAAAAGTAATTGCCTAATTCAAAATGTAAGGTTTACCTGATTTATGATATAAATATTGGTGAATCCTTATATTATTTGATGTGAAAGAGACAAATATATATTACTCAATTTGGCATTTATAATTTAATCTTAATTATCTTTTTTATATATAATAACATTATGACGAAGTGAAAATGTCTTTATGTTTTTTGTATGTTAATATTTAAGGTAGAAACGGCCTGAGGAATTAGGATGAATTTTTCATACATTTGTTAATTTTGTATCGAAAAAAAAATATAGAGAAAATTATAATTAATTTTATGAAAAATATCAATACGCTACCTACAATATTATAAATTAATTTGTTAATTAAATAATAGTCAGTGGCGTATACATGGCGATCTACAAATCTACACCCTTGTAAAATCGCGGGCACCACATTATTTTATAAAAGAAGAAAAGAAAAAAAAATTTAATTATTGAAGTTAAAAAAATGTTAGTAGATTTTAAAACACATCGACAGATATTACTGTCAACGAGTTTCACCCATAGACGCCCGAATACCCATAGAGACCCGCATAAAATATAACATAGACAAGATCCATCGCATTTATACTTCTGTCTCTATATTCCTAATCTAACCCTTCTCTAGTTGGTACCTGCTGTCAAATCTACTTTGGCTTCCATCTTACGAGCTTTATCCCCTACGTCGTCGACCAATGGATTTGGAAAAGTATGTTTGTGTCACTGCTTCGTTTCACTTTCCTTTGATGTCACATGATGTCACGCATGTGACCTGTGTACTTTTTTACCAGACTGTCGAAGGAAGAATTCGTATACTTTTTTTAACGAATATTTTTTATATCCTAATAGGGTGCTTAGTAGTTGTTAGGAATTGCTCTGTAATAGTTTTGTCTTGTTTTAAACTTCCAAAACTTATCTTTACTGTCGTTATGTTATATATGAGTTCCAGAAATTTCCACGATCCGTTGCAAGATATTTTTTACAATTAACAAAACGCCATCTAGTCGCTCGGTAAGCAGAGCTTGTGTTATCAATTCTAGACAACTGATATAAATACTTAGATATTTTTTTGCGTATATACCTATATACAACACTCAGACCGATACAATACAATCATACTCATGAATACAAAAGTTTGCACTATGCGAGGAATGGAACCCGACACCATTGGGAGTAAAGCGGTATGCCAAACCGCTAAAACACAGATGCAAGTACATTATCAAAATAACGAGAGCTCGTAAATAACCAACTTACGGTAAATATCCCTCTAATATAATTGTACAATAGATTATGTATGTACCTACTATAAAAAACTACGAAAATTAGTTGATTTCAAATATTGTTACTTACTAAATTTGTAACTACTAAAATTTAGAAATGAGTAGCTATTGAAGTCATCCAATTTGTATGAGATTTTTTTTGTAAAATTCTAAGCTTATAGCTTAGAATGCACTGGAATGCATACAGTGCTAGGCTATAAGTCCAGATAGGTTTTAATTGTTTAGCATTTCACCATGATCATCAACTACAATTGGTGTAGTTCACAAATTAAAAAATTACTCTTGTATTTGGAATTTCACACGATGGTATATTTTTGCTTCATTCCTTTTGATATGACATAAATAAATTTAATAAGTCAATGAAATATTTGCTTCAGTAATGTAAAGTCATGTTTCCTCTATTAGAGCTCTACGATCTATACATATAAATATAAGTATTAAAATAACCGTTTATAAATGCGGTACGTATACCGAAATAACATTATTTGTCTGTCTGTCTGTCTGTTTGTTCCGGCTAATTTCTGAAATGGATGGACGATTTTGCCGGGACTTTTATTGGTAGGTAGCTGATGTAATAAAGAGTAACTTAGGCTTCTGTTATTTATTTAATTAAATTTCTTTTATTTTAGAAAAATGAAGTTTTTATTAAATTCTATGCAGACGAAGTCGCGGGTGCAGCTATCCTTCTCTAAAATCATTGTACAATATTCTGATAGTAAATTTCGCTGATATATTCAGTTATCGAAGTACGTACTCTGTATCCATCTTTGCTAATAAATGAACAAGATTTTTCTTAACTTCGCCGAACTTAATTTATCAGGAACTTCCCGACCCCGACGAATAAATTTGTAGTAATACTGTATTTATCTGAGTGGATATAAGCTTATAGTATCTGATTGGGGGAAAGGTATTGTAAGTAATGTGGACTGATGACCCCATTGCTAGCAATACATCATATCAGGTTGACCTCCAAACCTCCCTGGAAATCTTAATGATAAATTCCTGGTGTATTTGTTACGATACCTAACTCACCTGACCTCATGTTCATCTTATCATCCTCCACTGGTGTACAGCGTAAACCGTTAGCACACACGGGTGCATCATTCTATTATCATACATAAAAAATAGGATCTGATTTGATATATTTAGGTAAACCCTCGTAAAGTACAGAAGGAAGTCCTTGCCAATTACTACGATAATAACTGTATATTAAGGTTTCTTAAGGGTCGGTAACGCACACATAATCTTGGTGTTTCAAGCGGTTATAGGCTACAGTAACTGTTTACCATCAGATGGGCCGTATATTTTTTTGCCACCATCATAGTAAACTAAAAAAAAACTGACCTGCCTTCATGCTCGTCCCATCATCCTACCTGCGCCCCTCCAGTGTATTCAGATAGCATAATAAAAACAGCTGTATGTTAAAGTACTTTATCGGTTCATAGAATGCAAATACACCTACGTTAATATGCTACCTACACTAGTGACCTTGCATCACACACTGTAAGATGTCTACGAGATGGAAAAAGTGTGGGCTCTGAAGGAAATGTCTATTAAATATTAAAGGTAGCTTTTACTGAATAATATTTTATTTTTAGAAATATGAATAACTTCATTCTAAGATTTTTAAGGTTTCTAAGTCCGTTCACAGAGAAAGTAATCATTATGAATTTGGGACACAATTTATTGAAAATACAAATATTCAAATAATTATTCAAATTCAAATTCAAAATATCTTTTATTCATGTAGGTATATTATAGACTCTTATAAAATGTCAAATCTACCGTCAGTTAGGAATGATTTCGAGATGAGAAGAACTGACAAGAAACTCAGCTCGTATTCTTTTCAAATAAATGTTGTACATGTTTAGAATAATACAGATTCATTTAAATTGAAATTTCGGAGAATGTAGAGTGACCACTAGCATATGCTATATAAACAAAAGATATTTTAATTTAATTTCTATATAAGCACCTTTTTATAAATCTATTAATACAGTTTATGCTTTTAAAAATGGGAGGAGTAAAAAATAATACAATGCAAATTAATTTATACTCCAGGCGTAGATGCATGTTTATTTTTTCTATTTTATAATCTACATTATTAACATTTATAAACAGTATGTGATTGATAAATACACGAGCTCATTCCAATTTGAAGATACCTTCGTCTAACTTATTTCAGCCGTCAAGCTGCTTTCTTCTTTAATTATGTATGTTTCGGTTGACATAAATAGACAAATTACAGTATATGTACGAATAACATCTTAGTCCTCCAGATTGACAACGCACTAGTGGTATCACGGATGTAACATGATAACGCGATGTCTGTGATACTGATCATCTATTACCCCTTAATATCAAATAAACCGTCAGCTTGTTATCCATTCCAGTTACAGAATAAATTAACATATTAAAACTTATACATATCAAACATTTTAAAACAATCCTCAAAAATGTATGGTTGTGAAACAAAACCGCAATAAGATTCATCAATCAGACTGACGCGCAGTTTAATATTATTTATAGAGAAATAATCCCCTCTTAAATAACCCCAACAGTACGTAAAAGTAAATTACATTTAAATACCACAAATTATACCACACTTAATTACCTACAACGAGCAGACGAAAATCCTGGAACGCTACTAAAAAACTTAGACAAATAATTTGCGTAAAGACGTCTGGAGTCTGGTCTAGACCCAGACAAATTCTGGCAGAGTCTTGCGCGTATAAAGGGTTCACTGCACTTGAAAATAGCTACACAATCACTCTCAAGCGTTATTTTTCAATCTGCTCTTCTAAAATATAGATATTCTCTCTTACTACTTGTGTATAGGCAAATATTATTATTATTTACGACCTCGGGACTCGACTCCGACAATTTAGCATACCACCTTCTTATAGTCCATAATTCGATTAATTGCGTCATTATTTGTATTCATCAGTATTATTGTTTATATTAGTCTGGATATTTCCTATATATTACATATATTTATATATATTACAAGAAAAAAATACATGTATAATCATAAAATAATCATGAATTCTCATACGAATCAATAATTTAACCGCCCAATATTACATATTATACAAAATTGTACACATTGTAAAATTATAGTATATATTATATAGTCTATGGTCTAATCTATCTATAATCTACATTTGTAGTAGATGTTTATACTGTTCTCTGTGCATTTGCGGTATCTGTATTGTAAAATGGCGGAAACGGTCAAATTAACCGTGTAGCGTGAATTAGCTTTTTATTTAAATACAGTACAGAAATATATCATAAGCTATTCTTATTATATCATTTAGGTAAGCATGACATATATTTTACAATTAATCATCATGACATGTAATTGTCGTATATTTAACTATATTACAATTAGTTACTGTACGTAGGTTTATTTATGATTGTTTTTATTTACGAGAATATTAGTGATGGGTTATATTTATAGCTGTTATATAATCGATTATTACGTTTCAAAATGATTGCTACTAATAGAACGGAACGTTGGTTTCTAATATGTCTAAAATAAAAATGTCACATCAATGCAATTTCTATTTTCGTAGTGATAGGTCTCTATTGCTGATTTAAGAATTATCTAATGAAATTAAAACTTTTTCAGAGTATCTTTGAGTATTTCTTTACTGAGACTATCAGTTTGTTAATACTCGTTTGTATATTATTTTATTTCGTACAAGTAAGACAATTATTTATTTATATATTATTATTAATTTTTGATTGAGCATCACGTGTGTATAGTACAAAGTTAAATAATAAACTTAAATCTCAACTCTCTTTTATAATAACAGTAGTTCCAGTAAATGATTATTCAATAAAATATACTCAGTCGATTATTTAAAGACAAGTGACCTTGATTTCATTAATAAATTTGTCATTGTCAATAAGATAGAGACAAGTCACGATGAACTAAAAAAAGCGCCGAAAATAAGGTATTTTAGCAAATTTAACAGCACCTATTATCTTCACTTCAACACCGTAAATTAAACTGCTATATACGTACAAAAGACGAGCGCACCGGTCCAGCGACAAGTAACTGGATTTGTTGTGCTCTCGACTAGTCGCTCGATAAAGTTGTGGACGCGTGTGACGATTTCAATCTGTTTCCTTTGTCCGGAGTGCGGTATGCTGACTGATCGTGCGATAAGTTGTACGCTTCGAGAGTGACATCTGAGGATCGGTTCGGTCGAGAGTATACCATGCCGCGGAGCTTCAAAGACGATCGTACCAGGCGGCCAGGATCGAGGGGGACGCGGGGCGAGAGGCAGGTGCGTTTATTTCACAGGAAAAGGGATTCAATTGAAGATCTGATGTATTAATTCGCCACCTAATGAAAGCTGTTTAATCAAATGCAGACTTGTGTATTATATTAGACAAACCAATAAAAGTTTTACGATTATTTCTTTTAATGTTAGTAAAACTATTTAGCGGCAGCGATCTAATGTACATACTTTAGTTTGTAATAACAATTTTATTGAGTTCAAACTCTATTATAAGGGTATTAGATATCAATAAAATTATGATATCTTAGCCGTACTAAAGTAAATGGTAAGTGTGATAGATAAGTACCTAATTAATAATATAATGAAACATAAACACGTATAATAATGATTTGTTTATTATTTTATATCTAATTGCTCAGATATATATAGGTATTAGTCTCTACAAATTCCTTGCTGAGTAGATAGGTAGTAAAATAGACTACTTGATTTTTAGTTGCTATTTTCGAAAACATAGTTAACCTCACGCCAAGTGAGTGACTTCAAATGAAACTTTAACAGAAATCATTAAACGTAGTTTGAAGAGCTCTTGTCTCGAGTATTAATCATCTCTACATTCAACGTAATTAAAATTTAGGAAGGAACTATTTCTCTCAAATACATCTAGTTTAATTTAATGGCTTATTAATTACATGAATGTGTTATGTTCACGTTAGAAATCGAAACCTATTAGGTATTATATCAATTTGTGTCAATAATTTAACGTTCATAAAGAGAAGTCGGACATGTTTGTTGACGATCGATCGTAAAGCTATAAGTTACGATTTGTTGCAAATGTTAAAAGAAGTAATTATATGAAAACTGATAATTTCGCCGAAAATGTAATTAAGTAGGACACCATATTCTATACAGACAGATTACGCGAAAGTAGTTCGAATTCCGAACGCTCGGCGGTGTCGTAAGTTTGCCCGACCATACCAACTAGAGCCCCGACAAATTAGCTACCAACATGCCATATTGGATATTTTTGTACGCACCGGGAGGGACGTAACGGCTCAGCGTAAGCCAGTGATCGACTAAGTACCTTTCACGATCTTGAGGCGCAGCGCGTCACTTTCCCCGCTCTAGTGAGTTTTTTCGAACGTAACAACATCACGATTACATCAATATCGCATGCGGATCGTTCCGTGTGTAAACCGCACCTGTGAATCGGAACGCATCATTTGATGGATGAATTGGACGATGCCTTTGCCTTGTCATATTTTTTTTATTGATACGCAAATGCATGTTTATTAATTATTGTCTGTTTACAGAGGTTTCGCTCACCCGGAACCGGTTATGTACCGTTTCCGTGGGAATTCTTCAGAAAATTATTTCTTTGTAGATGTTGAATCTAAATCATCAGCATTAGTGTAGAATTAACGAAGATATTGCATAACAATACATTTTCTTTAAACCAAGTTGGGTTATAATTACATTAAACTTTAACATTCACGATCACTAATTTCCACAAGTTGCTAATTCGGGAAACCTTCATAAGTAGTGTAAAAGGCAAAAGTAGCCTTTTGCCGAAAGGAACAAAAATTATAGCATATTCGGACTACGAAAAACAGGCTTGAATCTCATCATTAAATAATTTAAAAACTATCAATCAGATCTTGATCAAATTTATACCGAACCACACGAGAAGTAACAGCTTTCCATTAAAAAGGGAATTATCAAAATCGGTAAACGTATATAAAAGTTCTGAGGTGAGTTTATAAAACAATAACAAAAAGTATCGGGAATTGAGAACCGCTATGTTAAAAGTTGTGTTTTAATATCTAAACTACGTATAATGGTATTATAAGGAAATTTTAGTTGAGTAGCATTAGATCGCATGTTATTTGTTTACTGTTCTTATAAATACTAGCCGTGGATCCAAACCAGTTCTGGTGGGAATTTACATTAAATCTACGACTCTGTTGTACTTATGGTATATTGTAACATTCTATGTAGTAAAAGATCAAAATAAGGTCATTAATAATCAGAAATTATTATTGTATTATTATTATAACTATGTACGAGAATTTAATGACATACACACATGTACTCGTACTTCCCGACAATTGTTTCAACATCATAAGTTGCAAATAGTCATCAAATATTAGTAAAAATATGAACATACGTTCTAAAAATGTTATTTACCTGTATTTGTTTACCATTTTATTGATTAGTTGGATAAAAATATATATTAATGTACTTACTTTATTTAACGTCTCTGCCCCAAAATGTGCATCTGTAATAATAAAAAAATATATAAAATAAACTATTTAGTTTCTACTTTAAGCAATATTTTTTTTGTTTAAAATACTTTCATATATCAGGAAGTTAATATGTATTTAATGTAACATTATATTAGGTATTATTTCCCTATATGTATGAGTGACTTAAACTATACCAAAATTTGTCTTTATTTAAACGTTAGCCCCAAAACTAGGTCAGACTGTCTTGGGGCTTGGGAGCGCTCATGCCAGAAATATATTTAAGTACACATTCGAAAATAAAGTTAATTAGTTATAAATTAGAATTATTCTATTACTACTATATAGGTACCTTACAGACTTCTTTAAAATCGTCTGCTTGATTTTGCTTGCTTGATTACTTGACCCAAGGTGGGTTGGGTACTTTAGTGCTTAGTCCAGTCTTCAAGTAGCTTCCATTGTAAGATGATTCGATTAAAAAGTCGAGACAAAGCAAAGTGAAATTACAGAATACAAGGTATGACATCTGAATCCTTTGGAATGGCAACACCTGAGGTAACACGGGCGTCACATGACGACTGTTCATAAGCGACGGTTACCGCTTACCGTAAGATTGTCTCCCATTATAATTGTATAAAAAAATATATACGAGTATAATAATCATAATAATAATAATATCCCTCGATAATTCACCAAGCGCCATCTAGTCCTAAGCTAAGTCGAACTTGTGTATTAGGTACTAGACAATTGACATAAATACTTGCATATTTTTTGTAATATATATTGAAAACACCGTCATCCGTCTGGGTGTTTTCTATATATATTATATACAATCATAGTCATGAATACAAATATTTGTACTGTGCAAGGAATCGAACTCGCGACCATCGCAAGTATACCGTGAGGTAAACTGCTCGACCGTCGAGGCTATCAGTGTATACTTATACGTAAGGAACCAAAACAGATGTCTCAAACTACCATCTCCAACTACCACTTGAAATAATAGTTGTCGTATTATAATATACATATATTTAATCAAATGTATTGTGTTTAAAAATATGTATCGCATGCTTAATAATAAAGTGTAATAACTCTTAAATTAATTTTTAAGAAATATAACACTATATTTAAGTTATTAAAATCTAGTTTTTAAAATATGTAACATTTGTTTTAAGTTTATTATCCAGTGTTGCATATCATATGCTTACGTATAAAATGTAATTTTTAGCAAAATAATTATTAATATTTAGTAGCTATAAATATATATTTTTAATAGGTATAGAATTTGTCGTCCCGTCAGATGGTAAGTGGTAACCAACGTCTGTAATATTTTTTGTTATTATTTTATATATTTATTGATCTGTAAGGGATATATTAGATAGGTTATAAAGTTGCTCGAAATAAATATATAGATAAAACAAAAATAAACACCACAAATACCACATTCTTATTTAATATACCACATATAAATATTCCAGAGGACTAAGATGTACTTCACTGCCTAATCTCAGCTTTTAACCGAAACATAGCTTACAAGGCAGCTTAGCGATGCTTAGCGACTGATATAGGTGAATCTGAAGTACCTATTACCTTTTACGAATCATTCTCTGGTAATAAACATCTATTCCCATGGTAAGCAGAGCTTGTGTTATTGGTACTAGACAACTGATATAAATACATAGTTATTTTTTTTATAAATCCTTAGTAATTCTATATTTAGTTTAAAAGCAAGGTTTTTTTAATTAACAGTTCACAATTATAGAATATATAATAGTATGTAATATTATGTTACCTGTGCTAATAGTTAGAAAACTGTTACTCGTAAACAGGGGAATTGAAGAATAAATAGATGTGTTCCTAACAGTACGTAACTGTTATATTACCTGTGACAATAATAGGTACTTATGTGAAAGTACGCCACGCAAAGAACATGTATAGATAAATATATAGATAGATATGTCTGTCACAAGTAGGGGAAGTCAACCAACTGGCGGGCAGGTAAGGCTTCGATTTGCAAACCTAGATACAGATAGATATGGCTAACGATGTAAGTACCTCCATTTATATGAAAACTATGTCAGTATTGTAGTACTTGGCTGGATGTTATAGAAACTATTATTTTAACCTCGATGGTATCGAGTTACTCGGCTTCATTTTGTGATGGTCAAATAGTGTTAAGACTTCCTTCCAAAATCATCATCATCAAAAAAATCAATAATATTTTAAAGTTTTCGTGTAAATTTTATTTTTAACATTTTTAGTAAATACAGGTGCGAAGCCGGGGCATTTAAAATAAAATAACATAAATATTTATTTAAAGTTATAAAGTAACTGTAAACTTATATATACTAATATTATGAGAAATAATTAAATTATCATCATATAAAAGTTAAACCACTACTGATTTTAAAATTAATAACTAATAACACGCTTGAAAATTTAACTTTTTATATCCAAAAAAGGAGATAAAGTTGTGAGTAATAGCAAGCAGGCCATATTCCAGGTAATGCCGTGGTATACAACTAGTTTGGGTAATAAAATGTAGAACAAAAGGCAGAGTAACGTTGTGGGCATTCTCTGCAAGACAACCTTGGTCAGTGCACAGATACTCGCCGTTATATAATCTACATTGTAAATGTAGCGATAGAATAAAAAATACGACCAATCAAAAGTGCTTAAATTTGAATTTATTGGAGTAAACATTTTTATTGCTCTTAAAAATATCGAAATACTTTTTAAGCCTATTACTCTGTGATCGATTATATGAGAGACGACCTTGTATAGCGTTAGCTGTTCAGACGAGATATTCTATATTTTAAATAGATATGTTACACAATTATACACTACTTAAATACTATCTTGACGACCTCGGCGGTCTAGCGGTCTAGTACACCGCTTTACGACCGATGGTCGCGGGTTCGATTCCTCGCACGGCACAAACTATTGTATTCATGAGTATGATTGTTTGTATCAGTCTGGGTGTTTTCTATGTATAATATGTATGTATTTATAAAAAAAAATATCTATGTATATATGTATCAGTTGTCTAGTACCCATAACACAAGCTTTAGCTAGCTTAACTTGGGTCTAGATGGCGCTGTGTGAATTGTCCTGAGATTATTATTATTATTATTATCTAATATTTAAATTAATTTTAAGAATATCATTTTCTTTTAATCAGTTTCAGTCAAGATGGGCTGGGCCATTGGGGTTCCTTAAAGTAAGGTCGAGAGCAATGATGGCTGGCTCAACCATCATACTCTTGAACAAGTGCTGCTTGTAGGGACTGGTCTGCTCTAATCACTATGGCTGATTTGGTTCTAATAAATTTCTGCAAGATGGTAGTTTGTGTTCACACATTACAAAATGTATATGACTGTTCAAAATCGAATAAAGTATTAATTATCTATGCCAGTGGAGTGTCTTGCCAGTTCTTCTCTGAAATAGCTAGTTGAACTGGGCGATAGGATGGTGATTAATAGTAAGGCACATACAAGAGGCCGTATGATCCTATGTGAATAAGTGATTTTGAGTTTAAATTAATTAGAGATAATGTAAACTTGTCCTATGTCTATGTCCAGCAGTGGACGTCTTCCGGGCTGCGATGATGATGATGAATGTAAACTTGTTATATTTGTATTTGAATCATATGTGTTTATGATGTTAATGACGCATTTTGTTTAGAAAATGTATGTATACAGACAGACAAACAGAGACATTGGCTTGTACTATTTACAGATCGCTTGATAGTATATTAATTACTATAAATGTTACCAAGAGCAAAGTTTTTTATATATTTGTTATGAATAAACTCAAAACTACTATTAAAAGCTACCTACATAATCAGCGAGTAACAGGCTGGATATGGAAAAAATAATTTACTAAAATTGTCTGTCTGTTTGTTCTTGCTAATCTCTGAAACGGCTGAACCGATGTTGACGGGACTTTCACTAGCAGATAGCTAATGTTATGAGGAGTAATTTAGGTTACACTTCATTTTAAAATTGTATTAATTTTAATAAAAAAGTAAAATACCACGTGGACCAAGTCACGTGTAATAGGTACACCTATTATACAAAAAGTGTTTTATATCCACTTAGCCCTACCAAAAACCTACTAGTTATTCTGACAAAAAACAAGGTTAAATTCCAATCGGACCAAGTAACTAGTATTATATACTACTAGTTGTGCCCGCGGTTTCATCCTCTTGCAATTTTTAGCCTATATGTTAAACTGATGTATAAGCTATATTACTGTAAAATTTTCTGCGTGAAAGAGTAACAAACACCCATCCATACTTACAAACTTTCGCGTTTATAATATTTATAAGATGTTAAAAGTGTTTTATATCCATTTGACGTTTCCTACAGTTAGTCAGTCTGTCAGGTTGTCACAACTAAAATCCTAGGCACATTTGGTTCAATAGAGTGAGATAGGTTGTGGGCGTACTGATTTTAACTAATATTACAAGCGAATGACAAATAGTTGTGGTTACACTATAAATAACTCTACGAATGCTCTGATATTGACAGTAACGACTGTTAACTAGTACAGAAATATGGCAGAAACATTATGAAGCCATGCAATTATAGATTACAAAATATAAATTTATACTATCGACATTAAACATCGACATTTATATAATATTGTAATCTAACTGTTATACAAATACACCTAGTATTCGTTACACCTATTACGATATTTTTAATACAAATAAAAAATAACAAGTACGTATTTATTTTAATTAGTTCTTATACTAACTGCTTCCTGTAATTAGTTTTAAGCGAAATAATAGGTATGTATTTATTTCTTTTATGATAGTATCGTCTAACTGTTTTCGGCAAACAAAATTAATTTATTTTTAATTAGTTCCACCTATGTGAAGCTAGCGATATCCCAGTTGTAGGTATATAACGAAACAAAGAATCCGACTTGTTTAAACAACATCGAAATATCCACTATTTACAAAAAATAACATGTATTATATTACTATATATACTATTTCAGTAGAATTTAAAAAAAGCACTGAAATTTGACTAAGCCGATACACTCTAACAGCTGTTTGGTTTGTTCACTTCAAAACTAGAGTTTTCAATAACGTAATTGGTTTCAAATAAATAAAAAAACATATTCAAAATAGGAACACAATATTTTGTACCATGTGGATATTTCAATTAAAATTTAGCATCGAATGTAGTCAACTGTAATATCCGATTCATGATATCTCACAAGTAAATCGAGCATTCTATTTGTTTGAACTCGAGTTTCAACGCTGGAGAACATATCATACGAAATTCCATTCAGCCGAGTTGTGTTCATGCGATATTAAACTGTTTATCTTCGTTAATAGGATGGTTTGTGGAATGCGCGGGATAGTTATGAGGAACATGTTTATCGCGTCGTAGGTACATCTAAAACGCACCAAGCTACTATTTTTAAAATCGATGCGGTGACCGAGTGGGGCGTGTATAACTTCAATTAGGGAACAGTTACTGGCTCTGTGACAGGGTGACATATTGGACTCATTTAGAGAGAGTTCGATTAAGACGCCGCTTACATAGAATATTAATTATTTGGTTTTAGTAGCCTCATTTTTATCATGCCCTGGTATTATTTATCTTCATGATATCTTATGAAGTAGATAGAATGATATTTGTTTGCATCTTTGCACTCTCACATTATAATAATAATAATCCACCCATATCGCGTCGTCCATTACCTTCTGTGTTTTCTCCTCTACCCAAAGGTTGTCTGGAGGAGATCACTTAAGTGATAAGACCCCCTTTTGTACATAAGCTATTTATTTATTTATTATTCTGCACACAAAAATATATACAAGGCGGACTTAATGCCTGATGGCATTCTCTACCAGTCAACCGACGCGTTGATCAGAGATAATAATAAGGCGGTGCAATTTAACAATTAATATATAAAGAAAAACAAGTATGGATAAATACGGAAAAATAATATTATATATATTATTATAGCTATGTATCCTGTTTTTGGTAATTTTTAAGGGTTTACATACTATATATAAAATAAATAAATATTATCTCAGATTAACTCACACAGCGTCATCTAGTCCCAGCTAAGCCAAGCAGTAACTGGTGTTATGGGTACTAGACTACTGATATAAATACATAAATGCTTTTTTTTCTAAATATATATATATATATATATATATACATACATGGAACACGTCCAGACCGATAAAAATAATCATATTCATGAATACAAATGTTTGTAACGCAAATATATAATGCTGTTTAAAAAATTCAAAGTAAATTGTATTTAAAAGGATGTAGAAAATTAATTTTAAAGTTTGCCCACCAAACAAATATTAGTGATGTTATTGAATGAACGATAATAGGGCACCGAACCACCGGCATCCTAGGGGTGACACATGCGGACATTCACCCAGTAACCACGCTCCCCTACAGTTAAAAGCCGTCAAGTGCGAAACGGCTCAGATGCATACAATACGAAAGTTTCGTTTTTCTTATTTTAATTCATAAATAAACGATGTTGTAAATTCATAAATACATATATATTGTATAACTTTGATACTTTTACATTTAAAAATTATATATGCATTAAACTTTACTTTACTTAAACTTTCATACAATTATAATCATACAATTTTTGTGTATGTCCTGTCCTGACTTTTGCATTATCGTTAGCTATATGACGAAGCCAGTTCCTTCCCAATAGATATTATTTTTATTATAAGTAACATTAACTGAACAAGCAACATTGTGATATTTTATAGAAAGATATTATAAGATTAAAGTTTTAAAGGTAAGTTTATGTTTTTACGATGTTTATTTATTTTTATCAACTAATAAGAATGAAATTGCTCTGGTCCCTATAATATACTACGATAATATGGACTTTTGTGCAGGAAATAGCAAAATGATCAGCATATTATATGCATTGTTACTGTTTTCTAAATATAACTGGATTTGGTATATTTGCTTTTTTGCAATCCAATTAAATTGGGATGGCGGTAAAAACTTTGACATTCATAAGAAAAGTTGCAAATAATGTATAGTATGAATAAATGATTTTGTCTTCGACTATACTTGGAACATGTACTATATGTTTCAAGTATACTCGAAGAAGATTTTGAATAATATATAGTTGAATAGTTATAAATAACTACGAAATTGGACATCGAAATACAGAACGTTGTTTGTAACGAAATAACCGAAGGCTTAGTACATAATGAACGAAGCTATCGATTTATCTGTAGGTAACGAAGACGTCTGAAATTCCAGTGAAACCAACGCAAACCACTGAAGCGTTACGCTCACGCGAAAACGGGTACCGTGACGCGGGTTGCTTGTTCAAAAGTCGAAATTTGTTTAGGGGTTTGTTGAAAAATAGATGAATGAATATCTCTAGCAAGCGTGAGGTCAAACAATTTTCAATAGGAATTTAATATTTTTAGTGGAAGTTAACATTTTTATTGTTATGCTGTCACTCCAAACGGACTTTGTATTATGAAAAAATCTAATTTCCAGTACTGAAAATATGTAAAGTAAAAATATATGCTCTAACGAATAGGTATGTCACATAATATACTCAAAATCAGACAAATTAAAAGTCTTTAAAACTGTATATTCCCTGGAAACAAAACAGGGTTAAAAGTAAATGCAAAATTAGGTAATTTTACAATTTTAATTATAATTTCTATTCTCTCACATACTATTTATATATACACATAGTAGTATATCTACAATAAAACATTTTTGTTGTGGGATGATAAAGGTAATTAAAACACCAAATAACTAAATTATAAGATAATTAAATAAGAAATACACAATTATAGAATTAATAAAATCACATGATTAATTAAATTGCAAAATTAATTAAATAAGTTACTTAAATTGCAAAATTAATTAAATAAGTTACTTAAATTGCAAAATTAATTATTCGACCAGAGCACTGGATATTTTATCGACTCGGCGATGTATCTTACTTAATTGGATACCTAGGCCATACATTTCACGGGTGAGTCGGCACTGAGATTAATACTGGTGTGGTGCGCAGGCGCAGGCGACCACGAGTGCGCCGGGACCGTTACGCGACCATATCTACCAAGTTTAATGACTTTCTGTGCTGGTGTGTCCGTGTGTACAATGCGAGCGGGAATTTCGCTCCTCTGTACTGGAGGAATGTAAATGTATTAACTTGTTACACTTACTATTATAACGGACAGTATTCTAAGATTCGTAAATAATAAAAAAAACTTTTTTTAATTGTTTGTGATCAGTTTATTTAACAGTATTCCATGACTTTGATTCTTCTTTATTATTAATAGAGTGGTTGTGGTTTTCATGATGGTATCAATAGATTCTCTTCATTGTAGATAATTTATATAGATGAATCGTTTATTTATCAATTATTTTAATACAAAGCGTCCTATGTGTTAGGATAGAATCTAAATATATCATGCAAATCTCAGTTGAATAATATTTGAGAAAGCTAATAATAGGTTTTTCCCCTGCCTATTTATTCTCTTTTCTAAGGAATGGTTTAGGGTCAAAGAAATATAAATACATAAATAAAGTTAATTCATTAATTGACCTAATTATAATATAAGTCGATAATTTAGTAAATTTATATAACAGCCTAAAATTCTTTAGTAAGTAACAAACATTTCTTAGTATAGTATATGCTAGTACCTAGTTCTAGGATCGTCTAGAACGCTCGGAGTACAGTTTCTCATGTTTACTTTTAGTTTGTTATAAATATTGAATTCATATACAAATAAATGGGTTTAAATTATTTCTATTGTATATAGTAAAATTATGATATATTATTGCGTATTTGATAAAACATGTGATAAATACTATCTCCAAATTATTTAAGCAGGTATCTAGGCAGGAAATAATGTGTATCTGCGGAATAAATCCAAGGTCTTCGTGACTTTTAAATTGCAAATTATGTAAGTCTGCTTCACTGAGTTACATAATTGACAATTTAAAAGTCAGTTGAAGTGGAGATAACAACTGATAATGTAATATATGACCCTATATTACACCTTAGATAACGTAATGAAACGCCAATACGCATAAATATTAAAATTATTTATTTATTCATTGATATCCAAACTGAGCGAGATATACAGTTTCCCAAAAAAATGCAGGTCGCATCGACTTCTCATAAGTGTAATTATTGTAGGAATCTCATTATTGTATCAGAAAATTAGATTCCTACAATTACAAAATATAAAAAAATAGACAACCCCGTATAAAATAACAAATGCTATATAAATTGTGGCTAAGATACATCTCGATCATGATAGCTTTGAAAGAAAAAAAAACATGAAATCTAACCATTACCTAAGGAGTTACAATGCCACAGACAAACACACATGAACGTGAAACTTGTAACACCCCTCTTTTAGCATAAGGGGTTAAATATATAGCATAGGTCACTCACTAATAATGTTGCTATAGATGAATATATTTTTAATATCGCTTAAGTATTTTTTACCCCTATCAATTAGAAGGACAATGCAAACATTTCCTCTTTCTTATATTACTTTGGAACTCAAAAGGTACATAATTACGACGACATAATAAATTGTCTTTGTGGTCTGTAATCTCGGTACTCTATAATTATTTAAACATGGAATAGCAACGTATATTGTCTATTGTGTCCACAGCTCCCATGACCGGCTCGATATGGTAGAATTGGTAGAATTTCATAGCAGAATTCCAACAATAGATGTCACACGATTAAGCAGACAACTTACTACAATCGTATCTATTATTTCGAAACCGTATAGCTTGCCTACTCTATCGATGTACAGTTAAATTCAAAGACTTGTAACACTTTTCAATTGCAACGGTAACAAATTGAAAGAATCGAGTTGACGAACTTCTTCTCATAAGGAAATGTCAAGTGTTTATTGAAACATTGACTGATTGACTCACTTGTTGATTGATCCTCATTTATTACCTATTAAGGTAGACTTTATAAAAAGCCATCTGAGATAACCTCAGATTCACCAATTTCAGTCGCTTACTTTCTAAGCTGTGTTTTGGTTGAAGAATAAAATTACAAGAGGCACAACATCATTTGGTATCTAACAAGGTATACTTTGTAAAAAGTCACCTGACTTAACCTCGGATTCACCAATTTCAGCCGTCAAGTAGCCTTCTTTCTAAGTTGTGTTTTAGTTGAAGGATGAAATTAGAGAAGGCACAACATATAGTCCTTTGGAATGGCAAAGGCGCATAGAGCGGAAACTATTGGAGCAGCTACCCAAGCTCTTCAAGATGTTAAGGTCATGACATCTTAGTCTGTGGTATACAAAGTAAGACTGTCATGTGATGATTCGCACCAACAAGCTTCATGCTTCATTTATAATTTAAAACCCGCGCTCTTGGTGGAGCTCTTGCTATATCACAGGATTTTCCATCAATATCTTCAACTGCTAACACAACACCAACTTTTTTTTTAATCTGCTTGATATAGCTCTTAGTGTGTTGGTCTTCTCCTTTTCCTCTTTCCATCCTTCCTTCTAAATAGAGGGAAGGATGGAAAGAGGAACTTATTCATACTATTATCAAAGGCAAATGCCTTTGATAATAGTATGAATAAGTTTCTCATGTCGTATCAAGTGCCATAATATTATTTAACACCTATTTTCAATAACATTTGTGATCTATGTCTTTGTTGGATCTCTAACATTTTGTAGTACTTCTACGTTTCTTATTTTATCTTCAATCTTAAACTATAATTATTTTTCATATCAGAGAATCAATTAAACTGTAACGTATGAGTAAATTATACTAAATATATATGTTCTAGTCCTATTAATAGATCTTTAGTAGATAGGTATGTAAATAGATGGCAGCCGTCCGACTCCCAACTGGTGAAGTTTAATTAGCGAACATTTTAACGCAACGGATATTTGGAGTAGTCACAGCAAAATATGTTTATAAACCTCGATAAGAGAATTTTAGGTAAATAACTGTCACAGACCACGGTGGTCTAGCAGTTTAACACGCCACTTTACTTCCAATAATAGCGGGTTCGATTCCTCGAACGGTACAAACATTTGTATTCATGAATATGTACATATTATAGTGTTATTATTGTATTATTTTTTTATATGAATACATAGATACATTTATTTGTAAATATATATAAAATATAGAAAACACCCAGCCCGATGAAAATAGTCATACTCATTAATACAAATATATGCACCGTGCGAGGAATCGAACCTGCGACCATCGGAATTAAAACTACAGACAAACGACCAATTACTTTTTATTAAATATGTATAAGTTCTACAAATGTTATATGTTGATATCCATACTAACATTACAAAAGCGAAAGTATATCTGTCTGTAATCTTTTCATAACCAAACTGCAAACTAATATAATTAAACCGAAACCATACTTCGTCAATTCTATAGAAACAATACACAGCGAATACAAAATACGAGTAGAAATGTGAAAGATGATCTTAATTCGATGGTAACAAAGTTTGTAATCAAATAAGTGGAAAGAGCTGTAGGAATAATAGATAGCTATAAGCGCGGGGTGTTATTGTAGAACAGTGGTTCCCAATCTACTTTTAATCTGAAACCTAATAGAAAATATGCGAACTTTTAAATGAACTATCTAAATAAAATTCTTACTCGGGTAAAAAGGATTTCTTTAGTCAAGTCTGAGTTGCTTGGTATTCCAAAGAAATCTTTATTAGCTCATCTGAAGTATACTTGTCTTACATCAAAGGTAATATGAATATTTTATTAAAGTAAAAGATATATATTTTACTACAATTTCTAAAACTAATATCTACATTGGAATCAAGTTTTGATTTTTTTAATATAAGCGACTCGCTCTGTTATAGGTTCAACATTATATTATGCACGGTTTTTCTTATATTTTGACGGGTTCTCGATCCTAATTCCTTTTTGTAGATTAGTTGTTCTACAATACTTTTAAAAAAAGAAATAGATTCTCCGTTAGATTGCATCTTTTTCAATTTCAATGTGTTTAGAATAAAAAGGAAGAGAAAAATAGAAATATTTTTTATTAAAATAAACCTAATAACATTTTTGAATAATTCGAAACGTATTTCAATTACAATATATGTATTTAGAATAAAATAAAACAAAAATAATCCTTATTGAATTAACTTAATATAAGCAGCGTTGAATAATTTGAAACGCTGACTCATTACAAGAGGAATGAGCAAGAAATTTGTGTATTTACTGCACAAATATAGGTACTTATATTAGATGGAAATTTTTAATACATATGTCTTCTCTTTATATTTTCAGAGGTCTCTGACACTTATGACCTTTTTTAGCCCAAATCTGTTTAGATATGTCCCGCTTTCAATAAAATAATATCGCAATTTTTACTTAACATATTTGAAATCTCCATAGTAAAAGTCTAGCTTTGTTTAACAAGATTAGCAGAAAAGTTTGGGAATCACTGTGTAGATAGATGGATGGCGCAAATCACGTTGTTTGAATGAAGCGGAATTGAACATTGGACTGTGCGAAATGCAATGTCGAACGAGGAAAATAAAGTTGGATCTCGTACATACCACAATGGAATCCGAATGTAGCTTCAGTTAATATAGAAAGTTATATTATAGTTAATATTATTAATTTCAATTTGGATAAAAAAATTTAGACCTCATAATAACACAGAAGCGTTGGGGGAAGAGAATTGTTAGTAATATGGACTGATAACCTAATTCCTAGTAAAGTGCCATGTCAAATAGTCACAATGTTCCGCCTAGAAACAATCGTGATGAATTATACTACCTGGTGAATTTGCCACGATGGGCAAACTGACCTGACTTGATGTGCATCTTATCATCCTCCACAGGTGTCCCGTCAGTGTAAACCGTTAGCATACCATTCATTAAAAAAAATACAGGAGCGTTTATTTTTCATCTCGGTCGATGACGTTGAACGTTTTGAGCAACTTAAGTAAAAGTTAAACTTCACACGGACGAAGTTGCTAGTATTTGACACGTTGAAGAACTTATTGAAAAATCTTATTTCTCACATAGGGACCGGCTTTTTTTTATTTTTAATTACGTATATTATTTTTTAATATAATAATTTGAAGTAGACATTATTTAGTCCCTAGATTTATTTCAATTAAAGTATCCACGGATGATCACCCGGTCCAAACGTGTAAATTTACTTTCGTTGCGGAGTGCCCCACCGCACCGGTGGGCATGCGGTCCTTAACGTGTTATATATGCTGCCTTGTTTCAGGGACTATATAATCTATGATATGAGTTGGTGTACGGTTGCAATTACCTCATATTAAATATACCAATCTCAGTATGTTACTAGCTAGATTAGATAGTGGATTTCGAGGTATGCGATAGCGCTATGGGATAACGGTTCGATGCATATTATTTTATATGTTTAACTAACAAGATAAACATACTTAGAACCCACCTGCTGGTACATATATATGTATACGCCCCTGATATTAGATCTTCACGGAATCCTGTAATTTTATTGTCAATGCTTTGCTGAAATAGGTGAGACTCTTCTAATTATAAAAATTAGCTAACACCATCATATTGTGATTGCAGCAAAATAAATAAAGAAAAAAAATATTTCTCTCCCTTTGCATGTTTTACATACCCAATTGTAGTATATAAGCATACGGCCCATCTGATTATAAACGGTTACCGTAGCCTATGGACACCTGAAAATCCAGGGTACCTACCCCATATAACGTGCCCCATACTGAAACCTTAATATATCCTTTATAAAAACCTAAGGCTGTACTCTCCAGGCAAAATCTCTGCACTCCATCCCACAATCCTTTATTTATCTATGATTTTCCAGTATCATAAAAAACAAGACTTTAACCATAGAGAAATAAATTGCTTTGAACTACATCCGATATTTCTGTATAGGTATATTAGAATAAGCAACTCAACTCCACCGCAGTCTGCCCACTAGACTTGTATAGAGTTTAGACCAAATACGAACTACACGAACTATGTAGTTTACAAGTTCGTCGCTCCTTAAATCTTTAGTTCGTTCGATAAAATGCAATAAGCCTTATCTGCATTTTACTTTTCTTCTATCGTCGTTCATATTAAAATGCAAAAATTCGTTTTTTAATAAACCACCATATATTTGTAGAAAAAACATAGACGTAGAGGTTATCAAAGTCTTTCTTTGACCCAAGTGGGGAACGTAAGAACTAAAAAAAGTAGTTTGCGATAGTTACGAACTGAACTGAAGAATAAGAATAACTTTGTTTATTGGAAAATTAAACCTAAGGTACAGTTTATCTACAATCTAAGTTTACACAAAGTTATACCTTTATCGAGCAAACCAAAGTAAGTGAAATTAAGATTATATGGTGAATTGCGTTTATATATCAGAGGTAAACTATAAATAGTCGTACGTATAACCACTCATTTCATATGTTAGTTTCACCTATTTCAGCCTCCAAGCTGCTTGACTTTCTCGTCTATTTGGTTGTAGGGTGCAGATTGAACTGAAATGAGTATGCTTCGTTGGGCAGGTGGAGTTACACTTAGGGATAAAGTCCGAAATGAGCATGTAAGGGGCAACTTCAGAGTGATAGCTATTACCGAAAAGAATACCTTAAAGAATGTAGACTTAGGTGGTATGGACACATGCGTAAACCCGAAAATAAACGCGAAAGTTTGTAAGTATGGATGTTTGTTACTCTTTCACGCAAAAACTGCTGAATGGATTTGGATGAAAGTTTACAATAATATAGCTTATGCATCAGAATAATATGTATTATATGGCTATTGAAATTTAACGCGGATAAAAACCGCAGGCACAGCTAGTACCAACATATAAATAAATAGTAATATGTACACGAGTGTTTGTTTGTGTGCGTGAACTCACTGGAATCTGAATCACGAACTACTACGCCCTACTACCACCCACGTTAATTTCCAGCTAGCGATGCTCATGATGCGACCCTTTTCCGGCCGAACGCACTTTTAACCTTTACACTTACCAAGACGCGATAACTTCTTATAATAGATGTTGATAAATGACCTTTATAATATTTATTTGCAGTTTATATGATGCGGTGTGAGCGTGCCTTTAACGTATTTAGACGTTAGGTATCTACATTGGCTCTACATAGGGCGCCATGTAGAAATTACCACCTCCCCTTAACAAGTCACATGTTAAGGGGAGGTGAGATTGTCAAAGTATGACATTAATAATCATAAATACACAACGTCACTGATATTAATCGATAACTGATATTAATACGTAAATATTTTTATTTTAAATACATACATAACATATGTACATAGAAAAATATATATACATATATGTACAAACAATCTTATGAATACAAATATTTGTATCGTGCGATAAATCGAACCTGCAACCATACAAATTAAAGCGGAGCGCTTAACCGCTAGGTCACCAAGGCCGTCAAGACATTGTATATCAAACGATTGGAGGTGACACAGATGAAGATGAGGACTCGACCACTCACGGGAACAGAAATCCGAAGACTTGTCTTAGAAAAATTAATAAAAATTGGTGAGAGGTTTATTTATGACCTAATTGTAAACTTATACCTTATACTCAACAGATCTCTTTTCGAGATAAGTCCTCCTTTGTTAACACTATTCCTAATAAACATAATATTAAAATTAAAAGAGTCATAAAAATTATAATTGAAATTCTTGAAATCCTCATAATTTAACAAAGAATCTGAATAAGGGAACGCGCGAGTCTCAGGTAGTACCTAATAATAACAGCATAAAAGTAATCCAATATTATGAGAGGGGCAACCCTCAATATATTTTTTATCTAAACAGATAAATGATGTTAAATAAATAAGTAGAAATAGATGATCAGCACCATTATTATCACTGGTTTATTTAACGGCGGGGAGCGTTATCTTATCAGTGTAGTGATAACAAGTGAAAAGTGAATAGACACACTCGCTTGACCAAACCAGAATTAGCTATATTTATATCTAAACTTTCAACATTTTTATTATATGGACGTGTACCTTTTTAAAAAGAAGGTTATTATAAATTTAATAAGCGGTTTTGTTATGTAATAACATAATACTAGCGGACCACAGATATCATCATACCTTGGAAGCAGTGCCCTTCTACCGGTTCTAAATGTGTTTCTGTACCATCCAGAAATCTATTGCAATATACACAAAAAAATTATTCAAATCGGTCCAGCTGTTTAGGAGTTTGGTGAAAAAGACACGGACATAATTTGGAACTAGATGGAGTTGTGTGTGTATGATTTACGATTTATATTATTAATAGAATTAAGGTGAACATAAATGAGCATTATCAGTTACAGCATCTTTAAATAAGGATTCCCTAACATTATTTACATTTCTTTCATTCCATTCATGCGGCATCCACCACCTTCTGTCTTACTTCCTCTACCCAAAATTTGTTTTCTGGAATTCCAAGTTTTGATTGTCTGGAAGAGAACGTTTAAGCGATAACAGGCGGTCGCCTGTAGTTCCTTCAAACTCTATCAATTTGGTTGTTGTATTTTTTTAGGTGCAATAATAAACAGCAATAAACAATAAAATATTAGTATTAGTAGTCTCAGTAATAGCAATATAATATGTTGGATCAGCTACCATGGTCTACCATGGTAGCTGATCGCTGGTAAATTCCCCACGATGGGCCAACTGACCCGACTTCATACTCATCCTGTGAACCTTCACTGGTGCCCCGCCAGCGTATACCATTAGTACAGACGTGTGCCCCATTCTATATTCATGAATTAAAAATATGTTTATTATCTGTTTCGTACTTATATGTTATTTTATACTATATTTTATATCTATACCGCATATTATCAATATTTTATCAGTTATGTGTGGTCACCAGTGATATTATAACCTCTCAAACATAATTACGTTAATTATCAACTGTTCAAAACCTGCAATAATTCGTGGCCAAGACACTGCATTACAATCCTTATAATTAGGAGTTAAACGAATTTATCATTACTAGGGTTACATTATATATAAATCTATTTATAACTATATTGAAATAAACTTACATTGGAACACTTTTGAATAGTCATCGCATTTTTTTAATCTACCGCTCTTTCGGAAAGCAGTCTCATCACAAAAAGAACGAGCAAGAAACTTCCATATTAATACCTCATATATAATATCATTTATGAATATCTGATTGACTCTCCGATGATGGAAACACGGATAAAAAAATAATCTGAGTGACAGAGGTAGGTTCACTTCCTAACACTCTGTATTCAATTATAGGAAGATTCTATGCGAAAGTGTTCACCACGGTAAGTAATGTCGATAATTGACAATGCCTCTGATCTGACGAAGGGGGTTCTTAGTGCTATTACTAATTGCTAGCTCTAGAAATCACCGTCGTAAATTCCAGGTGAATTTTCCAAAATGGGTTAACTGACCTCACCTCATGTTCATCCTATCATCCTCCACTGCTGCCCCGCCAGCGTATACCATTAGCGTAGGCGGTTGCATTATACCGTTATCATCCTTAAGAAAATGTCTCTGTTCACCCCAGCTAGCAAAGCCTATTTTTAATTGTAAGAACCTATACTTAATTGTTTTATTTTAAACTAGCTTTGCCCACGGTTTCACCCGCGTGTAATTTATATATATGTTATTCTGATGTATAAGCTATATTGCTGTAAAGTTTTATCAAAATCCGTTCAGTAGTCTTTGCGTGAAAGAGTAACAAACATCCATCCATAATCACGAATTTTCGCGTTTATAATATTAATAAGATAATTAAAAATCTCTATTAAAAAAGTTACATACACAAGTTAAGTCAAGTTAGTGTTTTAGTCTCTGTCTACCTCAATGTGAAACAAGCGTGACGATATGTATGTAGTAATTATTTTAATCTGTAGTCAACTACTTACATATTTAGACAGAACAGCTGAATCTCTTGAACGGCAAATTGCCACCTCGGATGGATATCTGAAAACAAAATAAACGTTGTTAGACCTAATACCAAGATAATATAGAATCCATTATTGATTATCATGATAAGTAATTTATTACCACACGATATCATATGAGTGACGTCTATGGTGTAATCAATTATATGTAGTGCTGGATTATTCGTAGAGGCAAAGGCTGGTTAAGACTTCAGCGCCGGGTAAGGGTCCCTATTTACCATACTAATACCACAGATAATATAATATTACATTACTAATACTATAAATATGAAAGTATATCTATTTATTACCATTTTACGACTAAACGGTTGAACGCATGAGTATCATTGTTTCTATCAGTTTAGTGGTTTTCTATATATATTACCCACCCCGGTTTCGCACTGGTGTATAGTATATTAAGCATATAAACTACCATCTTGAATCACTCTATCTATTAAAAAAAACCGCTTCAAAATGCGGTGCGTAGTTTTAAAGATTTAAGCATACATAGGGACGGACAGACAGTGACAGTGACAGCGACTTTGTTTTATACTATGTAATGATAATGCTGTATGTATTTGTACAGTTGTCTAGTACCCATAGCACAAGCTGCAGATTAGCTTGTTAAAAACCTTATTTCTCTTTAAAATCAATAGTACCACATACTTTCTATTGGCAGTATTACATAATAATAATATCTAGGGACAAGTCATACAACGCCATCTAGTTCTAAACTGAGCAGAGAATACTAGGATGGATACTAGACAACTGACATCAACATATAGATACATTTTTTGTATATACATACATAATGAAACACCCAGACCGTAATGTATAGGTACCGGAATTGTACTTTATTTTCCATATAACTTAAATGTATATATATATATATATAAATGTATATATATATATCTGTCTGTAATCAAATAAATTACTTATTTACTATTCTCGGTCGTCAAGCCGTTTAGCACACCGCTTTACGTCCGGTCGCGGCTTCGATTCCTCGTCTACATATTTTACGCAACTAAGTATTTCTATCAGTTGTCTAGTACCCATAATACAAGCTTTACTTATCGTGTATTATCCAGGGTTATTATTATTATATTTCTTTTCTTTTCTTTTCTTTTATCTGGTTTAAAATAATGCTATATTAAACCACACGGGCCTTAGCCAGGAGTGAGAGAGGTTGGTATGTGAAGATGTTATTATTGAGGAAGTCGGAAATTGTCTAGTAATGTGACTAGTCTCCAGTATTGTGGTTTTTTGTAAGAGAATCATTATTATTATTATTTACTAAGGATAGAAGGGCCCTGACACTAATGTTGCTCCGAGACCTCTACTTGTCTCAGTCCGGGCCTGTATTACTCTAATGTAATGAATCGCCATATTGCCAAGGTTAATATTACCACGATGATGGTACAGAGATGGTAAATATGATATGCTAATAGGCCAATAAGAAGATTGTTGTTAGATTTTGTCATTACTAAAACTCATCAGGCAGTTCAACGTGAGTGTATATTCTAGTCCACTTAAAATAACTGGAGAATTATTAAAATATCAATGATAAAAATTATATCTTAACAACATTTACATAAAAATTGTAATTAAGTAACATTTATCAAAATCCATTAAATTAAGATATTTTTTTAAGATACCGAACAAAAACATATTAAATAACCCAGTAAAAAATAATAATCAAAATCGGTACACATTTTGCCAAAATATGATCTATACCCTAATTATTATGTTCATTAGCTGTTCAGTAGAATGGTTATGTTCTAAAACACTAGTTAGTAAGTAGTTATAAAATACTAATACACTGCCATCCCATGAATTTCCTTCTAAAATATCCGATATTCTGATTAAGGTACCCAGTTCTTATAATATCATGATTTAAGATTCCAATAATAAACCATAAACCACAAATCACTAGGGTAGATTTTGTTATAAGTGTTATACCTCAGTCTCATCTATTTCAGCCGCAAAGCAGCTTTATAAGCTGTGTTTCAATTAAAGGAAAAGGTAGTTGATAAGGAAGTAAAATTAAAAAATAAAAGGCATCATATGTTCGTTCTTTACGAATCACATGGTAACGTGATGTCCATAGTAGTGTTTATTTATATACGGTTACAGCTTACAGCTGGGCTGTCAGTTTGATTGTCATTACGTAAAGTAATTAATATAAATTAATTGAAATTAAACTCCTTCAAGGAAGAAGGGGAATATTTGTTCTCTCGATCGTTAGATTACGTAACCAGTCTACTGACAATTCAGTTTATATTATTTTATGGGCACTTAACTACTGTAGATAAGGAATTGTGAAATTTATACGTCGTACTCGTAAATCTAAATAATAATAACATCACCCATGACTATTCACTGCTATTTAGTCCCAAGCTAAAGAAATGATAGAAATATTCATAAATATGAATATTATTGATAAGTATTCATAAATATGTACATATTATACAGAGAACAGCCAGACCAATACAAACAATAATACTCATTTTACACGGACGAAGTCGCGAGCACAGCTAGTAATAATATACTAATAAGTAATAATAATATATATAAACCGATTGTTATAAGGGGAAAGGGATTGTTAGTAATGTGAATTAATGGCCTCATTACTAGCAATGTACCACATCAAGTTAACCTCCGCGCGGTTACCCCTGGAAACCATCATAAATACCATAAATTCATAGTGAATTTGTCATGATAGGCTAACTGACCTGACTTATTTAATTATCCTCCACTCCTCGTTAGTGCAAGCGAAGACATCATTTCATTATCATCGCTTGAAAAAACAACGATTGTTAAATTCTACAATATTGTACCTACATACAGATTACGTACAGATTGTACAGTCCATAAACAGACAATTTGAAGAAATTTCAGTGTAAACAAATAAAAAAATGATTATGTACCTTCACCAATGAACTTATTAACATTTGAATACTGATAACGGACAAATGTCTTGCTTTTGATAAGATAATTAAAATTCACGTGTATACGATTAGATTCTTGATAATCTGTATTTATATACAATTAATTTTATCTAATATATAAAATTCTCGTGTTACAGTGTTTGTAACAAAACTCCTCCGAAACTCCGCTGTATGTATGTTCAGTAGATACGAGAATAGGACGTAAACAGTTTCTCCCTAAGGGATAAGGGTGATCGATCCCAAATTTTTTTTATTTTATTTTATCGACATAGTTCATTATTTTATTTTTTTTTATTCTTTGGTATATAAAGTACATACGACTTTGAATTTTCACCAGCGATATAAGTACATTTATGTGTCAAAACAACATTTACTGGATTAATTGGTATACGATAAAACATTTTCGCAAATGGACAGACAATCAGACATAATACAATTATATTGTACAATAAACTTTAGATTAGGTACGCCTTTTACGATTTACGAAGTGGAAATGTTAGGAGGTAAATAAGCTATTTTTTACCCCCTAACATTTCCACTTCCAGAACAATTTTTCAAATAAAGGTGGTATATTTCATTCTTTTTATCTCTAACTTAATGTCTTGCAATAAGATATAATATGTATATTCAAATATTTTGTTGTAAAATACCTTTTCAAATAGATAGACAAACAAACACACTTTCTTATTTATATATAAGTGTAAATTATGGAAAGGACATTAATAATTTTATTATTAAAAAAAACATGTTACTAAAATTACTTTTAACCGATAAACCAACCGACTCAACATATAAAATAAGACGATAGTCTAAATTTAATTGAATTTTAAATTAGAGTTATATGATAATAACGACAATACTGTGCATATTTGATTAAAATAATTTAAACGAACTTCAATAAATTAAATACACAAAATAATACCAGGAACCGAATCTGCGGTTTTTACATTGCACTGAATAAAATATTTTTCTTTCTTTCTTTCTTTCTTATGCAATCCTTTCTTATTCACTACACTATAGAGGTTTGTATGACTATGTAATTTTTAGTCAGCATGTAGCCTGTATTAATCTATTTGTAACAAAGTACATATAAAAACACCTCTTAGTCTAGTCGGCGAAGCCTATTTGCTTTTGATTTTGTTATTCATTTGGTGCGCGAGGTGAGGGGGTGTCTCCTCAGAGTAGGGTCACCAAATGTTAAGTATAATATACGTCCTTATAACGCCTACTCATGAAGAAAATGTTATCATGTTCATAAAGCTTTGTGATATAGTTAAATAGGCAACGAGATCAAATAAACATGAATAATATATTCAATGAAATGTCAGTCTAATATGTAGGTGCTTTACAAGAACTTTATATATAATGGAATCTTGTAAAAACATAGACGAATAATTTCGTAATTGGGCATTTTTTAATAAGATTATCATTTTCACAAAAACTACCATAAAATTTGAATTATATATACGCTATCTTTATTACAATTGTAGCTTAAATCAGTATATGAATATTAAAAAGAAGAAAGCAAGGGTGAGGTTATGTCTAAAAGAGTAAACGCAAAAGTTTCAAAAGAATATCAGAACTACCAAAATTATGTATGTATTCTTTATTAAGTTGTTTTAAAATTAGAACTGGAACGTAACCCAACGATTCGGCAATTCAAATTTATATATACTTATAGTTTTTGGTTACGGAATTAAAAAAAAGTAATATTATGACATAGACAATACAATACTAGATTTTATTATCTCAACTAACCAATCTTGAAAACAATATGGCAATAATTATAAGAGATTTTAATATATTAAAAAAAATATGGGTGATAATAGAATGGTGTAACCGTGTATGCTAACGGTAGACGCAAGCATTGAGCCCAGTGGAGAATAATAGGACGTGCATGAAGTCAGGTCATTTAGCACGTCGATGCGAATCAACAATCGCTTGTATTACTTTACATGAAATTATATTACTTATAATGTATGTAAGAGGTATTATTATGACCTGGGTTAGACTCTAGCATGGATATTTAATTTGCTACCAAAATAATATCTATTACACTGGCGATAAACGGACATTTTCGTACGTGCTTGAATATTTAAAAATAGACGCGCGATCACGATGTTGCAATTCATACGTGTGCCGCACTGTTGATATTACATTCTAGTTTGTCAATATACAATCATTACATAGTATAAAATAAAGTCGATGTCGCTGTCTGTCCGTCCCTATGTATGCTTAAATCTTTAAAACTACGCAACGAATTTTGAAGCGGTTTTTAATACATAGAGTGATTCAAGAGGAAGGTTTATATATATAATACATGTACACCCGGGCGAAGCCGGAGCGAGTAGCTAGTACGTATATATACTCACATCAGTGCCGGAGACATTAATATATGAATACGTATAATTGACGAACGACTAGATGGAAAGTAAACTTTTGTATGTAATATGAGTGCTAGAGACTTCAGTGTTATTAGTAAGGACTATGTTGTATATATATTATATATCACCTTCCAATAGAAACAGCTTATAAAGCGAGGTGCTTGACGGCACAATTATAATAAAGGGTAAAAATATTGGATATATAGTAACAAACTATTATTAAATAAAAATAATAAATATCTGTTTTTTTTTAATTATGAACAAAACCACATGTTAAAGATATAACTTGGTCTGAGACTGTAGAGAAGAATTGTTAGCAAGTCCCCATTGCTAACAATCGTTAAATACCTGATTTATTATTAAATAGTTACTCTATCAAATCAAATCAAATCATTTATTCATGTAGGACATTTTAGCCGCTTATGAACGCACCGTTTTTTGTATTACTATTTTTTCCGTAGCGTCCTGGTCAGTATACAGATTCAATTGAGAAGAATTGACAAGAGACTCTACTGAATTTCTTTATCAGGTTCCCTTCGCTTTAAAACGTTCTTGGTTAACACTCCAGAATGGGTTAACCTGATTACATGTGTACAGGTGCCCGGCCAGCGTATAATGCGTTTCTGCCATGTAGAAGAGGAAACGCCACTACATATCCTATGCGGTTGTAGCTCACTCATGCATAAACGAAATATCTGCTTTGGAAAGTATACACTATATCCTGAGAAGAAAAAGCCAGCGCTCCTAAGAATATACTTTACTTGGTGCCTTCTTGGAAAGAACTTTGATAAAAGGGCGAGAACAATAGATCTATGCAGGTCGCAGTGCTACAGATTTTGGCACTTGACAAAACCTTCAATAAAAAGAAATAAAACAAAAACACAAGCAGCATTCCATGCACATCCACTGTACAAACACAAAATCCGCGGCTTTCCGACAGCTTGGTTACCGCGCTTGCCGCAATATTGAGAAGCCGTGTGGGGCGATCGGGTACCGACCCTCTTTTGCCCGCCGCCCCTCCCCCGTCGCTCGCAAATCTCACAGAAACCTTGCCACGTGGTCCGTCGATCTCGCGAGAACGTCGCGCGTATTTGCTCGCAAAAACAGGTAATAGCATTACGTATTTAAGCTTAGCTTTAACCGCAATATGCAATCGATCCGCCCAATTCAAACGGGGATCGAAATTACAACGGCCTGAGCCGAGGTTCGAACCCGTAGTGGTGCCCTTAGACTAAAGTCGTATCGGTCAGGCGGGAGTTGGCCTTCAGCCGTTCCATAAGTTCTTCCGCGGGTTTCGAGTACCATCTGCACTCGCCACCAATCATCCGGTGAAGCTGTAAAGGCCAGCTACGACTGCCAGAGTAGTCCGAAAAAATGAAATATGCATAAGTTGTTATACATTATCAGTTTTAAACAAAGGTAAATAAAATTTTATTTTTGTGTTTTTTTAAATTATATTTATATAACTTAATTATATATGGACATAGATATTATAAAGTTAATTATATCGTACAGTAATAATCTCACAGTTTTTCGCCATGACTGCCCTACGCTATTTCTACCCAAAGGTTAGTTGGTAGAGAATGCCATATGACATTAAGCTCGCAGTTTTTACAATTTTTATTATGATATTCTTTATTGCACCTACATAACAATACATTTTTATTGCGCAGTAAAGAATAAAAAAAAATTGTGTGAGTATTTAATTGTACTCCACAAAAACAATAAATCGATCTAACTGTAATGATCTACCTGATAAAGTGAGATCTATTCAAGAATAAATCCTGTGAACGAATCTTCGTAATACCTACATTCTGTATTGCCGAAGATCATGTAACATACATATGAATATGACATAACTTTTTAAATGTCAATTCATCTACATTTATCAGTTGATTTCATGCGATACACTCGCATGAAACGATCACCATTCGCTTATTAAATATTTATCATTTATAGTGCGTAAAATATGTACAAATATATATAAAAGTAAGTGAAATAATAGTATTAGAAACAACGTGCGTGCTAAAACACCATCTAACTTTCTAGGGGTTCGAACCTCGTCTCAGGCCGTCGTAATTTCGATCTCGGTTTGAATTGGACGGGGGATCTGAGAAGCGCATACCATAATCGTCCATTAAAAAAAAATAGGTAGTAAAATCATAAATGAAACAAGCAAGCAAACAATTATAGAAATCAACATCACTAACAATATCACAAAAACGAGAATATAAAAATTCATTAGCTCCGAACTCCGATTGTCGCCGGAGGTCGACCCACTTTTGAAGTAAGCATTTTGTAGGTCACTTATAGTATTCGTGGTCGCACGCACAATTCTACACCGTCATTCAATGTGCATATTATTCATTGCGCGTTTTAAATTTGTATTTCCTTAAGTTGTTGTAAATTAGGGAGCAATGGATTTGATAAATCTTAAACGGTCGCGCAGAAATACGCCTATGTAAATAGAACGGTCTCAATGAACGTTGGTACTCGGTGGATCGGTGCATGCAAGGCCAATATGAAGAAATAATGTGTCATTAACGCATGCTCTTAATTAATAATTTAATATTATCATCATTGACGGCCTTGGTGGTCTAGCGGTTTTGCACACCGCCTTACTTCCGATGGTCGCGGGTTCGATTTCTCACACGGCACAAATATTTGTATTCATGAGTATGATTGATTGAATATGCCTGGGTAATTTCTATGTATTTACAAAAAAGCATCTATTTATTTATATCAGTTGTCTATCCATAATCTCTGCTTATCTTGGGACGAGGTGGCGCTGTGAGAATTAATCTGAGATATTATTATTATTACTCTAAATAGAATTTAAATTTATTCTAATATAAAAGTAGCCTAGTTACTCGTCATAACATTAGCTATCTGCAAGCAGCCGTTTCAGAGATTAGCAAGAACAAATAGATAGAAAAATTCTAATAATCATTTCTTGATATAAGAACCATATATACTATCAAATTCATTTAGTGAATAGCTGTTAAATTGAAATACAAACAGACATTTCAATCTTTCTATACATAAGCGATGGTTACCACTTACTATCAGGTCGTTACTTTGTTACCATCCAAATTAAATAAAAAAAGACTAAGTAGAAATTCTCCTTATTAATATCCTGTAATTGTTCATAAAACATCCCCTTCAAATCTTTGTCTGCTCAAGTGATTCTTCAAATATCACTTAAGCAGATAAAAATGATTTTCCTTAGCAATTACAGATTGTTTTGTTCAAAAACAACTCCATGTGACTGCAATAAAGATTTGTTCCATTTCTACGAAACACTTCGACAGCACCAAACGACATTATTTGCAAAATAAATAACAGAAGGATCAGAATACAATGGGATCTTTTTGAACATTCGTTTATTGAAGACTCCGGTAACAATATCAGATGACTAATCTAATCCGACATTAAATTAATTCAACAAAAAGAAATCCATATATTAAATATATAAATTCGGAAATCTATCCGTTTTTTACATCATCATCTGGATAAACGGTGGGTCGGTCCTCCAACGTGGGTTTTTCCAGAAACATTTTCACGCACAACAACCACATTGAGAATCACCTTCCAGCAATGGTATTTCCGATCCGATACAATATTGAAACCTACAAGAGTTTATAACTTCTTAAAAGGCTGGCAACACACTTGCATTTTCCCTGGTGTTGCCGGTGCTCAAGGGCGGCGGTAATCACTTACTAACAGGGGAGCCGCGAGCTGGTTTGTTCCCTATGGTATATAAAAACGTTTTCACGGCTAAACGGCTAATTAGATCTTGATAAAACTTGACGTGAAGATAGCTTGTATCATGAGAGCGGACGTAGACTATCTTTTATCTTAAATAAAAGCAAACGGAGTCGCGGGTAATTGCTTGTATTATGAATTCGAAAGCGTGTCTATTTATAAAATAATAATAATAAATAACCCTGGATAATTAACACAGCACCATCCAGTCCCACGGTAAACAGAGCTCGTGTTATGGGTACTAGACAACTGATATAAATACTCGAATATGTTTTTTTAAAATACATACGTAATATATATAAAAAACAACCAGACCGATACAAACAATCATAATAATGAATACAAATGTTCCCACTGTGTGAGGAAACGAACCTGCGACTATCGGAGATAAAACGGTGTGCTAAATCGCTAGACCACTGAGCCCGTCTGATCGTGTGATTGTAATGGGAACATAGTGAAATTCAATGTCAATTTAGATTATAATCCAGGATGGAAAAATGCTACAAAAGCACATGAACTAGAAGCTAGTCTAAAATATAAAAATCTGAGTCTCTATGTTTGTTCGTAGTTTATCTTAACGTTATATTGCAACAAAATTTGTCAACTTATTGCTTACCCTCCTGCTAATGATAGAGATATAGTATGTTAGTCTTACGGTTAATAATATTGCACATAGAAATATATATGCAATAACATGTTTATAATCCATATGACAGAGAGGCAAGGGGATTGTTAGAATGTGGACTGTCGACTCCATTGCTCCATTGCTAGCAAGCTAGCTGTTGTCAGATTTATCGATCTGGGTGTTTTCTCTGTTTTTTAATGGGCGATAATGGAGTGGTGCACATGCCTGCGCTAACGGTTCACGCTGGCGAGGCACCAGTGGAGAATGATAATATGAGCATGAGGTCGGGCCAGTCAGCTCATCCTGACAAATTCACCAAGAATTTATCACGATAGTTTCTAGGTTGAACCTGATATGGTACATTACCTGCAATAAGATTATCAGTCCACATTACACCCCCTTTCCCCCATTCTATGTATATTAGGTTTCTATTTTTAAAAAATTGTTTAAGTATTTGTATCAGTTATCTAGTACTCATAACATAAGCTCTGTTGAGCTCGGGACTAGATGAAGCTGTCTGACTTGTTCTTAGCATCCCCCGGGGCGGGCGGGTTTCCATGACGGATTTTCTCCAAGTTAAAAAAAAAGTTAAATAATAATGAAACGAAAGGAGTCCATATTTCATAAACAGCGTGCAATTACTTTGATAAAGTCAGCAAGGCCGCCTGTTATGTACTGATAACATATTGCTATCCGCTATACGATTATTTTCTCGTCGTGTGAAATAACTCATGTAGGTACTTACATTTTTTTTACTACTGCGGTTGCAAACAAGCATACAGCCCATGTGATGGTGAATGGTTATCGTTGGACGTCTAAGACACCAAGGGTTTCTTACCTACCTACTTTTATGGTGGCAAACAAACATACGGCCCATGTGATGGTAAATGGTTACCGTAGCCTATGGACGCCTGAAACACCAGGGGTGTCACTTTCTTCGTGGTGACTATGGATCTCAACTGTGCTAGAGATGTTGACACCGAGAATCCTAATACTCTTGGAGATGGTAATGGACATTTTTTTAATATAATTGTAATGGCAAATAAGCTAATGGCCACCTGGTGGTAAAAGTACAACATTATGGGCATGAACTTATCACTTTATAGTACTCATGCGTTGCTGGTTGTATAGTACTCATGTTGCCGGATGACGAAAATGTTATGCCTCTTATGCTTTATTTTCACTGGTACTGAGATACTCATTATACAAAGCTTGGCTGAATTAGGTGAGACTAACGTACCCACGCCTATATGACTTTATAAACTGTAGCTACTATATTTTACATATTTGACTGTAAAGTCGATATTCCTTTCTTCGATTCCTTATTTCATATCTTAGAAACCATGCCGCATAGTGTCTGATTTAGATGAAACTGGAGTACTACTTTTTAACCGATTCCAAAAAAGGAGGTTCTCAACTCGGCTGTATTTTTTTACGTTACTTCACAACTCGGTCGTTTATAAACCTTATTGAAAAGTCTTATTTATTTGGATGAGTATATATATATACTTTCAGATTGTTATCTTTTTTGTTTATTGTTCTTATATAAAATATATATATATAATATAATAAAGCGTTTATATATTAAATTCGCCATACATGGAGTGGGATTGTTAGTATGGGAATTAGTTACCCTATTGCTGCAAGGTATTATACCTTGATAGATCTACCTACACGCTGTTTCCCAGGTAACCGTCATGATTATATTTAGATGTTCAAGTAAAGAGAAAGAAGGAAAAACAAAGGAATTTATATCTCTACCTGCTATCGACTGACGTGGGATCAACATTAAGTTCTTTTGATGAAAATATAATTATAATCGAAAATAAAAACTTTTGTATTCATATGCAGTATTAAAGTAACAAGTGCAACATATTTGTTACTTCAATCAGTATTACAAAAAGCGGCAAATAAGTTTATTTTTAAGAGTTAAGTTATACCTAAGCAGTAAGGGTCCTAGGCATGATACATATATTGTGTATTCTCAATTACTTACTTAGTAACTTGTCTAATAATAATAAATATATATATGCTAATATAGGTAAATTTGGAGTTCTAAAAATATAAAGAACCTAAGCTAACAACGTACCAATTCAAACCCAATTACGCAATGAGAATATGGTTTTAACGTTTTCCATTCACAATCCACGTGTATTTTGTTCACAATATCTTTCCAGAATATTTATATAGGAGATGAAATATCTACATTATCTTTTATAAGTACTTATGTATATGTATAAAGTATTTGATATGGCATATGCTTAGGTTTCCAATGTAAATTCAATTTGATCGAAACGATTTTTCGAAGTTTTAAAGACAAAGTTGTTTTGAATTCTACTCGTAATTTAATGTGACAATTCTTTTTTTATTGATAGAATATCCTTCCATATTGATCGGTAAAAAAAAGAAAATAAATAAACATTGGTTATTTTAATGAAATTTTGAATGTGATCTCTCCAATAGTCCAAAAAGAATATGGATTCGTTTGACTTTGTGTATAAAATATTATAGAGTAGGTAGTTTATTTGTTCAGTAATTTTAGACTAATTAAAACCAAATAGATTACAATTTCTCTGGTTATCCTATCTTTCATTACAACTATAAACATATACACAATACTCAATATTTATTGCATTCCATAATGTTTACAGCAAAAGATGTTTATTGATACATTTATATCAATATGGACCCTGTTAGGGCACGCAAACATAACAAAATATTGTTGCAACAAATTATCAATATTTAGCATTATTTATAACATATAATTTAACAATACTATTAGAAGGCCGGGGTGGTCTAGCGGTTTAGCACACCGCTTCATTTCCCATGGTCGCTGTTTCGATTCCTCGCACGGTGCAAATATTTCTATTCTTGAATATGATTGTTTGTATCTGGCTGGGTGTATTATATGTACATTATGTACGTATTTACAGAAAAAAAATCGAAGTATTTATATCAGTTGTCTAGTACCCATAACACGAGCTCTGCTTACCGTGAGTCTAGATGGCGCTGTGTTAATTATTCATGGTTATTTATTCATTCATATACTAATCATATTATGACATATATCACATAAAATCTAAAGCTTATTAATTTATTTATTCAAAGGATAAATAACACAAATGGCGTACCTTTGGAAATAAAAACCGGGATCGCGTGTTGAGGGAGCATGGAATAAATCGAAGAATACATAATATGGAGTTCTATCTTGAATAAATAATGACACTTGAGCTAGTTCACAAGCGGCAGGCCGGTAATAATATTATGGAAATAAAGTGGTTTAGACGATATAAAATATTGTATACACATACAGACTTTTTATAACATAGAGGACGAACGAACATGCGGCTCGCTTGATGGTAAGTGATTACCGTCACCCTAGAGCATCCACAATACCAGGGGAATTGCAAACGCGTTGTTGGCCTTTTAAGAAGGAATAAGTTCTTTTCTTGAAGGTTTCAGTATCGTATCGGTTCCGAAATACCAAGCTGTTAACATTATAAATATACGACGTAATTATTTCAATTCAAATTATAAAGGTATTTAATAAGTAGAGTTTGTAAAAAGCTATCTGCGTGGGTGCCTCAGTCTCACCTATTTCAATCAGCAAGCAGCCTGCTTTGTAATCTGTGTTTCAGGTGACTATAAACGCCTGAAACACCAGAGGCCTCATTTCGCGTTGCCGACCCTTAAAAAAACCCTTAAAATAGACCTTTCTTTAAATGCCTAATGTCATCTGTCAAGTTGTTTTGATATTATATATTATTTATTTTATTAAAAATGTAAATTAGTATTATTTTTTTTTTGGATAATGATATTTTTATTATATTATCTATATTATAATATTGGGGTATGTTATGAGGTTTTAGAGTCAATAGTTTGAGGGGTAGTAGTCTAGTACCGTAGAGTAATCAAGTACCGAGTTCACGAGACCTATTTGGCCAGAGTTGACAATTCCTCTAGCTATCCCAACTTGGTCTACAGTCGTGAAGATGTCTTCATGTATACATTTGTACAAATGGTAAAGTAATCAATCACAGCACTACCTACATTTCGTAAATTTTACCATTTTTTTAACACTAAACAGTACTTAATAAGATTTTGTTTTTATTTTTATATCTTACATAATCAAAATACAGTAATCTACATTTTACAGTTTCATTAAAAAATAGCACATAACAGTATTAATATTAAAAGTCATTATAGCTTGAGTATTCGTTTGACATAGTCATGTTACTTAGGTATATTTATGTTTACGTATACATTCCAATATTTGCATTCATACTGTAGTGTATGTGGAAACACTAGCAGTTTATTATCTATCGTCTCGAGCCGAGCGTACACGGACCGCCGTGCGCAAGAGGGAAGAGAGTCCCTGCGCAAGCGCCGCGGAGTAAAGACGTGGAGCTATGGCTAACGAGCCCATATTACGTCGATAACAACTTACATACAAGAAGACATAAATAACAAATAAGTGAACACTATATGTGGCGACGAGGCAAAATTGATATTAACAAAGATAAGTACAAAATCATTTAATAAGATATACATATACCTACGGGTACGGAGTAATTACAAATTTAGAAGGATTATGGTGGGGCCGCACGGGGAGCGAATTATATAGACCTATACAGAAAAAACAATAGCTGGGTAACATCGGTTTACGATCGATTTGCGCCAAGTAAGTAGGTACCTAATTATAAATTGTACTTGCTATACCTATAGTGTCTCTAGCTGGTAGGAATAGTCGTATTAATAATCATTGTAGTAATATGTTTACGTATATCCGTGATTTATTATTTTTAATGTATGATAATGGTGTACTGCCTGCGCTGGCGTGGCACTGATGGAGTATGGTAGAATGAGCGGGGGGGGATAGGATCGGTTGGCCCGTCGTGGTGGGTTCGTGTTAATTTGTCGCGATTGTTTCTGAGGGGAACCGCGTGGAGGTCCCTCTGGCGTGATACATTGTTAGCAGTGGGATTATTTTAACAATCCCATTCCTCCTTCCGTATTTCCGTGTTGAAATAAAAATCGGTAATGATTGTAGTTGCCGCTGCATGTTCGTTTCATGAGGGGACGGTGACGGTGAGATGTTTAGTGGGACATCATATTACGTGATGCAATAGACCTGTGGATATGAAATAAAATAGAGCACTGTGCGGACGACACGTTTGTTTTGCTTTATCTTTTCTAGGTGTCGATGCACTTTAATTACTTTTGGCAATAGGGCCGCCTTATTGTATTTATACAGATGTGGTGACTAGTGTTCAAATGTCACTATTTTCTTTTAGGGTATTGCTGCAAATGAAAGTGGTCTAAAGTTCCTCTTTCTAACTGTAATGATCACATGATAACCAAATATTACATTTTGTACGGCATAATATTACGATGTTGTCGGGTGATACGATATTATTACAAATGATGGTGAGCTGACAATTGTACCTGCATTATAGTACTGATGTTGGGTATTATATTTGTATATGTATATTGTTTTGTACAACAATAGTAAAATCTAAGGTGGGGTGACACACGGTTTGAGCAGTGCTTGGTGGACAATATTTATATTTGCCTTAATTGATTGCAAGTGTTGAAGTATCTGGGTAACAGTGTCCCATACATTTCGATGCGGATGAGTTGTTCGGAATACCTGCAGACTATTTTATTCTGGTATTCGAGCAGAGCCGCGAAGTAGTGTGGTTAAAATGTTTTTATTTGGATTGGATTTGGCTTTTGGATTATGTAATTTATAAATAATAATTATTAGTGAGCATTCCAATGGATGCCGGTGGGAATTGCAATTGTTTTACATAGGAAGGTTTTAAATGTAGATTAATTATTAGTTTGATATATTATGTTGGGGTCTACTATACAGGTTGTGTAGTGCAAGGTGCCTATCTACTTGTATGGCATATTTTTAACAATTTGTGCTTTGTGTTAAAATGAAGCGCGCATCTACAACTTGCGACCTAGAAGGCAATCTTTTGGTTTGGTGAATTTAGTGTCTAATGAATTTGTTGAAGAAAAACAAAAAACAACGTAGTCAAGAGGTTGAGATGCCGACTATTATATTGCGAGGAAGTGTGTCGCTAGTTATGGCCGGATGTAAGGTACAGGAGTGCTGTTTCTGTATGCGGTGTGTGGTTTCTATAGTCAGTAACACTGGAACGAGAAAAAGGATACCTAATTATGTATATAGAATTAATTATTCTATTATTTTACAGAAAGGACAGTGATTAACTTTTAATAATAAGCTATAGTATAGTACAGTGGTGGTGAGTATGTCTTTATGGAATCATATTTAAGATTCTCTCTAATTTAAAAATACCAGTAAATTAGAAATTGCACAATAATGGTTACATGAAATAGAACTACTATTAAGTTCTGAATTATTGTACCTACTCGCCTAATGCATTATGCGGATGAGTAAAGGGGTTATTAGAGTGGAAAAAAAAAAATGTTTTTATATTCTTTGAAGTTTCGGGAACATGGAATAGAATATGAATATTCTTTATTTAAAGAAGCTTGAATAAATAATAGGAATAATAGCCATAATTGCATTAATGTACCGCATTTAGTAGCTGTGGAATGGAGTTAGAATTTGTTTTGTGATCACATGCAGACAGCGCTGACAGCTGTTTTATATGAATGTGACGGGGATGTTGGAGCGATGGGGAGTCATTTTTAATTGACAGTTAATCCAGTTGCGGCTGGAATTGTGTAGTGTCGCGATATGCGAAATAAGTGTATTAATGTGGTTTTGAGTTTTGAGATAGCTAATAGGAAATGATACCTGCTTCATTGTAGTAGTTGTAAAATATATACATGTATTTGTTTATCGTCATAGTACTGGTGTTGGTCGCTCTCTAAATACTTTGGCCGCATTGCAGGGTAGCTTAGACAAATTAGCGTGTTTTAACTTTTACATACGTACTACAGTGCAACCTCGATAAAACAAATCGAATATATATATATATATAGTATATCAAGTAATTTGTTGAACTGAGATTTACTATGTTGAAGGTACGTTGGTCTAAACTTCGTTATAAAAAGGTAAAAAAAAAACCTGTCTAAGCCATTTCATTTCACTTGAATCTTTAACAATAGTGACGAGCAGCAGTGTTTACAAAACTTTACATTACTTTCCATCGAACAACAATTATTGTTCTACGAACAAAAGTACGTCGAAACATGTCCTGACATGAATCACATTTTATGAGATAAGAGATAAGTAGAGTTAGAGTCATACCATTGGTGGGAACATTAGATAAAGGTTTTGGGTTAAGAAAATTCCTTAGAAAGAGGTGTTTTTTCCAAATTTAAAAATAAAAAAAATAATAATAATGTCGCAATGTAAAGGTATATTTTACATCGATTCTTATGGAAAATCCAAGGGATTACAAAGAATTAGTTAAATCAAGAAAGTCGTTATATACGAGGTATATTATTGTGAATGAGGTGCGTTATATTATGGCTGCACAATTATTATTATTATTACTAGATAATAATGTAAACCATGATGCATGATAGTAACAATTACTAACGATACATTAGTGGAAAAAAAAAATAGTTCTGAGGATACTATTAGTATTCCCATACTTTAGATTAGAATTATTTACTGGACATTCTTGTGGAGTACATAAATCTGAAATATGTTTAATATTAGTAGTCATAAATGTATATATTGTGAAAATTAAATGGATAAGAGTGGCGTTTAATTGTGCTATAATTATAAAATTTGGTGTTTTGCAGGAGTTCATGATTTGCTTATAAAGTGACTATTGGCTCAGATGACCTTAAAGAAATTAGCAAAGGAAGAAAAACAATGAGCATAATACTAATAACCAATACTTAAAGAGGATGAATTAAGAAGTTCAATGGATTATAATGACGGTGACAATGGCATTGATATTCTAAAAAGGAGCTACAGAGGTAAGGTAGACTGGGCCGTCAAGCATTAAATTGAGTATTGACGGACAGGTTGCATTAAATTGCGTTGGCTGGGCCATCAGGCATTAAATTGCGAACTGATGGACAGATTGCATTAAATTGCGTTGGCTGGGCCATCAGGCATTAAATTGCGAACTGATGGACAGATTGCATTAAATTGCGTTGGCTGGGCCATCAGGCATTAAATTGCGAACTGATGGACAGATTGCATTAAATTGCGTTGGACTGGGCCGTCAAGCATTAAATTGCGTATTGGCGGACAGGTTGCATTAAATTGCGTTGGCTGGGTCGTTAAGCATTAAATTGCGTATTAACGTCCAGTTTGTGTTAAATTGTCTTTGGCGGGGTCATCAAGCATTGTATTGTGTATTGAGGAATGGTGTCCTATTCATTAAAGGTAAATTGATAGAATGTTGCATTAAATTGCGGGTGAATATAAGTAATAAAAAATTGCCAGTTTTAATGCATATTAATTATCGGAGTGAAATGGAGCGGATTCAGTAAAATATAATAAATCAAAAGTCATAGGACAAAAAATTAATTTTGGTCGAAAATATAATTTCTATAACTAATATAATTGACGATTGCTGGAGTACGTAGAGTCGCTGTGGTGATATATGTGGTATATGTCGATCGCTCAAAGACTGGTCTGACAACCTTTCCTAATATTTTAGCACTGAATTAATGCAGGTGATAAGAGAGATAATTTTGTACGATGAAGAATGGTTATAGTTATACCCAATTAATACTACATGGACTGATATCAGATGTGTAGACAGAATATAGTGGAAAGTCGTTTGCAATTGTTGATGCAACTCTTGATATAATAATAATATTCTGGTATACCACCACAGGACCCATCAATATTGTATGGAATGATAATAATAAATAGTGGGGAGTTTTGAAGAAATTCCAGATTATGTTTAGATAATCAGTATTCAAATGTACATGATAAAGAAAAATACTACATGTAAATAACACATTGCATGAGACAGATAGAATGGAAAAAAATATATAAGTATTTACCGTAAACCTACAAAATATAAAGTAGTGACTACTATGATAAAGATATTCTGGTCATAAACATACAACATTTTTTCAGAAGTGCTTTATACTAATCTTACATAATATTACACAATAACAAAGTGGAATAACGATTATATGAAAACAAATATAAAAGAAGAAAGGTGAAGTATGTGAAACACAGAGTAAATTGGAGTTAATATATAAATGTAATTTATATTTAAAAGAGGAGGAAAAATCACGGTGCTGGTTACGCTGGAAAGGTCAATCGCACTAGAGGCATTCGGCTTATGTGTGGCAGTATAGTGTCAAAATGAGTCCACCATCGTTGTAACGTAGCACACATGCCTCCAAGGAACAAATACCTAATAGAGTGGATTGATTCATGCTTGAAAAGAAAATAAACTTAAAAAGGAGAGAGATGTAGTGTATGTGGAAACACTAGCAGTTTATTATCTATCGTCTCGAGCCGAGCGTACACGGACCGCCGTGCGCAAGAGGGAAGAGAGTCCCTGCGCAAGCGCCGCGGAGTAAAGACGTGGAGCTATGGCTAACGAGCCCATATTACGTCGATAACAACTTACATACAAGAAGACATAAATAACAAATAAGTGAACACTATACATACAAAAATATTTAATACATATTTTGACGGCCTCGGTGGTCTAGTGATTTAGCACACTGCCTTTTCGCTTTCTCCAACTTCTGGGGGACGCGTGTTCGATTCCACTCACAATATATATATATATATAAACTGTTTTATTCATGAAATTATTGTTTATATTGTTAGTCTCCATTCGGAAAATATGAAACTATTTAGTCTGTATAATACTTAGAACTAAATAGAGTGAGCCTTTTCTATACAGTAAACACGAAGGTATCATCCGAATGGTTGAGAATTAATTAATTTTCTTTGAACTTTTATTGATATAAACCATTCTATGATTAACATTTTCCAATTTCATAAAAAAGTAAAGAAAACATGTTACAAATTACATGTTTAACAATTAAAATGTGCCTTGGTTTATATCCATACTACAATATATTATAAATGTAAAATCGTTTCTGTCTGTCTGTCAGTTACCTATTCATGACTAAACGGAATATAATGAACTAATGAAAGACTCGAAACTAGATTGCATCACGTGATTGATATATATATTTTTAACAAAGAAATGCAGACAAGTTCGCGGCTATGAAATAGTATACTATAAACCTAATCAAGCTCCGTTGTGTTATACATCTCGCAGAAAACCGCTCACATGTGTATAAATGCCTTGGAATATTGTCAGTGGGTTTATCATATAACTGTCTTTACCGGCGCCGTCCGTCGCCTTGTACGTTGACCTATTAACAGACGGTAGCTATCCGCATATACACACTACACATATACGTGGTAATTAGCGTTTTGTATGTGAGGTAGTTGAATCTTTAACGAATAATTTTAATTTTGAATTAAGAACTCCCATTTTATCCTCTTTATTTCTGTCATAAGATTTATTCGAACTAAGAACTTCGAATTAAGAACGCCTAATATTTACTGTTTAATGTTTTTCAAATAATTTTAAAATAAGAACTCCTGTTTTATCCTTATCTTTGTGTATCATAAGACTATTGAATGCTTATCAAGTAATTTTGAACTAAGAACCCCTAATATTTACTGGTTATCATATGTTTAATGTTTTTCAAACAATTTTGAATTGAGAATGCCCGTTCATTTTTGTCTAAGTATATTTTTTAAATTGTAAACGCTTAAAAGTTTCTGATATGTATAATTTTGAAATAAGAATGATATTCTTTTTCGAGTAAATGGTTTCTAATGTCAGACTGTCCAAGTTTATTCAATAATTTTGAATTAAAATGCTTGTTATTTTTCATCTGAATTTGTTTGTAACGAAAGACTGTGGAATGTCTATCGAATAAATTGAGAATATTGTATTAAGTATGACTGTTCATTTTCATCTACTATTTACTAATTTAAACTTTTTAATGTTTGAATTAAGAATACCTATTCTTTTTCACCCACATTTCTAACATAAATTTTTAATAATTTTTGGATATATTTGTATTAATAACGGTTGTAGTTCTACGCCTATAATACGATAATGTAAACCAAGTATCGATATCTGTATCAATATTAGATTGACTTTGTTGAAATACGATTGTAAGTACCGCCTGTCCCTTACCGCCCACATCATTCGATTATTAAAAAGGGACTAAAATAAACATCCTTTTATCGTATGTTGATTTACAATAAAAAATAATCTCACACTGCATAATTATAGAGGTAAAAATTCCTTGCACACTCAACCTTCATGTTATTCTATTTTCAATTTCCTATGGATAATCAAAGAGGGACAGTAACGGTCGTTTGATGTTCAATTAAAAAAAGTATACCACTTTTGTTTCGTAATACTATCAACACAGCTAGCAAGTTTTTTTAATGTCTGATAATATTTAATTTAAATATTGCAAGTATTCTTATAATACTGAGGTAACCATCACAAAAGAATCCGTGGCGGGTTACTTATTTGTATTGTGCTCAGTATTCCAGCTATTTTCAACTGAATTAGCACAAGAGCAGGTAAAGATATTTTTATTAAAGATTTTTCTTACATGTATATAATAATCTGCTTATTTAAACTGTTCCTCTGATATGTACCTGGTTCTTTACTCCTATGGGAATTTGAAGAAATACTTTATAAGCGAATTCTTATTTATAAGGTTCCTAGCTTTCTGTAGGAATACAGAGCAATAAGTAAATGCGAGAAGAAATAGCAAGTTTGTAGAGTTTGTTGCGTAGATTATTTAATAATTCAGTTATCATTTATAATTATGCATAGATATACACACAATAATAGTATATATAAGCGTGTTCCATGGCACTTTTTCTCATCAGCGAAACTAAGTAAAAAGAAAGAAAAATACGGTTCTTATTACAATTTAATTGAGACAAAGGATATTTAACCTGTCTATATACAAATTTTATTAGGATTCGTTCGACCGTTTAGTAGTGAAAACAAACAAATTGGCATCGCATTTATAATACTAGTCGTATGGACCTAGACATAGAAAGCACTCAGACTAGTACAAATAAACGTACTAATACAAATGCCTGTATTAAACAAGAATTGAACCAGCGACCGACTAAATGTAAGGCAGTGTGCTCAACTGCGACACTACCAGGGTCGTCAAATTTATTTTCATTTAAATAAAATCAAATCGAAGTTATTAGGATAATGTTGATGTTTTTTTTATTCCAATATAAGAATAATTATCGAAGGTTCAGTTGAGGGCAAACGTTTTTGGGGTGGATCATCAACGCGATGGACTGACATTATAAAAACGGCTACACAGCAGTCCATTGTACAATGTTCTCGTACAGCCAAAAACCGTACCAGATGGAGGCAAATTGCGATTAGCTGACCAAGGACAACGAATAGATACCATCATGAAAACCACGACCACTCTGTCAAGAGTGTATGTACTAAAGAAGAAAAGTAATAATAATCCGGGACAATTCACACATTAAATTATTTGCTTATGATGTGGTGTATATGTATGTAATATGTGTGCTGGTAACCACAGAATATCTAATAGTAGAGTAACACGGAGAGAGAGCGGCGCGGCCTCCAAGTGACGCGCTCGGAGGTCGTGTCGACGCGCGCTGTTTCCTACCACTAGGCAGACTCAATTCGACGGAATAAAACTCAATATATATACATCATAAAACTCTATACAGACGGCCCCGGTGGTCTAAAAATTTAGCACACCGATTACTTCCTATGGTCAATTCAATTCCTCGCACTTTACAAGGATTTCATGAGTGTTCATTCGCTTTGTGAGATGTTTAGAGATCCTCCTTTTAAAATCTTAAAAAGTGGAAGTTGAAGAGAACGAGTCCCTATTACCAAAATCTACTCCCCTTCTCTCCAATGGAGCATTCAGAGGCATTATCAATTGTCGAAGTATGGTCATCGCAAAAACTTGACCAGCCGTAATACTTGACATATCACATTTCACAGTGCAATTACAGCTACATGAAACGAATCTTTGGGGGAGGCCTATGTCCAGCAGTGGACGTCTTCCGGGCTGCGATGATGATGATGATGATGATGAAACGAATTAAACTAAAACTAAAAGTTTACAGAAAAAATGTAAAAACTTTCAGTTATCAAATAGATTTGAACTCACGTCTTTGAGGTTTATAATATGGTGTAGTAAACCACGATGCCACGCTTTCCATCTATAAAATATTTATAGATCCACTCGTACCTATCTGTTGCATAAACAAAGTCTGCCAGCTTAGTACTGCAGTAAAAGAACTGCAGTGCACATAAAATGTTTGATCCATTAATTGATACAGCCGGATGAATACCAAATGAAGTGCGCAGCGGAATCAGTTGGTATTTACTAGTGAAGTCTTCTATATTATTGAGAGTATGTAAAGCTAATTCAAATTATTACTAATTTACCTCATTTTCAACGAGCACTTTTTTATTTTACGAAATATTAAAACATTCAAAGTTTGGATGATGGATACAGAAGAAGCAAAGGACGTATGTATAAATCGTAGCGTTTAATATTGAATGAATATGGAATGAACTCGCATTAACGGTATACGCTGGCGGGGCACCGGTGGAGAATGAATTCTGGTCAGTTAGCCGATTGTGGCGAATTTACCAGTAATTACTCTTTATCTCGATGGTTTCCAGAATGAGCCGTGTTGTTGTAGACCTGATATGGTACATTGCATATCAACTTAGTCGTATAGAAGTAGATATATAATTAAACTCTGTACTACATTAGCGTATAAGCGCAAGCTCAGATGAGGCCAGTTCCAATAGTATCAGTTTGTCCAACAATATAGAATGTTCAGTTATATCACTACTTTGTGGACTTTGTTAGTCCACAAGTGAGGAATAAATTGTAGTCGTTAGCCAATCGTGGCAAATTTCCCAGACATTATTTCTCGATGGTTTCCAGAATGGGTCCTGTGCAGGGTGACCAGGCATGGTACATTGCAGTCAACATAGTTATGAGAAAGTAGATGTATGATTAAATTCCATTGATTACATTTATCCATCAAAATAGAGTACAGTTGCATCACTAGCTTGTGAACTAACAAAAAGGGTAATTGTTCTCAAAGACACAGAAAGTGTAAAGACAAAAGTCTTTCACGGAGACCATAAACAAAACATGCCAATATAGGTTACGCGCAGTTAATCTCATTTGTAGCTGATTGATCCAAGGAACACGCTACTAAAAATAATAACACATAGTCCGCGCGTGGCGTCTAGCGACGGGCAACGGGCACTGTAGGATTCGCGAGAGACGGGCAATCAGGGCTGCCAACATCAAAGCATTTAGCCTCGAACCCAAGAAGACAAAAATCTCGTGTAATCACAAATTGGCCCTGTAACCTCGTATATCATCGTATTTTTGACTTATTTCCGAAATTCAACGGAATAAATATGTGCTCATACCAACGACCAAAAATGTAGAACAACACAAGTATCCTGATACAGTTGTCATCCTTGCGTGTAATAATATTGAACAGGAATGCTTACCTTAATTTTTTAACTGTTATATCAGGCAAATTAAGGAAAAGTTGGAGTCGTGTCATATCAACAACTAAAGAGATTAATGGAAAATCAGGGAAAACCGCAAGAGCTCCACTGACAAGAGCCCGGCTCTTAAATTATGAATGAATGTACAAAAATGGAAATAATCTCTTGTTTGCCTTAATTTTTTGCTATCTCCAAAGAAGGAAATAATCTCGTAAATTAACTTAGCTTTGCCATCCAACCTCGTACATCACTTTGCTCTACATGAGTAGTAGCTATAGTTCGTACTACTTAACTAAAAACAAGTACATAAACTTAAGTAGGCTCAAATTTCGTACAGATTTTGTATCTTGTACCCAAAAATCTCGTAACCTGTACGAAGAAGCTCGTACGGTTGGTATCCCTGTTCGCAGTTGGCGGGAAATGCATTACGCGAACAGCGGGCAAACGTGGCCACGCTCTACCGCGCTCTCGATCTGTTTTTATGGTTCAGTCATGTCGATGAGTTATAAACGTTGTAAACTTATAATTGATGTGGTCGGTTGGTTTAATACTCCGCTATGGATCCACGTTTTGATTTCTATTAAAATAATACGTATTTAATAAAATAACAATAATAATTACCGGACAATTCACACAGCGCCAGCTAGTTCTGAATTAATCAGAGCTTATGTTATGGGTACTAGACAACTAGCATAAATAACCAGACCAATACAAACAACCATACTCGTGAATACAAATGTTTGCAACGTACGAGGAAACGAATCCGCCACCATCGGAAGTAAACTGATAGACCACCAAGGGACTTTCTACAAAGTAGTCTATCTACCACTGTCTTCACATATTTCATGCATACCTTGCTTTTTGTTAATTGTGTTTCAATTTGACGAGAGATATGGCAGTGAAATTTCGGTACTGTATAGAATAGTTGTCAAGGCGACAACTAAGTGATGCCAACGCATACAGTCAACTGTGGTCTAAATTCTACCAGCTGCATCAGCCAATCCAAATATATAAAAAAAACAGAGCTCTTTCTTGTATCGAACAAGTTAATGTATTTTTAATTTTAATTAGCATAACTCGACTTACGAAATGCATTATAATTTCCATGACGTAGATACAACGGTATTAAAAGGACAAAATGGACACGATCACTACAGTCATTATCGTATCTATCTAACTGAAGGTTGTTCTCGGCCGAAGTCAATATTAAAGACATCTAATTCTTTCGCGTTATTATGTTTATATATATAAACTAGCTGTATCCGCGACTTCTTCCGCGTGGAATTTAACTTTATTTTTCTAAAATAAAAGTACTCTAATAGTAATAAGCCTAAGTTACTCCTTATTATATGAGCTAGGTGCCAAAAAATATTCCCGTCAAAATCGGTCCAACCATTTCAGAGATTAGCCGGAACAAACAGACAGATAGAAAGACAGACAAAAATTGTAAAATGTTTATTTTGATGTATATACCATATTTATATTTATATGCACGTAGTAAAAAACTTTTACTTTCTTAAAGGAACAATTGATTTATTAAATGCGTAATGTTTTAAAAATATATTTCATGAATGATCGCTCAGTAATTCATTTTAATATATTGTTAATTAGTAAATTTATTATAATTATGTATGACATTCAGTAAGAATATAGACAAATATTATTAGACAATATTAATCTATTCGCAATTTGACCACAGACTAACAATAAAATGTCTGTCAAATACATTTTCGTGTGTGTAATGTTTTTATTGATTTAATGTATTTTTTATGTACAATTAAAAAAGATATAGCATTTTTGTGCTCCTTTTCTATTTAAAGTTTAATTATTCATACCCCTCTGACTGCGCAATTTTCGTAAGGAATTCAAAATTTATGCATTACATATATATAGATAATTATTATTGCATAATTAGAGCCATATCTTTTGTAGAATGCAGTCCAGCTTCCTGAATTCCATCGAAATTGTATTAAATTTCCATTACATACTGATTATACTTAATTGATTGTTAAAATTAGAATTTAATTAGTATTTTATACATTCGTGATTATAAATGACAATCAAACAGATCCAAATATAGTTTCACAGTAGTTTTATACTAAGGGATTGACCCTGCCGACCCCGGTTCGATGCCTGGGGCGACCCAAGGACATTGTTATGTATGCGTAATACTATTATGTATAAGTTATTGTATTTAAATGTATACGTCACAGTCTGTATAGCTGTGTACAGAAGAATTCAATTAGTCACATTGTTCTTTATCTATGATATACGTTTGTGTTCACATTTAGTATATCTAGTATCTATGAAATACGGCATCTTGTTAATTTATATCACGTATATTTTTACAGGCGGCCTTAATAGTCGAGCGGTTGGTAGCTCACCGCGTTATTTCCAATGGTCGCGAGTTCATGATTTACGATTATATTCATGAGTAAGATTGTTTGTATCGGTACATAAATTATATATATGTATAAGAGTTATTATATGTGTATTTACAATATTAAAGTAACTATGTACTTATATCAGTTGTCGAGAATCTATAGCATAAGCTCTGCTTAGCTTGGTAATATATAGCCCTGTGTGAATGGTCCTAAAATATTGTATTATTATAATAGTTTTGCAGGTATGCTTGTATCTAGTGACTACTGATGATACCTACGACTACGGCCACAATATTAGCCTTGAACTTAATCGTATGACCAGTGGTATAAGATAACGGGCTACTGTACTGTACTCTGTAATTGAGTCTTGCAAATCTTGTCACTGATTCTGACAGTAATATGACCAAATAAATGTAATACTTATTTATTAACAGTTATACTTTGTGGTAATCGAATTATAACAAGAAAGAAAACATAGATATTCTTATCTATACATATATACTAAAACTATAGAGGTCGAATTTCTGTAGATAGAAAAAAACTGACCTGAAAAAGGGTAGTAAGGGGTTGAAAACGGAGATGAAATGTTGTATGTAAGTATTAGTTTTTTAAGTAGAACAAGGAATCTTTTTGGGATTGTAATCTAACTAAATATATTTTCTTTATTAAGTTGAGGTCACTAAAAAAATAACTATAATCTATATTTAGCTAATTTAGCAACATGTTCTATGAAACATTTCGCCGCATTTCCAGTTAATTATGTCAAAAATCTATACAATTCACATAGTCCTCCGACTGAAGGGAACTGGGGATTGGGGTTGTGACAATGGAATTGAATTTGTTGGTTTCTTAGATTTTGGTTAACTTGGAATCTTAAAAAGTCAACCAGACAAAACGTAAGATTATGTATAAATGTATTGATTGATTTTTTTAACTGGGTTAATTTGGAATCTTCACGGCTCAACTTATTAACATTTACGATTTATATATAAATTTTTATTTTGTTGAGTTATTAGAATTATTTGTATTCATTACTTTTTGAACATTTAATTCAGACACATGTATATGGACGCGAACGTCTCAGGTTTGATGTTGATGCATAAATCTGCATATCTGAGTAAAATCGTTTCATTAAATAGACCTATACTACTACCTAGGTACATCTGTGGTTTGGTTTGAAGGTTTCACAATTATTCATAGAGATTAATAATGTACGTAGTACGTACTAGTGTTTTGTGTGTGGGTTTGTTTATGTTTCATAATAATGATAAGGCCTGTATTGTTTATATCCGAAGAAAATAATTCACCTAACTGATATTATAGTAAATATACACAATAAATATGTTGTTATTTGTGCAACCCTGCCAGAGGCTTAATGTGTTTTTATATTGATTCAACACGTGTATAGTTAGCCTTGGTGTTGCTTTAATAAATAAAAAACAAATATATAGATATATTTTTAAGTATTACAATATCCATTAATTAATTGGTCAGGCAAATTATTATACTTAGATGTTATATTTTACAATGTACTTAAATAAAAGTAAATTAGTTAAATTTAATTTACGTCATCGTACTCCCAGTTTCCCCTCCCCTTCCTCCCCTGGCGCTTCTCCCACCATCCTTCGACCCCCTCCCACTTTATTCTCTTATCAATCACTTTGACCGATTATTAACATCTAGTATCGCTACAATACCCTTCAACTACCACATTACTTAGCAAATGATAAGTAAGTAAATATAGATTGATAGCTGTTGAATATTACAACGAGGTCAACTAGTTATCTGATAGATATAGATAGTTAGGTACGTATCTAACTATAGATAGATGCAAAATTGCCAAAACCAAACTCAACCTTGTCAATACCGTAACACTATTATTACAAGGTTACACTGTAGGACGATATTGATATGTTTATTTATAGGACTATTATAATAATCATTCAGAAGATCACAAATGCTCAATCAACTAATGATAGGTACCTCTTCGCCTACATAGACCATCTCGTGGCATGTAGGTGTGCCTATATATTGTTTTATCATTACAAATTCAGAACTCTCCACAAGAATCAATTTATGAACGTCAGTGGATGCTATTTCAATTAGTGCGTGCCAGATGCCTTTCCACAGCAAACCTGTTTCGGTTCTTTTCAACGAGCCGCTTGAGCGTAACCTTTGTTTCTAATTTATAACACCGCATCTTGTATAATAACACCTAAAGAGACATTAAGTCAATTAAAAAATAAAGCAACAACTGTCAGTGTATACCATCGCCTAATTTTATTATTCACATTATGTGCCTACGTGACATAAAATCAATTATGGGAAAAAAGTCACTGAAACAAAAGCAAACTCGATTGGGTCCCGGCAACAAAAAGTTTAGTGAAGAGTCGCCTACCTGCTAATTAGACAAAGAGCTCGCTGCCCGCTATAGCCGTGTCAGCGACAACACGATCATAAACATGCACACACATACATCCGTGGTCACAGTAGTGTACGCGGGAAGCGATCGAGAAGTAGCGAGTGAACGGGGGATTTGTGCGTCTAGTCGCGAGCAAGTGACGACGAAGACTGGGTTCAGTGATCAGTGCCTGCCCGCAATGCAAGCGGCATTCGACAACGGGCACGAGCGAGCGAACAGCTGATGGCCCGAGCGGCCGGCTGCCTGCGCGCACACCTGTGTGCTTTGCCTGCACTCTCTCTTTCTCGCAAACGCAACATCTTGCCCTCAAATCGTTGTGACGTTCTATGGAATGAACCCCGTGTGAACGTCAATGATGTGGCAGATAGCTGAGCTACTGATTATGTCTGTCAGGCTGCCACTGTTGCTATGCATTGCTGCTGATATTCATTGTGCATTGCACACAATTGTTACTATATCACTTGTTGGATCGATTGCATCCAGATTATGTTTATTTGGTACATTTATTTAATCCAATTGGTGAATGTCTTCTGGTTTGGTTTTATGATTACGTGATCTCAAGTTGGTATCGTTGCGGCGAGGTATCACCGTACGTGACACTTTCACAACTTCGTAACAGCTACGTACTGGATCAACATTTGCATGGCGAACCTTATCTGCAGTATATCAGAATTTTAAAGATAATAGTGCAGTTTCTGGTTGATATTTTCAACATTAGAATCACTTTTTGAATCGAAATCATGAATGATTTTTGTATTTATACATCTTATATTTGTACTAATACAACATGTCTTCTATAGAGTACATTATGGATTAGAGAATTCAACAATTACCTAATTAATTAATATTAATTAATAATGACGGCTTCGAAAGAAAAGAAACTGAGGAACTTCGAAAGAAGAAAATAAAACAATAAAAGATAGGCTAAAAGGATGTCGCCACAACGAAGACAGATATTCCTTTTATGTTTAGCACACCGCCTTAGTTCCGATGGTCGCGGGATCACAATCTGTGTTTAGCTTAGCACTTGATGGCCCTGTGTTAATTGTCCTGTGATATTATAATTGTCTATCTATTGGCTATCAAATTAATGCCAATAATCATTCTGTATACTTAGCACGGTCTTAATATATATTTAGTATAAATACAGTATATTTATAGTATATTAGTATATATTTCCTAATAGAACAACAAATCTTTCTGCAAATGCAAAACCCTTGAGTAGATACAAATATCTTTGTCTTCTCTAACGTTATAAATTCGTTTTCCGGATCCAATCATATACATATTATAATTGTAGCTCAGAACCCGACTTATAAATGCATTTGACTCATATCTGACCAATCAAATTGAACTCTATGTCACTAACGTAAGGTTTATTTTAATCAGGTATCATTTGTATTGCAGTCATTCAGCGCATGAAAATTGAGCTCTAACTAAAGTGGCCTTTAAGTCCCAATTAATAAGGTTTAGTTTGTTTATTATGTGATTTTTTTCACGTTAGTTTTCTTTTTATTTGCTGCGAGTGTCGGCATTGTTATAGCATGTATGCACTATAAGGTCTGTAGTTTGTCATCAGTGTTAATTCATAACGTTCCCATAATGAAGACCCAAACGAGGGGTTATTCTTAATACACAGTAATTCATAAAGTATTTTATTTGCTTAATATTTAGTATATAATACTAATATTATATACTAAATATAGGCATATATTATTTTAGTATTCATAAAAAGTGTTTATTACAAATTATATTAATGTGTACCACGTTATCATAGTCATAAGGTTTATTTTTTTTATAAATTAGTGACTTATTGTGTATTTTTAATACTTTATAGTATTAAAAATAGCATGTTGTATATATATTATAAATTGTACTACTTCTGTTTTTACTAAAATAAATATTTGTACGTGTGACAATTAACTATTTGTTTAAATAAATAAATAAAAGTAGCCTAAGTTACCTGTTGTAATATTAACATGTGAGTGATAGTTCTATTAAAATCGGTCCAGCCGTTTCTGTCTCTTTGTTTTTTTTTATTTAAATATCGTATATACATTTAGAAATAGCTGTTAATTTCAAATTACCACACAGACACTTCAATTTTATTTATTTGTATAGATTTGATTGGGAGATCCTTTCACCGTTTAGTTTATAAAAGGTAAAAATATATACTATCACATTTATAATATTAATCATTACTATAGTATAAAATAAAGTCGCTGTCGCTGACTGCCCGTCCCTATGTATGCTTAAATCTTTAAAACTATGCAACGGGTTTTGAAGCGGTTTTTTAATAGATAGAGTGATTCTAGATGAAGGTTTATATATATAATACATGTACACCCGTGCGAAGCCGGGGCGAGTAACTAGTGCATAAATAAATTACAAGTACAAGATATTGTAAAATATACTAAAAGGTACTACACATTTAAGTATGTTTTACAATATCTTGTACTTTATTTCACTTAGAAATATCATAGATATTAAACTATTCTTGTTCTGTTTATAGAAATTCAACGTGTCCATATCAAAGCAAGAAAACGTGCGTTTGAACGATAAAGATACTTAGCAATATGGCGCAAATAAAGCGTTATTCTTTGACCCTTCATTTAATAGTGTAAGGATATTTAAAATATATATATATGCATAGAAAACACCTAGACCGCACACAGAGAACCATAGTCAAGAATGTTTTGTACCGAACGAGGAATCGAACCCGCAACCGTCAGAAATAAAGCGGAGTGCTAAATTGCTAGATTACAGAGGCAGACATACATAGGCGACGGTTGCCACACGTGACGTTACCCACAAGTGCCCATTCAGTTACATTAAAAAAACTCCTTCATATAACTTCAGAATATAAATGTAATAGACCATTCCATATATTATAAATAAATATTCTTTCATATAATCTCGAAATATAAATGAAATTCGAAGACGATATTTCAGATTGTAATTTGTATAGGTTATAGTCCACGAGCCAGACGCTGTTTTCGTCAATTAATCCTCCCGGTCGAAAACTTCTAAGATGGTTCTGAATGTTGTGTAATGAAACTTATTTATTTATTTGAACCGAAAATAATTTGACAGATTTACTTTTTATTTTTGTGAGGGTGCTGCTTCTCAACAAACCCTCGAAACCGCAGCCAACTTTCACTAAGCATCACAACACAACTATCATAACCATCTTAGAAGTTTTGGCCCAGGAAGAAATCGTCGTCTTGAAGAGGTCGTCTTGATTCGCTCCTGGCTTGGGGGCTATTACGAATGGGTATGCTCTTCAGCTGGATTTTTATTATTCCTCATATAAGTTAGTAACGATTTCGGAATGTATGGAAATCAAATTAGATTCATAGTGCCTACGTGGGCTGCATACGCCCACCAATACGTCTAATCTACGGGAATTATATATTTAACTATTGCATACTTAGATACCACCAACCCTGTTATTTTCGAATAGGATAGTCAGAGGAATTTTACGATGGGAATTAATTTTATAATAATAATATAGTAACACAAGATAATTTACGCTTGAATTTAAATAAATAAGAATCAAGTATCAAAAATAAAAACGAAAATAATAATAACGCTGTTCTACGGGGAAAGTGGATTGTTAATAATGTGGACTGACCCATTGCTAGCAATGTACCATATCAGGGTGACTTCCACGCGGTTGCCCCTGGAAACCATCGAGATAAATTCTTGGAGAATATGTCAAGATGAGCTAACTGAACTTCATGATCATGTTAACATCCTACACTGGTGCCCCACTAGCGTAAATCGTTAGCACAGTCTGGGAAATCATTCCATTATCATCTATAAAAAAAATACAGATTGTCAGTCCCCCATGCTATAACAAAAATTACACAGAGCCAAGGTAAATAGAGCTTGTGTTATAGATTCTAGACTACTTAAATACACTTTTTTGTAAATGCATACATAATATACGTATGAAACACCTAGACCCATACAAACAATCATACCCATGAATACAAATTGAACCCGCAGCCATCGGAGGTGTATTCAATCGCTACACCACCAAGACCATCAATGACGATGATGATAATGATCATTTAAAAAGCATTGGTGTACTTGTCTCTAATCGCAAAGAAGTGTTTATCTGGACGTGTGTTAAATTTTCAGGACTAAACGGCTGAATGAATCTTAATGAAATTTAAAGTGACTGTAGATTGTATTAGGAAGACGACATAGACCATCTTTTATATAAAAAAAAGCAGGCGATCTGGCGGTTCACATATATAGACAGTGGTATAGATACTGAATCCCATCATTTACTTTTTTTTAATTCAAGTTTAAGGTTAGCGATCTTACAACACGCGCCTCAGGCAGGTGTTGTCTCCAGTATGGAAATAAGCAGCTGTGGACAGTGATACAAGATTAGTTGTTTCCCCATAAAATGCGGAGGATTATTTTGAACTTACTTAGGCCTAAAACTTAATGCCAGATTTAATCATTTCCCCACAATTTTTGGAAGATTTTGAGGGGAACAAATTTTTGGCACTTGGGCCTGTGACTTAAATTTTTTATTTAAGCAGGAAGGCAGGGCGGGGTGGTAATTGAAGATTTTTGGAGTCCAAGTAGGCCTAAGACATTTTGAAGGGGTGTATATTGAAGTTAAGGATTTTTAGAGGGCTAAAAACAAGAAACCAAGTTAAAAAGAACAAGAAAATGTGGTAAAACAGGTGGCCCAAGCATAAAGTCATCATATTCACAAACGCATCGAACAATTAAAAAATTGAACGTATTTATGGCGGAATCTTAAAAACCTATATAATTTAGAAATTTCCGATATAATTTGGGGAATACTGCCTACTCATCTAGCAACACAGGCTGTGAGCAAAATGTAACGTGTATGTAGAACAGATGTAAGGACTTAAAATCTGCACTTAAGCCATAGTATGCTAAAAATATAATTAAATCACGGCCATTTTGTCAACTGACAAGATAAGCAACGCCGATCTTTTTCCAATTTAGTGTTTTTTTATTATTTACATAATGCACAGGCATAAGCTTAACAGAACCGATATAGACATTTTAAATAAAAAGTATTAGGTAATTGTCCAAAACCATGATTATTCATTTTTAGAAACAATATCAATACCACAGACTATGTGAATACGTACAGGTTGTAAGTTTACCAAAACAGTGCCAACACTAAGCAACTTAAAAAGTTACGAATTAAATATAATTAGACTAGACTTTATTGACTCATCTATATGAGTATATGATATATATTTGTTTATTTTACTTATTTTTATAAATAAGTAACATAAACAAATAAATATAAACTATTTATATTTTTGACGAGTCTTTCAGCGCGGCTCGTCGAGGTTACTTGTGACCAAAGAAAGAGATGGCAGCTCCTTTATTCAAAATGTAGGGATATTCAAAGAGCGATAATGTAGCCACGCTACCAGATCTTGGGTATCCTGCCTCGATGTGCCGCATTAGATTACAATGATTGTTTTTTTTTTGTGAATAGATGCATTTGTATGTGACATTGACAAATAAAAAAAGAAAGAGAACTCCCCGGTTAACAGGTTTATGATCATTTTATATTGTGTTACTGGAAAATTTGTTAGAATTGACATGTTTTTATGTTGTACCATTATTTTAGAACTAGCTGTTCCCGCGGTTTCAGCTGCGAGAAATTTATAGCCTGTCTTGTTCTAATGTATAAGCCATATAACCATAATGTAAAGTTTCATCAAAACCCGTTCGGTAGTTTTTGCGTGAAAGAGTAACAAACATCCACCTATCCATCTATCAATCCATACTCACAAACTATCGCGTTTATAATATTAGTAGAATAAAATATTACCTATTTATATGTACAGGTAACTACATGTTTAAAAGGTATACAACCAACTGCATCAAAATAACACACACATGCAACAATATCTTAAAAGCAACCAATATGCAATCATATAGCAATTGCTCCAGGATTGAGATTTGAACATCGGTTTATATGAATCAATAAAATTTGTTTGGTATAACCCACTCAATTTAATAAACCTCTCATGCTGAGAGCGTAATATTAATGAACTAATATATTTAAATGGGATGCGTTATAATGAGTTAGTGTGTGGAGATATTTCGAACACACTGCATTAAACGTGTAATATTTTTTTTATCAATATACGAAATGGAAATATACATATGTGCATATACGGGCGTAATCCATGCTGGCATGATGCCTGAAGGCATTCTCCACTAGTCAACTACAGCGCTGAATAAACATAATCTACTAGCTGTTCTCACGGTTAAATCCGCGTGAAATTTTAATCTATGTGTATGAGCTATACTATTGTAAAGTTTTATTAAAATCCATTCAGTTGTTTTTGCATAAAACAGTAACAGACATCCAGCAATCCATCCACACATATAAACTTCGGTTGGACCGATTTTGACTAGACTTTCACTCACAGAGAGCAGATGTTGTTAATAGAAAAGTAAACTTCGGAGCTACTGCACCAAAACGAACTGATTGACTTGATTTTATGTTGGTAAACTCTTAGATATATTTTTAGTTTATATTATTGTATTCTACTAAAATAAAGAACGAAAAAAAAGAAAATAAAATGTCGCCACTTTATCCGTGAATTAAATATATGTACATCACATGCAATACCTACTTCCGTCGTGTCTTTTTTCCACAAGGACCTGAGGCGCCATAGTAGCGTACGGCACGCATACCTGATGTACCAGACTAAGTTAGCAGTATAAAACGAGAGTGGTGGCTAATGTAGCGCTCTGTTCCCCCACCTGCCTTTACAATAACGGAATGCTAGAAATTACATAGTGTAAGGGGTCTTTTACAATAAAAACATGTAGTCATTTGCCCGACTTATGTTTTTTATTGTTTATGTGTTCATATCATTCGATATTTAATTTTCGAATATTTTCAAATTTAATTTTAAAAATAGAGGTGGATTGGCGGAAATTGCAAATTGTAACCTTTTGCATTATATTTAAAACAGTTATTTGCTTATTTCATCTGACTATCATATTTTTTTTTAATTCGATGTGTGCAATAGTTAAGTTATACATTTTTCATATATGACAAATAAAAGTAGGTAATCATGGTCGTAACATCTGGTAAGGCTGTGTGTGCGGGACATTTTATTTGTGCCTAAAAATCGGAGCATCTTACTGCTATTACTGCAAGTTTTTAAAGCAAAAATGTTATTTTGTTTTTAAGTTATAAAAATATATTACTTCTGGAAAGTATAGTGCAAAAAAAGTACATATATTGTTCATTATTATTTATTTTATTTCCTATGTTCATTTATTATTACCTCTCCTACAGTAACTAATAAATGTTACAAATAAAAATACATTTTTTTTTAAATTCTCCACGTCCCTGTGCATCTGTTGTAATTAAATTTGCCGTGACAATATGTACATTTCGTATTACATTATCTAATATATAAATATCTCGTCGCACAGTATTATTGATCACCTCAGAAGTGGCTAGGCTAATTTTTATTAAAGCTGTTATATTTAGTATGTCTGAGAATAGGTCGTAGGTTATTTTTAAACTACTAAATTTTAAGGGTTGCTTTAGGTACCGAAAAATTATTTATATAGCAAAACAATGTTTGCCGGATAAGCTAGATTCTCTATATTAAATAATACCTACAATTAGTTCAAATATTGTATACTATAATTTATAGTACGGCTGGGAACCCTATCTGACAACGCTGATTGTTGCGTCCTTGTACTTATTATTACGCCTCAGTGGTTTAGCGATTTACCACACCGCCTTCCGATGGTTGCGGGTTCGATTCTCGGATGATGCAAACATTTGTATTCATTAGAATGATTATTTGTGTTTTTCTGAATGTTCCCTATACCTTTTGTGTGTATTAACAAAAAAACTATTTTTAGTATTTATATTAGTTGTACATACGGACTAAATACCGCTGTGTAATTTTTTTTATAGCATAGACGACTAACAATCTTCGTAATTTGTAGGTGCAACGTTATTATTTTCTTTTTTATTATTATAACTTTAAGCTTAGTATTGTAACTTCATGTGTATTTAGGTACAATGAATACAGATTAGAAATACCGATTTTAAATTTTCGACTATGTGTGAACCGCACTAAAAAGTTTGCATCTACAACTGTCAAATAGCTGTGTCTAAATGCATCCGCATTACAAAATTCAGGCTCAAAATTTAGTTTGCAAGCTATTAGAAATGTAGTTGACATTTACAAAGTCAATTTGGTATTATGAATGTAGAAACAGAATGCATTTTTGATTCGAACACTTCCGTTCTAGAAAATGTGACCTCCACAACGAGCCACGAGCTAGGGATGTGAAATAGCAATCGATTATAATAAAAATACATTATCGATTATTTAATGAAATATCGGTTGTATTGATCGATCTGAATATATAAAATAGTATTTTTTTTAGAGACAATTTTTGTAGTATCGTATAACAAACAAGGAATATAATTACAAATATATTTAGATTATTTTACAAAGAACAAATGGTTTTTATCCTTTATAACGCTACGAAAAACAATCGATTTATTTATAATCAATTTTGTACAAAGTTTCATCCCTACCCAGTGTACAGCCGGAAACTAATGTCGATAACGAGGAATTGGAATGTATAGTACAGTTACCTGCATTTACATGTGAACATTAGAAAGAATAATGCTAGTTTCTACCGGGAACAAATATATATAGCCTATTGAGGCTTTGCATTGGCAAGCAATGCATTTACCTATTAGATTGAACTCCACGAGGTTTCTAGAAGCCATTGTGATAAATTTGTCTCGATATACTAACCCATTCTCTCCTACCATCTTCATTTGATGCCTTGTAAGCGGTTGTCGAACAGCAACTTTGAAATTAAAAAATAATCAAAATAGGTTCACCTAGTAAGTTCAGAAGTAACGGAAATAAAATGTACAGTCGAATTGAGAAACTCCTAGTTACTTAATGGATTTATATTATTTTATTTAATTCCGCGACCATTAGCATGTGTGAGACAACAAATATTCAGTGCGGAAACTAGACCACCGGTACTGGAAGCGTTACGACCTTCTCTGTTGGTGATCAAATTCCGACCGTTATTGAGTCTGCACCTATATTCGAAACGTGTTTCATCTCTAAAGGCATCATTAGGCATTGAATAGAGTTCGGTTATCGCTTGGAAGTCTAGTGCCGACTGTTCGGAATTTTTTGAACTCCTCGTTTTTTGAAGTCGGTAAACATAAGCCATCCAACATACTCGGCGACGCATCGCTACACTTTTTTATCAAAATGCCACATGTCTGACCCGCCGCAGTAGATATTTCACAAAAAAATATTGCTTTTATTAGTAAATTTACTATAATTTAATGCAGATATTGTTTGAACTAGATGACAATCAATTTCTCCAATAATTGCACAATATCGAAGTAAAAAATCTAAATTTAACTTTGAGAAATTTCTTAAGAATATACAATTGAATTTAGTAATAATTATTCGATCTTCTTTTGCCTCGAAAGTTGCTGGTCGTGGCGTATAGGGGAAATTAAGAAAATTAAATTTCGCGCGCTAATTATATATTTTAAAAACTATTCGATTTTCATTTTCCCTCCAAAACAGCGGTATGTTGCTGGTCTTAGCATTTGGGGTAAATGAAGAAAATTAAAGTTCGCGCGCTAATTATATATTTTAAAAACTATTCGATTTTCATTTTCCCTCCAAAACAGCGGTATGTTGCTGGTCTTAGCATTTGGGGTAAATGAAGAAAATTAAAGTTCGCGCGCTAATTATATATTTTAAAAACTATTCGATTTTCATTTTCCCTCCAAAACAGCGGTATGTTGCTGGTCTTAGCATTTGGGGTAAATGAAGAAAATTAAAGTTCGCGCGCTAATTATATATTTTAAAAACTATTCGATTTTCATTTTCCCTCCAAAACAGCGGTATGTTGCTGGTCTTAGCATTTGGGGTAAATGAAGAAAATTAAAGTTCGCGCGCTAATTATATATTTTAAAAACTATTCGATTTTCATTTTCCCTCCAAAACAGCGGTATGTTGCTGGTCTTAAAAATGAAGAAAATTAAAGTTCGCGCGCTAATTATATATTTTAAAAACTATTCGATTTTAATTTTCCCTCCAAAACAGCGGTATGTTGCTGGTCTTAGCATTTGGGGTAAATGAAGAAAATTAAAGTTCGCGCGCTAATTAAATATTTATGCTCGAAAAAATTGTTAGTACGGAACAAATCGAGAGTTAAGGGAGACGTTGAGGTCAATACTCTGCCATACTGTACGCTCGCGCGCTAGTGTGCGTGGTTTGAGCGTAGAGGTACATCCCACGTGACCCCATTCAGGACATCCTTCGACTTAGAGGATAGAAAAAAAAACAAAAACCGATGAATTGCGTGGCGAATTCGCATACGAAGGGTTCCGAATAGTTATTGTAGAATGCTTTATTTTTTTTATATGATAAAACTAACTAATTTGCGCGACTTTGTCACATATTGGTCGATAAGTAGGCTATAAGACACGAAAATAATTTTCAATTTGAAATAGTAGTTTCTTCTAAAGTGGAAAATTTAATCATTTTTAGAAAATAATTTTTATGGGGACAAGGGGATTGTTAGTAATGTGGACTAATGATCCCATTGCTCCACACGGTTCTATCTGGAAACCATCGTGATAAGTTCCCGGTGAATTTGTCACGTTGGGCTAACTGATCTGACTTCATGTTCATCCTATTATCCTCCACTGGTGCCCCACCAGCGTAAACCGTTAGCGCAAACGGGTGCAACATTCCATTATCATCCTCTAAAAAAATATTATTTTTAAACCACATAAACTGCCACGTGATCAATTTAATATTTATTAAAAGTTTATTTTCATGTATCCACTTTGTTTCTCGGTAAGCTGTTCACTTTCACAATTATTATACCTAGTTTTAATCACGATAACGATGGTGGACCGGTAAGTCGACTGCACTAATGGTAGGTATGAGGTCATATAATAAAATATAAATACAAAATATAACTCCTAGGAGTTACTATACTATATCCATACCAATATTATAAATACGACTGTGTATCTGTCTATCTGTATGTCTGTTTGTTGCCATTTCACGACTATAACTATAATTCACGGCTGAAAGGATCTTAATGGAATTTACATATAATAAAAAGATTGTATCATGAGGATGAACAAAAACTATTTTTTATCTCAAAAATTATATGAAATAGGGCATCGAAATTTGAGCAACCGAAGTCACCATTGTATTTTTATATAACTCTATAAACTGAAATTTTTCTTTTTTTATTTTCTTTAAATTCGGACACAAACTGTTCAAAGTTTATGGATGGAAAACGGATATAATACTTGCAACACTTAAATGCATCGCACGCGCGCTGTTGACCCCTATAACTAGTGAATTAAAAAAGTTCTCTGTAATTTAACTGTACTATTCACCCTTCGAACCGGACCATGCAAGCCGCTTAGTGACAGGACAGTTTGCGACAGAGATCTCCTGTGTAGTAGATATGTTAATACAATTGGGGTTAATCCTACTTTCTAAATATAGATAGTTAATGTTGGCGAGTATATAGGTAATCTATTTCTTTTCTATAAACTCGAGTCACTCTATGCATAACATTTAGAGAAAAAGCAATTGACATTTTTATTCCTTAATTTAAAATTTTCCAAATAAAATTCTTTAAAAATACAACTAGCCAAATTGTATATTTAAACGCACAATATCGATTTATTATAAGTACATTAAAATTACGTACCTACATGTATCTACATACCTACATATTCTATTTAAGATAAAATTATAAATTATGGAATAAAAATGTGAATTGCTTTTTCTGTAAATGTTATGAATGATGAATTTCTGTAAATAAGGAATAAAAAACAGAATTCTACTTAACAAAATAAAATGAAATTCTAAATTTAAAATAATATGAAACATTTGTAACGGAACTAGCGTGAAAATGGATATAAAAGAAGCCCACAAAACAAGCACGACGTACGTTCTGTGATAAAAACTGTAATTAACATTCCAGGATCATTCGTTTCATCAGCTAAGTAGAGTGGAGTAATGTCGTAGAAGTTTAAATTTCGAACGCGACCGTCCGCCATGATGGCGATCGCGCGCAAGGTTGGCGCGAACACCGCCCGACGAGGTCATTGTACATTGAGTTTGATGCCCTAAATACCTAGCTAATTTATACCTAGGCTATAGAATTTTTTTTCGTCATATCGTAATTATTACGTAATTTTATGACATTACGATGTACGTTTATACCGCCATACATATCGATTTAATTAGAAATAGGTAGGTTACCACGCAGAAGTCTCGAAAGTGATTTAAACCTTGACTTAATCGACAAAAGTTTGCTTACGTTTCAACGTCGGGCGTTTCAATGTTAAAACTCGTATAAATCTGTTGTTAAATACAGTACCTATACTTATGTATCGAACAACAGATTTGTTTAATATTTTACGTAAACATTTATATATAGTGTACTTACATTTTCTAGAGTCTATGCTACAAAATAAGATATAATTTTATTGTGTAGCGTAGACTTTGACGTCTTTGGTATCCTAGCGGTTTAGCACAATGCCTTATATTGTTCCAATGGTCGCGAACTCAATTCCTCGCATAATATAATCATACCTATGGAGGTATTCAAAATTTATTCATAAGTAACATTGTTTGAGTGTTTCAATCTTTATAAAGACGACTGAAAAAAATATGGATGGATTGTGTGAAAAATATGGATGATATGTATAAAAGGAGATTAAGCTCAGCTTGTAGGACGGTACCATAGAGCAGAGTGGAAGAAGATGATATACTGCGCCGATTCCAAATGGCATGAAGGCAAGGCAGTAACTAGATTAAACTAGTTGTTGTAGAGCGAATTTGATCGCTTAAATTAGCTCATTTTACTGTAGAATTTTTTCACTCACAATGAATAACAAATCGAATTTAGTCAAAACTAATTAATACACATTAATGAGTGTTACAAGTAATTCTAAAATATAACACGCTGTTCAAACCGTTCCTTTGTTTTTTTTATCAAAAGTTAGAATAACTGAGAGATAATTCTTTTTTTTTAAACGCCTACATAGATTATTTACGCTCTGGCCACTCACGTTCCGTTACAGGTTACTTAAATGCCTTATTAAAAGAAATATGAATCAACGACGTGCATTTATTTTAACATTTTTAATTGATGATGATGGCACGATAGTTGACAATATGTTTATTATATATTCATTTAAATTCATCCAACTTTTAATAGTCAATAAGGAATAAACATCTAAACATTCATTGTTATACAAGCAGTAGTAGTATTCTGCAACCTTGCCGGCATAAATTACCATATAAAGTGTCCTATCTTTAGTTCTAGAATGTTATCTATCTATGTACAAAATTTATTCCAATATACCAAATCATTTAAGCATAATTTATTTTATATTTAATACTCTTTATTGCATCTTTAAAACAATAAAAAATACTAAAGAAAACAGACTATTAAGAGTATGTAGGTACAAAAGGAGATCTTATCGCTTAAGCGATCTCTTCAAGACAACCTTTGGGTAGAGGAGAAAAGACAGAAGGTTCCTAGCACGATACACAGATTTGTATTCATCTGTATAATTGTTTGTTTCGGTCTGGGTGTTTTTATGTATATTATTTATATTTTTTATGAAGTTACAAAAAATATCTAAGTTTTTATAAGAAACATCCGTTGTCTAGTACCCATAACATAAGCTCTGCTTACTTTGGGACTAGATGATGTTTTCTGAATTTTCCAAAAGCATTATTTTATTAAGCTTAGACGATGAGAATCTTACAAATGAATGAACCGCTGCGTTCAGCAGATGACTTAAACGTTGTGAAAGGAACAGTGGAAGCTATTTTAGATAATTTTACTCCGCAGCCTTCATGCTTGCAGTTTTAGATGTACGAATATAATTATAATACGTAATTTACGGCACTAATAGGATTTTTTAATAAATTACTAGGAAATAATAATTTAAGAAACACATTTAAAGACGTTTAAATAGTAATATTTGCACTCATCAGATTTTTTTAATTAAATAACAATTTAAAAAAATATATGTTACACATTAATAATATTATGCTGCAGAACACACGTATCCACAATATTTTAACTTACACTATATTACTAAAAAAAAGTAGAATTGAATAAAATGTGAGCAGAAAAAATATATATAATATACATATTCATCCTTGTCATACAGAATACATTCAAATCTTTTTCAGCCATTTAGTTGTATAAAGTAAGAAAGACAGATATACTTTTGACAGTTAGACATAAACATTTTCACGTTTATAGTATTAATATAAATGTTTAATGTCAAATGGAATGGGGATATAATAATAATTATTTATTCATTTGTGAACAAATTTGGATACAGTACAAGATGTTAATGAAGACAGGACCCTTACAAAATCTACTTGTATGAAGGGTAATAATAATAATAATAACAGGACAATTCACACAGCGCCATCTAGACCTAAGTTAAGCTAGCTAAAGCTTGTGTTATAGGTACTAGATAACTGATACAAATATATAGATTTTTTTTCGTTAATACATACATAACCAGATACATCATACATCATATTATAACCAGATCGACACAAACAAACATACTCACGAATATAAATGTTTATGCCGTGCGAGGAATCGAATCCGTGACCATCGGAAGTAAGGCGGTGTACTAAACCGCTAAACCACCGGGCCGTCAAAAACGAAGGTTACAAATATTTATGGAGTATTTTATTAAAATTAAATGTAACGTAAAAATCATATTCAAGAGTTAGAGAATATCTTTGTTAAGAACATACAGTGAGGAATGTTTTCGTCAGACCGGGGCCATTGATCCGTGGAGACATATACATTTTTTTTTATAATTGGGTACTACGAGTATGTTGGGTAAAAGAAAAGGGATCAAAGGTACCAAGATAAAGGTTTAAAAATATCACTATTTTAGCGAACAAATACTAAATTGGATGGCTTTAGATTGCAACAAAGATTCTAGTGGTCTGGTTTCTACCAGGTATATATATAAACATGAAATACAGTCTAAGTGACTCTAGAATAATGTACATGTTGAACAGTGAACGAATTTCTCAAATCGGTCCAGTGGTCCCGGAGTTAATATCAAAATCCACTCTCTCCCCCTTTTTCTATATTGACGACTTCGGTGGTCTAACGGTCTAGCACTAGCTTTACGACCGATGGTCGCGGGTTCGATTCCTCGCACGGCACAAATATTTGTATTCAAGAGTATGATTGTTTGTATCGGTCTGGGTGTTTTCTATGTATTTATTTACTAAAAAAATATATCTATTTATTTGTATCAGTTATCTAGTACCCATAACACAAGCTTTAGCTAGCTTAACTTGGGTCTAGATGGTGCTGTGTGAATTGTCCTGAGATTATTATTATTATTCCTATATACTAATACGTAAAATAAAAACTTTGTACCCCTTTCTACGAAACTTGAGCAGACGGAGAAGTATGAAATTTCGCATAATTATAGTTCATATAAAGAAGGAGTGCAGAGTGATAATCTTATATATAAAATTCTCGTGTCACAGTTTTCGTTCCCATACTCCTCCGAAACGGCTTGACCGATTCTCATGAAATTTTGTGAGCGTATTGAGTAGGTCTGAGAATCGGCCAACATCTATTTTTCATCCCCCTAAATGATAGGGGTAGTCCACCCCTAAATTTTTTTTTTATTTTAAGGCAAAACAACGTTTGCCAGGACAGCTAGTATTTTTATAAAATACATCAAATCAATTTAAATACTGTCATGTAGGTATTTTTTTATGGATAATAATGTAATGGTGCACCCGCCTACGCTAACGGTTTACGCTGGCGGGGTACCAGTGGAGGATGACAAGATGAACATGAGGTCAGATCAGCTAGCCCATCGTGACAAGTTCTCCAGGAATTTATCATGATGGTTTCCATGGGGCACCGCGTGGAGGTCAACCTGACATGATACATGACCTGATGTTAGCAATGGGTCATCAGTCTACATTACTAACAATCCCCTTCCCCCTGTCACATAGGTATTTGACATTCAAACTTATAGTTCTTAACAAATAGAACCTTAGTAATGTCCAAACTTATAATTTAAATGATTTAGACCACTGGCACTAGCTTCTTCTTCTTCTTCTTCCTCTTAACTCTGTCCCACTTTATGCGGGGTCGGCTCTTAATTTTCAAGTCAAGACAATCTGTCCTGGGTTGTAGGAAGGGTCGGGCAATTTTTCCGCAGCGACAAGCTTGCTCATACTGGTCCACCAGCTCGCTGGAGGACGTCCTCTACCCCTTTTGCGTTCGGATAGTTTTAAGAACTTTTTGACCACGTAATCCTCGTCACTACGCATTACATAGCCATACCATCTGAGATGGCTTTCGGAAAGTTTGTCCGGTACTGGGGCCACTTTGAAATTACCGCGGATCATTTCGCACCCTATCTAGTCTCGTGAAGACCACCGTTTTTTCATCTCGTCCGGTACATGGGGCCTCACCGCCATCCTACAGGAAACTCATCTCTCCATTGTTCTATTCTTATAAATGTAATATAGCTTCATGACCATTATTCTAGAAGGGGTAGTCAGAGATAAAGGCATGAAAGCTTTGGAGGAGTATGAAATTACGCACTCTTATAGTTTATTAGAGAAGGAGTAATGCTAATATATTAAATAAATAAAAACAACCTTAAATAGACTACCATGTATTTGATAAACACACACATATGTTAGTCTTTGACAATATAAACTTATTAACGTTCAAACTTATAATTTAAAATAATTATGATCCAGTTTCTATTATTCAGCATTATGGTCTAGTAATATTAGTATCTGTAATATAATCTTATCTGTGATTAGTATAGATAAAATATATCAGATGAGTTTCTTGCCTTACATTACTTAAAAACCTTTCATTCCATATGACGGAGTATATATATGTTCATATAATATATATTCATTTTACATTTACATTTCTGTACCGTAGACGGAGAGAGCAAGTAATTCTGGTTAATACACACTTCGCTTTGATGCAAGACCTTTCATTATACAAGATACTGTAGGTACATCTATTCTCACAAGTATTTAAGATAATGGAAGTTGGTTTTTATACCTATCTCATTATATTGTAGACTGATATTTGAATGACTTACCGTGTTTGTGATCGCAAATCGCCAAATAATCCATTTAAATATAAAATTATTAAATTCAAATATGTAACGACACGCATTGAACATTGATATTGTTTTGTTTTACTTTATATACATTTTTTCACTTTTTCTCGAACATTCCGTGGCATCCCTATTAAATTCAGTATACAATAAATTCTAACCAATTATTTTATTTATATCTGTGTCCGCGATTTCATCCGCATGACATAGTGACCTTGACCAAATAAAGAAATATGTTTAGTTAGATTATAACTTGAAAAAATATAATTGTTCTACTTAAAAAATTACGATACTTTTATACAACCTTTCATCTCCGCTTTTAACTCCTTACAACCATTTTTTAGCACTAAAAACTAGCCTATATCCTTTCTCAGGGTCTAGACTAACAATGTACTAAATCTCATTTAAATCTAATAACTTAATAGCAATATTAAACATACTGTTTGCTAACTTTTAGTAGAATCGGATTGGAACTCTATCAAAACAACAGTGATTGATTGATAGAGGACAAATATTCGATTGTATTTCGTTTATAATGTTATCGGCATCGGTAGTCTAGCAGTTTAGCACACTGTTTTACTTCCGATGTTCGCGAGTTCAATTCCTCTCATAGTACAAACATTTGTATTCTTGAATATGATTGTTTGTACTAGTCTGGGTGGTACCTATGTATAAAGTAAATTTATTTATTTACAAAACAAATTCCAAGTATATCTATCAGTTATCTAGTACCCATAACACACGATCTGCTTAGATTGGAACTAGATCGCGCTGTGTGAATTATCCAGGGATTTTATTATTATATTATTACTATATAATACCTATTACTACATACTATATTATATAATACCTTTATAACTCCCTACCATTCTTATATTAAATGGGGTAGTCGACATTATCAACTGTCGATAGGTATCCTAGTGAATTCAAAACAAAAAAAAAGACATGCCGAGATGGGACGCGAGTCTATCTCGTCTCCCGAATTAGGTTTAGGAAACATCACGCTACCATACATAGGAGCCGAGCATAAAGAAAAAAGTCAGAATGAAATTTATACAAAACGATGAACGGTGCGAACCGATGATGCGAAGCAGTAAACGGTAGACGAAGATGGCCGCCATTTCGTTTAAATAAAAATACGGGTGAAACTACACCTCTCAGTTTGTATTATACCTACATAAATACTGTTATATTATATGGTATGGTCATGGAATAAAAGAAAAAAGTGAGAGGAAAGTTACTTGACAGTACTTCTTGGTTCGAATTACATTCCGAAATGACTTATCATTAAAATCTGTAATAAATAAAAAAACTATATATGAGAAAACAGGTATCCAGTATACCTAGTAAAGTGACAATTAAAAAAGTACTTATATTGCCAATATATCTAGATATAAAATTTTCTATCAATTTACTCATAAACAGACAAATAATGGCCTCCAACTCCCACAAGCGAGGTGAATCAATCCATTCAAGGCCCAGTAAAAGGTATGACCGTTTTGTACACCAAAAAGATCTTTAACACCATGGCTAATGAAAGGCTACAGGGTTCCTGTTATTCTGGACGACAGAGATACTTTACTCTCGTATACATGTAATACATCGGGCCGAGCAGGTATTCGTTTTTGTTATCTCTATACTCTATGGTTGTAAGCTGTTCTTGGTGAAAGGTATCACTGCATGCAGTTATATATTTTTTAAATCTGTAGCGATTGATAAAATGCTTAAAAATGGTTGTACTAATAGTGTTTGGTGCTCTTTATTGTGTAAAGGTTCAATTAATTAGATAGATAGATAAAATATACTTTATCTGTAATATACATAAATAGTTTATTAAAGACATAATTAACTACAATAAAGCGGCCTTATTGCTGAAACAAAATTTTCAAGGCAACTTTAAAGAAACGAATTATCCAACATATGGGTAATATGCAAAAAGTATATTATAAACTACAAACATAAATTTATTAAAGTAAGATAAAATAAACTAAATATAATTAAAATGCCATACTGAATTCAATTCAAATATTAGGGTAGAAGTCTTAAAATAGACTATTAATAGTTATTATTAATATTTTATTACTGTAACACTGTACTAAATTCGCGTTATTTTATTTTATTTTTATATTATTTAGTTCGTTTGTATTTTTTTTTACATAAAATAAAATCATAAGATCGTGACTAGGCGAAAACTGTTTAACTTGTTTAAGTATTAAAGTTTAGTTAGGACATTTTTACAGAATTTAGTGGCCAATGTAGGGCAATCGCCAATCGTTTTATTGAGAATCTTATTTTACTACTAAAGTAAACTATAAAATACAATTTATTAACAAATAGACTAACTTAAAAATGTCATACACAAACTACTCATTGTATAAAAAAATGTGCGGGAAATTGCGAGAATAGATTCGCGCGAATAAAATTCGCAATTAACCTCATATTAACCCTAATAGCTTCAAATGTCACGCTCTAAGAACAGATAGAAAAAAAACAGTTGGTTTTATTATCTTACCACAAAGAATTCTACCTACTCAACAAAAGTATAACAATACTATAAAAATTCCTCTTGCCGGTGGAACATCAGTGTAGTATTGTAGACAAGTAAGTGTTTGACGGCCTCGGTAGTCTAGCGGTTTAGCACAGCGCTTTACTTCCGATGAGCACGGGTTCGATTCCTGGCACGGTATAAAATTTGTATTCATGAATATGATTCATATTTTTTATGTATTTACAAAAAAAGGACTTTTTATCAGTTATCCAGTACCCACACACAGTACACAAGCTCTTAGCTTGGAACTAGATGACGCTGCGTAAATTGTCCAGGGATATTATTATTATATCATATTTATATAGAAGATTTATTTAACAGATTAATATTACCTATTACTTCATAACTACCGGCCTATCTTAGATTAGATTAGATAGGACAGTCAACATTTCAACTGTCGATAGATGTATTAATCGAATAAAATACAAAGATCACTTTCCACAAATCTATATGTCGTAAAGTCAATGCATAAGGCCCATTTAAAAATGTCCCCCGCCCTTATGTTCAACAATAAACAGATTACTGTATAGAACGAGGAGAGAATCTCAAAGGGAGGGGGCGCGAAGGGTCTGAGTTAATATAAATATTCAACGGAGGTTAACAGCGTCGAGCGAGGTGAACCACCCTTAATAAAAAGTTAAAATAGGCTCGCTCAAACAGACAACTTGAAAATTTTTATACTCATAGTTACATAGTGCGATTAGTTTTTACGTAACCTACGTGAGTATAAAAATAATAAGAATAACCCAGGACAATTCATACAGCGCTGTCTAGGATATATATATATATAAATACGTGAAGCAAAAGCCTTTACCAAACCAGCTTTGTTGTTTGTTGTTTTTATGAAAATTGGGCAGACTGACTAGTATGAAAGTAGTTTATATAAAGAAAGAGTACAGAATGCTAATATTTTCTTAAATTTATGCATACATAATACATTAAATCAATAAATGAAACAACACATACTACCATGTATGTATTTGACACACACTCACAGATATAATCATTTGTTTATTGTTAAAAGCTGTGCTCAAATTGAGAATAGGTATTGTTTGTCTATAATCTTACTGAATATTAAAATAATTATTACTATTAGGTATATACTACTACTAGTATATAAAATATAGACGTTGTCAATTCATGTCTTATCTTAAGAGTTAACGACGTAGATATATATAATCAGTCATTTTTGTGTATAACTAATACATTTTTTCACACGTATACGTCTGATCAAATGGAATAATCAGAGATTGTCGACTATTGGCGTTGTAGTGCACGCAACACTAGACATGCCCACATTTCGCTTGGTATTTTGTAGCAGTGGGTGATCCCAACGCCATCTCTCGGATTAGTTAGTAAAAGAATTCTATGGACGTATAACATTTTTGGTGGCGCTCAGATAACAGATTGATGTCACAAACTTTTTGGTGTAAGTCGGAGTAGTAAACCACTAAACCATGATTCTTACATAAACCAATACTAATATTAAAAATGTAAAAGTGTGTCTTATTTGTTACCTTTCTACAACTAAATGTCTTCACAGATTTTAAGGAAATTTTACACGAAAATAGATTGTAGAACCATAAATGATGTAGGCTATATTTTATCTTAAAAATAATCGGGCGAGGGGTAAAATTGGAGATTATTTTTTTATTTATTTCATTTAAAATTTAGGGACTTTTGTACAAACTAAGAGTACATGCCAGTTCCATTGTACCCTAAAAGTAATTACCCTCCCGGTGAGCAAATTGCCTTAGCCTCACTATCTGAAAAAATAGGGGATGAAAGTTTGTTTGTTTTTTGTTGAAAGGATGAAAGGGGTATGGTAAAAAAAAATATTATATACATATACATATTAATAATGTTGTTGTTTATACCTACATATATTGAATATACCTAAACTTAGGTAATGTATATGTTGTAGGTATGTTTTGCAAACCCAGGTCTCGTAATAATTCTCTATATTGAACGATAAAAGCATAGTGTATGTATTGAAACATAAATAATATGATAAGTTACTAAGTTATTTGTATATTGAGGGCATAATTTATGAAGATTTTATATGTTACACTTAAACTGGTTGATCATCATGGTTGTATTATGTATATTTAAGAAAACGTATATAAATATTTTTTAATTAATTAAATTAATTTAATTATTGATCTGCTTATTTATAGCATATATTATTTTCATACTGTTATATATTTATAAAGACTTATTATCTGTGTAACGCTAAACATTATGCTGGTATACTGTTAGATTTATTTCTATTTGAATCTATAATATTATAGTTAAATATAGAATTTAAAAAATGGGTTGTTCGACTTCTTTTTAATAGTGTGCAGTGAATATTTTGTGAGTTCTTTAAGCGGAAGTTATCTTTGAAATTTCATTTTACATTTATATTATAGAGAGGTAAGGTATATTTTTTGTTTGTAACCTATAAATTAAAACGAAACGGACGTCAATTACATGTTATTTTTTAATATCAATGAACATCATGGTTTTTAAAAATTTTTAAATATACTCAAAATTTATTATAGTTTTTCATAATTGATAAATGAAGTTTCGTAAATAGAACCGCTTCCCAAGCGTCTCAATTGACAGATCTGTTACATGAAATATGTTTTTGAAGGCAATTATCATGTCTAATCCTATATTTTTGTTATATAAATACGACAGTGTTATCTATCTGTTTGTTTGTTAACTTTTTATAACATAAGGGATGAAAGGACATTAATAAAATTTATCATAAGTCGTTTCAACTATAAACATTGAGTATATATTTGTTTAGATATTCCCAAAACTGGTTTACTTGAACATGCAAAAATGACCATTTAAATAATCTCTACAAGTAGGCATCATGCAAAACTATGGTTTACAAAAGATGTGCCGCTTGTTGACGGTAAAAATCTTTAAAATGGCTTGTCAATAGACGACCGTTGTCCCAAAACCTCCGACAACGCAAACAATAGTATAAGGTGATATGTTTAGGGCACTACCTGCACCGGACCATATTGGTAGAGTGATATTCCGCAATCTAACAAATTTAGGAGACCCCAAATTTCAATACACCGCCTCATAATAAGAACGCTTCGAAATTTAGGCGACTATTATCGAATATTGGTTCAAACAATGGACGTGACGTATAAAAACTGGCGCACGACAAGCTCACGATGGCAGCAAAATAAAACAGAACACGGTTATCAACGCGACTGCACAGCTGGTTGCCGAGATACCTTGAACTGCGGAAGCAAGCGACCGAATACATCATTCACATTCCATTGCTAGTTCCACATGCTGAGAACAGCTTGTAACTTGATATAAGCATGCAATGGTGATCAACTAATGATTCAAAAGGAATTTATAAAAGTACATGGTAAAAACTACATTACACACACAACGATGTCGAGACAACTCACACAAATGAATCTGTTTCCACATCAAAAGAATGGAAGAAGTTATTTCAACAAAATTGCTTCACCGTTTAACAATGACTGATTGGTTATTATTTCTATTAGGTAAATAGATGCATAAAAGTATATTGTACTGTACAAACACTAAGAAGTGTATACTAATGTCGTAATTAGTATTTAATGACAAGTTGTTAAACGTGTTCTAAAGTACGTAGTATTTTTGTAGATAACTTCAGTTATGGTTGTAGATTTGATTTGATTTTATTGTAACAAGTCGATATTTAAAATTACTAACCGTTTGTAAATAAAGTAATGTATTAAATTATTAAGAAGGTAACTATCGCCATATAAAAGCACTATGGACTTCACAAAATACATTCCACATGTATTTTGTGAAGTCCATAGTACCTTTGTGTCATAGTGCATAGTGCCCAGGACTATTACGATAAAAAAAGAAGAAAGAAAAATATTTATTTTGTGCATACAGTTTGCATTATAATTATTTGTAAATGTACAGTATAACACTAATAAGTATTTTATGTAACAAATAAAAAAATATATAGAATAAAATTGCGGCAAAATTCTTATCAATCATCTTGATGTCTAGACTAAAATACCCAAACGCTGATTTTCAATATTTTGTTTAATTCTTATAACTTCAGTAAACTTCAATAATACATTCAAAATGTACTTTATCGTAAAGAAATGTAGACTATAATTGTAATACACTGCACATTATTTGTATTAGAACAATCGCCTATATATTCCTTTGTTTATTAAAGTAACGTCGTAGCAACTTCCGGTAGTGGACGAGACAATGCTCTATACTACGTTTATTTTTCCGGTGACAATTTCATGTGTCCCACAGTCCAAATTATGCAGTTTTATGTTCTGTGGCCCTCATAAGTAGGAACTACAATGTAAAAAATGTTTTTTAAACTTGGAATAATAAGCAACTATCTAGCTATTCTTTTTTTTAATTAAACGTTTATAAGTAAGGCAAAGGTATAAGAAAATAACGTTGCTATTGTATAATAGTAACCTAATACGTAATTTAACAAATATCGTGCTATGTCATTTATAATAAAACAAAGGATTTAACAAAGAAATTAATAATAACAATAATGTGAATTTAATTGTTTAAACTTTTTTTTATAATTTCGCTAAATGCAAAATAAATTTATTACACTGGCAAGACTAAAAGACGGTTTCGTAATTTACTCTAATATTATATACTACTGTAATAATAATAAATAAATAACAGACATACAATTATGGCTGAATGGCCCAAAACAAAGTTATCTAAGTTAAAGTGTATCCAGGACAAACCTCTATTATATTTGAATTTGGAATGCATAAAATTCATTCATTTCAAATTATTGTTGACAATGACGAGAAAATATCATTATCTCCACGATTCAAATTATCATTTATATAGCACAATAATATAAGTTCATAATAAAATCGAGTATGGATAATATTTATAATTATTTATACTTGCATGTAATAGTACTAGATCCCCTTAAATATTCTTAAATTTGAAGATATATGCATAGTAAAATTAAGTTATGAAAAAATAAAAAACGGAAACATGGGAGTAGAGAACAAACTTTTTCAATTTTGCGACACTGGAATCTTGTATCTCGTGAAGATGGTAACCTAATTAAAAACCTCTTGAAACGTTTCGGATTACATTCATTACGGTAACGACGATCTATTCAACGACAATTTACTTTGTACTGCCTCGATAAAATAAAAATGTTTTGTCTAGAGATGTCCGCCAAACATTTTTTCCTATTGTTTAATGAGTAGCTATTAAACCCTTTGTTATAAAATAATAATAAAAAAAAATCATGAAAAAAATTAAAGCAGAATTCCATTATTCTCAAAGTATATAGAACGTCTTGGACAAGTGGTTCACTACCTGACTTCTTTTCAAAAGGTCTTGAATTGAAATCTGGCCGTAATAAAAAAACTTTAAAGTGTCTATTTTTATTATGATTATTCCTCTAGTAATAGTGAAAAAACTCTTAACCAACCAAATGAAACCGACAGATAATGGTACAATTTCTCCAACTACATTAAATACCATACACCATGCAACTAACTTCATGTACTATAACAATATTACCATTAATGTATAGTGATCTACAAATCGTTCAAAATAAGACGCTATTTTGTGTTGTATATACTGTGGTATTACAAAAAAGTAAAGCAAGTGTGAAAGCTTGCTCCACATTACCCGGCGAAGATTCATGTATAAATATTCTACACACACTCTTATACCTTATTTTGATACTCCATTGCTACAGTCAATTTCCCGCCAATACGCGTATAGACAGTGTTGTACTGATATTGTAATAGTGTGGTTATAATTTGTTAATATTGTTAGATCGCCCCTTTATTTGTCGATTCATTTTGTAAAGCATTATTCTTCTTTTGCTTTTTGCTTTCATTTGAGGTTATATTTTTTATGTCATTATTAATTATGATTCTTTTCTTTCCTCTGTTTAGGGAGTAGTGCCACCTATATCATATAGTAAAAACGGTCTCCCAGATTTCTTTAAGTATCAAAATAAAATGTTTTCAAACGAGTGTTAAAGTTCATATTTATATATGATTGTAAAATAATAGACATTTGTAATGAATATATATTTCTGTGGTATTCATATTTCTAGTTTTTTAATTAGCTTTATTTATAAATATGTGAAAAAGTTGTTACAATCCTATAATCAATTTCAGAACGATTCCCTTGACTGAGCTAAAAATTAAAAATTACCAAAATGCGTTCTATTGCGTATCATCAAAGTTGTTATTTCAATAACAATATAGAAAGGCCAATGCCACAAACACATGTTGTTATTGGTGGACCAGAGTTCTTGATCTCCCGCGCCCCCCGATACCGTATGCAATAGAAGGCGACGAGGTGCCGCTGCAAGGTGTTACTGGGGTCTTTGACGATGGTAATGGTGTAGGAGCAAGGGGGGCAGGAGTGGAATCAATGAACTTAGTTGGAGGCGGCCGACAAAAGGACGTTTCGGGCTGGCAGGTAATTAACTTAATATCAATCCCAATTTTCTTTGATAGAGTAAACACACCAATTATACTTGTATAAATCTCCATAGGGTCTTAATAATTAAAATTTTGTAGATCCCAATACAGGTCTGACCTAATTTGATGACTAACTCAAGTCCAATCTATACCAATATTACAAAGAAGTAAAGTTTTTAACTTTAGATTTTAGGTGCTACTAATCCGATTTTGTATTTTTTTTTTAGTGTTCGATAACCCAAGTGTCGAAAAAAGCCATAGGCTGCTAATTAACAAAATCTAGTACCCATAACACAAGCTTTAGCTAGCTTAACTCGAGACTAGATGGCGCTGTGTGAATTGTCCTGAGATTATTGTTATACATACTTTTTTATTCGTTAACTCATTAGACTCTGAATGTAATGTACACTATGTTACCCTATTTACGTCCTCAGTAACATATTTTTGTACCCATTAGCATAAATACGCCGTGAACAAATAAACCAATATTTAATGTACAAATACGTCTCATTTACGATTTTGTTATTACGTATGATTATATTTTTTATAGCTAGACCGTTTAGTTTTGATCGACACTGAAATCAAATGACTGTTATTGATTGGTTTATAAAAAATGACAAAGCATCATTACAATACCAGAATCTGATGTAAATCTGCCTGAAGAAAGATTCAAATGTTGTATAAAACACTGTCTCTGAAAAAATACTTATTACAAAATTGATGAATTTGTAAATGATAATAAAAGTTTTGTAGAAAAAACATAAATTTCAAAGCGCTTACAATATTATCTATCGCATCCCTCTTACTTGTTTACTATTGTGTAATTATTTATTTAAAATAATATTTATTCAAAAGAGTCAATACACGAGTCTCTTGCTCATTTCGTCATGAGACGTTCCGAATGAGTGGTAGAATAAAAAAAAATGACTATTCAAAAGTACTTGTATTGAGTTCATTTGAATAAGGAATATGTATATTTATATTTATTTTTCTACTGCAGATGCCATGTCGACGTGTCATCTGTGATGCTGCTCTATCCAGGCCGACTCCTTATCCTTCCAGTTACATAAAATTTAGGCAAAGGCAACATTGGTACGCTGCTAAGTTCAAATTTCCTGCGTGTAGAGACAACTCCTGTCGCACTGCTACTAACATTGTACATTGTAATTGCCGTAAATAAAACAGATAAAGGTTGCATGTAACCGACCATTTAGCATTACTTTATGTCGTGACCCATTTTGTCGAGTCTCCGTAATGCTACGCGTGTAAGTAGGCAATCTTTGTTGATATTACCTAATAAATTTGACGCTATTTCTGTACTGTTTCTTCATTATAAGTTGCATCGTTTAGAACTATAATTGTTAATAGATGAGATCGACACTACTCATTAGTTTTTTTATAGCAAACGGATATTTTTTTTTATAATAATATATAAATAAATAAATAACTCTGAACAATACACACAACGCTATCTAGTCCCACTGTAAGAGCTTGTGTTAAGGGTACCAGACAACTGATATAAATACTTGAATAGTTTTTTTTTTAATACATACATAGTATACATAGGAAACACCCAGACCGATACAAAAAATCATACTCCTTAATACAAATGTTTGCACCGTGTGAGGAATCTATCACGTTATCATGTGATGTCTAACTAAACCGTTTCTATTATTAACACAGACAAACGCTCAAACAAACAGTAAAAGATTTTAGTTATTTATGTTTTGTATTCTGTTACATTAATAAAACCCGCCGATAATAGTTTTTCTTTTTATATCTTTCATATTGCAATCATTTACATTTTTATTATACGTATATATTTAAATACTAAATGTCTGTCTTTCTATATCTAATGTATTACCCTATCACGACTAAATGGCTGAACGAATGGTAATGAAATTTAGTAAGAAGATAGATTGTACCTTGTGTATTGTGTCTCGATATTACGATACATCATCATGTTTTTTTTACACAAATAGCTTATGCTACTATTTGTGTACAAAAAATAGAACAATTCACGGGTAAAAGCCAGTCATAAAAGCTAATTATATTATAATTTACTTTTTGTTTTAATTTTCTTAATGTACACGGCACAAATGCACACAGGAACTTCGACTCTATTTATTTTGAGATCTCTATAATAATTGTTCTTTTACAGAGCTTGGGCGAGTCGCTATTTTATTTATAATTAACTCTTACCCTCGACTTCGTTTGCTTTTTTGATATAAAAGATAGCTATCTCCGTCCTCAATGTACAATTTTCATGTCAAATTTCATTGAGATCTATTCAGCCGTTTAGTGTTAAAAAGATAATAAACAAACAGATTATTTTCAAATTTACATATATTATTAGTATACATTGTCAAACAAGCCCACCTAATGGAAAGTGGTAACTGTCATCTAGAGTAGAGTAGAATAGAATAGAATAAAGTAGAAAATTAAATTAATTTTAGCACTTTTTAATATTTACCATTGAAACACTTGAGGCACCCCCAATACTACCATTCCGAAAGATTAAGCGGCAAGTACATCATCTCAGTATCTCTATATCTCAGTACACCATCAGACCATGTATTTAACTGCCATTTCTCAACCTTGTACCGAAACAAATCAAGTTGCTAGGCTATTAAAACCACCCACGTAGAAAGTATGTACGAAAATTTATCTCATCTAAAATAATATATGTACTAGGTAAGTACCTAGTACATATATTATTTATTTTATTATAGTAACATAACTAAGTAACTACTTAATAAAAATAGCATAGTAACATAACTATGTTACTATGCTATTTTTATTTCTCTAGTCCATTCTTGCGTCATCTACCACTTTCTGTCTTCTCTCCTCTTGTCAAAGTTTGTCAGGAGTATATTGCTTCAGCGATAAAACCGTCTATTGTACGTTATTTATTACTGTAATTTATGTTCTTTAAATAAATAATAAATAGGGTTAATAAATAAATAAATCATGTAAGTACAATGTAATAGAACTATTTTGTTTATATTTTTATGTCTGTCATATATATTTTACACGTAATTTATACAAATAAATAAAATTGAAATGTATGATTGCAATTTCTAATTAAGAACTTTTAACAAAATGCATATGAATGTATATAGCGTACTGACATCAAAAAAATAATTCAAACAATGTTTGTCTGTCTGTTCGATCTTACTAATCCCCGAAACGACTAGACCAATTTTGATGGAGCTTTCACTCGCATGTAGCTAATGTTATAAAAAGTAACTAAGGCTACTTTCAAATAAATTAAATTATAAAAACAAATTAACCACGTGGAATTTAAGTAAATTCCATATAATATATATTTTATTATTAACTTTTAGTTTATCCGTGATAATAACAATTCAAATGCAATGTCTCTATTGCCAAAATGTCAGGAATTAAAAAAATATGATATCGTTTATGGTCCAGAATTCGACGCTTTATAACTCAGAAACTAATTTGCTTTTAACCAAATTAGTTTGTGACTGAGTGTTTCAAATGAGACCCACCCACAATCTACTTTTAGTACTGTGAATTCTAGCCTGGAACTAGGCAATTTGTGCGTGCCTAAAATTGTTATCTGGGATACACAGCTACGTATATATTTAGCCAACTCATTTCTTTGATCAAATTTAGGTATCATTATACTATATTGACGCTTGACAGCCTCGGTGATTTAGCAGTTTAGTACACTGCCTTACTGCCGATGGTTGCGGGTTCGATTCCTCGCACGATGCAAACATTTTTTATTAATGAGTATGATTATTTCGAACTAGGTATTTTCTTCGTATATTATGTATGTACAAAAAAAATTATTTTTGTTTTGCTGTGTATTTATATCAGTTATCTAATACCCATAACACAAGCTTGAATCACGTTCTTATTAATCTAATGATGTTTTGATATTGATGGCAAGTAATTACTGTACCTCTAGAAGAATTGCAAGTGCATAGCTGGCCTTTTAAGAAAGAATAAGCTACTATCTTGAAGGTTTTAATATCGTATCGGTAGATCGAGCGAACATAATCTATATGTAGATCGTCATAATATGTAGAATATACATCAAGAAAATATTTCTATGACGCTTGGATGCAGTGAAGACGTCAGGTCTTTCGTAGTAATAGAGCGACTACTGAAGAATACCTATATTGTAATTTTATTCTGTCTAAGATACTATTTGACTCAGAACCTTATAATTTCACTGCCTTATACTCACTTTTCTATCTAAAGACATGTAAAATATGCAAGCTACTTGGGGATGAAATAGTTACGACAGAGGTACCTATGTAGATGACTTTTTACAAAGTCTACTGACAATAACTTTGTGCCCTTTGTACCTAATAAAGGGTACAAAGTTTTTGCTTCACCTATTCATATATAGATCACCTACCTCAAATTCTTTCAAACCCGGTATACTGTTAGAGTATTATACTTTAAATTTATACAGTCTGCGTCTAATCGTCCCAACTCAAGTTCAATATACGTAATAATACCCGACTACGCAATTTTATGTTCGAATCACCCTCGACAATTCCGTCCCCCAGCCCCACAGACGCGTTAAGAAAAACTGCCAGTGCCTCAATTTATTGACCCTATAAATCACTTTCCACACTTATCTATGTAGTAGTTAGTTATGATTATTTATAACAATAACGGTTATATGAATGATAAACTATATTTAATTAACTTTTAGTCGTAATAATTGATTTAACTGTGCAACTAAATTGAATAATCTTATTAATAATTTATTGCGAAAATTTTAAAGTATAGGTGTTTGTTACTCTTTCACGCAAAAACTACTGAACGAATTTTGATGAAATGTTACAGTAATATAGCTTATACATTAAAATAACACATCTAGTTAACTATAATAATACTAAACTATTGTATCAAAATTTTTATAAAACTAAATATTACACTAGTGATAAGATCGCCTATTTATTATATATTTTATATATATTTATATTATATATTTAACTAGTTGTGCCTGCTGATTCACCCGTGTGAAATGTATGTCCTATGTATTATTCTGATGTATCAGCTATATTAAATTTGCATTAAAATCCATATAATAGTTTTTGGGTGAAAGAGTAGCAAACATCCATCCAACCATCCATTCGCGTTTCTAACCTTAGTGTGATATTACTAAGATTTTATATTAATTAATTTTGTTATGTTCTTTTATATTTGTTGCTATGGAGTATTATAAATATATAATCTATATTATTAATTTATAATCAATAAATAAATAAACGTTATAAGAAGTAGTTTAAACTATAATTTCAATAAATACATGTCAGTTCATATCAAAATAAATGATAGATGTTTGTTAAATATTTTTTTTAATAAATATATATAACTAACATGTCAAAAATTAAAAATATAATGTTATCTAATCTTTAAAAAATCTGTGCTAGACAACTGATATAAATACTCGGATATATCTTGTGTATATATATAGAAAACACCCAAACCGATACAATCATACTCATAAATACAAATGTTTGTACCGAGCGAGGAATCGAAACAACGACCATCGGAAGTAAAACGTGTGTGCTAAACCGCTACACCACCGAGGCTGTTGAAATGAAATCATATATTAACCGGGATCAAGATATTGATACCATTCGCATGTAAAATGCTCAATTGCCCAAGAAAACAGATCATTTACAATGATCCGTTCGCACACCAACTTCATATACCTATATGTAGGTACATATAATGAGTGAAAGCGTGACGTCATTGATGTTATGCGGTATGTACTTAACTGTAATATGAAAACGTTTGCTACAGTTCCGGTGTATTAACTCTACTAGTGGATACACAGCTCTCGCCACTTCGTCTGTGAAATTCTAGATGACATTCGAAATATTAATATGAATTAATTTTTAGGGTATCGTGTAAAATGTATCTACCCATTCATATTTCGGTGAACAACAATAGTCTTAAACATATACATGTTTTCACGGGTATGACGGAAAATGAACAAAGTATTTTGTTCATTTTACGACATACCCGTGTATGGGTGCTGCTTGTCAGTTTGGGTTACGAACACTGATTAGACTATTTGTTTCTGCAATAACATATGCTGGTGGTCACTTTATTCTCCCAAATTTGGATTTAAAAATGAATCTGTATTATTTTAAACATGTACAACATTTATTTCAAAAGAATACGAGCTGTGTTTCTATTCAGTTCTTCGCATCTCGAAATCATTCCGAACTGACGGTAGATTTGATATATCATAAGAGTCTGTAATAGATCTACATGAATAAAGATATTTTGAATTTGATTTTTTTGTTACAAGTTACCTAATTGTAATCCAGTCATTTGTGTGTAGTATTGTAAAAATAGTTTATAGATAATATATCTAATACCCAGCTCAGTAGAGTAAGCAAATGAAGTTGAAATTCGAGCATTTTGCAGAATCTGCGGATTAAAGCTGGCAGACCGCATTCGTAATACAGAAGTTCGTGAGCTAGTCGGTTTCAATGAGAGTATCCATGTAAAAATGAGAAAGGGATGCTATGTTGGGTTAGACATGAGGTAAGTATATCGGATCAAAGACTGACAAATGTGTGGTACGGTTGGGATCCAGACTAAAATACTCATATTACACACCACCCCACGTGTTGCGCTGAAAAAAAGCGCTGCAGCGATACAGGCGCTGCAGCATTATGCTGAGCAGAGGGCGATTTGACATGCACACACACTCAGATACACACATATGTAAGTTTATGCATATATTACAAACTGTATGTACAGGCATTACTATATTTTTAAATATCTTTTATATTTTCCTTTGTTCTATATCTAACTGTATCTTTAATTATTAATCCTTAGTAATGTTTTTTTTATTTTGTGTGTTTTATTGGTTTTGTTAATTTTAAAGTCGATTGTAATTGTTTCTGGCAGCTTATCCACATTCTTATATACTTTATATTTTTTATATCTGTTTTATATTGACTTCTTCTATGTGTCCTTTTGGGAAATATACACATTTATCTATTATTCTGATTTTTAATAAAATACTCGTTGTGTTCCCGCTCCAGTCACAGTAATCGTGAGCGTCTTATTAATAAACCTTCACCGAATAAATACTATTTCTTTTAATTTCATATTATGATAAGAAGGATCTCATGTTATCTAATAAAAAAATTACAGAAGACATCAATGAATTTGAATGAAGAAAGAGACCTCACATGGTATATTACTAGCTATGAGGTCCTCAACCACTATTGGCAAAGATTGCTACTTGTCAACGCGTGTACCGTCAGTTTGTTTGTCACCAGTCATAAAACCATATTAAATCTGCTTATAGCGGAACTAAAGTTTGTGTCGTCCTAAAATACAGCAAAATAGCGCCACAAAAAGCGACTATTATAAGTCCCAAAAACCACAAGTGGTGCAAGTGCAAACTTTAGTCCGAGTACAGTTTTATATGGTAACTAGCTGACCGCGCAAACGTTGTTTTACCATGACGGCCTTGGTGGTCTAGCGGTTAAACACACCGTTTTATTTCCGATGGTCGCGGGTTCGATTCCTTGCACGTTCCCAAGCTACGGTATTCATGAGTATGATTGTTTGTATCTGTCTGGACGTTATCTGTGTATATATTTACATAAAAAATATCTAAATAATGTAAGTGTTAATTGTCCATGTTTACTTAAATTAAAATCACATAATGATTCTTAAGCTATCATAAAAAATGCAACATTAAAAAAAAAATGGTTAAGTCACCCTTACCGTTGAGGGGTATGAAAGATAGATGTTGGCCGATTCTCTGACCTACCTGATATGTACACAAATTTTCATAAAAGTCTATAAAGCCGTTTCGGAGAAGTTTGGCAACAAACAACACGGCACGAGAATTTTATATATTAAATGTTGTTTTTGTTTAACAATAGAAAGATACAATATCTTACATCAAAGGTGTCATGTCAGGTTGACCTCCACGCGGTCCCCTTGGAAACGATAGTCATTAATTTTTAATTAATCTTTACCTTTTCACCACAAAGCGTTCTTCGCTTGCCTCCATATTTACAACATAACGTGAGATTATTCGTAAATAAAAACTGAGTAGTACATTATATTTATAAGTAACACTAGTTACACGCCTTGACTTCGCACGTACATATATTATACATTATACATATAAACCTTCCTCTTGAATCACTACATCCATTGCTGTGATAAAATCCATTGAGTGATTTAAAAGATATAAGCTAACAGACAGCGAAAGCTACTTCATTTCATACTACGTATCTTTACATCGATTCTATAATCTGAAATTAAAAAAAAATCTAGCCACGTGTCATTTTTATATTTGGAACGTTTTAAATAAAACGCTAATGAATAGACCCAAACAGTTAAACTGAGAAGTTTTTAATTATCGAAAGCAAATACCCCGGAATCTGTTACGGGACTTCATAAATGTAAATTGGAGGCGTGCATCCCGTTTAGCAGAGCCGTCCCTCCCCCCTCGCCCTTCCCCTGTCCCCCTGCCCCCCTCGCCCCTAGTCGTGTTTGGACCGCGCCCTGAGTGCGAGAAAAGCGGGACTAACTCAACGATTGCGGTGTATCACTACTTGTTACCTACCATATATTCTTATTTATCTTAATAATATTATAAACGAAAAGTTTGTGAGAATGAATGTTTGTTACTTTTTCACGCAAAAACTACTGAACTTTACAATAATATAGCTTATTCTGATGTATAATCTATATCACTGTAAAGTTTCATCAAAATCCGTTCAGTAGTTTTTGCGTGTAAGAGTAACAAACTTCCATCCATGCTCAGAAACTTTCACGTTTATAATATTCATAATATTATTTGGGAGCTAGCATTATCTATTAGTGAATAAAGCTTCTTTCTAACCTAAGAATTTCCGGAGTTACGCATTCCATGATTGTATCTTCTCAGTATTCGTGCGGCGTCCTACAATCAACCTTGTTTATTATTACGGTAGGTATGAGTATGTATGGGTACGTACATACTCATACATGTTTACCGGTAGGATAGTTGAGACTGGTTGCGCATTATCTTTCGAATAGATGCAAAATTAAATTTTAATGGGGAAAGTTATTATTTCATTGTATTTTAGTTCGAAATCGTTGCTTAGATTGCCGCCTTATTTCCATCGGTAGCGGGTTTGATTCCTCTTCCTTGATCAAATAAAAATTAAATCAAAATGGACTAATTTGAATTTACCTACCATCAGTTTAAAATGTAGTTCCAGCCAAGAAGATATAAGATATTTTAAAGCTTAAGTTTATTTTAATAAGTTCAAACTTCATGATAGTAGATTTCTGTATTGTCTATATTAGCCCTATATAATATTTCTATTATAAGTACTTAATTTAATAATATCTTATATTCTATGTATGTAGGACATTTTAGCCGCTTATGAACATCAAGTTTTTGTAATTATAATTTTTCCCCTACCGTCCAGTTCTCTATAGAAATTCAGTTGAGAATTACTGACATTAAAGTCAACTGAATTTATTTTTTTAAGCCCGTTTGTATACATTTTATGCTTATATAGGTATCTATGTCTAATATTGAATGAAAATCCTGTGCATGAACAACTATGCACGTTGGTCGTTTAAGTAATTGTTTAGTGAGTAATAGGCTTTGCTCAATAAATGTGATTAAACAGAATATAATTTAATGTATTAACGTCTACGTAATTAATGAGTTGAGCATTGTGTCCCCAACTGATGATTTTATTACAATGAGCAGTTGGTCGCATCGTAACAGAGTGTCATTTGATAATTAAGCTAATTTGAACACTCTATCTAGTAGAATTAAAGTCATATTTTACAAGGCGTTGAATGTAAACGTAGATGAATATAAAGAGAAGGATGAGCGACCAAATAAAAGGTGGGTGGGGTTTGTGAAGGACGATAAACGTAAAAGACGAACGAACTCAATTATAACGGCTGATAGAGATATTGGAAAGTATGTAAAGTATCCTGCAAATCTACTCTCGAAACCAATTCCGATCTATCGGTTAGTTATCCTTTTATCTAATATCAAGAATATTTAAAAAAGAGTAATTGGAAATTCCGATTAACAGAAACGTGTTATTTCATTTTATTGTTAAGTTTTATATTTTTTGTATCATTGAATGAACTAACTGACATTATTATTTTTAAATGTATTTTCATTAAAATTTCATTAAGGAATTGGATTAGATTGACAAAAAACCAGTTATGATGTCTCTATATATATGACTATTCAAAAGTGTTCAAATAAGTTTATTTTAATAAAGGATTTCCTATTCTATTCTAACATAGAGCCGTCGTCAAATCGATAAGTCATTTACCAATTTACAAAAATTAAAAAGTTAAACGAACTTTTCTTTTTTCCTGTTGGAGTTTCAAACAGGAAGATGTGACAAAAATATCATTATTATTGTTTTAAAAAAAAATATACTTATTACATTATACAGAATTCTTTGTACATATCTCTCATCATTACCTCTAATTTTTTATACATACTCGTACATCAAGATTAATTTTATATCTGCCCTGATCAAATACATGTTTATTTTTTTATTCTTCATTCATTTCATGGATATGATGTTTTGACTTCTATAGGTGTCTACAAATTTTTCAAATGACAAACAATTATATAATTATTTTGTATATAACTTCCTTAAAAATAGCCATAATTAGGTAATATTAAAACTATTATATCTGTATCTGTCTATTAGTCTCTCTCTACATGATTAAACGTCTGAATGGATTTTAATGAAATTTCAAATGAAGATAGAATGTATCTCCAACTTACGAGTATAGGCTATGTTATTAACAAATAAAAGCAGACGAAATCTGGTATAACAGCTAGTATTACATACCAGGGCCAATGGTATTATTGTCCACACAACCTGAATCCGCCGAACTCTAATAATTTAGGTACTCAGTAAGTTCGAATTATTAATATACTGTTCTTTGCAAACTGAGTCCAGCTGAACTCTAATAATTTAGGCACTCAATAAGTTCTAATCCCATACAATATCCGGCTATATGCATACTGAATCCAGCCGAACTCTAATCATTTAGGTACTGAAAAGTACAAATTACATAGAATACCCGGTCGATTGGTGTGAGTCTCCATTCAAATAGGAATTATAACCTTTTACTCAAAACGGTCCCTAACTGACCCCTGAAAGACACGACACAAACAATTATCAATCTTGAGTAATATATTCATTCGCCAGTTGGCGTGGCAACATTGTTTTTTATTGCAGACAAAAGGCAGCGGAAAGGGTTGGAGAAATCTCTACAAAGGTTGGGAGCGGGGCGGAGCCGCGGCAGGTACAATAAATACTTAGAATTAATTGCCCCTGCAAGCTATGTAATTGAGAAGACATTTTTAAATGATTACTGCTCTTATTTATGATAATAATAACCGTGTGCATTCACACGGCACCATCTAGAACCAAAGTTCTACTGTAGTTACTAAAGAAATGATGGAATTTATTAATTTTTATTTCATTTTGTTGAAATTGATTTCATTTTATGCAACAGAATTTTTATGTATTACATGCATAACACTGCGTGTAGATTATCTAGAATAAATAATTAGTAATACTTATTATTTACAGTGGAGGTTCTACACAGCGCTATCTAGTCCCAAGGTTAGCTGACCTTGTGTTATAGGTACTATACCACTGATATAAATACTACAAATACACTTTTTCGTAAATACATATCTAATATATGCGCACAGCGCTATCTAGACAAAAGCTGAATAGAACTTCTACTATAAGCTAAACAACTGACAGAATTTTAAACTAAACAATGCTCCTTATGGTTTAATAAATGTTATCATTATCAAAACAATTTTCACGCTATCTTAATCCACTAATGACTTTAATATATACATTATAGATTACTTAGTTCCCAAATATATTTGAGTTACCAAGTTTTTTTAGAAGTTTGTTTATTTTCTGTAATCTTTATTATATGGTATAAAACAAAATCCCCGTCGCTGTTGGTTCGCTTATATGTTTTAAATTACACAACAGATTTTATTGCAATTTTCAGCAATATATAGAGTGATTCAAGAGGAAAGTTTATATGTATATGTGTTTATAGTGTAGAACGAGCCGAGAAATTCAAAGATTTATAATGCATCGGTGCAACGGGATGAGTCGCTTGTTAACAATAAAATCATTTGGCCAACATGATTCGTAAATGTTTCTATAATATAATTAATATTAATTAGCAATAAAGTTATTAGGCTAAAATGAAACAGGGAACTGTTACTTTAATTATGCCATCGATCGAGTGTAGCGGTGCTGAGATGTTACTCCACAGAACAGAGTCGTAAACTCCTGAGAGCTCTAAACAACCCAAATAGCTGAATATATTTTAGGACATTTTAATTGGATACCGCTTTACTGAAAGTAAAGAATTAATATTACATACTATTAGAATTTAAATATGCACAAATAAAAAAAAGGCGGATAAAATAAGTTATCTTTTTTAAGTGATTGAAAATTTACAAATACCCTGATTTATTTTCAATCTTGTCTTCAGTTCCAATCTGTAGGTTTGTATGATTGAGGGAGATGAGAGGAAAATAATTTTAATAATTATTTCCTTTCAATAATTATTGAATTCAGAATTATTATTTAATAATTATATACAATTTATATTACAAATAATGCATCTCAACACGCCGGAATCTAAGTGGTCACGGACAGTGCGGTTTAAGAGGAGCTTCCTCTCGCGTATACTTTACATTGTGGAATTAACTATATGCCGACGTTCTCTAGCGAGACTACAGTATGGTGTTTTTCAAAAAGGGTATATTAAGGTTTCTTATGGGTCGGCAACGTGCATGTCACCCCTGGTATATTAAGCGTCTATAGGTTACGGTAACCGTTTACCATCAGATGGGTGTATGCTTGTTTCCCATCAAAGTAGTATAAAAAAAACAAAGAACTACTTGTCGGCTGGCTGAAATAGATCATACAAAAGTCCATATCTATACAGACGACTTTGATCATTTTATCTCTGGTAAAATACTAATAAAATTCCAGAGTAATAGCTTACTTAAAACTGTTTTTTAACAGATCACAATAAAGTATTTCGTGGAGAGACTAACCGCCATATTTATTAAGAATAACACCGCCTATGGTGTGGAATGGTAAGTGGTAAGTGAAACGGTGTTATAAATAAATTACGCAACTCAACGACTCTGTGCTTACCATCACGTAGCTCAATTTGGCCCACTTTATTGAGACAATATTACAGTGTAGCACTCACTAGTAACGGTAGTATGCAAAATTTTATTTATTTCAGACTACTAATAGCCCATATTATAAATAACTAAATATAATAACATATTTGACGGCCTCGTTGATCTACCGGTTTAGCACACCGCCTTACTTCCCATGGTCGCAGGTTAGATTCCTCGCACGGTACAATCAATTGTATGATTATGATTATTCATGAGTGTGATTGTTTGTATCGGTCTGGGTGTTTTCTATGTATAATATGTATGTAGTTACAAAAAAATATATCTATGTATTTATATCAGGTGCCTAGTACCCATAACATACGCTTTAGCTAGCTTAACTTGAGTAGATTATATTACATATTTTTCATATTTTACGCGGACGAAGTTGCGGGTACAGTTAGTATATATATAATAAGCATCAAAGAGGAATAATAATAGGTAACAAACGTTTGTTGTCTTGATCACTGTCTGTAACGCAAATCGAACCTTGAATGAAATTAAGTTTCCGTTTAGACGCTAAACATCACGTGTCGACTTAATGATTATTTTATATTTACCAGACGTTGTTAGAAACTAAATAAATATTGAACATTATTAGTGATATTGTAATATCGCATAATACGTTAATATTTATAAGGTACAGACTCGTAGGTAGGATGTAGGTATGGATTTTAGTTTATTAGATACTACTACTGATTTGCCACATGTCCTACTCTATTTTTCTTTATAATATTAATTAGGTGACCCGCGCTACTTAGTCTGCATTACACTTATTTGACATAGATCTTTATATTTCTCCCAATTTACATAATATCTTTTCGAATTATAACCTACTAGCTATCCACCCCGGCTTCGGACGTGTGTACATGTATTATACATATAAACCATCTGCTTGAATAATTCTTTCATCATCTGTAAAAAAAACCGCTTCAAAATCGGTTGGGTAGTTTCAAAGACTTAAATATACATAGGGACGGCCAGACAGCGCCAGCGACTTTGTTTTATATTATGTAATGATAGACTCGTGGGTAGGTATGGATTTTAGTTTATTAAATACTATTGAATAGTCATCGGTCCGGCTCTATTTTTCTTTTATAATATTAATTATTTAGTCTACATCACACTTACTTCATATTTATCATTGTATTTCGCTGAATATAAGTAATATATTTTTTAATTATAGCCTTTGTGTTATTCTATTATATAAACTATATTGCTGTAACTTTCATCAATATCCGTTCAGTAGGTTTTGTGTGAAAGAGTAACTAACATCCATTCATCCATACACATAACATTCGCGTTTAAATTATTAATAAAGTATAAATTTATTATTGAACACCAGTAAACTAACTTGATGATAAAAATAACTTGATGGTCCAAGTGTTATACATATATACTGCAATGGCGAACAAGTTGATATTTTTTTTACGGATGATATGTGATGATAGTGGAATGGTACGCTAACGGTTTACGCTGGCGGAGCACTAGTGAAGGATAAGAAGATGAACATGAGGTCAGGTCAGTTAGCCCATCGTGACAAATTTACCAGGAATTTATCACGATGGTTTCCAGTGGGAACCGCGTGGAAGTCAACCTGACATTATACAATGCTAGTAATGGTGTCAGGAGTCCATATTACTAACAATCTCCTGCCCCTAACAAGTTGATATTGATTTTATTAAAAATAAGTATTATAGTTAATAAAAAATTAAATTCAAAGAGTAATTTTCTAATTCACTTTCTCTCTTGACGTTCTTGCTGTTCCGGAAAATGGCTCCGGAAAAATCTTTAAAAACATAATTTGAAATAATTTTAATCTCTTTAGAATTTCACAAGCAATGCAGACAAATATAATGATATACGTGCTCTCGAGAAATTAATTATATTCTTATTATGCAGAACGTAAAAAATTAAGAGCACAACAGAATTCCTTTAATATTACATTTTATGAAATCGTTTTCAAGATGTTCACGCGTTAACATTCAAAATGCAATTTATCCTGTACCAGAACTCGGCGCTCGCAGTTAATTTGAAAACACAATTTATTTATACTATCTTACTTCCTATCCTGAATGGATAATGAGATTTAGACATATAGGGTATTGGAGACAATGAATCTATTGACGATCTCCGTGGTCTAGCGGTTTAACATACTACATACCGCTATACTTCCGATGGTCGCGGGTTCGATTCCTCGCACGGCAGAGACATTTGTATTCATGATATCCGTAGTGCTGTTCATATATCTTTGTAATTCGAATTATAAAATAAATAGAGATGTACCAAATCTGTCTTATTTGTTTCTTGTATTACAACATTGCAGTATTCCATCTGAAATGTAACATTATAAACTAAATAAGAAATTATTTTAGGTATCCACTTGTGTAATCTTTAAAACAATGCTACGATATACGGAAAACATATATTATAACGTTTTACTTTTGAAATTTATATATGAAATAAGACACCGAACGAAGCTCGGTAACCTAGGTACTATAATTTTAATGTTAAAATTAAACAGGTACAGTGCATGTACAAATTTGTAAAACAATATACGGCATTGAACTTTTAAATTTGGACCGAACTATTCGTATATTTCGGCGGAATACGAACGTTTTAAAGGACTTTGACACTGGCCAGTTGAGTTAATTCGAATTGGAAGTGAAAGTTGCACACCTAAATTTAAATGACGTAATCTGAACTGCATTCTGGACAAGTCTATCTGCTAGTTACCATGCAGAGCTATTACATATTTGCATTCTATTTGTAGCTTCTATTTAACACGTGTACATTTGTGGGATCAAAACAAAAAGAAAAAATATTTCGCGCCATTTTATCACATCCGCCATCTTGAATTTACGATGACTAATTTACTCTATGCCCGTTTGTAGAAACTTGAATTGGCTTGTTCGTTGCACTACATATGTGCTCGTTCGAGGACGATAGCTGTTCTAATAGGAGAAAACCTTGCATTTGATTGTCAGACCTTAGAACTGAGGTGTGCTTGTCTTAAAACAAGTTATACTTTAGATGAAAAGGGTTCACCATTTTTTGGTAAATGGGAAGTGGTACAGAAGCTGGTCCATCTGATCGTAAGGCGTTGGCATTCCGATGTACTGAGATGTCCTATTGTCTGCAATTTCACTGCTATACCTTACCTTTCAACCAAAATACATTTCAGAAAGCAATCAGCTTGGCAGCTGAAATTGATGGGGCAAAGGTACCTAAGTGATAAGCCAATTATTTTCCGATCTTAGTTCCAACCATAGACATGTTATAACCTGACTCAGAACATTGTTATAACGCCTAAGGAATTGTGACTTCCTGAATTGAAGCCAGGATAGATTGAGTATTTCTAAATCATCTAGTTGGCAGCCCAAAGGGCAAATAATTGAGAACTAAAGCAATGCATTCTTTAACATATTTTTGATTGTATCAAGACAACAAATATACAGCAATCCAATTACTGCGATTGTCATTATAATTTCATTGTCACACCTGTTTCGGTGGATAGTAAAGAAATAAATAATTGTCGTAATTTTCTCTCAAAAGTGTGTTAAACAAAATTATTTTAGGTTAATTTCATAAAGTTGTATTCCGTTGGTACATGGTTTATTTTTCTACAATTCAACTGTATTTAAAGTGATCATAATTAATAAAAAGTAGTGTGTACAAAATATTTACTAATTTACAAAGGACATGTTAATGTGTAATTATTTTTTTAACTAATATACAACATATGCTTGTTTCTGAAAAAATATAGTCAAAGACTACGTTCATTCTTTTATTATTATGTCATGTAAAGCTTGATATTGGTGTTATAGCTTAATTTTGATTGAGTAAATAAAATTATTTGGATAAATATCAATTTTGGTACATTAATTTACAAAGATAAAGCTTCGCATCAATTCCGTATCGAGAATCTGTTGTTATAGAAATTTGTAAACATTATTCATTCGTTATGATTGTAGCACTGAAGTAAAAATGAGAGTATACTCAAAATTTGAAAATTCTTGCTGGAACTAATTTATACAGAGGGGACTATTGTTTTAGATAAAAGATATATGATTATCAACGAGCTATAGTTAGATATGTAGAGCTATATATAGAGCTTGAAGTTTAAAGTTCTCTAAGGGATCAAATCCGGCTAATATAAAATATGTGAAGTTTAAAAATCGGTACTAATTCTTTCAGTTTAATCTTAACAAACAAATTATGAATGTAGCGGGAACACGAAAACTATTTATTAAAAATGGTGATAATTGTACATCTGTGTATAATTTCCAAGATGGTCGCTAGATATAATTACCACGCTCTAAATACATTACTACTTAATAACCAATTTAATAAACCAATAAGTACTTATCAAATAATATATTATATACGTCATTATTTACCAGCTGTTCCACTGACAGATAAAAAATAGGGGTTGATGGTAGAAGGGTGAAAGTAAAATAAAATTTGTGCATCAAAATAATATTTGTATGTATAAAAAAAAAGGTCGATACCACAAATAAATACAAAAAAAACATAAATAAAAAAAAGTCAAATGTCATTTATTGACATGTGACCTTTCGTTATATTGTAAGCTTTTTTTGCACTGTCCCTAACGTCCAGTTCGAGTAGCTACTTCAGTTGTGAACTGGTAATTAAATAATTCATCTTTATAGTATTAGATTAGACTAAATATCTCTTTTGAATTACTTATTTCTTAGTTCTCAGAAAAATTCCAAGGATAGCTTTTTATTTTCTACAGTTGGTTGTCTTAGAATTAGTAGACTACTATTGCAAGTATCCGTTTTGTTTCGCTTCCCAATCGTATTACAGAAAGAAAGACGAGTAAGTAGATTTATTTTCAACCCCAATTAGATTAAGTTTCTTTGTCTATTATGAAATGATGAATGTTTCCCACCTAGAGTTCTCATTGGTTAATAAGTAATAAATTTCAACCTAATGCTTGTATACATACGAACTGAATTTGTATGTTCGATTTTAAGTTACTTCTGTTCAATAACATTACATCGTAAAAGTGGTAGCTGAGCGTCAGTGCCGAGTGATAATCCACTACTTCTAGCCGTGTACACGTGCGCGACGACGGCACCCGAATGCCACCCGATCGGGTCCGACCGACCACGAATGAATACGCATTTCTACCGTATCCGTCCTTTGTAACCATTACCTACACTGTATTTTCAATCTAAAGTCTATAAGCTTATAGTTTAAAAGTAGAACGATCATAGCTGCATATATAGCTTTTCGTCAATAAAAGGTTTTAGGTAACCACGCGCATGCGAAATAACTCTGTAAGCTTTTATTCTGTACACATTCTATTGCATTATTCGTTGATGACTTAAATTGCTACCCTCTTAACTACTATTCGATGGATTTGCAAAACAGTATTTCACGATGTGTAGGTGATTGGATCAGGGTGATCAGTGTAGTTGGCATCTGACGTAGCTGTTAATTCCACTCACTGTGCGTGCATGATTATCATATCAAACCAATACGGTAAACGATATGTTTTACCAAATTAAATGTACGTACGTAGGCTATTTGGGGTTTACCTATCTCAAATCGTGTCGGTACTTCATTGATTGGTAATAGTCAATATTATTTCTATTATAGAAATGTTGTAGTAGTAGAAATATTATCAGCTTTCTTCTTACCGTTTCTTTTCAACAACAACTTCAACTAGCTAGCCGAAATACAAGTTAGATATAGTAGTTGTTGCTGACGTACTGGCCGTATAGTTAAATTGTATATATCTCATAGTTAAATTGTATTTTTTACTATTAAGAATTGTATTATATATTTTTGTATATAGAACTTTAATGTCGAATAAAGATTGTGACAGACAACAACAGTAGTCAAAAACTTATGCTTTAATAAGTTGTAGAAAATAAATATATGTATAATAAAGTAACAATATTATTCTAAATTAAATCATTAAGTAAAGTAAATCTAAGTATAATAAGAATCTTTACATAATCACTTGTTAAGAAAATAACACAACAGCAACCTCTCAGTACATTACAATAACAACTGCCAAGTTCCTTTGACGTGGTGAAGAAATATAAAAAAAAAAATGAAGCAACGTAAGAAAACTACATTTTCTGTTCGAAATACAAATTTATGCTCAATTGAATATTAATGCGAATCAAATCAACAACAACCCCAGTGCTGCCATAACTAGGTTTACATTAATGCCAAACAATTTATTGCCATTATTATTAATTATAAAAATGTACATCAATAATATAATTTTATAATAAGTTTTTAGCATAAGGTCGTTTTGCCAAACTAAATTTAATCTATACGTGTCATGGTAATATTGACAGATATTTTTTTTTTGCAATTAGACAACAATAGAAATTTGAACAATCTTTTAAGATTGTTCAGAAATAAAATAATAAATATTTTATTTGTGTTTATCAATCTATACCACAACGTACAGATTAAATTTAAACAATAATTTGTATTTTCGTAGTCACATAATAATTTCATAAAATCATGTAATAATATATTAAAGGTTTTATAAGGTTATTTGTTCTTTACAAGAACAGAGTTCGTTATCAGTAATTCTTGGCTCCAAACTATGTTCCGTACAGATAGAGGTAGATTCATTTATCACAAGTGTCTGTAATGGAACGTTTATATTAATTTTATCTTCCTAAATGAGTACAGTTATTTTGATTTGATTTGAATAAATAATCCTCTAATACAAATTCAAATTCAAATTCAGAGCTACGCACAAAGCTTTCTACTCTATCTAATATATAAAATTCTCGTGTCACAGTTTCGTGTTCATACTACTCCGAAACGGGTTGACCGATTTTGATGAAATTTTATATGTATATTCAGTAGATCCGATAATAGGTTTATACGTGTTAACGGGTGGGTTTCTAAACAATTGTTTAATTTTTTTGGAATTATTCTTTTAAATTATTTTGTAATGATTTAGCATTGAAAAATACAAATAACCCTAAATTTTCACCCTTCTATCACCAACCCCTATTTTTAAATACCGATTTTAATTTATAAGACAAAACAACGTTTGACGGGTCAGCTAGTATTTATATAAATCTGTACATACATATTTTAAAGGAGGTATCAAAATACCTACACAACTACATAAAAGTTAATCAGTGTATTTTAGTCTCTATAATTCACAACTAGACTTGACTAATTTCAATGATAATAATATAATAATAACTCTAGACACGTCACACAGCGGCATCTAGTTCCGAACTAAGCAGGGTTTGTGTTAAGCGTACAAGAACTGATATAAATACATACATACATTTTTATTTATTACATATTTAATATACATAGAAAACACCCAGACTAATACACACGGTCATATTCATGAATAAAAATATTTATACCGTGAGAGGAATTGAACACGCGACCAACAGAAGTATGCTTAACCGCTAGACCGCCGAGGCTGACAATGTATACATATCGAAAAATTATCCAAGTTTAGCTAAAAAATAGGAATATAAATAATTCGTCTCATTACATGGTTTTTAACTCGCAGCAAATATTGAACATTGTCCAAAATTAATTGGTGTTTGATTATTGATTAGGATTGTTAATTACTTATCAAAAGTTGTAATATAATAAATAATAGATGGGAAAGTTTAGCTCCATCTTGATTTTTTTTTAGTATTATACGTACATATATCGATTAATGATATTAAAATTTCTGTCTCATTATTAATAAAATAATATTTAAGTGCCTAATACATATTTTTTGTGATATTAAGATATAAACTACATGACTTATAGGCAATTACAAAACTTAGTACTAACTGTTAGTGTTTTTAAACGTATAGCATACTTTGTAAACTCATACAATAAGAAGCAAGATTCATAAACGCGCGTGTGACGTCTCTATAGTTTAGGTTTTTACTCTCTCACTCTCTCTTCCGGTTCACTGACTTACAAGAACATGTTTGATTGTTCTGCAAATATTAAGCGGATTTAGTTTATTGTATATATGCCTTTTTATTAACCCTAACCTTTTACTTAGTAAGAGACGGCAGTAAATATCTGTGTGCCCTTTGCCTACCTAGCAGTAAGAAAAAAAGATATATTTTTTAAAATGTCATGTATTTTTAAATCCGGAATAATTTTAAATAAGGAAAACAATTCACTTTATATCAAATTGTAATAATGATTGTCATATCAACAAGTTAAGGGCACCTACACGGCGTAGCCAAAGTGGGCCGGAAATCGAACCGCGACCGCGCGGTCGCGTGGCAAACATCCGACAGCGGTCACTCACCCCGCCGAGATGGGAAAAAGCGGCGCTGTCGTTACGAGGACCCTCTGAAGGGGGATGCATTGGTGATACATTTATTATCGGGGAACGTTCTCCGATATGACTACTGTTTATGTCTAGACCAGTTATTTAATTTACAATTTACATCGCTTTTTTATTGTAAAATGGAACATCTAACTCTTCGTGTTTGTGGTCTCACTCTTTAGAAACAGTTTAAACTATTTTTTATTCCACTATATTGATGGTAAGGGCGGTAATAACCTATACAGTACAAGAATATTTGCCGGAGCAGTGTTGGATTTACATACATATACTATTAATATTAATATGAAGTAGCAGTTATAAAACCGTTCTTTATATTATAATATTATGTAATATAAAATTATATAATATAAAGAACGGTTTTCTAACCGCAATTACGATCGGATACAAATCAATTCAAGATATCTTAATACATAAAGGTACTTAATAAAAAATAAATCTTATCTATCGTCAGTTCGAAATGTAGAGCCAAGAAGAACTGTCAGTAAACTCAGCTCTTAATCTATTTCTATAAGATTATACATATTTACATTATAGTAGTCACGTAGAGCTTTGTTCAAATTAAATTAGGGAAAATGCAGTGACCACTATTTCCTTTAAATTAATCTACGGACGAAACCACGGTGCATCGCTTGTTTATTATGTGTTATTAAGATTATTAAAGGCTACGGTAGTCTAATAATTTAGTATTACTGTAATATTATCTTATCTGTGGTATTACTTACTTCCAATGGTCGCGGGTTCGATTCCTCGCACGATGCAAACATTCATAAGTATGATTGTTTGTATCGGTATTTAATATTTTTATTTTTTTTCTTATGGATGATAACAGAATGGTGCACTCACATGCGCTAACAGTATACGCTGGCGGGGCACCAGTGGAGGATGATAAGATGAGCATGAGGCCCGGTCAGTTAGCCCATCGTGGTAACTTCACCGTGAATTTATCTAGATAGTTACCAGGGGGTACCACGTGGAGGTGAAACTGTTGTAGAAATATGTAGTAAAACTATTTATGACTGGAAAATGTATTTAATCTTATGAGAGTGAAGTGACATCGTATATAATTTTGTTTTTAAAATTTTGATTAAAGAATACAATGTACCATACATTGCTAGCAATGAGCTTATTAGGCCATATTATTAACAACCCCTTTTCCCCCCTAGAGCTTATGTATATTATGTAAGTATGCGTTTACAAAAAAAAATAAATATTGTACCAACTTTGTCGTACTCATAACACAAGTTCTGTTTACCTTGGGACTAGATGGCGCCGTGTGAGTCATCTAGGGCCTTTTATATATTCTTTTTATTTTTATATATTGGCATGGGACTGTGTCGATTATGTCACAGAAAGCGAACAACGACCTGTGGAACTTCCGGTCTGTCACAAAGAAAATCACGATTTCTATGAGTCTATTGTGTATGAAATTCGTTTAATACTTACAATGGCTACAAAAATACGCTAAGTTCATTATTATTCAATGTGCACACAATAAAATAGTGCTTGAGATGTTTGCTCGAATTAATAATTTTAGTTATAAGCTACCTATATATTATCACCATACATTTATTTCTATACTAATACTAGCTAACCATACACGTCGTTTTGCCATATAAATTAAAAACGCTATTAAAATATAGGGGTTGGTGATAGAAGGGTGAAAATTTAGGTTTGTATGTATTTTTTAATGCAAAATTTTAAAAAAAGTAAAAAAATGTCCAGAAGTAAAAAATAAATGTTAGGGGTGGATATGCCTTATCACTTAGGAGTATGAAAAATAGATAGTAAAAGTTTGTCAGACCTACTGAATATGCATAAAAATTGGTCAAGCCGTTTCGGAGGAGTATGGTAACTAACATTGTGACACATGAATTTTATATATAAGATAAATCGAAGTATGGTTTGTGAGTTTGAATGTTCAGAATTTCCGGTACTACTCATCCGATTCTGAAAATTCTTTTAAAATTATATAGATCATTTATCGACGAAGGTTAGGTTATATAACGTCACGCTACGACCAATAGGAGCGGGGCTGCAATTAGAAATATTGGACAACTTGGAAAATGTGAATAAGACGAAATTTCGCGAGTTAACAAACAAAAATCTATAACTATAGTGATAAAAAATTGATTTAAGTCAGCCGAGGACCTAACATATCACCGTGTCTAAAATTTTTATTTGTATCAAACATTACAGACTTGTACATCTAGTGTGTGTTCCCTGTAAAATCGTTTATGTAAATGTACTTGGCTGGCAATGGAAGACACCTCTTTTTAGAGATAAGCTCGCCCTTGTATTGTACACTAGCTGTGTCCGCGGTTTCACTTTACTTACACAGCATTAAATTTATAGTCTATATGTTATTTTGATGCTTAAGCTATAGTACTGCAATGCAATGCATTAAAATCCATTTGGTAGTTTTTTCGTGAAAGAGTAATAAACATTCATCCATATTTAGAAACTTTCGCGTTTATAATATTAATAAATAATAAGATAACATTTAGCATATCACGGTTTTTTATAGTGTGTGTACAATAAAGAATAAAGATTATTATCATTAAAATACTAATATACAACGTATCAGCTATCCTTATTCATTCCAAACGCTATATATATGATAACTTTGATGTTTGGTTATGCTGTTAAGTCGATAAATAGGAATTAACATTACAATTCTATGCGTTACCCGCGACATCGTCTACACAAACGTTCACCCACCCCTTCCAGATTACTTTGAATTACATTAAGATCCGTTCAGCCGTTTGGTCGTGTAAAGTTAACAAACAGAACACATGCCTTTTATAATATTTAGTATAGATTTACCTATGGCATAAAATACGAGGATATTTCATCCTATAATTTAATAAAATATTTAGTTCATACATACATAATCATAAGCGTAAAACACTTAATTATTTTAGATCCTAACAGTTTAATACGAACTGATTCAAGACTCACAACTATACCAAACCAACCAACTATATCGAAACGTTATATAAATAAATTACCCTGGACAATTAACGCAGCGCCATCTAGTCCCATGGTAAGCACAGCTTATGTTATGGATACTAGACAACTGATATAAATACTTAGATATTTTTTTTTGTATATATATACAAAAAACACCCAGACCATTAAAAACAATCATACTCATGTTACAAAAAGTTTACACCGAGCGAGGAATCGAACCCGCAACCATTGGAAGTAAAGCGGTGTGCTAAACCGCAAGACCACCGGGCCGTCAAATATATAGTCTACATCATGTTTTGTGTGTAAGAAAAAAAAACAAAAAATGCCGGCGACATAAGATGGCGCCCAGAGCACGTGCGCGCCATGACTTACAAATGCATCGCAAAACGCCAGAACAATAAATAAGTTACTATTTATATAAAGGGATATTTACTTATTTATATTGTATTTATATATTTATATCCTATTATATACAGGGATAGTTACTAGTTCCGTTGTGTGCGCTTCGTAAACGGTTACGCAAAAATGTGTATAAATATTATTCTCCTTTAAAGGTCTAAAAACTTGGCGTCAGTAGGTATTTTCTTATAAAAATTTCTTACATTATAGCATACACGACAAATAAGAATTATACAATTGTAAATAAGTAATTTTAGTAACACAAATTATACTATTCAACTTTGTATAAAGTATGTTTTTATTTGCGCCGTGTTCGGTCGCGTGTTTAGACCTTATGAAAGAAAATTGATCGTTATTCCAACCCACACATGAGCTTGTAACTCTGTCTGTTCATTGGAAAATCGTAAAGCACAAGAAAAGTGCCTACAAACATGAAATACATATTTTCAATATGCATAATTGATATACATTGTAATAATGACTTGCTTCCGTTGTATTAATGAACTTGGTGGTGTAGCGTTTTTACAAACCCTTTTTTTCCGATGGTCATGGGTTCAATCTCCTCAGTGACACAAACATTCGTATTTATGATTACATCTGTTTGTCTGAATGGTGTATGTTTGTTAAACTATATTTTTCATTGCAGCTCCGCTCCTATTGGTCGTAACGTAATGTTATCCAACACTAAAATAATTAGTACCGGAGATCCTAATTGTCCATTCTCACAAACTTTTTATCATATTATAATATAGAAAGAAGAAAGAAAAAAAATACATTTAAGACACTTCTTTCTTTTTGTTGTTTTATGTGTATCAAATGAGACACATAAAATAACAAAAACGAAAGAAGTCTATACATATGGATGTTTGTCACTCTTTCACGTAAAAACTGCTAAATGAAAAACAACGAAACTTGGTACACAGATAGATCTTATTCTGTATTAACATACAAAACAATCCTTTTTACTTTATTCTAGTCACAATAAGTAATGATTTAACAGAGCTCGAAAAACTTTAAAAAATAAAAAAAAAACCTTTAAGTGTTTATTTTGTCCCATTATTTTTCTATAATGCATCTATTTATAACGTATTTATAGTTCTTTTAATAGATCTTGTATGGCGTCTATTGATAAATCTTTACCTATACTATATTCATTTGTTTACTTATAAAACTTTTACACTGCAACATTTATTACTTCGAATTAATATTTGGATAATGAGCAAAATGGATTTATTAATATCACAGATAACTTTATTGGCATAAGATAATTGATGATAAATAACATGTAAAATTATACCGGTCATTTTCCTGAAATAATAAATACAACAAAAATCACAGTTTATTAAATAATAATTTAGTAAATAAATAAATTGTTTGTTGTTTAATCACGACTGGACCAATTTGAGTGTAATTTACTGCACCAAAAGATCTTCTTACTGGTATTATAAATGCGAAAGTTTTGTGAGTATGGATAAATTAAAGTTTGTTACACTTTCAAAAACTACTCAACGGATTTTGATGAAACTTTACAGTAATATTGCTTATACATGAGAATAACACATAGATTATATATAGCTTTAGATCTCATGCGAGTGAAACCGCAGGCACAGCTAGTATTACATATTAATAATTGCTACACTTTTATCCTGAATTCTATAAACAAAGGTGTGGTTTCAGTTAGTTATGTATAGTTTGGTATCTATTAATCTATGGTTTTATAACTAAATGTATATAAATCTTTCAAGAATCGATTTAAGAGGAGGACGGAACCCTCACTATACCATGATGTAAGTGTGTACATTTTTTCTCTCCCCAAGCACCCTCGCACCGCGCCATATGGGACAATAACACCCCATCGAATGAGCCATAGACAAAATGAGCTTTCGTACAATAGCCAGGACAGGTGCGTCCATAGACATTATCTGGTACAGTATTTATTATCTGTGACCTGCGATTGTAGAAATATTTATCACTTAACAATGTATTAAATATGTAATGTGTGATCATTAAAATATATAACATTTTTTTTTAAATATGAATGTTCATATATATCTCTATAGAACTAAAATAAAAAAAAAATACATTACACACATAAGTACTATGTACATAGTTTAATAATATCACACGGTCTCGGTGTTCTATCGGTTTAATATATCGCTTTACTTCCGATGTTCGCGGGTTCGATTCCTCGTACAATTACATTTGTATCCATGAGTATGATTGTTTCTATTGATCTGAGTATTTTCTATGTATATTATGGATGTATTCACAAAACATATATGTCTAAGTATTTATATCAGTAATTAGTACCCACAAGCTTTGCTTACCATAGGACTAGATGGCACTGTATTGAATATCCAGGGTTATTTATATGTTTATAATTTATCACAGATAACATAATATTACATAGAAATATGTAACATTTATATGGATGAAGATCTGTTGTATATGTTGTTATAATAAGGAAAGATGGCTTTTCTTTCTGTAAACTTTACTCCTTGATATTTCAATGTGGTTGAAAGAACAGTAAATTCATTCTGTTACATTATCTACGATCCTATTTCAAAATTTTATTTACGCAAGAACTTTCCATTTTATATTTATTTATTTAAAACTTCATCAATGTACAGTTGATGCAGTCCTGACTCCCAAACTAGCATGTATATCAGGAATCAGTTATTTCCCAAAAGTTTTAATTTACATGTTATCTTATAATATAACAATATACTTATTATAGTATATATTTTCAATGACTGATTTTTATCAGTAAATATTTAATTGTACATATAAAAATAACATGAATGGTCTATTGACAGCATCGCCAGTCTAGCGTTATAGCGCATCTGTTCACTAAGGATGGTCGCGGGTTCAATTCCTCAATGCATCAATTTGTATTCATGAGTATGATTGTTTGTATTTAACTGGGTTTTGTATGTATATTATATATGTATAAATATAAAAATATATTTAAGTATTTATACCAGTTGTCTAGTACCCATAATACAAGCTCTGCATAGCTTGGAGCTGTTTGGATTGTTCCGGGTTATTATTATTATGATACATTTTGTAGTACATTGCATGTTACTTTACAAATGTGATATAGACTATCATTGGGAAATTCTATTCTATTCTTATTCTTATTTCTATTAGATTTAGGAAAGTCAATTCACTTATATTCATAATTCATGTTTATTATATAGTCTCCAATATATTGGTTTATATTATATTATGTTTTATATTATTATTATCATATTTGTTGTCTCATTTTCTCAGATTGTGCTGGTTTTTTATGCTTTGTGGGGTATAGCACACTTGCCGAAATCAAATACGTGTAGTGTGTGTCATCATCATCATCATCATCGCAGCCCGGAAGACGTCCACTGCTGGACATTCCCCAAAGCCGATGAAGCGACTCGGTCCTGCGCTGCTCGCATCCAATGCCGTGTAGTAGTGTAGTGTGTGTAATTGTGAAATATTATTCTCATTATTATTATTATTATATTCCTGTTTACTGTGCACAATAAGGAGTTATTATAATTACTAATTACATTGGATACTAAAAAGTTTTGATTATTACAAAATGGAATTACACAACTGACCGAAACCTGCCTAATATATACACTTATGTTGAAAACCTAATCTGCTAAAGGTATATTGAAGTGTCCCTTAAAGTTAATTTTCGTAAAATCTTACGGTCGCTGGTATTATAACGCCATTATATAAAGACGCCCCTATATTTCAGCTTGTGCTCTTCTATGGCCGAATTCACTACGAATAGCGGGGGGAAGGGTAGTTCATCTTAAGTTGGCTGTCATGTATAAAGGCTGGCATACTCCCAACTGACCAATCGGTCGACTAGTTCAAAGACAAATTGAACATTTTGCGGCGAGAACGAATAATCTCGAGTGTTTCACACGAAATAAAATATGTTGCCGCCGCTGGCTTTTAATGTGAATTTTCATGGCGATATTTTTTGTACATAATTTGTAAAATGAACTGTTATGTTTGTGGTTACGCTATTTGCTTTTGTTGTCTTTATATTTTCGGTATTCGCATTTCATTAAAAATATTCAGTGCGGTTGGAAAATTGTATCAAATCAAATCAAAATATCTTTATTCATATACCATTTTATACAAGTTAAATCTACTGACAGTTCAGAATGTCTTTAGATCTGATTAGAAATGGTACTCTCACTCAATTCAAATGCTATCATGATGTACATGATAATAAAATTCAAATCAAATCAAATTATATTTATTCAAGAGTTATAGGAACATTATTATTATATTTCTTAGCGTAGTTTTTTTTTTAATATAAGTTTTAAATTGAAGAACATCATACAACTCCAACATACAATATATTTATATATATATATGTATTAATATATAAACATATATTATTTATAAACACACGTTACCGCCAAAATCCAATAGATAGCAAATGCTTTCATATTACGAATTCTGTATATGAATTTTACACGTGGCTTAATATAAGAACCTCAGCTACATTTCTGTCGAGATTTTTATATCCTCTTTCGTATCCAAAAAGTAAATTCATACCAATAACATAAATTCTAAAGAGTTTCTATATATCTGTTATCTTTTCGCTACTAAACGACTGAATTAATCTTAATGAAATTTGATTTAGAAATAAATCTATTTTAATATATACTATCCTACCACAATGACAAACATAATCCATCTTTTATTTAGTACCATTTTTTTAATTTAATTAGAATTGCAAACAAGCTTCCGTCCTACCTGCTGATTGCAGTAACAGTACTACGAAATTACGACGGCCTGAGCCGAGGTTCGAACCCCTAGTGGTGCCCTCAGACTAAAGTCGTATCCGTCAGGCAGGAGTTGGCCTCCATAAGTCCTTCCGCGGTTTTCGAATGCCATCTGCACTCACCCCCTATCGTCCGGTGAAGCTGTAAAGGCCAGCTGCGGCCAACAGCTTTAGAGTAGTCTGAAAAAAAAAGTACTACGGATATCACGTTATCGTGTGACGCCCATGGTAAGCCTTATGCGTTGTCATTTGGAACGAATCTCCAAATCCTGTAACACTTTATGCTAAATAGTATGCTATGTAAGGACTTACGAAGCATGCCATTTGGCAGTTGAAATAAGTATGTGAGTAAGAAAGATTTCGCAGATGACTATTTACAAAATCCGAGTTACGGTCAAATATACTGCGGAAATCGCTTCCAGGCAGATCAAATGATTGTCATCTTTATATTATAGAAATTAAGACACATAAATGATTTTCAGCGCCGCATAACTTCCAACGGCCATCTAATTTCCAGTCCCATGATACCGACCCTAATTTTAAGGTAGGTTTATGTCAGCGTGAAATAGCCCTGGGACTGCCTGTGTTTACGACTGCAGTGTCCCCGTCAAGTGTCATACATTTGTGAGTTGCGCAGAATTTCCTATTTGAGATCTTAATTTATTGATAATATCTATATATTAATAGGTTAAGCAAAAACTTTGTACCCTTTTACATTAATTGCGCAGATGGAGGAAAATGAAATTTCCCACACTTATAGTTTATATGGAGAGGGAGTGTAGAATGCTAATTTGTTTTTTTAAATTATGTATAAAAAGTACATTAAATAAAGAAAAAAAACATTGCATGCATGTGAGTCAAATATAAGGTAGTGTGTGCTACCTTATATTTGACTCACATGCATATACATATACTCTTTGGTTTATTTCCTGTGTCAAAGATGCATCTTCTATATGCACTGGTAGTCTACAATGCATGTAGAAGTATTGTCTGTGACAATAGAACCTTAATGTTTTAAATTAATTGTCGTTGAATTTCGACCACTAGTAACAATAATGAAGTAAATAAATTACGAAAGAATGTCTATGCTATTCTTCATCTATTTATCTATCCTTATAACGACCTCGATAGTGCAGTGGTTTAGCATTCAACCTTTTTTACGATTGTCGCGCGTTTGATTCTTGCACTATAAATATTTTTATTTATGTATTCAGTTTACCGTGGTGGTACCCATTATAATAGGGATATCCTCATCAGAGTAGAGTTATTGCAAATTCAATGTGTATGTTGAAATCTAATTTCGGATTCTAATTGAAAATTCATATTTTTCAGTTTATTGTTCGCAAAACAATACATATGTGAACAATACATTTTAAAATTCCTTTACTGTCACAAACAATCTTTTGTCTTTCAAAAGAGGATTTATAAACTGATTCCATTTAGCATTCTGCAGACTGACGGTAATTCCAATACAATAGTTGTCAAATGGTGTTTCTGTATATGATTGATTTAAGTCTCTAACATGTAACATGTCCCATACAACTTGTCTATGAAAATTTTCTACAATAAATAATATAAAAACTTGATAAAATTTTGTCTATAGGATAAGGCAACTCACACTAGTCAGATTTCTTTAAAAACGTTTTAGAATTACACGTAAACGAATAATTGGATTTTGGCCAAAAAAAGCCTATCTATGGCTCATTCACATGAAATATTCAAAACAGTATAAAATTTAAAACACTAATTTTCAGAATAACAAAAAAATACCTTTATAATTACTGTAATAATAGAATAAGCCTAGTAGATCGGAATGTAAATATGTACATATAACCACGGCCTCGGTGATCTAGCGGTTTAACACACCGCTTTACTTCCAATGGTCGCGTGTTCGATTCCTCGGAGAAGTACAAACATTCGTATTCAAGAGTATGATTGTTTATATAGGTGTGAGTGTTTTCTAGGTACATTATGCTTGTACAATTGTACATACATAAAAAAATATCTTAGTATTTGTATCAGTTATTTTATATCATTCTATTATATATTATATCAGTCTATGTACCCATATCACAAGCTCTGCTTAGCTTGGGACTAAACGAACGTTGACTAAACTGTCCGGGGTTATTATTGTTATTATATACAATTTGATTATCCATATACATTTTGATAATAAACATATAATTTATATTTTTATGGTAACTATTTAATGGACAGGATATTTTAACTTACGCACGCCACATTTTAACCTTACTGTCCAGTTCAGTTGGCAGTTTCGCAGTTCAGCTGGTAGTTTCGGTTGAGTTATAGATGCCGCTTACGATTTTCCATGAGCGCTGTCTGTTTGTTCATCATTTCCATCTAATATGAAATATACATATATATATATTCACTGCTGTTCAATGGTAATTCATCAACTTTATTGAGAGATATTCAACACATTAGTCGAGAAATGGTAACAGACAGACACACTTTCGCATTTATAAGTATTAGTATGTATATAACAAGGTCCTAAGACACATATACTTATTTCTAAAATATTAATAGTTTCTATTTCTAAAAGCTACAAATACCAAAAAATAATATATTTTTTTACAATTAAATCTCAGCGCCCTTTAATTTTAATTGATCCCCGTCATTAGTTATTACATTCAAATAAAAATATATAATTTTAGACAAGGCTGTGGCAAAAGCCACAACGGATACCGCAACATTAGAAAAATTATAAAATAACTAGCTGACCCGCGTAAATTCGTCTGCATCACACTTACTTCCACTTATCATTATATTTCGCGCAATTTGCATAATATATTTCTAAATCACAGCAATGTCATGTGATATTCTGTATATAAATTATATTACTGTATAGTTTCATTAAAATCAATTTAGTAGTTTTTGCGTGAACAAAACATCCATCCATACTCACTAACTTTCGCGTTTATAAAATTAGTAAATTAGATTTATGCTCCGTTTATGTATGGATAAGTATAGAAATATTTAAGCAGAGGCCTAAAATCGAGGTTGAAAGCCTACCCTTCCTTTCTTAATGAAAGATTAATAGGGCTTGCATAATTTATAGGAAGGCTCTATTATTTGTTAAATACATGCTCAAATTGAACCTGCCCGTACAAAATACAAATCAAGTCCCACGCCTCCGCATTTTTGCCTGTTACCTAAAATTCATGTCTGTCGACCTCGTTGGTTTAGCGGTTTAGCACACAGCTGTACGTCCGATGGTCGCGGGTTCGATTCCTTGCACAGTGGAAACATTTGTATTCATGTGTATAATTGCTTGTCTGAGTGTTTTCTGTGTATAATATGAATGTATTTACAAAAAATATATATATCTGTGTATTTGTATCTGTTGTCTCATAACACAAGCTCTGCTTAGTTTGGGACTAGATGGCGCTGTGTTAATTGTCCAGGGTTATTTATTTATCTTATTTATTATTTCTTATCTCAATCTGGTAAGCTTTCAAACAAAAAGCAGCATTATTGTCGTCTGGAGTTTAAAAATACATTTAAACTTTCTGAATGGGGTTATTTGGATACGTTGCTGTATTTCTTCTTATTTCGCTGATGACCATAACTAACATTTACTAATTCTTATTTCAAAAATATTGATCAATTTAACGTTAAATTTATATAAAGTAAAAACATGTTCCAACTCAAATGTATGAAATAGTCAGTTCACTAATATTTGGATGAGTTGGGTTGAGAGATGAATATGATCCATATCTGAGCTTACTCTTTTTATTTTTATCCATGTCGTTTTCCACACAGTCCATTTATCTGAGGAGCATAAGAGCATAAGAAAAAAACATACCTACTTAGTCTATACGTGAAGAAAAAACTCTGTTCCCCTTTTTACGAAAATTACGCGGACAGAAGAATATAAAATTATAGTTTAAAAAAAATATATTACAGATACAGTTAAAATTTATATGAAGAATCCTTATTTCTGCAGACGGCTACACACACTACTATGCATTTGACAGACCCACACACACATTGACAAAAGAAACTTAATTATATTCAATTACTATTATTTCATTATCTGCGAATTTCAAACACTGGGCAGCGATATATACTTTATCTTTATGGATATATACTTTATCCATATTACATTATATATTATAAAGAGGTAAAATTTGTGAGCTTGGATTTTCGGGGTACTAGATACTGATCCAATTATGAAAGTGATTTTAGTGTTAGATAGACCATTTATTAAGGACGATTATCTAAATATGAAGCTACGTATAATAAGCGAACCACAATCAAAAACATTTTGCTAAAACGTAAAGGAACGATAATAATCGTAATCAACTTTTCCAGCTAATCCAAATATACTTACTCGTGTATTATTAAAAATAAACTCTATTTATAGTATATATTGAGTCCATTTTTAGTAATAGCCTTGTCAGGTCGATCCACGTCAAGCGATCTGAAAACCATCTTGTTCAATCTGCCTAGGTAACCCAATTTCATACTCATCTTTTTATGTTATCCTGGTACATCGTATACAAGTACTACGAGCATATCATCACTCTATCATAGACTAAATTAAAAAAAAATGCTAACAACTCTATTCCTTCCTACTGTTGTTTTACCGAAATGTGTATATGTGTAAATAAATACTTATTTACCTGTTTATTATATACAAATGTTGTTAAATAACTTTATAAAGAATTTGTAAGGCTAGTAGGTGAGATATGCGAGGGGGCGGCTGCGGTGCGGAGGGGCGCGGGGCGCCGCGGCGGGAATAATCGATACCCCCATAGAACCATGAGTAGGGTGGACATAACAGAACGGATTATAGCTTTTTGGCGGCAAAATTATTTGGATTCCGACAACGATCCTATCATCTTGTTATTACAGTACTCGTATTTAAGGTCCGGACAGTATTTGTGAAGGTCAGGGCTTTTAAACAATAAGAAGTTACTTTATCAGTTTGATAATGGCAGTCGTTTGATCATTTTGCTTAATTAAAGGGTATATGAATTAACTATTAAAATTTGATGGCCTCGGTTGTCTAACTGTTTAACACACCTTTCGATAGCCGCAGGTTCGAAACTTCGCACGATACAGATATTTGTATTCATGACTATGATTGTTTGTATCTGTCTGAATGTTTCCTATGTATATTATGCATGTATTAAAAAAAATGTATTTGTATTAGTTCTCTAGTTCCCATAACACTGCTTACCTTAGGACTAGATAGCCCTGTATGAATTGTGCTAAGATATCGATATGATATGTATATTGGGCGGAACAGTGTATTATAACTTTCTGCCAATTTTTCATTCCAATTACATAAATAAAAAACAAACAATCAACAACACAAACTCGCTACAATATGTTTGTATAGACATTACTATACTAACATCATAAAGCGGTAGCCTGTTTGTTTGGATTTTCATTATAAACTGCGGTACTACTGAACCGATTATGAGGATTCTTTTTATGTTGTTTTACCACGATTAGACAAGATCTTGAAACCGGATGCCGAATGTTAAATATAAAAGACCCCTATAGCCTAGAACAAAATTGAAAGAATTAAGGAAATCGCAACAAATACGTTTATAGCATATCTAAAAAAAATTAACCAGACATAAATCAACTTTGAGTGGCTGAGGGCTAGTGGTTGGTACAACAAAGTATAATTGTGCTGCTTGCCGTCGGCAGTCAAAAAAGCAAACGTGTAATAAAATTAATAAATTGTGTTTCACTCCTAATACTAGCGAGCGTACATCGATAGCGCAACCGCTCTGTTGAAAGGAGATCATAATCTAAATCAACAAAAAAAAATGTTGTATTGTCTATGTAACAAGGAAGGCGCTATATAACATCACGCTAAAATCAATAGGAGCGGCGCTGTCAGAAATGTTGCTAGAACGGGGAAAACGTGACCCAGACGAAGTTGCGCGGGTCCGACAGGACATATATTAAACCAGTAACAGACCGTCGTCTGTACACAACAAAATGAAGAAAATTTGTTTTTATTAGAAGAAAGAATAAAAAACAAAAGTTTTCGAAATTTATTTTTTATTGCACAATGAAAGTATATAAAAGGTGATATGGTCATAATGCCATATGGCATTCTCTACCAGCTAATCTTTAGGTAGAAATAATAAGCGTTGTAGGGCAGTGATGGTGAAAACCTGTGATAATAATACTGTAATATAAAAATAACTAAACAATATCTATATACATATATACTTTATGTTATATAAATTTAAAATATATATAATAGAAACAAGCCTGACAACTAATAAAATAATATTATTAATACAATTAATTATTATTACTACTATGGTCAAATTTTGATCACTGGACGACCGTATTGTACAGTTAAAAATCTTAAAGGATTCATCAATATGAATTAAATTTGGTACACTGAAAGATATTTTAAATTAACAAATATTTATTATCCATTTTCATACTTAATCATTATGATTAATCCTTGAGCTGAGAATTGTGTGTAAAGATAGAAGCCAAAGCAATAATCATAATTATGAATGTTGGAAAAATAGTGTGTCAAGTAAGAGTCAGAAGCCGGGGGAGGGGGATTGTTAGTAGTGGGAACTAGTAACTCCCATTGCTAGCAATGTACCATGTTAGGTCCACGCGGTTCTCCCTGGAAGCCCTCGTGATAAATTCTTAGTGAATTTGTCACGATGGGCTAACTGACCTGATCTCAGGCTCATCTTATCATCCTCCACTGGTGCCCCGCCAGCGTAAACCGTTGGCGCAGACGGGTGCACCATTCCATTATTATACACAAAAAAAAGAGTCAGAAGCCAATAGCAATCGGTTCTCTCACCCTCTCTGTCTACCCGTAAGTGATCTGGCATGAGGTTAGATATATAGATTAATCTTAGTCATACAGAAAAAACCACAGGACACAACATTCTTACATGACACTATGAATAAATTGTATTTTTATTAATATCCTTCTGATGACGTAGGTGCTATGTATAGTCTGACTCTGACAGCTAGCGTAGGAACGTAATTGAGTTCGCATGAATTTTTAAAATATCGACAACTCCTTTCTTCATGTAGATCAATGAACTATTTTTTATGTAAGTTTGTGACTTAAACTAAATAACATTACATGGATTCAAAGTGCGGAAGCCGGATCCATCGTGTTGAAGGGAAACTACGAGCAATTCTCGGGACTTGTGACCCAGGAGTAGGTTTAAGCTACCTACACTGCTCGTATTTCTCTCCCATCCCAGCCAAATCTGGTAGCAGCCAGCTAGTGCAGCTTTAGATACACATTCTAGTATGAAACTTACTGCAGTTCTAGACAGGTCAAGTTCTTTTAGAAGATTGTAGAGAAATTTCGCTGATTTACCTCACACTATACCGTATAGTAGTCGTAACTTTAAAACAATAATGTTTTTAACGTCTAATGGTCTTGATGATTAAAAAGACAAATAAATGTGAAGATCAGAACATGAAACGCATCCTAAAGTCAAAGACAAAATAATAATGGAAGTCAAATTGTTTTGTATTGAACTGCGTGTTTTCCTTGAAGATTGTGTATGTATTTCCAAATATATATATATTCTCTAGTATCTACAACACAAGGTATGCTTAGCTGGAAACTAAATAGCGTTGCGTAGATTATTATTATACTGCGGGTTTTTATTATATTATATTATTATTACGATTGAAATAATCTTTATTCAAAAAAACTTAATATGGTACTTTTGAATATATCTTATTTTTTTAAATTCTACTCATTTGAAACGCAAACTCAGGACAAGACAAATGAGCAAGAAACTTGAGTGAGATAATTATATAGGGTTATTTTGTTTTCATTGAAATGATTTAAAACTAAAGATAATTATTCCACAAGAAACACGAACAGAATAATAAGACAATGATGCGAGAATATAATTAATACTTATACAATATCGCGCTTTTGCAAATTAATTGACGGTATATAATTTAAACAACACAATATTGCCAATTATGAAAACCATATGTATGATACATAAATAACATAATTAACAATGTAATTAATGTATGATACATAAATAACAATGTGATTATTTATGTATTAAATAGTAATATAGAGAAGGCAACCAGACATTGTACCTGCAGCAGAAAGCTTATTCTGCTTGGTACGTTAGCTTTATTACAGGTAATAAGTACGTTTATTTTTTTTATAGAATAGAATAGAATATTTATTCAAATAAACTTAATATAAGCACTATTTAAGTAATTTTGAATAGTCATACAATTTCTTTTATATTTATATTGCAGCTGGAGGTGTTGGTCACCTGTGTCATTTGGGGGGAAAAGGATTGTAGTAATATGGACTAATAACCCTATTGCTAGGAATGTACCATATCAGGTTGACCTCCACGTGATACCCCTGGAAACCATCGTGATAAAGTCCTGGTAATTTTACCGCGATGGTCATAACTTACCTGACCTCGTGTTCATCCTATCATCCTCCACTGGTGTCCCGCCAGTAAACCGCTAGCTCAGGCGGGTGCATCATTGCATTATTATCCAAAAGAAAAAAAACCTGTGTCAGTCAGCTTATAGTCGATACTGTATATGAACTCTTCAGATGAAGAAACTTAAAGTACCAAATAACCCCCGTCCCGAAACGTTGTGTTCCTGTGGTAACGCCGCGAGAGTTCCGCGCAGTTTGTTAAAAAACTTCGTACCGTTTTACCTTTTTGTTTACGAAATGCTTTTGAATGTTGAAATTAATTTATTTAAAAATTATAAATATTATACAAAATTGTTATTTGCATTGGACAGATTTCTTTGGTATAGAATATATATCTATCTACTTGTGATAATATCTATATTTGCGTGCAATTTCATTAACATTTGTTTGCACAGACAGACCTAACATACATATTATACATAGACATGGATTTTGATTACCCCAGTAGTCGAATAAAAAGATTTAGCAAATAACACAGAGCTGTGTAAGTAGAGCTTGTATTACGGGTACTAGACAGATGATATAAATACTTAAAACATACATAATATACATAGAAAAAATGCAGATCGATACAAACAACAATACTCATAAATACAAATTATACCGTGCGAGGAATCGAACCCGCAACCAGCGGAAGTAAAGCGGTGACGGTGGTAGACTACCTATAGTCGATTTAAAACTATGAATTAAATTATAATATTTGAAGTTACAAATATAATTTATCGGCGTGTAAATCTCTCCAATATGTAGGACGAGCTCCAATAAACAGAACTAATAACTTAGGACGGTGTCTAGTCTCCCAGACGTTAGTCCTAACATTGAATCGACCTTAATTAAACTAGTTTACGAGTTTGTAATTAAGTGCCATTAGGAATTTGACGGTGATTTTCATTCTAATATCCTTTTTCTGACTCAGTACATCGTAATTAAGTTATCACAAATAATTTCGAACAAAGAGCCCTAATGATATTTAAAATAAACTAACTAACCGCCCCAGCTCCGCACGGGTATATATATAACCTCTTTTTGAGTCACTCTATCTATTGGTAGAAATTGCGTTGAAATCCGTTGAGTAGTTTAAAAGATCTAAGCGAACACATAAGCGACTTCAGTTTATGCTATGTAAAGATATAAATATATATATAATTAATTTATGACAACCTAATCATATTTATTACAAAAATTAAAATATATATACCCATATATTTTTTTGGAGACTACTACACTTGCTTATAAGAAATCATACAATCAAATCGCTTGGGGTTTCCAAAACAATAAGAAATTAAAAAAGTTTTCAATTTACGCAAGAACTTGCTAAAAAATTGAAACAAGTAATTGCGTAATTGTAATTCTATTGTAAAAATCCTTATGTTTATTAGGGAGTAAGATTTAAAAAAATACATAAATAAAACAAGTTTTAGTTTAGTTTAAACCAAGGTTAAGTTCATACTTCAAAAGTTCAAATTTGTAATGTAGTAATTTCAAATTACCAGTTTTTCACTAAATTCATATGAAAGTATATACGTCACTGAAGTGACGTATATACTTTCATATGAATTTAGAATAGTTTTATTATTATTATTTAGTATATATTTTCCATGAATGGAAAAAAATATTTGCATGCGCGTTGCTGACCCGTATGAAACCATATATCGTTCTTGAAAAACCCCATGTTATAATCTCGCGAGAAAACTTCGGCAGGTAGTTTAATTACTTTAAAAAAGCAAATTCGGTTTTTTATAGATGTAGGACATTCTATAGTATCTACATGGTCTATATATGGGACATGGAACTCGCCTTAGTCACAAGCACTAAATAATTTAACAGACAAGTCTAGTACTCGGGAGCTTTGGTAAGTACATAAGCGACTGAAATTACATATGTAGATGTCTAGATGATACTTATCCTTTGATATCAGAATCACAATAATTTATATATTTAAGTTTAACTACAACTTAACTTAACGTAAACAAATCTGCAGATTTTGCCAAACTGAAAAGGAAACGCCACTACACATCCTATGTGGTTGTAGCCCACTCATGCATAAACGTAATATCACCATGAAAGTCTATCCTGAAAGGATAAAAATATCCTTCAATTCTCAAAATTCAATGATAAAAATATACGTCGCTCCTAAGAATATCCTTCAATTCTTGTCTCTGACGGGTCTAGGTAGCGAACTCTGAAAAAGGGTGAGCACAATAGATCTATGAAGATCGCAGTGCTACAAGTTCTATAACCCAAAACGCCCAATATAAAAAAGAAGTTAGTTTCAAGGCGTTTGTGGCCCGGGTCCCCTCCAACATGCTGTCTACTTTCATGTAGAAGGACTACTGGCCGAAGGGTGTGGCGTATCGACGCTACCGTGGCAGATTGCCATCGCCAGTGCCGTGACCACACAGACAATTTATATTTTATTATTATTTCATATGTATGTTAGTTTATAAGGTATATATAGCAAAACTTACCGAATGTTAATGATAAATGAAAATAAACTGTATCTATCATCAGGACGGACTGCTGTTCAATTGTAGCTGCTTGTAGCTGTGACATGGTCGAGTGGAATGAGTAGTCATGATCACTAAAATGTCCAGACATGTGGCGGCGTGGTGGGCCGGGTCATTGGGCTTCCTAAAGTATGGACGAGCGCAGTGATGGCTGGCTCATCCGTCATACTCGTGAACGAGCGCTGCTTGTAGGGACTGGTCTGCTCTTATCATTACGACTGATTTAATCTTATTGTATATTTATATGTGACCCAAAAATTAGTGCTGGTTGGTAGTTTGTATTCACACGTTTCGACTTGTAAATATAAACTTACAAGAATTATTTAAAAGAGCAATTCACAAGTTTCTTGCTCGTTCTTCTTGTGATGTGACAGCTTTCCCAGCGAGTGGTAGATAAAAAACAAATTGTTATGACTATTCGAAAGTGCTTAAATGAAGTTTATTTGAAAAAATAATTTTCTATCCTTCTATTCTATTCTATTCAATCTCAAAAAGCAGGCGAAGTCGCAGTATCAACTTGTATAGAATAACACATATCGGTATTACTTATAATCTCACGGCAATTCTCCAGAGAACGAGACCAAAGTGTTTATGAATGTTGAACGTCATTCAATACGAATGTTGGTCATTGGGGGGTGAACTTTTTTATTTTTTTATTTACACGTCGAATATTTAATTCAGGAGGGGATACGCAAGAGCCTTTGTAATGTTATATTTAATGCACCTTTCTACTTGTGTACCACAATGTGCTACTTGTACAATAATAATAATTAAATACATAATAAATTATTATTACTTAATTAATGAAGTTGGACCGACGATCTGGTCAAGATCGCTGGAGAGCGCTGGTTGCGAGCAGCGCAGAACCAATCGTCCGTGGAGATTTTTGGAGGAGGCTTTTGGCCAGCAGCGGACGTCTTCCGGGCTGAAATGATGATGATTATGACGAATTTTATGATTAAATTAAATTAATTGTCTTGTGTTATTAAACCCAAGACCATTCCCACAATGGATGTGTCGATGCCGATGGCCGCGGGTTTGATTCCCCGCATGCAAACAATTGTATTCCTCCTTTTTTTTCACCACTGCCACTACTTTACCGTACCGATGCCAACAATCATAATATAAGAAGATAATACTTCTTATTTTATGATTGTTGGTATTCTATATACCTATATTGAATGTGTATTTAAAAAAAATACTATGTATTTATATCAATTGTCTAGTACTCAAAACACTTGCTCTGCTTAGCTTGGTACTAGTGCTTGCTACAAAGGCGCTATGAGAATTATCCAGGAATATTATTATTAATAATCGTTAAATTCGATCATTTTACATAATATATCGGACTAATTCTTTATCAATTTTAATTTTAGTTACCAGTATTTATTAAACCTTAAAATAAGAACAATATACCTTAATCTCTACGATCTAAACCCTTTTAAGATTATCCTTAACGCAAGTTTTTTCAACATGTTTTTGCTTGTGCCAAGTAATTCTTCATGCACGTTGATTTAGCGAGTCTCAAAAACCACATGCTAGTGAATACGGTATCGCTTAGGAATCGGAATGTAGTATACTTCTATTGCATTGTTATACAACTGCTTTCAATAATCTATTACAACTCCAAACACAAATAAAAACTTATATTCTAAGCCTTAAGTATGATAATCACGTGGCAGGTTAGAGAATATATTTAAAAGTGGCAGCACAATTAGTATACTATAGGGGGATCTGTAAGTTTAAATTAATTTGATATTTATAGGCAACGACTTAAAGATCATTATAATTTACACGCAAGTTATAATGGTAACTAGGTTGGCCAACTTTGATAATGAATTTCTCGGGATTTAATTGATAAAAATTGGGAGTGGCAAAACAAAATCCGAGTGCCAGAAATCTGTTTTAACTGAATATAGAGCAAGAACGCAAGAGCAAGCTGCCAAACCTAACTTCTTCTTTGATGATCGAAATACCTTTAATACAAGCTGCTGAATTTCACTATCGCACTACCCGCCAGAAACTAAAATACCACCTGATCGTCTGGCGTCCGTTTTTTCAGAAACTATTTGCCACGAACAACCACTGTGAAATCACTTTCCAGCAATCGTATTTCTGAACCAATATAATATTAGAATGTTAAATACCGGCAACGCACTTGCAATTTCCCTGGCCTCGCGGGCATGAACAATCATGAGCACCATGGGCGGCAGTAATCACTTACCATCAGGAGAATAACAAGCTTGTTTGACCCCTATGCTTTAAAAAATTGCCATTGCGGTAATGCTGGTATTTAAAATGCTACTTACTTAACTTAAATTGTAACTAAAATTATATTTACTTATATATTACACAATATCATTGAAAAATTGTGATCTGTAGTACTACAGTCCGGCTGCTCAGAGTTTTTGATTACTACAAAAACTAACAATTGACGTAACCTTGAAACGGCGCAGTTTGATGTGACTTGACTTTTAAAAATTATTGTTTTTATATTTGTTAAATAGTTAATAATTTTAGCCCGAAATTAATACGTTTATTGTAAATTAATATTATATTATAATATAGTTATAATTAATAAAGTTTTAATGTTATCACTCGTTAATAAGACTAAGAATAAAGGATATTTCAAATTTTGCCGGAAATTGTACGTCAGTTCAAAGTTACATCGCCCATTCGTTCCCGACCTGTCAGAAACACAAACTCTGAGCGGCCGGACTTTAGATCCCTTATATAGTACTATCACCTAAGACCCTTTAAAGCTTCAAAAAAATCAGGACATCTCAATTAAACGGGGAAAGTTGGCAACCCTAGTTGCTGCTGACTTCGAGGTGGCCAAATGATGAGATGACTCACGTCACTATCGGTGTGCATTCTTCACTCGGGTCGCATCCGTTTGCGTGTTTTATTTTGTTTTTTTTTATGTTTCAACTTGTGTTGATGGGTCATCTTTAGAACATTTTATGAGTATTATATATACCTATGTTCTGTATTGCACTTTTAAATATATGATTGAAATAAATATTACATATATTATTTTAATTAATGATAATGGAATGGTGCACCCGCCTGCACTAACAGTATATGCTAGCGGGGCAGTGGAGGATGATTATGAGGTCAGGTCAGTCAGCCTATCATAGAAAGTTCACCGGGAATTTATCACGACGGTTTCCAGGGGGAACCGCGTGAAGGTCAAGCTGACATACTGTATTGCTAGCAATTCCCAAATTGCATATTCTCCCCTACTAGAAATTTTGTTAGTAATAAGAACTAAGTTAAGTTCTTAAGTGAGTTTTTAAAAGAGATCTCTTCCAGTTCCAGGAAGTGTGTGTGGGTCACAAAATAGCAAATAATAAATTAAAAAAAAGACAAAAGCAAAATAATTAAAAATTAAATAAACTAACCATAAAGATTTAATATCCACAACAGTATATAATTACCAATATATAAAAATAAATACAATTTAAGTATCTGCTTGCAATTTCAAATTAACTGATTGTCACTAAATGCATATGAAAGTATATGGGGTTTTATTGATATAATAAAATAATTTTATAAAATGTAGTCTGTTTGTTATTGCTAATCTCTGAAACGATTGGACCGATTTTGACAGGACTTTCACTCGCAGATAGCTAATATTGTAGTGAATAACTTAGCCTAATTTTATTACCATCAAGTGAGAAGTCAGCTCGTTTGTCGTTTGCAATTCAGTTATATAAGAAAAGAAACATAAATAATTTATTAATAATAAATGTAATTTATATTAAAAACAATTTTACTTCTTGAAGATAGTTCATTTATTTTCATGATTATTATCAGTTGGATTTATCTCGGCTTTATTACTAACTAGCTGTACTCGTGACTTCGTACGCGTGGAATGTAACTTTATTTTTCTAAAACAAAAGTAGCCTAAGTAACTTCTTATTACATCATCTACCTATAAAAACGTCCCGTCAAAATCGGTCCAACCATTTCAGAGATTAGCCAGAACAAACAGACAGACAGACAAAAATTGTATAAAATAACATTTTGGTGTATGTACCTTATTTATATTCATATGAATGTATTAAAAATCGGTTATTGCAATATTACAAACAGACACTCCAATTTTATTTATATGTATGTATAGATTATGTAAAAACATACACGAAGTCACATAAATAAAGCAAATTGAAAATACAAATGAGAACATGTACATAAACATGTTAAAACATCATACAAACGGCTCACGATCCATTGAAAATCAACAGAGCATAAGATTACAGGTTTGGGTATAATTTGGGGATCAGCTCACCCCTGAAGAGACTTCGTTAAGGCATTCGAACGATCCCCAGGGATATGCTATAACTGTACCGACAAAATATCGACTATCTACTTATTTTTCTATTATTCTTTGGAAAGTACTTAAAATATTTGCCTCTTGCCTCTATAATATTATGTTATCTGTGGTATTAGTATTATAACTTACGAATTGATCCTCGCAACTTCGTCTGTGTTACACTTACATACATGACATTTATCATTATATATTTCGCCAAATGTTTTTCAGATGTATATAATAAACATAATATATAATAAAAAATATATAGCTTATATTATAGTAAAGATTGATCATAATCGGTTCAGTAGTTTTTACGTGAAAGAATCAGTGAAGACGTAGAAAAATCAATACTCACAATCTTTCACGTTAATCATTACATACTATAAAACTAAGTTGCGGTCGCTGTCTGTGCATCCCTATATATACTTCAATCTTTAAAACTACGCAACGGATTTTGAAGCGTTTTTTTTAAATAGATAGAGCGATTTAAGAGGAAGGTTTATATATATATAATACCCGCCTTGCACGGGTGTACCGTGCAAGGCGGGGCGAGTAGCGAGTAATACATATTATTAAGTTTTATACCAATATTATAAAGAAAGAGAGAGAGGGCTAGAGTATTTTTTTATACTTTCGGGGAAGGGGTGAAGGGATTATTAGTAATATGGACTGACAACTGTACCATGTCAGATTGACCTCCACGCAACCTGAAAACCATCATGACAAATTCTTGGTGAATTTGTCACGATGAGACAACTGACCTGACCTTATGCTCATATTATCCTCCACTGGTCCTCCGCTAGGTTAAACCGTTATAGCCCAGGCGGGAGCAACATTCCATTATCATCCATAAAAAAAAATACCGACTCTACTGGAACAGGAATTAACCATAATGGATGGAGGAACCGCGTGGAGGTCGACCAGATTTAAATTTAATACATTGCTGGTAGTAGGGTGTGATAACAGTAATTGTTACTGGCAGCTTGTCTACCATTCTTTTTATAAACTTTATTTTTTTTATATTTATTTTTTATATGTCACTTTTGACGAACCATTATTGTTTTGTTACTTCCTCGCTGTGAGCCCTTTTGGGAAGAATACACATTTTTACTAGTATTTGGTTTTTATTAAAATAGTAGTATGTTCCCGCTCCAGTAACAGTAATATAAATCCTTTTCCTAGTAGGAGAATGAGGAGAGAAACAAATTACAGAAATGGTAGCCATCGCTTACAAATAACAAAGTCTTAATCTGCAGAAAAGAATTGTCAGTTAACTAGTTTTCTTTTTACTGAAATACAAATTTAATACTGTAATACTAAAAATAATTATCTTACGTCCATACTCTACACTCTGTACTATTGACAGAAATCATTAAGAACTATATTTTATGAATTCAAAGCGTAAACCTTAACCCGTAGATATAAAGTTTACTTTTGTACAGAACGTATAAAGGCGGTCCCTTTCCACTCAGGTAATAATAAAGTAAGAGATTACATCTTTGCGTAAGCAACAATAGGGCTGCTGCTTATATTACTGGGGACAAAATTACGCGACAAAATGTAACTTGTTTAGAAGATATAAGATTGTATTTTGTTTGTCACGCTCTCGGGTTTGATTATAACAAAGTTGAATTGTTGTGATAGGTAATGGGTTGTTTTAAAAGCATTTAGGCTCCAATGCCACCTGTTAACTATGATTTGCTTGCACTCGACGCGTGAATAAATTTGGTTAAAGAAAGAAAACTTCGTGTAATCAGCAATATTCTGTTTTCTTTATAATCTTAAAGTAATTTGCTTTAACAGTGTTTTTCTGATACTAGAAGATCAACATATTTTACTAAAGTAAATTATTTACCACATAAAATAAATAATATAATATTTAAACTATGTTTTGTTTCGTAAACATTTTAGTTACATTATTTTCTCCGTGAAAGACACTGCAGCAATGTCGGGGGAATATGGAGGTGGTACGGGGCGTAAAAGGGATAGTTTTTTTGAGAGGGTGACAGTTCTTTTATATAATTCGAATATGTCTGTTTGTGATTTCAAATTAACATCTTTTCACTATATGCATATGAAAGTATATATAGTACTTAAATGAAAAATAATTTAATAAAATTGTCTGTCTGTTCTTGCTAATCTCTGAGGCAGCTGGACCGCTTTTGATGGGACTTTCACTCGGAGACAGCTAATATTATAAATAGTAACCTATGCTTCATTTGTATTTTAGAAAATTTAGAAATTTTAACAATTAAAATTTTAAAAAGTTAAATTACGGATTAACAAAGTCGCGGATTGAGTCGAAACAGTTACTATAATTTAATATGTAATCTAATTTAAAACTACTTACTACTTAAACTTGAAATATCACATGGTATACTGAATATTAAAAACAAATACTATATTTAACTGATTTAATATGTGAATAAGTTAGTATACACTAGGGTTCATGATTTCTCGAGCTTTTCAATTTCTCGGGTCTCGAGAATTCTCGAGGTCAATTTCTCGGGTCTTCTCGGGTTGTCGAGAAATTTACATTTACGTACGTTTTCTCATATTATTTGGTTCCAATAACGTTAAAAATTCAGTGGATTTCCTCTCAAATAAAAGTATCAAATTAAACTTTTATTGAGTATATTTAAAAACATTAATATTATGAATAATTTTTTTTTTAATAGAGAAATAATAATAGTAATAGGTCCTTACATATGAAATTGGCGTTTTGTCGTACTGGCCACTTTGATCTCAAATATCTCCTCTTTTTTAGGAATTCTATTTCCAAATTTATACAGCTATTCACTTTGGGTCACTCACAGCATACAAAAACTTAAATATCGCGTTATTTACGAGTACGAGTTCCGCTGTGGCACCAGTGCACGGTTCTAAACGGCTCGAAGTATTAATGATGTGTATAGCAGTGGTCTCGCAAAAGAAAACACGTGCATATTTTGTTCCAACGTTTTCGTTCTGGAAATTTCGACCTGCAAAGCAATGTCCGTGGGCGAACAGAGTCCAAGGTTGATAATGAAGAATTGAATGCTATTGTGGAGTGGATCCATCGTAAGCCACGTCCGAGTTAGCTGCAGGCTGCGGTGTTTGTGACAAAACTGTTTTAATCCTTTAGCAAATTGGGAAGGTGAAAAAGCTTGAAAAGTAGGTCTTTCATGAATTCTATGGAGTAAATCGACAAACGCGCTTAGCCTGCTCCGTTACATTAATCAACCGGCATAACAATGAAGGGATTTTAATAATCAAATCACTTCCTGTGATGGAAAGTGGATCTTGTACGATAATCGGAAACGCTCATTGCAATGGCTAAACCCTGGCGAACCAACCAAATCCTGCCCCAAGCGAAAATTGGCTCAAAAAATGTTACTTATGAACGTTTGGTAGACTATTTCCGGTGTTGTTCACTTCGGCTTTCTTAAATCTGGCCAGACGATTACGGCAAATGTGTATTGTCAGCAATTGAGAAACCATGATGGAAAAGCTAGCTGCTAAACAACCGAGGCTGGTCAATCGCCAAGAACGCTTGACCACATACTGCACAACAGACAGTTACCAAATTAGAAGAGCTTCAATTGGAAAAATTACCATTTTTTTCGAAATTTGGATAACTACTTGCAAGGGAAAAATTTAAACTCCGATGGGGCAGTCCAAAGTGCAAAAACAAAAGGCAAAAGTGCATAAATAGAAATGGTACATACTTTGATTAAATAAATATATTATATTTTGAAAATAAATACTTCAGGTTATTCCCTTACAAAACGCCAATTAAAATTTTTTAGGACCTAATTATTCAGACTTATATTTATAATGACAGCACCATTTTTGCCTGCTTATTTAGAAAAAAAAAACAACGTAAACAAAAATAGTTTCTACAAAATAAAAAAGTAACATGAATGTGACATGAAAACAAAAACGTTAATATCTTAAATTATTGCGCCGCCTCGCATGAATACAAAGGGCAATTTAATTTCTATATAGGTACATGATTTCTCGAGTTCTCGACTTTTCTCGAGCTTGATTTCCCGGGAACAAAACCCATGAATTTCCCGGGAATTCTCGAACCGAGAATTCCCGGGAATGAACCCTAGTATACACGTTCCATCATATAACTTTTGAAACATTTGTAAATTTAACACTAATTATCTGTGCTGAATTAATAATGTTAGTAGCATTATTAATCTGGATTTAGTCACTATATGTATTATACAATTAACATAACGTATTAACCATTATAATATGTATTCATTAAATATTCAATTCTGAACCTAGTTATATTTAATTAATTAACCCATTAAGTTTAATCATGTTGCATTAATTATGATATCTCTTGGAAATGATGCTGGATAAATATATGTTCATGTATATTACTATTGATGTAACGCACAGCGCCATCTGTTGGCGGCTAGAGTAAGGTTCATTTTAACGACTAAGGTTTCTTAAGGACTATTATGAATATTAATAATTTTGATACAAAGAGAAATTAAGGTCGCTGATGGTAAAAGACATATAATTCAAAACTGATAATAATAATAGAACAAAGGAAAAAAATAATTTAAAATGTATATATTAATAAATACAATTATCATATAAAAAAGGTGTGTTATGAACTGTTCTGTTTAGAGTTTTTTTATGAATTACAATGGAATGGTGCACCCGCCTACACTAACAGTTTACGCTGGCTCGCATTATCCGTGGAGGATAAAATGATGAAGATGTACGAATTCATTGTAGTTTTTTTATGGATGACAATGGAATGGTGCTCCCGCCTACACTAACGGTTTACGTTGCCGGGGCACCAGTGGAGGATGATAAGATGAGCATGAGGTCAGGTCGGTTAGCCCAACACGACATATTCACCAGTAATTTATCACGATGATTTCCAGAGGCAACCGCGTGGTGGTCAACCCGACCGACACATTTTGTTCGATATATGTATTTGAATACAACTTGGCAGGGGACGACCCAACCACCATCTCTCAGTTTAATTTTACTTCTTAAGAGCCTTTTCGTCATCGGAGAATCAGTCAGAAATATGAATAGGCATATTTTGGTGTCGACCAGATTCCAACTTACGATCTTTGTATTCTAAATTAGAGTATTACACCACTACGCAGCAACTTTGTATTCTAAGAATCTCATACAGAGTTAACTCGACGTATATTTGATAATTAACTATATCGTCTAATTAACAAGAAACCTATATTGTTAAAAAAGAAAGTTCTATGTAAACATACAAGCCTAGGTATCTATTACATCTGCCTATCCCGTTACAGACCTGGCGTGAAGATGTAGATAAAGTAACGTCTAACCATAAATCTGTCGACTCAAGGGCGGCCCAAGCAACCGATTATCAAGGAAATTAGTTAACCTAAAACCCACACTTCTCTCCTAGGATTACTAATGTACAGACGACTAGTTGACCAACTGGTAGATCGATCGCTTGCTGGACATTCTAACAAAGTGCTATTTGGATACTATTTTTGTATGGTAAAGTTACATTTGTGTTTGTAAATGATCACTTATCACATAGGCGGGCGTGAGACTAACCCTAATTTGAGCAAGATTACTATATGGTATGCAATCCAAAACATGCCATAAATTTACAAATGAAACCTTAGGACTCGTACAATTAAAGTTTAGAATCAGTAGTTACATTATTTGAAAAGTCAAATGCTTAAAGTTTTTAACCCGTCATGTGGGGTACATACACATAGCGATGCAGAGATATTTTATTTATTTCAGGTAACTAGGCCCATATTATAAATACCTTATAGACTAACATACATATAATATAATATTTAAAAACTAATACAATGATATTGTCTGTGTGATCACGGCACTGAAGACGGCAATCTGCCACTGTAGCGCCGATACACCACACCCTTTGGCCAGTAGTCCTTCTTCATGAATATTGTATTCAAATTGTACGTACATACATTTTAAAGAAAAATTATAACTATATAGTAATAACATGTATAGTAATAACAATGATATGTGTGGTGGATCGGATGAATAGATGATCTGGGGGAGGAAAATTACAGGTTTCAGAATAGCATCTACACAGGATGGATGGATTTATAATATAATATAATCAAATCTAACAATTCTATTAAAATATTTTATTAAATTAAGAAAAAAATATATCCACTAAACCACAATACTCTCAGATTAATAGCTAAAATACTGGGGGAAGTGCATATTTAGTAATGTGAAACAACCCCATTGCTAGCAATGTACCATGTCAGATTCCCCTCCACGTGGTTTCCCCCTGGAAACCATCTTGATAAATTCATGGTGAATTTACCACGATGGGCTGACTTGACCTCTTGTTCATTTTATCATCCTCCACTGGTACTCCGCCCGCGCCAGCGTAAACTGTTAGCGTAATTGGGTGCACCAATCCATAATCATCCATAAAAAAAAAATAGCTAAAATACTTATGTTGTAATTAAGTATATAATTGTCAACAGTAAGTTTAGTTATACAGTCGTCTGTATCGCGTGAGGATTCGAACCCGCTACTATTGGAACTAAGGTGGTGTGTTTAACCGCCAGATCACCAAGTTACGCTACATAATATAGAAGTTTATGTAATGGGTTTTTTTCTGTGTGAGGAACAACAAAGAGTATTCATTTAATTTCATAAAAAGTAGGATATTTTCTTGTTCTAAATTCAAAACAAAAATTATACAAATCCTAAATTAAAGTTAATAACTAAAAAAAAATGTATATTTTGTTTAGGTAAGTATGTGTATTTTATTTATATAGGCATATTTTATTTATATATTATCTATTCCTATTTTTATAGTTCGCCGCCTACCTTTTCTTTACTCAAAGCGTCGATCTCCCAGCTTGTCTGTGAAAGATTGATTGTTTTTGTTTAGCACATTTATGTTATGTCTCTTTTCAGTAATTTTATTTTTCTGTGCACAATAAAGAGTTATGTTATAGATATAAGTGCAAAAATAGTTACAATTGTGTTTGTTAGACAATTGTGTATAAATAGATAGAAAAAAATCAAACATTCCATTTAAATATTTAATCTACATTCTATTTAAAACTAATTTATATAACCAATTCTATTTGAATAAGATTCTTCTCGCAGCTACATCGGGTCTCAGGGACCCCTGACAGCCTCGTCGGATACATATTTGATAGACAATCAAGAGATTAGGGCATGAAACTTTCTAAATAACGACGGCCATTCTTTTTTAAGGCATCATTGCTTAGCGCAATGGCAAAGGAATTAGGTCACAAACTGCCGACTTATTAAACAGAATAGTTCATAATTTGTACGAAACAAATTTTATACTGTTAAGTATAAATTTAACAGTATAAAACTTGTATAGAGTTAGTGTAGAGTGTAGAGTATTTATTTAAAATAATAAAACGATGATAAACAGAAATTATCGATTATTTTTATTTGTTTGTACACTATCTATATACCTAATAACAATAACACCTCAGGATAATTAACACAGCGCTATCTAGTTCCAAGCTAAGTAGAGCTGGTGTTATAGGTACTAGACAACTGATATAAATACTTAAATATTTTTTTTTAAATAGATACATAACACATATAGACCTCAGACCAGCTCATGAGTACAGCTCTGTATCGCGCGAGGATTAGAACCCGCTACTATTGGAACTAAGCTGGCTACATAAAAAGTAGTAATTATGTTTTTTTTATATTTGTATGTATAGAAGTTTATATAATTGTTTTTTTTTCTGTGAGAGGAACAACAAAGAGTTTATTCATTTCAGTTCATAAAAATAAAGATATTTTCTTATTCTAAATTCAAAACTAAATTATAAATTACAGTTAATAACTAAAAACTAACTTGAATAGTAAATATGCCAACGTTCATATCTATTAGTTTTTCGCCTTTACAACGCCTATAAACTGTAACAAATAAACAAACAAACACAGTCATATATAACAGTAGTAAGGATTACAGTCTTGGGTGGGGTTTTTATTAAACACTAGCTACGACCCGCAGCTTCGCATGCGCGAGCCGGTACCTCCCATTCGAGTGGAAATTTCCATTCAATCTGAGCCTTACGTTACACATGGAGGGTGTAGTTTTGTATTAGTAATATTTAAAGAACAATTTAAGAGCACTATTTCTATAGTATTCTTGAATTACATCAAAGTAGTATTGTTTATTCAAATAGACTTAATATAAAATGCATATGAAAACTAATATAAAATACACTTTTCAGTAGATTTTTATTATTTTAAGCAGAGCAGCCACTATGTTGGGTATGAGGTGCTATTATCATAGAGCAATTAGCAGTACGTTTTGTAAGATGAACACCGCACTTATGAGAATTGAACCAAAAAAGTATTTACCTAATATCTTGTAATACTTCTAAAATATAAAAGTTTGTACATGTTCGCAAAAAAAATAATTGGTATCCATTGAGGTGAGTTTGTATGTATGTATCATCATTTCATAAATATATATATATAAAATGATAACATATACATATACATATAAAATATTCTGAGTCTATGCAAAACAAATTTATTTGCAAAGAGACCGTGCTAGAAATAAGTTGTTACACAAATTCATACAAAAAATACCTTTTTAGGAGTAACGCAAGCCTGCTTGATATAAAATAAATACCATTAAAACACCAGAAAAAGTATTATTAAAAATAACGTACAAAAACGAAACAATATCGAAAATAAACATCATAAAATGAACGCTACGTCGACTGGCCGAGTTGCCAGTAACATTTTATAATTAATGATTTTTTATACCATTATGCAGAAATCAAATATCAACACTGATATATAATTATACTAAAATATAACATACAAAAAAGAAATATCGAAAATACACATCATAAAGGTATGCGATATCAACTGTAGTGGCCAGTAACATTTTATGATTACTATTTTTTATATCATTATGTAGAAAACAAATATTAACTGTTCAAAATATTAACTAAATACACAAAGGCCAGAAAAAAATGTAATAAAATTATCCGTACAAAAAAAAAGAAATATCGAAAATAAGTATCATAAAAGGAATGCTATATCAACTGGAGTGGCCAGTAACATTTTATAATTAGTTATTTTTTATATAGTTAGAAATTAAATATTAACCGTAAATATATTAACTAAATACGCCATAAAAAATGTAATAACAGTAATGTTTTATAATTTTTTTTATATCATTATATTGAAAACAAATATTAACCATACAAAATATTGACTGAATACACAAAAGTCAGAAAAAGTGATAATAAAAAATAACGTACAAAATAGAGAAATATCGAAAATAAACATCATAAAGGAACGCTATATGAACTGGAGTGGCCAGTAACATTTTATAATTACTGTATTTTGTATCATTATATAGAAAACAAATATTAAACATACAAAATATTGACTGAATACACAAAAGTCAGAAAAAGTGATAATAAAATTACATAAAAAAAAAGAAATATAGAAAATAAACATCGTTTACAGAACGCTATTATAATTACTGTTTTTTATATAATTATGTAGAAAACAAATATTAACTATATAAAATATTGACTGAATACACAAAGGCACTCGCCCGATAATTTATTAGGCAACAAAACCATCGTTTGACATGAAATTTATTTTTTTACGATCTCTTACCTCAAATCTATCTCCGGTTTCATTCTGAGAGTGATCATACTTGACGTTTACAGAGAACAACACTTCAGGCGCCCCACTCTCCTGTACGGCCCCCCGCACGTACCGTTGACACCCCCTTCTCTGGGGGTTGGAAGATACCGGTACCACGAAACCGTTTCGGAAAGGAAGTTTTAGTGTATAAATATGAAAACAGTATTTCTTTATTCCGTTATTCGACTCTTTAGTAGGTTTATAATTATATGATTACGTATATAAAGTATACTCTTATCGATATGTTCCTAAATATTTTATATAGGTAGATACAAAAGTTATATTGGAAATTATAAATAAATAAACGTCCTTGGATAATTAACACAGCGCCATCTAGTCCCATGGTAAGCAGAATTTGTGTTATGGGTGTTAGATAATTGATATAAATACTTAGATTTATTTTGTAAATACATACATAATATACATCGAAAACACCCAGACCGACACAAACAAACATATTCATGAATACAAATGTTTGCACCGTGCGAGAAATCGAACCCGTGACCATCGGAAGTAAAGCGGTGTGCTAGACCGCTAGACCTCTAAGGCCGTCATTATGTAAGTATGAATGCCCGAATGAAAGAAAATTAATCATATTCCAATTACTTTTACTAATTGAACCAATCACGTGAGTTTTTAAGAAATCCGTATCATAATCGGTCCATTCCTTCAGATTGGCATCATGCCACAGATATACACAGACACCTCAAACTAATAACATTCCACTTTTTGCATCGGAATTTAAAAATAGAGAGAATCATAAAAAAGACTTCAAACTTAGAAATAATAAAAAGTGAGCTTGATAATGTATTTTGTTTATTACACGATATTTCGTACAAAGCAATACGTTACTGTTCGCTTCTTGTCTACAACAACTTGAACGTAACAAAAAACAAAATAACCATGAACTTTGTTATCTAATTTGAGTGTAATATTAATTGTAACATGCGATTTTTTTAATTTACAGGTTATTTCCTGGACGTGGCACTACTTACAATGACGTGACGAAATAAAATTTTATTGCATTAAATGTGGTATTTTAAATAATTATTTATTGTTTCATACATTTAGTCATTTCTGACATATATTGTGGAAGATTTTGTTAATTCTCAAATTCAAATTCAAAAATCATTTATTCATGTAGGACATTTTAGCCGCAATTAATATGAACGTCAAGTTTTTACATTAGAATTTTTTTTCCTACCGTCCAGTTCGGTATATAGATCCAATTGAGAAGAACTGGCAAGAAACTCAATTGAATTACTTTTTGTTTAAAATCCAGTTTATTTACAATGCATAGGTATTTATATAGGTGTCTATGTCTAACATTAAATGAAAATCCCGAACATGAAAACTATTGCCATGCACGCTCGTCATTCAAGTAATCGTTTAGTGAGTAATAGGTGGTATTAAATATGATTTAACAGATGTTTTGAATTTATTTAAGGGTAATTTCTAATATATCCTTTGGTATCTTATTGTAAAGTTTTATACCTATTCCCATAAAAGACCTATTGACTTTTCCTAAACGATACTTGGGGACAGCAAGTTTGTCTTTAAATCTAGTATTAATAGTATGAATATTGCTGTTTTTTAATAATTAAATAAATAAAATAAATATTAATTAATGTGAAGAACTACAGCAGAAGACACGCGGCCGGACACTGCAAAGGCTATGGATTAGTTAGCAAGAGTAACTGTATGTTGTAGATATAAATTACGAATACGTTATGTCCATTAGTGTGGGCGACTATTACTGGGCGATTAGTAAAATTTGACGAGGGTTTAATAGAAAATTGAACTGTGAAATGTGTGTAGTATCTAATCTAATAATAATAACCCTGGACTATTCTATTTTTATAATGTTTTGTCTCTGTCTGTTTGTTATTGATAATGTAATGGGCGGGACTGATTATGACGGGACTTTCAGTCGTATTTTTTTTATACTACAATGAGTGCGCGTTGCCGTCTCTTAAGAAACCTTCTAGAAAAAGCTAATGTTATAAAGAATATCTTACGTAATAACTATTATATGTTAGAAAAATTATTTCTTTTAGTAAAAAAGTTAATTTCCATGCGAACAAAGTATGTCCATCTAGTTCCAAGCTAAGCAGACCTTGTGTTATAGGTACTAGACAACTGATATAAATATTTAGATATATTTTTTTGTAACTACATACGTAATATACAGTGAAACACAATAACCGATACAAATAGTCATACTCATGAATACAAATGTTTGCACCGTGCAAGAAATCGTATATTATTACAATTATAAAAAGTTTAAAGGTACTTAACATTCATACTTAACATGCGGAACATCTGAAGAAAGTTTCTTTTATGTATATCTTCTAAAAGTTTGTTTTATAAAATAACGTAAGCATTGAAACACCAGTCATTTCTTTTTTTTATTGAATTAGGTGAAATTTGCGGAAATCAATTTAATCACTTATAGATTTATATTATTTTGTTTTCTTCCGCGACCATTAGCATGTGTGAGATCACAGATATTCAGTGCGGAAACTTGATTACCGTTACGACCTTCTCTAGTTGTGATCAAATTCCGACCGTTATTGAGTCTACACCTATATGTTTTAACGTGTTTAATTCAACGAGGCATCATCAGGCGTTGAATAGAGTTCGGATATAGCTTGGAAGCATAGTGTTGACTGCTCCAACGATCAAACCGCGACATTGCGCGTTGTACTATTCCTATTACCTAAAAAATATAATATATACATAGATTATATACTCTTTAATAAGTTTTCTAGTCCACAAATAATATAAAGTCCTGTTTCCGTCCGTCTGTTTGACCGCTTACGTCTTTTAAACAATGCATTATAAAAGAGCGTTCTTAGTTCTTGTTCTTGGTTCCTAATAAGAAAAAAACATCAGAATTTACAGCCTCCTGTTTCGAAGTTGGTTCAAAAGAGGGCTTTTATAGAAACTAGGCGTGCAATTGACAAATTGAAACAAACAACTAAATGGTTCCCACTCGTCTTTTCAACAAGGGAAGGTCAGACTTACTCAAAGTAAAAAGGTCATGATAATACATTTCGTAAGATATTATACTTTTAGCTAAAGAATTGAGTTTTTATTATCGACTATTTTATTAGAATATAATAAAATTTATTTAATCATAGTGTTGTATCAAGAAAAACAGTAATTATATATAAAAAATATAAGCAATATTTTACACACATTAAAAAAACTGAGCCGATGTGGACCACAACTCAGCTCAACTCTGAAAATATAGCTTACCACGCTGATTTTCTGCTGGGCCCAAAGTACGAACGCACACAAATTACACTTTAAAAAATAAGATAAAATATAAAACAGATATTATACAAATAAAAAACAATAAAATTATGTCTGAGAAAAATTTAAAAAAGCCTATAAAATATTTAAAAAAACACAACATTTTATGTTACTGAATAGTCTTAAAATGGTTAGTTATTATTAGGGCCCAATAATAATAATGCCCCAGGACAATTCAAGCTAAACTATGCTATGGTTACTAACTGAGTAGTAGATCAAATCAAATCAAAAACTATTTATTAACGCAGGACATTTCATTTTTGCCTATTATGAACGTCCCTTTCAGTATACAGATTCAATTTAAAACAACTGGCAAGAATTCAACCGAAATTCTTTTTTAAAAAGTGATTTTGTTTACAATCGAAGATCAATGCGAATCAAACCCGCGACTATCGCAGGTAAAGCGATGGTAATGTTAATCAGAAATTACTGACTTTTGAGACGGATTCAATCCGAGTAAAATATTACTAATTTCTGACTTTATTGAACTATATAATATACAAGGTTGTAGATAAAAAAGTTGACCTGAGAATTTAGATTCAACTGTACCGTTTGAATCAGAACTTGATTAAATAAAATAAATAATTTACAGATTCTAAAATACCTACATTAATTTATAAAACAAGAACATTGTAGAGTAAATTATTTCATTCTGATATTAAATTTGGACGCCCAATCTCTTATTAGGTAAGGAGAGAAATAAATGCCATTGCTTCTTACATACAAGCCTTATTTTGTTCACATTTGTTACTCTCATGCTTATACCACTAAACTCTTGACTTTTTCATCAGATAACAGATTTCTTTTATTATTATTAATGTTCATATTAATATAGAGTATTATCCAAATTCACATTTACAAGCCGGTAACATATAATTCTTTCATAATGTATGTATAAAGGAATATATGATAAAATTCCAACACATACAAAGCCTGTTCTACATTCATCGCACAAAATACGCCCCGCGTCATAGTAAATGAAGTTGCAATAATTCACCCCCTGTTACCGGATACGGTGCTTGTTAGCGGCGAGCGGTCGGCCGACCGATCGCTCGATTCGTCGCTGCGTTGACGTTATCATCAATTCTTCAGCGGAGAATATTGTTTTGCGCAATTTAAATAAATTGATTATGAACTTCGGGAAAAATTTTATAACATAATAATTATTTAAGTCAGAACGTCGTCGAATATGGGTTTATCGATTCTGGCCGTAATAAAAAATCTTGTAACTGACTCTCTGTTGCTGGGAACGCCAGTAAGAAACCTAATACGAGATATTATGGTAGGGTAGTAGCCAGAATGAGGTGACGGTTGCCAATACCATGCGGGCCAATAGCTTGACATTCTAGTTACATAAGAAAAATCTATAAACCAATTAAACGCAAAATTGATTATCAACACTGTCTTATTAATGTCAAAATTGATTATTGACATTTTTGAATCATATCTAATAAATTTGTAAAAACCAAAAACATACATTGTGGTATAACAACAAAATTTTATTGAATATTTTGTTCATTAATGTACTTATGTGTTTACGAAACTTGATATAATGAAGTATACACGATCATACTCATCATATAGTAGCCTTGAGACATGCCAAAGTTCTAGCACCTACACTACTACAGAGAGGAACAACAAAGACTACCTCAGAATTAAAACTGGACTCAGGAAATCCATTCCCGCTGCTATCGTGCTATGGGCTTTTCACAAAATGCCCTCAAAAGATGGCTTAACATCCCGTCGGGTGATAAATTTTATAAAGAAACATTATAAAGTGGTAAATGAGCCCAGAAGAACAGGCAAATCCATAGGAAACATTCTAAGGTGTGCCGTCGAATTTGGTTTGATACAGAAACGCGGTAATAAATATTATCTCAAAAAAGAAAAACATTAATGATGTTGATATTAAAATAATACGTAGTGTCTGTACCTTTTTCCATGAGTTGATAAATAAATAATTATAATAGTATGTATTTCTTTATTAGAAATATTTATTTATTAATTTTATTTTATTTATTTGTACATTTTTAGATAGAATGATTTAACAATAATTCCTGCTCTACGCTCAAGGATTGTCGCAGGAATCGGATATCTTTTAGTACAGACACATTAACTTAATACAGGTTGCAGTTCAACTATGTACAGAACTAACCAATATTACATAGGAAAATAATTAAAAAAAGGGAAAAGTATGTGTACAGGCTGAGCATTTGAACGTGTACCTATGTATGTGTGTGAAAGAAATTATTAAATTTTAAGAATAGAAAATCATTTATTCAAACTAACTTGAAGCACTTTTGAATAGTCATGACATTTTTTTTAATCTACCGCTCATTCGGAAAGCTGTCCATCACAAGAAGAACGAGCAAGAAACTTGTGTGTTGCTCTTTTAAATAATTTTATTCTTACTTTACAATTTTAGTTTAAGTTTGTGAATACAAACTACCGATTATCAGTAATAAATTAAATAATCAAATAGAAAAAATATTGAATACACAGCAACTGGTTAAATAATTGATTAATTTAAATGCGACTATAAACAAGCTATAATAGGAAGACGGCCCATAGGATAATAGTAACTATAATAATAATAATAATAATAACCCTGGACAATTCTCGCAACGCCATCTAGTCCTAATCTGAGTTAAGCAGAGCATGTGTTATGGGTACTAGACAATTGAAATAAATATTTAGTTTTATATATTTTTTTGTAAATACGTACATAATATACATAGAAAACACCCAGACCGATACAAACAATAATATATACTTATAAATATAATTTGTTTGTACGGTGGAGGAATCGATACCACGATCATCGGAATTGAAGCGGTGTTGAACGTCTATACCACCGCAGCCGTTAATTCAATACTGACGCTTACTTATGTCAACTGCGCCACATACATTACTAACAATATATCATGTCAGTTCGACTTCCACGCGATTCTCCCTGGAAACCATCGTGGTCAATGTCTGGTAAATTCTCCACGATGGGTAAACTGACCTGACTTCGTGTTCATTCTACAATACTTCACTAGTGCCTCGCCAGTGTATACCGTTGGCGAAGGAAGGTGTACAATTGCATTATCATCTCTGAAAAAAAAACCAAAATAGTAAAAGTGATGCCCGTAATATTCTTCATACGTTTTCATTCCAAAGGCCAGTCCTTTCCGTAACACTTCTCACGTGTGGGTGTCACTTCTCCGTATGCTGTAATTTTACTGCTATATTACCCTTCAAGTAAATACTAAGAATAGAAGCAAGGAATGATGTCGAATTTATACCTAAAATATGTAGAATACACATTTATTTCAATAATGAATAGCATTTCGTACTAGGTTCGAAGGGCAGCTGACAATGGCGATTAGTCTGTATACACCTCTATTTGTTGCGTGGTTCACACCCACCTACGCATCAAAACTGTTTCGATTTCACGTACCACCTACGTAGAATGTATTATATGGGACTGATATACACATTACATTACAATCTTATTGTGTACTTATGTGAGACATTTTGTAAATATTTTGTAACAATTTTTATCGAAACTTCGAAAAGCACTCTTAGCCTAGCGTCACAATTCCGCTAAGAGCCGAATAGATCGTGCCGAGCAACGTTTGACGACATTTGATTGGAGCATTGAGTGCTACGCTCCGCTCTTTAGAAATGCGCCAATCGAATAGCATCATCAGAACCTGATAATGTGAGCACAGCTTTATTCATGTTTAAGGCAAAATATGCAGATGGTGTAAAATCTGTCTGATGTGAAATGTTTCTATCAAACATTTTTATTTTAGTCGTCACAGCATCATGTATAGCCCAGGATAAATCTCAAGGGTTATCATTCCGGAGGACTCAAATGTCATGCATGGATACCCTGTATTTTTTCTGAATTATCACACCCTACAGCTGATATGCATACATATACAAAGAAAGCTGGTTAGCAGCTGAAGTAGGACAGACAGAAGTGAAGTAATTTTATATAGTCTACCTCGGATTTTCGATAACTTTTTTCTCCAAGTTGCAACATTTGGGATAAAAAATGATTATTTATCTCTATTGATTATATCTATATATTTAGTTTTAAATATATGTCCTAGACATACATTTAAAACTAATCTAATAATTACTTATACCGTTTTAATTATTATTACATAATCACACAGGCATTTAGGTACGGCCGATGGATTGAAACTACTACGGCCTAATCTGAGGTCTGAAACGCTAGCAGTGCCTTCAGAATATGTAATATCTCTTATCTGTGCTTCATACTAAAGTCGTATCTGGAATCACCCGCTCTATAAGTCATGCGAATCGACTCGAATCGAGTGGCCTCCGCATTCGTTCGCTGCAGATTCTGCATTAAAATAGATTATATTTTTTAACTTATATATACTAGCTTTCTTAACGGTGGACAATAAGTTCCAATAAACATTACATTTCTGGTTTGTCCAGTTTAGTAGGTCGAATTTTTCAGGAGATTACTTCAATTTCAGGGCGCTGGTGACAACCCTTGTGTTACGTGATCAGTGAGCATCCGTAAAATTCACCAAAAACCCTTTACTACCGATTTAAAATACGACCGGGTCGTAACTAAACAGTCACCACACTTGTTGCCAACCCATTGCTCTGTACATTTTCAAAATTTAAATCTTGAAAAACTATACCGTATTTTGAATTGTAAATAAAACAAACTGATTCAATAATAATAATATTTTTTCTAATGTTTCACAAACTTGTATTTACATGATCCTTCACTTAAAATAATATATTGCAATATAATAAAACAACAATTCAAAGAAAAATACTCAAGTGGTGTACTTATACTGATGACGCCGAGATAGCCTCTAGCGTTGAAATGTTTTTTACTGAAGACGCTAAGCTGGACTGTAGCGTCGTTACTTTTACTTACTGATGAAGCTAAGATGACGTTTAGCGTCCTTACTTTCACTTACTGATGACGCTAAGACGGCCTGTAGCGTCATTACTTTTATTTACTGATGACGCTAAGTTAGGCTACCAGCGCCATTTTGTTTTCATTCGAAATACCTATTGATTAACACATGTATGGTGGAATGCTTACGACACTAAGCAAGCGTAAACTTGTTCACGTAAAATATCTTTATGCAATATCAATGCACTTCATAAGAAGTTTTAAATATGTTAACATGACAACAATATAGTATTTACAACGCAATGAACACTGTAATTATAATTATTTGGACAGCAAAGTTGACATACAATATTTGTATTGATAAATACAAAATAATGGTATCGACTGAATTAGACCGATATATTCTTATTTAATCATCTAGTGTAACATCTACATTTTTTTATTTATTGAAACCCTTTGCTTTTTAAGTTGCATCTACATTGAATTCTATTGCCATGCTTAGTATGTATATATATTTTTTAAATGGCAAATAAATATTTCTTTTATCTTTGTCTTTTTCTGTTAAACTATACAGCCAAAAAAGGGTTTATTTGAAATTTTATGTTTTTTTATAATCAACAATATGTATTACATTCAAATGTTTATCTTTTACACGTAACATATTACGCGCGAATTATATATAAGGTTACAACGCGGTTATGTTCCACTTGACTATTATTATGGAATTTAGAAGAGAACATCGTCCTCTTGTTCATCAAGAAGATTCGATTGATCACGAACATCCTCTCCGGCTGCCAACAGTGCCGCTTTTCTCTGTAAAGGAACGTACATATAAGATACGATTACATGTTGTGTGAAAGATTCTGAACAGTGTAAAAGCTCACATGTACATTTACCCATGACAGAACATCCCCAAAGACTTAGTACAAGTCAGCGATATCGCTAGTGAACAAACAATGCTCAGAACAATATTGTTTTGGCAATAATTCCAAATACAATATAATATAAGGTGCTGCCAAATTATCCGCATTCTTGCTTTAAGTGTTACTTATATATATTACGACAATAAAATAATTTTATATCTTAATAAGACATGCATTTCTTAAAAAAATGGCATTGAATTTTAATTTTAAGTATATTTCATACCGAATTTTTTTCACTACATGTAAATAAGCCTTTATGTAAGTACTAAGTTTATTGTTACCTTGTACCAACCATAATATTAAATGACCGAAGTGTCAATTTACACAAAAAGGGATGTTTTAGGTATATCTTAACGATATTTATAATATTTCTCTTATATTGCTGTGTGATAATAATTTATGACATTTGGGAGATACAAAATTCAAATACATTCAATTTTAATTATATCCTCGTAATATATACAGGTAATACTATGTCCTATGGATGGCAATTCAGATAAGTTGGTAACACACTATTATGAATGACATACCCTATAGAAAATATTCTATAGTTTATGTCAATTCCATACAATTTGAATTCTATCAGCGACTAAAGATGGGAGCAGAAGTGATTATGCGATCAAGTGCAGTTTGTATTTTTATTCCAAACATTTCATACCACAACTTCTAAGACCATAATACAGTTCAAATTTATAATCCGTCTCAGTAATTGACCGTTTTTTATGACATTTTCCATGTGATGATGGAGTAGGAATACTAATACCACTACTTTTTAAAATTAGGTGTCTTTTGTGGTTGATGGATTGGAGCTCCTGTCTGACAAATGATGTGACAGGAGAAACACTAGTGGGCATTGAATGCGTGAACATGAATTAATCAACAGGGCTACTCTGCACAAGGTGGACCGACGATCTGATCAAGAACGCTGGAAAGCGTTGGATGCAAACAGCGCCAGAGGATGCCTTTGTTTAGTAGCGGACATCTTCCGGGCTGAAATGACGATGATGATGATGATGATGATGACGATGATGATGCTACTTGAAACCAATCACAATATCGGTTTTCATCCTACTCAGTCGCATTGTTCTTTTAAAATGCACAGTGCAAAATACCACTCATCGGTCGTCATTCCAGAGGATTAAGATGAAGTTATGGATATGATTTAACAATTCATGGCATTCCCCTGTTAATATTAATTATTGATTTCATATAGAACAAAATTGTAACAAGACACTAAAGCTAAATTAAATCGTTAAAAACGAGCCATTTTCTTAATTGCCATAAACAACTGTCAGTTATAGATATTGCAAATATGAACTGTTTTAGGATCCTCTTATCGTCACTAAAGTAGCCATTTTAATCCCTTATTTTTAAATGAGATCAATGAAACAAGATTTACGAGTGTAAATTTTATTGTAAGTCGCTGTAAAAAAAATTTCATCTCAGTTTAGTTAAGTCAATCCTAAGTAGTACTAAACTTAACAAATCGAGATGAAATTTAGCACACATTGTTGTTTTTGCAACGGAAATGTTATATAAAGATTCCGATCACGAGGACGAAATTATAAAAACACAGTAAATTTATAAAAAAACACCATAATAATGATATGCGAAAGCCACCTAAGACCAAAACCAATTAGTATTGTCAATATGATTGTTCAGAATCTACAAGTGCAAGTTACGAAGTATGAACATCACAAACGAAACGAAACCACCACCGTAGCCCCACATAAGGCCAGCTGATCACGACGGTCCAACCTAGAATACATACATCTACTGTACGGAGTGTATCGTGCATGCAAGAACTTAGAAGAGAAGATCCTCATCCCCTTCGTCTAGAAGGTTAGCGATGCCGCGGACTTCTTTGCCAGCCGCTAGAAGTTCGGCTTTTTTCTGTAATAATAACAAAACCGGTCAAGCGCGATTGCCTCGCACGTTGAAAGGTTCCGTTAATATAAATGTAGTGCGAGTTATACCTACCGATGCAGTCTACCAACTAAGTGTAAAAGCGAATTACCTCTCTCACTCAGCAACTTTCTGGTATAGGCTATCTCTGTGGTAAAAAATTTGACACTCACAATAAGACGGGTGCAAAACAAGTTTTGTGCAGACATATCCATGTATGTGTTACTAGTATTATTATATCTGTAACTATTTCAATAAATAATTTATTCAGTTTATAACAGGAATGAATGTCTCTTTATAAATTATTGATTTTTTTTCACAACCCTAACTTGTAGGCCCTTGCTTTCTTGGTCATTTGTTTTTTCTTTAGACCACTTTGATCAAAAAGTAGAATGAAAAGAGAAAAATATTACGAATTATATATCATTTTTTTTTAACGGCAACCAACTAAACGAATTGTTAGATTTTAAAGAAGTAATAACTTCATTTAAACACAATTGACACAACACACTTGCACACACGGGCGGAATTATGAACTGTACAAATAATTATAAATTTAATGTAGGAAATCTCCGCATTATCTGTGGGAATGCCCGTGTTATAAGGAGCAGTGAAATCACATACTATGAAAATGCGTTATAAGAGTACCGTGTTATTGTAGGATTTCTGAATTTGTTTATTAAATTATAGCACTTATTATAAGATAATATATTAAATACAGAATCTGACGTATAGAATATTTACAATCTAATAGAACTGTAATAAAAAGGACGAAAATCTCTTAAACAATGAAAGTTAGGCAACAAAATCAATCAGTCGAAGTTAGCTAGGCCACATAAGTGACTACAAGTACACTTGTTCCAGTGATAGGAATAAACGAGTCATTAAAAAAATTGGACAGAATAAATAAAGACTAATAGCTATAGCCAGTCACGTCAAAGATACGGCCCGCAGGCCGCATCCAATCCCCGAGCTGTATTAATAACACCCGCGATCGATATATGTTATAATAAACCAGTTTTTTTATTTTATTTTAATCTGCCCCGCCTACACATTCCAAATTTAATATGGCCTTTTGCACTATTGAGATACTTTTAGAAAACATCCATTTAAACATATACAATATATTATAAATTTGACAATGATTATACGTGTTTCTTGTATTAAAACAATGTAATTACCGCAATATAATGAAAAATATATGCAACTTCTCTACAAGTAATTGAGCTTTCTTAAAAGATATTTTTAATAAAATCTTTAGTTTAGTGTTTTACCAAAGATGTTATTATATATTCGGTAGTCTTAGTTGGTATCACAATACATACAAATTAGTGGAATGTTAGTTCAAACCAACATTGTTATACCTTCACACTTGACAGTCAAGCTTAGTAACTAAATGGTAATATTACTATTAAATGAGGTTAATTAAGCATATTAAACACAAAAATTTGGTAGAAGATACTCATATATTCTTTACTTATATCTGGTAGTAAACATAAAAAATCATATTAAAAAAAAGAAAATACAAATCACACAGCGCCATCTAGTCGTATGAGTACTAAACCATTGATTGAAATAGTTAAATACATTTTTATTGTAAATACATACATAATATACACACACCCAGACTAATACAAACAATCATGCATATAAATACAAATATTTGTATTGTGCGAGGAATCGAAGCCACGACCATCCGATGAAAGGTGGTATGCTAAACCACTCATGCCATCAATAATATGCATAAAAATAAATAAATATGTGTATCTGTAATTTCATTGGCATTACTATGTGTATATCAATTTGAAGTATTATAAGGATTATTTTGGCAATTATTAGTGTAATATGTATAAAACAAATTAAATACAAATGATATTAAGAATATGCAAAATCCCAACACACTTTAAAACAATATATTTTCTGTGTTGTATAATACAAGCTCTGCCTAGTTTGAGAGTAGATGGTGCTGTACGAAATGCCTAGGTTGGTATTATTATTAAACTATTAACAAATATTCATATTATAAACAAAATAAAATTCTATTTACCACCAGTTAAAAGCATAGAATATACAAGAGACTTCCTAATGTGAATATTGCATCACTTACCGCCTCAGCTTTATCTTTGATGATTTTCTTCTTGTCCTGGATCTTTTTCAGCCGGTAGAACTCCTCACGTTCCAGTTCGTCCAGCTCGGAGATAATGTAGGCCAATGTACGTTCCAATCGTGGAATGATTACTGTAAAAATGTTTCATGTGTATTTGATATAGCAACAATCCTTATATTGTATTGGAGTGAATACTCCAATACAATATAAGGATTGTTGCTATCGGAGAGGTTGAAGAGTAATCGTCTATCGTGGTATGGGTATGTAATGCGTAGGAATGAATATATTTTAAGGAAGGTGTTATATATGAATGTGGATGGTTATACGGGTAGAGAAAGGCCGAAAAAGAAATGGATGGACTGTATGAAAGATGATATGGTAAGATAGGGAGTAAATATCGAGATGACTGCGAACAAGGATGAATGGAAGAGAAAAACATATTACGCCGACCAAAATTAAATGAGATAAGGAGAGAAGCAGATGATGATGACGATGATGACTCATATTGGAGATTTAATATACTAGAAGGTTCGAAGAGAGAACTAACTTTTTCGAAACCAGCGTGCATGCTGAAGACGAGTTATGAATGAAGCAAAAATTGTCAAGAAAAATGGCCAAAGCATTTGATTGACTGTTTACCCGGTAAAGTGTGAAAACATATAGGTTTAAAATTATTGTTTTGTTATAAAGCACCATTAATTTTTTTTTTTATAACTGGTCATAGTACTACTCAAAATCAGATGTGTTTGTGGCAAGAAACAATATTCTCACAATATCATTGGTGAAATTTACTGACTTATAGTGTTCGGCCATGACATATGGTATATGGGTTATGAGTATTCTGCTAAACTGGTCACTCTAATTAACAGTTACATAAATAAATAAAAAAATCTTTAATTTAACTGCCTTTTCTCACCCTTTAACCAAAACACATCTCTTACAAAACAAGCTGAAAGACAGAAATATCCATGCAGAAAACTTTTTACAGAGTATTCCTGTTTTCTATATTTTCATATTTTTTATGAAAATATAGAAAACAGGAATCAATTTACATTCCTTACCATGTTCAATAGCATTGACACGTCTGTTAGTGATCTTGATGACCTCATCAAGAGTAATGAAAGATGTCTGCAGTGATGCAAGCTCGACCAGCAGCTTAACAGCAGTTTGGAAGTTCTTCTTCAGCTTGGCCAACTGCTGACCACCTCGAGCAAGCCCCGCCAGTTCATATGTATCAGAGCCATCTTGGTAAGACTCAAAGATCGGAAGTGTGACACCTGAAGTTGGCATAAAAATAGAATTGTACATATCTCACATGGGTTAATTGTATATTAGTGGGGGGCGAGACAATAGCTGTATTCACGCACGAATCAAAATTCACTTGAAAGAATGTAACCTTTAATGTGTCCTTGGAAAATAAAATCAGTAGAAAAAAATTAAAATGAAGTGATATAACATTGAACCAAGGTGCAAGAGTGAACACAAAAAAGAGTTAAATGCGATCGCTCAAGATTGCACGCGCTCATAATCGCGCGTGAAAAGCGTAAAATATAAAGCAGCTAATTTCACAAATGTACCACACTCACATTGAAGAAGACTTGGATGAAGTTAAAACATTTGTCGACAAATACAAAAATATAGCAAGTACATGTTATAATAAACTAAACATAACTTTACTTATTAGTATCAACTACATATTATGTTCCATATAAAATTATATTATATGTATTCAATAAGTAGTAATAATAAGTGATACTGAAAATAATGTGTATTTAGTATATAAATACATATTATTTTCAATATCACTTCAAATGTGGCAATGTATGTAATACAATTTAAAAAAATATTCCAAAGCTCAAGATGTTTTAAATTTATGCTACTTTATATATTTATATTCATATATTAAAGTAGGATAAATTTGAAACATCTTTTTCTATTTTGGCTTTTATAATAGTTATTACTATTTAAGTGATTGTGAACATACAAGCACAGAACATATAACATGGTTACTTAAGCTATTTGTTTTATTTATTGAACATTATTTAAGTAATAACAAATATTTATCATTGAAAAACATTATAGAAAGAGACTAAAAATATCAATATATCTGATTATAGCCATAAGGCTGATGGCAGATAGAAAGAGAAAAAAAGAAAGAAAGAGACTAAATATTATCCATACCAGCAACATTGTCTTTTTTGGAGCGAATCTTGATTTGAGCCTTAGTGACATTCTGCAGCACCACTTGATTGAAGTCCCCTGTTGTAAACTTTGCCTCTGCCAGTGAGAATGCAGCTTCTTTCATAACTTCACCCATAAGGGTTTTTGTCTGTAATAATATATTAACATGGTATAAAATGAAGTCACATCCACTATCTGTTAGATTAGATCTTTTTTTAAACTAAACAACAGATTTTAAAGCTATTTTTTGCAATAGATGCTTTAAAAGGATTATACATGAAATACATGTATGCCTATCCAATGCCAGAGTGAGTAGCTAGTATTGAATATATCCCAAATATTTATTAACTGTTTTGAGACGGAACAAAAGTCTCCACTGTGGGTAGTTATGCTTCAGATTTGTTTATTTCTATTCTAGAGAACCTTTAACAACATTTTCTATATATGTAAAAGCTCTGTTCTAATGATTTGATATAATATGGTAAATGTATTCCAGTTCAAAGGATAAATCATGGCAGTGAAATTACTAGATGTGTAGTAACGAAACATTCAGTTCTCAGGACATATAGACATAATAAGAACCTCAAGTCTCACACCGTATTCTGGTGCTGGTCATATCTTCAGGTTCAGAATCTTCTGGTCAGATTTTACAAGCCTTACACATAAAAAATAGTAGTGACTGATTTGTATATATACAAATCTATGGTGTTGCATAATTTATATGAAAACAAGGATGAACAAACGAAAATTGTCGCTTCAGAATAGCTTAAATTAAATATTTTCTCACCTCAATAATTTTGCTCAGTATCATACGAAATCTGACTTGTAAAGCATCAGCTTTCTTCTTTAGTAGACCATGACCTTTCACTGCTCCAGCCAGACGGCCCTTTATCAACATTTGAGCACTAAAATCAGGAATAAATTACAAATGTTACGAACAAAAATTAGGTACAAAGGGGTCAATTATTAACTATATGTATGTTTTATCCTTACCCCCGTGAAGGGAAAATCGCTAGCTTATCTTTTCCAGACATTTTAATATGGGATTTATTAAATTTATCCCTACAGGATTTCTTCTAAAATCTGCCAATCCCAATCACCTGATGACAGAAGTAGGTGATAAAAATATTGTCTATGATTAGTCTTGTGATTCGCTCAATAAAAAAAATACCTGTCAAAATGTAACCATTGGTTTTCTTAAGTCAACTTTTCATTGAAATATAGTCTGTTGATATTTATTTTTACTGTATATTTTTTTATTTAAGTAAAAAAACTGAAGTATATCCGCTTATCCTTCAGTTTTGTTTTATTTTTAATCATTTTCTTAAAAAAATCTATGTGATAGATTTTACTCAAATAATGTGCTCTTCCAGTTACGTGTAATAAATGCAGAATTGACACTTGACTGAGGAAAACTGAAATAAAAACAACAATCATAGACTGACAACCAAAATATTTTGAAATACTTCAATTACCTCAATTTGTGCTTTAAAAATAAATATAAATAATGTAATTTAAAATAATTTACACATTAACATAAACTATTTGCGTGTATTTAATCAAACTGGCCATAGTTTGAGGATGAATATATTTGTTATATGTTTACTTTGTTATGACACTATATAGTTTAATTTAAAAAAAATAGTTACGTTTAGTTACATATTTTTATATTGGAATAGCATTAAACATGAATACTGCGTTGTCGACATTGTGCAGAATTTGTCTTGAAGATGGTGCTACGCTACCACTTTTCGAAAATAATGAAAACGACGATATATATTCGAAACTTATTCAATGTGTGAATGAAAAGGTAACACTAATTCATCTTAATTACGCGTCGAACTATTACAAAAAAAGGCTTCAATCAATTTTGTTTTTCTCAGATTGAAGATGTGGAAGGATTTCCGCGTTCCATATGTAACAATTGCACTACCACGGTAGATACTGTTTACCATTTTATAAACAAATACAAAGAATCTTCAAAGATATTACAAAATGGTTTACTGTTCATAAAAAATGAAAGTATAGATCATAGCAATGATTACATTACCTTTGGAAATTCAGACACAGAAGACTTTAAAGTTAAATCAGAAGTAGTCATTAACTATGAAAATGATAGCAATATTGATGTAATAGATGATTTATTAACAAAATCATTAAAACCAAAAATAAAAACAAAGAGAAAAAAAGAGAATATTAAAAAAAGATGTAATAAAAGGGTGCCCATTAATAAAACAAATAAAATAGCATCTTCAATTTTAGAGGGCGAGTTTACTTGGAATGGAGAAAGCTGGTGGTAATATGTAGTTTATAGTCTTTGAAATATGTAGTAATATAGAGTCTTGCACATCTTTTTTATTCTAAATTTGTATTAAGTCTCTTTGCACTAAATATTTTTGACTTCCTATTTCTACATAAAGGTTAGCTGGTAGAGAATGCCCTAAAGCCCTTGTATGTTTCTTTGTAAAATAGAGAATTAAGAAATAAAACATTTTTACATTGACTCACCAATCTTTCAACAATCTGCATAGTCTAAAGACAGGCCTCACTTGACAATTGTTGTATTTTCCATACACAATATAAACATTTGCATACATGTGTTTGTGTTAGTGTAGGTGTTTTTTAAGATTACACATTTTACATATTTTACTTGAGTATATTCATTTGTAATTAATACCCAGAAAAAAGATTGCTTACTTTGTAATAAATTGACAGTTTGTGATATGTCCAAGCATAATTATCTAATAGTAATTTTTTTTTTTAGTTTAAAATCAAATGAACCTGTGACATTAAAACATAAAGCCAAGAAAAAAGAAAAAGAGAAAATTGAATTGAAAGCTAAGAATAGAAACAGAATAGAATTAAATATACCCAAAGTGGCTGTAAAAAAGTCGCCCAAGTTATGTGACCTGTGTGGGCAAATCTTTAAAACACAAGACAAATTGACAATACATAAAAGGAACAAACATTTTAACAATCCAGTTAAATGTCCAAAATGTCCACGTATCTGCGTATCAGATTATTACCTCAAGAGGCATATAAAACGGAGACACAACACGGAGAAAAACTTCATTTGTTCATCCTGCGGTCATAGGTTTGCTTTCAAAGGTGAATTGAGCACACACTACAGAAATGTTCACAATAAACATTTGGTACCAAAAAAGGTATATAAATGCTCAATTTGTGATAAAACATATAAATGCCAAAAATCTGTGATAGTCCATGAGAGATCTGTGCATACAGGTAAGTTAGATAACTTAACTTCATTTATAGACATATTTTCATATAGATATCATTTGTGTAGTCTGAAATATTAAGAGAGGCAGAAAGTGAAGTACCCACAATCCTACCATCGGAAATAGCTAAGGCAATAAGAAGCCTACCTCCAGAAAAAGCACCTGGACCCGATGACATTCCAAATGAGGTAATAAAGGCAGCCATGAAGGAAATAATACCTTTACTTATGTTGATCTTTAATGACATACTAAAAACAAAAATGATACCATCTCAGTGGAGCGAATCTCACATAATCCTTATACACAAGAAAGGGACAAAGGATGACATAGAAAACTATAGGCCTATAAGTTTGATGTCGAATCTGTACAAAGTATTTGCAAAGATAATCTTAGACAGAATATCAAAACAGCTTGATGAAAACCAGCCTATAGAACAGGCAGGTTTTCGTAAGAATTTCTCTACTATCGACCACATCTACACTATAAAACAGCTAATAGAAAAATACAACGAATATAACAAACCTCTGTATATCGCTTTTATTGATTACAGAAAGGCATTTGATAGTCTGAAACATAGCTATATATGGAAAGCTCTACAACAACAAGGCATACACTACTCTTATATACAAATAATACTAAATATATATTCAGAAAGCAAAGCCAAAATAAAATTAGAAACCTTGGGTGGTTCATTCCCAATAAATAAAGGAGTACGACAGGGAGACCCATTATCTCCCAAACTATTTTCAGCTGTGTTGGAAAGCATTTGCCGTAAACTGAACTGGGAAGGCTTTGGACTCAATATAAATGGATCCTATTTGACTCACCTACGTTTTGCAGACGACATTGTACTCTTCGAAGAAAGTCCTATACACCTTGAAACTATGATTCAAAGTCTGTCAAACGAAAGCAAAACAGTGGGTCTGTCAATGAATACTGCAAAAACCAAGATCCTGACCAACTCAATGGAGATTGACGTTGGTTTGGACGGTGGGTGCTTGGAGTATGTGGAAGAGTATGTTTACCTGGGACAAGTGGTGTCTTTTAGAGATCAGACAGATAAAGAAATAAACAAAAGAATAGCCAGTGGATGGAAGAGATACTGGTCTCTGAGAGAGATAATGAAAAACAAGAACATACAACTGTCAACAAAAAGAAAGACATTTAATACTTGCATTCTGCCGTGTCTGACATACGGATGCGAAACATGGGCCTTAAACAAAGAACAGCGGGAGAAATTGCAAAGATGTCAAAGAGCCATGGAGAGAAGTATGTTAGGGATAAACAGAAGAGACAGACACAGATGTGAGGATATAAGAGCAAAAACTAACTTGACAGACATTCTTGTGCAGATAGACCAACAAAAATGGAGATGGACTGGGCACATGATTCGAAGCAAACCTGAAAAATGGAGTACTTATGTAACTGAATGGTATCCAAGGGAAACAAAAAGAAAAAGAGGTAGACCACAGAGACGCTGGGAGGATGAAATCAAGCTGACAGCAGGCCCCTACTGGAGAAGAGCAGCCCAAAATAGAGTACACTGGAAGGAATTAGAGGAGGCCTTTGCCATAAGGCACTCTGTACTGCGGGATATAATATAGAAAATGGAACTAATAATTAAACATTAGAAAAAAAAAAAAAAATTAAACTACTCAACAAAAAATAATAGTAAAAAATACATATAATAATAATAAATTTATAGTATAATATAGTAATATGAATGAACAGAAATATAAAAAAAAAAAAAAAAATGTATGTACAGAAATAAAGGCTTCTTTATCTTTATCTTATCTTAAATTAAATTTCAATTTAAAAACAAATATGCACTCAGTAAAGTCAGTAACTAAGTTGTATTCATCAGGCAAGGCTTAACTGTTAGCTGCTACATATTGAATGCATTCTACACATATCCTTAATCCAATTTTCATTCTGCTGATGGCTAAATATTGTCATAGCAATTTTAAAAAACACAAAGTTTTAACTATTAATATTGAAGATAATAAAACTTTGTGTTTTGATATTAAAATTTAAATATGATGTCATGTAACAAACTCTAAAACCCCTTCCTAGGATGGTGGTAGGGATGAAATAAATATAGATTTCATTATCTAGGATGATTTCGTGATTTTATTTGTACCTACACCAACTTTGAGACACATAGTCCTTTCTTATACGATGTTGACCTCCTGCCCCCCCCCCCCCCCATTCTACCCCTAACGTAATTTACTCATACATTCCACTATTAATAATTAATAAAAAATATTATACTTCTAGGTCTGAGGCCAGCAGTATGTAATGTTTGCAATTCTAGTTTCTACCATGAAGACTATCTAAAGGAGCACATGCGTCTTCATACTGGGGAGACTCCCTTTAAATGTCCCATATGTGGTCGAGGATATGCCCAAAGAGGCAACATGAAGAGCCATCTGCGAATACACAGGGTATCAGAAATAGATCCGGCTGTGCTAAATAAAATGAAACCAAATTATATTAAATTGCTCAAAGATTTTCGTTTATAATAAATACCTATTTTACTTACATGTTACATCCTCGGAGCAACTAAAAACTCAAGAGAGCTCAATAATATTAATAAAAGTGAAGTCATCTATACTTATAGGATTATAGGAGTTACTCTAGGGATCAACTGAACTGATGTTGAAAATTCTTTTATTGTTGGATAGTCTATTTATCAAGGATGACTATAAGCTATATAAAATCATGTTATGACCAATAAGGATAGCTGCAATGTAAAATGTAGCAAAAACGGAGGAAATGTGAAGCAGACGAAGTTGGGTGGATCAGCTAGTTGTATGCTATAGCTGTAAGTAGGTTCTTAAAGAATTTGCTAAGTGGTGGTACCAACCACCACTTAGCAGAATAATATTAAATAAATCTGTAACTTCTTTTAATGGGGAAAAATGAAACAAGGTATTATCTTTTCTAGGAATTTTATTTTAATTATCCAGTTGATGAAGAAAATGTGAGTGAACAATAACAATATTTGTTTTGGACAGGGTTTTACAGCTTCACTTTTATAGCACTGTTTCCTCTTGAATATTAGTTACTCTAAGTTTGTAACATAAGATTCATTATAAAACTTACTATTTAAATATTATTGTCTATTATGTGTAATTTTAAAATTACAAAAGTCTGATATGTTTATAATCTGTAAAATCTGTTTTACTGTAAACTTAATAATTTTATTTTCAAGGGTATAAAATAATATGTTCACGACTAATTTTGCATAAAGATAGATTGTATGCCGGAAAGGATATACGTTATCTTTTATCTTAAACAATAATCTGAGCGTGTGAAACAGGCAATGAAAATTGTGCAGAATAAGTTGCGGGTAATAGATTGTCCTTTATATTTTTGGAATGTAATTCTTTACAGCTCGAATTGACCCATCAACAGAAAAATTGGTTTTTGGTTATTGGTTAAAACAAAAAAAAGTAAAAGCTGTTATGTTTGATGTGATAGGTTTTTAATAGTAATTTTGTGATATATATGTACAAACATTGTGCAATAAGACATACATTTATTACACTTTTAGGAATTTATACTACAAATATGTAGTAAAGATTATATGTAGAAAAGATTTAAATTGTATTAATTCATATAATTTGTTGAACTGTTTGAAACAGATTTGATTTCTAGTATTTACTTGATAATGCATGTCATATACATATGTCTAATGAAGACTATTTTCTCATTTTTAAAAATTAAGATTTAGGCCAGATACTTACTTACTACTCTGGATATTTTAATATTTGTAATTTTTATGAGATTTTCTACTAAATATTACATTGATTGCATGTAGGTAACACTAAACCAATAGTAATCTATGGAATAATGATGCAGTCTTAATTATTTTTAACTTTCATGTTTAATATACATTATTTATATTATTAACAGCGTCTTAAGTATTAGTATGAGAATTATGTAAACAGTGCAGTGCAACAACCAATTTGTATTTGTAGTGAAATGTTTATTATTAAATAATAGCATTGTTTACTAGTAGCATTAAGAAAGATATGTTTTAAATAATTAGTTATTGTTTTTGAATATAAAGATGTTGATTTTGGTTGAGATTTAAAAGACAAATAAATATTTTTTTATTAATGTATCAAATTGTATGATTTAAATTTCAACAGTTAAGAAATACTTATTATATATATTTAACTACTTATTAACATCTTGTATAGCATTTGAACATAGAGATCCAATTATATATAACAATTAATCAATAAAATCGTCACTAAATTAAGTTAGGAAATCTTATATTCCCATTTTTGGTGCGCTCAACAAATCTGAAAAAAGAGAAAAAACTTTATTTAAGCGTATACACTTTATTAGGAAGTAAATATTATAAAAAATCTTTTTTGAAAAATGAAAAATTATCTGGCTCTATAGATTCATTCAAATTTACTTCAAAAAAAAGACTGTATAGATAAGTACAACAATCCTCAGTAGCCTAGCGGTATGGTACGCCGCCTTATTTCTGTTGGTCGCAGGTTTCGATTCCTGACATGATATAAACATTTATATAAATGAGTATGATTGTTTGTATTGGTCTATATAAAAAATATCATATTTTTTTAAGAAGTTTGACTATTATAAAGAGATGTGTAGCTCTGCAACCTGCATAAATTTATTATGCTAACGGGCATAACTAATATAACAAAAAACAGCAAAAATGCTCACTCTTTCAATGACGTTGAGATTTCTCTAAAGCATTTCAACTTCTCTTCCTCTATATTGGTCAAATAGTTGATTTTGTTCATTTCTATTTCTTTCAATCTCAATTCTTCTCCTTTTAATTTCAGTTCTATAGCTCTTAGCCTTAATTCTTCACTCTTATGCTGTGCTCTCTGTTTCTGGAGTATTAATTCAGTCTTTATTTTGTACTCATGGAACTTTTTCTTTTTATATGTCTTCCCTGAATAGAATAATTACATGTTTTACAAATTATTAGAATTAACAATTAAAATAAACATATATTACATACATATATAAAAAACTGTGATAAATAAGATAATTAATAATAGTATGGCAAATAAGCTATGTATACATTGTAAAGCCTGTAGTACTAATCATGCATTAAGTATTAGAGAAACATTCGGGTTCTCCATTTTGACTCCCACTCAAAGTCATCAAAACTCGAATCAAACAAATCTTTGTGTATGCCTGTCATTTTCATCTGGAATTCCAATTGCCGTATTTCGCCATTCCCGATAATTTATCCATGGTTAACGATGAAGAACTTATTTTGAAGAGGATTAGCATGTATGAATACCGCTCTGCTACCATATTAGAGAAACAAACTTGTCAGTGTAAAGATATAAATTTTATTTTCTCATAAACAACCGTTACTGAGTAGTAATCATTGTTCGTGTTCTGTATATTGAAATTACAAACGGTAATATTAAATTCACTACATTATTGCCACACCGTTTGTCGAATATTAACATATGCATACAAACCTTTCCACTTCACTTTCTTTTCAATGTCTGAAGATTCTTCATGTATTTTAGAATTGATACCATCTGAAAATATATAGTTCTCTTTTAAAAAAACTACTTTAATATCTTATTGCTCTATCAATCTAAATAATTGTGATCTTTCAATCACAATTAATAAAATAAAATATTTTACCTCTCCCTCAAATTTCAATTATTTTAAATGGTACTATAGAGATACAGTGACAAAATTTTCTAAAAAATCAGACTACAAATATTTTAAAAATAAATGTTACTGATATGCAAGTATACTGTTTCAAATAAAATAGTATTTTTAAATATATTTATAAATGCAGGAGTTATGATGAACATTAAAAAAATACAGGCTCATTTACAATTTCCTCCTCTTTTTGGAGTTGGTTAAAAATGAAGGATAATAAATAAGATAACAATCTTGGAAAGTCACTTACCATCAGACATATCATCTACAACACAAAATTTACTATCAGCAGCAGGATCAAAACATTCTGGTGCACTGTCATCCTCATCAGATGACATTCTATCTTTATTTGGTTGTGAACCATTATATTCCTCCACCAAATACGCAGCAGATACATCATCAGAAATTTCTGATAATTCAACTTTGTTTGCTCCCTAAAATGTATTTAATTAAATTAATTATTTTATTAAATGAATGAGCCGAACTTGGTACATTTGTTTAAAGAGCAACAGGCAAGTTTCTTCTTTTTGCGTTAAGATAGTAGAATAAAAAAATACAATTAAAAAGTACTTAAAATATGTTTATTTGGATAAAGATTTGTATTTCTAGTTATCAACAAACATATCACAGAGCACCATCTAGTAAGCAAAAATTAAACAGAACTATATTGGGTGGACAGATATACAACTGATATCTATACATAAAAGGAGGTAATTTAATTATGTATGAGTTGGTGTTAGTTCTGTAAAGATTTTAGTCTGTTTTCACACCAAGTTTTTTAGGGGAGGAATGGTTCATCATTAATTAATGTTGTAAGAAAAGTAAAATGTTAAAATGAGTGTGAGCAACATTTTATTTTTAACTCTCCATATCAGTCATTTTACTATACTGATTGAAGGTAAGATTAGATCTTAGTACAAACCTTTTTTTATACTATGATGGTGGCAAACAAGCTTATGTTTCATTTGATGGTAACTCTACAACTGCAAAGCCTGAAACACCAGGAGTGACCCTATTTATCTTACCATTTCCAGTTTCATTGCATCTGCTTTATCTTCAATTGGGTAGTCAATCATTTTTAATAGTCTCAATTCAAGATCAGTTAGTGTTGGTGAGGGGTGAGCAAAACTGTAGCTTTTCCGTCTAAGCAGTATATTGGCTTTCTTCTTAGTTTTATTTTTCCAGTCTGCCCACATCTGAAAATTGCACCATATGCAGAATGAAGTAAAATTAATGGGAGAAAATATATATTTGTAAGAAGTATTTTAAATTTAAATGCTTATGTTGAAGGGTAAGATATGGAAGGAAAATTACAGGGTATAAACAAAAATTACAGTTTTAGTCCTCATGAGAAATCATGAGGAGTTTTTTAATAGGTGACAATAAAATATTGGTAGCACAGGCAGGAACTACCAGTATACCTTTTCATTCTTGTGCCACTCATTGTAACACATTCAGTATGGATGGTTTCCCATAATATTACATTACATCCTAGATGTCCTAGAGAATCAGAATGTTGGTTCATAGTTGTTCTTTAAAAATTTAAAAGATAGCTAGTACAGGTTAAAAAAATATATATTGTTTTGTTGTGTATAATTTAGTACCCAAATGTGATTTTTAAAATATCTGTAATATATACAAAAATAGCAATCTAAGTGTATATAATGACGAAGAATTCAATGGGAATCGGTACCCTCTGCCTATCTATCTACACAGCTACCTAGCTATCATCAAAATATGTTACGCATCTTAATAAATATAATTTAAAATAAATAAATTATGTAAAATTAATTAGAAGATTCATATACCTTACACCATTTCCATGTGTTTTTATAAACTCCACCATCAACGGCGTTAAGCTGTGATGCGATGCGCTTCCAAAAATTAAGTTTGTTTGTATTAGTGTATGACACCTTCCCACGTACCAACACGCCGTCTTCGCTAAGTAAATCCAATAGTATTTTCATTTGTGGTGCACTTACTCTACTCATTTCGGTTGAGTAATATCAACTATAAAAGAATTATTCAAAAATAAATTTATACAATAAAATATTTTAAAATTATATTAAATTGTTTGTTCCATGCAATATTACTTACTAATCGCTTCGATAAAGTTTTGAAAGCTATACATTTAGTAATAATTTAGTTTGATTTAACAAAGTATCGATAAACAAATAAGTAAACAAACAAAATTCTATACATACAACATAAATGACAAATTGACACGACAATGACATTTGAAATGAATTATCAAAATTGACATGTATTTCTGTACTTACATTGTAACACTGTTACCAATAGTATATTATCTATGACTGCTACAAATAATTTAAATAATAAATATAAATACATTTTATTATTAAATAAAAACAATTCCCAACTATGGCGATAGTTCTTAAGTTAGGCTAAGTTTTAAATTTGTATACAATTCAATATATTGTTCGTTTTACTTTTGATTCATATTGTTTGTTCTAGCATAAGTTACTATTAGTTACCTGTCTATTACATGGCTTAAATCAAGTCACCCAGTGGTCGTCGCCATTTAATGCTGGGATAAAGAGGTTCGCACCGAGGCCCTAATCTTCACCCCCAGGGTGCAGATGACACATGTATATCATGTCATGCAATGAATGCGGTAATATTACTGATACTATCACTGATACCGCTAATTGTCATTTTGTACTGACACTAAGTAGCTGAGTCTGACTGACAGTGCAAAATTAAGAGAAAAAAAGGTTTCAAAATATGTTTTGCTTTGCTAAACTTTGGCTCTTGATGTGATGTACTTTTTTTTATGTAATTTTTAATATTTCACATCGTAATTAAGATAAGGGATTAGATTCTTAGTTTAATATAATTGGAATCGTAATAACATTTTGCCGCGAAAATGTTGCGTACAAAAATTCATATAGCGATAAGTGTTATTGGGGTTGTTTTGGGTTTATCAGCTTTTATATGTTTATGCATTGTTTACGCAAATATTGAAGCTGGAATGTGGGCGCTCTTATCCGGTGAGTATTTATCTATTCCTTATAAGTTTCTTATTCTAATAAATTACAATATTTCATATGGTTTGGCAGCAAAAAATTTATTATAAAATTATTTATAGTCAATGTTCAAGAGTAATATAAGTAAAGGTACTCTCAGATAATTGTATTGTAAATGTTTTAAATGTATTCTAATTTTATTACGCATACTTTCTGTTATATGTCCCGTTCGCATTAACTTGGATCAAATTTTTAAAAATAGAAATAATCTATATTCTAATAAACTTAATATGGGCACTTTTGAATAGTCATACTATATATTTTTTATGCAACCATTAATTCCGAAAGCAATCTCATCACAAGAAGTATAAGCAAACAACTTTTGTGTTGTTCTTTTAAATAAATGTTATGTTGGATTACTTATATATAAGATTTTTACTTTATTTATCAATTAATACTTCTGACTGACTGTCTAAGGATAAACCACCAATAACAAATCAAATTTATCTAAGGGTTGGTGGTAAGCTTTCCTCTGCTATGTTGGATTTAAATATACTCAGCAAAATATGGGCATGAAAAGTGTTGCATTTCCCACTATGTTAACACTTCACAATACCTCGCAACTGGGGGAAAGGATTGTTAGTAATATGGTATGTTCCCATAGCTAGCAATGTACCATGTTACATTGTACCACTATGAGTTTCCTTTAAATCCATATGGTAAATACCTAGTGAATTTGTCATGATAAACCAACTAACCAGACCAGATGCTCATTTTTTCATCCCTCACTGGTGCCCTGCCTGTGGAAACCGATAATGCAGGCTGTGCACTTTTATTCTATTACCATCCATAAAAAAAATATCTCTCCATCTTGGATAACAGTTTTGACTATTTAATTTTACAACATTTTCAATTTTGTTTGTTTAGGTATCCATTCAGCATTGGCTCTGTTGATGCATTACCACTACTTAAGAGAGTCTCTACATGCAAACTTTTCACGAAGAGCACTACAATACATTGAGGAGTTTGGTATCATTGGATTTGTCTCTGGCGCTGGTTTGACATTATTCTACATATTCTTGGAAATTTATTACAAGTCTGGTGAGTAACCAACAAAAATACCAAAACCGTTAAAAATAAAAGGACTTATTTTTTATTCTATATAACTATTTTAGTTTTACTGTAATAACAATGTGTAATTTTGGTATATTACACATTGTTATTACAGTTTCCATTAAATAAAATAAATATACATAGTTAAATATATACTTTTCATTTAGTTCACTATTTTGACTTTAATGGCTTCCACATAAAGTATAGTTTCATATAATTTCATAGATTATTTAGAACTATGTTGGAGATACAATGCCACCGTTCCTTAGCATAACTCTAATGTTTTATACAGCGCATGCCAGTACAACTCTCAGATTACTCAATATTCTTGACTTACTTAACACTTATTATTATATTTCGTTTTATAAATTATAGCTCTGTGTCTTATTCTGATTTATAAGCTGTAAAATTTCATCAAAATCCGTTCAATGGTTTTAGCGCAATCCATCTGACCTAACTTTCGCATTTATAATATTAGTAGGATCAATGTTGAAAACCCATAATTCTTGATTAATAACATTGTCAGAAATATGATATATAATTATATATATATTTTTAGGTTTATTACCAGTTCAAACTAGTATTATCATCCGTTTGGTGTGGTCTTTCATCATGATGAAGTGGGGTTTGATGGTCTACATAGCCACTAGGAAATATCAGCGGACTTACAATGACGAACAGCTGTTTTCGGAGAGCCCTAATATTGAGGAGACATAATTTTCTAGATAACCAACCTAACTATAGAATTCAATAGCTTCAGGTACACTTTCAATTTTTTGTATGCAGTTATCAAAATCATAGTTAAATAGTACTTGTTAGTTTGTATTACCATGTTAATAAATAAAATATAATTTAAAAAAATGTATCCTAATATATTGGCATTTAGAGAGACTACTTTAGTGAATTGAATTAATTTGTTTATGTATGTGGTATACCACATTTATAAATACGCATTCGATCTAACATATCGCCCAGACTGATCGGATACTATCGTGTCAATATATATTTTAAACTTACAATTAATAGGTAAATTACACACATAAGTAATTGTGATTATAAACTGTATCAGAAGTTAATCTAAAAATACAGGGACTTTATTTATTCCAATTATTGACTAAAAGTGATAAATTATAGCGATGTGTTTAAATATAATCTATTTTTAACATATTACCAAATAGATTAGGATGTAGGCTTAAATATTACGTGCATATTTTTTCTTTTTGTCTATCTGCGATCAGCTAAAAAGCTTTCATCAAATTTGATTGCTTTTGTTATCTATCGCTTTGAAGTTATCACATCCAGTGATGTTAAATCTAGTGATGTAAAATGACGACCTTTTATATATGTACATCTATTATATTAGATTGTAGACAGATGTGACCTTTTCCCTTTCCAGTCTGAATACGTAATCCCTGGAGTCTAAGAGAGTTGTGACTAATAGGTTGTTATGTTGCTGAAGTCTGCTTGTAAGCCTTACAGGAACGTTTTGCGTGCACACTATGTTTTTTGTTTTATTAAAACAACGCATTTATAGGATTATGGTCGTTGGCCCGGACTTTTGACATGATTTGTAGTAGACACGCTTTTGTGAAACAATATGTCAGGTGTATTTGGTTGTAAATGTAAATGTATATTAACTGAAAATATTGTAAATTTCTGTAAAATTTTTTATTTGCGAATATGGAATGGTGATTATACAATTACTGCATAGTAATAGTGCTGGCGATGTTACAAGAGAAGCTAAGATGAATGATGATGACTACGTTAAAAAGTCAAATTGCCACACTTAGTCTATTCGCAAAAATTAACCACGTTGGTTGGGGGTTGGAGATTGTTAGTAAAGGGCACTGGTGTCCATTGTACTATGTCAGTTTGACCTCTACGGGTAACCTTGAAACAATCGCGGTGCGTTCCTGATGATTTCATGGTCATCTTATACATACTCCACTGGTGCCCCAGCACCGTATACCGTTAGCAGACGCATGGACTGTTCCATAATAAATACCAAATAAGGAAGGTGTGTAGCCGGAAACGCGCTGGGTTTTAGTTTGCCTATAGTCCTCAATACAGTGCTTTATCTGACATTTATAGCTAAATCTACTACGATTCAAAACAAATAAAATTATATGCATGCTACTGTTGATTGGTTTAAACTGACTTGCACAGAATATTAATGCTACGATAATTACAAGTCATAGCGAATGTGACAACTACTAATGTAATTTAATGTCATTTATTTGTTATATTTGTTGTAAGTAAAACTAAATTCAGTTTGTGATCCTGCATTTAATATTTGTTGTGGTATGTATCATATTGCTAGAAATCCATTATTTTGTTATTGTTATTTAATTACCTGTAATGAGTGAAAATACAGACTGCAATTATAATTGTTATTCATTAATTGACGTATTACTAAGAGCCTCTTAATAATACGTCAATAATGTATTATATATTATCAAAATTTATCTATCATTATTGCAACTAGTTATTCTCTGGTGACATAGGCTTTACCCAATATCTTCCACCATCTGTGATTCTCACCTTTCCGCAGCCTGCAATGTAGTACTGGTTTAGTTAATAGGGGTTTTGGAATCCATAATGCCGGCTGGAGTCTTAAGATATTTGGAAAATTGTCACTTTATATATCTACCTACTTAACATATTAATAATTTTTATTTACGTTATATAAAAGTTATATATTTTAAATAGATTAATGAAATGATTAATTTGTACCTCTAACAAATAAAATATGTTTAATTTATATTATGAAATAAGTTTAGTTTATATTAAAGATACATAGATAGAGAATGATCTAATAATAGATACATATTTTACAAAAAAATATGAAATTACTATTAAAAAAATCCTTTTTATCTGTAGGCTTTTATAACCAGTTCATAATCGAGACACTGAAATAATTTTTTTTTATGACAAGCTAACCATTTAATTACCTGTTTAGATAAGAACATTTTTTCATTGTTGAAATATGTTTTTTATATTATATTTTTTAATAAAATTTCGGTGTCTTTTGTAATTGGTTATATTTAATGTCTAAGGTACATAAAGTAAGTGGGTAACTGAGATAGCAGTCAAATAGTAATGCATTTTCGTAACAAAATATTGTATGCTTTAGTAATTGATTTTCATTTTGAATATAGTAATTCAAAAATGTGCTGTAAGTGTAAAAAATTAAAGTAATTAATGATGAGGTATTATTATATATATGTATATTGTTCTATGTCAGATATTTTAAATATAAAATATATTATCAAAAGTTGTGTTTTAATTTATCCTTGTGATGTTTACTTAAAATAAATAGGTATAGTCAGTTTTATATATATAGAATAAATATATAAATTTTAGTTCTGACATATTTATTTTATCGTGCGAAAATTCAATCTATATATACGTGAAGATTTGTAGATAAGACAGATATTTTATATATTATGGATATTTGTTTTGTTTTATTCTAATTGATATACAAAAAAAAGTTATACGTTTAAGAAGTAGCGGGCACAGCTAGTGTTATACCTATAGTCCATTATCTACCTTATTTTTAAACTATTTCATTCCATGACTTTTTTATTGAATTTTATTATTCACAAAGATTGTTTACTAAATGTATCAAGTACATAAAAAACGTTCATAGCTTGCGTATACGCATCCCGTTAATGAGACAGGTGGTAGAGCATAGAGGGGTCTCAGAAGAAAATGTTCAGTTCTTATAAGCACGCGCAGTTCGACGCACGCGGAACCTTTCCCGCGCATTTCGAAGTTCGCGCGGGCACAAACTTTTGTCTATGACTTAAAAAAATAAAAATAGTGGACTGATGAGGTTTATAACATTATAGTGCAAGCGATCATTAGCAGGCCGATGTGGTGGCAAGGGATTCTTCAATAATAACTTAAGTAGTGGTAAGTGAAACAGGATTTCTTGAATGCGAGTTTGCGCCTTGGATGTAGAAAAACATGTTTAAACTATTTCAGTTCTATGTAGATGCGGTCGAGATAGTAGTTAATGTTTCATTAGAATAAAATAAAATATTTATTTTCTCACATATAATAGTTGCAGACTTTAAACCGCAAACATAAGCGCAGTGCCTTTAAATAGACGTCTATTTTAGTTGTGACAGGAAATCACTATGGCATTAATTAATTATATTCATATATTATAAATAAAATTTAGGGTAGTTTATTTATTTAAGACAATAATTACAATATTGTTGGCACTAAGTATTCTCTGGCTACTCGTAAAGGGATTAATGTTAAATATTATATTATATGCCTTCTACAGTATATATAATATATTTATGAATTCTTGACTTTTTTAAAATCTGTCTGTAAGTTCTATACATGTATAATTAATATTGCGTCTTATAGTTATTAAAATTAATTGTTAAAGCAGCTACACTGACCAATTTACCTTTAATTTTTAACTTTAATTTAATTGAAAGAAAATTACCAAACCATCTTATAGTTTGAATAAATTTTTATATTTTACATTTTATAAACAGTAGCATTTAATAATAAGAAATGTCCCAATCAATCATTTTATACATTAAACTCGGTTTACAAATTCTATTTTACTATACAATAACGAGAATATCGGAATAACAACAAAAACTTGCGAAAGTTCTTTAATATTGAATTGAATTCCAAATTTTCACATTGACCATCAACAATAGGTTCTCATAGATCTGTCAGGTCCACAAATAATATTTTTTTCTGCTCATGGTTTACGCGCCACTGGCCAATCTCGTATACTGCATAAAAAACATTTTTTTCGTCTATGGTGCGAGTGTAGTTTTTTTTCCCGCCATAATCGAAAGCGAATATTATATCGTTACTCGGCTGTTTTTAATTGTTGTTCTTTAGATAATACCAGTGGCCACAGTGCATAATCTTATAATGTAATGATTATTTCAGATTTCAAGACTGTATGAGAACAGTCAAAATAAATATTCAGAATATTAAATTTAGATATTATTGTACAAAATAAATATCTATTTATAAATTTCGAATGCAAGAAATTTTAGGCTTAGTGCCTCTGTCCCAATTTTATGTATATAAGTAAATATAACGAAATTTTGTTAATTGTATTGTTGTATTTGTATAAATAAGTAAGTAATAAGTAATTTGTATATATAAGAAAATTATAGTAAGTAATGCATACACAGAATTCTAAAATCTATAAATAAGTAAAACATACAAATATTTACAACATTCCAAAGAAGTGATTATAATTATTTTTTCTTTCTCTCAATCTCGACTCGAGGGTCTTCTAGTACTTAACCAGTTTTTATTCATTTGCGTATAAAAAACTAGTTTTTCTCACCAGTTTGCTGGCCCTATACATAGTTTACTGACCGGGCGCCGCGTGATGTATAACATATTCAAACGTTTGTTTATGGTGCAGTGAGAAATCAGTCTTAGCATATTTGCCCTGACATATCCCTATCTATATACCGTGGTGTTGATCATAAGCATTCCTGCAATATTTTTTCTATTTGCTCGGCTCCTAAGAGTTCTCAGTGAGACATTAAATTGTATAAGTATTTAAAAAAATGGACATCGAGAATTTTCATTACTGAAACAAATCTGACGCGGATGTAAAACATAACAGAAGTCATATTATTATACATATATGTAGGCATTATCCATATAAAGCTGCCGAAGAATATTTCGAAATGATAATATAATTCGTAGGTATGAGAATACAGCAAAAAGATTTATTAAATCAAACTAAACTAAACGTTATTGCGTTCCTACAATTCCATTTCTATTACGAATTTAACCTGAAACCCTAACCCTTCATAAAATATAAACACTATAGATTACTTACAGCAATTACTTTACTATAAATCTGTGATGTGATGCTATATTGTCTATGGTATAGAACCCAACTTCAATTACTGATTTTAAAAATAGAATCGCACTAGCCATTTCACAGAATTATGCCAATAAAAAACAAATAGAGAGTCAATAGGTTTCTAATAAATCAAGAACGTGTAATCATCTCGGGGATTGACCATCTTCGTTCGTTGTGCAAGTGGGCACTGGCCACTGACCACTACAGTTGGTCGATTCCGTTCGCTTTTTATTAAATACCACGGAAATTCACAGAATCTTGTGTTTAATAGACAGTACGTTTTTAAGTACTGCGAAGGAAATAAGTTAGATACTTACTTAAGTGTTATTTCACATTATGTTTAGTTGTGCATAGTAAATTTACTCATTTGGTAGAGTTAAGAAATAAAGTCTCTCTTTGACTGATTTCCAATATTCGATATTAGCAGAAATGTTATTTTATTAATACTACTAACCTTACTAAAGTATACAGAACTGTATTTATCTAATGGAATGTTCTAAATGTAATGTATTTTCATTATAACTATTCAAGTGGTTAGTCAGTTTCTTCCAAATAAATAAAAAATAAAAACAAAAAAGGACAAACGGAAGGGGGTCTAGGTTCGAAATATTATTTCAATAAACTTTAATGTCGATGCAAACCTCAAAATAATCCTGATTATAGTATTCTTTAAGTTGGTTTTCCTGTGATTCCAAAATAAAAATGAGAGGTAATTAAATAGGAATATATACCTACAATATTTGGCAAACTTAAATTCTTCTTTACATTACGTTTTAACTTAACATTTTCATAGCTACAGTTGCCTTGATACGTAATATGTACGGGCGATTTGTTTCGTTCCGCCTGGAAGATAATGGTTCATCGTTTGTTATTCAGCTGTGGCCGTTAGCAGGAACAAGGAAATAAAAATATAATATTTGTTTTACAGCTTTTATCCTGCCTACGTTTTAATTTATTACTGGTTTTATATGAATATTATAAAATTAAATCCAAATTATAGACTCATTCATACACTTTAGGAGTTAGAACATTTTAGTCAGAAGCTGTCACAGCATCAGTGGAATGTGATAACAGAAGGATGAAGTGGGGTTAGATACCCCATTCTGGCGAATTTACTGCTAACTATTGACAGGGATTCATTCTCACACCCTGGACCCTAGATGGTTACAAACAGTGCTGGTTCTGAAGTATTTCTGCCGCGCACACTCAGATTGTGATAAAACCTACCTGCTGAAGTTTCCAACATGAAATTTCTCAGAAAGATAGATAGATAATAATCTTTATTGACAGATTAACAAGCATATACAGAATTATATAAAAAAACATAAAATTTGTAACAGGAGCTGGTGCTGTTGCTGATGTAAGCACAATCTCATCATTAATCATGCATTAGGTTTTCGAAAACCGTAATCCGTATGTTTTTTACACTTTTATATTTCTTTTTGCGTCAGCAGTCCGTTTACAAAATAACTTTAGGTTACTCCCTTACAAAACGCCAGTTCCATATGTAAAGACCTAATATTAAGTTATCTTAAGGATCTGCAATGCGCACGTGACCTCTCTGGTGTTTTTTTTAATTAGTTATTATAATTTATAACAAATCTTTCCTTACTTATCATTATAATAAATATCTTAATCTTGATAATGTTTATGACAGACATACTCATATCTTATCATGGTAACGCATGATGCGTCATAATCGATAATTTTGTGTGCCGTTTATGAATATGTTCACACGGAATATGTCTGTTATATTCAATTTTCACAAGTTTTTTTTATGGATGAATATGGATTTCTGTACCCGCTAGCGAAGCATCAGTAGATTAGCATGTTAGTTTGATCGAGAAGGCAGGTCCTATCATGGCGAATTCGCCAGAAATGATTTCCAGGGTTGACAATAGCACATTACTGGCCTTGAAGGCGCTTATTGCCACATTAATAACAATTCCTTCATCACTATTTTTACAAGTTTATATAGTAAAATTTCTAAAACAAAAAATTCTTAGTAGATGTATGTATATCATATGCCTAATATTATATATTAAAGAAAGGGAAGAAATCATGCAGTACTTGCCTTTAAACAGACATAAAAATATATTTGTCAAATGCAAGAAAATCATGCGTCTTTCAAATTATGGATATCCTCATCATCATCATCTTCCTAAATCTGTAGTTTGCGGGATAGCAACCGTATTTTAAAAATTCTTTATTAACATTCATATATCATGCTCCAAATTATAACAATAAGAAATACTATACCCAATACAAATACAAATATCACAAGTAACGCTAACATGAATTTAGCTAATTTCTTATTCGTTGAAGTAAATCTGCAAACAATCACTTTTGTCGGAAAAAGTTTATTGGAGCAAATCTTGAAAAAGCAAATAGTTTGCCCACGGCCCCGGATGTGAGATTTCAATTTCATGTTTACTTCCTAATGTGGGTAGCAGAGCTCTCATCGATAGCATTATTGGCTTATTGTGCTAAAACTAGGTTATATCATTAACTTGCTAGTTATTTTAGTCGCTACTCGACTCGATTTGGTCTTCGCACGGGTATTGAGTAGTATATTTAGGGAGCTCTAATTTTCTTATGTGCCATATGACTATATAGTAAAGAGGAAATGTTAGATTTTTTATTGTTTGTTTCTTTGTAATAATCTAAAAATGTATTACTTGTATACCGGGGGGAGGGCAATCTCCACGAGATTGGTCTTTTCGCGTTACGGCTGTTAATTATATATACAATTTCTTTTTATCATAAATGCAATTTACCAATACCTATTATAGGTATTATATTGTCCTAAATTTAATTTAAACATGATTCTGTATTTTTGTAATAATGAAAATAGCCAAGTTTCTTATCAGTTCTTCTCGGCTCAAAACTATTTAAATTTTGAACGGACAGTAAATCTGGTTTATCATTATGTGTGTAATGTTATCATTATATCTATTACACGAATAAAATTATGAACTATTAAAAAAAAGGAATACCTTTTTTTTCGAGATTTTTAATTATTTTGACCTATATGTACGACTCGTAGTTAAATTGTCATATTTTTTATAGTATGGAAAAACTTCAAAAGATCGCCAACACATCAGAGATGTGGCGAAGGGCTTTGTGGAATTCTGACCTACTAAAAAACTACAAGCGCTAATGCCGCGAGTTCACGTTACCCTTCTACCTCGACTCTAGCAAAGTTGACCCATTCTGTAAATGATGTAGGACAGGTTTCATCTCCTTGTTAGGGCGCCCTGTATCGCCTTGTTCAATTCTGAAAGCGCGTGGGTACACACGCACCCCTCACACAATTAAGTTGGGGCACTGCCTCCCACAAGGCGAGCACACGGCACTCCAATTAGCTAAATTGTGTCCTAAAATTCAGCTAGTAATATAATAAAGAAGAATATTTGGTTTTTTTAGTTTAAAGGACGAACTCAAAAAATCCTTAACCTACTTTTAATATTCATTCACTATAGCAAGCTATGATATCAGCGAGTTACTGATAGTGGAGCTCTCCAATCTTTCCACTTTATATTATCATGAAATAATCTTTGCTCTATCGCAAAGATAAAGTACATCAGAACTCAACGTACATAGCTTTTACCTATATTTACTCACTATTATCATTATACATTTGTAGGTAGAGGTGAGTACACCGAAATACGAATGTGAGTATAACGCCCACGCCATTGATATTGCCGTGATAGTACCTGTAGAAAGCTGTTGTAAATAATATACGACTGTTATCACATACTGGGTAGCTGGTAGCATTGTCATTATCAATCTTGTGGTATATACATTTCGCTGAATAAATTAAAGATTGTCACATAGATTCGAAGATTTAAGATCTTTGGGGCCTAATTCGGGATATTAAGCTACTAAGCCACAACGCTTTACATTGACCAAAATTTAGCTATTGACGCGCATCGTTGTGGTTAAAGATTAACTTGATGTACGAAAAATAGAATGACAAGATCAACGAGACCTAGTTTAGGGGGTAATAACTGACTCTAAGGCCGTCTGTACACTAAAATACCATAACCAACGCCTTGTGGTCCAGCGATTTCACTACCCAACTTCCAATGGTCGCGGGTTCAATTCCACGCACGGTCCAAAAATTTCTATTCATGTACGATTGTTTGTATTAGTCTTGATGTTTTCTATGTATGTTATGTATGTATTTACAAAAAAAAATGTGTATCAGTTGTCTAGTATCCATAACACAATGTCAAGATGTCTCAGTGTGGAATATCCGGGATTCGGGTTTGCTATTCCTTATAGAACAAGGAATAGCAAACAATCTGTCGGCGCAGCTGATGGTAAATAGCTACTGTCAGTATACGTATAAACAATATAACGGACATCACGTTATCAAGTAGATAACGCTCGTGAGACTTATGCGTTCCCAGTAATGGACTAAGATGCCTATAATTTCACTGCTATATCTCGGTCTTCTTCTTTCTTCTTGATCGTTTCCTCACTGCTGAGGATCGCGACTCTACACTATCTTGTCGACCAGTGTCGCCATCGCTTGCGCTCAGACGCCTGATGTAGTGCGGCGCTGACACTAATATTCAGCTGATTGGTTATCTGGTCTGACCATCGAATGGGACTTCGACCTTGAGGTCTATTACCCTCTATCTTCCCTGTTATTCACTCACTCGCTCTTACACATATCAAACTGCCTGGTGGCTGAAATGGGTAATGCTGAAGTACTCACATAGACGACTTTATACAAATTCCATCTCTATATATAATCTGACATAATTAATAAAGTAAAAGCGTTAAGTTTCTTGTCAGTTCTTAGCTTGAAACCACTCCGAACTGACGGTAGATTCAATAGATAGAGTTTATAGTTTTGTCATACCGCAATAAATAAATAAAATAGATAGACTTACATCATTATTGCCTTGCTTTTATCCCATTATTTGGGCGCAGTAGGCCCTCTTCTTCTACTGATCCCTATCAGCCGTCATATCTGAGCTTAATATCCTTTTATACATATCAATAAACATAACTACATAAGTAAAGATATTTTGGTTTGATTCGAATAGAATTTATGGTAAATTGAAATCACTTTGTACGTGGCTATTTTAATCACGTATGACCTAAAATCTCTTGACATTTCGCCTCCGATGATTGTTGGGAATGTATGCAGAGATGTGAAAGTAAATTATAATTTCCTTTTCTCATTCACAAAAAAAAACTGAGCGGAGCCAATAACTGCAGACATTGTTTGCTGAATAATACGATATGTATTGTACGATTTTTTGTTAGTTATGACGACTTGGAGAGAAATGGGTTGCAGTAGCTGTCTCTCTCTTTCTCATCATCGAACGGATTGTGATAGATGATGCGATGTACTTAATGAGAATAATACTATGTTACTTAGTAAATATTTTGTTCTTACAGAATGATAAATTAAATGTATTAAATGTAAATAAAATATTGTTCTTCTTACGGTTTTATGTCAATTTTTATTGAGGTAGAGTATTAGATTTAATATTCGGCCTCTTGTGCAAAACATATTTTTAATCACTGTCTCTACCGTATATTTCCAACTGATCCTCCGGTGGAGTACAACACACCTACATAAAACCAAAGATTTATCCGAGCATAAGCTTGCCCACTGCCACATTAGATTCAAATATACCGAGCGAAATGTGAACATGTCAAGTGTTAAGTTCACCATAACATCGACAATTGACAGTGTTTGTGACTACTTCATTCGGGATAAATAATCTTGGCCGTATGTTATAATACCTGTAGAATACTTACCTTATTATAATAATTACCTTAAATTTAAAGTAATTTTAATCATATTATAGGCACATTAATAAACAATCACAAAAAAAACAATAATTGTAATCAACGCGGCACATCGAGGCAGCGTACCCAAGATACCGGCAACGTTGCCTCTTTGAATGGTCATAGTTAACCTCTAGGTAAAGTAGCTACCAACTCTCGAGTCACAAGTAACCTCGATGAGCCGCGCTGAAATACTTGTCAAAAACAATTTAGCTTCCGGGCTCCATGTGCCCAACGTCTCCACGGCGAATGGTACAAAATAAATCGAACCCACCAGATTCGTGTATTTGCGCCTCTTTAAAATTGCCGCCTGCATTGCTGCCATGCCAGGACGAGACGACAATCCAGACACATAACTTGGTGCCAATGTATCCACGCACGTGTTATCCCATACTAAACATTTTCCTACATGTCTACCTTAATGATTAATTTAATTTCAAAACTACTAACCGTATAAATTAGAGTAATATGTAGTAATCAGGTCACGCAATGCAGTTACCAGCTGATAATAGCTTACAAAAGATCCGGCCGCATCGGACACCTTCGAGGCTTCGTCCATTGTGCTGTATGGCCTATCGTTGCCCCCCGGCCATTGTCATATACCATCTCACATTGTTAGTGTTACAACACGTGCTTTTACTGATTTATTTAGTCGTGCACAAGTAAACAATAGGTAAACGTTAAGTAAATCTTACCGTAACACGTGTTAGACTGAAATGTAAAAATCTATTAAGTAACGCCAAGCAAACTGTTGAAAGTGAAGCTTAGTACAAATTGGGTATTTAAGGCGAGGTCTTTTAAATGCAAGAAATCTGAGCTGAACGCTCTTGGCGTGAGTGTTCATTTTAAACCTGAGTTTAAGTCATGACTATGTGATTTATTGTCGTGTAATTAGTCTAATTAGAAAAGGACTTGTATTTTATGATCTTGTGCAGCATTATGAAAGGATTTCAAAAATTTAAAACCATTTATTTCTTCATTTAAGATAAATTAGTCACTTTTGCAAGCTTTTTAGAATAATATTTTTTTACTGTTTATAGATTCAATTAAGAAAAACTGGCAAGAACTCTACTGAATTTGAAATTTCTTGTGAGAATTTAATTTCTCGGTATTATCAGGTGAACGTATAACATCGGCTTAGTCACAAAGAGTGATGGAATTAAGGTATGTTTATTGTTCTTTTCCTATAGCCAAAGTATTTAATTTAAATAAAATCGTAAAAACATAGTTATTTTTCGATCTCATCCAAAATAAACAATTTTAGCTCAATTGAAACCAAATACTCCAAATCAAATATTATGAATAATGGATTAAATACAAATTTTAAAACTATAATATCAAATAACAAAGTTTACTATCTTCTAAACCATAGCTTTTAATATATATGAATGCCTAAAACTTCTACATATCTGATGGCAAGGGATTAGAATACTTCCTAAGTTACATCCCCTTAATGTAATACATACAAAATGCTTATGATAATTCGGTACATATTACTTACATTATTTGCGTTCATTTTTGTGTGCGTACGCGTCGAATTTTGCACAAAGCCGAAAACGAGTTCAGGGGCGGTCTTTATGATGGTAATAGTAATAACAGCTTGCACGAAACTATTTGACATACATTGGTCAGTTATTGTTGAGTTGCTTCTAAATCTGGCCTCACATTATTAGGTTTAGTAGGATAGTTGTTCTATGAGACGTTCAATTCGCGAATTTAGCTCTATTCCTCGCCCTTTTTGGAAATGTCCCAATCGACTGACCAGAGGCAGACTGTAAAAAGTACGTAGTAACAAGGTACTTCAGTCTCGTGTATTTCAGCAACCAAGAAGCTTGCATTGTAAGATGTGTATCGGTTGTAGGGTGTAGATTAGGCAGTGAAATTATTAGATTAGAGGCATAACATCTCAATCCTCTGGAATTACAACGTATAATTTATAACGTAATGTCCATAGTGATGTAAATGTGAGATAAACGATTCATCAGGTGGCCCGTCAGATTGTGTGCCGTTCCATACCATATAAATAAAGAAATTGAACCTAGCGATGTGAGGCCAGATTAAGTGTTTCTATATGTTGCGATTACCATCTTTATTAATAGAGAGGAAATGGCTGCTACCGGTACACAATACCACATTGTTGTTAAATCACAATAAACGAGATTTTGCTACTTACTACACGTATCCATATTTCCCTGTCTTTCATGTTAACATTTTATTATCTTTAATTATACGGTATACTAAATTTTCTAAATAATTGTGTGTAACCACTAGTCCCAAACTAACCAATTATGCTTCTCTTAGTTATTTTTAAACTTTCGTGATTATACAATATTTATGTTCTTAATCGGATCTGAACATGAATAATTTTAAGGTAATTAAAGATATTTACTTATTTCGACGTTTTGAATAGGTTCCATTAGCCGTGGTCATGAGCTGACTGGAGTAACAGTGATGTCAATGTAGATAGGTGCCAGTAATTTTTTATTCTACTGTCACTAGATTGTACAACAAATGCTCCACTAATATGGTGATATAGCTGAGTCCTAGACTGGGAGCTTAGTGGATCGTTATAGGGGAATAGGAAGAGTTTTTCATATTAACGCCCGTAGTTCCCAGCTTTCTGGGAACTAACATGTCTGCATACTTGTTAATCTTATTTCGAACTATTTATTGTCCAAATTTATAGAAGTGCAATTGTGTGTGAATGGTAACAATCAATGTATCATCTAATTTCACTGACGTATCTTACCTTCCGACTTATACTTCTACAAATGCATTAAAAGAATGATAAATCACCATCACATCATTGACATAAGAACTCTCACATTCAGCAATGCTATGTTATGCCGTCTAGGGCGGATAATCCTGCGTGGGCAGCACCACACACTATTGTACCATTTGTAGTGGTAATAGGCACCTATTATTGTACAGATTGCATTTGCTGATTAGGTTATGTAGTTTCAACCTACTCAACTACTTTGTGATCATTTCACTCGGTAGGTACCACCATTTTCGAAGCGCTAAGACTAAAGTCGTATTTCTCTGATAGGAGTTGGCTTCACCCGCCCCATAAGAATTTCCTTGGGTTTAAAATACATTCTACACTCGCCATTATTCCATCCGATAAAGCTCTTCGTCTTTAAAAGGAATAGAAGAGAATCTGTAGTTCTTTTCTTTCCTGTCTGTAATTAAGCGTAATTTGTTGTGGTTTCGGTCCTTAGCAGTCTGATTGCTGTGGAATTGAAAAAATGTTGTACAAAGTTCCGATTTTATACAAGCCAAGCTAAGTTATAGCTTTAGTAGTATCAATATAGTTTACAAAGATGGCTATAACACATATAGTTAGAGATATACAGTGCAAATTCCTCAATTATCTTATTGTTTTAAAAAATAAGGAACTTGCTTGTGGATATCGTCATACGGATATACTTTAGGAGTATATTACCTTTTTTGTATACATTTATTAATTGGCAGAAAACCTTAAAGAACCTAAAACATGACATCAAATTTCTAATAATCATTTTAAAAAATATAATTATAACATATTATCTGATATTAAACTACCTCATAGATATGAAATACTAGAATAGTTAAAATTTTGTAACTTTTAATGTAATCCAATAATAATTGACTCGTAAAGTACCAAATTTATTATAAGAATGGACGTACAGAGGACAAATGATTACTCCAGAATTAGTATATAGTCTGCATCATTTATTATAATGGATTACGTTTTAAATAGGGTTGGTATATACACTACATTAATCTCTGTGATAACAATTTTTGGAAGAAAGAAATCATGAATCAAAAACACGACGACATGGACGTGGTTCTTTTCATGGTTGCAAGCGATTACCATTTTTTATATGGTAGTTTGTTTGCCAATCTCAACGAATAAAAAACACTTTAATCTCAAATCGTCTTCGTTGTTTCATTTCCAATCATCTCTGCGGTCAACCGCGCGTATATAGATTTTTAGGTTGCAGGCTCATTTTAGCAAAGTGCCCGTTTATAGCGAACTAAATAATTTTCAGAATTAGGTTGACGATGTTACTACAAGTCAGTCAGTCAGATGTTAGTAAATTATATATCTTTTTGATAATTAGTTTGTCATGTTTATAGATATGCTAGGATAGATCACTGCTGAGACTATTCTCATTTCAAGATTATACATACTTTTTTTAAATTATACATGACGGTATCATATGACGATGTAATATCCGTGGTGTAGTTTATATGTGTGCTGTGGGCTATGAATATGTTTTTTTACAGTTAAATAAATAAAAAAAACTTCGCTGAAATTGTTATAACAGTGTTTGAATATGTATAGAATACAAAAAAAATTACAATAATATAACTTCTTTATATATGTTTATATTATATACATGTTTAATAACTTTACATTTGTTATTACGTATTAAGAACATATATTTATATATTCATCTGTGATAGTCCAGTATTACGTGAATACTTTGTCTGAACAGACAAAATCAATTGGAAATTCTACTTTCTACGCTATATCTTGAATTTTAATCACATATTACGTTATACTTTGCTTTTATTTTGCAAAAAATGCAACACTATTACCGGATTACGCAACATTCTTTCTCCTCTGTTTCCAACTTTAAATAATGCATAACTCTATATAATACATGCAGGTATATGCAACGGAATTTTAAGCAGTAGCTATTAAACTCTTTATAGTGCACAGAGAAGAAACACAATAACAGAACAGACACTGGAAAAGAGGACTAATGTACATAGAAAAAGTAGATGGCACATATAAAACCCTCCCCTTCGATCGATCCCCCTTTCAATCCAAATTACGGCATCGAACGGCACGGTATTGATATTACGGCGGCCTTAGCCGAGGTTCGAAGCCCTAGCGGTACCCTCAGATCAAAGTCGTATCCCTTAGGCGGGAGTTGACCATTTTTTTTATAACACAGGACACAAACGAGCATGCAGCTCACCTGATGGTAAGTGATTACAGCCGCCCATAAGCACCCGCAACACCAGGGGAATTGCCAGTGCGTTGTCGGCCTTTTAAGAAGGAATAAGCTCTTTTCTTGAAGGTTTCAATATCGTATCGGTTCGGAAATATCATTGCTAGAAGGTGATTCCTTTGTGTGCGTGGCAAAAAGTTTATAGAAAACCGCACTGTGGCACGTTCAGCTGCTCCATAACTCCTTCCACAGGTTTGGAGTGCCATCTGCACTCGTCGCCTATAATGGGCAATAACATTAGAGTTATCCGAAAAAAAAAACACATAAGACACTAAAATTATTAAGCGAATAAATACATACACATGCCTATACAATACATATTAGAAGATATCAGAAAAAATCACGTTATCACGTGACGCCTGTGATACATGCTTTATCATAGAGTCAGATTCATTATCACATATAATTAGATGACATCTTAGTCCTCCGGGACTAAGATGTCATGACTCATAGATAGCATGTGAATCGTGGGGAAGGTGAGTTACCTAAGATAAACACTTGGTTTCGCTCGGATGCTTTCGCGTGTTGCATAATAGGTGCCCATAAATGTGCTCAAGCATTTTCAAGTTAAATACCTTCATTATTTTATTTATCTTCCGTATAATTCCACATGCGATATAAATGCAGAAAATCTTTGAATCTGTAGATAAATTCGTATCTATATATATGAAGTTATGTTGAATCATCTTAGTTACTACGTAGCCCATAATTTCATTGCCCTATGACGCTTTAGACCGAAACACATACTGTAAATAAAGGTGGCAGAATTAGATCTTACATCTTACTCTCTACAAACTAAATATGCTTTTCCCAGAATTTTCGTATTTGATGATTGATTCGGTCTTCTTGTTGTATTATTAGGACAGGACAGTATAGGTGGGGTATAGTTTGGGATTGTATGCCACAGTTGCAAGCCTCTCTTGAAGTGACACCCAATTTCATAAATTGTACTCACAGTGGCTCACTTAGGTTCGAAGTTTAAGTTCCGAAAGGGCTATTGCAGGATGTCGCCCGGGATCTTGTGTTCAGCTGGTTGGATAAAGTTTGTAAAATTAGATAGGACAAACAACTGTTTTACAACTGTCAACGAATCTACTGATAGTCTGGACAACTGATTGCCTGATATAATTCAAAAGAATCCGACTGACGTTGACACAGATGACTTGGTTGTTAAAAATACGTTATATCGTGGGACAAACAAAGTCAGGCTAAGCATGTAGTGCTCCGTAGTTTTGAGATAAGACGTTGCGTGCCGAGGTCGATAGGAATAGAAGCTGATGCTTTATTCAGCATTGCTTTTTGTTTCTTTAATTAATCACGTTACCTGTAATTAATGAGGTTGTTTAAAACACGTAGTTTAGTAGAAGACACGAGTGTTGTGTAACATCTGAGATACATCAATTCATTCTTTGTTTCAAGATTTAAGCATACAATTTAGTAGATACTTAGTTATTTCTATGTGTTCTAAATACTTGACCTTTATAAATATATAACCTTGTTTAAGTTAGATATGTACAGATACCTATTATTTAAAGTATATATTAATACGTGACGTACAAACTTTGTAGACCTTTTTATAAAAATTGCGGCGATGGAGGCGCATGAAATTTTACACAGTTCTATATAAACTATAATATAGAAACGGAGTGCAGAATGTTAATATTTTTTATAGGATAATAAATACATTCAATCAATAAAAAAAATTACACAAACTATCACAATCATGTATTTGACACACCCACGCATAGTCTTTGACAGTAGAACCTTAATAATGTTCAGACTTATAATTTAAATGAATTATGTCTAATTTCGACCACTAGGCGACCACTAGTTCATATAAATCTAATATACTTTCACGACTGTTACCTTTGCGGGGTAGTCAGAGTCAGAGGGAAAGCTTTTGTATCTACCGTGGCAAACGGCGAAACTACCGCTATCAAAAATTATGTATGTTATTGCAGAGTTGGTTATAAAATTAAAATTGAGGAAATGATCTTTGATTTTAGTCAGAACTAACTAAAATTTGTGGATTAAATACAGGTGATTAGGCACCCGAGCTATGACAATTAATTTCTTCCCGATTCTACAGTGTGCTAAAAAGTAAGGGAGACTGTGAACTCCTTTCCGAAGAATTAAAGTATTTTAACCGTAGTTAGGTTTCTGAGAGGTTGCAATACTCCCGCTGGCCGGGTAACGGTTAGTACACTGCAGTTAAATGGGATCATTTAACTGCGGTCTGTGCTGTGCTGCCGGGCCTAATGCGCATACCTCCACTACACTACTGTTGGCTTGGCGTTACGGTAATTGCATAAGTTCAACAGTTTATTTTAACTCGGTGCAATTGTTTACACAGCTGATGATTTTTGTTTACAATGTAGTTTTAATACTTCCTAATATGTATTTGTTGTATATACATGTATAATGCTATGTGCATTATACTTGTATATACAAATTTTTGAATATCACACTTTGTTAATATGTAGGAAGGATCGGTGCTACTTTGTGGTTTGCTGCTGGGAGGGAGCCGTTCTAATTTCTTGCCAACAGATATGTTGCAGCGTTCATATATACTCGTAATTAAAAACATATGGTAAGATAGTTTTACAAATATACCTTTAGGAAGTAACAAAATTTATACAGAATATTGTACAACAGGGGCAAAACACAATTCGTATTACTTATATATTATATATTTATTATAGTTTTTATTCCTACACTGCCCTTCTTTTGGTGCTGGCGGGTTCGATTCCTTATGAGGAATCGAACCCGTACAAACAATTTTTTTTATTCATTATTACGTTTATATCGGTTTAGGTGTTTTCGATGTATATTATGTATGTGTTTACAAAAAAAAATGTATTCATGTCAGTTGATGTTACCCCCAAGCTAACTTGGGAGTAGATGGCGCTGTGTGAATTGTTCTGAGATATTATTATAATATACTTCAGACGAATAATTAGATGATATAAATATATCTCTACCTAATTCAAAATTCAAAGATGGGAAAAACAAACTAACTCATAACAAAAATAACTCTACACAAAAAGTATATAATTTGATTCCAAAAGGTGTATAACCTTTTGGAATCAAATTATATACTTTTTTTTATATAGGCAACTGATTTGCGTAACTTCGTATGCGTTACATTTCCCCCGTTTAGCTTTTTGCTCTCTTATTGTTCGAAATGTGATGTTATATGTCCTATAACCATCACCGATATGTAAGCTATCCAACATTAAAGAAATTTTCGAAACGGAATTAGTACTACTGAAGATTACGCCTAACATTCAAACTCACGAATTCTTTATAATATTAGTAGAGATAGGCACACTACCTAAGGAATAGATAAGCTTAAAACTGTAAGATTTCTCTTCCAGCAAATCCTTAAAACATATATAAAATATTTCAACAACATTGGAAAATATCATGAATGCCTTCCTAAGTTCCAATAAAATACTTGAACGTATCTGCAATAAATGCTGCGGCTGTTAAAACCCAAACGCTCTAAGCGTAATAAACAAGCGATTAATTCAATAACTTCATTGTAACATAGAACATAAACCTTTCCCTGCGGATTGTTCGCTATCGTCTTCATGGATCCCACAGGCATGCTATTCTCTATAGATCCTGCGGAATGCATAACTTGGACCCAACCCTCCCCCAGCGTACCCTCGAGTTGATACGCCCTATAGAGATCAAGATATGATGATTGTTCAACCAGAACAATGGTGTTCAGGTTGATTGCACTTGACTATGAATACGGTGCAAGTTCGCTATACCATGATACTTCCGCGATCACTATCTTGTGCATGGGATCGGACTAAGAACAGTTTAATGGCCCCTGGTTTAATTCGCGCGAATGAATAGCCGGGAAGCTAAGATAGCAGTGTTAATACGTTTGTGTTTGTAGATTTGAATCGAGAATTGTTAGCGGTGATATTAGCATTTGAGGTAGTAACTATTTGCATTGTTAGAGTGTACGGCAAACTCAGATGAATTTATTTGTCCATATTCTATGTTGGTTACATCTAAACATAAATCTATACCAATATCAAAACTAAACAGAAATCCCTGACTAAATTCAATCTTACTTAATAATCGCGAAAGTCTAAAATCTTTCACGCAAAAAACTACTGAAAAGATTTTGATGATACTTTACAGTAATATAGCATATGATTAGTATAAAACAAGCTATAAATTTCACGCGTTTTGTGAAAATTAGAATAATTAATTACTGCCTAAATTACTCAAAATGCCAGAAATCAAAATAGAAAAAAAAAACGGAGGGTGGTGTTCTAACGCAGTACAGAATTTTATGTAGAAGATTCAATCCTAAACAAAGCAAACATCAGTGCCTAAATAACTCAGACTTTAAATTTGGAGCCACAAACGAAGATTTGCTCTGAGCCGCGCTCCTCTATTACTGATAATTTTTTATTTACTTGTACTAATGACAACTTACAATGCTCTTCTGACGCATATCAAGATATTAAGTCGTCTCTAACATTCACTGTAACAAACAAAATAACCAAAACAGTGACATTATTAATAATAATGAAAACATAATACAAAAGCCAACAACTACATAACACTTTAATAATTGTACTTTCAGGAACTGTTATAATTAAAAATAAAATAATAACATGATTTTTTGTACTGTTTCCTCGCAAGTGTGTTCCAAAACGTCGTACAATATACATGCGTATTTAACACACTCGGCTCTATTGCGTCCTCGCCTTGGGCTATAAATTCCGTCTAGGGTGTTATAACCATCAAAATACAATTATATCGTAAATCAATAATATTCGTAATAAAATGCAAAAATAAATATAGTGTGCATGTATACAAAATGTTTTCTCAAAAAATAATTTAGAACAGCTGCTAGCGTCCATTTCCTAAAATAAAAAAAACAGTAGTGACTAATATATCCACTAAACTATTGAAATTTTTCTGGATTATAACTCACTCAACTACATTACGTAGAGAGGAGTAAAAAACAAATTATTAATAAGCAGTAAAAATTACAGGGTACAAAGAAGCAATGGTATCCCTGAGCGTTTACCCTTCACGCAGAACGAAACCGAAGCGAGTTTTACATTTACCACAGCGCCATCTAGTTGCAGTAGTGGAACTAAATCATGACACTGAATTAGAAGTTTATATTATCTCTACATTCATAAGTAGGATAGAGGTTTGAGGGTAGACATTTACTTTTTATGATTAGATAGTACATATATATTATAATGGAGTTTGAATTCGCTGTCTATGGGAGAAGTTATAGATTCCTCCGTAAAAGTCGTGTACAAATGTTACAAGATTTGAAAGAGCTGGATTTGTGTATACGATATTATTTGTGTATTTGAAATTTGGCGTGAATGTTTTCTATAATGTTAGTATAGCAGACACGGCCTATTTTATGAAAAATAGCAATAGTGTAATAATATATCCTATATTTAGAGCATAGATATCACGTCGGTGAGAACATAGATAATACAAAAGAGTAAAGAATACAGGTTTATACCTAGTTTAGGAAATAGGGAACAATTTATAATGTTGTAGTAATTGGAAATAAAGATTATTATTATTATACTGTAGGTAAGTTTGGTTCAATTTGTTTTGTGACTTTGTTTATTTCTTTTGGAAGGCAATAGAATAATAAAGAGTAAGGAAACCACAATGTAGTTTCTTATACAATAATAATAATAATCTCAGGACAATTCACACAGCGCCATCTAGACTCAAGTGAAGCTAGCTAAAGCTTGTGCTATGGGTAACTGGGTAACTGGTAAGATAACTGATACAAATAAATAGATAATTTTTTTCGTAAATACATACATATTGTACAGAGAAAACACCCAAACCGATACAAACAATCATGAATACAAATGTTTGTGTAGTGCGAGGAATCGAACTCGCGACCATCGGAAGTAAGGCGGTTTGCTAAACCGCTAGACCACCGAGACTATAAATGTTAGACTTAGACTGTCGTCACAGTATAAAATTACCATTCAGAATATCATCATCATATACCGTAGTCAGTGTGATGACACAATAATTTATTTGATGACCATGTAAATTGATGATCACGTCATCATGAATTGATTATGTTACGGTAACGCAGAAATGGCCCGGTTTAAAATTCGTAACCGGTTGTGAAGTGGACGCTTTTATCAGGTGTTTACTATCAGAAAGCTATGCTTGTTAAACGAGATACTTTGTGCTCCAAACTTATATATAATTTTATATAATACTTTATTTGTTTATTTATTGTCGTATCTGGCTAATCAGAAATGTATTTTTATTATAAATTTGTTTTTAAATATATAGTTCCTTTATAAATTCAATTCTGTCTTGACAATAGTTTCCCAATATATATCTCCGTATTCCAAGTATTTTTCTATAGTTTTCTTTTTACTTATACGCATATAAAATAAAACTATAACACTTTATCAACATGACAACATTTATGCCTTATGTTTAACTATTATTTATATCTAGCCTTTATTCTATGTTTATGATATAATAAAAAAACTTAATGCAACAAAATGTTATACATGTAGTTTTACAGAGTTTTAGTCGTATATAAAAAATGTTGACAATTGAGTTTTTGGTTACTTGAGAACCGTTTTTTTATTACTCTCAACGGCGCCGCCGTGCGGATATTTCCGCATACTTCCCCGTACATTCTACGACGTACAGTAATGGTTTTGTGTAAACACTACATAATTTGAATTAATTTGTTTAGTTTACCTAAGTAATTATTTTTTTTTCAAACAATATTCTAATTGTGTCAAACAGTATAATCAGGCTTATCGAAAACGAATAAAAACTCGAATTAAATCTTAATACTAATAATATAAAATTATTAATTTTTATATGTTTATTAATGTATAATTTAATCTTAATAAACTATTTACATGTTAAAAAATTTTAAAAATTTAATCAACATAATTTATATTTATGTAAATTACTTTATTTTGTTACTTTCTTTAAAGTATTAATTTATTTATAATTGTTATGTTCATCGAAAGGAAACTTCGATAAGCTTATTCAAATAGAAATTGATTGAATTTCAGTTTTTCTTTTATAGCATTACATTATTAATTTATAAATAAAAAATGAATGAAAACTCTTTGTTACTCTTTAATTTTTGTTGAATTTTTAACAAGTAATAGTCAGTAATCAAATATTGTATAGAAATGAAATAAAATTGTTTACTATGAAAAAGAAACATTTATTTTATTCAAAATTATTTCAATAAAATACGACATTTCATTTCATCATTGTACATTATTTTATGTCCAACTTAGTTGTAATGGCTAATTTCGGTAAACATAAAACTGACGATGGCTAAATTGGTACAGCGCTTACAGAAGATCGAATGACAAAAATGTAAATAGAAAAATTGTTTTGTCGTCGATTATCGTTTATATGTTTATTTATATGAAGATTCAATCAAGAAATTCAGGAATTACTCAAATACAAATATTGGCTTTCCGCAAATCGTCTATGAGTCAATAATAATTAGATGTACCATTTATTTGCGAATAGGTACCGGTGCACTGATACCGGTCCGAGATCAATACTGGTCGAGTGTCGAGCTATCAAATTAATCTTGAGCATGATCTTCCGCAAAGCTGCATAACGGCACTCTCCGCCCTACGTTTGATAAACAAGTATTTGCCGGTTTTCTAGATAGTTGGATTACGTTTTACAGGGATTATAAATCAAATTATTTATTAACTTCAAACCGCTTGTAGACATCTACTGCTTCTTTTTTAATTTTATTTATATTATTATAGTCTTTGTAAATAATCTATCTTTATGCAAGACCCGTTCAGACGTTTATTAGTGAAAAGGTAACAAACAGACATAGTTTTGTATAATACTGGTATGGATTTGTTACACCAGAACTGTATTACAAAGTACATAATTTACAGAGTAGGAAATAAGATAAAAAAAAGATGTATGTACGATCTCTTAAGCAATCTCTCCCAAATAATTATTTAGGAAGACTAACAAAATTATAGCTGGTGCTTGCCGAATGGATAATGTATGATTATACTAAAATCCTGCATATATGTACATACACATAATATCTCAGGACAACTCACGCAGCGCCAAGCAAACTAGAGCTTGTGTGCTCTAAACACTGATACATAGTTACATTTAATACATATATAATACATAGAAAACACTCTGATCGATATATATATATGATCATACTCATGAATACAAATATTTCTACAGTGTCGTGTAGGAATCGAATCCGCGAGCATCAGAAATACGCGGTGTTTGTAAACCGCTAGATCACCGAGACCGTCCTTACAATATATAATACAATGTAATATAAAGTCTTTAATACATTATAAATCTACCTACTTTCTGACAGCATGCTCTTGCTTTGTTTGCTTGATGTGTTAAATTGGAATACTAAAATTATTCATAAAAAATATAATGCAAAAGGTGCACCAGGAGTGTCTTTAGTAGTTTCGAGTAGTCTTTACATATTTATTCAATAAAATTACTTTTTACTATATAATTAAAATACTTACGAGAATATTTGAACAAAGACTCTCCTAACTTTGTTTTAAGATCCCTCCAAAAAGAAACCTTATTGAACTATTTCAATAATGCTGAGCACAGAACCCTGTATTTTATACAGCCTGTTCTATAAGGACCTATTCGCTGTACCTTCATCTCAGCTAACGGAACATTTGACCTACTTAAGGGCCAGTCTGCCATTACATCACGAGAAAGGTTATCTTCAACACTATTATTGACATTACATCCATCAACACGGCTGAACAATGTTAAACTGTTCGTTATTGGATTAAGGTGCAATTTCGTTTCTCTTCTGGTATTTATCTGTGAAATATTGCTTAGTAATAGGTAGCAGCGTCAAAACAACGAGTCATCGTCCAACGACACGGTCACGGTCGAATAACGGGATATAATGGTGCCCTAGAGAAGGGCATCGTGATTTAGAAGACTTGTATTATCTATGGATAGACGGCTAGACAAACTCTATGTCTACATTGCTTTGTAAAGCTAGAGTTTTTGGATTCGATTTTCAAACTCTCAAATTTAGAAAAACATGTCTGGATATTTTGTCTAGGCGGATAACTATCCTCCAGTAACAATTTCTTAACTTTTTAAATACTAAGATAGATGATAATGATAATTACCAATACAGATGATAATGGTTGTTAATAGTAGAGATTAGTGACCAGATTCTTGGCAATGTACTAAGGTCGACTTCCACGCAGTTCCTCCTGGAAACCATCGCAATTAATTCCTGATACATTTGCCATAATAGGCTAGTGTAATTTTCAGTGGTGTCCCGCCAGCATAGGTATATCGTAGGACAGATAGATGCACTATTTGAAAATCATACATATAAGAAAAAATATCTTGAAGATAAGATGTACATATATAACCATACCTTGAGAGTTTTTAGGACTAACTTCAGCTCTGAAGGCGGAAGTACTGTAAATTATATATTCTTTATTGCACTTTTTTAGAATCACTATTATCTCTAAAATATATCTCTTCCAGTCAACCCAACACAGGGTGTCACAGGATGTGGTCCCAGAAGTGCAAATAGTTAAAAAAATACAAAAGTAAGAAACTAATTAAAAATAGAACAATATAAAGATATCATAGGTAATTCTGAATATCCTTAAAATTATTTTATATATATTATCAACGATAAATACCACAATCTATACAGGGAGCCGTCAGATTATTGTCTATTCCCATAATTTGAAAAATAAATCTTATATCGGTATTTATGGCCATTTCGCGTCTAAGAAGTCACGTCTCGGTGCGCTGGAGTTGTAAATACTTTTGCACTGGTCAATGAACTGTCCTTAGGGCTGCTATTTATTCGTAACTTGATGTAGAATGATACTTTATTCTAAACTATTTGTAAATCGTTATAAGGTCTCTTTTAAATTTTTGTATAGTTATACCATTTGCAACGTGGGCTCTCAGCTTGTTTGTTAGTCCAATTACATCGAAAAATATTGTATAAATTAATGATATTCATAATAATACAGCGAAATACCTAAATATCTAATACTAGGTGATCCGACTAACTTTTTCCATTACAGATACTGTTCGTAGAGTGATGTACTATAGCCTATTGATTTCATTAAATAGACTTTTTTTTAATCGCTTTAGAACTGGAGGTTCCTTTCATCTGAACACACAAACTTTACCTCATAATAATATTATAATAGTATAGATACAAACCTAAAATATATAATATATATATAAATATTTTTAGGAAGGAAATAATATAATATACTAAAAATGTAAATTACTATTGTCTTTTTTGCAATATGCATCTAGTTAATTTGTAAATGTTTATTTCTTGCCGGATATTTCGCAATATGTTAAAATATATTTCCATTTTGGCGAATTATTTCTCATCGTTATTTTTGCATATCCGGAATTATAGCATAACATACTATTATATAAGTAACGTTATTAAGGTTAATAGATAATGTAAAAAAAACGCCACGTCAGGTAACCACCAAAATTCGGTAGTTTTGACACTTGTATGTTTTTACATAAGTAGTTAGGTGTTTGAGATAGCCACAACTTTAGCCAAGCAAGTTGCTCAAAGATATCCAAATAATAAAACGAAAAACATAATTCAACACACCCAGAATAAGGTACTAATATTATACCTATTATAATTATATCTATAATTATTGAAGCTTAATAATTTTTACATATATAAGTTACAAGTATATTGGACGAAAGATTTGGCTAATTTTTGTAAAAAGCGTTAAATTTGAAGGTGGTGAAATTTTGCATGAAAGTTTATATGCAGCCTGTGATTTAATAAACGATCTAAAACACATAATTAATAAAAAGAAATCCGCTTCAAGTATTATTGTCTGCACAAATAGTGTTGCGAGACCTCGGTTCGTATTGAATAAATTATCGCATTTTTTTCTATCAGCACGACATACCACAGCGATAATCTTCTTTATAATAATAATTATTAGTAAGTAGCCCTGTAATATTTATTAGTACGATAACCAAGCAATACTCCAGATATATTAGCAGTAATTTTTTTTTCAATTAATTCATATTTGTATAAAACTTCAATGTATGAAACATTTTTACTAAAATAATTATTTTGTGTCCGTAGTGTACTCATATTTAGTTTCCAATTTATTAATATTACACATATCGAAATATTATTTATTTATTAGTCTACCTAACATTAACTAACTAACAAACGACATTCTTTAAATCCCTAATGTACTGAAACTAATTTTAGTACTTCTAAATTCCTCACCTAATGTGTTGAATAATTTAACGTTGCACAATGGCATCGTGTGGCAAGTAATGCAACAGTTTTATACGATTATATCAAAATTAACCTTCATTTTATATTTCTTAATCTAATGATTACAATAAAAATTTCCGATGCAAGAGCAGGAATATACTGCCGCCTTGCTCTACTTACTAGTAGAGACCAAAAATTGGCAAACATAGTGTAGGCCTCGCAGCTAGCTGGGGCGACAACATACGTAAGGTTGCGGGTAATAACTGGAAGTGAAGGGCTGAAGATCGTGCCTTGGGATAGGCCAGTGGGTACAGTGTAGTAGTGCAGTGGGCTGATGATGATGATTGCTCTACTTGTCTAAACAGGAGAAAAATGGGATTTTTAGCAGTGTGGACTAGTGAACCCATTGCTATTGTACCAGGTTACCTCTGTCTGGAAACATTCATGATAAATTCCTAGTGAATTTCACTAACTTACCTTAAGCTTAAGCTCATCTTAACATCCCCCACTGCCCACTGGTGCCCCGCTAACAGGTGGAGGACAATAGGATGAGCATGAAGTCAGGCATCCATCCTCGTCCATCTTGGCAAATGGCAATTTACCACGATGGTTTACAGGGGGTACCAAATTGAGGTCAACCTGCTAGGAATACAGTTATTAGTCATTACTAACAATCTTTTTCCTTCTTCTGATCATGATTGGGCAGCCACAAGATAAATATTCCAGGTACATACCTTCCCAACTTTCACAAATTTAAATCAATTGTGGGTCACAGGCACAGGTCAAAACGTGGTACCCATACCAATGGTCTTCGGTCACGATAGAGGGCGAACTTGAAATAACTTCAGTGGAAATTGAAACCTTATTTGCTGTAATAATAAGAGTAGGAATTGTAATATGTTATTCAATACAACAATGGTGAGTTGAATTGATTTGATACGTGATAAGTGTTCTGATTTCAAAAAGTGTGCGAGATAGCGGTTCAGTTTTGATGTTTTGTTTATTAATTAATATATGGGTTAATGAATAATATTTTTTTAAACACATGGTAATTAAGTATTAACGAAATCCTATACAGGTTCTGAGGTGGAGATAAATAAAATGTCTTACTCCAAATTCGTTTAAGACTTTTACTTCAATTAAAGTTATTTACAGATGCATTCAACTAAGGTCACTGACATAGCTCTTTGTATTTCCAAGTTGAACTGACAGTGGGTTGATCATATCTGTCGCAAAACTGATGCTCGTTGAAATAGATGTGTTCGAGAGTGGAGACCGCGAATTGGAAAACACAATGTAGGACACCTCGCAGGTGGCGAGTAGTAACTGGAAGAGAAGGGCAGAAGAACATGCCCAGTGGCGTGCCTAAGGAGAGACCTATGTCCAGCAACGGACTGCAGTGGATTGATCATGATAACAAGTGCAATATTTTTACAATTATTATCACCTCACCACTACAGCATTATAAAGGAAATGATGAGTTGTCGCTACTTAATTTATTTGTTTCCTGTAGTATCTAGGTACTGAGTGTACAGGTGTAATAATTGAACTACATTAGTAAGATTTTTGATAAATAGCATGCTATGTGGCTTATTAGTAACGTTTTGGGCTATTGTCAGATGCTAAGACCTATGGTAGTGCGATCTGCATAGATCTATTGTGCTCGCCCTTTTCCAAAGTTCGCTACCTAGAGCCGTGAGGGACAAGAATTGAAGGATATTCTTCGGAGCGATGGTTTTTATATCCTCAGAATAGAGTGTATACTTTCCAAACAAGAAATTTGTACGTGGAGTCGTAACGAGAGCTCACTTTACACTAAGTTATGTGGAGATGTAAACGAATGGAAGGGTGCCAAGTATTGACAGAAATATTACAGGCACAGTATACACGAGTGTAACGCATCTGATGTTTATTTCCCGCGGTATAACATAACAGTTAGTTAGATAACAATCAGAACCGACGTCGGTTCGAGAGTGAAAGCGTTCCGTTGCGTTCACGTGTGCACTGTGATGTTAGGGTTACGTGAAATGTGACCATCGTTGAATTAATCCGTTACCTCTTGTTTCTACCATTATAACAAACAAATATGTAATAACATGAGATGTCGGTTAGGAGGGCTGTGTAAAGCCGGCGGCAAACAACCTCGTTACAAATACTTATCTAAGTATATGTTACTACGTGAAGTAAAAATGTTGTACCACCTTTTTATGACGATAGGGCAAACGGAGGAGTATGAACTCGCACACTTGCAGTAGTATAAAGAATTGCACACTGCACAATACTAATATTTTGTTTATATTTCCTTAAAAAATACATTATATCAATAAAAAACATTACACCCACTACCTATGTATTTGTACACTCTTTTGTTTCTTGTTAAAGCCGGTGGTCAAATTGAAAATACTAATAATATTAAAATTGGTATTTGATAATGGAACCTTAATAATCTACAAAATTATAATTTAAATTAATATAAAATAAAATAAATAATAATAACACTGGACAATTCACAGACTGGTCCAAGCAGAGCACAGTGTGTTTTATAGATATTAAAAAACCGATACAAATATCTACTTATTTGCATATTTTAATCAATAATACACATACAAAACAACGAAATCAATACTTATGAATACAAACGTTTGCATTGTGCGAATAATCGAGCCTGCGACCATCGGAAGTAAATGGAATGATGTGCTAAATATCTAAACTACTGATTAATATGATCTTTTGGAATTTTTCAAAAATAAAGACCTTATCGTATTACAGCCTTGAATGGATTTAGATTTACTATCAGAATATTCCATCAGTGAACTAGTTATTGTCAATTTACTTGTTTTTGACGAGAATTTGCTACGTGTTTCAGGTAACTGTGTTCGAATTGTTATTGTTTTATATTACGGTATAATATTTTTTATCAAGACCATTTTAACTGAGTATTATATAAATTGTTAGGAATGTTTATATTTTAATAATGTTTGTATGATGTTTTTAGACAAATATTAATAGAGTTAAAGAGGTTTTAACACGAATAATATTATGGTAAATAAAGGCATTTACGTCTCTCGACTAAGTTCCACTTATCGTGGTCACAAGCTGACTGGAGTAACAACGAATGTGCAAAATACAGTTTGTTCAACTACCATTACCATTAGGTCTAATTATTATTTACCATAATATTATTCGTGTTAAAACCCGTTTAAATATATTAATAACTAGATGTACCCGTTGTTACATCCACGTTAAATTGCAGTATAAAAATAGCCTATGTGTTATTTTGATGCATAAGCTATATAACTGTAAAGTTTCATCAAAATCCGTTCAGTAGTTTTTGCGTGAAGTAGTTACAAACATCCATATTCACAAAGTTTCGCGTTTATAATATTACTAGCTGTTAGCCCCGGCTTCGCACGGATATACATGTATTATACATTATACATATAAACCTTCCTCTAGAATCACTCTATCTATTAAAAAAAAAACCTGCTTCTAAATCCATTGCGTACATTTATAGATTTAAACATACATAGAGACGGACATACAGCGACCGCAACTTTATACTATGTAATGACGAAGATGTAATTAAACGCGAAAGAATACAATAAGTATTTTTAAACGATTTTTGGATAGATCGTATGGATAGGCTATTGATAAGCTACAGACAGACTAATGTAGAGTTCAATCGATTAGGTCTCACTTAAGCAGAACGAGTTTAACGTAAATTGCATATTGCGTGATCGGTTCCTAAACACAATAAACGTCCGTAATACATAATTGTACATAATTTCCTATACAATTGTTCATTTCCTTCCTAATGTTTCGTATTATTTTTATAAATAAAAAATAAAAACCAATTTTTTTTATTAATTTTAATACCAGGTAAACTAACAGCCTACCTGATGGTAAGCTGTAACTGTTGCTTATATATGAACAACACTAGAGACATCACGTTATCATGTGAATCTTTTAATACAACTAAAACGTTGGAATTTCAGAGGACTAAGATATCAGTTGTAATTTCTCATCAATTCTTAAAATTTCACTACCTAATCGCATGAATCCTTGATACCACTTAAGTATTGCCATTTTATTGGACCAAGAAAAGATGGATGGATTGTGTGAAAGACGATATGAATAAAAGAAGAGTATGTGCAGATATGACAACCGATAGAGAGCAGTGGAAGAGAATGACATACTGCGCTGACCCCAAATACTGGGATAAAGGCAAGGCAATGCTGATTTTATTGGACCAAGATATCATTTGTAATTTCTTAATTACTCTGTAATTTCACTACCTAATCGCACCCTATAATCTAAACACAACTAACATTCATAAACAAGATTTTACACAGCTTAGTTTGATGAAGAAAGATAGAGACTGAAAAGTCGTCAGCATGGATACCTTATCTAGTCTTATCTACTTCAGCCAAGCAACTTGTAAGCTGTGTTTCATTGATAGGGTAGGATTAGGATAAGTAAAATTACAGGATAAGAGGCATGGCATCTTAGTTCTGTGGAACGGCAACGCATGAGTGGTATTACGGATTTCTCATTGTTATACAGTCATTGTTACTGTTTACCATCACGTAGGTCGTCAGATTGTTTGTCATTGTAATTACATAAAAATAAGGCATATAAATATATATCATACCTTTCATCAAGCCACGTTCTATTCCCATAGCTTGTTAGTGCTATTCCTCAGTGCGCACTCGTTACCGACGTAACGGGCAGTATAACTGTTTCAGAGCTTTGATACACGGCAGACTGTTCGCGTCCCACTTGCTGAGTTAATAGGTTTCCGGTTGTAATGTGTGTTGTCAAAATATTAGGTTACTGTGACATTGTATCCGTGTGTCATATAGATGGCGCCACTGTACGTAGTAATCTAAATTAGATGCACCAGTTTTGCCTTTAAGTTCAACTTGACGGCTGAAATAGATACTGTGGTACTCATGCAGACGACTTTTAGTTTAAAATAATAAATATAAAGTTTACTTTAGTTTACAATTATAAATGCAAAGTTTACTATAGTAACAGCACAGATAAGATAATATTGCTAATAATATAGAGTCATAATATAGCAATTTTTTTTTCTTATCGTATGATTATAAAACTTATAAAAGAAGCTGCTGACAGCTGAAATAGAGACTGTGATACGCATATAAACGCACGTAAAATGTTGCAATGTATGCATACAGAGCTATAAATAGTTTCTTTTCTATGTTATCACATATAATATGGTAACCAATGTAATGTAGATGTATGTATAAATATAGCGAAACACTGATTGACATTGAAGAATTACAAGTAAGTATAATGAATGAAGCTCAGAGATGAACCAAAGAAAACTAGAGGTACAATAGCCTGCTATGAGAAAGTGTTAGTACTTATGTACACTGATCTATAAACATTTAGTACTGTCATAGTGAAGTCACTATTTCATATACATTACAATCGTACAATCTATGATTTTTATTGGTCGGCAACCAACTGAATAATTATTTAAAAAAAATTTTTTACCAATAAAACTATTAGCTTATTGTGTCATTATTTAATTAAAGGAAATCATGGATTTACAACTACATATATATATATCAAGAGAAACTGAAAAATGTATCTACCTGTGTAATGTAAATACTTCTAAAGCTAAGTTTCGTTTCGACTGATACAAATCAGCTAATCACAAGTTAAGTCGAATTATGTAATGTTGTCTATATTTGTAGAAATATAAGTGTGTGTGTTTGTAATATTCAATGAAATCAGGCCAATGAAATATCTCATATTATTAGCTATTTTGTCGTTTTAGTTTTGATTCCGTTTCAAGAAAAAGGACAAACCTGAATCGGATTATAATCGATATTAACATTAGATTCCAGAGTTAGACCTGCTGGTTTTTACCATTTCGATTTCACGTCGGACATTGTAAAAAAAAGTTAAATTATGTATCATGTTTCGCTAATTGTAATATAATTAATGATATTCATGGATAATTTACACAGCGTCATATAAGATTAGTTCCCAGTAAAGCTCTGCTTTACTTCTTTGTATTTACATAAAAAATCCAAAATGTGTTACATTACGTTTATTGTATTGTATGTCCTACTGTAATATATATATTTTTTAATTATGTACTAAGAAAACCCACACGGGCTTAAATCCCAGTCCCCCGGGGTCGGATAGTTGCTGTCTGGTTCGCCCCGAGGCCACAACCTTCAACCCCCGGTTGACTTGTGTTTGTCTATCTGTCTGCATCTGTTATGGGCGTTCGATACTTATTTTTTATAAATACATAATATACATAGAAATGTACAAAACTAAAAACTTTTTACCATTTACGCATGTAACTGTACACTGTAATATAATTCAACTTAGTACTATACAGAGATAAAAGTCAAATGTGGGACTGAATAGTGAATTATTGTAACAGTAGTTTTATATACAATGCACGTTTCAATAGACGGAGATGGTCTGGGTCCACTAATCTACTGTTTACCAGCATGAAGGATGGTAGTTATAAAAATACTCACCAGACGAACCACACAAGTTTCTCTACGTTTTCTAATGATGATCTGCTCCTATAGGTCCTATATATTCTAAAGCCTTTCTCGATAATTGACTTATTAAAACTAGAAGATTTTTTTAATTGAACCTGTAGATCCTGTGATTAGCGCGTTCGAGCAAACAAACATAGAGATATTATTACCACAAATACTTAATAGGAATGCTCCAAGAATTTTAGCACATCTCTTTCTAATTCTTCTCATGCATTCTTATAAAGAACTGAAATAAAAAATATATACTTAGAAAGAGTCTTACTTTTTAATAGATAATTGAGACTAATAGATAAACTGATAGATATGTGTTATATTAGTAATAATAATTTTTGTTAATAATGTACACATATTAATAAAAAAAACTATTATTTTACCTAAATTAACGTTGTAGTGAGGATAGATTTTTCACATAATTTTTCACCACAACACAAATTCCTGGTCTTCTCGTCCTCTCGTTACTCTCTCTACCAAACAATGGACCCGGCACCCGACGGTGAATCTATGGGATGCTAAGAAGTTCGTCTCTACATTAATACTAAATTATATAGGTTAGATTTAATTTAAAAAATAACATAATATAATTACAGTAATTGGATCCGTATGAAGCCGAGGCGAATCGTTAGTTTTCTAAAACTTGTAAATGACATTTAAAGTAATTATAAAACCATTTCGAAAATAATTTCAATTGATAAAAAATAAGTCCATTTTTTAATATACCTAGGACTTAAAATTTTCATACAATACAAATGAACAAACATATTCTCAGGCTGTAATAAATAATTTTATACACCTAGATAGTGGCGCTAACAAACGGTTGAAACGACATTAACGGCACCTCGCATTACGACCGTTTCAGTTTAATGTTGCCATACCAGAACAAGATTGACATCGCTATACGGAGCATTATAGTGTTGTCTTTGAGTCAGTCAATTTTAAAATACGGTACTGGCCATAAATACGGTCATAGGTCATTATATTTTGAGCACAGACTCTTGCTGCTGGTAATTTAACTAGTGACACTAACGACACGGTAGGTTACCTAGTACAATACTGGATTAATACAGAAATATCAAAATTTTAAATTAGACTTTAAAGATAAAACTTTAGAGTGGTTTTTCAAAACTTTATCAATTTTGAGTTAATGTATACTACTCTGCACCCGTGCGACTTGGTGTCGCACGGGTGCACGGATAATACGGGAATAATAAAATACAGTAATTTCTCTAATGACATATTTTTTTTATGTAATTGGTATGGTAAAAAGGCTGACGTCTTGGCTAATGGAAAGTGATATCTGTCACGTATATCATACGTCACAAAATATATTGCCCGTCCATGGTGGCAACCACTCTCATTTGTTGCAACTCTCAGAATAAGGTATGCATTCTTGCTTTGTCATTTAACCCTTCATATCAGTACATTATTTGTAATGCACAGAGGGAAACTCCATAAATTCATCTGCATGAGTGTTTTTATTCATTTATTAAAACTTCAATGCACAAATATATCAGAAATATGTAGGTACATGACGTACTTAACACTCACTCAACCATTGGGAAAATTAATATTTATATGGGCGGTGCATTATCAAAATTAAATGAATATATGTCAGATGAATTTATATTTTTCCCTTAGTAAACATACATACAAATATTTTAAAGAGGGTGTCGCATATGGATGTGGATGTGTTAAAGGGTCCAGGAAGTTCGAAAAGAAATGGATGAACAATGTGAAAGATGACATGTGTAAGGAAGGGAATAAATTACGAGATGACTGCGAACAGGATTGAATGGAAGAGACATATTAAGTCTACCCCAAATTTATGGGATAAGGAAGAAGCAGATGTATTATATCTACATATAAACCTTCCTCTTGAATCACTATATCTACTGCTAAAAACTACATTGATATCCATTGCGTAGTTTAAAAATATATACTCTGTAAAACAGATTAGTGAAATACGGTTTAACATGGATGAATTATAAATTACCGAAAATAAATGTGCACAAATTTGTTTTTCTTTATTAAATTTCACATTTTCTTATATCAATTTCCTTAATACTTGCTTCGAGCCATCTAAATTGAAATATGAAACAATTCTATATCGGGTTTTGGTCGTAATTATGAAATCATCGCAATTTGCATTGTAGGCAAATCGATTATTATTACAACCTTACAGAATCAGCCATTATAATTATTACTTGGTACCGTACAAAATTGGGCGTCAACGAACTGCCGTCGTTGCCTACGAAATAATAGAGGCAAGGAAATTATAAATGTTATTATCTCCCAGCAGGTTATGGTGCTATTACGGCTTACAATCGTGTTATATGAAACTCGATTTGTATATCATAATTTAACTAAAAGCTCAATTTCAAATTGCCTACATTATCTACGCTTTGATGGTTAAGGTCAAGTTAAAAAAAGTTTGGTTTATTGAACTTAATCGGTGGATTTCATCTTTATGTACACATTTTATGTGCATTAAAGATTTTTTTCATTATCTGAAGATTGTTCTGGGCACTCCCAAAGCAACCAGATTGTATTTATTTTTAATGGCACATTTTGAGTTTAATTATATTTTTTTACAATATTGTTACATAATTTCACATAATAAATAAATAATAATCAAAGATTGTTTTTAAAGCTTTGCAATATTCGTAGATGGCAAATTAGTTGCAATTTTTTTCCTGTGTTTAATTTTATGTTATACTAATAAAAAAAAGTAATATTTTTCTTGTTAATATTAATAAAAGTTAATAAAAATAGTAAAACTAGTTTTTGTTTTGTTTCGTGAGATAGAAGTATTTAATTTCTACCATAATTGGTAGTAAAATCTTAGATTAATCAAAATGATACAATCAAAGTTTTTTTGGGTAGCTTGGTACTTTAGTAGAACTGTACATTGTTATAATCACGTACGATTCTAGGTTACTGTAACACCAATTTGAAATCGATACAATCGTCCAATGCACTATCGATACATTAAAATTCGTAATGGATTACCGGATCTGATAGATTATTCTCGCACCAAATATGATCTGTCCGCTTGATCTGATGTCCGAATTGTATTCATATACTCAATTCAATCGAGTTGTGAATTGCGGTTGCGTGTTTAGTGGTATTCTTCTACACTATTAACCTTGACCTACACATCCAATTCTATATATAACAACAAAGATATATATAATAAAACTTAAGAAGCTACACATCCAATTCTATATATATAAAACAAAGATATAGTCCCACAAAGATATAGTCTTAATTTTTTACCGATTACCAAAAGGAGGATATTCTCAAGTTTCAACGGTATTTTATACCTATGAAATGAGCGATATGTTCTTTAAATCTGAATTGTTTTCGGTTATTGGTTTTAGTAATAGATACAGTTTACTCCTGAGTTTATCATCGGTTTTCAAATTCTGAATTTTGGTTGACTTTTTGCAAAATTCAGAGATAAACAAGATGGTAACCTGGCAATACTGAGTTAAATAATCGTTATGAAAAATCTTTATTTTAACACTAACGTGAGAGACAATACGACCCACTTAACATTTATCTTTCTCCTACTATTGTTAATTCATTAAATATTTATAATTAAATTAGAGTTAATCTTGTTTACCTCTAGAATTACGACAAATTCACACGCAGAGAGCACCGTCCGTGGTCCCGCATCGTGGTACAGTTTTAATTGCGTCTAATTAGAAATTATGCAATGTAACATAACTGTTTATGTAATTGTTAGTTGATGATGCTCAATAAAGTTTCCGAGTAACGTTTCCGCTACTCCTAAATACTATATCCACAGACAAAAGAACTTTGCACACATTTTTACAAAAAAAATATTAATGGTATTGTTTAAGCATTTTAATTAAAAAGAATATTAGCCTACTGCACTTCTTATCCATATAAATTTTTACTGTGCTAGATTTCATACTGATCCGTCCATCTACTAAAATAATTCTTTTAACATACGCAACTTATATTCTTTGAAAATTAATAACGTTCAAACGTACAATTTAAATTAATTATAATCACTGGGCGATCATTAGTTAAATTTAAAATAAATTCCACAAATATTACAACATTGTTTTACTTCGTGATTGCTATAGAAACGTGACAACGTAATCTTATTCTTAATCTATTCTTAACACAGCTCTTAGTTCATAGAAAGTCGGCTATAGACAATTGTTCTAAACGTTTCTAATCGAAGTGGATTGAAAAATAACGTGTTTACGAGGTCCAAAAACCTTCTGCGGTAAATAAAATATTTGAATACTATTGAGATCCACTATATAGCAAAGAAACCTGCGCGTTTTACAAAATATTTAAATCAATATTAATGAGAAACCATTGCAGAGATTGTTGGCAGGGAACGAAGTAGCGGTATCCCATAACAACAAAAGATATTACCGTATTCAATGTAAAACAACATAGATACAGTGGAAACGTTTAATAATGTTGGTAATACTTTAAAAAAACAAAATAATCTTACCTGTTAATAATAAGTATGTGAAAGATTGTATATTATGATGCTAATTAACTTAATTACGACTAAAAGACTGAACATATATGAATACAATTTCATGAACAGATGATACAACATTTTTTAATCCAACTCGCGTAGTTGCGCCGCGTGATTCTGTATCTCTATCTGTGATATAATCGAATACAGTTAACAATGAATGAATTTAACATATTGATTCCTAGAATTCTAAAAACCCTATTTTATTAAAGTACCTAGGTAGATATTAAATTAGGTTGACTGCTAGGAGAATTTTGATTTTTTATGTGTACGGATTGTCTCTGAGATCTTTGATTAAGTATCTTGAAAAAATCTTTTATTATGTCAAAGGTAAAATAAGCTAGAAATAATATATATTAAACTCGGGTGAGACCGGGATCTAACCTATACTAACTAGGAACTAACTGCGGGAAAGTAAACTCCAAAGCAATGCTCCGTTTTTAGAAATTCTTTCACTGTTTCAAAGGTAAATTCTAGAGTCCCATAGGCTATATAATTATTACATTAATAATAATATACCTAATACATATTAGTAAGTATATATAATACTCGCAAAGATATAAGTGACCTGCGTAAGCGAAATAACCTCGAGTCCCTTACTATACATGATTCAGAATTATTGTTTCTTGTTCACAGAGGGCGCCAATACAATGTGGCGCGCAATACTGCTGGCGTGCTTAGTAACCTCGAGTGGTGGTCAGCAGACACGACCCAACAGGGTCGTCGATCTGTCCACCACCTGCGACAGAAGTTCCGTCACCGTAACTCTAGATATGGAGCAGCCTTTCAAAGGACTCCTGTTTAGCAAGGACTTCTCGAGAGAATGTCAGGCGCAAGGTTAGTGTAATAAATTTAATAACTTTGTTATATATCATTAGCTCACTACACGTTTTAGAAGTATATAGATATTAACTGAAAATGTGGTGAGCAACTAATCCTAAATAAATAAATAATTATAATGCCCTCTAATATTATATATGCGGTAGTATCTCTGCCTGTTTCTCTGTTGCTATTTGACGACCTATATCTAAAAATAAGGAGTAACAGTTCACAGCTACTACTATATAATATAAGAAACAATTCCTATAGGAATATAAATATAATTTAATTTAATATCTTGTAGAAATATAATTGACTAGCTTTTGCCCGCGGCTTCGCTCGCGTTATTTTATCCCCTTAGGGGTGGAATTTATCAAAATGCTTTCTTAGGGGATGCCTACGTTATTATAACTTTATGCATGCAAAGTCTCAGCCCGATCGGTTTAAAATTGACAAAGTTCATACATACTTTCATCCCCTATTTTGAGGGTAGAATTAATCGAAATCCTTTCTTAGCGGATGCCTACGTCATAACATCTACTTGCATGCCAAATTTCAGCCCGAACCGTCCAGTGGTTGGGGCTGTGCGTTGATAGATCACTACGTCAGTCACCTTTGAGTCGAATTTGAATATATATTTAGATTAATAGAAATATAATTAAGTACAATAAATAGCGGTCCCAAAAAGGTTGTTAAGAACCGCACGTTACAGTCTCCACGGTATACTATAACCTCTTATCGTGTCCTTCTCATTTTGTCTATCGTCCTGTACAAAAGTAGACCTGAACAAAGCTAAAGACTACTATAAAAGTCGCCAAGTTTATGCGTAAACATACTTTGGTTGGATACATAATAAATAACCCTGGACATAACTGTCCACACAGCGCCATCTAGTCCCCCGGTAACCAGAGCTTGTGTTATGGGTACTAGACAACTGATATAAATACTTGAATTTTTTTTGTAAATAGATACCTAATATAAATAGAAAACATCCACACCGATACAAACAATCATACTTATGAATACAAATGTTTGTACATTGTAAGGAATCGAACGTGCGAACATCGGGTGTAAAGCGGTGTGCTACAAGGCTAGACCACTGAGGCCGTCAAAAAAAAACAACCACACCTCTCGTTTCATAGCTTTATGCAGTAATATTTATTTGTATCTAATTTAAATTGTATTCTGCACCTACTTTAAACTTATATACTTATGATTTTCAGGTAATTTCCAGAATAAGGTTTCGTTGCGTCTACCGTCGAATGCGTGTGGAGTGAGGACCTCGGCACTGAACACCACCGTCGAGGAACCTGAAGATAATGAAGACCTGTACTACAATGTCGAGCTGGTCGTGCAGATGGACAAGCATTTGCAACAGTCCTCGGATCAAGAACTATTGGTCAGGTGCGTAATAAGGATAAAAAATTATTGTATTTTTTTCAAGTTTAGTTGTCTGCGCAATTTTCGTAAAAAGGGGAACAAAGTTTTTACATCTCATATTTAAATCTAAAGTGTATTGAAATATATGTCTGGTCCTATGTTCTAGGTGTAAACTGCAACGACGTGCGGTCCGCATCAATAGTTCAGCGTTAGAAACTGTTATCAATACAAAATTACACGAAATGATTGGCCAAGAAACAAAGAAAATGAGGTAAATATATTTTAATCATGTATACAAATAAATAAAATTGAAGTGTCTGTTTGTAATCTCCATTTACAACCTTTCACTAAATGTAAAAGAAAGTACTTCGATCAATAACTTAATTAATATGTTTTTTGTTTGTATGTTTGTTCGTGCTAATCTCTGAAACGGCTGGAACGATTAAGATGGGACTTTTAGTCGCAGATGCGTAAGGAACTAATTTATGTAAACCAAATGAGGTCACTAATAAAGCCTAGGAATTGTTTTGCCATATAAATTATTATCGCTATTAAAAAATAGGAGTTGATGATAGAAGGGTGAAAATTAAGAGTCGTGTGTATTTTTAATGCGAAATACTATGTTTTTTTTTAAATTGTTGAAAAAATAATATTTTGGGGTGAGCCACCCTTAACACTTAGGGGTATAAAAATTAGTTATAAACCTATTCTCACTACTACTGAATACACATATATAATTTCATCAAAATCGGTTAAGCCGTTTCGGAGGTGTATTGTATAGTAATAGAATTTTATAGATTAGATTAATAAAACAATTGGGATAAGTGTTGACTGTGAATCTTTTCAATTCCAGGACTGGTCGTAACCGCCAGGGCTTCGTTAATTCAGCCGAGGTGGAGCAGCGGGAGTGGCTGATGGAAGCGGCACGGGCTTGGATGGAACTGTCGCCCGCTGTTGCTGCAACAGAACCCGCCACCGTTGAAGTCGGGCAACCGACGAGGCTCCTTATACAATGCACTCTGCCTGGTAAGGTATAATAATAATAATATATAGAACAATTCAAATAGTAACAACTAGTCCCAAGCTAAGCAGAGCTTGTGTTATGGGTACTAGACATCTGATAGAAATACATTATTTTTTGTACTACTGTACTATACTATTACTGTAATCTTAGGTAGGATAGGCAGCGGTCTATACTATATATTACAGTTATGAAGATATGTATTATTTTAATGGAATGGTGGACCTGTCTACGCTAACGGCACACGCTGTGCTCCAGTGGAGAATGACAAGATGAGTACGAGGTCGAAATAGCACGTGGTAGTAAACTAATCGGGAATTCAACTTCATGGTTTCCAATGGGAACCACGTGGAAGTTAACCTGGGATGGTACATTACTGGCATAGGGTTATTAATCCACATTACTAACAATCCTCTTCTCACCAAATATTGGTACTATATGTATTATAAGTATTATTTTACATTTTATTCCAGTTGGAGTTGGTTTACGAGTAACTAACTGTGTTGCACATGATGGCTTAGGAGAAGCATCTCAGAAATTATTAGACGAAGCTGGCTGTCCTATTGACGAGACCATATTCAATAAGCCCACCATTCACCGCCACAAAGCCAAAAGTCCCGAGATCGATTTTTCCGATTTGGAACCCGCCGATACTCAGCGAAATATTGATGAGAATACCAGCATTAAACAAATCAGATCGGATCCTGAAACTATGTTTAAGAACATAATGACGTACCAACATGCCATTACCACTTTTGCTGCCTTCAAGTTTCCAGACAGAGCAAAACTGCATCTTACTTGTGGTATAGAGTTGTGTAAGGGCCGTTGCCCACCTGTAGACTGCAAAGCCCTGCAGAAACCTCAGCAGATAAGGGATGGCTTAGTACGAAAAGCACGTTTAGACAAAGACGCTAAAGGAATAGTTATAGATAGACTTGAGGTATACAATAGTATAGAGGTACTGGCACCTAACATTGAGTTAGAAGATGAAGCGTCAATTAGAGGTGAGATTACTTTAAAGTTAGACTAAATATTACTGTTTCCAGTTATAAGTAATATGTCATCTTAGGTGCATCATACGTACTTTAGGGATATGTTGAAAATACGACGTATCTGTCTCTGAAGACCAATATCTGCTTATCAAATACGGGCATAACTATTCATTAGTTGTTCAAAGAACATGATGGTTGTATAAAGCATATTATTTTCGTAGGTACATTAGGAACGGCAAACAAGCTCGCCGCGCACCTAATAAAATAATATCCGGCGTTTTTACAGACACGCAAGTGTATGAACATTTTACAAAGGAACCGTAACCATTAGGTAATGCGCTGCTTTTACTGAGGACTAAAATGTTATGGCTTCGAGTCTTTTTTATCGAGTGGAAAAATCTTCCAAAGACCGTACCCCTAACCTAAGGGTGACTAGGAATTCTTACTCATTGGGATTGGGACAAGGTATATCTACGAGCGCCATTGCCAGAGTCGGAGGTCGCGTTAGTATTCTATCGCGACTCCGGCTGCAACGCAGAATATGATGGCCCGCCCTGTAGATGGTGTAGGGCAGTTCCCATCTCGTTGTAAGTGCAAATGGCCCCAAGCCTGGTTGTAGTACAGCTATATTTTACACTTCAAACTAAAACACGAGATGATAAGCTGATTGACGTTAGAAATATGTCAATATAAATGAATAGATAAAGTGTAGTGGTCCAACATGCTATAAAGTATTACTTTTTCATTTAGGTTCAAGACGAATAGAAGCTGAAGAGGATGACTTAATTCGAAGATTCTCGCCCGGAGACAAGACCATCTGTCTATCGCCAGGGAAAATGGCTCTTGCGTTCTGCGTTCTTGGGGTTATATTCCTTTGCGCCATAGCTGTTGCCTTCGTGTCATTAGTGCGAGCGAGACGGCGACTAGGAAGGGAACCACTCAATACATCTCTCTCATTCTACACAGGTAGCAAGAGTATGTTTTCTTCCAGTGAAAGTTCCAGCTCTGGTCTCAGTGGAAGCAAACTACTGCTTACTGATAGTCCATACTTAGACCAGCATTCAACATCTAGTAATAACTGGCCATATTCTAGAGCATTCTAAATAATGCTTTATTTACACGGTGCGGCGGCAATCTCTAACCAATTTTAACGGAGAATGGTCGTCTACGCCATGCTAGTTTCCAGAAGTTAGGTACGGACTCGTGAGCAGGAGTTAGCCAGCAGCTGCTCCAGATCTAAGTACCTACTTACATAAATTTGAAGTGCAATCGCCCCCATTTTCGTCTAGTGAAGCTGTAAAGGCTAAGCAAGATCATCAACAGTAGGATAGTTCGAAAAAAGGTGCTATGCATTCATGCGATATTTTTATGGTGTATGCGGCCGTAATGCTCATGTTTTAGATTAATGTTAATTATTTATTCTTTTTTAGTGCTTTCTAATTAATAGTACTATCTATAAGACTGCATTCGTTGTATAAAACTCCAAAGTTCTGAGTCTAGTTTGTAATGTATTTATTTCATTAATATTAATACCTATGAACAATGTTGTTCTAATTAAATATCTATATAATTGAGGCGGTGCTTTTGATAAATATAATATTGATACTTTTTCCTATTTGGGCAAAGGTTAGGGTAACATTATGGTGGGTATCAAGATTATTTATGCTTTCCTTATGATTTTATGGTATTACAGTAAAATTGAATATTATTTCAAATTCATTAGCACTTCCTCGATACATTTAGTACCTAAGATTTGGTTTATAATTAAGAAGCGAACAATAAAAATTGTGATATCATTAAGTATATAAAATATTTTACAGTTTATTATTTTATATTCATAAAACACATTTGTACTATTTTCAAAATAAAAAAAAAACTGGAAAGACTTGTTTATTGTTATTAATCTAATAAGGCAATCTTCAGCACCTTGATCTACCTACCCTGACTTAAACATAAAAAGATAGTGCATTAAAATCTGACTTTAAAAATTAGTAAACTCATTATTCTGATTAAATCTCCGGAAAAAACAATAGCAAACCAAATTTCGGTACCCAAGACAACGACAGTAAGTCACCTGCAACTATTGTGGATTTAAATATTTAAAGGGAAATGTGAGAATATCTAGTGTGGCGATAAATACGATATACACGAAAATGCCTTTGCCTCCATTTGGGATAATAGGTAGTTGTCAAGTTATATTTATTTATTTATTAAACGAAAGAAATTAGTAGAAATCATTCATACTATTTTATTTATATTTGGTGACAAATAAAACAAATAGAATTAATTAACTTAAAATAAATCAATTTTATAATAAAATATTCTTCCACAGGTACTAACTCATTTATATTGCCTGTGAAAGTTCATCTTCTTTTTTCACTATGGCAATCCTACTTATATACTGGAAAAGTGTGTAAATAGGACAAAATTACCTACTTACAGTAAATTTTCATGCCAATTTACTTAATTTAATTTTCTTGACTCAAATCATCAATTTCATGACTATATTTGAACGTATAGTCATAGGATTTAATTTTTTTTCACTATTTGCTAATTTCACACACACCTTTTAGTTATGTAGTCTTTGAGAAATTTACACACTTTATTTTTTTATTTTATTACATTTAAAGAATCACTATTATCGTTGATATTTGAATGAAAACAATTAATATGCTATGACAATAAGTTATCTAATGTAACTAAAAAAATTCATTATCAATTTATTTTACCAAAATTCTGTAATCTTTAGAGAGTTCGGTATCCACTCAAAAAACTTTCTTCCAGATCAGTAAACTTAGAAAAAAAAAATATCAATCTATGGTTAGAAATGACATCACCTTTGTCAAAGATTAAAATATGTAGGTATATAAATTATTTGCTGTCGAAATGTATGGGTGATTCATTATTATTAATATATAATATATAGATGATTATTTCTTGTAAACGCATCAAAAATCTCTATTGGTTTCTACAGAAAGTGTGTCACACTGTCCGTACACACCAATTCGTTATGTACTTTATATATAATACATAACTTTTCGAGATAGATAACACGTTAGTCGATGTTTTTATTATGTACTATTAAATATAATATTTTTGTTTGATACGGTAGACATACACGTCTCTCTAATAGTAGGACACAGTATCAAATTATTGATTCTTTGTAATTTTAATTATAGGAATAAAAAAATAATCAATCTTTTGTTACATTTTAATTCGTCAAATTATTTAATATTCATATTTTTTAACATTCATATTGTTTTTATCCATTATTATAAACTGCAATAGGTACCTAATAATAATGGAATGAATTCGACTGTAGTGTCTGTTAATTTACCACGTCGAATCTATGGCTCTATGGTATGGGCGGTTCGCTTCGCTTGCTGCTCGTACTTGTACCCGAACGAAAGGTGGGTGGTGTGCGATAATAACATGATGCTTTCGCGACGATCCTTTGCCTACTCGCCATCGATGCCGTATTCGTACTCGTAGCCACGGATGATCTCGAACTGTGATTAATTCATAATTACATATACAGAAAGGTTATGTTTGCAAAGCTGAACGTTATTTTAGAAAATATTTTACGAGTGTTTGTGCCGTGAATCGTGAAATCAAATTAGACAAGATTTGTTACAGTTTTCTTATTTATGTTTAATATTGTGTGTGCCGACATATCTATGTGGATAGCAGACTTGGAATAACTTTCTTGGATTCAGTATCAGGTATGTTTTTATTTATTTATATTGTAAATTCACCACATTCTTTATTTAATTTAAGTTTATTTAGTTATGGTCACAGACTAATATATCTATAGGTGCATAGTTTGATTAAAATTTTGCTTGAATCCCAAAATAGGTACTTAAACTAGATGCTGAAATACATAATCCTGTATGTTTCTTATAAAAAAAAGTTAAATACCTACCATTCTTTACTACAACTACATCTACCAAGACAGATACTTTGATAAAATGTTAAATTATATAAAATAGATGAACTATTCTGTCTTCTGTACCGTTAATATGCTCAAGGGTCTTTGATTATTTTAAATTGGTTCTAATTAGGCTTTCTGGAACATAATAATAGATATTAGACAGTCAAGTAGTGTTGTAAAATCAGCTTTACTGAAGTCAATACATATTGTAATTAAATCCATTAGTCTTAAGAGTGGTTATGTATATTCTAAGCATATCCCTCTTTTCTCTCACCTTATTTGAGTAGACAAATCAGTGATTACATGATATTTATTTGACCTATTTGATTAGCATGATTGCACTGACAGACAGTTTTTTTTTATTCTGTTGAGTTAATTGAATCCTATGTTAATAGTTTTACTCATATACATTTTACTTACTCAAACCTACACCCACATCACAAGGCACGGAAACCGAAGTTCCCTCAGCTTGATGATGGACCCGGCACCATGCTAAAAAGTTCATAAAGACTCTCATGTACAGACCGCAATCAGTTACATGTTTATTATTTGTATAGTTTTTATGTTTGTATTCCACAATGAGTTACACTTTTGTCTGATCTAATCTGAGTTTTTATATCAGAATTGATACTTTCAATGTTCAGGACAAGGAGCTTTTCTTAGGCCTTTAGAATGAAAATGCATGAGTGATATCATAATATGATGTATGTATATAGTGCTTGTGTAAAAGTGAGAATCACCGTTTCATCAGATTTCATCTGGTCTCTCAGCTTGTTTGTCATTCCAATTGTATAAAAATTACAAATGTATTGAACAATTCAGAATTGGTAATATAGTTCATAGATTGCTATAACATGAGAAAAAAAATTAGAAATGTAAAGGTACTATAAAAACCACATTCTATTTTTATTGAGTTCTCAATATTTCAGCTGTGTTACAACTGCTATGATAATAGGGTAAACTGAAACTGGGTTGACCATTTTTTGTACTAATTATAGGTATAAGTAATGACCCCATCAAATTTAAAACAATATATTATTGTTACTATATCTTCTTATACATTTCTAGGAAATAATATTCTATATACTTAATTATAGTACTAGTATTCTGATTTTGAAAATGTTTTGCATAAACTTAGTGATTTGGTGGTGTTGTGGTCATTTTTTGCTTTTTGGTCCAGCAGTGGAAATTTCGTATACTTAGTAACAATTTTATTATCATAATTATGTAAACATGTATAAAAGTAAGTTATCAAATACCTACATATCAGTGTTTATCAGTAGCATTATTCACATATGGTATAGGTACAGAAATATCATTCTATAAACTTTTTATCTATATATTACAGTATAAATGCTTGAAGTAGATGATGATATGATTTAAACATTAAAAGAAGGAAAATAAAGAAGAGGTGTTTTAGTGCACAGGTCTGCTTCAAGTCGAATCAACAGTTATTTATTTATAGGACTTTTTAACTGCTTATGAAAGTACATTTTTTATTTTAATATTTTTTCCCTACCTTGAAAATATGTTTATTTTTTTAATTACTGTAAATATATCTATACTAATATTATAAACAGGTAAAGTTTGTGAACTTGTGGATAATCTCTGGAACTACTGTACCAATTTTGAAAACTCTTTTACACTTACTTGTCACATACATATAGTTCTGTAAAATTCTCAAATTCTTAAATAACTTATTGAAATTTCTTGTGTAAAGGAGTTTTTTATTTTTTTTTTATTTGAGGTAACTCGGTTCTTGTCCTTTTCCTATTACCTGTCTAATAAAGACTAACAAGTAGGATTTATTTTAATATAAATTTCTTGAAGACTTGTGGTATAAATTTTAATAGACTATACTTTATTATGGGTTATAGTCTCAAATTATATATTTTTAAATATTGTATTGTGTAAAAAATATATATTATTACAAATATTGCAGCTTCACATAAAAGAAATCCCAAATCTATACATTATAAACAAATTCTAATAATTGAAATCTAGTGATGAAGTACAATTACAAACTTATCTCCAAAATGACCGGACGCAACTTTCATCATCATCAAAAACAAGTTAGGTAGGATATAAAGCTTTTATTAGCTTTCGTCCTAAATGTTCGGAAGTCAGTGAAAGCAGACTTCATTGACTAATAAGGCCAGAGTTCAAAGACTCGGCTATCTACCTATTTAATCTGTGCCTATGATAAACGTGGGTGTATCCACAGATACGAACATAAATAGATTTCGCAACTATATATTACCTACCTACCCATGTAGTTACGATATATTTGCGTATATATTTCTTTACATTCTACCGCAATTTGAATTACCTTCACTAAACTTCCATTGGAGTTCCTATATATGTGCATTGTATATATATAAATAAGTATAGAGGGTTGATAAAAAGAGGCCTATATATACTAGTGCATTGTATATATATATATATATATATAATATAGCTTATTATTGTATAGAAAATACATTGGGTTTTTTGATGATTAAAACAAAGAATCCAAACTCATAAATTTCCGCGTTTATAATATTAGTAACTAAAACTACCAAATATATTATATGCAAATTAATTGCTAGTAGTATAGGTAGTACTGACTCGTTTTTCATATTTAATATTATGTATACAAATCGTGGAAATACCGGACAAACTAATTATTGAGGATGACGCTCGACATTACTGTGCCTGCATATAGTTTAATCATATATATGTATAATATACAATAAATGAATATATCTTAGCTACATATAACAAATGATATAGTAGTTACTCGTAAGTAACCACATCATCATTACATAGTATAAAACAAAGTCGCTGTCGCTGTCTGTCCGTCCCTAAGTATGTTTAAATCTATAAAACTACGCAACGGAATTTGAAGCGTTTTTTTTAATAGATAGAGTGATTCAAGAGAAAGATTTATATATATAATACATGTACACTCGGGCTAAGCCGGTTCGAGTAGCTAGTATAATAATAATAACATCTCTGGACAATTCACACAACGCCAACTAGTCCCAAGGTAATCAGAGCTTGTGTTATGGGTACTAGACAACTGATATAAATACTTAGATATATATTTTTTTGTAAATACATACATATTATACATAGAAAACTCCCAGACCGATACAAAGATTCATACTCATGAATACAAGTGTTTCTATCGTGCGAGGAATCAATCCCGCGACTATAGGAAGTAAAACAGCGTGCTAAACCGCTATACCATCGAGGCCGTCAATGCATGTATCTACTTAATTGAAGAAAAACATATATATAATATTTGCTTTTTTAAATTTTACTAGTAAGTATCTCTGTGGGAATGAAACTTTTTTGCAATAAATATATTTTGTATCTAATCTAATATAGTCCTAGATACAAGTTGTTAGCACAAGAAATTTCATTAAATTATGTCCAGTAATTTTAGTTGATAGATAAACAAACAGACAGTTCAAAACAATTAAAACCATCTGTATTAGGTCGACGCGATCTCGTTACAGTATCATTATAATGTATTACAAGGTATGTCAACAGTCAATTTCTGTTTTCAAAATCAGACACGTATTTCCCCCATATAAGGGTGTATGACAGGGGTGGCAAGCCGGGGGAGGGGTATGCGTGCACTAGGGATATGCGGCTCGGCGACGCCAGGGCTCGATCGATATTGCTTGCCAGTGTTACCACGTTAAAAGTGTTACCACTAGATCTGGTGTATTTGACCTACTTTGATGGGCAAAATTTGTTTTTAGTGGCTAATGAATTTTTTTATTTCGCAAATATCGCGCGGGTAGATATATATATTTATACATCGTCTGCGAAGTAGAAAATATAAATCGGTTATACAATGAAAATACCCGTTACATCACTGAAATTTTCGGATAAAAATTAAATTTTATAATAACAGTTATTATTTTTATATTTCTATAATATTTATTGGAGCTAAATTATGAATTAATTATTTTAGGTACAATTTTTTAATATTGTTATTAATAAAAAATGCAATGTCATTTTACGTAAAATTATAATTTGGTGGTTTTCCTAGTAGCTTTATTAAAATTATAGTGGTTTTGTGGTGGTGTTTGTGTTCTGCCTAGTGGGCTTGCCCAAATGTTGTTAGCAACACTGTTCCTTGCGCCTCACTCTGTCTAGTTCGGTCCGCGGTGCGCCTGTCTGTCGGCCAGTGTTTCGTGTGTTCATAGCCTTACTGTGGACTCAGTGAGTCTCAGTGTAGTGACTCTTATTGGATATACGGAAATGAGATAGTCCTCGTTGAACTACTGGTATGTTGTGTACTAATTAATTTAATCTGTATTATCAATAGTTAGGTTTTCGGTGCAGTGCCCCTGTTTATGAATCAATAGTGCGGTTTCCGTGTCACTAGGAAGTGGGACTAGACGTGAGAACTTATCTCTATCGATACATATGTATTAAGTGTATAATGAGGTCAAATAAAAAGATATAGAGCAGTACAATGTAAAAAGAAATGATTAATTTGTTAATTATTAATTAGATATTTTGAAATAAATATTCAAAATGCTCGTGGTATAATAATTTTGAAGGAACACTACAGTTTCTTTGAAGTAGGTTTTAGGTTTAGGATTATCAAATATTTCAATTTTTTATTATAAAGAACTAATAACAGCCAATATATTATTACTGATTATATAGGTGAATGTTTATTACTTAATCATGAGTATATTAGTATTAAGTGGCTGGATAGCTTTTAATGAAATTTGGTATATAGATAGATCATATAATAGATTAATACCTTTGACCTGTATTCATAGGATTAACACTGCGATTTATAGGTATCTAAAATTTTAATTTTAAATTTATTTATTGTGCATAACTAATGATAATTACACTTTGTGTTGGTATGACTGTGCTTTAACGTCAGGTTCATACCTACTTGCATAATTATGTCCAAATTGAGTGTCAATGTCACATGATGTAATATGTGTAGGCAATAATAAGGATGGGTTTGGAAAAACATAAAATAACGACAGTCTTATTTAATAGTAATATTTCGAAATTGCTTACAATCTCCAAAAAGGACATTTCATTGAAATATCGTTTTTTTTTTAATTATTCTATTACTGATGGTGCTATTTTTGCCAATGAAGAAAGTTACATTATCGGCAATGAAAATGGGCTGTCCATTTTCATTGCCGATAATGTAACTTTCTATAAATTACAGAATTTCTGTAATCTTTCAATTTTTTTTAATACTAACCTCTGTAACCAAAAATTGTTGAGTAAAGTATAAAATACCCTAAGCCAAAGTATTAAAACTCTGTGACGTTCCGTAAAATATTTAGGATGCTGTGGATGTTAATGGGAACTCGTGACCTACGTTTCCTATGCCAGACAGTCCAGAGCAAACTTGTTGGGTTACTCCCTCCCCCTGCCCGCAGTTGTCCCGCCCCTCGCCGTCATTGAGGTCACCCGCGCAGACGTATTGAGAGATTGACAGATACTGGATATCGTGTGGATTATGATATGGATCCGGTCTGATTCACTGCAAATACTTAGTAACATTGTAAATTGTAAAGATAGATTGATATAGTCTATTTTATCTTTTCAAATTTCAAGATGGAGGAAGTTATCATTCCTATATCATTTTTCAACCAGTTGCTTGGTCAAGAGCAATTATTGAAACAAAATAGCATATCATGGAGTAACTCCTTTTTCAATTCTCCGTGACTACTTACGACAGACATACGACAATGTGTAATGTTGTGAGAATGTGTCTGACTGTCTGGTTTTTACCTTTTTACGACTAAACTGCTGAATAGATCTTAATAAAAATTGATGTGATGATTTAATTATTATCAAAAAAGCAGACTTAGTCGCGGGTAAGAGCTAGTTGATTAAAAAGTATACTTCCGTGTTGTTATCTAAAGACGTTTTATAATTTTGGATAGTTGATTGTCTTATAGTAATTTTGTAAGGGTTAAAATTTATGTTAATTCTAGTAAAATCTTTCATGCAAAAATCTTTAATATTGTAAATTATACGTATACATTTAACTTAAGATGTATAATGGAAAAAATATAGTTATATAATCAAACAAAATAATTAATAATATGCGTATGCTTGAGTCAAGCCAGGTTTGGCGAGCTGATAGAAGTGACGAAACGAAAGTACCTCGTCCTCTCCATCCATTGCAACGCCCACTTTCTACTGCATTGCTAACAAACCAGACTGGTATGAACATTATCATTGCGTACATATCTGTTTTTCAAACGATATGTGTACTTATTGCGTATTGGAACTTGAAACCTAATATATTTATAGTGGGGAAAGGGGATTGTTAGTAATAGTAATGTGGAGTAATAACCCAATTGCTAGCAATATGGTACATTCATCAGTTTAACCTCCTCGCGATTCCCTCTGGAAACCATCATCATTTGCTTCTTCCTTATCCCATTTTTTTGGGAATTTAATATGTTGAAACCGTTGTGATTAATTCCTTGTTAATCATGATGGACAAACTGACCTGACCCCATTCTCATTCAATCTCAATGTTAGTTACCATACTCTTTTGAAACGGCTTGACTGTTTTTATGCATATTCAGTAGGTCTGAGAATCGGTTACTTTTTTATTTGTTTTATTATTATTATTATTTATTTATTTTTATTTATCATACCTAAGTGATAAGGGTTGTCCACCCCTAAAATTTTTTCTTGGGCAATTTTTTTTTATAATATAGCATTCAAAATTCATACATACAACCTAAATTTTCACCCTTCTATCACCAACTCCTATTTTTTAATAGCAATTTTAATTTTTATGACCATATAAAGCTACTGTTATATTTATACGTAAAATTAGTAAAAATCACGGGATCTTACCACGTTTTATATTTATTTGCTGAGTTCCCGATATTTACTAATTTTTACTAATTATACGTATAAATAATGACCGCGTCAAGTTTAAAACAGTATACTGTTAATACAGTATTACAGTATATTATTTTCCACTGGTGATCCGCCACCGCATACTGTTAGTGCAGGTGGGTGAACCATTCCATTAACATATTAAAAAATGGGTACTGAGAATATTATGAGAGTGTTTGGATGACATTGGCGCAATGTTATCGTATGATGTTCGGATGATATCATGCAGTAGTGTCCATTTTTATTATCTTTGCAACGTGATGTCATCTGCTAATTCGTACTATTTGCTGTTCTATTTGATGCATGCTCTGATACCGATGGTCTTGCATACAAAGCGATTAAAGCCATCGTAAAAATAGATAGGAATGCTCTTACATTGTAAAGTTCGTTACAGAATTGTTTTATAACACTTATGTTTATTGGATCTATGTATATACGTGTAGATAACAGTTATCTGTCATCTGCATTAATAATATCTAAGATACAGTACGCATAGTGTGTTATTTTAAAAATAGTCGATTTATACTATGCAGCGAACGAATGAACAAAATGTTTTTGAAACGTTCGTAGAATAAATAATACTCTTTCGAATGTTTCCACAAACAAAAATTTAAGGGTTACGTAAGGAAGAATCTACAGATCTAGTTTGAATTTGATAAATATCTTACGAGGTGCAAAAAACGCGTCTATTAAAAAGCCTCTTCTTGGGTAGGGTAAAAAATATTTCTTTTTTATCCTAATCTATACTTATTATATATATAAATATAAAACAAACACCGTTCGCGTTCCGCGTCTGTCTGTACCTATGCTCTCTCTCAAAAACTATATCATATCTACTATATCTATATTTATACTACTCAGAAATTAAGGTTTTATTGTATTAGTTAAATGTTTAAATTTATTGAAATACCCATGCGAAACCGGGGCGATCGCTAGTAGTAGGATGAAGTAAGAACTCTAATATCCTTGTGTTATGAAACTCTAGTAAATGTGTGTGTAATCGAAGGACACTGAGGATATTATGTAGAATTAAATATAGCCAGTAATTTAAGTATATATTACGCAACTTATACCACGATTATCGCAGTATCAACCACACCCATTTAACTTCATATAATATTACGATGCCGGCAAGCTGTATACTCTACTCATACCTACTGTATTATACTATTTTCGAAGTACAGTTTGATGAGTCAGACATACTTAGCTGGCATTATTATGCGAAGCTTGTAGATTCGTTTAATAGTAAAAAATAACAGGTGATGTCATAATAATAATTATATTGATATACTTCCGTTTGTTATTTAAGAATTTTAATGTTTACTGTTTGTCTCATTGAAATTAGAGTATGAATGATCGGTTATTTATTTATTTAATACAGGCTACTAATGGACCATATTATAAATATATTATACACTAAAATACATATGAAATAATATTATAATACTAATATAAAATTGTTTCTGTTGTTTAAAGTACATTTATCATTTGCATGTAATATCAACTTATAAATTCTTCTGACCATGTTTGATTATTTGTATTTCGGAAGCAGGAGTAGTTTTTAATAATGATAATGAATAGTGCTCTTGACTCATCTTCCTTTCTGTACAGGATGAAGTCAAATTCTTCAGTTTAATCTGACCAATGAACATAATAGGTTTATGAGTAAACGTATAAATTGAGTTTTTTTGCCGAGGTAGACTGTAAAAAGTTGCCTTCGTGTGGGGTACCTGTCTTACCTATTTCAGCCGCCAAGCAGCTTACGTTGTAGGCTGTTTCGGTCGAAGATAAGGTTCACTACTTTATCTTCGACCGAAACTTTATAAAAAATAAAAATTACAAGATAAGAGGCATGCCATCTTAGTTCTATGAAACAGCAACATTTGAGCAGTATCTCGGGCGTCACATGATAACGTTATGTGCCATAGTGCTGTTCGTAATTTTTTTGGAAACATTCTGTCGATGCGTCAGTGCTGTCAGTCCAGGTAGGTAAAGTCGGTTTTGAGCAGACAGAATCAGCAGAACGTTGAAAATAGAAACTTCACGATAATCTTTGGTTCATTATACGCTGAAATAAAACAATAGCGCATAATAAATCGTAGACGACATTTAAATTTTGCTGGATTTGAAGTAATTGTTATTCATTCAGACATTGTGCGGCTCTAAGTCTGTACAATAGCTCCGTTATTCCGGTCGATATGAGGTTAATATTTTTTGCTGTTTGATTGAATAAAAAGTAAGTCTATTTCGTAACATTGGTTTGTGTAATTGATTTACAAGATGCTACTGAACACGAATATAGTTTATATAATGAAATGCGCTCTATGAATATTTACGAGAACTCCATAAAAAATATCAAAACATGATGATTTAATATTTTTTATGAGATATTATTATATATGAGATATATAGGATAGGAGAAAACAATATAAATTATAAATACCGTAATGCATATGGTATTTATAATTTACTTCATTCATGCATGAAATATTGAATTCAATTACAATACTAGTAGGCGACACTGATAAAAATAATGCATCAAAAGCTAAGAGGAATTTTTTACTGCACTTTGTTCATGTGGTTTGCAGTTAAAAACACCAGGAGTTGTAGATTCAGTATAACAGTTTTTAAATAAATCCTACGGAACTAATCGAATACGTTCGTTCAGAATGAAAAACGGTTGATTTGTTTCAGACGTTTCAGTTGATCGGTTCGGTTGTTGTTCGGAGTGGCAACATTGTTTATTTTAAACAGCGATTAACACTGCTTAAAATACGTTTCTAATTCATCTTGGTGGTTTTAAAATGACCAAACCTGATATTACCATTTTAATTGATTTAAAATTTATGTTCCTCGGATTAGTAATATTGTTTATTTTAAAGACCGTTTAATATTGTTTAAAACAAGTTTATAATACATCTTGGTAGCTATAAAAAGGCCACCCTGCTTTTGATTCCAATTCGCGTATATTTGATGTGGAGAAATAAATGGTTTCGTTGTATTTTTAAATTGATACATAGGAATTTATTGGATAGTATAAAAGTTTTGTATTAAACACGAACGAAAACGAATATGTACGAAATTCTGTTATAAGTATAAAAAGACTTATCGTCTGTGTAAGGTTAAGAATGTATATTACTCATAGATGTATATCAATTTGTATTAATTTTATTATCTTATTAATATTATAAATGCGAAAGATTGTGAGTATGGGTGTACTGAAAACTACTTTTATTGAAACTTTACAGACATATAGCTTATACATCAGAATAAAATACAGTGGACCCCCCGGTAGTCCGACAATCATTTTGCAGGGCAGTGTCGGACTATCGAATTTGTCGGATTATAGAGTACTGCCTAAGACCCCTTATAGTCCGAATTTTTTTACAAAAGAGTATCTTGTAATCCGACAAATTACAGATCCAGTGATAAGATTCTATGTTATATATGTATGTATGTATATGCACTCTGAAGTATATTGTCAAAGTAATATTCAATAACAAATAATAGACAATGTCGGATTACAAGGGGGGCCGGATTAGACAGGGGCCGGATTACCGCGGGTCCACTGTATAGGTTATAAATTTCTTGTGGATGAAACCGCGGGCATAGTTCGTACTTAAATAAAAGAAAAAATCTGTACGAATTTACTGTCGATATATGTTGCAACTACAAATGCAATGGAGTGACCTTACGTATCTTGCGCAATAGTGCAACGGCGACCACAAGGATACGACGAGCGTCGGCGCCAGTTGTTTGAGCCCCATCTTATCAAGTAATTCAGAGTTACAAATATAAAATTATCTCCCCTATTTCGTCGTGCGACCTCTCAATTGACCTAAAGACATGCCATCTCCGTGACATAATCAAATCATACCGAGTATAGGAATCAAGAATTCGAGACGCTATTAATATTAATTTTAAAACGTTACAATTCATTAAATTTGTATATATTACTTTAATAGTAATCTTAATCTTATTATAATATTATAAACGCGAAAGTTTGTGAGTATGTATGGATGTTTGTTGCTCTTTCATGCAAAAACTACTGAACGGATTTTGATGAAACTTTACAGTAATATAGCTTTTACATCGGAATAACATATATGCTATAAATTTCTAGCGGATGAAACCGCAGGCGTAGCTAGTAGTAAATAACATTAAGGCCTACCTGATAGTATGTGGCACGTCTATAGTCGCCTATATTACATTAACAGTACCATAGACATGATATTTTGTCCTCAGTAATGGCATAGGTAATACCATATCTCATCTTTCAAACGAAACAGCTTCCAAAATATTCTGCTTCGCAGCTGAAATAGGTGAGGCAGGTACCTCTGTTGATGACGCAGACGGCGTTGTACAAATTGTACCTTATTAATATTCTTGAAATGGTGGTTCATCACACATTGTTTTCCATTTCAAGTGGCAGAGATACTTGGTGTCTATAAATATTAATTGAACATACGACGTGATGCCATTAATGTGATTCATTATCATTAATGGCCAATAATTCACTGTTTTCTTAGATGACTTGTTAATTATCATCATTATTCGCGGTGAAATTTGATAATGTGTTTATATCTGCACTTTTAGGGCAGTTAGTCATCCGATCATAAATGTTTCGATGAGTAATCAACTGCCCTTTAGAACATTTCTATACGGGCACAGTGTTCAATTCCTCTGGAATTCAACAGTACTTTTTTTAGATATCTAAATATAGAGTTATGGGCCAGTACGTACAGCAGCGAGACTGGACAAAGGTATTCTATGCAGTGTAAATGTGTTAGATTAAAGTTTTTATATAACTAATGAAACTACTACATTATACTTAAAATATTTGATTTTCCAATTAAAGTATAAATATAAATCCGATTTGTAATATATTATATCAATATATGATATAGCAAGTAATTTTGTTTTACGGTAAAAAAGTAGGTGTAGTTATTTGAATTTCTATTTTTCATGTTTCAAAAGCAAAATTCAGTCAGATCTAGACATAATTTTTAATTGTAAAAATAAGAAGCCGATATTCAAAATGATTTCATTTTTATAAATCTAGATTATCAGCAAATAGAGTATTACGAAAAAAATTAGACACCTTGCAATTGCGAAACGAAAAACAAAGTATTGAAATAATAACACAATAGTAAATTACAAGTTCTTTATTTCAGCCACCAAACAGCCTTGCTTTATTTTGGTTGAATTTAGATAAAACCGAAATCACAAAGTCCTACGCACTCTAAAGACTAAAGTGTTACACTTTGGTCCTTCGGAATGATAATGTATGGGATGCCACATAAACGCTTGCATTCCAACACACTATTCCATTATCATCCATTAAAAAAAATAACCTATCAGGTATATCAGCTTATTTGCCATTGCAATAACAGAAAACAAAATAAAAATTCATTGTCTCGTTGGAGGTCGTGCAATGCTCCCATTGTCCAATGAAAATATAAAGACTACCCAATACTGGTACTTATCCAGCCAAGTTTTTAATGTATATCGTATAGCCATAGCAAACAGCGGACGTCCGTGGCCCTTTCATGGTTGAGCAAGCAACGCGTTAATTGCACGAACAAAAGTCGGTCTCGAGAGCTTTCTACTGCCGGCTCAAAAGGTGTGATTGTGGAGTTTCTGTTCATTATTGTTTGAAGTTGTTTCGCTTCCACTACCACTCTTATAATGTTTATAACAGTTAGGTATTGTTCACTTATCGAAAAGTTAAATAAATGCTTTTGTACTTGTGAAAGAAATATAATTAAAGTACTTGCTTCGTTATTAGAAATCTTGTTGACTTTATCAGGATTGTAAGTAAGTAGTACGCAAATTCGGAGAAGAATTCAGGGTACAATAAAAGAAAAACTTTACCAGAGGTAGTATTGCAATTGTAGAGCTATCAAAATATTATTTCTATGTAGCGTGGTACGTAATGTAGTGTACTGAGTAGTTTCTTATACCTATATACTTACAGGATAAGCAATAATCATAAGATAAGATACTGTCCAAATAACTCGTCATAATACCTCGCTGAAAGAGCATCTCGTACATTTTCTTTAGTATTATATTTTTAATACGATTATTTAGATCGTACCAATAAAACTTTTGATGCGATGAAATCTGGCACTTAATATTCCGGCAGTGGAGTCCTGAGTCCCGCTCTATGGAGGTCGACGAACTCAAATCCAGTCCATGTCTTACACTCGTCGGCTCACGTAACAGCAAGTTTCTGTAAATGTATGTCTAACATTTGTACGCATATGTCTGATTACGTACAGCTATACTATTAAAATTAGCATTTATTCGAGTTTGTCTTAGTATTTGATTACGTTATAACATTTACAACAATCGATTTAATCGAAATGCCATGACTGTGATCAGTCAAGTCAGATTTCGTATTTGTCTACCTGTATGCGTTATGAATTTCGACGTCACTGTGTCACTACTACCATTTTTTTTGATCATAAAATCAAGCTCATTGATACGAATAAAACACATGGTAGTAATGTGTTTTATTCGTATCAATGTCAAGCTAAAGTATAGATAGACTAGCTTGATTTTATTTGGCAAGGAAAACAAGCTGATCAACTTGGTAAAAAATGCTACCGTCACGTACTTGCAGTTATGTTTTCTCACTATCTATAGAGTCATATGTACATATGACTACTGTTGGTCGTAGCTTTCCTTAGGTAGGAGTTGCATCACTTGTGACTAGTATGTTAACCTCATCTAATGCTTTCCAGCTATATGCTCATGGTCATCTGATCATTGCTTTGACCGTTCTCTGTCTCTCTCTTAGCAACTATACAGATAAGCAATTTTATTTATGACTCCTGAAATACAGGTACTTTCTATTTCTATACCTTCCTCAGAAGTCAGGGACTTCATAAATCGTTTTATGACATTTAAAAATAGAGAGAGATTGCTTATTAAATTTTTACTATACCAAGGTGATACTAAGAACAAACTTGTTTCTATTAGTCCGTAGTCTCCGCGTGCAGATGCTAAACACACGTATGCAGTTTATCTTTTATATCTAAACATTATCATAATGTGCATGAGATGATTGCACTATTACGATGATGCGCGGAAATCGCGGCTTATGAATCAATTTGTTATTCACGAATAAAAATCTTCACCATATGTGCGCATCTCATCCATGTCTTCTGAGTGAGATTAATATGACTAAGTTAAACTAAAATCTGTTTTTGTGCCCAGATACTACGATATTTGGCAACATCACAATTTTAAAATAAGAGACCATTCTGTGAATAAGTTGGTAAAGTAGAACTCTATAAAGCACTATATTGGATGCAAGTGAGTTAAAAACCCCTACATGCAATAATATAATATATAAAATAAATGTAATGGCCACAGTATAAAGACCCAATCAAACTTTGGAAATTCGCCAACTCAGTCAAATTCCATAAAAATCTCAAAGTCGATATATCTGTTAGATTTCGAAAGTATGATAGAGGAGGCGATACAATTATAAAGGGCGTATAATGATCATATAGAGATTATGTTAAATAATTCTCAGTTCACATTATGAGGTTTTAAAGTTCATTATTCATAATAATACGCTCTTTGAAATAATACACTAGCTTTTTTATAAATTGCACAAGAAATATTACATCGCGAAGCGTGTAATACTCAGCAACATTGTAATCAAAGTCACTAATGGAAAAGTGCGTAACGCACATACATTTTTTTATTAGATATTTTAAAATGCCATAAATTTATTTTGGAACACAACTATTTGGCAATATATGCAATATACCATACATTTTACACTTTTTCCATTAGTAATATCGCTAATAGAATGTTAATTTGTTTTTAGTTTCAGAACAAATTTGAAATCTTGTTTACCAAACTTTTGTGTTTGACTGTATCAGATATCATACATCCATCACAGATAATTGTATTCGATCGGTTTTTACCTTGAAATAGTTAGTTTTTGTTGCTGTTGTGCTAACTTATAATACTTATAAATATGTGTATCTGTAAAGTTCTAAACTAGCTAAGCCCCTTATTTTTCGTATCTTTCTGTTGCCAAAATGTTGATCCATATTTAACAAATCAGTCCTGTAAAAATTTCATCCTACATAATTTCCTAGCCTATTTTACGTAGAACCTTAATATACAAATCGAGATCATTTTCGCCTATATACGATTTTGGCATCGTCGAGAGAGGTAAACACCTTTATTTGCCATAAAATTATTCGTGTTAAGACCCGTTTAAAAAGTTAAATATTTGTAAAAATAAGAATGTCCAACTTATGAACATAATGGTTCTACTTTTGTTCATTCATATGCACATCTCAATTATGTATTTCCTAACGAACAATCAGTGCTTATTGACTATAATGACGCGGAGGCCTATTCATTTGATAGAGCAAACGTTTCACAGGAACAATTTGTCGGTCGTTGGGCAGCAATTTGTCACAATCAGGCCGGTCACTTGATAGAGTCCTCTGTTTTATCAAGTACTTAACATATATGATGTAAGTGGATTGTGCAATAGACTAATAAGGTGGTTTGTAGCTTCGAATCTTGTTGATAACGTACAAATTATAATTGGTTTTAATAATATCGAGCTATATATTATATTTATATATTGTTATGCACTCTAATCTGATAATAGAATGTGATAACGCTGCATGTTATACCCGACATGGAAACATTTTTTCTATATAAACTCAAGCTGAAAATTCATTCTAAAGTGATTAGCTTTAAAGCCTAATTTCAATTTTTTTAAATTATGTCTTTATCCATACGGGATTAATACAAATATTTCAAATTTCATATGTAATAGGTGTGCGATATAATAAAACTGCATGTATATGATCGCTGTCTGTATATTAAATATATGAAACAAACTATTGTTGAGAGACTTTATCAACGTTATAGAACCCAAAACAATGATTGTTAGATTTTTGTTTGTTTATGTTTATGTGCGCACTAAACAAAGAAATGCCTTAACCTATTTGGATGCGGGTTTCACTCACATAAAATTTAGTGCAAGTTTTATTCCAATCCGGTGAAAAAAAAAACAAGTTATACCGAAGTTGTGCGGCCAGCTAGAGTAGAAATAATTTTAGTTCAAATTGTAACATACAATCCATTAATGGTTTGTTGTAAACCCAATACCTACTATGAAACAAATGAATATCTGACTACTTGTATTACCTAAAGGCGTTCCCTGGCATCTTTCTGTTTAACTTGCTCCTTTCGTGTTACACAGCAGTCTCTATATGTCTTTCCGTCGCTATCACATTAGTTTGGTAATGGATTTAAAAGCAGTCGTATTAAATAACTGATTTACTGTTTCCAAACAGCGACTCAGGGCTGGTAAATTATTTGGAGACTATGAGTATAGCGAATTTATTTGCCATTGTCTATAAGTTATCTATACACATAAATAAAATTGGAGTGTCTGTTTGTAATATCGAAATAACCGTTTTTTACTACGTGCATATGGATATAAATGCGGACCATACACCAAAATAACAATTTTTACTATTTTTGTCTGTCTGTCTGTATGTTTGTTCCGGCTAATCGGTGAAATGGCTGGACCGATTTTGACGGCACTTTTATTGGCAGGTAACTGATGTAATAAGGAGTAAATTAGGTTAATTTTATTTTAGAAAAATTCTTTTATTTTAGAATAATGAAAGTTATTTTCCACGCGGACGAAGTGGCGGGGAATAGCTAGTTATAAATATGAATTGTTTGTGCAATGTTTTGAACTTGATAAAAAAATATATTGTAGTAACTTCGCTTCATAACTCGTTTACTACACGACGAGATGATGTAGAGGTTGACGATAAATAAAGCAATTACAAGGTTTGCGTTTAAATATACAACAACAGTGACATGTAATTTGCAAGTTAACCTCTGTTTAACCTCTATTTATTTATATCTGCATTTTTGCAACTTAAATTGTGAATGTTACTGAACGGAGGACATTAAACAATAGATTACTTTTCACTTAATGCGTCGAAATCAATTAAAATGTAGGAGTCGATTTCGCAAATAAAATGAATTGAGTTAATGTGGTATTAAGAATGTCTATGAGCCATATACATTCTAAAAATAATATGTATTAAAATCGACATATATTATTTTAAAATATGGGTTAACATCATACGTTAGCTCCTTAATTTCTAGTCGAGTCCATAATTCATTATCTTAGTTGAAACCTACACGGATTTCTCAATATATAATTTCGGGATTATGCTGATAAATGTGTTTATGTTTCAATTCTATATTTTGAACTTCAAAAAGTATGATAAATATATTATTTTAATAACACATTAAAATAATATATATATCATATATTAGCCATTAAGTCTTAAGTTTTTAGTTGTCAATATATATGATCTATATTTTTTTAATGTATGATAATCAAATGGTGCACCTGCATCTGCGCGAACGGTATACACTGACGGGGCACCAGAGAAGCATCATAAGTTGAGAATGAAGTCAGGTCAGTTAGCATGGTGACAAATTCACCAGGAATTTATCACGTCGGTTCCCAGGGGTAACCGCGTCGAGATCAACTTGACATGATACATTGCTGAGATTACATACATTGAGATTAGATACATTGAATGAGATTATTAGTTCACATTACTAACGATCCCTTCACCCCCCCCCCCTCCCCTATAATATTTTGATATGCATATCGACAGGTGTAAGCATATTTGTATTATCTATTGATTTTATTGAAAGCAATGCTGCGTGCACTGCACAGTGATGCTCAGATTTCGTAGTTAAGTCAACGGGACTTATGAATAATTCATATAATAGCTCTATCAATGCGAATGCTTGGCATACATTCGTCACCTATTTTCTTTTCTTCGAAACACGGTACTAGTTTTTCGAACAAAGCATCTATTCTTCATTTAATGCGGTCTTTTTTTAGTTTTTGCTGTAATTATAAATGTGAAAGCAAATTTGTTTGTTTGTTATCAGCGAGACCAATTATAATGTGCTTTATCATGTTAGTATGTGATATGTGAAGATGAATATAGGTTACTAAGCAGTAATAATAATAGCCCTGGATAATTTACAGAGCGCCATCTATTCCCAAACATAGAGCTTGTGTTATAACTTATAGAAATACCGTGTATCGTGTGAAGAATCTTAACTCGCAACCATCGGAAGTAAGGCGATGTGCTAAATAACTAGACCACAGAAGCTGTTAAAAAAATCTCAATTTAAAATGGAATTTGTGTCATACGAGCTATATTAATTATCATAAATTAATAGAGTCATGTATCATTAGTAAATCTATGTGTTTTACTGTACATATTTTTTTGTAGTGGTTTTGAGATATTGTTGCAATAAATAAATAATATAAATATGTCCATATAAATATACATATTTATACCTCTTTTTCTTTTAAGCTTTTTACCCAATACGAATAAAATTGACAAACAATGAAAAAGTAAAAATATTTCTTATGTAGTTGCAGGTTTTATGAATCATAAATTTTTCTTATTTTTTTTGGGAAATAACAAGTTACGATCTACAAAGACTTTTGACATGATTACAGTTTTATAGTGATTTTGTTACTAAGCCCCATTATTTCTATTTTCCTTGGCAAAACCCCAAGCCATTCAAGATTCGTTGACTTTGTTTATGGGCATTTATAGCGCCTGGTATAAGAATAAAATTCTCCATTCTGCATGATTTGTTCTTTATCTATATACAAATACTTGTTATTTTTTATAACTCTACCATTAAATGACCACTATATCTGAAGATGAATTAACGGGAGTAAACATCAGATGTAAATCTTTAAATGTTTACGTATAGGCATGTCAAAACTGACCTTGTGACTTTATAAAATGAGCACACTTGCTAATGCAAGCGTTTCTATATATATACATAGACTATGTTGTGCATTTTCTTTTTTATGTAACTGGAATGTTAAACAAGCTGACGGCCCACCTGATGAAATGTGGTTATCACCTACAGACAGCAGCATAATGGATATCACGTCACGTGACACTTCTGTCACTCATACCATATCATTCCTGAAGACTATGTATTGTAGTCATGCTTTTAGTACCCCGTAATTTCGTTGCCATATCTGTTTCAAGCCTGGCGACTACAGTATTGCTTACTCGTACTTTGTCAAAATAATAAAACTTGCATTGATTTTTTAAACGATACATGTTTATAAATTCAATGTAAGTTAAGTACTTAACTGCTTTTAATATATTCCAAGACAATCTCCGCCATGACTGTGCTGCGATAGTTTTATAATTTTTATGGGCAATTCTTATTAGTCTGACCTATATAAGGCGATAGCATCATCGCTGTCGAGGTTAAAACTCTTGATCACGTGGGCGTCGTCGGTGCACGTTGTGTCATCTCCTTGCATTTAGATGGTATTTACCAACGTTGATGGTCATTGTATATTTTTTTTATATATAAGATAACGGAATGATGCTTTCATATTCGCATTCGGTATACGCTAGCACGGTATCGGTTAAAAAGGCCAGTAAGATCATATAGAACATTGTTACGAATTCATCAGGTTTTATTTCAGCCTTCGGTGATGTTGGTTTTCAATTATCATTGCACTAAATGAATTGGCATGGGATCGGTTAGGACTTCCTGTCGGATCAACTTACAATTGGATTACTAATTGATTAAGGTGCGTGATGGGATGTTATATAAATAACTAGCTCAAATGCAGTTATATTCGCGGTCAGTTGCAGTTTATCTCTACTTGGTATATTAGCCCACCTACTTAGGTCCAAATCTTTTACTTTTTACGGCATGTATTTTTATATATTTTCCTGACCAGGGAATTTATCAGAAAAAAAGATTATAGATTTGAATTAATCAAACTATGAAAGACCAAGTAAAGAACACTCATACTGTAATAATTATAATCGTACCTATACTTAGTACCAGTATCTGAGATCCAATACCGCGTGCTACATTGGCTCACCGTGCGGTGCATGTGTCGGCATAAAACCGGTCGTTCGCGTACTAACAACAGGCTCGGCCTTCGCCGCAGTTGCCGACGCCCGACGCCGGGGGTGACGTCACCACGCTTATGTCATACCACCAGACTAGCAGCACGTACTCTAACATCGTTTTAATTCCAAAGTAAAGCTCGATAGGTGATATCGTTTCGCTTCGAGCCATTGCTCTTTCTGATGATGCTTGCTGTTGGATGCCAAGACGCGGTCTCGTTTTCGCTTTATGCACTACGGATGTTTTCTTCCAAGAAATGATGATTCGTTCTGCATGACTATTTGACTATGTATACGCCGTCTTGACTGACGCCAGTCGTCTTATTTAGAACAATACGCACCTACTGTTAGATATTGGGCGAATGATTGCCGTATAAATTGCTAATGCGTCACTACTTCATTGATATTGTTTACTACCATCATTCGCAAGTGATGGGGCAATTTTAAGAGTTGAGCTCAATGACTATCTGACTAAATAAGCGACTGACGTGAGAATAGTGGACTTATTTAGAACAATGCGTAAAGCGAACGCGCGATTGTTTAGTCGACCGACATTTATGTCGGTCAAATACTTAAATGATGGTGCGCTCACCGTATAAACGACGTTTGCATGAATACTCCACGGAACATATTCTATGGATTTTGTTTATTATCTTCAAATATGATGGAAAACATCACTCAGTTTAAGATTCTTAAGATAATGCTGACTTTACAGCGAATTTACAGTATAGATTTCTATTTTTTTAAACGAAATAGAGCTCATGTTGTATTCGCTAAAAATTTAGTTTATTAGAGCTGAAATAATTTTAAAATTACAAACCTAAAATTACATATTTATGTACTATAAATTCAGAAGCATCCTTTTAAAATGGTAGAAACTGAAGGTAAAGTAAATAACATTAATTTAATAATTCGAGTCACAAGTTAGTGATAGATAGCATACAATGAGACGTATCCTACTCACAAAGTTCAGTGCCGACCAACACCTACGCGCTGTACTCATTGACTTATCTCACACGGCTAGGTATTTAAAGACGCTGCATGTAATGATATGGCGTGAATTCTATTTTAATATAATGACATAATATACTGATAAATCAATGTTTGGAATGTACGGAATAATAAAGCATGTTCGCAGATAGTGGCATAAGTGTTTTATATAGCACTAGAAACTCCCCGCGATGTTGTCTTTAAAAGTATGCCAAAATGGCTGTATCTCTCAGAAGCGAATATCCTATTTCCTGTCTACATTCATGAAGAATAAGTATAATGTGTGATAGAAGAATATAGAATTGTTGGAGCAGATTATTGGACAGCATTATGGGGGCATATTAAAAACATCGGACGTACTTACTTATCGAAAATAAGAGTTCTGGAATTATTTAAATGAGGGAGAACGGAACCGCTCTTAGTTGAATTCATATATTCGAACTTTGAGACGACATATGCAATTTATTAAAAAATGAGTTTAAAAGGGAACGGGAAGCGGAGGGAAAAATAAGCCGCAAAGATTATTTCTATGAATTTAAATATACAGTTTATAATTTATAGCCAAAATATTCGTGCTAAATCTAAACACTGAAAAAGGTTCTAAGGATCATAATGATGAAATGTATGAATAGGTAGGTGACGTATACTATAGGGAAAATGAAGAAATGTTATTAAATGTTGCAATGTTGTGAGCTCACTAGTTATTAACAAAAAGTTTGTTTAAAATAACGTGCAGTTTTTTTTTAATTTCTAAATCATACTACAACTGTGTATAAAGCCGGATATCCTTTTGCATCTATGTAGCGTCATGTTTCGTGTCAGCGATCATTTTGTTTATTATTTATAACAAGCGGCTGTGGTCGGCATTAGAGGGGAGCGTTTTCACGTGAGGGAACCTTTTGACTACCGGAGCTAATTAGCTGTGCGCCACAGATGCCCGTTCACCGTTGTACTCTTAAATTTTAAATTCAAAGCTAAATACATACGTTAATTAACAATTTATTTGTCAACTAAAGTTAAATCAAGTTGATTAAGTCCCATTACAGCTTTATTAATATCACAGCGATTTATTTTTAAATATGACTGAATAGTGTACGAATCTGCCTTGTTTAATATTAAATACTTCCTTTACATTTCAGAATCTAATTTTAATATACAACAATAGATTTATACATACTTTATGTCAAACTCACGCGAGTTGTGTCGGGCGTGGTTCTATATTTGGGTTAATGGATTCGTCCGCGCACAGCCAGCATGGGAAGTGCCTGTTAGCTAGTCGTCCGTTCTGCTACCTCCAGACCATTTCAATGAGACTTTATTAGAGCTTCTATTTCTTTAGCATAGTCAGAGGAATCAAGTATAGAATCTAATAATTGCTTATCGTAGTCCTGCAAGTATAAAAATTTATAGTCCGAGTTTATTACAAAATATCAGAATTTAATCACGTTATAGCATCACTACTCTAGAGTCTTCAATATTCAATCAATATTCTACGTGAAATTTATTTTTAATCACAACATAGGTCAAATTTCGGGCTAAAATATCAGTTTGAAGTTTTATGGTTTCGGATATTTCTTGATTAGTCATCAGTGAGGTTTTGCTCACATTATGCGTCTAGAGTAAAACCGGTTATATATTTTTAGTAGTTTTCTTCTGTAGTCTCATATAATAATATGCTAATTACGGCATTTGTGATTTTATTTACAAATTGAAGTGATCTCATCTTGATATCACTTTTGCTGAGCTAATGATTCCGTATTGGCGCTATATTTAGATTTGGCCCTGGTCTCGACTGTCGACACTCGTCGGAAGCTGGAAATCGTGTCACTGTTGGAAATATTGTTTAGCTTTAATATTTCGAATTGCATCGTGAATGAAATCTAAATTTCTGGAAAAATAGTATTTTGAATTAGGTAGGTTTTTTCCCGGCCATTTCCTGAACATTTGAACTATTAAATTAGGAAAACTTACCTTGGCGGTTGTAGCATAGTTTGGTAGTTATTTAGCCTATAAACTGACATTGAAAAATAGTTCCATTATGAAAAAGATAAGAATAATGAAAAACAGTTTCTATAATTTCATGTTTTATTGTATACCTACTGATATAAGTACAACAAAGTCGTATACCAATGAGTCAAATTAACAGACTCATTGTTAATTAACAACTATTGCATCACTGAGAATTTACAGTTTAATTTAGCTACATAAAGAGGCTTTTGATAATAAAAAAAGAAACATGAATGGTCGACAAAAAACAAAGTTACCAACTGTAGGTGTGATTACAAAAACAAACAAATGGCAGACTGCGGTTAGTAAGTTAGTAATGCGGTATAGTAGTGTAAGTTATTTGAACAGGGCACTTGTATGCGTGCCAGAGAAAAAAATAACCGTTACTTTACATTACAAAATGAACCCTATTGCTTCATCAATAAAGATTTAAAATAATGCCCATCCATTAATGGCAGTGATGTAAATCGCATTGCATCCTGCGATTCTGAATAGGGATTGTACATGCACATAATAATGAGTCTCCATTATTTGTATGCTTCGATGGAAAGATAGTCTTGTCTACGGTTCCATTATGTGGGTCAATGATTAACGGGGTAATGTAGTATTTATGAACAGTAAATGTTGTCAGCTAGGTAGGGTTTCGGTCAAAAATTTGTTTTAAAATCCTATGTTCTTATCGTTCTGTGTTTCTTTATTAAAGAACTTAAATTTCGTCAAAAGGAGTCTTATCTATTCTCCGCTATGTTTTTGTTTTGGTATATCTTAGTTTTCCTCGGTCTAAATTTATAATAATATGTACTTAAATTATTCGTAGGTAGAAATATGAGGAATGTTAAATTTAACATATTAGTTCCGTATTATTATAATAATTATATTGCAAAATTCCTGAATGTTATTTCTATTATATATTATAATAATTTAACGATGGTGGTATTTATTACAGCATGAAAAAGTAGTGGTATATTACCCACTCAAATATAATAGAACAAGTTATGCAGAAGGAAGCGTGGTAAATTATGTGGTGTTGAATTAGCTAAACGAATGCTCACACGCTTACTACAATAAACTAATGGCGCAATGGTTGCCTCCTTTGTGGACACTTAATATACTTAAGAAAATAGTCATCACGTATGAAGGGGTTACCAACCTTAATCAAATTTTGTAGAATATTGTTGTAGTGTAGTAAAACAAACTTTACTGAAGTTAAGGAGAATAAGGAGATAATTCCGAATGAACATTCTTGTAACATCTCACATTTAATATTGTGATTGTTTCATTGCCAACAAAGTACCACACGCTGCCTAACGTTTTTTTAAACCAAACTGGTTAGATGCGAAGGCTGTTGACTTTGTTGAATAACAGATGGCCTATGATTAAGGCTTACGTAACGCAAAAGTAAACGCGAAACGAGAGCTGTACTCGTACGTAATTGCGCTAGACTTATAGACTGGTTTTACCGGATACTTGTAGTACAATAATGTTATGTATGACGTTAACAACAGCAATATAAAGTATAACTTATCGGAAGGAAACTCTTCTTTATATTGAACCAAAGAGGATTACAGACTTCAAGTGACCACCTACATCCGATCCATCATTGTAATTGAAAAATTGTGGGGCGATATAGTATATTTCTGTAGTTATAGTTTCGAAGTCTATAAGGACTTGGATAAACTACTAACTATTATGATGTAAAGAGAACTTCGTGGTTCTATACAAAGGAAATCGCAATGATCAAGAAAAATTTGGAACTTTGCTCACGTTCTTGCGGCTTATAAAGTATCAACTAAAGAGTACAAGTCTCTTACAAGTGCAAAATTTGTTATTATGCATATTAATAATAAATTAACATAATAAATTGTTTGGGATATAATAAAGTCGATGTTTACAGTTATAAGTAGACTATGACTACGCGTATTGTCCACCGATCTCCTCGTAAAGCTGTCTAGCGTGATATCTAGTCGTTTTGTAGACAAAATATTATACTAGGGAGGCTATACGGAAAATAATCACGGGATCGCACGATCGTCATCAAATTAAATATTTGAACCTTGCGTTATACATATATTTGATGAATAAAATTAAAAACGAAATAAAGTTTCACTTAATGAATTGATTAGTCAAAAATATTTATCAGGAACTCTACTTTTATGTTGTACCATTTCGCATTGAATTTATTAGGTAGTACAAGTCAAACTAAAGTTGATTGAACCATTCGTTACGATTTATTAAACATTGTATATTGAGTCTGACAAATTTGTTGCTTGATAGTATCTTAGGCATGAGGTCTCCTGTAGTCAATAACTCATCTGAAGCATGAAAGTTGTCTGGATTTGAATCAGTATATTTTAACCGTTCAAGCCAATTGCCTTTGTTGCTTACCAACTTTTGTTGCTTTTTCCGGGCATTGCCATTTATACTTTTGTAGTCTTTTTTGCAGTGAAGAAACGTGATGATTGGTTCAAGCGTGTAAATTATTTCTGAGTAGAAAATTTCTACTCAGAAAACGCAAACAGAAAATTTCATCATCCTTTTGAGTTTAAAGACACATTGCAGTTATAAACGATATATGTTATGTATTGAAATTTTATCTAAACTAATCTTGTTAAATTAAAAGAACTGTTTTAAAGTAAAAGATTAATAAACCTATTATAAAAAGTCGCCTATAGAAAGCAATATTATCAGCTGGTAACCTACGCAATATTCAAGATCAAAAATATTAAAGATTCTTAGAAAAATTATACTCCTAAGCCAGGGCGGATCGCTACTCTGAGGCAATGTGTATTTTTTAACATGATAATATTAATTTACATAGAATATCTTTGACATTTATAAAGAGGAATACGCATCATAAAATTGTATTCAATCTGATGTCATATTTTCTCTTCTGTCGTTATAGTGGGATTTTATAGTGGCTCCTTGATTACACTTTGTATAGCCGCAACGCCATGGTCTATGGAGGCGTTTAATGGGCATGGTGTGTATCGACGACGCCATGTCTGCCCGTCGCGGTCGATGACCTCGCCACCTTCAATAACTCGCACTTTGTCCGACTTTTGTAGCTTTTTCTTTGGCGATAATTGATCGTCCAATCTAGGTTTATTGTGTTTCTTTAATAATATGTCCATGTATATATAGTATTAAACTTGCCTTTGGTCGTTTACCGCAATATATTTAATTGTGCTGAAGAACATTTTGACTTGGCTTGGGCAAAACAACGTTTGCTTTGTCTATTACTTTTATTATACATGTATGTTATTTAATTAAGAACCTAGTAATATATACTATATCAGTATATGCACATACAGTACATATACTTTTGTATTTCTTTACCGTTGAGGTGTAATTATGCTAATCGCAAGAACATACGGTTACTGGAACTTATGTAACTTCAACTGTCAGATAAGATTTTATGTAAAATGACGCTATTGCGCATCAAGGTCTCCGCTCAAGTTGTATTACATATATTCGTATTTATAAATGTCTCTTAATTTAAGTAACTAAGTTCACTGCATATGCCCTTTTTACATTAAGACGATCTAAATCAGTATCTACACTAGAATTCAGCACATGTAATGATCTGCAAAAGGCCAATCAATCAAGTCTTATGTTAAATGCCTTAAGTATGTATCTGAAGTCTGTTTTCTAGAAGTAGAAAGTAAGTAGAAATACTGTTTTCCTATTAGATCCGTATTAATTAAAGTTACTCGTATGTTTACGATTATCATATCACATGTATTAATCCGTTATTATTGCTATTATGCAATTACAATTCTTCCATTCAAAAAGATTTTTTGTTGTTCCTAATAAATCTGCCATTAGTGACTCCTTAATTGGTCAAGTACGTCAATGTAAATCATTATTATTGCTATGTTCTAAAATCTTTAGGCTTCTTTTATGTTTTTATTGATTTTGTAAATCATTATGTATACATGTTTGACTTTCCATTCTGTACTGGTCCATCTATCGGGAACAATCATGCATGACGTGACGCATTTGATTACGTGATGGAAAGTATGGATATCTCCCGCTATATTTCTTGTAACATTCAAAATTGAGAAAATCTGAATAGTAAAATGTATTCTTCAATTTTTAAATGTTTTTCAATGTAAAGCTATGGTAATGTTGATCGATTTTCTTGATACATTAGGTTCCACTTTCAATTCTTGAGTGTTAAATGTATAAGCTTCCCAAAAGTATAGATATATTTCTTGTACCATATAAAATTGAGAACCTTAAGGAAAATTTTTCCTTAAATCTTTAAGATTTTCATAGCAGTGTTGATTGATTTTTTTAATAGATTTTATTCTACTTCCAAATTTACAAGCTATCTCATTCTTTTGTCTTTTATAAAATAACTGACTTTTCAAGGAATTTATCATAGTGATTCCAATGTTCGTCACAAAAATACCCATTAAGTTATTTGATCTCGTAGTGTAGCGTTAAGTAGAGACAAACCATTTAATAGACTGTTAATCATTCATAAAACATAATTACTTAATGAGTATATTTATGAACTATATTTATATTATGCAACGTTCATCTTCATCAGAAAACCGTTGTTATAACAGTTTTTTGACTCGAGACTCAGATAACAAATTCCACGTAATTAATATTTTTCTCAATTAGTACGATGTTGTAACTTGTATCAGATGCAGCTGCCTAATGAGTACATACTCTCAGAGAAGATCCTATTACTGAGCCTGTTGTTAATTATCTAGATTGTTATCAGAAGTCGGTGATCTAGAATTTAAGATGAATTGCGTTAAGATTTCACACGAGATAGAGTTTAGAATATATGATTACAATGTTAATAATGTTGCAAAATTAAATAGGTAAGTTTAACTGCCCAGCAATGAATCGTCATCTATAATGGTCTCACTGCTGGATATGGGTCACAGTTACATAAAATGAAAAATAGCAAATGACTTTAACTATAATTGCCAAACTAAGCAGGTCTTTTGGTGTTGGGGTGGTGTTTTAAGTTTTCTTTCTTTTGCACAGATATTATATATTTATGCTTAGTTTCTCTACTTTGCATGCATACTAAAATTAATGAAGCAACACTTAACGTTGCATCTAAGATCGGGAAGAAGCCAGAAAGACTTATACCTAAAAACATATTCGTCTCTTAGTAAGTAGATGTGTAAAATATTCAGGAGCTATATTCGATTCACATAGTTAAATCGTATGAATGGTTATATTAGATAATGGTTTTCCACCATAGTTACCAAGTCTATTAGAGATATAACCTTCATCAAGCGGGGCTATTGGCACAATAGCTGTCACAGTAGAAGGTCGTCACTGCCGAACGGTTAGGTACCTATTGCGGCATCGTATTATCTATACAAACCGAATCTAAATTAGACACTAGCGACTATACTGTATTGTTCATGAAAACGACAAACGACTTCAAGCTACAATCAAAGGTTTCGTCTCTTTCCTTCTAGATAGACTATTTTTACTTACATCCAAAAAATTCGGGCTAAGTAAACATATAAAACACTTTTAGTATTTTGTTTGTTAATTTATTTGCAGCCTACTTTATTTTTAGTAATACTCTTTCTTCTGAGGTTGTAAGATATTGCGTTTCCGGTAAGACCGCCTTTTGCACGTGTTACTTTTTATAATCTTTTGTTTCTTTTTTCCTGTATCTACTTCTAATACAATATAATGCTTTATATATATGTAATTTAATTATTTAATTGCTACTAGTGGGCGTATTATCAATTTGTAACGCATTCGAAAGCCTCTTCGCATCGTCTCTGTAATGTTTTATTCAATGTCTTAATTTCAGAGCAGCTATAAAACATATTAACGCACAGTGGCGTTAATACTTCTAATTGCTATGAGGAGCGTATGAAGGAAGGGTTAAATTAATTATTATCTGACCTCTAGATGAGTCATATCGTTATCTGAACAGTATGTAGCTATATCTTGCGTATTTACTCGACCTAAATACAACATAGTTATAATGGAATAGCAAAGTAACTGATTGTCCACCTGATGGTAAGTGGTAACTGTCGCTTTCGTTCGCCATTCCAATTACATAAGAAAATAATTGCATGCGGTGGAGTTTGAAAAGTAATATTTTTCTTTAATTTTAGCACAGAACAAATAGTGATTTAAGACGGCGGTGCATTATCAGTTTAGTAAATATAACAGTTAGGTAACTATCATAACAACATTATCATCTTAGTTTATTGTTTAAAAAAGTTTTTTTGTGGATTAAACTTGACTTTACAGTATTACGTTTATGTATATGTGCCCACGTAATATGTATTTAACTTAGCAATCATAAACGAGTATGAGAATATATTTTTAGCATCGTCTATTAGAGTAAATGAGATCATAAGATGTGGGTTTGGGCCGTTCAAAGAAAACCAAGTTACAAATGTAATATGGGCCGTCGTAAATTTGTAACTAACCATCATAACGAATAATTTTTATTTTACTTCACACCAGGGGTAGGGGGATAGAACGGCGTGCCATTAACTTCTGTCTTTACATATAATGACAAACTCGGTGCATTAATCGATATGTATTTGTATTATGTATTCACATAAAAATATATTTTGCTATTTTATCAGTTGTTTAATACCCATAACAGGCTCTGTTTAGCTTGGAACTAGATGACACTGTGCATTATCTAAGCTTCTTAATATTATTATTATTCTTATTTCTTTTTGATTTTATCACTCGCCTCATGATGTTGACTATTCCTTCAAACAACACACGATTAATTTAACCATGATAGGTTGGATGGCCAGGGTATCAAACACAAATTGACAAATTACCACCAGGCCATCTGAGGACCGTCAGTTTATTTGCTATTATGATTAGTAAAAAAGTGAAAGTTTTACTAAAACATTCTCATAATTTTACCTGCATAGTTTTACTGCAAAACGATCTATTTCATTAAGGTGCGCCGATAACTAACTTTACTTTCGTATCTTATCTTATCAAATTCAGACTGTAACTCGGAAACATAAGCATTAGTTATTTTATTGTTAGTGCAGTTTTGTGGAAATTGTGACCAAGTGTAATTCATAATCGATGTTCCGTCCCATTTATAACTGGTTGTTATTGTTTATAATCCAAGGTAAATACTTAATTAATATGACCTAATCAAATTTATATTGCTTTCGATTCATATCTTGCGACAATACAGTATTGCTGTTGAATTTTAGGTCTATGTCATTATAGTGAAAATTCGTTACACTATAAATGCCGTTTTCTAATCTAGAAAGTGTCCTAGGTTGTCACACAGCAAGATTATTAGAAAACCAACAGCTTACAATCCAATACATTAAACTACTATTATATATAATTTTTCTGTAGTATATTTCTACAGAGAGCTAATAACAGATTTTTTGAGAGAACTTAAAAATAAAATATCTAGTTCAAAACTAAGCAGCTGTACTGTATCTGTAACAAATGATACTTATTTTTTTTTATATACATGTACGCATGCTATAATATATAGTTTAATCACTTATCATTGATAAAACCTAAATTGTTTATAAATTTACACTGATGATGCCATTAAGGGCGTAACCGGGCAATTTAACTATAATACATGTCTGTTGTACTCAGCACAGTTAGTTGTTATTAGGTTTTCAATTACGATTAAGAATACACTTATGTATTCTTTCTGTTTTGTATATATTATGTTATTTTTCTTAATCGTAATTGAAAACCTAATACCAAATAATAAATAGAAAATAATAAGAAAGCAAGTGTGTAGTAATGATAATTAAAAATAAAGTAACATTTAAAGTTTTATTCTTATTTGTGTAATAAAATATGCATAATTGAAAATCTATATTATTTGTCGCATGCAAGTTAATGTCTTCCCAAAAATATATTCCAAATCCTCTTCCCAGAATAACGGAAGTCCTGTCTAATGAATGAATCAGTCTGCTTTATTGACATTATACAACATAGGGGGAAATAAACAAAACAAATACAGAAGACAGTTAAATACACATAACTAGTTAAGTACAATAAATAACACAGTTATTATTTATTGAAATAAACAATAACTAACACCCTTCAACTAAACAACATAAATTTAGTTAATAAATTTAATTAAATCTATGAGTTAATTTAGGACATGATCTATGTGGCAATTCTAGCATTCACTGCTGAACATAAATTATTTTACTTTCACAATTATAATGTTACAATTTTTTTTAAATTAATTTTTATAGATAGTATTAAATAGATATTAAAAAAATAACGTCTCTGGACAATTCATACAAATCTATATAGTCCCAATGATTAGCACAGCTTGTGTTTATGTATCCTAGATAACGGATTTAAATACATAGATACATTTTGTAAATACATAATATACATACAATACGATACAAATAATCGTATTGAATACTTGTGTCTTGGTCAATTAAACTCCGATTTTGTCGAGTAGTTTTGTCTTCTCGATGAAGGCAGGTTTTATTGGTGGAATAAATACGAGCATGTTGGGTGTACATTTATTTGCAGACTTCATCCGCTTACTAAGTTACTAAAGGTACCGGGTACTTATTATGACTAGTACGTGCTAAATTTCATTACGATTACTTGAACTGGTAAAGCACGAAACATTTTTGTAGTAATTTTTTTTGTACGACCTAATCAATGTATGCTAGCAAGAGCAAGGAAAATGACAAAGAAACTTGCCTGTTGTTTTTTTTAAATGTTGGATTACTAAATACTAAATAGAACCAATTCAAAGGAGTAAAATAAATATAAATAAGTAATTATAATAGTTACTGGAATCACAAAATGAAACAACGAGTGATCAGAGCAAACCAGTCCCTACAAGTATAACGGATGAGCCAGCCATTAGAAGTAGTAGAGAGGAAACGGTAACTAATGACTGTTTTTCCGTTGCTTTCAGATATTTGAGTGTGGCGTGGTGAGGTTGGTTGGTCGCCATGACGACCGACATCTCGGTGTCCCGCTGGGACCCGTCCATCGGCCACGGACAGGAGATCATTGATGACTTCGAATACGATGGCGGCAATTCGTCGTCGAGGCTATTCGAACGATCGCGCATCAAAGCGTTAGCAGGTAATACAACAATACCTTTTTTTGAATTGGAGAAAATCTCCTATGGATACCCGCTACGGGGGAGGCAAGCGGGTACTGCGAGACTCATACTCACTAAAAACTTCAAGATGTCCCTCATCCAACGCCATGTCCCGGAGTCGCGGTATTCATGTCAGTCCTCCGTGACTCCGACGGCGGTGGCTCTGCGGGTTTCGTCGTAGGTAATAAAACAATCTAAACTATCCTAGTCAAATTATGGACGGACGGATACTGTAGGATTCTCATCCACTAAAACCTCGAGGTTATAACACATCGAGGTTTCCGCGAGTTTAGGTCACCGTGGGTTGCGAACCCTAAATTAAAAACAAAGATTTGAAGTTGGACACATCAGGACAATTCAGTTTAAAAATGACGCAGTAACAGAGTTGCTATAAACTCTGTTACTGCGTCATTTTTGTCCTGTTAAATTAATATGTAATGAAAATAGACATGAAATTGAAGTAATTAAAATAATCATATTTTTAATAAAAGTATTTGATAAAATTATATATTTATGATTTTAAAATACAAATAAAATAAAACGAATTTTAAAATTCTAAAACCCGGGACTCTTCTAGTTACCTATTCAGGACGTCTCAGGTCACTACAAAACTAGAACATGTCCTGGGAATTATGACGGTTGACTACTTTAGTCTAAAATTTATTATTAACCTAGGGATATGGTTTGCTTTTCGAAGAAAATTAGGGTATAACTCGCTATATAAAGTATTGTAGAAGTACGTAGTCTAACTTCAATTACAACCTGAATTTTCTTTTGAAATGTAGTAAACAGTACGCCTTCTACCTATATAGGTACTTCCCCGTGCTTTATACATATATCTAAATACCTACAAAACGTTTTTGTTATCGCGAGTAAGGCGGACTATGACTTAAAAGTGTACGAGAAATTATAATATTTTTCGTTAATTACCAAGTAATGCTATAATAAAAAATTGTTAATAGTAGAAGAATTATTTAAATAATAAAGAATCTTTTTATAAATTTTATTTTTATTTTTTTGCCTATTATATTTTTCTAACTTTAACTTTATACCGCACGTATTGAAGATAGTATTTTTTTTTCTGCATTGGTTATTTTAAAAACCGTCCACTTTTATAAAGTCACAGTGTTTTGTGTATAGTTTTTTTTTACTATTAAATTTGAGCGCGTTTATGAGCAATTTTACCTGAGGATCGTCCCGTAACGTAACGAATTTTGCTAAGAAGCAATATGGAAATCGGAGAATAAAAAGTTTATTTCATAATATATTGATGACGTCACTTTGCAGTTTGTATGAGGGTTTGAAAAATTATTTTCATTTTACCTTACCTTCTATGGAAAATATTTAGTTTTATAAATATTTCACTGATTTTAAAATTGGTATTCGTTTCAAATTCAAAAATTTAAACGTTTCTCTATTTCACTATCTATTAGTAATACGTAATTAATGTTTTTATATGACAACATTACAATTTACATTAATGTATTTTATCACTCGTTGGTTTTCCGTTTTCCTATATCAATGGGATTGTAAACATTTGGCACGATCACTACAGTATCAACGTTGTTCAGTTTTGTCCAGACGTAAAATCTTACATAGTTCTTTTTATCAGTGATGTTGTAACTGTATTGATATCTCGATTTAAACCTTCGTTTAATCTCGTGTTTACTAACCTCCGTGTATGACGCCTCCGAAAGTTATATATTCGCACTCCAAGCAAGTAAATTTTATTCCATGTGCAAGCGAAATAATTTGTCAATATAATTACATAGTCCGGTTCTAGAGTTGTCGACACCTGGAGTTAGTATCGAATATCCTTGTTCTGCGGGCCAGTTTGTATTTTGTCGCTCTAATTGTTCCCGTTCTTTCGCCTGTGAGGCGGATCAGTCAGTCGCCAGTCGATATTGGTGACATGACATCCGCAGAGTGCTACGATCTGATCAAGAGAGGTGTTAACAGCCAAGTGCCCGGCTTGGAAGCGTACTATGACAAGGTCGTAGTTGAGCTCAGAGGTTCGTAGTGTCGTGATAAGATAGTGCGATGCTCATTGTTACATGTGACCTACAATTTTACACGTTTTTAGCATCGTTCTCGTTATTGTAAATTGTTGTTATCTTATACAAACAATCACGTACGTGCTTGAGTTTTAAAGACTTGTTGGTTTCTAAAGGTGTAATGTATGGTTCAAAACGTTCCATTGCCTATTTTTTTATACATGATGGCTTTAATATAATCTGGAAAACCGTATTGGTATACTCTTGAGAAAACAGTTCTCATGTTGTTAGAAATTCACATTTATGTACTAGATCTTAATGTCATATCTGCTTCTATTGTATGTATCTAAATTACTTTTAGTGTAAATTGCCATGATTAAATTTCGGGTCAATATTCCTTCATAAAATTTAATCTGAATAGGTTTTACAATAACGTTGTATATTTAGTATTTAATTGCAGGAGATATTTTACTGTCAATTAGTAAGAAGTAATGTCATAGAAGATATGTATTTATTTTTAAATAAATTGAGAATTTTTGATATAGTATTTCTGTCTCTATCTATGATTTAGACGCAAAAAAAAACAGTTTAGTTTTAGCGATCAATTTGTTAGGTAAAGTAAAATTACAACTATTTAAATTGTATAACTATTTTTCCTGTACTGTTTGATCCAGGATGCTATTTATATGCTATGGAACAAATAATAATAATTTTAAAATTATTAATTCTTTAATAGTTTACCTCTTGCATCCAGCACCACTAAGCGTTCCGCTCCATAGCATGCGAACAGCAATCCGATACGCGGATCAAATTGCATTATATTAGTTTCGGAAAATCAACACCAAGGGTTGCATTGTGTGGGAGTTGTTGCGATGGCACTGATCACTGCGGACGGCTGCAAGGATCCACCACTAATCAGTGCAGCCTCGAAGCCGCCCATCTGGTCCCCGCGCCGTGGTCGTCCACACTGGCGGTTAATGTGTTAACAATCCCTTTTCTATTAAGTTTTCTAATCGTTATTTTTTAAAATGCACATTTATTATGTAAATTTCTTACTGTCACAACCAGGTCCGTTGCTGTTTTTCATGATTGATAGATTTTTTATGATGATGTAGACTTATTTATTAATTTATTGTACGTAACTACACGATTGATTTTTGCTTGCATTTATTTTTAATAAGTATTAAAAATAAATGGCAAATCAATTATTATTAATTAGTCGAAATATATAGTAGAGAAAATTCTTTAATCGTTGTATCTTTCTGTCTACCCCGTAAATGACCTGGCGTGAAGATATGTAATAAGATAAATAAAATAAAAAAGAGATTTATGCTACCTTCCTGTTGAATTTACTTTCTATTACCTAATCTTATTACTTTTTGCCTATTCAATTAATTCGTTATTTAAGTGTAAGCAAGTACGTTTAAGTTAAACGCAGTTTCGGTAATATTCGTCTCTATGGTGCAGGTCATCTTAAATATCCCTATATGTCCCATTTCACGCGCCCTTATTAGGATCAAGATCAGTTCCAACTCTTTTCGTCTCTACAGCGCAGGCCTCCCCTAAACATCTCTATATGTCCCTTTCACGATTATATTTTAGATTATTTGATTTAGATAATAATACGTAATAATAATATTTATTGCCAGAACAAAAAACACATATACATTTGATTTCGTACACCGTTTGTTGAACAAAAACTATATAAAAAAATTCACTTAAACCACGTATAAAATAGCAACAGTAGTACCTCATACTGCGTATTTTGGGAAAAAGAGGCTGACTCAGCCGATGCTGTGAGCGTAACGTTTACGTACGTACGCTGAACAGCGCTGATTTTCAGCTCCAACTCTTTGTGTAGTATGAAGATAGATGTATTATTAAAAGTATGATTTGATTTCAGACGAACGAGAAAGTGTACAGAAGAAGACTTTCCAGAAATGGGTAAACTCACACCTGGTGCGTGTGGGTTGCCGCATCGGCGACCTTTACGTGGACATGAGGGATGGGAAAATGCTGATCAAGCTCCTCGAGGTGCTCTCCGGAGAGAGATTGGTGAGACAAATATACATTTTATATTCAATACCTACGACTCGAGCCTGCTCGATGCGTGCATTACAAATGCTAGAATTTTTCGATTATTCTGTATTATAATATCCGTGTAAACCTTCCTATTAAACCACTCTATCTGTTGCTGAAAACGGCATTAAAACCAATTACGTAATTTTAAAGGTTGAAGAGTACAGACAGCGTCGGCAACTTTGTTTTATAATATGTAAAGATAAGTAATTTTAAATAGTCTTTTTATTGTACCATCAAATTAGAATGTAAATTCAAGACAAGAAGAACGAGAAAGATACTTGCCTATTGTTACTGTAAAAAATATGTTTAAAGTTTGTGGATGAGACTTTATTATTTTAAGAATTAGGATTCGATGTCGATGGCACTCTGGCAACTAACAACATTGAAACTAAATTCGAATATGGCTTCCATAATCGGCTTATTACGCATTATAATTAGTGATAAGTAATTTAAATAATACACACTACAATTTAGGTATATACGAGTATAACAATAAGAAGACTGTGGTATTATAGCATATACATATATATGTATGATATCTTAATTTCGTTATCCTGCTAAATATTGGTATCATTGTATTCCTATAACTTTGACCAAGACAAAGTTATAGGTATATAATGATACCAATACCAATACTAAGATCAACGAAAAAGTTGGTATCGTGGAAAATGGCAAGAGCTCCACCGACAAGAGCATGGCTCTTAAATTATGAATGAATGAAACCTATAAGCAAAACCTTTTGTTCACAACTTTAATCATATATTATAAATCCATCGAAACTTAAACCCAGTAGAAAATTAATAAAATATTTTTGGTGTAAGATCTTCATTGATAAAAACGGCATCGCATACCTCTTATTGCATAACTTCCCGTTGGTGCGTTTGTCTAGAACACTTACTAAGTATTCAAGGCGGTTCAGATGTTAAAATTAGTCGAACACCAACAGAAATTAGGGCAAGTGATGTTAACACGGAGTAACATTGTAGCAATAGCTATGTTTTATAGACCACTAATATGTTTATACAAATTATTACACTTATGCTTCATACATTTAAAACTATATAAATTATCCTGACACTCAAAAGTGTAACCAAAAGTAGAGTATTACATGTATTCGACAATAGTTTTTCATTTATATCGAATATTACTTTTTGACCGACTAGTAATTTGTTAGTATTTGTTACATTAAATTTATATATGAAACCACCCACGAAGCCGTACGCTTCGCATAGATCTATAATACATATATAGGTCGGAATAGCTGTATATATATATTTTTTTTATTTTTTCCGATGTACTTAAAAATATATCAAAATCCGTTTGTGGTTCAGAAGAAGTAAGCGAATCAACTTCAGGACAAAATAGTTACTTTTTTAATGGATTGCATGGAATGATGTACCCGCCTGTGGTAACGGGCACTGACAGTGTTGTGAGCCATTATTATCAGATCATAATCAGTTCGCCCATCACTACAAATTCAACACGTATTAACCGCGATGGTAACATCATGGATGGTTCATAGTCTACAGTAACAATATACCATCAGATGGACCGTATGCTTGTTTGCCAAACTCGTAATATAAAAAAAAGGGAAAACCGAGGGTAAACATGGTCCCTATAATAGCACTAACTTCCCACAGCGACTTTCCTTCAATAATATTTATAGGCAAAATTGCGATATAATAATTATGTATATTTTGTTTATAGCCTCGCCCGACCAAAGGCAAGATGCGAATTCATTGCCTGGAAAATGTTGACAAAGCGTTGCAGTTCCTGAGGGACCAACGCGTGCACTTGGAGAATATGGGATCACACGACATCGTCGACGGTAACCCGAGACTCAACCTCGGTCTCATCTGGACGATTATCCTTCGCTTCCAGGTAAATTATACATCTTCATCAGTCCTAAAGAATAGTAATACTTGCGTGTTTTTTTAATAATGATAATGGCATGGTACATTCGCTGGGCTAACTGTATATACTAGCGCGGCATAAGTAGATGATGATAAGATGAGCGTAAGGTCAAGACAGTTAGCCCATGGTGACAAACTCACTATGAATAAACCATGATGGTTTACAGGGAGGACCACTTGCAAGTCGACCTGACATATGGGGTTACTACTAATATCTGCCAAAAAATGGCAATATATATCAGTATATTCTTATTTTTTTATTGTTAACTACTCTGGAACAAATGTGATACAAAACATATGGCATTTCTCTCATAAAGAGTTCATCATCATCTGCTTCTTCCTTATCCTATTTATTTGGGGTCGGCGTAATATGTTTTTCTGTTCTATTCAACCCTGTAAAGAGTAGCTCTCATAAAGAAAAGAGTTAATAATGGTCACTAAAATGTCATGTGTTTAGGGTTCATAAAGTAGATCAATGGATGTCTTAAAAACATTTATAGTTTTTAAATTATTAATCTTTGCAGTGCTATTAACATTTAAATATTCTTATTATACATAATATTACAGATCCAAGATATCACAATTGAAGAGACGGATAATAAAGAGACAAAATCAGCAAAGGATGCATTGCTATTATGGTGTCAAATGAAGACAGCCGGTTATAACAACGTCAATGTACGTAACTTCACGACCTCCTGGCGAGACGGGTTGGCGTTCAACGCGATTATACACAAACATCGACCAGACTTGATACAGTTTGAGAAACTACATAGAAATAACTCGATGCATAACTTGAATAATGCCTTCAATGTGGCCGAGGACAAGCTTGGGCTAACTAAACTGCTCGATGCTGAAGGTAAGACAAGTGACTTGATAAAATAAAAAATATAGAGAAGGTCGTAACGCTTCCACTAACGCAATCTTTTTTTAACAACTATTCTAATGCTGTTGGTCGTAGCTGGCCTTTACAGCATTACAGAACGATAGGGGGCAAGTGCAGATGGCACTGCAAACTCGCGGAAAGACTTACAGAGCGGCTGAAGGCTAACTCTCGTAAATGTGGTCAGGTTTCCGCACTGAATATTTATGGTCTCACAGATGCTAATGGTAGCGAATTTAAACAAAATAATGACAATCCATTATGTAATGAAATGGAATACAGCAAAATAACACCTAATTCGATAAAATATATAAAAAAATAAATGTCTAAATGTATCTTTAATAACAATATCTTTACTGTTAACATTTTTCCTTTTCAACCATCTTAAAAAAATTATTCTGAATTTTTTCGTTATATCTGACTTTTTTCTAATGGAAGCTATTTTGAATTATATCTTTTTTAAAGCGGTTCGCATGCGGTCCTATATTGATTTGATTATGGTCCAGACCAGTAGTATTTCAGTGTGATTTCAGGTGAATGATTATGTGTAAATCTAATCATATACCTCGAATTTACAATATAAATGTGCTGATATTTATTTTGTTTTCTTTTTTAGACATCGCTGTCGAGCACCCAGATGAGAAGTCGATCATTACATACGTCGTGACATACTATCACTACTTCAGCAAGCTGAAGCAGGAGACGGTGCAGGGCAAGAGGATCGGCAAGGTGGTCGGCATAGCCATGGAGAACGACAAGATGATGCACGAATACGAATCGCTTACAAGGTCAGTTCTATCATGAGTTGTTTGTTAACTGGCCTTATCAAGTTATATCTGCACATTTGATTATTTTTATTTAATAAAAATTAATATAATTTAATGGCATATATTGATGGTCACGATATTAATCCTAAGTTTTTATAATTATGTATTTTTACAACGAAGTAATGGAATTTGAAAAAAGCGAGGGCAGAGTTTTGTCAGTTCTTTTTGGCTCAGTCTATAAATATCAATATCAAGTTCAATTTAAACGGAGATCCAATTTAAACGGACGTCGGCCTGGGTCGAGATTCGAACCCTAGCCTTGCCTTAGGTGCCTTCCGACTAAAGTCGTATCCGTCAGATAGGAGTTGGCCTTCAGCCGCTCAATAAGTCCTTCCGCGGGTTTGGTGAAAACACTACCCCCTATCCTGTCGATAAGAGATAGTGGTACATTTCAAATAAATACATCAACACAATCATATTAATATAGTTATAATGTTACAGCGATCTTCTACAATGGATCGAGCGTACTATCGAAGCGCTAGGCGACAGAACATTCGCCAACTCATTGGAGGGAGTGAGACAGCAACTTATTCAGTTTGCCAACTACCGTACTGTCGAGAAACCACCTAAGTAAGTGTTGCATGAATTTATATATATTGATGGCCTCGGTGGTCTAGCGGTTTAGCATATAGCTTTACTTCCGATGGTCGCGGATTCGAGTCCTCGCACGTTGCAAGCATTTGTATTCATGAGTATGATTGTATTGGTCTGGGTGTTTTCTATGTATATTATGTATGTATTTAGAAAAAGAAATCTAAGTATTTATATCGGCTGTCTACCCATAACAAAGGTTCTGCTTACCGTGAGACTAGAAGGAGCAGTGTTAATTGTCCAGGGTTATTTATATATTTTTTTATGGATTATTATTAAATACTGCACCCGCATCGCCACCGGCTTATGAAGGCGGGGACACCAGTGAAATTAGATAAAAAAAATATTCCATGTAATTATAACCACATTGTTTATTGGCAGGTTCATCGAAAAAGGCAACTTGGAAGTGCTGCTGTTCACGCTGCAGTCGCGGATGCGCGCCGCCAACCAGAAGCCATACACGCCGCGCGAGGGACGCATGATACACGACATCAACCGCGCCTGGGAGCGTCTCGAGAAAGCCGAGCACGAACGCGAACTCGCGCTTCGAGAGGAACTCATCAGACAGGAGAAGCTGGAACAACTCGCAGCCAGGTCAATATCCTATTGTGTACTTTATTTTTTCTTATGGTTGATAATGGTGCACCCACCTACGCTAACAGTTTACGCTGGCGGGGCACCAGTGGAGAATGATAAAATGGGTACGAGGTCATGTCAGTTAGCCCATCTTATTTATCATGATGGTTTCCAGAGTGGATGATCAAGCTGACATAGAATGTTGCTAACAATGTGGTTATTAGTCCACATTACTGTCGAGTGTGAACTTTCTTACGGATATTAATTATCATAGTTCTTACGTAATTTATTTTTTAGGTAGAGTTCGATACTTTCCAGGTCAGAGCCAGGATGGGCCAAGCACCCCACTTTGCCCCACAGAGCCTGCGCTGATGGCTAACTATATTCTCCACATTACTGTCCTGTTGACCTTAAAAACCTTAAAGAAATATAATATTAAACCTGTATTTTTAATTGTTTCATAGATTTAACCGCAAAGCACAAATGCGAGAGACATGGTTATCTGAGAACCAGCGTCTGGTCAGCCAAGACAACTTCGGGTTCGACCTGGCAGCGGTGGAGGCGGCCGCCAAGAAGCATGAGGCTATTGAAACTGACATCTTTGCGTATGAGGAACGCGTTCAGGCAGTTGTGGGAGTTTGCTCCGAGCTGCAGGCAGAAAGGTAATATATGTATTTTAAACTCTATTATCAGACCTGCAATTACCACTTTTGCTTATTTGCTCGGAGTAATGCCTAAGAAAATTTAAATAATTTTCAAATTAAAAACATACGTAAATGCGTAATGTCTATCTGTCTATTTGTTTATATTTTTATAACTAAGCAATTTTGTGTACATTTTGTATATATTTTATATAGAGATAGTCTCACGTATTTATTTGCCAGGCATAATTATAAACTTAATAGTTTTGGCAGTATATTGATTCTTCGAAGATAAAAGATTTAATACGTATCGATATTAAAAAATAACCAATTATCTTATCAGAGAAACTATGCAATAAGGTTACATATATTCAATAAATTTTATCTTCATATAATCTTTGGACTAATTCATATCCAACATTAGTCAATGTACAAGAAACTTTTTATCTTGTTTATGGGGTACAATGTTAGATAGGCTTATTAGTACAGAGGTACTGAAGAGTCCTATTTGTATGAATTATAGTTAGTTTTTATACCCCATTGATGAAAATGTATGTGCGTCGTCATCAACGCGACGGCTCTTGTATACCATGATGTATACAAGACAGAACGTTTACCTCCGTGAGATACGGAAAACAAATTTATTATTGTAAAATAACACTTAAATCCTAAAATGGAAGGCCTTTCATCTTATAGTAGATAACAAAAATAATATTAAAAACCTGCTGTTTGGAATATGATTTTTGATTCTGTATATGTTGTATTAGTTTAAAATATTGTATATTTTATTCTTTATTTTTTAGTCCAAACACATAGATTTCTTTTTAACTGTTATTTTATATTTGTCATTAAAAGTTTAGAAATAGCGAATGCCATGTGGTATTCTCTGTCACTCTCTCTCTCTTTTCTTTTCAACTTAATTATGAAGAGATAGGGAAAATTTATTACATTAATAGTGAACACATAATTTCTGTTTTAAACATTATGGAAACAAACATGACTTGTGACTTTTTTCGATTAATGTGCGTAATTTTCTGCTTGTAGTTGTTGTTGAGTGTATTTCTCCTCGTCACAGGTACCATGACCTGGAGCGCGTGTCGGCGCGGCGTGACAACGTGCTGCGCCTGTGGGCCTACCTGCTGGAACTGCTGCGGGCTCGCCGCGCTCGCCTCGAGCTGTCGCTACACCTACAGCAGAACTTCCAGGTCTGTGTCTACTATCAGACTCTATCTATTCTTGCCATCATTACAGACACCAATTCAGTGAATTCATTCAGTATTAACTGTTTGTAATATAATATGTTTATGTATTGTTTTGTTGTAATATTTTTTCCATATTGCAGGAAATGTTATACATCCTGGATTCTATGGAAGAAATTAAGCTGCGCCTACTGACAGACGATTACGGCAAGCACCTGATGGGCGTAGAAGACCTGTTACAGAAACATGCCCTCGTCGAGGCCGACATCAACGTGCTGGGAGAACGAGTCAAGGCAAGTTTATTCTATTATTTTCTTTATTTTATTTCTCAAATATTTGAAATTCCATATACAAGGAAACAATACTAAATATATTCAACTAATTTCAGTATAAGAACGTCTTTATTTTATTTCTATTTTCTATTATATTAATAATATTACTTTCTATTATATTAATAAATTTGTTATTGTTTTAACTGACACATTATACTCCGAAATTACTGTCTGACTATTTTTGACCAGATTAAAAAGGTTTTTGTCATATTATCAGTACTATTGTGAATAGTTCTCAGGTTATATATAATATAAAAAGCCGAATGAAAGGTTTCTTAGAAATCTATGAACAATGTAATAGGGAAGTAGCATAGGATCTTATTTTGCGTTTTGTACATGGAACAGGTGGTAGTGGGGCAGTCGCATCGGTTCCTGGAGCAGGAGGAGGGCGGGTACCGTCCGTGCGACCCCGCCATCACCGTCGAGCGCATACAGCAGCTCGAGAACGCGTACGCGGAGCTCGTGCACCTCGCCGTCGAACGCAGGTACACGCACATACATGCATACACACGTATACAAGTATAAGAGATACGCCATGTATTACGTCAATTTAACTTTACGGTTGTATGCTACAGCCAATATGCAATAATGACGTTAAACATATTCCATGATTAAAGAAATAAATCAATATGCACACTATTTATATTATTAACCGGGTCTTAACACGAACTAATTTTATGGCAAATAAAGGTATTTACCTCTCTCGACGTTTCGACTAGGTTGCACTAACCGTAGTCACGAGCTGGTCAGTCAGCTTCGTGTTAAGACCCGGTTAATAATATAAATAATGTATATTAAACACGAAAGTTTAAAAATAACAATATGTGCACTACAAGATACCGAGGTAATCTTTGTACAAAGTAATCTGTCTGGCTACCTTCTATATCACATATATAGATTGCCAAGCAGGATACTTTGTACACTCTCTAATCGAAAGACGGCTTGTCATTGGATTAGAGAGTGGGATGTGTGTGAAATTATAGAGTATGAATCATTAACATCTTAAACCTCTGTTATGACAATGTATAATATGATGCCCATGGTCCATGTCCATACTCTTCATGTATACGTATAGGCGATGGTTGCCATTTACATATAGGTGGACCATTTGTTTGCCATTCCAGTGTTACGTAATGTACGTAATGTTGATAATATACGAATGGTGAAAGATGTGCTATGGTTTCATAAAGATAATGATATAATTAATTACTTTATTTAACAGAAAGCGTTTGGAGGACAGCCGCAAATTGTGGCAGTTCTACTGGGACATGGCCGATGAGGAGAATTGGATCAAGGAGAAGGAACAGATTGTCTCCGTGGATGATATTGGTCACGATCTCAGCACTGGTGAGTATGGATACTATTGTAGTAGTGAGGATGGTTCAATCATGAGAGAATTTGAATATTGCAACAACTTTGTTTTAATACCTTTTTGGTACAATTTATATGTTTATTTCATCCACTATAAACATTTACGTATATATTGCATTGTCTCTCTGGTTAGTTTGCTCTATTGACTATGACTGATTTATTTTATTACTCAAATTGCTATTATAATTATTTACTTCCGTACAAATCCTGCTATTTGGCAGTTTTAATTATTAGGTATTTAAGATTTCGTGTGAATTTGTAATAATTACTTTTATTTAAAAGAGCAACAAACAAGTTTCTTCCTCGTTCTTTTTGTAATGAGTCTGCTTTCCGAATGAGCGTAATTTTCTATTTTTAAAACTACTAAACGCAGGGTATGTGTTAGAACTGAAAAATATGCCCGGTATTATAATGTCGCCTAGGGACCGCTTTAGCCTTAGTTTGCCACTGAACTGCCCGAATTATATTTATTATTAGTTACCAAGAACTAAGTGTATAATAATTTTCAATGTGCCCGATTATAACATGGTAATTGTTGTATTATTTGCAGTGTACCTGCTGATTTCGAAGCACAAGGCGCTGGAGGCGGACGTGCAAGCTCACGAGCCGCAGCTGATGAGTGTTGCCGCCGTCGGAGATGAACTTATATCACAGGGACACTTCGGAGCCGACAGGATACAGGTACAGTTCCCGACAATTGAAAAACACTAATTTAATTTCAAATTTACGTCTGTAATAATCCAATTTATATTTCGGCTCACTATAGGCGATGAGGAAAATAATAATTAGTGTTTATGTGGCAAAAAAGATTACTTGAAAATTAAAAATATTATATCAGTGTACCTCTGTCACGCCCATTTTAGCCATCCTCCAAGCAGCTTGTTTTGTAAAGCTGTGTGAGCGAAATCACAAGAATCGGAGGCATAACATCTAAGTTATAAAATTATAGATTATCACATATATATAAATAAATAAATGAATAACTCTGGACAATTAACACAGCGATAGGTATCTAGTCCCACGGTAACCAGAGTTTGTTTTATGGGTATTAGACAACTGATATAAATACTTAGATTTTTTTTAAATACATACAAAATATACATAGAAAACACCCAGACCGATACGATAGTGCAAACATTTGTATTCATAAGTATGATTGTTTCATACTTATGAATACAAATGTTTGCACTGTACGAGGCATCGAACCCGCGACCATCGGAAGTTAAGCGGTGTGCTAAAGTGCTAGACCACTGAGGCCGTCAATATATCGGTATATGTATCTGTAGGAACGCTTGCGCGACATCCTGTCGCAATGGAATCATCTGCTGGACGTGGTAGCGCTCCGCAAGAACCGCCTCGATGCCGCCATCCGCTACCATCAGCTGTTCGCAGACGCCAGCGACATCGAGAACTGGATGATGGACACGCGCAGGTCATTTCTTAATCTCTTTTTTTATATAGTATGATGGCAAATAAACATATAGCCCATTTGATGGTAAACGGTTACTGTAGTCTATGGACGCCCGGGGCACCTGAAGAATAATGTTTATTTTGTGTTAATTCAGTGTTGGGATGACTTAGTAAGCATAGCAATGTAAATCCCGCTCTTCAACGTCCATTACCATATGTGTTTTTATAAAGAATAATAATATCCAAATATAATTTAAAATTGTTTACTGTAAAACAAAAGTTAAATATTAGAAATATATAAAAATTACAAGCGTTAGTGTTCTTCAAAACTAGTTCGCGAACTACACAAGCCTAATACGTACGGCTTTTCCATGATTTCTCTTCTTTTTCTCTTTCTCAACAGCTCTCTCGCTTTCTCTCTCTCTTTTCTCTTTCTCAACAGCTAATGTTAATTCGTATAGCGTTATACGTATGATAAGAATATAATGGTGTTATTAATTAATTAATAAATATACAGATTGGTATCATCCGAAGACACGGGTGTTGACGAAGCTCAAGTTCAGAGTCTACTGAAGAAGCATAAGGATGTGACCGATGAACTGAAGAACTACGCCACCATTATAGAGCAGCTCAAACAACAGGTATGTTGGATAACCAATTGTTAGAATAAATTATAATAAGATTTTATAACTAGTTAAAACTACTGTGTTTTATTCAATTTTGAATAAGTTAGAAATCTAAATTAACAAAATTTTTTATAGAGCAAAAAGGCTGTCTAAATAAATTCTGTGTTAATTTAATTTTTTAAAAATTTTGTAATTGTTTTAAATTTTTAAAAACAAAGAATAGATAGAGAGAGGTCGGTAGGTGACGGTATTGTCATGTTTTATGATTCAAAGTACCTACTATATCTATCCTATGATTTTTTTTTGTTGACCGTATGTAGATCTATCGGAAGAGATTACTGCTAAGAATATGAACTTTTTAAAGACGCGGCCATTATTTATACGTATAATTAGTAAGTCACGGAATCTTAGCACGTTTTATTTTTATCGAGTTCCCTATATTTCGGCAGTGTTTCGACTGTCATGATCACGGGTAAACTAAAGAGCAGCTGGTACATAGCATTTATTACCATCGGGTAGATGCTCTCGTGGTGAGATCCCGTGATTTACAAAATGTTATGCTAACAATTGTCGGTGAAGTGGTGTGTGGGCAGAGTTTTGATTGAGGTGTGGTGTGGCTGCAGGCGGGCGAGCTGAGTCCCGAGGACGCGGGCAGCGCGGGCGTGCGCGAGCTGCTGGCGCGGCTGGACGCGCAGCACGCGCAGCTGGCGCAGCTCGCGCGCGCGCGCCGCGACCGCCTCCTCAACGCCATGTCGCTGTTCAAGCTGCTCGCCGACGCAGACGCGGCCGACCAGTGGATCGCGGAGAAGGACCGCATGCTCGACACCATGCTGCCGCCCAAGGACATCGACGACGTCGAGATCATGAAGCACAGGTCACCGGCGCACGCACTACACACGTTATACGCTTTAGGGGGGTTCGAGCCCACAGTTCCTTGATGATGATAGGGATTGATGGATGAGATATTTTTAAATAAAACTATCTGAATTGAATGTTAATCTTAAACAATTAAAAGTCTGGGGGGTTTAAGCCCACAGTTCCGTGATAATGCTATTGATTGATTGATGAGGGGTTTTTGTTAAATAAAACCGCCTCGGTTGAATGCTACTCGAACACTGATTTTTATTACTAAAATAAATATAATGAGGTAAAATGTATAGAAGTGAAATTGCATGTGCCCATACATGCAATTTCACTTCTATACATTTCACCTCAATTATGTATTGCACAGTAAGCAGGCGTGTGCGATTGCCCGTACAAAAAGAAAAATTATTATTATTAATTATTATAGTGTTTTCCGTTTGGGATGGAAACAGTAATAAGGAGAGATCATTCTATAATATAATTATGATCAAATAATGATATAAATTTCTACATATAAAATTAAGATATATAAAGATATTCTTTTTCCCAGCATAAGAATCGATTAGAGAATAATGTATCATAATTTTTTTTACCACTATAGTAATAATATTTATTTTAAACCATTTGGTCAGTTGAAATGAAACAGTGAGGAAAAAAGACGTTTTCTAGAATTGATATTATTATTCATATCTCCGTGATTTTTAGTCGTCATAAACGCACTCGGCATCGTGACTTACAATTGATTGTTCAACCTTCAACATACAGATACGACGGATTCGACAAGGAGATGAACGCGAATGCGTCCCGCGTGGCCGTCGTGAACCAGCTGGCGCGGCAACTCATACAAGTGGAGCACCCGCACGCGCCGCACATCACGCGCCGGCAGGCCGACCTCAACCAGGCCTGGAGCGCCCTCCGCGACAAGGTAAACTATACGCACACACGGCTCAACTGTCACTGGACATTGTTATCGTCTCTAATCTCTGTAAAATTGAAATGGAATTTAAAAATCTCGCTATATGCTCCTGTAACCTTATAAAATGTCGAAATCTCGTAAACCATGTAGTCTTTACAGAAAGTTACATTGTTACAAAGTTACATTGAAGTCAGAGGCTCATCAACTTACTGTCAACATTGTTCGAATTGTTTTTGTCAGAAATCTTGTATTAAGGAATAGTTCTATTACATTTATTATTAGTTAATATAAATATTATTTCACATGCAACACGATATTCATTATAACTCCAAACTAAATTTTGAAGTTTTTTTATCTCTATATATTTTATCCTTTATAGGTATTTAAACTGATAATGTATTACAGGCGGAACAAAAGAAGGACGAGTTGAAGTCTGCGCAAGGTGTGCAGACTTTCCACATCGAGTGCCGCGAGACAGTCTCCTGGATCGAGGACAAGAAACGTATCCTGCAGCAAACCGGAGATCTGGAGATGGATCTCAACGGTAAGTACATATATATACCAGCGTACTCAACAAACTTGGTCAATGTAGTTGTATTAATTTCCTTAACTTCCCAGTAAATAATGTATATTATCTTAAAACGATAATGTCACTGCCCAACAGTAAAAGTCAGTTAAAATTATGTGAGTTACAAAAGCACTCATCAAACACGAAATATATTTTTTATTTATTCTCCCCCGTCGTTCTTACGACATAGCAAGTCACATTTCTCAAACTACTCTTACCTACTGTAATGTCATATTTTGCAAAGTTATAGCCGCAGCTATAATTTGGGACCCCTAACCATAAATGTCGATTTATTATTGTATTCATAACACCTCCCCCCGCGTGATGAAGATGTAAGAGCTATATGTATGTGTCGGTGGCGGCGGCAGGTGTGATGACGCTGCAGCGCCGCCTGTCGGGCATGGAGCGCGACCTGGCCGCGATCCAGGCGCGCATCTCGTCGCTGGAGAACGAGGCGCAGGCCATCGAGGAGGAGCACCCCGAGGAGGCGCAGCTCATACGCGAGCGTGTGCACCTCATCACCGACAACTGGGACCAGCTCACGCAAATGGTACGGTTTTTATCTTTCGGTTATTCTCAGACAAAGGCAAAAAGATTAGGTCCGTACATAACATAAAGCATAATGGTAAGCATATCGCATTTTGAAATTGCAAGACATAGTATTAATGATTTATGTGTTTCAGCTCAAAGAACGCGACGCGAAACTGGAGGAAGCTGGAGATCTTCATCGCTTCCTGCGCTCCGTCGATCATTTCCAGGCCTGGCTCACCAAGACCCAGACCGATGTCGCCTCCGAAGGTATATCCTACATTTTTATTTATTTATATCACATAATTATTCAATACCAAGAGTCTACGACATTGTAATTTTGAATCCTATAGAATATCTATATAATAATTATTTATTTATTAGGCAGAATATGGTATGTACAATGGTAGTAATTATAAGAAAATAGGTTTCATCATGTTTTGTACCGGTTTGAGTGTTTTTTATGTATATTATCTATGTTTAAAAAAATATATATCTAAGTATTTATATCAGTTGTCACCCATAACACAAGATCTGCTTACCGTGGGACTAGATGGCGCTGTGTATTTTCCAGGGGTTATTTATTATTAATAGTTATAATAATATATTATCCATGTACAGACAGTGATCAGTTACATTTTAATTACATGTATAGATTTGAATATTTTGTGGCATACTACAATTTTAGATACACCATCGAGCTTGGCGGAGGCGGAGAAACTGCTGTCTCAACACCAGACTATCAAGGAGGAGATCGACAATTACAAGGACGAGTATGCGAAGATGATGGAGTATGGAGAAAAGATCACTGCGGTAAGCTTAATATTTTTGGAAATAGATGTTTATTACCTAATCTATACAGTCAAATCTAGGTTACTGATTTTTCGCCACAATTTCAATCAAATATTGCTGTGACTGTGTGTTAATGTGCTATGTATGTTATGAAGAATTGAAAAAGTGAGTGACAAATCTTTCAATAGTTCTAATTATGCAGTCACATTCTTCTAATTAATATTGAAAAGTTTGTACGTCGGCGGTGTTAAAAAATATCATGCATATTTTGCGTACTTACATTTTTTTTATTCTTTGTATGACATTTATTATACTTTGAAGTGTATCAACTGCTCTGTACTGAATGTGAATACCACACAATTATAATAATTGTTAAATATAAAATTGTGCAGGAACCATCCACTCAAGACGATCCGCAATACATGTTCCTCCGCGAGCGCTTGAAGGCACTCCGCGAGGGCTGGGCCGAGCTTCAGCAGATGTGGGAGAACCGCCAGCAACTGCTGGCCCAAAGCCTGGAGCTGCAGCTGTTGCAGCGTGATGCTCGCCAGGCAGAGGTGCTGCTCGCGCACCAGGAACTTAGGTGAGGAAGCTGTTACAAATTATTTATAATAACTATTGTACATTGTTATAAGTTAGACTTCTTATGGAAAACTAGTGTTCTGCTGTACTGGATTTAAATAGTACTCAATCTGATGAGATTCACTATTGTAAAGTAATGGATATGCATGCGAACATTGTGAAATCACCATATAGTTGTATTTCCGAACAAATGCGATATTGAAACTTTCAAGAAAAGAACTTATTCCTTCTTGAAAGGCTGGCAATGCACTTACAATTCTACTGGTATTGTGGGTACTCATGGGTATTGGTAATCTCTTACCATCAGGTAAGCCACAAGGTTGTTTGTTTCCTTTGCTATAAAAAAGGTGAATTATAATGGACACAAGATTTAAATATGGAATTACTGAGTACCGTAACTTTGGGAGACATAGTATTGATTGGGTACAACATATAATAGATAAATATATGAAGGATTTATTTATATCTTTAGTATATAACAGTAAAATGATCATAACTGAAATAAAGATCCGAAATTACTTCATTAACAATAATCGGCAAACGCGAGTGTAGCCTTTGATACTGCAAGCTTCCTTAACATTGACTGTATGTTTGTCACAAACTTGGACTTCCACTTTTAATTAGGTGCCTAAACAATTTTAAATTTTTGTTTCATAGATTGGCGAAGACTGAACCACCAACTAATTTGGAACAAGCCGAAAACCTCATCAAGGAACACGAGGCCTTCCTTACAACTATGGAAGCTAACGATGACAAGATCAACTCTGTTGTGCAATTCGCCAATCGTCTCGTAGAAGAAAGGCACTTCGACGCCGACAAGATTCAACGCAAAGCCGAAAACATCGAGGGTAGGCGTAATGCCAACCGCGAGAAAGCTGTGCAACAAATGGAAAAACTGCAAGATCAACTGCAACTCCACCAGTTCCTCCAGGACTGCGACGAATTGGGAGAATGGGTGCAGGAGAAAAATGTCACCGCTCTCGATGATACCTACCGCTCGGCCAAGACCATCCACTCTAAATGGACCCGTCATCAAGCATTTGAGGCTGAGATTGCGGCTAACAAGGAAAGATTATTTGCCGTTCAGAACGCAGCAGAGGAGCTTATGAGACAGAAACCAGAATTTGTACAAGTGATCTCACCAAAGATGCAAGAATTGCGAGATCAATTTGAAAATCTGCAAACAACCACAAAGGACAAGGGCGAACGTCTCTTCGACGCCAACCGCGAGGTCCTGTTGCACCAGACGTGCGACGATATCGACTCATGGATGAACGAACTCGAAAAGCAAATCGAAAACACAGACACTGGCACTGATCTAGCATCTGTAAACATTCTAATGCAGAAGCAACAGTTGATTGAGACTCAGATGGCCGTAAAAGCTAAACAGGTGACTGAGCTGGAGACTCAAGCGGAGTACTTGCAGAAGACAGTACCTGATAAGATGGAGGAGATTAAGGAGAAGAAGAAGTCTGTGGAACAGCGATTCGAGCAGTTGAAGGCACCGTTGTTGGATCGCCAGCGTCAATTGGCAAAGAAGAAGGAGGCGTTCCAGTTCCGTCGCGACGTCGAGGATGAGAAACTGTGGATCCACGAGAAGATGCCGGTCGCCACTAGCACGGACTATGGCAACTCGTTGTTCAATGTACAAATGCTGCAGAAGAAGAACCAGTCGCTCAAAACTGAGACTGATAATCACGAGCCAAGAATTCTAACTGTGATCTCGAATGGACAGAAGTTGATTGACGAGGGTCACGAGGCCACTCCCGAATTTCAGAAGCTTATCGAAGAACTCACGGCACGATGGCAAGAACTTAAAGGTAAAATTTATTCATATAGTTATTTTGTTTTTATTGTAAGAACAATATACAATTAAAGATATCCTATACTATAAAGGGTAAAGATTATTTTTTGTTTGTAATGCACAAATGCATTCTTTGCGCTGTGTTTATTACAAACTTACATTAAGGTGTTTAAAAATTTATTACATTATCTTCGCCTAATATTTACAGTATTTTCCTGAAAAAAAATTAGATTTAAAGATCCTTATATTAATTATACAACTTAGAACTATTAAAAAAAGAAACGAGTGATCAAACTACTTTCAGTAATTAAAATTTATGTACCAACCTAATTTGGACAAATTTTCTTCATATTTATTCTAGATGCTATCGAACAACGAAAGAGTAACCTGTCACAATGGGAGAAGGCTCAACAGTATCTGTTCGACGCGAATGAGGCGGAGGCTTGGATGAGTGAACAAGAGCTGTACATGATGGTGGAAGACCGTGGCAAGGACGAGATCTCTGCTCAGAACCTGATGAAGAAGCATGAGATCCTGGAACAAGCAGTTGATGACTACGCACAGACCATCCGTCAGCTCGGCGAGACTGTCCGCCAGCTTACTGCTGAAGAACATCCTCTCAGGTAAGACATGAATAATAATGTTAAATATATTAAAAGTTACAGAGTATGGAAATATGACACTTCTTATCTCGAAAATGGACATACCGTTCTTGTTATCATGAGTACGGTGTATCTTTCTTCAAACAAAACAACAAACTTAAACAACAACAACAACAAAATAATAATAATCATCCTGGACAATTGACACAGCTTTGTCTAGTCCCAAGTTAAGCAGAGCTTGTGTTATGGGTACTAGACAATCGATAGAAATACGTAAATTGATTTTTTTAATACATGCATAGAATACAAAGAAAAAATAATCAGATCAATACAAACAATACTCATGAGTACTAATGTTTTCATCATGATTGAACATGCGAGCATCGGAATTAAAGAGCCTTTTTTTATAGTCAAATGAATCACTACTAATACCACAAATTATTATTTTAACCACAATCAAGTATCTCTGCATATTCCAAAGGTTAACTGGGAGAGAATGCTATAGCATTAAGTCCACTTTTTGTACCAATTTTAGTGATCCATACAGCAAATAAATTAATACCACCCATGCATTGCCATTCTTGAGGACTAAGGTATCATGCCTCTCGTCCTTTAATGTCTGCTGTATCCTAACCGTTGAATCGTTGTGGGTGCAGCGAAAACATCTCGGTGAAGCAGTCGCAAGTGGACAAGCTGTACGCGGGCCTGAAGGACCTGGCCGGCGAGCGGCGCGCCAAGCTGGACGAGGCGCTGCGGCTGTTCCAGCTGTCGCGGGAGGTCGACGACCTCGAGCAGTGGATCGCAGAGCGCGAGCTGGTCGCCGGCTCGCAGGAGCTCGGACAGGACTACGACCACGTCACCGTCAGTACACACTACCCATCCTATACCTTAATAACAATCTGCAAATTTTTACAAGCTATAGAGCTATTCTGTAAGCATCATTTACGAAATCGAAAGTGGAATCCGCGGTGATATTGTACATTGGTTTTCTGTAAAACTCGGAAAAACGGGATGAAGGTAAGACAGGCACTAGTGAGTTTTTTTTTTTTAATATAGGCAAACTCGATAGCTTAGTAGGAACTTATTGGATATATACGTTACTGTTCGGTACCCAAACCGCGACTTAACAAACAAACAGCGCCAAACAGTTAACACTAGGTTTCAAGCTTTATCCGATCTCTATTCAATGTTGATAATGCCCCGTTCAGAGGCGAAACACGTGTCGCAATGTGGGTGTAGATTCAATAACGGCCAGAATTTCATCCAATTAGAGAAGGTCGTAACGGTAGTCAAGTTTTCGCGCTAAATATTTGTAATCTCACACATGAAAATTGTAGCGAAATTCATCAAAATAATAAGTAGTGAAATGGAATTCCGCAAAATAACACCTAATTCGTCCAAATATAATTAACTTCTCGTCTGCGAAGGAGCCAATTATTGGACTAGGACACTATAGCCCCATCTGTGAGAAGTCCTGTAATCGGTCTCACATATGGGGCGTTATTGTCATTTTGCTAACAGTTGAAAGGTTAAAATACCACAAACAGAATAATGAATGAATATTGTATTGTGCAGCTCCTGTGGGAACGATTCAAGGAGTTCGCTCGCGAGACACAAGCGGTGGGCTCGGAGCGCGTGGCCACCGCCGAGCGCATCGCCGACCAGATGATCGCCATGGGACACTCCGACAACGCCACCATCGCGCAGTGGAAGGAGGGCCTCAAGGAGACCTGGCAGGATCTCCTCGAGCTCATCGAGACCAGGACTCAGGTCGGTGCCCTTTAAATCAAATCAAATCAACAATCATTCATATTGGAAAGGTTTTGTCTCACGTGAATTGTATTTCTAGAAAAAAATATTATTATTTATTTATTTATTATATAAAAAAATTTAGGACATTTTATCCGCTTACACAACGTCATCTAGTCTAAAGGTAAAGCAGAGCTTGTGTTATGGATATTAGATAACTGATATAAATGCATAAATATGTATAATAAAAATAAATGAATGACGCCAGAACGCCACCCTAGCCACAAAATAAGTAAGCTATTAAGAAAATGAAATTCAGTTGAGTTTCTTGCCAGATCTTCTCAATTGAATCTGTATACTGAAGGACGGCAGGGTAAAATATTAAAAATATTAAAATGTCCTACACGTATAAATATTATTTGATGAATGTATGTGACATTTGATGTGCGTATGTACGTGCAGATGTTGGCCGCTTCCCGCGAGCTGCACAAGTACTTCCACGACTGCAAGGACACCCTGCAGCGCGTCAACGAGAAGGCGCGCGGCGTCAGCGACGAGCTCGGCCGCGACGCCATCAGCGTGGGCGCCCTGCAGCGCAAGCACTACAACTTCATGCAGGACCTCTCCACGCTGCAGCAGCAGGTGGACGCCGTCAGCGACGAGTGCGCTCGCCTGCAGGCCTCCTACGCCGGAGATAAGGTACACAATACGCTATTTATAGTCAGCCATTTTCCAATAACTGCACCAAAGCAAGATCTATTGAAGAATGTGGGAATGTGCGTGCTGGCGGCGTGCGGTCTATCTCGTTCTTTTTATGTGATGAATGAATGTATGTATTTTATGTAAATACATATATATATTATACATATATATTATATATAGAAAACACTCAGACCGGTAGAATATGTTTGTACCATGCAAGGAATCGAACCCGCGACCTACAGCAGTAAAGCGATATGCTAAACTGCTAAATTATCGACGCCGTCAAATAGAAAATAGTGTGCATGTAAAGTTAATTTAAGTGCACATTGTTCCCTGCTTGAAAGAATAATGTTTACGCACTTGTAGAAGCGAGCGTGTAAAGGAAAATAATGCGAAGGCACTGGAAATCACTGGCATAAAGACAATTCACGTGCACACTGAAAGTCTAACGTATTTGCATTTCAAAAAGTGTGCTTGTAAAGGCAAGTGATTCAGAAGGAGATACCGCGCGTAAAGGCAATCTACGTGCACAATGTGAAAGTATGACATATTCGCGCTTGAAATAGCGTGCGCGTAAAGGATGTTTCCTGCGTGAAAGTGTATTCGCGCATGATATAGCGTGCGTGTAAATGATGTTTCCTGCGTGAAAGTGTATTCGCGCATGATATAGCGTGCGTGTAAAGGATGTTTCCTGCGTGAAAGCGTATTCGCGCATGATATAGCGTGCGTGTAAAGGAATTTTCCTGCGTGAAAGCGTATTGGCGCATGATATAACGTGCGTGTAAAGGATGTTTCCTGCGTGAAAGCGTATTGGCGCATGATATAGCGTGCGTGTAAATGATGTTTCCTGCGTGAAAGCGTATTCGCGCATGATATAGCGTGCGTGTAAAGCGGAGTACTGTGCGCAGGCGCTGGAGATCACCCGTCGCGAGGCGGAGCTGCGCGAGGCGTGGCGCGCGCTGACGGCGGCGTGCGGCGCGCGGCGCGACAAGCTGCTGGACGCCGACGACCTGTACCGGTTCCTCACGCAGGTGCGCGCGCTCGCGCTCTGGATGGACGACGTCGTGCGGCAGATGAACACCGGCGAGAAGCCCAGGTACCTCCCGACCTACGCCTACCCCTCTCTACTACTACCACGTACCACGTGATCGATCACGGCGTCACCATGTTGGCCGCGTCGTTTCTTACTTATGTTGTGACCGAATAGAACAAACACAATCACATATCGTTCTCTCCGTCTCTCCCGCCCTCTATCTATTTATAAATCCTTCACCTTCATTCCGATAATTTCAAGAAATTCAAGAGAAATGTTTGCCTTTCTCCTGTTGCCTTATAATTTACTTAATTGCATCATTTACTACAATCATTTAATAGTAACAAAATATGATTGTATATATTGTCTAAGAACAACATGAATTTGTTAATTTATAAAACAGATTTTGTATGTATGTATACAAGTTGTATATTATATAGTATATACAACTTGTATGTAGTATATTTATAATATAATATCTTATATAGCTTATATAGTGCAATGAATTTTCATATCTATATTTGCAATTTCTGTACATATAGTCCAATATTTTATAATGTAACCTTTCACATTATGCATTTATTTATTGTATTCTAACAGAGACGTAAGCGGCGTGGAACTGCTAATGAACAATCACCAATCGCTGAAAGCGGAAATTGACACCCGCGAGGACACATTCTCGGCGTGCATATCACTCGGCAAGGAACTGTTGTCCCGGCAGCACTACGCCTCCGCCGATATCAAGGAGAAGTTGTTGCAGCTCACCAATCAGAGGAACGCGCTGTTGCGCAGATGGGAGGAGCGCTGGGAGAATCTGCAACTCAGTAAGTTTGACCTTATTGTCTATTTACTAAGGTTGATTTTCAAAATGGCTTTGTACAAAGTTAAAGCGTAAGTCTGTCTCGCCTATTTCAACCGTCGAGCAGTTTGCTTTCTAAGCTGTCTTTCGGTTGGAGGATGGAATATAGTGAAATTACACGGTACAGACGCATAATCAGATAACCATTCCAGAGTACTAGTGTCCGCTGGGGTGGTAAAGCATTAGTTGTATCGCTGTTGTCACATGATAAAGTGATGTCCGTAGTGCCGTTCATGTATATAGGTGATGGTTACTTATATAAAAAACTGGATGTTTCCTAATGAACGTGAACCTGATTGATAAATTTAGATTAGCTTTACTTCCGATGGTCGTGTGTTTAAGGAATTGATGCAAACGCGCTGTATTAATAAATATGATTGTTAGTATCGGTCTGGGTGTGTTCTATGTATATAATGTATGTATTTATAAAAAAAATCGAAGTATTTATATCAGTTGTCTAGTGCTCATATCACAAGATCTGCTTAGTTTGAAACTATCGTCATCTACGCTGTATGAATTGTCCAGGGATTTATTATACTTCATTTATAATACTAGAAACTTGTATGTATAATATTAATTATAACATACAAGTTTCCTGTTCGTTCTCCTTGTGTGGTTCTTTCTGAATGAACGGTAGATTAAAAAGATAAGTATGACTATTTAAGTATTTAAATTTATTAAAGTTTTTCTATTATATTGTATTATGATCGGTGGGCAGTAGTGTAGTGAGCGTGTCATGTTTGCAGTCCTGGAGGTGTACCAGTTCGCGCGTGACGCGGCGGTGGCGGAGGCGTGGCTGATCGCGCAGGAGCCGTACCTCATGTCGCAGGAGCTCGGACACACCATCGACGAGGTCGAGAGCCTCATCAAGAAGCACGAGGCCTTCGAGAAATCGGCCGCCGCGCAGGAGGACAGGTTCAGTGCCCTGCAGAGGCTTACCACGGTAATTATACGCTATTATTATTACTAATTCATGTTAGGGGTAAAAAAACTCGCTTTATATGAACAATAAGATAATTAGTGCACACTAATGTTGTAGAGAGAGAGAGCGGATTTTGTTATAAGGAAAATAAACTCCTGAACTTTTTGTTGCACTGAATTGAGAAATTCTTTTACTCAGTTCGTTTGAAAGGTAAAATGGTACCATGTATGCCAGGAAAAATATTAACTCCTCAAAAAAAGTGAGTAGTAAACACTAATAAAAGCTTGTGTAATAATAAATATAATGAATAAGTCGTTGATTCATATAAAGCGGATTTTTGCGTTACCCCGTTTGTATAAATGGAAATTGGGGCTTCTGTAATTTGAATTCGTTCATGTGGTTAGCTCATATATCACAAAGCATGGTGTGGTTACATTTAATCTACTAGCGTTAATATTGTTGTAAATTGTACCTACTGCTAAACCGTTGGTGTTTTATTTAATAAATATATATGTATAGGGAATATTGCATTATCAAATACAGGATTGCTTGTAGTGTCAAATACAGAAAAACAAAAAAGTTATTCTCAAGACTTAGTAAAATTGTGTAATAATGTAAGTAAAAGCCTTATTGTAAATTTATATTTTAAATAATACTTATATTAGCAATATGTTTGATAATGTAATGGCTCCTTACTGTAGTTGTATATGGACTAAATTTTCATTTGTTTTTACTTCATTTCTCATTCTTCTCTTTTTTCTTCTACTCGACACTAGCTTGAACTTCGTGCAACATCGTTATGGCCTAGCACGCAACCTTGGGAACACTATGACGAAACTGTGTACACATATGTACCTCCTGCTCAAATCCGTACAAAATCCCTAACACTACCCATCACTAAACCTGAACCTCCTTTATCTCGAGTTGTTGAAGATATTATAATAAATAGTGATAAGTACGAAATACCGGAACGAGTTAAGGCCAGAAGTCTTACCATTAATCTAGCGCCGCGAAAGAACGATTCGTATCTATGGTCGACTGTAACAAATAACAGTCTATCGACAATATCAGAGAATAGTAGTATAATCGCGTCCCCAAATGACAGGTCCCCAGAATCACCGGTGAGCACACCTTTTTCGCCAGAAATATACAGCCCAGTCTTTTTTGAATACCCGGACCTGAGTAAAAACAAAAATAGTAATACATACTTAGCTTGTATCGACTTTATATTATGGGAAAGATTGTCTTACCATAATGTGTTTCCAAATGTTTGCTTACTCAGATCTAAAAGTGAATCTTCATCCAAATCTGGTAGTATGAAACGGTTAAAGCGTTTGTTGTCACTGAAAAAGAAATCTTCCCAGCCAGATATTAAAGGCGAAGTTGCTGTGCTATCGATGCCTGCCCTGACTGGAAGTACAAATACGATTAATGACTTAGGAAAAGACGTTAAAAACATTCCCCTAAATTCGTCACTCCTACTATTGGCACAAACCCGTTCCCTCCTGTTTCCTGATGGTGCATGGTATTTTAACTACTTGGATAGTGTAAGTGTGGTGTTTAGTTTGCACATGCTTTTTTAGTGCTTGCATGCCATCATATATGTATCATATATGTATCTCTATACATTCTTTAAATCAACTGATCTATGTTACAAAATCACATACTACTGTCTAGTTAATTAGCTGTCATATATAATTTAAAAAAGTATTTTTGAGGCAGATTTAGAGAATGACTTTTTCAGTCCAGTTCCAGTCTTAAAGTCCGGCCGCTCAGAGTTTGCATTTCTGACAGTTTATATCAACTGTTTTTGTAGTAATGTGACCAGATAACCTCGAAACAACGCAGCTTGATGTGGTTTAAGTTAATAGTTAATTATTTAGCCCAAATTTTAATAGGTTTATTAAAAGTTTGAATAGTTATTAAATGTTTAATGTTTAATTATCACTCGTTAAAAAGGCAAATAAAATATATTTAAAATTTGGCCGTAAATTGTACGTCAGTTCAAAGTTACAGTGCCCATTCGATCACGAGCTGTCAGAAACGCAAACTCTGAGCGGCCGGACTGTATCGATCTTATATAATGAATACAGTTTATATAGTTTTTTATATAGTATAACAATTTAGATATTAAAAAACATGTTAGGTCAGTTAAGCTAGCACTTAATGCAATACAGGTAATTTTTGCATGTTTGCCTACAGCCTATAAACGTTTTACGTATCATGTACTTATATGTACGTGTATATAATATTTTATATAGTAATACTTATAATAAATAATTATCGTAATGCGTTGACCAGACTCAGTCTAATCACTCCTCTTGATCCTAAGATTGCCTGAAAGAATTCGCTAGTAATAAGGCCGCCCATTGTTACATTTTACCACTCATGTATTATAATTGATATGAAAACTGATAACATAAAGCAAAAAGCTCTGCATACGTTCGCATGTAAATCTGTTATCACTGTAAACTGATTGGGATAAGTCTTTCTATCGTCTTAAACTGTTAATCACTGATTGAATACAACATTACGTTTATAACGGTCACTAGAAAATAACTAAATTATTCTATATTTAGGTTTTGAAATACTTAGTATTTATAGAATAAATTGTTTAAGTATTCAATAATTTAATTATATATATCTCTATAAAACTGTCTTAATGTAAGATATACATTGATATGATATTATTTTAGTATATATAATTTTGTTGAACTTTTGAGTGGTTAAAGTTTTAGTTCGGTACAAAAGTACGAGTTTGAATTTTGACTAGTGAGTGAGATAGATATTGCTGGTCATGCGCTATACGTTTAGTTTACATACGATAGAAAGAGATAGAAGATGGTAGGAATATATGTGTGGTGTTCCAGTTCGAGGTGAAGGAAATGAAACGGCGTCAAGAGGCTGCTGAGGCTGCCGAGCGAGAGGAGCGCGAGCGGCAAGCCGCCGCCGCTGCTGCCGCTCAGGCAGCCGCCCAGCCAGCTGTTGATGTCACCGACCAGCCGCAGGGTGAGTTCCTCCCCCACAATACATCCGCACTTTATGTGTATGCCCACAGTAGAATAAGACGGATGCGGAAACATCAAAAATATGAAACTGACATTACATAGTTCCTATGCAGTCGGTACTTGTTCTGAATGACGTTATTGTTGCATATAAATGCAAAATACGAATTACTGTTTGCGTCACTGCTGAAGTCGGTAAATGATGGACGTTCACAATATCTTTCTTATTGTCCATCCTAATGATACCTAATCAGTCAGTACTTATTTGAGAATGATTTGAGTGTTGCATTGAAATGCAAACTACAAATTACTATTTACATCACTACAATCAAGTGGTGATGTTCAGGTTATTTTTTGTATTGGTGATGTTTATTCGACTAATATTAATTTCCAGTTTGAGCTAATGCTCAAGTGTTACAGTTACAGACATGTTTCATTGCGTTGTCATAGTGTATAAAATTTTAAAACATGTATAGAAGAGTAGAAGATAATTTGATGAATAGAAGAGAATTTGATGAGTCTAAATATAATTTATACATGTATAATTAAAAATGGTTTTGGCGGAAACGCGGTGTTGTGTTTTAGATTTATTCCTACTTGTCTAAAAGTGGATTTAGACTATGCGAGTTAATGTTTCCTTAAATTCTAATGTAAAGATGTACTATATACATAAAGATATAAGATATATATACGATATAGTATTATATAAAAAGCATTTGTGCATTCAAGAATTACTACTCTTTATTTTGCCGTTGATTTTTTTACTCTAAATCCATATAGTAAACAATTTTGACATGTCACAGTATAGTTGCTGTAGTAAAAAGAAAATATATTGTCTATTATTAATCTGTGTTATTGTTAAATGCATTTGTAAAATAAAACATGTCAAAATTGTTTGTAAAGAAGACAAGGACAGAAAATTTAAGTTTAAGAAAACCATACAGAGAGGAAAAGAATAATCAATAGCCAATCATTACGGACGTCATGCTTTGCATTGATGACTATGTGATTATTTCTTTTGTCAACGAAAACGTTCTTTGAAATAATGATGATTAGAGGGACTGTCGGATTCCGCACTTAATACCTTACGAGTTGATCAAAAACACAGAGTAAAACTTTCAAAATTAACACTACGAATCACGGATTGCAACGATGCACGCATGTGTAATGACTAGCACTCTCGAATGAAACGGTATATCTACAGTACAGGACGAGTAAAACTTTCCACTAACTTTCACCTATTAATTGGTGAATGCTGCTTGCATATTGCAATAACACTGATACATTTTATAGTTAATTATATAGGATGTAAGACGGAGGAGCGACGGAGGTTCTGTGTCGAAGTGAGCACGTTCCGCACTGCGATAAAGCCGCACCGCGGCATCGCTTTGCTGCTTTTATTGTGAACTATTTACATATCCCCATATCGCTTACTCGATCGGCCAATGAAACTGCAGATCTTAAGTGTAACTTAGTCTAATTATTTAATAGTATTGAAAATTTTATTTTTGTAATTATTTTAACATAAATTTTTAAGGGCTTTCATATTTAAGCTTGCAATGTAATAAAATTATTTTCCAATAATTGATATAATTCAGTTTATAGAATTAACTTTAATGTCACTGAAAATTTACAGATTTTTTTAAATATTTTTGTATTTTTGTAATTTCCTAGTACCTACGCAGTATTTTTGTACTATGAAAATTGACATAATATTGATATTGATATTGCTAGTTTTTGACATGAACATTGCGTATTTTACGATTAACAGATTTGCGATATGAACGCTCTTAAATCTTATTGTTTGATCTCTTTGAATGAATTGAAAATCTCTTTTTGTGTATAAAATATATGAGAATTATTTTGCATCTTAATATATTTGAGTTGCCACTGTTTCATTCGCTGATGCGAGTTTTGCGTGTGAGACAAAATGACCGTTACTTACCGATGTGTTGTCCACACATGCACACGCGTAGTCGTAAGGAGAACGTCCACTAAAGCGGCTGAGAAGGCCCAAGAGCGACCGCATTCCCAGCCAGGTAAACAGAGCGCTTACTATAGACCTACCGTTGTAAAAAGTAACCCGGCTACGAGCATGAGCTTCTACGGTAGTTACAATAATGGGTGTATTCTTAATTATGTCGGGTTACACTGCGCTCGTTTTTATATATCGCCACTACGGGAATAGTTATATCTGTTATTAATTTGTAGTTTGAAAGCTTTTTCTGTAAAAACGGGGCCGTCTCGTTTAGGATTTGTTTTGTAGGCTATATATACGCGTAGTTGGGCGTAGAGCACTATTTTCTTGATGCACGACTTCTATGTTTCTCACGGTACTCTGTTTCTCATTTAGGTGTTGGTTTATCTTCTCTACTTCCATCAACATCATCAACACATCGTTCACGCATACACTGTTTTAACGCAAAAAATATTACTACTTTGCGTTAAGACTCGAATTCTTCATGTATATTTCACGAATTTTTATTTATTTCATAGATATTATTATTAGATATTATGTTACATTCTCATGACTTTCTTATCTATAATATTAGTACTATTGTATTTATATTGTGTCTGTTAAAGCTAATCACGGTGATGGTTTGATACTATGTCTTATTCATGTCTCCCATTATATTGCTTGCGTCTCACCCTTTACTTTTTCTGACTATGTATACCTATTCGCCACATAACTAAGTTAATCTGCCACACTTGAACCCCGTAATTATTAATGGCTACATCAAAGATTGGTTACAATTAATTTAGTTGTGCGACGTTGTTAGCTACAAAATAATTGAACATGGTTCTGAAATTATCGAAACCCAATAATCGTTCGTAGTTTGTTGCTACCTCTTATTTGGCGTAATTAACTCTACATGTAAACAGTGCTTAAGTTTTCTTAAGTAGCAGCCTTCAGAAAGGTAGATCTTGTTTATTTCTAGCTTTTTCTTATCTACAGCTATAAATGCAATGCTTTCCAACAGCTTATATTTCATCTTATCTGTGATACCGACACTGAATTTTATTGAGGTCTTGTTATGGTGTAATAAATTGTATAATTTACCGCCAACATGGTGAAATTAATAAAATAAAACTTTCTTTTGATACTAAATGATAAATGTAATGTCTACTTTTGGGATTAATTAACTTTATACATACTATCTTTATTCATTTGGACTTTAAACCTCCAATAGACAATATTTAACTATTAGAGTGCTTTGTAAGGAAACGCCTTACATTTTATAAACAATTTGTCGTAAAAAAAAGGTAAATTCAGTCAATAGTTAAATAAGTTTATTAGATGTTAAAATTTCGTATTAATATGGGGCTTAATCATGTTTGTACTTCATCAGAGATATTTCTTTTTTATGTATAACATCTATTTGAAAGTTAAGTGGACTTTTAGACTGGTTTCGCACAGAATATTTAAACATATATTTTTAAAAATAAATATCTCTGATTTGTGTATATTCATTTTGTCTTGCTTTGTCTTTTAATCATAATATATTTAGTTTATAATGTGCATTCTATTATGAAGGTTCTTAGATAATCACTTATTTCGGTTGGAACAATAATATAAATTCATTAGGACATTAAAACGGCTCTAAATAATGATGACGGAATAATATCACGTGTAGAAAACCTCGTCTAATGTACTTTTGAATGCGTTGTTTAATAAACTAGTGTAGCATGTACTGTCTTGACATTTTCCCGTAACGGCTGTCTATTAGTATCGTTATTATATTTCTATTATTATCAATAATGTAAAATAGTTCATATCCTCGTCCAATGAAGTTTACACGCTTGTATTGTTTATTTTTGTCGATTTTACTAAATTCTTTTATAAGTTAGTAGTTAACAGTTTACATAAATATTTTTACTTATTTTGAACAACTTAATAGTTCCAAAATTAGTCGTAATTCTTATTTCTAAGTATTTCGTATAAATTAGTAGTGGTAGTATATTATATACTAATCGGCAGCCGACAGCATGTAGTTATAACCTGGCATGCGCACGTAGTGTAGACGTAACTAGCACGTAGATGTACGCATGCAGAGGCCCCGGCTGCCCGCGCGGAGCCCCCCGCCCCCGCGCGGCCCCCGCCACACCCGCAGTCCTCCCCGCTCCGCCCCTCCACGTCCAAACAGACGCCGGCCAAACCCGCCCGCCTCACTAGTGAGTATCGCACCCCGTTACTGGTACGTATAATAATCAACGCGCCTCACATAGCCTCAAATGTTTGGAAAATATTCTACAAATGTTGGCACTTACAAAACGGTGCATTGGACTTAGTACATAAACGTTCAAATGTATGTTGTTGTTGTGCGTTAGTTTAACATTCTACACATATATTTGATTAATATAATGTGTGCTCTGAAACGAGCAACAGACTATTTGCAAATGTTTGTTCAAATTGAACCTACGTTTAAAGTTGTAATATCTTGAAAATATTTGCGTATTTGAAGCTATGTTTGGTGCTGGTGTCGTGGTTCAAGGTTCATTATGAGGGCACCTTTGCAACCTTTAACGGCTCGAAAAGACGATAGAGACGTAGTAACAAGGAGTGATTAAAAAAATATTGATACAAAAATTCAATTTTAATAATATTGAGTAAGAATACAGTTATTATTGTTATCATTGTAATATTTTCGAATGATGTCCGTTAATTCAAGTATTTCATATATCCAATTACATATATACTATATTTATGTGTCAATGCTAAATATTACCATAATCTAGGTAATGAAATCTGCACAGGTACCCTCGTAATTTGTTTGGAGAAAGGTCATCCAGGCCTCGACATGACTAATAAATACTGATTTCAATCATAGCAAACTAATAATTGTGTATGTAGTTAATCAATAGTAGAATAATCTTGTATAGTGTACGTCCCCTGTATGTGCGGTGCATGGTATGAAATTTATCATCTGTGTTTTTGTAATTTACGTTCAGTGTCAAAAAGGGAAGAAATTAGCATGAGTCAGCTTCTTGTATTTGCTGCGACGCGTACTTGTTATTTTTTGTTGCTTTGAATTATTTGTTTTGTTTTTTTTCTTTCTTTCCCGCAAATTCCCTTCTCTTAACTCTACTACATTATCTCCACTCACTTAACAAATACCCATCTACCATTAAAATCCTTTACCTGTCCTGTCCCCTACTACCTGTTCCTATCTCGCGGTGACAGCGCCCGGTTCGAGCTCGACACCCGCAACACCGTCGAGCTCCGGTAAGGTGAAGTCGCGATCGCGTAGCAAGTCACCGTTCAGGAGCTTCCGCTGGCGTACTGCGAAGAAGTTGATCGCTGGTTCACCGCACAGTGACGATGACGAAGGTAACAATGGTAGTAGACAGCGGTGCTTGTTAATAACTGAATATTTCAAAATTGGAAATTACAAAGTTATTCTAAAGGAATTAGTCATATAGGTTCAAAAGTTATGAAGTTAGTATACAGGATATCTTAGTCGAACTAAAAACGCATATCACGGGTGTCACATGATAACAGATGTCCGTAGTGCTGTTCATGTATATAGGCCACGGTTAATGTCTTCCAAATTATTTGGCTAATTAAAATAATAGTATTGCCATATAATTTATATTTATTCTATATTGATTTGTATTTGTTTTATTAGTTTTTGTTTTATTGTAGTAATAAACTTTGTAAGTAAATAATTGAAATTTTCTTAAGTATTTATATATACAGACATGGACCCATAATTTAAAACTAGAATGTACATATATGTATATATAGTTTGTAAAATTAATATACTGATTAAAAATGTTTACAAAATTCCGCTATCTACTACCAACTATACTGAAAAGCTTTAAGTGTGCCATTATATTCGTTTGCGCATGTGTTATGAACTTTTAATTTTGCGTGTTATTTGCAATAAAATGTACAATCAGTGTGGCTTTCATTCAATTTGTGTGGCTGCATTTGGACATAGTCCTACCAAATAGCATACCGTATCAAACCCATCACTTGTGATCTATAGATATAGTTTAGGTTAATGTTTTAGATTATATATGTTATTGTACTCTGTTATCATTGGCTGTAATGGTACCATGATATGGTGTAGTAAAAAGTAATATATCTCTTATAAAATAAGGTTGGTAATAAGTTGTATGTTGTGTACAGAGGGCGCTAGTCCCGTTAGTGAGGACGAGGGTGTGGAAGGAACATTGGTGCGGAAACACGAATGGGAGTCCGCCGCCAAACGGGCCTCCAACAGGTATGTAACATTGAACTAGCTATATTCTGCGGCGTTGCCTAGTAGCCGGCTTCGTTGGAATTGGCGTAAATAAATAACGCTGGGATGGTTCACCCTAGCAGTATGCCCGGGTAAGGAGCTCGAGGCTCGACCCTAGCGGTCCGTAAGGTCCTGCGGTTAATCCAGTATAGAACGGCGTTGTCTGTGTGAAACACTATCCGTCAGGCGGTATTTGGCCTTCAGCCGCTCCATATGTCCTTCTGCGGGTTTGGAGTGCCATCTACACTCGCCCCCCTATCGTCCGGTGAAGTTGTAAAGGCCAGCTGCGGCCAACAGCATTAAAAATTGTAGAAATAAGCTTGACTAATTCTACGATTATTCTTTATAAACAGGTCATGGGACAAAGTGTACGTAGTGGCGAAGGACGGTCGCATGTCATTCTTCAAAGACCAGAAGGCATACAAGGCAGCGCCCGACCAGCCGTGGCGCGGGGAGGCTCCGCTCGACCTCAACGGGGCCGTCATAGAGGTCGCCGCCAACTACACCAAGAAGAAGCACGTGTTCCGGCTTAGGTACGCCACCATAACTTCTGTAATAATTACAATGCTGGTGCTAATCTAGCGTGATGGTAATCAGAGTCATAATAATATCAAATATACGCTACTGGGACCTTGAGGTCCCTAGGTTTGAGAGGCAAATTTATTTTTTCATTTTATATTTTCGTAATTCTAATATGTTTAATTAATGTTTATATTCCTGTAAAAATTTACGCATGATACGACAATTATTATTATTATTTTTACATAATAAAAAATAAAAAAAAATTTCGAAATTTTTTTAAAATATTCGTTGGGTTTTGCCACCCTTAACCTGTTCTCAGACCTACTGAATATACATATAAAAATTCATCAAAATCGGTCGAGCCATTTCGGAGGAGTATAAACACGAAACCTGTGACACGAGAATTGTATATATTAGATATTGACATAAGTGTAGTGTACGAGCGGTGCGTGTGTGTGTGTGTGTGTCGCAGACTGGGCAGCGGCGCGGAGTGGCTGCTGCAGGCGGCGGACGAGGCGGACATGTCGCGGTGGCTGGAGGCGCTGCGGGCCCGCGCCGCCGCGCCCGCCGCCCGCAGCCACACGCTGCCCGCGCCCGCCAACACCGAGCCCAAGCGACGCTCCTTCTTCACGCTCAAGAAGAAGTCAGTCGCCACCTTTACATTCCTATTCGCTCCGTAGCCGCGACACGCATGACGCACGACGCATGACGCGCACGTGACGCACCACGTGTGTATTACATGTAGGGACCTCCCGGCGTATAACTTGAGCCGACGTTGACGCTAAGTAGAGCTGGCATAGTAATCATAGACAATTAACGAAACGCCGTCTAGTCCCAAGCTAAACAGAGCTTTAATAATAAACATAGACAATACAAATAGCGCCATCTAGTCCTAAAGCAAAGCTTAAAAACACCCAGACCCAAAGAAATCGAACTCGCAATCATCGGTTTGATTTTATATTTCTTAGTTGCAGTATAGAGAACTATATACGGAGTCTAAGCTTCGCTTTAACTCAATTATGGACGCGAATTATCCAGCCGATAACTTTTAGGCAGAGATTTAAAATAAAGCAAATTTATCACTGCTCAAGTTATATGCCGAGAATTGTACGATAAAAAGGTGGGGGGATGAAACTCTCTGTATAATTTCATTTAATTGGAAATTAACTCGCTGTTGTTTGAATTTTAATTATTTTTGAATTTTTATTTGCTTTTGTATAACATTTACTAAAATTTCTTCGCTTTATTCGTGTAATATTAATAGCATTACTTAAGTTAAACCAAATTAATTATAATGCATGCAAACTCTACACTAGTCACCTTGTTATTTCATTTAATTGAAAATTGTTAACTCGCTGCATGTTATTTGTTTGTATTTTAATTTAGTTACTTTTGTATAATATTTACTAAAAATTCTTCGCTTTATTCGTGTGATACTAATAGCGTTAGTTACCTCTCGATTTTAAGTCAATCCATTACTAATCTTAACGCATGCAAACTGTACATTGGTCACCATTTTATAGGTGCGTGTATACTAGTACTGTCGATAAAAAAATCTCTATGCATGTTTCTACTAATACTAAGGAACCTGTCCATAAAATACGTCGCACTAATTTTATGATTATTAGACTCCTATCCTCGTCCTTGTCACAGTTTGTCACATTTGTGGGACTTTTAGTATGACGTCACATATTTTGCAATTCGATTCAATATTATGGATACATTTTTAAAGCTTTGAAATGTGGCGTCTCAATATTTAGGATCCCTCCCGTCCCTTGTCACACTTTGTTAACCCCCTCGTCTTTGTCACAGCTGGTTACATTTGTAGGACTTCTTTCTTAGTGTGACGTCACACAATGTCACACTTTATTTCCCCTACCATAAAGTGTCATTTGTACGAGTCCTTTCCTAGTGTGACGTCACACAATGTTACACTTTGTAACTTGCTCCCCTGCTTTAACGTGTGACGTAAATTATGAATAGTCCAAGCAAAGTATATGACTAGTTGTTGACAGTAGCATGCTGGCCATCAAAGAATGAATCTTTTGTACATTTTTATAGAATATGTCACTTTTGCATATTATTTTTTTTAACCAAAATTAATAGTCTAATGATATATCGTTATGTCCAACAGCTAAATCGGCGGAGCGCTGGAGAGCCGTTCCGTCATGTTTCCTCATTAGGCGTCAGCGAAACGAGAAGCAGCATCAGCATTTATCAGCCGTGATTACAACCAACGCCCGCGCACCGGTGACGCCGCACATTTCTCACGATGCTTGCCGCCGTAAGCTTTGCTACTGAAGAAATTATGTCGACGCGGCAATACATGTTAAGGAACCCTAAAATGTTATTATTTTGTTGCGTACAAATACGTTATTTAAGACTGTATGGTAATGAGTGTATGATTCGTTCGCCTTCTGTATTTATTGTCGGCACGCGAGCAGAGCGCTCAGTGGTTACAATAAACTCGAGCCCCGTATGCGTGAACCCACCCCACGAATGTGTAATTATTGTTATATTAAAACGATTATAAATTGAGATGACATATTATAAAATTCTAAATGCGATGCTATTTATGAATAGATGGTTTTAGTGTTTAAATTCAGATTGAAATATATGAATATATATATTTTAATTATTTATATATTATATATATAAAATGGAGCTAGTGTAATATAAATTCAGTTGAACTAGAAATGTATGTCGTTCGATTCACTAATAAAATAATTCAATCTCTATATTAGAATAATTGACCAATCAAATATCAATGTTTTGACGTAACTAAACCGCAGTTGATATGTAACTTAGCTAGGACCGATCGTAATAGCATTTACATCCTATCGACGGTACATCCACCCAGTGATTGACGAGACGTGTTCGCGCGTTTTACGTAATGCTACGTATCTGTGCTAGAATTAATTTTACATTATAAAGTCTTCTTTCCAATATTTCGACGTTGCTGTTAATAAGATTCGTATTCAGAAATTCCTTAGACTTCGTAATTATAATGGACAGGTAGCGATAGATGGTAGGTGGTGCGCTGTCGCACCGCGCGCAGCAACGGCGGAGTATATAATTATAGTAATACGAATTGTAAGTATGCTTGAATCGCCTCGTAAGTGCTTCTACAAAGTAAAGTGTCTCTATCGTATATTTTAATTAAGTTATTACGTTTACTGCCAATATTTTAACAAAACGTTAATTTTATATAAAGATTGATGTTTAAATTTCACGTATAATGTAACGATGGCACATTTTTAGTTCTGTCTACGACTCGTCTTATGATTATTGTGTTTGTATAGTTGTGTTGTGGTGGCGCCATCTTGTTGCTATGTGTCAGTGTATCGATCAGCTCACCCTCGCCTTACTGCCACCTTGTTCACACTATTGCATGTAAACCTATATTTAAATATTTTATTTTAAAATTTTACTTTTTTGAGGAAAATATAATAAAGATGTTTTCAAATAATTTGTTGTTTCTTTTTATATCTCCTGTAGCGATCCATCTTATGTCAATTATAGTCTTGAACAGGTTTTCCTATATATAATTAAATAGTTTTTCTTTTTTTTTAATCAATAATAAGAAGAGTTCCAGTACTATAATATAGACATTAAGTACAGCATATTAACTATGTCTGCCTCTTCAATAAAGTTATTTATATACTTATTAATTGTGCCCAGCATATTTTAGTAATTCTCAATGAAAATCAATCAAAATATTTTATTTCACTTACATATTTATATTAATAAAGTTATAATAAATCTTAATGATTATAAATCCTGTATGTTTATTAAATTGCATTTATGCAATAACCTAGTAACTGCTAAATAAGTACATAATAAATATAAAATTAAAAATAAATAGAATATGACATGTATTATCGATTTTATTTTAAAAAATTATTAAGCAAAGTCAACTAATGTTACTCTCTGTCTGTATGATATCAAGACAAAGATAGATGGTAGCATTTCAATCTTATCTTTACACGACAGATTTGAACTCATGCGATTTGTGTTCCAAGTTGGGTAGTGAACTACTGGGTCACGACGTTATTAATTATAGACCAAACATCATGGAAATTGTCGATACATACTGCATAGTTAACTCTATCTTATTGCCAAATAACTGAGATATTACAAGATAAAAAATATGACATATCTAAAACGGACGATATCCGTTGTAGATCACGATAAAATTCCACATTCCCACGAACTGATTAGAAAACTGTGAGTAACATCTGTTATATGTTCAGTATGTTAGGAGCAGTGGTGTTTATTTTATTACCATGTGTATTACGTGCCTCGCTCAACTGTCATGGAGTCGGCTGTACAGGCGCTACGAGAATCTCTGGAGGAGCTGTAGTTGAAAAGAATTCCAGGCCTTTTCAGGTAAAACTTCTCCCATTCGCATATACTATAACTACTATGAGAGTCATATACTACTTTATAAAAGAAGCAAAGTCTAACTGTACTGTGCACATAAAATACAAATTATACGAAAAAAGAACTTAATATAAATATGGTAAATAAAAGGCACCCCTATAGCAATCTCTTACAGGTAACTTATTTCAGTTTTTATTCTTGATGATATTACTAGAAAAGTCGAGTAATATTTGATTTTAATATATATTCCGTAGATCATTATTATAAAAATGACCATAAAGATTTCAGTCGATCAAATGCACTATGTTGTATGCTGACATAACAAAATTTACTGTTCAAGTCACAATTATATTTTAGAACCTGTGCTGCATCTAAAGAAAATATTATTTAAAAGACAAGGACATACAGTTAGACATCAATGTGAAAACATGAAATATTTTATTTTTCCTCTTTTATTAATGCCCTATATTCGAACCTAAATACAATTATATTTATATACTAACTCTTATTCAATTCAAACTTATTTTTTCTAAAATAAAAGTAGCCTAAGTTATTATATCACCTACCTGCCAATAGCCTAAAAGTCCCGTCAAAATCGGTCCAGGCATTTCAGAGATTAGCCATAATAATAGACAGGTAGAAAACGGTTATTTCAAGATTACAAACAGACCCTTCAATTTTATATATGTATGTGTAGGTATAGATGTACCTATGTGGAAGTATAGAGTGTGCATTTAAAAATGAAATATCCAACTTAAAAATATTTAAAATTTATTACTTACTAAATAAAATCATTATATAGTATAGAACAAAGTCGCTGTCGCTGTCTGTCCGTCCCTATGTATGCTTAAATCTTTAAAACTACGCAACGGATTTTGAAGCGATATCTTTTAATTGATAGAGTGATTCAAGAGGAAGGTTTATATATATATATATAATACATGTACACCCGTACGAAGCCGGAGCGAGTAGCTAGTAGGTTATATAATATTTGGAAACATCCTATTTATTTCCAGGTGGCTCTGTATTTGCGTGTGGGAACAACAGGAGAGTTGGGATTTTGTGGGGGCTCTCTGATACATCAAGAATGGGTAATAACAGCTGCGCACTGCTGTTTCCACGACGAAGAACTTGTAGATAATGTGCAGGTATTTAATCAAAATTAGAAGATATTTACTTACCTAAGTTTGTTGTGCGATGAAATTAGAAAGTAAAGAAAGATAATATGTTCCTTGGGTTGGGTTATTTGCTTAAATTAAAAAGTATTTTTAGCTAGGCATTTTCAATAGATCTATGTAGTTCGCAGTGCAACCCAATAAAAAAAAAAATAGGCATTATTGTGACGGGTGCTTTTACTCCATTTCGTGAGGTTTTTTTTATGAATGATAACGGAATGGTGCACCCGTCTGCGCTAACGGTTTACGCTGGCGGGGCACCAGTGGAGGATGATAAGATGAGGTCAGGTCAGTTTGCCCATCGTGACAAATTCATCAGAAATTTATCACGATGGTTTCCAGGGGATCCGCGTGGAGGTCAATCTGACATGGTACATTGCTAGTAATGGGTCATGAGTTCACATTACTAACAATCCCCTTCCCCCCATTTCGTGAGGTTTGGTTGCTGAACTTTGCTGATATCTAAAAGCAACGGAAAGAAAGGCGGACCGTGATGTTCCTTAAAAAATAATATTATCAGCATAGAGATACCTACCTACCTATTTATTTGTACTCTACCTAACTCTACTCTAACCTCTAATTTAATAAAAATAAATATAAAAAGTTATAATTCAGCTCAGAGCTGAATTATAACTTATTTCTTTCTGGTATTAATTATTATTCTTTCTTTATAATATTTTAAAATATCACTACGCTGCTTCCAACCGTACCATATGTAGGTATATCGAGACATGTGTTCCGTTTATGTCACTTTATTTTTATTTAAATTAAATTAACAATATACATACTCATATTAAATAACAACAACTTTCCTTAAACTACGTATACTATATAAATCAGGAAATGTTAAAAAAGTTAAGATTATATATTTGAGATTATAACTTTCTATCCTATTCCCAAGGTACGAAACCGTAGTTCGGGGCATGTTTGTTAGCAATTGGCCAGTTTTTTTAATTACCCCCAGGCAATTCTCGGAGCACATTCCCTATACGACCGCTATGAGAATGGAAGAAGGATCGTCAACGTTAACGAGATCGTGGTGCACCCAGACTGGGATCCAGACACCTTTAACAATGACGTGGCGCTTATGAAACTCGCTACAAATATACAGCTGACAGGTTGGTCACATTCATACTGATAATCTCTGGGGGACGTCGTCATGAACTGCTATCTATCTTTGTAGTTCGAGGAGTAATGTCAGCCTGTTTATATAATACGGATTTTTTCTAGAATATTCTATAATACATAGATATGATCGAGTTTAATTATGTATGTAGATTCGAAGTTCCTTTCCATAACGAGAGGCTGACCCAAATTACTATGGAATTTAGCTCATATAGAATGAGCGAAATTCCGTAGTATTTTTTTTACACTCTCCGTAGGTGTCTTTATTATAAACGATTCCATTATCATCCCTTAAAAAAACAATATGTATTAACCCCAGTTGGATTAAATATAGACCTCTTTATTTCCTAGAATCCAACCGATATCGGATAATAATAATTTACCTATTAATACCTAGAGAAAGTATTAATAACGTGGGAAAATACGTGTTTGTTTGTATGATAAATGGCGTTAGATTATGTAGGTAACTAATCCCTATACTTTATCAATATCGTTGACCGTTGAGGAACTTTTATCTGCCTAGTCTGCAGTCAACTTTGTAATTATTAAAAATAGATAGATATTGTTAATATAATCCGCGTTGTCATAATCCGTTTTGGGTAACCCAATGTTGTTAAGATAATACAATCAAAAAAATAAAGTAGGTAATTTTATTTATTCATTTAATTTGGATATCCATCCATATTATGTTACTAAACAACTTATGAACTATGTTAGTAAATTACAATTTATATCCTTTCAACTCATGTATATATGTCTATGTCCACGTCCATAAGCACTAAGTCCGCCGTGATGTCCAGTGTCTCTGGAGCGGATAATCCGACATATTTGCTATGGTGTTTAGGAGGCTGTTTGCGCTCCCCCGAATTCTACACATCAGTGATGCAGCTATTCCATATTATGGATTCGAAGAGATCTATTCGAGCTAATGTTTTAATATTTTACTGTAATTATCTTCCTTATTTTGGATGTGTAGTGTTCACTTATTTGTTATTTATGTCTTCTTGTATGTAAGTTGTTATCGACGTAATATCGGCTCGTTAGCCATAGCTCCACGTCTTTACTCCGCGGCGCTTGCGCAGGGAATCCCTTCCCTCTTGCGCACGGCGGTACGTGTACGCTCGGCTCGAGACGATAGATAATAAACTGCTAGTGTTTCCACATACACTACATCTCTCTCCTTTTTAAGTTTATTTTCTTTTCAAGCATGAATCAATCCACTCTATTAGGTATTTGTTCCTTGGAGGCATGTGTGCTACGTTACACCGATAGTGGACTCATTTTGACACTATACTGCCACACATAAGCCGAATGCCTCTAGTGCGATTGGCCTTTCCAGCGTAACCAGCACCGTGATTTTTCCTCCTCTTTTGAATATAAATTACATTTATATATTAACTCCAATTTACTCTCTGTTTCACATACTTCACCTTTCTTCTTTTATATTTGTTTTCATATAATCGTTATTCCACTTTGTTATTGTATAATATTATGTAAGATTAGTATAAAGCACTTCTGAAAAATGTTGTAAGTTTATGACCAGAATATCTCTATCACAGTAGTCACTACTTTATATTTTGTAGGTTTAAGGTAAATACTTATATTTTTTTTTCCATTATATCTGTCTCATACAATGTGTTATTTACATGTAGTATTTTTCTTTATCATGTACATTTGAAAACTGATTATCTAAAACATAATCTGGAATTTCTTCAAAACTCCCCACTATTTATACCAGAATATTATTATTATATCAAGAGTTGCATCAATAATTGCAAACGACTTTCCACTATATTCTGTTTACACATCTGATATCAGTCCATGTAGTATTAATTGGGTATAACTATAACCATTCTTCATCGTACAAAATTATCTCCCTGATCACCTGCATTAATTCAGTGCTAAAATATTAGGAAAGGTTGTCAGACCAGTCTTTGAGCGATCGACATATACCACATATATCACCACAGCGACTCTACGTACTCCAGCAATCGTCAATTATATTAGTTATAGAAATTATATTTTCGACCAAAATTAATTTGTGTCCTTATGACTTTTGATTTATTATATTTTACTGAATCCGCTCCATTTCACTCCGATAATTAATATGCATTAAAACTGACAATTTTTTATTACTTATATTCACCCGCAATTTAATGCAACATTCTATCAATTTACCTTTAATGAATAGGACACCATTCATCAATACACAATACAATGCTTGATGACCCCGCCAAAGACAATTTAACAAAACTGGACGTTAATACGCAATTTAATGCTTAACGACCCAGCCAACGCAATTTAATGCAACCTGTCCGCCAATACGCAATTTAATGCTTGACGGCCCAGTCCAACGCAATTTAATGCAATCTGTCCATCAGTTCGCAATTTAATGCCTGATGGCCCAGCCAACGCAATTTAATGCAATCTGTCCATCAGTTCGCAATTTAATGCCTGATGGCCCAGCCAACGCAATTTAATGCAATCTGTCCATCAGTTCGCAATTTAATGCCTGATGGCCCAGCCAACGCAATTTAATGCAACCTGTCCGTCAATACGCAATTTAATGCTTGACGGCCCAGTCTACCTTACCTCTGTAGCTCCTTTTTTAGAATATCAATGCCATTGTCACCGTCATTATAATTCCATTGAACTTCTTAATTCATCCTCTTTAAGTATTGGTTATTAGTATTATGCTCATAGTTTTTCTTCCTTTGCTAATTTCTTTAAGGTCATCTGAGCCAATAGTCACTTTATAAGCAAATCATGAACTCCTGCAAAACACCAAATTTTATAATTATAGCACAATTAAACGCCACTCTTATCCATTTAATTTTCACAATATATACATTTATGACTACTAATATTAAACATATTTCAGATTTATTTACTCCACAATGAATGTCCAGTAAATAATTCTAATCTAAAGTATAGGAATACTAATAGTATCCTCAGAACTATTTTTTTTCCAATAATGTATCGTCAGTAATTGTTACTATCATGCATCATGGTTTACATTATTATCTAGTAATAATAATAATAATTGTGCAGCCATAATATAACGCACCTCATTCACAATAATATACCTCGTATATAACGACTTCCTTGATTTAACTAATTCTTTGTAATCCCTTGGATTTTCCATAAGAATCGATGTAAAATATACCTTTACATTGCGACATTATTATTATTTTTTTTTAATTTGGAAAAAACACCTCTTTATAAGGAATTCTCTTAACCCAAAACCTTTATATAATGTTCCCACCAATGGTATGACTCTAACTCTACTTATCTCTTATAATGTGATTCATGTCAGGACATGTTTCGACGTACTTTTGATCGTAGACCAATAATTGGTGTTCGATGGAAAGTAATGTAAAGTTTTGTAAACACTGCTGCTCGTCACTATTGTTAAAGATTCAAGTTGAAATGGCTTAGACACCTTTTTATAACGAAGTTTAGACCAACGTACCTTCAACATAATAAATCTCAGTTCAACGAATTACTTGTTATACTACGTATATATATATATATTTTTTTTTTCGATTTGTTTTATCGAGGTTGCACTGTAGTACGTATGTAAAAGTTAAAACACGCTAATTTGTCTAAGCTACCCTGCAATGCGGCCAAAGTATTTAGAGAGCGACCAACACCAGTACTATGACGATAAACAAATACATGTATATATTTTACAACTACTACAATGAAGTAGGTATCATTTCCTATTAGCTATCTCAAAACTCAAAACCACATTAATACACTTATTTCGCGTATCGCAACACTACACAACTCCAGCCGCAACTGGATTAACTGTCAATTAAAAATGACTCCCCATCGCTCCAACATCCCCGTCACATTCATATAAAACAGCTGTCAGCGCTGTCTGCATGTGATCACAAAACAAATTCTAACTCCATTCCACAGCTACTAAATGCGGTACATTAATGCAATTATGGCTATTATTCCTATTATTCAAGCTTCTTTAAATAAAGAATATTCATAATCTATTCCATGTTCCCGAAACTTCAAAGAATATAAAAAACATTTTTTTTTCCACTCTAATAACCCCTTCACTCATCCGCATAATGCATTAGGCGAGTAGGTACAATAATTCAGAACTTAATAGTAGTTCTATTTCATGTAACCATTATTGTGCAATTTCTAATTTACTGGTATTTTTAAATTAGAGAGAATCTTAAATATGTTTCCATAAAGACATACTCACCACCACTGTACTATACTATAGCTTATTATTAAAAGTTAATCACTGTCATTGCTGTAAAAATAATAGAATAATTCTATATACATACATAATTCGGTATCCTTTTTCTCGTTCCAGTGTTACTGACTATAGAAACCACATACCGCATACAGAAACAGCACTCCTGTACCTTACATCCGACCATAACTAGCGACACACTTCCTCGCAATATAATAGTCGGCATCTCAACCTCTTGAATACGTGGTTTTTTGTTTTTCTTCAACAAATTCATTAGACACTAAATTCACCAAACCAAAAGATTGCCTTCTAGGTCGCAAGTGTAGATGCGCGCTTCATTTTAACACAAAGCACAAATTGTTAAAAATATGCCAGACAAGTAGATAGGCACCTTGCACTATACAACATGTATAGTAGACCCCAACATAACGTATCAAACTAATAATTAATCTACATTTAAAACCTTCCTATGCAAAACAATTGCAATTCCCACCGGCATCCATTGGAAAGCTCACTAATAATTATTATTTATAAATTATATAATCCAAAAGCCAAATCCAATCCAAATAAAAACATTTTAACCACACTACTTCGCGGCTCTGCTCGAATACCAGAATAAAATAGTCTGCAGGTATTCCGAACAACTCATCCGCATCGAAATGTATGGGACACTGTTACCCAGATACTTCAACACTTGCAATCAATTAAGGCAAATATAAATATTGTCCACCAAGCACTGCTCAAACCGTGTGTGTCACCCCACCTTAGATTTTACTATTGTTGTTTTGTATATAATACCCAACATCAGTACTATAATGCAGGTACAATTGTCAGCTCACCATCATTTGTAATAATATCGTATCACCCGACAACATCGTAATATTATCCCGTACCAAATGTAATATTAGGTTATCATGTGATCATTACAGTTAGAAAGAGGAACTTTAGACCACTTCCATTTGCAGCAATACTCTAAAAGAAAATAGTGACATTTGAACACTAGTCACCACCTCTGTATAAATACAATAAGGCGGCCCTATTGCCAAAAGTAATTAAAGTGCATCGACACCTAGAAAAGATAAAGCAAAACAAACGTGTCGTCCGCACAGTGCAATATTATACTTCATACCCACAGGTCTATTGCATCACGTAATATGATGTCCCACTAAACATCTCACCGTCACCGTCCCCTCATGAAACGAACATGCAGCGGCAACTACAATCATTACCGATTTTTTATTTCAACACGGAAATACGGAAGGGGGAATGGGATTGTTAAAATAATCCCACTGCTAACATTGTATCACGCCAGAGGGACCTCCACGCGGCTCCCCCCAGAAACCATCGTGACAAATTAACACGAACCCACCACGACGGGCCAACCGATCCTATCCCCCCCGCTCATTCTACCATACTCCATCAGTGCCACGCCAGCGCAGGCAGTACACCATTATCATACATTAAAAATAATAAATCACGGATATACGTAAACATATCACTACAATGATTATTAATACGACTATTCCTACCAGCTAGAGACACTATAGGTATAGCAAGTACAATTTATAATTAGGTACCTACTTACTTGGCGCAAATCGATCGTAAACCGATGTTACCCAGCTATTGTTTTTTCTGTATAGGTCTATATAATTCGCTCCCCGTGCGGCCCCACCATAATCCTTCTAAATTTGTAATTACTCCGTACCCGTAGGTATATGTATATCTTATTAAATGATTTTGTACTTATCTTTATTTATATCCATTTTGCCTCGTCGCCACATGTAGTGTTCACTTATTTGTTATTTATGTCTTCTTGTATGTAAGTTGTTATCGACGTAATATCGGCTCGTTAGCCATAGCTCCACGTCTTTACTCCGCGGCGCTTGCGCAGGGAATCCCTTCCCTCTTGCGCACGGCGGTACGTGTACGCTCGGCTCGAGACGATAGATAATAAACTGCTAGTGTTTCCACATACACTACAGGATGTGTTCGTGTAGAGCCGAGATAAGTATTCAGACAGAATCCACTCAAATAAATTACAATTTGTATCAATTTCTGTTGACGATATGCACTGGACGCTTTTCCATACAAAACGCTCTACAATGAAGATATTTTGTAAGGCAACTATCAACAAAAAATATCAAGAGGATCTCTAGTTCAGTTCAAGCAATTTATTTTAGAATCTCCTTATTTTAATAAATATAATTTCATTCTGTTGTATTATCTAAAAAAATATTGTACCTAATTATGAAGTACAATATTTTTATTACTAATCAAACAGGTAAAATATAGTAGGTATGTCTGCCAATTTCATTCAAAACCTTTATACTGTATTAACTAGATATTTAGATTTATATTTAATATGTATTGTGTGTCTAATAGACACTCGTAGGTATATATACTTTAGGTTAAATAGAAGATATCCAATAACGATTGGGATTCCATATTTTGTTAAGTTATAAATTAGTCAGAATTGTATAGAATAGTAACAACGAGAAAATGAGGATTAAAATTATTTGTGATGTGTTTTCAGATACCATAGACATAGTTCGTTTGCCGTACCTACATACAGAACAGTACAACTTCGCCGGGATGGCAGGTACTATCTCTGGTTGGGGTATTGTTGCTGAAAGTACGTATTTACTTGTAGTATCAACTATTTGTTATATTATTAAATATACTAATTAATAAACAAAGATTGGAAGGGCATAGTTTGTTTTGACGGCCTCTTCCTCACGGCCTATTTCCGATGGTCGCAGGTTCGATTCCCCGCACGGCACAAACATTTTTACTCATGACTATGATTGCTTGTGTCGTTCTAGGTGTTTTCTATGTATAATATGTATGTATTTATGAAAAAAAATATCTATGTATTTGTATCAGTTATCTAGTACCCATAACACAAGCTTTAGCTAGCTTCAATTGGGTTTTGATGGCGCTGTGTGAATTGTCCTGAGATTATTATTATTGTATAGTTATTAATGGGAATTACTAGTCCCATAATTATGTACCATGTCAAGTAGTTCTCGAAATGGTCCCGTTTGTTATTAGTCGTGATTATTTGCTGCTAAATTTGTCACGAAGGAATAACTCACCTCACTTTATGCTCATCCTATAATCATCCACTGGTGAACCGAAAAGTGCCCACGCTTACGTATACATGCGTTACATTGCATTATTTTTCTAATTAAATGTACTCATATAATTGAATGCCATATGGAATTAATTAATTAGTTAATTATGGCTCACCTTTTGTACACGTGTTTTTGTACAATAAAGAATAAAACAAAAATTGGCTGACTATATGTTTATAACTTTGGACGCATCAACGCACAAAGAGGTATATTCTTTAATGTACGAATCAGCCATGAAAGGGTTTATGAAAATTTCAAATAAACCACAACATCCACAGGCAACTGCTAGAACTTATATTTCACTACAAAACAACTCTCTTATTAATTAAAATGTAGAATGTCTTAAAAACAGTTATATATTACAGGTGTATCATTCGTGGCTCCGATACTTCGGGAAAAATTGATGACGGTGATACCGAATAGTGCATGCAATGTTTCGTATTTCAACCAGCTGCCTTCAAGTATTGTTTGTGGTAGCTCGGATACAGGAACTTGTAAGGTATTCATGTTGTTTATTATTAAGCAGGTGATATCAAGGGCCGGCCAGCCCCTAAAGACCAGGGGAATTGCAGGTACCCACTTGCAATTCCTCAGGTCTTTGGAGGCCAATGGTTCCTGATCTAAGGGGTGCCCATGGACAGCGATCATCAATCAGACGTGCAACCTCATTGGACTCCTATACTATAAAAATATACTCGTCAAATTATATCTACCGAAGTAGACTTTGATGAAAGTCATCCGCGTGGGAACATCTGTCTCACTCATTTCTGTTGTCAAGCAACATGAATTAAGCAGTCGAAGGGTTGACGCGCTCGTTACACCCCTGGTGTTTCAAGTGTACATAGGCCGTTTAGCACCAGATGGGTAATATGCTACTTGCCGCCAAAGTAGTATAAAAAAGGGTAGTGAAAAACAGGCTATGGAGGCTGTCTTGCGTTAGTATTCTGGAAGGGTAACGCCAAGCAGTATTATGGGTGTCAGTACATGGTACAGTTATATATGCATATATAGGTAATACTTCTACCACTTATAGATGGTACGTCAATAAAACACATTGATAAAAGCAAAGTTTTTATATAGGTCCACTATATCGTACGTACAATAGTACATGAAACGACAACTGGGCCCATAACCTGTAATAATAAATGAAAATAAAGGTACATGCTTGTAAACGTTTATAATAGCGCAGTGACAAAAGTGATCTAAAACAAATTGTATAAAAATAAAACTCATATTTGAAATTTGGACCAATAAACGAATATACAAAACTGCCAGTAATTTCCATTAGGTCTAATAGTAAACGACAGTGCGGGTTATTTAATTAATTAATTAAAGTTTTAAATTAATTTTGAGTTTTTTCCAGGGTGACAATGGTGGTCCAATGACTATTGAATTCAAATTGCACTGGGACCAAGAAGATGCAGAAACGATACTGGTGAGTGCGAAGTATTATACTTCTTTAAATTATTGTATATCTACTCATCTTTTCTTTATACACTTAATTAGTCAAACGCTGGTTTTATAGACCCTTCATTTCTCTTGCAGATAGCAGGTCTAACCCGATCAGGATAGACTACTTTTGTTATTCTTTTATATAACAACATTTTTGGTAATCAAAATTATATGTTTATTTCATCTAATATTATAAAGGTTAAAGATTTGAGTTTAAATTTTGCAATAAAAACACTAAAAATACTAAATCAATTCACGTTCATTTATAGAAAGGACCTTTACTAGCGCATAGCATGGCCTATATTTAATAATTGCATCATTGTAAAGATAATTGAACAATAGAAGAAAAGGTAGACTCTTCTAAATATAATAATAATAATATATTTTCAGATAACAATACTCCATTTTTTAGCAATAATTACTTAAACTATTTTCTTTACTAATTAATATGTATATTAATATGTGAATAAAATTGGGACGATCCGGTACTGTATCACCGGTCCCACCCAATGGGACAGTTTATTTTACAAAATATAACTTTTAATGCAGATCGGAGTGGCATCGTTTATGAGCAACACCGGGTGCAACGGTAATGTACCATCAGTATTTACCCGCGTGCAGCTCTACCTCCAGTGGATCAGTGATGTGACAGGCATACAACTTGATTAAGAATCGTCGGTTCGATACCTGAACAATACAAACATTTATTTTTGTTTATTCAAACATATCAACAGCTAGTTTTAATAAGTGATAATAATATATATAATTAAGTAATGTAAACTTGAAGATTTTAGAGAGCTATTGTACCTCACTTGTCACTCTTTGTCACACTTTGAGAAAACCCTCTTATCTCCTAAACGTGTGGCGTAATTTATGGACGATATTAATGCATTCTGATGTACTTTTATTCAGTTGTTAATTGTCTAGGATTATTTATTATTATACATACATATATATGTACAGCTAAGAGTTACAAATATAAATGAATACTTTATAATTAATTCCTTTTATTTCTGTTCTCAAAAACATTTTAATTTTGTACTAGTTTTTATTCCCGTCTTTGTTTTCTAGACAACAATAATTTTAGTGAATTGTGACATGGACTTGTAAGGTCTTTGTGTTGACACTCAGGGGCCGAACCGTCATTTCATGCCTTGTATGGCGACGTTCTAAATGTATTACAATAGTCCACCACATAAGCGTATTGTATAATGCAAGTATAAGACGTATAATATAATAAAAGAAACGTATATAATAAATCATAATTGCTATATGTACAATTCTATGACAATTCATTGAGCTATAGAAGACGTTAATAAGTAACATATTAACAAACTAATATTCAGATTCTTTATATAAACGAATTTTTAAGTAACATTTAATTGATTAAATGTTTGATATCAATTGATGTATTAATTCGTTATCAATATAATCTTGAGAACGTAAATGTCTTAAACAATTTTTAATAAAAAATAAACTTATTCCATATTTATATTGCTTGAATACCTACCTACCTACATGCATCCGATAAAGTATACAATTACTATAAATACACTTTGTATTTATAGTAATTGCATACGTTATCGAAATCAAGATAAATTCAACGCTGCAGTCAAAACAGCATAATGGAAGACAACGTAACCTAGACGATTGCAACTAAAATAAAGTAATATTTTGATAAAAGGAAGTTTAATTTAAAGATTGTAAGTAGGGTTGTCACCTTATTTTAGAGAATGAAGTATCATTTTTGCTTTTCTGATAAATAGTTCACATTCATTGTGCTTTACTTATTTAAACATGTATTTTACTGTGACAAATAATAAATATGAGAAACATAACAGAATTATCATAAATTTTGTTCTGAAATATTCCTTACTAATCGGGGGATATGTTACAACTAATATGTAAAGTTAATTAAAAATAAGGCGAGACAATTATTTTTATAATGATAATAATAGTAGATTTCATACTATTTTCTATATCAGTACAGAATATATTTAAACTATTTTCTTTACTAATTAATATGTATAATGTATGTGTGTATGTGTTTAACATTTGATTAGAACAATGGTTACTAAGTTTTCTTGTATTCTTTAATCAAAATTATATTTTTATTATGTCACACTCTCTCTCTCTACCATGGTATTTTTCCAGTCATAAATAGTTTTTATGTTTATAGTTTTACTACATATTTCTACAGCACTTTGAATATTAGTAAATATTATATTTGATAGTAGGTATGGGTAGGGTTCCCTAGGGTGATTGTTACGAGTCTTGCAATTTAATAGAACTATTCGTATATTATCGACTAATTAATGAAAACGTGTAATCCGTTATGTATTTTATCATAATGACAACCACTCTGATAATTTTAAATATAAATCAAATCTAATAATTTAATATTATCAATGTAGGTATATCGCAAAATAGAATAGAGATAAATATTTAATTAATCCCATGCGCAAGTATACGTCCAGCCAGATTTATCAGGCTTTAAAGTACATTTTGTTTTTAAATAAGTGATAATGGATTGGTGCATTCGGCCTGTTTTATTAACGTTGATTGGAGGATGGTAGGACATATTGTACCACCTAATTTGACTTTATTTGATGAATGAAGTCAAGTTAGTTAGGAATCGTGCGTTATATGCATTTATCAGGAATTAACTAACAATGATGATTTCCAGATGAGATCGCGTGGACTCGACTTAAATTGGTATTTTATTAACAGTGGAGTCTTTAGTCCCCATTACTAGCAATCTCCTCTACCCTGTCGTTTGTTGAAGTTATTGTTTATTTATTGAAGGATGGATTCTACGGTGACTTTAACCGCAGACTGAGGGGGGAAGGGGATTGTTAGTAATATGAACTGATGATCGTTGTTCGATATGCTCAGTTTTTAAAAATATTGAAAAATGGCTTGATAATGATGGCGACTCACCGAATTATTTTACCACCTGGTGCATGTCCCGGGACTCGTATTTATACACACACTAACACTGTCTGATGTTATTGAATAGTTTACACAGTGAAGTCCTTAGTTTTGTTCACTTTAATTTGCTATTTGAATTAATAATTGAGACAAAGCACTCGCAGCCGCGTTCTCGATCTTGATGTTCAAGCGACAGTGGCGCTCAGTGCGCATGCGGCCGCATGCGTAAACTCTCGAGTTTGTTCGAGTACAGGTGGGCGGGAGTTTTTAAAATCAAGCCATTATTACAAAACCCAACATTTCCCCCCACCGAAATCCGCCAGGATTTCCCAGTTACGATACCAAGTGGAACTTGAATTAGTTTAATAAAGTCCCTAATAGGTATGTGATATAAGTAAATAAATGCGTATAGATATCAGTGTTAAAAATATTGAATATATAGATATACTTAGAGATAAGTGGACTGTATAAAATTTATAAAATATATTGTATTTTTTTTTTTTTTATTATAAGTATTGTTAATCTGCATCCTGATCCAATGGAAGTGGACTTACTTTAGAAACCGGACGTGTAAACTCGTGATTATTAGCTGTACGTATAGTGATCACACGTACTATGCCATCAGGACCTTTATGTAATTTTGAAACGCGACCCAATGACCATTTCAGTGATGGTGCATCGGAATTTATAAGTACAAGATCACCGATATTCAGATTACGACAGTTGGTAAACCACTTTTGACGATGTTGTAAAGTATGCAAGTAATCTTGTCTCCAGAGCTTCCAAAACTGCTGTGACAGTTGTTGGACCAACTGCCAACGGTTCAGATAAGAGGCAGACAAATCTGTAATATTATACTCGGGGACTGTCAAGAGTTCCCGACCTATAAGAAAATGAGAGGGAGTCAGCACCTCAAACTCATTGGGGTCGCTAGACAAGGCACAGAGGGGCCTTGAGTTAAGGACTGCTTCGACACGAGAAAAGAGTGTACTGAGTTCTTCAAACGACAGAGCGCGAGTGCCTATAGATCGTTTCAAATGCAATTTTGCCTGCTTGATCACGGATTCATAAAGACCTCCAAAGTTACTTCCAGCTGGGGGATTATATCTCCATTTTACACCTCGAAATAGAACCCCATCTGACAGACTATTCGAATTTTTATTAAGGAAATCTGTAACCTCTTTCAGTTGTTTTCCAGCAGATATAAAATTAGTGCCATTATCTGACACTATAGAATTACAAAGGCCTCGTCTTGCCGTGAAGCGGTCAAAGCATGCGAGAAAGCACTCTGTACTAAGAGAAGACAAGACTTCCAAGTGTACCGCACGTGTGGAACAACAAACGAAAACGCACAAATAACACTTCGATGTGCGAGCATTCTTACGGGTGGATTCCTTAATAAGAAAAGGTCCGCCTATGTCTATACCTACTGTATGAAATACATGAACATCTTGAGAGCGATATTTAGGTAAATCACCCATTATAGGCTGTCGATTTGTAGGAGACACCCTAAAACAGGCTATTTAAAACAGGCTATATTTGACTGTGCGTGATCGAATAGCGCTACGTGCTGAAACGATCCAATATTTTTGAGTAATCAAACTTTGAAGAGTTCGAGGACCCACATGTAAATAAATTTTATGATAATAATCAATAAGAATTTTAGTAAAATTTGTACTCTTTGGCAGAAGTAACGGATGCTTCTTCGGATAACTTAAATTTGATTGAGAAAGTCGACCCCCCACCCTGAGGAATTGACTGGAATCTACGAAGGGGTTGAGCTTTCTTAACGAATGATTACAAAGACCACCCTTTGATAAAGACGAAATATCGTTTGAAAAATGACGTGTCTGAACGGCTTTTATCAAGCTGTCATGTGCTTTCCTAATGTCAGCAATTGAAAGTGATCTTTTCGAAGCAGTGGATTTGCAGTTATCAATAAAAAGATAGCATCTTGCTACAATATTGACCAATTTAACAAAATTTGAATACCTTTCCGTAAGACTATAAATTAAATTATCTGAGTCAGGTTCTGTGGTAATAAGTACTGGCATTTTTGTACTCTTAAGTTCAGGTGGATTAACATCACGAAATTCATCAATAGTCTTAATAGGCCACTGTGATGGGTCCAGATTAAGCCAGTCAGGCCCGTTAAGCCATTCATGCATAACAATTAATGCTGATGGTAAGGCACCGCGAGAACAAATATCAGCTGGGTTAGAAGCACCACTCACATGATGCCAGCATTGACTAGGTACACTATCATTAATTTTGGACACCCTAGTTGAAACAAAAGTTTTGAGACTTTGGCATGGCGTGTTGAGCCATGACAATACAACGGAAGAATCGGTAAACAACAAGGTGTCATTAACTGTTAATCGACCATGTAGAATTGACTGGGTATACTTTACTAATTTAGCCAACAAATGAGCAGCCATTAGCTCCAGACGGGGTATGGTAACAGTCTTTAAGGGCGCGACCTTAGATTTAGCAATAACTAGACTGTTTTTACTTTCACCATCTGCGTTATTGGATCGAATATAAACAACCGCGGCATAACCAAGAGTCGAGGCATCGCAAAAACCTAGAATCTGACAATAATTATAGCGAGATACCTTGATATGGCGATCATGTTTTAATTTTGATAATAATGATAATTCATTGACATATGTCCGCCATCGAGCTTCAAGGTCAAAAGGTAAGGTTTGATCCCAACCTAATTGTCGAGCCCATAGTTCCTGCATGAAGCACTTTGCATAAAAAACACACGGAGCCGCAAAACCTAGGGATCAAATAGTCGACCAATCTGGGACAAGACTGTTCGTTTTGAAATGACAGGATTAGGCGAAGTAGTAGCGAATGTGAACATATCACTCGCTGGCAACCATTGAAGTCCCAACACCTTGATAGACATGTTGGTATCATCATCGAATGCAACTGGCGTTTCGCGATGAGCCTCATCCAGGTGCTCCACGACTTCAGGACAATTGCTCGACCATTTTCGGAGTATAAAACCACCAGCCTTCAAGAGATTAATTAGGTCCGTCTGAAGCGCTATCGCCTCTCTGACGGTAGCTACAGACCAAAGCAAATCATCCATAAAAAAGGCCCGTTTTAAAATGGGTGAAGCTAACGGAAATCGCTCTACTTCGTCATGCGCTAAAGTATGAAGTACTTTAATAGCTAAATATGGACAACTAGCAACGCCATATGTCAATGTATTCAACTGATATATTTGTATAGGTTGATCTAAAGAGTAACGCCATAAAATATGTTGATACGGACGTTGACTCTCATCGAGAGTTATCATCCTATACATTTTACAAACATCTGCAGAGAGACATATTTCATGAAGACGAAAATTTATTAATAGTTCTACAATGTCAGCTTGAAGTTTAGGACCCGGTAACACCAAATCATTCAGCGAGTTATTATTTGAAGTCTTGCCAGAAGCATCAAATGCTACGCGATGAGATGTCGTGGTGCTTGTTGGCTTGATGATGCAAAAATGCGGGATGATATATTTCGAATCCACGTTCTGGACATCACCAAGACAAGTCATATGACCGAGATCCTCATACTCGCGCATAAATTTATGATACTGAACTTTCAACTCAGGATCTCGTTTCAGTTTCAATTCCAAGTTATGAAATCGACGAGTTGCCATTTGACTCGAGTCGCCTAATTCAACCGAGGGACGAAACGGATACTTGACTACATATCTACCCGAGTCGTCGCGTCGATAGTCTTTCAGGAATAGACTCTCTGCTAATTCCTCCTCTGGACTACGGAGAGGTGTATCAGTCGGCATATTCTCAACTTCCCAAAAGGAGTGCATTATTTGATCGAGATTTATGGAAAGTCCGCAAAACGTACCACTCCGACTGGAGTCAGCAGGCAGTTCTCCGTCCCTGACAGTATCCGTATGATTAAGCTCAACCTGTCCCAATATAATATATCCAAATATGGAACCCATCGCGACAGGCATCCCTTGGTAACGAGAAAATATCTTATCGCCATTGTAGATATAAGGAAATAGATCACTAGCAATTAATAACTCGACTGGCGCAGGTTTATAAAAATACGGATCAGCTAACGTTAAGTGCTGAAACTCCACAACAGTCCTCTGAGGGAGGTGCACCGTAGGTAAGTTACCTGTAATAGCTGAAACGATAACCGCATCGGTTGACAAGATAGGACCGGTACCGTGTAGCGGCTTAATTTTACATGTACTTAAACCATATTCGCGTACGGGGTTACCACCTAGACCGCTAGGTTTAAAATTACATTTACGTCTCGACAGTCCGAGGCGCTTGATACAGTCTTGAGTTATGTAGCTCGACATAGCGCCGCTATCTATTATAGCACGTACGGGTTGGTACTGGCCCCAACAATCTGCGACGTGTATAACTGCGGTGCCGAGCAAGACAGTCAAGTCCGCTGAACATGTCAATGTAACCGCACTAGGATTCGAACTTGCAACAGAATCAATGTGCAAAGTATGATGATGCTTTTTCTTGCAGATCGTACAACGTACCTTAGATGGACAGTCGTCAACAACATGCTCTCGTAAACAATTTTCACACAGATTCATTTGTTTAATTTTGTCGAGACGCTGCATCGGAGTCAGGTCGTTGTAGTCGATACATCGATATATAGAATGCATCTTTTTGCAATACAAACACTCAATGGATTTATTAGATTTTACAGAGTGATTTGTATTGACAACAGCTGACGACAAGGAAGGCCTTGTACGTCGTAAATTTGAATTATTTGAATTATAAGGGTCATTGACCTTTGACTGGCTTTTTGAGTACGTTACACTTCTAGTAGTAGTGGAATTTGTAGCACTCATTGACATCTCGAGAACGCGCACTTGCTTTTCTATAAATATAATTAAATCACTAACAGTAGGTATTTCGTCCTGCTCCAATTCACGCTCCAACTCACGCCTGGTCACGGAGTCGAGATTACGCAAAGCAACATAAAATAACATAAATCCTGACAAGTCGGTAATATCAAGTAACTGAAGTGCCTTAATATTTTCTTGAAACGTCTGTAAGAAACTATTAAGTCCAGTGACTGATTCATTTACTAATGGTTTAAATTTGAAAATATTATCTAGATAAGTAGTTGCCAATGCCCGTTTATTCTCGTACCGTTTAACCAACGCGCTCCAAACTATCTCATAATTGTCCGATGTAACCGGCATCGACTTAACAATCGTCAACGCATAACCACTGACAGCTGACAACAGATAGTAAAATTTCTCAATATTTGCTATGTCTTTGTTATTGTGAATTAGTCTAGAGTAGGTATCCCTAAAGGTCGGCCAACTTTCCAATCGGCTGTCAAAAGGAAAAATCTCCAGTTTGGGTAGCCTAGGTTTAACACAAGCACTAACAGCATCGCTGGATTGTGTATTATTTGTAGTATTTTTTTTAATCAAACTATCGGCAACACTACGAATGAAAAAATATATCTCGTCAAAACTAGCTATCTCTTTGTATGAGGGAACATAATCTGGAAAGAATTTCTTTTTCAAAACTGTAATATTGAGAATACTATGTTCGAACTTTTCCCGCCATGATGACATTTCAGTACAACGAACATTAAATTCGTTTGTCAACTCAGGTTTGTCTCGAACATTTTTTGAAATCTGATATAAAGATTGCAATCTCAAGAAACACATCTCTTTTGCAGTAATATGTGGTTGCACCAACTTATCATAATCCTCCTTGGTGGATTCACCGTCAAGTTTAGGGGGCATTTTTATGAACGTTTATTTTACTTGATTTATTGTAGGTCAATAGCACAACGCAAGACAAAACGCAATGGCGGCTGTATGTCGTGATCAATTTTACGCAAATAAATATGAAATTAATATGATGAATTACTACGTTTGGAACGGAATTTTATATTGGATTAGGTTATATACTTTATAACAATGGGTTTTAACGAGGTCTCACACTTATAACTTATGTATTAACTGAGATATAAGCGAATAACTTTTCAACAATAAGGTTGGTTATTTACCGGTTTTATATTATAACCAAAACCTATTAAATATGTGTATTTACCTAATGTAGACCAATAAATACGTGTAAATAAGTATATATTTAGTTGTATTGATTTCGTAACTGGTCAAATCCGGCTCGAAGGACCAAAATGTTCGAAATGCTCAGTTTTTAAAAATATTGAAAAATGGCTTGATAATGATGGCGACTCACCGAATTATTTCACCACCTGGTGCATGTCCCGGGACTCGTATTTATACACACACTAACACTGTCTGATGTTATTGAATAGTTTACACAGTGAAGTCCTTAGTTTTGTTCACTTTAATTTGCTATTTGAATTAATAATTGAGACAAAGCACTCGCAGCCGCGTTCTCGATCTTGATGTTCAAGCGACAGTGGCGCTCAGTGCGCATGCGGCCGCATGCGTAAACTCTCGAGTTTGTTCGAGTACAGGTGGGCGGGAGTTTTTAAAATCAAGCCATTATTACAAAACCCAACAATAGTATTGCTAGCAATATACCAAGTCAATTTGACCTCCACGCGGTCCCCCTGGAAACCATCGTGAGAAATTCTTAGTGAATTTGTCACGATGGGCTAACTGACCTGACCTCATGGTCATCTAATCATCTTCCACTGGTGCCCCGCCAGCGTAAACCGTTAGCGCAGGCGGGTGCACCATTCCATTATCATCCACAAAAAAAAATAACCACACTGAGGGGGGAAGAAGATTGTTAGTAATATGAACTGATGATCGTATTGCTAGCAATATACCAAGTTAATTTGACCTCCACGCGGTCCCCCTGGAAACTATCGTGATAAATTCTTAGTGAATTTGTCACGATGGGCTAACTGACCTGACCTCATGGTCATCTAATCATCTTCCACTGGTGCCCCGCTAGCGTCAACCCTTAGCGCGGGCGGAAGCACAATACCATTATCATCCATAAAAAAAAAACCACAGACTATGATAATAATCAGTGAGTGAGTGACTATTTCACTGCTTTGTCACACCATGTCATCAATACATTTAGAATTTATACACATATTTACGATACTAAATATATTTATTATTTATGTATACGATTATGGCAAGATATAGAATCTTGAGTCTTTAGCCCATGATAAGGAAAAAACTGCACCCTTATTTATCAGAAAGGGCGGTCGCTCCAACGAGATTCTGAGAACATTGATGAACAGACTGTTAAACAGATAATAGAGCATTTTTATGTACTTGTTAGGTAGAAGTTTAACTAATTATAACTATTGTTCTATAATTATAGTTATACTATATACTAACATTTGATTAGAAAAATGGTTACTAACAAATTATTGATTATATTGATGTAGGTATAGTAATGATGTTTACCATCAATTAATTGCCTACTACATTTCTATTCAAGGCAAAGCACTGGAATTCCGCAAAGTTATCGAGCTTCTTAGCTACCACCGTATCACAGACGGAGGTCACAAACGTATAAAATCGATATTAAGCCATTTGTCCTAGTAATAGTACCTAATAGGTATATCTAATCAATATCTATGAATAAGTGGATTTACCACTACGAGTGACGCGAAATAAACTTAACTTTATTTTTACGTAGTAAAAAGGATTTAGTCAACAGTTTTTGGGCTGGAAAACCACCGGACATGACGTCTTATTCACCGCATGAGTGTGAATAATAGAATAGATTTTAAATAAAATAGATTTTAGAACTATAATTAATCCGGAGCACTTAAATATAATAGGCAATACGAGAGTGTATAATAACGATGAGGTCATATCAATAGGGTCTTATACGCTATATGATAAAAGGTGATAATGTTAAAAGGTGATGATGGTATGTAGTAAAATTCGCAAGTCTGTAATAATTGAATTCTGGTCGCAAAAGAGAGTGTTGGCTATACAACAGGGATATCATCAGGAGCGGATCTATCTAAGGACTGTTTGGGCAGCCCAGCATGCAGCCCAGGGCCCCCAGGATACAAATGACCCCCAGTCCCCACAGAAACAATATTTATTTAGAATATAAAAAAAATATCTAGAATGCTAAAAAACCCATCATAAGGTTGGCAACCCTGAGATCAATCAACCCATGCAAGTGGGCGTCTATCGAAAGGAACGGGGAATTTCTATTCGTTTGTTTTTAGTCTGTCTATTGTTTTAGTTGAGAATATATATATAATTAGATAGGCTCCTAAGTAGAGCCCAGGGCCCCACAATTTCATGATCCGCCCCTGGATATCATGATGGTACTGTAGTATTGTTTTAAAATCACTAGTATCCTGACGACTTAGGCGTAATGCCGGTTAGTCAGGGAGAGAAACACCTCAATGCCTACAATATTCACAATTATCTATCTCTTATTTGTTTTTATAATAATATAAACACTTTCGCTCCAAAACTCCCGCTGCCTCCGTTCAATTATCCGTCATCCACTTGTCAATGTCACATAGATTACTTTGGCTCTGGCCTCTGACGTTCCGTTTCAGGTTACATGATTATTGACTTTACCATTTTTAATTAATGGTGCGTCACACGCTAGTTAACAGTCGGCCATCCTGCAATAGTGTCTGGCCCAGACACATAGGTAACTGATGAGCGTAGTCATGCTTATCAAAGGATATAGTGTCTACAGGATCATATAACAAATACTAAACTAAATAAACTAAAGATACACATTACTTTCATAACATTGACTATCTTAGTATACTGTAAAAGGTTTCCAATCTAAAATCAATACTAACAGAGCTAAGTTTCGGCATGCATTCAGAATGCACAAAATATGACATAACATATATTAATTTACATAATCCAAATCACCCAAAAACATGAGCAACCTTTTAGAGTAACAAACAATTATTTGGCGGTGATTGACTTCGATGAGTCAGACTGTAACATATCACCATCACAACGTAAGTTTCCGATCTTATGAACATTGCATTTTTTTTTTATACCTCCAAAATAGAACTTGACATTTCTCATCATGAATATTTTAACGGATAAATTTAACATATCACATAATAGAAAATAACAGGTGGTTCTAATACCCTCAATACTACTACTACTATTTTACTTCGACGATACTCTTGATTTACCAGAGAATTATTTTAATATAACATAATTCATTGAATTTCAGTTATGATTTACTTAATAATACCATCAGCTCACTGGTCAAGTAATCTATTGCACCCTTTGAACCCTGTACATTTAGGGGACTATAAATGATTGTAGATACTGATCTCAATTTTCTTTACAACACCAGTTTAACATAATCCAAAACCCACTGTTCCAGATTAATGTGAAATAGAAATAATCTTTATTCAAATAAACTTAATATAAGCACTCTTGAGTAGTCAAGATTTTTGAATCTATCGCTTATTCGGAACGCAGATTCATCACAAGAAGAATAAACAAGAAACCTGTGTGTTGCTCTTTTAAATAAATATTGATTTACTTATATTTAATTAACAACAAGGATTAGGCATGCGGCAATCGACATAAAAACCGCTACGCACTTAATCTCCGTTCAATCAGACAACATTGACAGCGCTATGAATTTCAAGTGAGATATTTTCTAAGAAACACTGATTTATAAATGATGACATTTATAAATTCTTCAATTTTATAATAAGCTTTTTTTTTTTTTTTACAACGAAAATATTTTATGACACATTTGATTTCTTTTTCTGGCAAATTGAGTACAGACTCTGGGAGTTTGTTGTAAAACCTTGCGCAATTTCCATAAAACGAATTACTAACTTTCGTCAAACGAACGTGAGTTTAGTAAGCCTACTATTCACTTTATATTTTATCGATGGTATTCGTAGCCACTTCGGCCATCCAACGTTATCGAAGGGCCTCATTCGATATTATCATAACAGTTAACATCGGGTAATATAATAAAATTAAAATCATATAAAATTTAGTTTGAGATAATTTACATACTTAAAATATGAAAGTTGCCACTGACAACTACACATTACATTTCAACATCATGAATTCAGTCTTTGTTATATTTTTCCGCCTTAAGTTGTATCACTTAATTTTTCACACCAGGTACTAGTCAGCATCTCTGCAAACACGGCTGCCTAGCTAATTAGTGAAATACCTGTTAAAACAAAACATTAAAAAATGCCACCGCTTGCCCACTATGGCTACGGTCTCAACAGATCTGGATTTTATTAGACTCAGCCACCGCTTGCCCGCACAAGGAGCTACGGCCTCAAACTGGTCAAATTCTCATTAGACTCAGCCACCGCTTGCCCACACAAGGAGCTACGGCCTCAAACTGGTCAGATTCTCATTAGACTCAGCCACCGCTTGCCGCCACAAGGAACTACGGCCACCAACTGAAACACATCAAATATTTAACAACTGGTCATTTTCTCAATGAGGCATTCACCGCTTGCGCACGCAAGGAGTTACGGCCTCCAACTAGTCATATTCTTTATGGTACTATGCTATTTTTACTTCAGCCTCAAGTGCTCTACATTGCAACTCAACTATGGGTTATATGCACTCCCATCAAATTTTACTAATTACTTTTTATTCTATTACATTTCTTTAAGAACTGGATTTCCTGGTTCCATTTTACTATTTCTCCAACGCTTTAATGGACTTTATAACATTTATTCATAAGTTAATTCAATTTAATTATGTACCATATTCGAATTATATATCTGGTTGATATATATCTACCAATTTCTGAACGAACTTGCAATATATTACTACCACATATCCTACTCCTATTATTATCTACCAAATCTTGAGTAGCATCAACAAAAAGCGAGTCGTTCGTTGTACGTCGCATTGAGTACACGCGGATCCCCATTTTCTCCGTGAACTAACGTATACGGAACCATCAGCCGCGATCTCAGCGCAATCATCTCATCAGTATATCATCAAATCTAAATCACCATCATTTACCTTAAAATCCATAAATCGTATTCATAGTCATATGATTATTATATTAATCTCATAATTTCATCAAAGTATTGCAAATCATTTTTCATTGTCATATCAACCGCCCGTTCTACTAGCCATTTTGCTCATAATTCAGCTTGTCATCGATTGTAACTCATCATTGTATCACTAGCATTCCTTAATCTTTCAGATCTATTCGTTCATGTACAACTCTTCACCGCGTATATTTACCGACTAATTTCCATCGAGGTGTATCAAATTTTACCTTGTGATCGTCCTTACTACAATCTTGCAGTGTAACTATCTTGTACACCTCGAGCGCTTTATTCATAATATTTCTAAAGTGTCTGTATACGGTGTCTGGGTTCTATAAATTAGCACCTCTTCTAATTTCCCATTAATTACAACAGACACATAAAATCAATTCTGAAAGGATTAATTTCAATTTAAACTATTTAGTTAGTACAGTAGTCAATCCGATTTCTCCAAAGGGCGTTCAGCCACACATACAAGTGCATATAGGTGCTCAGACTAATCTATGGAATCAAATGCCCAGCATTTGATTGCGTTGATCATTACTTATAAAAATTTTAACTTCCGTCGTCGTCAAAGACAACGCTTTAAATTTAATTCAATCTTATTTATCTGATCAATATAAACCAAATATTTGAAAACAACATCACCGTTATTATTATAAACTTCCAATATCTCTACACCTGTAATTTTGTACAATTCAACATTAAAACACCCTCACTTATTTAATACATCCGTTCTCGTATGCTATGCAAGTGACAACATCAATTCTTATATGTTGATGAGTTCACTATTAAAAGCCTTAGTTAACACTTTTATTTTACTTCAACTCAACAGTTATGTCAAAAGTTACAATGGTCTAAATACAACACATCCAATCTCATATTCAAGTCAATTGAGTCAACATGTATACCAACAATTCTTACATGCTCGTTAATTTAGCATTATACGCTTCGATTATTCTTTTTTTTTTTAATCAATTAAAATCTTAATAGATATAATATCTCAAGATTTAACAAAGGTTAACTAGAAATTAATAAAATTGGCAAAACCATCTACAACAGTAATTTATAACTGTAAACTGTAATCCTTAACAATATTTAACTTTCTTATATCTTAACTTTCATTTATATCCTCTAGTAACTTTTCTTATATATTCCTGGGATTAAATTAACAGATATAGCCTTACTTCCACAACTTATATTCTCTCTCATTTTATTTGCATTGGATATAAAGATCTCTTAAAACAGTTATAGGTTCAATAGGATCCTTTCAACTTAAATCTAGTATACCCATGTACACTTTTCAAAACTTGAATGCTCATACATTTAACAACAATCAATTGTCCTTTTGTTTTTTTTTCTTTTAACTACCTGTGCTTCTTAAATTTGTATTCACTATAATACCATTATAATTAAAGAACAATGGCTCAGCTCGCAAACATTTTCTCAACAAATAATTCTCTATAACATGTAAAACTTACAACTTAGACCATGCAGTATTTATTTTTCATTCTACATATATGCTATTCATAAAGTAGTTTATTATCCATCAGTAAACCATATAAAAATCTCATAAATTACGCCAGTATCCATATTCATAAACCAGCTCGTCCATACTGACTATCCACGTCTCTCTCTATGGAAGTTTGCATCCAGTCTTTTCCTGCTGTTTCCTTTTTTTCTTATGTCATCTGCTTATCTTTTTTTTCTGCTGTCCTACTTTTCTTTTGTCTGTCGTCTCTGCCATTTTCTTATATATATATATTCTTTGGCTATCACTGGTCTCTTGGCTTATAAATTTTTCATTTCATTATATGGCGTCATACAATCCAATCAATCACAATACTATTTAAATGTTAAATAGACATTACTATATGTATTTATACCTGTACATATGATACAATCTTGTTTTGAATCATTGCTATTTATATATTTTTTTCTTCTATAAATTATACTGATACTGTGCTTGTGAATCACTGTTCATCCCAACGGATACCAACATCTCACTTTCAATCTAAGTTATATTTGCAGTGATTAACTTGTGTTCACAAGATATTGAGGATTTTTCCTATTCTTCTTCTTTTTTTTCTCTCTCTCTCTCTCTCTTTAGTCTCATCCTCTTTAGTAACAAAGTTATATTAAATAAAACAAACCACATGCTTATAAAGGCATAGCATAAAACACCAACAATCAGGAATTCTCATAAATATATAACGGTTGTATAGAATGGGAACGAATTTCCATGCATGGAAAGTTATGCAGCCTATGAATAACCACATTACCAAGGTCATCAGCAAAGTTTTCTAGAATATCCATATCTCTTTACTTTTCTAACAATCTTGTCTGTCTGTGTCTCATAATTTTCCTCTATAATAATTTTAAAGCTTATGTACTTTGAATATCTTAACATTGCCTCCCACAGAGACTATTTAATAATAACTAATTAATATACAGAAACTTCATTAGTCAAATCATAAAATATTTTATAATCCTGTAGTATACAAATACATAAAAGGTAAGTTACATAATCCATTTAAAAATAGTATCAAATTTTTTCTTTCTCCTCTATTTCACCATATCACAGTTTACATGTATTCACTTAATTCTCTCCCATCTGTCCATACCTATATACAACAAAAGAGTGCTATGCACTCATTTATTTCCATTTTCCTGCCATAATATCTGAATTATAAAGTTTATTATACAAATTTCACAATTCTAGACCGCACTGTTTGACACAATCCATGTGCTAACTTCAAGATGAGTTCATTATTAACTCATGAATGCTTTAAATCAGTTATTATCATCTTCTGATATACATTTATTTATATTAATATTCAATAATATATTCTATATATTCTATTTTTTTTTTTTTTATTATCTGTACTTCACAAATATATAATACAATTTGAATTTAAACAATTATGATTTCCTCCTTGGTTGACATTTCAATTCCAATACAGATTTAACAATGAATGTCCACTTTATAGTTTCTTAGTACTGTCATTCTACAAATGACACTAAATAATAAAACTCAATGGATAACTTAAGCTCAGATCCTTGCAGCAAATCTTCAGTTCATTAGCTTATGCAGTACACAAGATTGGACAATATAGCAATACATTGCAATATATTACAATAGTCTATTTTCATTATTGTGATAACAATTGTCTTATGTTGTACATATTCATATTATAAAATCATGACATTTTGTGCAATTTACTGTATGGAGAGTTATAACTCATCAAAAGGCAAATACTCTCACTGTTGCGACTCAATATATATATCCAAACATTCTGTATGTACACAAATATTAACTTATTTCAAAAAACTTTTATTCATATTCATAACACTAATAGTAAATTTAAAGACAAACTTGTTGCTCAAGTATTTTTTAGAAAATTCAACAGGTTTCTTGTACAATCAATAATACACTCAAGAGCCAACAACATTCATTTCTGGATTTACCAAAAGCTTTTCTTTAGGTTAAAAGACAACTTCATAAATTATAAAACTAAACTAAAGTCAACAGGTCTTTTGTACAATCAAGACCCAACAACATCCATTTCTGGCTTTACCAAAAGCCTTTCTTTAGGTTAAAAGACAACTTCATAGTTTACAAAACTAAACCATGTAAGAATAGTCTTACCTGTAATCTATCACTTTCTAACATGACACATATTAATTGGGTGCTTATAAATTCCAACAATCACTTACTAAACATTGTCTCAAATGACAAGTGTACATAGCTACAGGTACCTGCACAGGACCTTTAAGTACCTTTATTGATCAACAATGGCTGCTAAGGGTCATTCTAATGAATTTCAAGAGAAGCATCAAAGAAGTGAACCAATTGCTCAAACATATAATACATTCAATATGAGCATACATATACTTAATATATAATTCCAGCATAATATGACACCTTTGAGGAATTGGATATCATCTCTAGGTGCTTTTTCAACACATTAATAATCAATATCATATGATAATGATAACCTTGAGGATCCTAATAGATCTCAATTGGATTTTATACTAATTAATAATTAAATAAGGAACTATTAATAATAATAGTTTACAGTTATTCGGTTTTTAACATTGGAGTTTACTACCAATTGTTAGCCATTGCTATATATATATACATATATATATATACATTTATAAAATTCAAAACACAGCAAGAAATAAATATAATAATTGTACTATCAGAGTTAAGTACTATTTTCACTGAGAGCTTCACAGCTAATCATGAGATAGCATCTAAAATGTCTTTAATATGTAATATTATGAAATATAACATGTTATGTAGCTTGTATCAGTTTATGTCAACTGTGTCTATCTATATTAATATGCTTTATTAATTCATTAATAAACACATATCAAAGTATCAACCAATATAATATATATATGACAGTATCTCAATTTGGGAATATAACCACAATCAAGACATATACCTGGACTATGCCTGTGATTGTCATTTATCTGAAATGGGATCATCAAACATATATGTGTACCTATGTAAAGAAATAATAACAATTCTTCAATTCAATTCACGTAGAACAAACACACAAAACTGAACAGTAAGTTTGACTAATTTACTGTGAATTAGCAACAAACTCAGCAATACCATTACACTGTTTATATGTATAACACGGTATGTGTTCTCATGTTCAACCTGTATGTCAACATAGTTAATGTAACTGTTTCTAATCTGTTGATATCCTATCATACTCTATCATAGGCATTAATAACATAACAATAGTTACTCTGTATTTTAAACTAATTAGATATCCATGTTGTTTTATACTTAATGTATTCATAATACTTCTTTCTTAGGTATATTGTATAGCTCAATATCGTGCTACATGTCATGTCATTACTCTCGCAAGTTATCGTACATACTAAATCTATTTAATATGTAGAAAGCAATTCATCCAAAAGTTCAATAAAACAAGTGAGATACTGCGTTTAATGGTATGCGTGTTATTAACGTAAATTCACTTACCACAACTTCTAGTCAGAATTACCTTACAGTCGAATTTGTAGGCGGGATTGGTACCGCTTCTGAACTTTTAAAATCACTAGTATCCTGACGACTTAGGCGTAATGCCGGTTAGTCAGGGAGAGAAACACCTCAATGCCTACAATATTCACAATTATCTATCTCTTATTTGTTTTTATAATAATATAAACACTTTCGCTCCAAAACTCCCGCTGCCTCCGTTCAATTATCCGTCATCCACTTGTCAATGTCACATAGATTACTTTGGCTCTGGCCTCTGACGTTCCGTTTCAGGTTACATGATTATTGACTTTACCATTTTTAATTAATGGTGCGTCACGCGATAGTTAACAATTGCGATGACTCAACGAAGCACAAATTGGTCGTTCATATTATAAATACGTAGTTTATACTTAAATTAAGTTGTAACAAAGTTTATACATAGAGAGTACCTAATGTAAAATATAACTGAATAATACAGAATAAGTCTAAAAATCATATTTGTGCTGTAAAAGTAAAGTATAAACCCAAAATTTATTGTGACGAATATAAATTAATTACGTGTATAACTTTGTACACATATAAGGCTGACAACTAAAAAAGTGGCAACTGTCATCTAGGTACTGAACTGAGATTGTCTTTTATCATTTTTTGTATCACGCGTGGCCATATCGAAGGAACGAGTGTAATATCTGTCACCGTCCTCTCACATTTTCAAGCCTTACACAGTCTTAAAAACAAACTGGTTAATTGATGAGACAGAGGTACTAACGCATACGATTTGGAAGAATGTCTAATTCGGGTATTTTACTATCCTACGTAACTCTTGTTCCTGAATTAATAATCATTTATAGTTCTTCTTATTAAGTTTGATTTAATTGTGATCTCCTATTGGTGCTTTAGTTACCCTGACAATATAGAGTATATTGTTAGCATTCATTCATGAAAAATGATCAAAAATATCCTTAATTTGCAATACGATTGGTATGGAGGAAGGGGATGTGAGTGACAAACGACACTTTTACTAATATTGTATCATGTCTGGTTAACCATTCTTTCCTCCAAACTCCACGAGATTCTCTCTGGAATCGCGTGGAGATACAAACATGAAAAACCATCGTGATGTTTCTGGTGAATCTATTATGATAGGCTAGTACGATAGGCGATAGGCTAACTGACCTGCCCTCAGGCTCATCGTACCACCCCCCGCCAGTGTATACCGTTAGCGCACTCGAGTGCACTATACTATTATCAATCAATAATAGAAATACGATTAGTATTACAAAGCATGCGTCCATTCCCATAAAAGATATTTAAATGTTATAGAATATGATTACAGCTTAGTTTTAGATAATTAGACGACAACATAAAGATAATATTGATAATGAAGGTATATAAATAATGAACAATTAACATTGAGAATAGTGATTTGGCTGTGGTAATACGTAAATAAAACATGCGTGTCTTGGTGCTATTGGGTTTAGTGGTAGCAGTGGCCAGCAACCCACTTACAGGGATCAGAAACCCGCAGTCATACCATGAGCTGGTGGGCATCCCTCTTGCGAAGAGAATCAAAGAGGCTGAAGATAAGCTCTTCGCCGGAAAGGATTATGAGACCGTAGTGGAACAGCAGGGCAGGATCGTGGGAGGAAGCGTTGCCGACGATAATGCGCATCCTTATTTGGTGAATACATATTTAAAAATATACTAGTTATAACGCGCGACGTTGCCCCAGTTGTAATCTATATCGATTACAGTTATAATCTAACCGTATTCAACTGGGGCATTTAAAGTACAAGTCTAACGGTCTTATTACAAAAAATCTGACGTGATCTAAATGATCGAGGTTTAAACCATTCCTAAAGTTAATACCTGGAATAAACCTAATATCATTATGAATACAGATCCAACAGAGGATTACTTAGTATTATAGTTAAATCGTTAATTATATGTATATTCCCCACAGTTATTATACAGAAATCAATTTACTCAACTCCATCTAGTTCCAAGGTAAGCAGAGCTTGTTTTATGGGTACTTGACAACGGATATAAATACTTAAGTACTTTTTTATTTTTACAATAAATACATATATAATGTACAACATTTATAAAAATGTCTGGGACATATATAAATAATTATACTCATGAATACAAATGTTTGCACCCCGCGAGGAACCAAATCCGCGACCATCGGAGGTAAAGCGGTGTACTAAACAGCAGTGCTAAAACCGAGATCGTGAAATATTATGAACAAAATTAAAAAGATAATTTCTCCTTTCTAAAAATAGGTTTTAGATAGATAAGTGTATAATAACAATAATATATAATAATTATTTGAAAACATTTTTGTTTAACAAAAATCGTAATATCGATTCACTAATGTATTTTCTATTGCTCTCTTAGTATTATTAAAAATACCTATACAATATTCATGGTGTACCGAGCTACATATCCTCAGGTAATCTAATTATGACGCAGTTGAAATGAACATGATAAATTACAATGATAATATCATTAATTCAAATTGATTGATGAAGGTATTGATTATTGTGAAGGTGAGTTCAATCTTTACAATATAATCATCAATCAGTTCAAACATTTATATTTATGATTATTATCTTTTCGTATTCGTTTGGGTGTTTTCCTATATAAATTATATATTATGTCAGCCAGCGACTGTATGTTTAGTACACAGGATAAATACATATTTATTACTTTAATTGTACACATTATACATATAAACGGAATATTTATCATAACAATATTATTTATGAGCTCCCGATATTCCAACACTATTTTAAACGTCATTGGTCACATTGGGAGATCATAAATATTTATGATACGGGGTATCTATAAATTGGATAAATATCACGTTTATATTTATATATAAACAACAAAGTGTACAATTGTAAACAACGGTGAATACAGGTAAAAACAGTGTATTTATTATACACACACTTTTTGACTTTTTTCAAGGTCTTTTTACTTTGTATATGTAATATGTGTATTATATAATTTTATTTTATAGGTATAATGAAGCTTTATTGAAAAATCTAAGTCGAATAAATCCATAGACGAAGCCCTGATTAATTTGGAACTAAATAAATCAAATAAAAGTAAAATTAATTAATTTATTTTACCCGACTGTCAAAAAGTATCAAGCGTTATTTTTTATTTCAGGCTGGAATTATAATCAATTTCGTGAACATCGCTGGCCAATCTGCCTGTGGATCAAGTCTTATATCAGCCAATCGTCTGGTAACTTCCGCCCACTGTTGGTCCTATGGACATTTACAAGGGGAGAGTTTGACTGTGGTACTGGGCTCACACTTTCTGTTCTATGGTGGCACGAGGATATTTACTTCTACCGTAGTCGTGCACCCGCTGTGGAATCAATCCAATTTGAATAACGATATTGCCGTTATTTACCTGCCGTTCGATATCTCCTTCACAGGTACAATAATGTTTTTAATGCAATCAATATTTTACATCTACTTTATTCCAATTGTAATTATCTCAGAAAATATAGAAAAAAATTTACTCTCATATATCATAAATATTGCTCTGCTTTATCTTCGTACCAAAATAGTCGTTTGTTTTCGCACGGTAAACAGTAATTTTATTGCTGTATTTAATAGAGTTATTTAAAGTTGGTTTTAAAATAACTTTATTGGAATACATAAAATAATACTGAGATTCTGTATTATTTGTTTCTATTACTATAGTTGTAAGTAATAATAATTTATACGTTGTTTTTCTAAACAGAGAGCATCCAGCCGATTGCGCTGCCGTTAGATCATTTGACTGATCAATTCGTCGGACAATGGGCTACTGCTGCTGGATATGGCTTCATCAGCGACGGTAAGACTTCATTTAATTTTTAAAAATATAGATATAGACAATATACTAGCCAATATAGACCGCATTAGGTTTGCGTGATGTGCGTTGGATTTCAAATACATGTACATAACAAGATAAAGGTATGTAAAATGCTGCACACAATACGATATTGTTAGTCGTTTCGTACCTGTGATACTAGTCGTGAAAGTATTTCTGGTTAATAATTATTGAAAAAAATATAATTTATAGGATTTTCAATTAAAAATCCTATAAATTATAAATTTTTAAAGCGAAGTGGTAAATTTACCCCTTCATTTCTTCTTCTTTGGAATACAGTGAAATCTGGTTAAATGAGATTTAAATGTACCAAGAATTATGTCCCAATTATTAAAGGTTTCCATTAATGTAATTTTCCAATTAATCATTTTAAAATTATAGTTGTCTCACTTTCAGAGGCCCACGCTTAGAGGTCGCAATGTACAGTTATTCCATTATTGAAATAGTACTAACAAACAAAGCATGTGCGAAAGATATTTAAATGTTTTTTAAACAAACGTGTTAAAACCTGTCCCAATCTGATTAATTTGTCTCACTTATACCTACTTATACTGGGAATTGAGCGTTAGAGTCTCAATTAAACATCGGAAACATCTTAGAATTCAAATCTCATTTAACCAGGTCCCAAAAGTTCTATTAACAGATTTAATTCAATGAAAAAGTACCGGGGTATCATTGCAACTTTCAATAATAGAGTTTTGTAACATATACATACAGGTCCCAGTTTTTAGTTTTATAATTACTATTGTATTATACTTCTGCAATATTTATGTATAAAATGGGCATATTGGCATTTATGTATAAAGTGGACATAAGTTCTGGGTACTACTCGGAGTTTCCCTCTCTGCCACTGCCAAACCATGGATTGTTAAGAAGTTAGTCTCTCATAGGTATTTGTTTTTTTTCAGAGCAAACTAGCATTGATGTAAATACCGTTGTGAGTCAAGTAGACCTACAAGTGATCTCAGTGGATCTGTGTCAACAAAGCTTCGGTCCACAGTTCGTCGTACAAAGCACCATCTGCACATCTGGTGCTGGCGGCGTGGGCGTCTGCAGCGGGGACTCTGGTGGTCCTCTTTACGTCACAAGAAATGGCGAGAAAATTTTAGTAAGTATTATATTTTTATTATCATACGTCTATTAATAATTGTACTAGAACCAATCAAAAATATATATGTACCACAGACTATGTATTCATATAATAAATTAACATACCTACATTTATATAGACTGCAAATAACTTATTCTTGTCTGGATTATTTGAAAAAATGTTAGCGTACTTCGTCTAAACAACTATTATTGAGAATCTCACATATTTTAGCAGTTAAAATTGATTCGTAAGTTGTCATTAAGTTTGAAGATTAAGATTTGGCAGTGATATTACATTTATACATACAATTAATTCATCCTTCGAGGATTAACAGCCTTATACAGGAATAGAAATATATATAATCTTTATGCAAATACACTTATTACAAGCACTTTTGAATAGTCACTCTATACGCTAATAATGAAATTAATACCCGGACTGCTAAGAAAGGGTATCAATTTTAAAGTTACCCTAAAAGAATAATGGAGGAATGAAGCGATAGGGTCCACATTGAATAGTTCCCATTAATTTACTAATCTTTACCACACATGACATGGGTTAACTTACAGGATAATGACAATATTTCATAGTCATTTGAAGGACTTGTATCCAGAGCCGTAAAACACATTAATAAAAAAAATTGGTAATACTTCGTATTAACAGCTCATACAGCTATGACGCGCTGCTAATCATGCTATTGCGACTGCGCGCTTTAAGATATTGTGAATCTGTGGTGCTTTACGTTTACGCGGGAAATTAAAAGCGACCATTATAAGACTTGTGCAGAAATATTCTTTTGTAGTATTCTTTATTGTAATTTATTGTGCTTGTTTTTATATACTTTTTTGTATTTGTTACTACCTTAATATACACTAACCCGACTATTAATATCACTCCTACTAACAAAAACGAAATTGACAATGTAATATTTTTAATTTTCAGATCGGAGTAAGTTCTTTCGTAGCCGCTGCAGGTTGCACGCTCGGCTTCCCATCTGCCTATGCTCGTGTCACCAGTTTCCACCATTTCATATTGGAACACATGCCATGAAAAATAAATGTTACAATCCGTGCAAAACAATTGACTTTATTATTTAAATATCTGTGATGTATTGGTTTTAGAAAATTGTGAAAAACAGACTATAATACTGACTGATCTGATATCAGTATTTTCAATCAAGTGTACGTTAATTTCGCGTATATTTAAATTACAAAATAATAAAATGTGGAATAACTCAATAAATTGTACCTCTTACTTTAATTTATGTACGATTTTTTTACCTACTGTTATTATAAATTAATTGAAGATCGAAATAAAGTACCTATTACTTATTATACAAGGAAGTAGATAAAATTAATCCGTCTAAAGCTGCTGATATACATTCTGTTAGGCTGCTAATATACGATGGGTTTCTCATGAATTTGAATAATAATCGGATGGACTCTAATTGATCCATTTAGTTACTACACAACCCGTCTCTAAAGAGGGCGGGATGTAAACACGGAGGGTAGTTCTAGTTCTGATATCTTAATAATAATATTACCTATATTTTATAACATTTTATATTACAAGACAACATTAGTTAACTATACTGAATGTTTTTGGATCTAGATTTGAATGCAATTGATGCAGAGGAACCCCAGACTTATTTTTTTAATATTATTTACTTTATATATTTTTATTTCTTTTAAAATACTTACCTACTACAGTAATAATTAATAATATGTATGTAGGTATATCTACTATTTTTCGTTGTACATGTATTTTTTTATATATTTTATTTATGTATTTTGTTTCTTGTTCTGTATCTGTAGGCGACGCACTACGTTATCAATTTTTTTATAAAATTAATTTTATTATTATATGTACGTATATATGCATAAATATACACGATACGTTCGTCATTTTTTAATAAATATATATGAGGGTGCGCACACGTATAATTAATATAAATCTACCCGTTTTCTACACAATATTGTAGTCGGATTCTGACGATCGCGGTGACGCTCGGTGTCACATATAAAATAAGTGCGTGCTCTCAGTTTGCGAAAATAAGTCGGTGTTTTAGTTCCATCCTTTACAAAGCTGATCCTTCTCGCCAAATCTGAACCAGAATAATGTTCAATACACCGCCGCGCGATAAAATAATTTCGTACAAAGAACGCCATAGACTGACCGATAGGTTAGAATGTGCTTCGGAGCATGTGCTCGCTAAAGACACCGCCGCTGTAATTCCGCCGCGTAGCACGGTACGGAGTAATATATCGCTACGTGGAGAAAAGGAGCTCTTCATGCAGCAAAATATGTCATCGCAACGTCCTCTACGGGATCCGTCAGTTACGTCATCAAAGGCGTCAGAGATCAAACGAAAACAGTTGGAACTGGAGGCTGCCCGTGCAAAGGCAAAAATTCAACTGGATTTGATTGATAAGGAGCTGGAAGCTAACCTGGCCATCATCACGGATGGCAGCAGAAGGTCCATTCACTCTTCTAAGCACGCTTCAGTATATGACCCACATATTCATTCCCATGTTGAAGACTGGCTGGAACAGAGTAATGTGCAACCGCCGTGTAACGCTGATCAGGAGTTGAACACGGCACCGATGATGCAAGCAGTGCCGGCAACCGATTGTCCACAACATAGCCGCCCTGCACCAGTCAATGGAGAAGATAGTATTCTGCAGCTAGCACACACACTGAAGGATATGATGGTGAACTCGTCATCACACCAGGATGAGCGTTTACTAACCCGTCTCGCCACACCGAGGGAATTACCCACTTATTTTGGCGATTGCATGGAGTGGTTACATTTTAAAAGTGCATACATGGAGTCCACTCGCGTGTGTCAGTTTAGTGATTCGGAGAACCTGTGGAGGTTACGCCGTGCACTAAGAGGTGATGCTAAGGAGGCAGTCACCGATCTGTTAATCGGAAACACGTCACCCGGCGACATCATATCTGCGCTGGAACTGAGGTTTGGCCGTTCCGATATTATTATTCACCATGTAACTACACAGATAAAAAAGTTACCATCTTTACCTACTCATTATCAACAAGATATAGTTAATTTTTCAATAAAAATTAATAATTGCATTGCTACACTCAACGCAATGAATCTGCATGATTATTTACGCAGCCCAGAGCTCGCGTCAGCAATATCATCGAAATTACCAAGTATATTAATTAGTAAATTCACTGATTATGCATTTGATCGCTTGACAGATGATACACCAAAACTAATGTTATATGCATCTTTTTTAAAACGTGAGGCTGAAATGACGTCGGCTCTCGGTCTATCACAGCCGCGAGAACAAAAGAAACCCGACATGCCTACAATAAATAACAAGCGAACAGATGATCGCTACCGCTACAACTATAATAAACAAGTATTTACAACTACAACTATTAATGAATCAAAATTATGTAGATTTTGCAACAAATCACAACACTTATTGCCAGATTGTCGATTATTTCGAAGAGCTATGCGTAAGGATCGATGGAATTTTGTTAAAAATAACAAGCTATGTTATTGTTGTTTATTGGCGCGACACGATCGTATGTCATGCGCTGCACCTGTATGTAACATAGACGACTGTGGGCTGGCGCATCACACATTGTTGCATTACAGAAAGCCCATCCATACAGACACACAGCCCGTGACCACTATGGCGACATCATCACAACATGAATCATCGAGTACCGACGCGACTGTAGCCTATGTGAACTCCGCTACCGACGGGACTGCGCCCGGGCTACCGGGGCGCGGTCGCTCCCCCACAGTGACGTCATGTGATGTGATACTCAAAGTAGTTAAAGTGAAGTTAAGTGGACCCAACGGTACAGTGAGTACTTATGCCTTATTAGATGACGGTGCTTCGATATCGATGATCGATTCCGGCTTAGTAAATGAACTTGGTCTTAAAAGTTTAAGTTCTAGTTCTATTAAATTAATTGATGCTTTTGGTTTAGAAGTATACCAGTCTGATGCTCCTAAAGTCTGTTTAAATATTTCTGGCTATGATAATTGTAACTATAATAAGTGTAACTATAATATAACTTTACGTAATGTATCTAAACTAAAATTACCTATGCAAAATTTGTCTGTAATAAATAATATTCACTGTGATTATTTATCATCTGTAAAACAATTTGTATGTACTGAGAACGTGGTGCCTCGTCTGTTAATAGGTGAAGATAATTATTTTCTTTTAGCGCCGTTAGAAATATTACACGGTAATAAATATGAACCCTATGCAACGCGTTGTCGCTTAGGCTGGTCGATACATGGTAGTTATGGTCGCACGAACTCATCACTCACACAGGGGCACAGTTTCCACGTTACACACAACGACGAGGTAAGTGAAATTACTATATTAAACAACTTAGTTAAAAATTCATTTGAACTGGACTGCATAGGAATATCAACCTTACGCCGTGAGAATACGGCCGATTTAAGAGCGGTTAATATATTAGATCAGACCGCGCGAAACATAGGTAACAGGTGGGAGGTCGGACTGCCATTCATTAAGGATGTTTTATGTATACCTGATAGTTACAACTATGCACTATCACGCTTGAACGGGTTATTGAGAAAATTTAAGTCGGACAGCGCGTACGCTGATAGGTATAAAACAGAGATGCACAAGTTGTTTGATAATGGTTATGCTCGAGTTTTAAAGGAAAATGAACTTGTAGGTAATCGTATATGGTATCTCTGTCATTTTGGCGTGCTAAATCCGAACAAACCCAGTAAGCTGAGGTTAGTGTTTGACGGTGCCGGTAAGGTCAACGGCTTGTGTTTAAATGACTTCTTACTTACTGGACCCGATTTGTATAACTCATTACTAGGTATTATGTTGCGATTCCGCGAACATAAATATGTTATAGTAGGCGATATAAAGGACATGTTTTTACGTATACGTATTAGAGCTGAAGATCAACACTTATTTAGGTTTTTATGGCGGGAAGACGACCAGTCCCCGTTAAAAATATGTGTCATGCAAAGTTTAGTTTTTGGTGCAACTTGTTCTCCATTCATTGCGCAACATATAAAAAATAAAAATGCGCTTAAATATGAGGATTTGTATCCGGAAGCGGTAGATGTTATTATTAACAATCATTACATGGATGACTGTTTGTACTCGTGTGACAGCGAAGAAAAAGCAATTAAATTAGTTCGCGAAATTACGGAAATACATAGTTACGGCGGATTCGAGATAGGCCGCTGGTCGAGTAATAGCAAACCGGTTTTGAACACAATACCGCATCGAGCGCTCACTCAGTCTGCTGTTGATTTTAAACACGGAGCTAATAATACAACTGAGCGCACTCTCGGTTTGATGTGGTATCCTAATGACGATGCATTTGCTTTTAAAATATCATTCAACCGTATTCCGCAAAACATAATAAATGGCACGGAGCCACCTACGAAATCTCAAATGCTTAGTATATTAATGTCTGTTTATGATATTCATGGTTTTCTTGCTCCTTGTATAATTAAAGGTAAAATATTATTTCAAAGTGTACATCGTAGTGGTGTCGACTGGAAATGCCACATCCAACCAACAGAGTTTGTTCAGTTTACTAGTTGGTTATGTGAACTAAAGAAGTTAGATTCTTTACGTATACCTAGGTGTTATATTAATGGTAATGAGTGGACTTTTTGCTATAATGAATTACCGAATATTACATGTATTAATAATAATTTTGTAGACATACAACTCCACACTTTTTGTGATGCTTCAACAAAGGCATACGCTGCCGTATCTTATTGGCGATTGATTCGGTCGGATTGTTGTGTTCAAGTTAGTTTCGTTGGTAGTAAAAGCAGAGTGAGTCCACTCCGTCCTATTTCAATACCGAGGCTTGAATTACAGGGAGCGGTAATAGCCGCCCGCCTTGCAAATATTATTGAGACCGATCATAAGGATTTTAAACCAGCAAAGCGTTACTTTTGGACAGATTCTAGTACGGTTTTACAATGGATCCGTAGCGATCCGCGTAATTATAAACCTTTTGTCGCTCATCGACTCGGTGAGATAGATGAGCTGACGAAAAACTGTGAGTGGCGTCATGTGCCGTCTGATGCTAACGTAGCCGATGTAGCTACACGAGATGATGCATCACCACTGTCATACTCAGACCCGTGGTTCCAGGGTCCTGCCTTTCTACGGCGACCTGAGAGTGAGTGGCCTAAAGATCGTAAGTTCTCCAAGACATCGCAAGATGTGACTTGTGAAGAACGATCAATTAATGTGGTTATGTACAGTTCAGAATTATCTTTGCCTAGCGAAGATAATATCTCGAATTGGATCACATTAGTGCGAGCCACCGCCCGCGTGTTATTATTTATCAACAAATGTCGGCGTAAAAACATTCAGTTTGATGTTTCTTTAATGAAAAGAGCTGAAATTTTATTAATTAAAAAATGTCAGCAGGACAGTTTCTCTGTTGAAATATCTTGTTTACAACAGAATAAACCTATAATGCGTAATAGTAGATTATTAAAACTTAGTCCTTATCTCGATGAGACAGGAGTACTGCGTGTCGGTGGTCGCATCGATAGAGTGGCAGGAGTAGAACTGTCTACGTTGAGACCTGCAATACTTGATGGCGGACATAGAATTACTCGGCTCCTGGTCTACCACCACCATAAAGAAGCTATGCATGGTTCTAACGAACTCGTTGTAAACCAGTTACGACAACAGTACTGGATACTTAAATTGAGACCAACAGTTCGTACTGTGTCTACCCAGTGCCTCACCTGTCGGTCACGTCGCGCCGCACCGCAGCCTCAGCGGATGGCTGATTTGCCAGCGGCGAGACTACAACATAATAGGAGGCCGTTTAGTTACACTGGCGTTGATTTTTTTGGACCTATAGAAGTCACTGTCTGTCGCAGGAGGCAGAAGAGATATTGCATGCTCTTCACATGCTTGACAGTACGTGCAATTCACATGGAATTGACTGAAGATCTGTCCAGTGATTCAGCAATAATGGCTTTACGTCGTATGGGAGCCCGGCGGGGTTTACCTCTAGTTATCTACTCAGATAACGGAACTAATTTAAGGGGCGCCGACTCTGAACTTAAACGTAGTATTGCAGAATTAAATACTAAATTGTTATGTGATGATGGCACAATACGAGGTGTTGAATGGCGTTTCATTCCCCCAGGCGCTCCAGAAATGGGAGGCGCTTGGGAGCGAATGATACGTACTGTTAAGACAGCGCTTAAAGTAACTCTCAAAGAGAGAGCCCCTCATCCTGACACACTAGCCACTATCTTAACAGAGGTTGAGGCTTTGGTTAACAGTCGACCTATAACACACGTCTCTTTGGATCCCGACTATCCAGAGGCTTTAACCCCAAATCATTTTTTAATTGGTACGCCATCCAGCGGTCCCACTTATGGACTTTTCAATGATTCTGACCTTTGTTTACGAAAGCGTTGGCGTATAGCGCAACGTATTACGGATATGTTCTGGAGTCGTTGGATAAAGGAATATCTGCCTACGTTACTACCTCGACAAAAATGGATGGAGGAGTCGAGATCATTACAGGTAGGTGATTACGTAGTAGTAGTGGACCCTAAACTGGATCGTGGATGCTGGCGTCATGGAGTGGTCAGCTCAAGTCATACAGGTGAGGACGGCCGCGTACGCGTCGTAGACGTACGCACCCGGGCGGGACTACTGCGTCGACCAGTCACTCGCGTCGCCTTACTATCACCAGCTAGTGTTAGTAGTGCTAATTAGTTAGCACTAAGGAGGCAGAATTGTAGGCGACGCACTACGTTATCAATTTTTTTATAAAATTAATTTTATTATTATATGTACGTATATATGCATAAATATACACGATACGTTCGTCATTTTTTAATAAATATATATGAGGGTGCGCACACGTATAATTAATATAAATCTACCCGTTTTCTACACAATATTGTAGTCGGATTCTGACGATCGCGGTGACGCTCGGTGTCACATATAAAATAAGTGCGTGCTCTCAGTTTGCGAAAATAAGTCGGTGTTTTAGTTCCATCCTTTACAGTATCTTTATATATAAAGATACACAACTATATATAGTGCGCCACCTATCTTTCACTCTCCCAATACTTTTATCTCCCAGGTTGTCTGTAAGAGATCGCTTTGAGTGATAAGGCCGCCTTTTATTCGCATATTTTTCTTTCTTTCTTTTTTTTTAATTATTTGTTCTTTTTTTTATGCACAATAAAGAGTTATTATTATTATTATTTATTCATTTTTTTATTCTCTATCTGGGCTATTACAGATTGCAAATGTAATAAAAAAAATAGTTCATTTCAATCAAGCTCCTTTATTTCCATCCAGGTACCGTTCTCGTTAACAATGCCAACGTCACATACATACAGCTTTGCATACAATATTCATTATTATACTAAAACATAACACTGCATATTTAGCGTCACACTGAGCTCATTCACTATTTATCTTAATTGTTATAAATAATTGCACTATTATAGCACACAGAATAATAAGTGTCTTAAGGTTCTGTAAAAAATATTCACAGTAGTCTCAAAAAACCTGTAGGTATAAGGTTAATAAATTACGTCACCCGTTAAATGGAGGGCGTGATATCGGCAAAGTGTAACAATGAAGAGAAGTTATAAGTTTTTATAGTAATTTCAGAATTAATATCTGAGAATTAAAACGCGAAATAGTATTTCAATTGCTGAATATTTTTAAAAATATTTAAAATGGAAACAAAACTCCCATTTTAGATGTACAATTACACAAAGTTAGTAGAATTTTCACAAATGTGGCCAACTATAACGAGTACAATTACACAAAATGGTGTGACATAATTTATTGACAGCTCCTAAGTTTAAAAAAAAAATGTTTGTATGATTAGCTGCAATGTGCCACTAAAGCTTCAATTACATAAAATATATACAATTAGAGTACATTCCACAATAGCCGCTTCCTGTCACATTCGGGTACCGTCATATTATCTCCGTTCATACATAAAACACATAACAACACGGTGTTCACTATATAAAATAGAGTGTACATAAGCCTCCACAACATTGCAAACGAAATGTAATATTCAATAAGAAATATCTTGAGAATCACAACAATTAACTTTAAATGTATCATGCAGTTATTTTAAGACAACGTGAGTCCTGTCCTGACATGTATTTAAGGTCAAGGCTGTGATTGCTGTTTTTTGGTATCAAGAATTGAAGAATTAGAAAGAGGTAATCGTGTAACGAGATAGTATTTTTATAGCAACAGTAAATGGTATAAAGGCATTTGAAATTATTTAGAAAATACTATTTCCAGCGGTTTTGAGACTCACTTCGCCTTAACGTGTCAATTCATATTTTTTAAATAACAAATTATGACTAAGAAAAGTTGAGACTAGATATACTTAACTTATATATAATGATTCACAGCTACAACTATGTTAACTATTAGTTGCGTAATTACTGAAATTATGCAGCTGGTTGCATCGGGCATTTATTGTTATACTACAACATTAAAACTATTTATGAATTAAAAATAACATTTTAAAATAATTCGATGTTAAAAACAAATTAATGATCCAATAGATATTCTCATGAACAATAATGTTTTCTTTTTAAATTTTACACCGATACAGATATTTAAAATCTATTTACAAGCCTCTGCAGCCAGTGTCACCACGATAAAACTAATTAAAGTTAGGACATTTATTTTGAGAGGACAATTCCATTTTCAATATTTCCTTTTTAATTATATTTACAGATTATCATCCAATTCACATTTTGCCAGAGACAATTGATGTTATTCAATTATGATATCTAATAGATAAATCAAAATTAAATTTTCTACATCTATGTATGATTATTGGAACGTTAAATTATAAATAAGCAGACAAAGCTTGAAAATGAAACATTAAAATTATAATTTACAATTACTAAAAAAATAACATGTATAAATCTTAAAAGGAAGCATTAATTAACCAACTACTACAATGATATCACAGTTCATTTATGAAAATAAAGTAATCGCACGTATAGAAAAAAAATATCAATATGATTCCTCATAAATATTGTTCAATTGTTATGGCAATATCGACTCAAACATTTCAACATAAATCTCTTTTTTCATAAACCCAATTGTCTGGTAAAATATTTATTTAACTTGTATTATGAACACGAATAAATGTAAGCTAGTGATTCTGAATCTGTATAAATTAGACTTAAAATTAAATATGTCATAGACATTTTATTTTTGTTTTTTAATATTTTAAACTATTGAAACCTTAATAATAAGTGACTTATTACGATGAATATCTATGGAAGCAATTTAAAGACGTGTTCTGTAATACGAAGCGTGAGCTTAAAATATATTTGTATACATTTACTTATGATAGTTAATAGAAATCAATATCTAAGTATGTATGTGCAATGTTGAAATGTTCATATAAATTATATTATACCCAACTTATCTACATATGTCACTATTTACAAATCCACTATTATCCATTATTTGAGTAATAGAATACTCACTTAAAACTGAATTGATATCGTTATAATAATAAGTTAGCAGAACCATATATAATTTGATTTAGTATGAACAATTTAAAAAAAACGTTACAATAATTTTATTAACTATTTATGGGACATGTCCATATAAATTCTGTTATGGTCAGTGGCGGTCTTAGGGGGTGGAGAACAGGGCAATTGCCTGGGGCCTCGCTCTTGTAGGGGCCTAGTAACATTTTGCTTGTTGTACCTATGTATATGTGGCACGTTGCAAAAACCTCTCGATTTAGGCGTTTAATCGCAAATGAACAAAATTACCAACACTACAATTTACAAATAAAGGACACGTATTAAAAAAAAAATATAATACGGTATAGTTTTCTTGAATCAGCGGAGAAACCGCATAATCGTTCGCATCACATACACATTTTAACGTAGCACACGCAAAGCCCGGAGCCCCGCAATGAGTAAGACCGCCGCTGCTTAAGGTATTCTTAAGGAATATATTTTCTAGTGTTAAATGTTAATAGTAGCCATGTAGGTATTAGGTATAGATCTATAGAAATTTGCTAGAATTGTGTTCAACGTTTAAGTTGGACAAAGTACTTTCAGGATATAGTCCGTTAAGAGTGTAGGTACGGTAGGGCTGTCTTCGTTTATCGCCTTCAGTACTGAAATTAAAGGAAACAGTATATTAATTTTATACATCTAAATATGAATTCTAAAATTCATAAAGTCGTAAGAAAAAGTTAGGCTGCGATCGCGTGCTATTTTATCAGCTTTGTAACTCAATTTTTAGGGGAAAAGGGATAGTTGGTAATATGTGGATTAATAACCCCATTACTGCAATATACCATCTCAGGTTAGCCTTCACGCGGTTCACCCTGGAAACCGTGGTAAATTGCTATTTGCCAAGATGGTCTAACTGACCTGACTTCATACTCATCTTATCATACTCCACTGGTGCCCCGCCAGCGTATACCAATAGTGCAGACGGTTGCACCATTCCACTATCATCCCTTATAAAAAAACGCTATTTTTATGCTACAAGCTAGGAAAAATGTAAGCATAACTAGTATGATGCTAGTACAAAGTTATGAAGAAGTATTTAATTAAGTTCTTCTCTGTTATGAAGGACAGATTATATTTTACTTGTCTACGGAGGCTATTTTCATAGTTGTTGTGTTTACCATACTACACTTTTCGATTTAGCTAATGGTAAATAGAATAACTAATATAATATAATAATACCTACTCTTATATACGAGTGATAGAGATATACTATTACTTTCATACAAAGTTTTTTTTATTATTATTTTTGTCTCTCTATTATGTTTATTATCACTTTTTTTTTATTATAAATATATTATGTAGTACTTTAGCCGCGATTTGATATGGCCAAAGATTTAATTGCTTAATGTGTTCCTCTGGAGGGGATGCTAAATTATCGAAATAAATACATATGTGTTATATATACGTTAGTTAAATACATACGTACGTAAATGGATAAATATATATACATATATATTTACATAAAATGTATAGATTAAGAGAATATTGAGCGAACTTACTTTTGATGAGCACTTGTAGAGTCTGGTTGTCTGGTGGGCCGTTGTCCAAGTGGAAGGGTATCACTGTGGTCAAGTACTGCAATGATAATAACGTCCTTGTTAATTTTGTCCTTCTTCAGAGATTACACTTTAAGTTTGTAAGCAGTATGTCGTATTTGTATATATATTATACTAATTTATAAAATATAAATATTAAGTCTCTTCCTCAGCAATAATTGCCGCTAAGGCGTAGGCCTCTCCTAAATCTACACCGACCACGGCAATGTACCCGTCCCATTTACACTACGCCACTAAGAAGCAGGACATCTTCGACTATATACGAACTAAAAGTAAGCTGACATTGAGGGTGACGCAGCTCGAATGGAGTCAAAATATGATTTTCAAGGCGTTTGTGGTCTGAGTTCCCACCAGCTTGTTGACCACTTTTATGAAAGAGGACTACTGGCCGAAGTGTGTGGTGTATCGGTGCTACCGTGGCAGATTTAGTGCCGTGACCACACAGACATTTATGATTTATTTTTTCTATCAATTTTAATATCATTTATATGTATGTTAGTCTATAAGGTATTTTTAAAATGGGCCATTAGTCGCCTGAATTAAATTAATAAACCTTTCCAAAAGTTCCTCTCCCGCGCCGTCCTCATTCAGTTCGCTCATTATTTAGTTACATACTTAAAAACTACGCATCTCATTATTTACAAATAGATGCTCTACCTTGGATTCCGAATGACTATTGTTCAAATTAGGCGACCGCGGCGTGCCTCCTCTCTTTTTCTGCTCTATGTGGTACTGTCTACGTTTGTTCTGTACGGCCAGCAGAAGCGATATGAACGTGTTCTTCAATTCCTTCTCGTACTCCAGCTCGTCTCGCAGCGCCAGCTCAGCGATCAGCGTCTCCGAGAACTCTCTGATCAGGACTTCCAGCTCCATAAATATCTCGTTCAATTGGGACAGCGAAAGTTGACGGAGTTCTGCAAATTAAATTAAGCAAAGGAAGTAGGACGCGTTTTTATTCTAACAAGTGCATATAGCAGTATCTTATCAGTGTTTGTAGCTAACAGGCTGATTAGGTTATCCAGTGGTAAATAGTAGTAATTGCGTCGTCTAATATTTTCTAAGAATAATTTTATTTAAAAGAGCTCCAAGAATTGAAATTACATTCGGAACTTCTGCAATTTGGGTCAGAGTTCAAGTACTTTTAACAATTAATTTCATATTACACAGGGAAAGATAAAGAAAAAGAAAATAACTATTTAATTTATTTATAATTTATTCTTTATTGTAATATTGCCCAGCTTAGTGCCATATGGCATTCTTTACCAGCTGACCATTAGGTAAGAACAGAAAGCGGTCGATGGGCAGTGGTTGCAAAGGACGAATCTATAATTTTACTTAACATATTACCTATGTTAAATAGTATAATAGGTCTTCTAAAAAATTATATATCATGTATATAGAGATATAATTTAAGTAGACTATTTGAAAATCTTTTCTTACTTTAATAAACTTCAGTTTATTACATTAAGGGTTTTTGGTTGTGAGTAAATATTCGGTCAGAAATAATGTAAACAAAAATTTGTAAACAAAAATGTACCTATATATATTTTACAGATATCTCATACATTTGTAATTATAATGAGAGATTCCGAATTGGATTAATAAACAAATTGGAGAAATTTGCGACAAAAACTGTTTATTTTTAATGTTTCTCACGGTAGTAACTCTGGATATTATATTACGTGACAAAAAACGGGTCTCAGTGCAAAAATTACGCCTAATTATATCATGAGTACATTTTTTGTACCACAGAATAAAATTAGACACGTAACAGTCGTGAAAAATGTCAGTCTACATAAAATACCGGTTCCCACGGATGATTATAACGATTTGATTTAAATTCCTGATTAAATGTATTTTTACACACCATGCTTTACTGATGAGATCTATTATGCGTCAGTAATAATAATAATTACTATATCTGTAATTTAAATTACAAAAATGGAAGAATGAATAGCAATAATATAAATTATAAGTACTATTGTATAAGTAACATTAAAGAAGCCAAACTGATATTAAATTTAATTTGCTGGTTTCAATTTTTAATTGTTGGATGTGTATTTTTCTAGAATGTTTTCCAATATTAATGAGATCCATACAACCGACTATTCCCGTTTGTATTATATATAGTATTTTGTTTTGCTAACAATGTAAACATTGCGTAAATTAATCTATTCAATCACATAACATGGATTTGATTGAAATTCTGTATTCAATGTTCATATTTTAAATTAATATGGTAATATTTATCATATTATTTTACGCGGTGAAGTAAAAAAAACAGTTACTAAATATCAGTTAATAACCTTTATTATGATATGCACATTTACTGATAACGACCTAAATAATTCTATAAATACAGAATTAGAGTAAAACATACATAGGTAAGAATATTATGAAGTTTCAACTTACTGTCTTCATATAAAGGTGAGTTCAGAACCTCCTTTCCTTTCTCCAGAGCCTCGTTGTACTCAATTATGTCACCTTCTGACGAAGGTGTTTCCTGCATCATGTCGTCTATTTCTTGAATTACCTATTGATTGAAAATATATCATTAAACATACTACATGACTATGTAGAAGGGCATATCCTTGCATGATGAAGGTATGATGTATGTAGAAAGAAGCTTTATGAGAATAGAATAGAATAGAATAGAAAATCCTTTGTTGAAATAAACTAAATTTAAGCACTTTTGAATAGTCATAGTTATTTTTCTTTTAATATGAATCTTTTAATCGGAAAGCCGTCTCATCACAGGAACAATGAGCAAGAAACTTGCATGTTGTCCTTTTAAATAATCGTGGTAACAACCCCCTGGTCTACATAAAAAAATAAAATCTTTCTCTTCCGAGGTTTCATCTAATAAATTAACTAAACTGCACTGAACTGAAAAAAAAGAACTGAATGGTAAGAAAAAAATATTAATACAAAATACTTAATACTTATAAGCGATATGAATTAATGATTTGAGTCATGTTTACCTCATCAGCAGTTTTGACGGGACACTCGTGATCCTGGTGAAGACCTCCAAGTATGAGTGCGTGCATATCCAGGTCGGAAGCTACTGCCTCATCTTCTGAACTGTGTATCTCGTCATCAGGTGTCATTGAACCCTGTAACAGTAATTTTACTTCAATGTAATATAAATAATATAAATCATCATAATCATAAATATTTGTGTGAATTACTTTCCTTTCAACTATATGAATAGAATTAGAATATTATGATTAAGTTGGTACCAAACAATAATACCGTTATGTGAGTTTGTATGTCTGTCTGTTTCCAATTTCCAATTTTCATTAAACTTCCATAGATATTTCTTTAAACATCTGAACAGATTTTAAAATAACTTCAAAATTGTGTCCCGAGGACAGATACATGCAATTTTTTCCCAAAAAATATATTTAAGGGATGAAATAGGTGATAAAAAATTGTATAGACAGCAAACAAGGTCGCAGATAACAGCTAGTGCGATATGAAATGTAATAAAACTATGCACCAGTTTGTATATCTGTTTATAATATCCGGCCAAACAATTTGTAAACCATAAACCCACAGGCGCCGGAAAGCCCTTGGTTATTCTTAATGCTCTATTTATTCCACAGCATATTTATTTATAATAAAATTTTATGGGATATAAAACGTTACCTTTCTATCACTCAGGTTCAAGGTAGGGATATGCATTTTTCTGGAGAACGACTTGGTCCAGTCGATTGGTAGAATGTTTCCGAAGTTGCCGGTAATTGTCCACCACATCCTGAAAACAAGGATAGGTAATTCACATTGAGGTACTCTGTTGCGTAAAGTCCAACATTTTTTTTATACCACGGAGGTACCAATTAAGCATTTTTTTAATATTAATATAATATAATCTTAACTTTTAATAGGCTTTCTTAAAAAGGAGTATTTTATTTTTTTGGAAGATTCAGAACAGACTAGCAGGTCGTTATTATAGTATTACAAGTTTGTCTACATAACATTTAGTCATTAATTATTTTAAGACGCAATTATTTCCTTAGTAACATGATATTTTCGTAAATATATAGAGAGGCCACTGTGAGGATGCCTTAAAGTATTCTCGCACTAATTCCATCGTATCGTACCCATACCATAAATAGAGCGAATGGTCTTATTGTGTAAAATAAATATTGTATTTATATCAGCTGCTTTACATTATAAGAGTTTCATCTATTCTAATTTTGGAAAGAGAGAGAGAGAGTGCATTAATCTTCGGACCCACTGTATTTCGGATTTCTGAAATTCTTTCACTGTTTGAAAAGTACACATTATCCCGGAGTATGATAGAATAGAATAGAAAATTCTTTATTCAAATAAACTGAAATTTAAGCACTTATGAATAGTCATATCTACATATTTTTCTTTATCTTCTGCTCAATCTAAAATTTGTCTGTCTGTCATAGACTATATGTAATGTTAATAGACATAAAACTGAAAGTTATAAACCCTGATAAATTTGGACCGGAGTATTAGTATAACATAAGTTTGTTAGTACGTAACTACTCCATATATGTCTTAATATAACAAATAATTAACAATACATAATTGTAATATCATCAACTTCCTTAAACTAACACCAACGTCACCATTCGATGACTCGTACCATATATAGTTAGATATTAGTTTGATAGTGCTATGCCTAACCATTTGTAAGCTTTACGATTAATTTAATTTAGGTACTATATAATTAGGTGCCTTTACCAAATGGTTATAAGATCTAAATTTGGAAATCAAATTATGTATAATTAGTTCTCAGCAATATTATAAGATCTAGATGTTTAAAGCGCTTTTGATTACGTAACTACTCTATAGAAACATATTAGATTCATTAAAAGGATTTTAGCGATTATGTTTTCATTAAATGTTTGAGATTTGCTTGGAGATCTAAATATATCAGATATTAATATATGAATTTCAAATGAATGTGACTTCGATTGCCGGTGGTATAGACAATGTGCTATATCATATAAGTCTGTAGATACCGCTTAGGATAGGATTAATTTTTCTCGAGTAATCTATCCTCAATTTGAGTTAATTTTGGCTATTCGTCATTAGAGATAAACTCATAAAATCTTTCTCAAGGAATACAAAGTAATAATTTGTATATCGAAATGAGTAGGTAGGTAGTACCTTGTATTAATGAACAATACATTGAATTGTGGCGCTATATTGTATCACACCATTTTTACCGTAAGTCCTAATAAGGTAATAATATAAAACTACATATAAGCAGTGCTATGACGAAGCATGACTAATCGCCAGAGGCTCCATATGTTCAGTGATTCGGTGGGAAGCGCTAAATTGGCGGGAACCACTTATTTACACAGCAAGGTCGGTATTACTCTGGATCAGCACTCATGCTGTTTATCTCATACTTTGTACATAGGTACGTTCATTTGTTTTAATATCTGAATATATTTAATCAGCTCATTATTTTTGTTTGCATCAAATGAAGTTGATAAGCGTTTACGAAGGACACAACTCTTAGTTAAATTTTTATATCTATACTTACATATAGAGTTTAAGAGTGTCTTTGTTTGTTTGAACGCACTAATCTCGGAAATTACCAACCGGATTTGAAAAATTCTTTTTACTCTTTATGTCGTTTTGAGTTATTTAATATGATGATATAGTTTTAGAAGACGAGAAAAATGTGGTAAGTTCAGGAATAGACGGGACTCAATAATTTCTTTTAAATTTGAATGTAGTTGAAACCGCGGGTGAAGTAGGTTGTAATAAAAATTACTTAATTTTATTTTAGTGAGATAATGATCCTGCTTACGCTACTGGTGTAATTGGTGTGGCCTTAAGGAAGGATGAAAGTTTTACGATAAAACCAACTCATTGCGTGGCGAATTCATCGGCAATAAACCACTAGATGTGTTTGTGATGGTTGGATTCATGTCCCAATATAAATTATTAAGGCATCTACTTCTTATAATTAAATGACTTTCTACTTTCTGACATCATATATCCCAGAAATATTGGTCATAGTGTTGCCATATATTGTCACGGTAGTAGGTGTTATATTTGGACATTTCATCAAAATCATGGTCCATCGTAACTGTAGCATTCTTCAGAAATGTTAGTCGCAGTGTATCTGGTGTTTTGTTTGGGCATTTCTTTTAATTCATGGTCCACCTCAACTATAGAATTATGAAGAAATTATTTTATAATTAGGGTGTTTGATTGCCATGCACCTAGCGGTACCTCACGGGTTGTGAGTCAGCCGGAGACACAAATTGGCGCTAATTCGAGATCTCGTCGCGGCCATCGCTCAATTGAGGAATGTGTCACTTTTTATTACGCTCATGTACATGTACAGTCGTAACATCTCTTCAAATGGCGGACATTGCTTCATTTGTTAAATACAGTAACGAAATTCAAATCATGCAGCATGTAATTCTTTCTTTCATTATAATTATTTCTTTGACTTCTCTATCTTTTTAACAAACATTTTCTATATCATTATAAACATCATAGCCTTTTTATTTAATGTTCTTTATTGTGTATTCTTTGATTACATTTAATACATATTGATACAGAAAAATGTTATATTGTCATTACCATTCTTCTATGGTAATAACATTTGTTATCTGCTTTACTTTTGAAACGTATATATAAAGTTCTTCGCTTACAATCATCATTTATCTAGTTTATTATAACATTGTGGTAAATATCTACTAGTAAACTCTTATTGCAGTCTTGCTTGGATGCTTTAAAAATCATGGTGATAGCGTTAACTCTGGCGTAATTCATATGAAATGTTATGTATAATGCATTTCTTGAAATCTGTAAGTTTTTAGTGAAAACTTCAGCGAGTAAGTTATTCCCGAATCTGAGAGTAAAGAATTGGGAATGGGATGATTTTATATTCAAGATATACATGTAGTTCCCATTATTGTCAGGTCAAATATTGGATCAGCGGGTAAATTACTGGAAACAGAGGTATTGAACTGTAGTGCTCTGGAATAACAATGTACTTATCGTAATCTGCAACTGTATCGCAGCTTCGAACTCCGATCCATAGATAACGTCATCTCCTTGGTGAATACGGATCTCGATGACATTTGTGAATGGGCTAAGGCATATGGTCTGCTCGTGAATGCTAAAAAATCACAGTCCATCATTGTTGGCAGCAAATATATGGTGAATTTATTAGATACAACGCACATACCGTCAGTAGTATATAATGGAGATATAATATCATGCGTTAAAACTGTAAAGGATTTGGGTGTTTACATAGACAGTGACCTTTCTTGGTCTTCTCACATTAAGCACGTTAGTAAGAAAATTTACGGGGCAATTCACTCCTTGAGGCGTCTTCAAAGTTTTCTGCCATTCAAAACGAAGGTCGAATTATCCAATACGCTCCTTTTACCTCTTCTTGATTATGCAGATGTTTGTTTTCTCGATGCCACTGTCGAATTGCTTAGCAAAATGGAACGTCTCCAGAACGTGTGCATTCGCTTTATTTTTGGTTTGCGAAAGTTCGACCATATATCACAGTACCGTAAACAGTTAAAATGGTTGCCCTTTCAACTACGACTTAACGTACACGTCCTCAGTCTTTTATACAATATATTGCATAATCCTTCTGCACCTTCCTATCTCCGCGAACGTTTCCATTTTCTCCATCCGACAGAAGTACACATTCGATCCCAAAATAGATTAGTCTTACGGACTCCTGTACACTCTGGGCAGGCATACTCAAACTCTTTTGTTGTGTCGGCTATTAGATTGTGGAATTCATTACCACACGAACTGCGTGACAGCGCTAGCATTGGTATATTTAAAAGCCGCTTAAAAAAATTTTATCTTTCACAATGCTGACGTATTATTATACATATATATGTATTACAATTATATATTAACCGAAACCTTATATATTATTTATGTACAATTTATGTATGTCTATATATTTATATATTTGTGTATGTTTATTCCTTCTTATAGTGTGACTTATTAATATTTATATAATTTTAATGTCTTCCTTTCCCTTTTTTTTTCTTCTCTTTTCTCGTACACGTATGTATGGCTGATCTAATGACCAAATTATCCTATAACATTTTCTAGGTTTGCTGGAAGAAATCTCTTTTTAGAGATAAGCTCGCCCTTGTACATTACTTTTATTTTATTATTGCTATTTTTTTTTCCTGTGTGTGTACAATAAAGAAAGAACAATGTACTTATATTTTATGATATTATTTTTATAACGTTTTTTTTAATGGAAGATGATGGACTAGCTATTCTATGCGAATGATAGGTAGTTTTTGGGACACCAATGAAGGATCAAAGGATACAGATAAAATATTCAGATCAATTGGTTTATCGTACTGACTTCACCAAGAATTTAACGCAAGAATTCTATAAAACGCAAGAATCCTATAAAAGGCGTCTTGACTATTTTTAATCTAGCGGAATATTTTTATTCTTTATATTGATCATCTATTTTCTAAATTAGAGACAGACAGTTATAATAGCTGTCTCCTTAAACATACTGTAAACACAATGCTTGAGTCTAGTAGTTCATATATGGCTTGTGGTCTCAATGTATGGTGCTTTATAGGGTCATGTAACCCACTTAGACAAATTAGTTGTGTTAGAAACTGCTAAAGGAATTTCTATAGTTGTTAATGACTAGGATGGCTGTACGTAGAGTACTTTAACTAATTCATGAAATAAAATAAAACTGCAAGTTTGAAATTTAAAATTTTAACCATAGATGCATTTAAATTTATCAGTATTAGAGCACAGTACCCACAAATAAACATTTAGGCCATTTTGTATTTGACATATTTTAGTATCAATAAAAATACTCAAAATTATAAAAAGCAGTGTTGTAAAATAGTTGATCATGTTATAGTTAAAAACTGACGATTTAGGGAACAGATCTATTTTGCTGTTTTAGGTTCCAAGGGTGTTTTTGTAGTAAACTTACTGAGTATGTATATGTTGTTATTTAAGATCGATTATTATTACCTAAATAAGAAGATACAAGACAAAAAGATTGTCTTGTATTTAGATAATAAACTAGCTACCCATCCCGGCGTCGCATGGGTGTACATCATAATAGAGTGATTCATCTTGAATCACTCTATCTTATCACAATGTGAATTTACAATTATATTTAGTACGGACATTCAGTATGACTCCGATCGATTCCCGTCCAATTCAAACCGGGATCGAAATTACGACGGCCTGAGCCGAGGTTCGATCTCCTAGCGGTGCGCTCAGACTAAAGTCGTATCCGTCAGGCGGGAGCTGGCCTTCAGTCGCCGCATAATCTGCACTCGCCCCCTATCGTCCGGTGAAGCTGTAAAGGCCAGCTACGGCCAACAGCATTAGAGTTGTCCGGATAAAATGACGTTTTACAACAGAAGAGAGCGAGCACGCATCACTAGTGATGTTTATGATAACTAGTGACGTACCATCTAACAGTATGGAGACTCTCCGATATGGTAACGAATAATATATACCTCTCAGGTAGACCGTTTAGCTTGTTTGCCTTTCCAATCTACATCGTGAATTTTATTAACGAAGTGCATCATAATTTTAGCCACAGTAATTAATGTTTTGTTATTTAACATTATTCATACCAGATGTGAACAGGCAAAATGACATCAATAATATTAAAAACATGTCGCCCGGTGGAGTCGTTATGGTTGCATCATCAGCGCGCCATATGGCCGACAGCCAGATAAAGTACTTCAATTATGTTCATGACATTTCGCGCAGTTATCACACTTATGATATACTAGCTGTTTACTGAGGATTTACTCGCGCGAACTTAACGGTGTCCACAGTACAGAAGGTAGAACGAGGAAGCAATATCTGGCGTCTTGCTCCTACTCATTCCTCCTTTCTAAGTTCATTATTTATTCTAATTGCATTACAAAAATGAAAAATACAAATTGACGTTTAAAATATTACACTGTTTATCTATGTTTACTATACATATCGTATAATTTTCATAAAAAATATTATAGATATTTTATCAGTTGCCTAGTACACAAGCTATGCTTAGTTTGGGACTAGATGGCGCAGTATGAATTGTTATAATAATTATTTTAATTTGTTAAAACGTGTAGGTCTCTAGGATGTCCAGGTATCATTACAATTCCGATAGATACTTTAATAATGCATAAATCCAAAAATTTTGTATTATTCAAATAGGCAAGTTCAAAACACTGGCAATGTTTAAAGTGTGGTCCACTTCTCTGACCCGAGGTTTCACTGGTAGACTAAAATGGTGATGACCGTTACTTTTGTTTACACTTCGGTTTACAAACCTGCTAATACGTACTTGTATTATCCGCTAGTGACCACTAGACAAATCTTTGTTTTGAATTAGAATTTGGAATTTTATTGCTATTATGTATTCTAATTTATAAATTCTAACAATTTCAAAATTAGAATACATAAACATTTTCGGGTAATTTTTTTAGGATTGGAAGCTGTGTATATAGGATGCGTTAATTCCGTTGATATTCCGAGAAATATTCTTCTATTTATATATTATTTTGGAATGGTACATCCGCCTGTGCTAATGGTATATGCTGGTGGATTACTAGCGGTGTAGAGGATGAGTATAAAGTAACGGTTTCGAAGATTACTCTCCACAACTTACAAACGCATATAATTCGCACTATCTGTTTATAAAATTATGTTTTTTTAATTACTTTTCATATATACGGTGTTAAAATAACTAAAATAGCTGAATTTTGATCATTACATTTTCTTAATGTTAACTTTTACATGAATATTATAAAAAACTATGATGATATATTAGGGAAATACTATTATAAAGGACATTATCAAGGTAATAGTAATAATAATTAAAATTTATATAATAATATGTAAAACAATATGCTAATTTATATTCTGTGCATTTATGATAGCTAATCTCAAAAACGGCTTAACTCATTTAAGTGCTGTTTACACTAAAATACTATATACGCTTCACATATATTTAAGTTTGTTTAATTGGTTTACACAGAAAAAGCTTATATAGGTGCAAAGTAGCGGGTTCAGTTAGTACCTACTTAATATTGTAACATTAGAGGCACAGATAATTTGTCTTTATCATACCATACACTATTATATGTCTATTATCTACTCGTAGGTTGTTGGGAGGCCGAATTTGCAATAACCTCCGCAATTCTTATGTGGGCGTTAGTCTAATAAAAAAGTCACAGTGATTTACGATGCGAAGTTTATAACCTTTCGTTTTAAGATTACCAATTTTTTCCTACAAATGCAATCAATCGGGCAGAAGCCCGTACCTTCGTTGTAAATCATAACAATCGCATGGTTATGCTTACATTTTTAACTACGTAATGTATTTTAATACAATTTACAGCAATAGATAGAGTGATTCAAGAGGAAGGTTCATATGTATAATACATACACACACGTGCGAAGTTAGCGCGGCCAGCTAGGATGACAATAAAAGTAGTCCTTTTTCAGATGCAAATGATACGTAAATGCTAAGTATAGTAACTAACTTCAAACTGTTAAGACATATATGCGAATAGCAAGGATTCGATATTAGGGTTATTTTTTTTAAAGTTACATGAATACTGTATGTAAAGAATTATCATATTATATATAGTTAGTATATAATACAGCAAATTATATGAATTGTAGAATCTTGAATGAATTCACGCTTAAAAAGAAAGTTATGGCGTAAATAGACTGTATTTATATATACTCCTGTTGCATATGCAATTATTTGTTAACTCGTTATACAGGAGTTTGACTATGCTTTTTACATTTTACACCTACTACAAAAAATATGATGATTTTTTGATAATAGTTTATTTGTACTTGATATTTGCAAATTTATTAGCATAAATTTAGCATGTTGGTTTAGAGCGAGGTAACGCAGTCAGCGCCCTTGGAACACTATTTTGGGATACCAGTATTTGAATCGTACATATCTAGATATATTTATCCTCGAGTAGATTTTTTAGATTTTTATAAAATAAATAAATTATGAACAAATATAAAGACGGCCTCGGTGGTCCAGCGGTTTACCACACCGCAAAAGTCTATTTCCGATGGTCGCGGGTTCGATTCCTCGCACGGCACAAACATTTGTATTCATGAGTATGATTGTTTTTATCGGCCTAGGTGTTATTCTATGTATACTATGTATGTATTTATTAACAAAAATATCTATGTATTTGTATCAGTTATCTAGTATCCATAACACAAGCTTTAGCTATAGCTTAACTTGGGATTAGATGCGCTGTGTGATTTGCCCTGAGATCCTGAGATTATAAATATTTATAAATTAAATATTCAATGTAAAACTATGAATTCATGTGGAAAATTCAATAAGAAGTCTCGTAACTCCAAATATGTATAGTGACGAAGAACCTTTGTTCTTGATTAGTTTTTTAATCTCCTGAAGGCAAAAATATGTTAAGCATAATAATAATAGGTAAATATCTCATTTCTATAATGTTCAGAATTTTGTATGTTTATATGTTTGCACAGGTATTACGTATTCACTACCTACTAAATGGAATTCAATGTAATATTCACCAATGTTATATTAGTGGTCTAATGAAGAATATTACCACAGAAAATTTGATCTTATTTCATTTACAACGAAGGTAGGTTGGTCACGAGTCATAAAGTATTTTTTATTAACAAAATAATACAAGTATAAAAGTCGCACAATGAAATGTAAAAGCGTCAACTTACACATTTCGTTTTGTTGAACTAAGTTATACGTGTAAAGTTCTCGGAACAAGTTTCTCAAATTACACGATTTATCAAGTATGGTGTTTACTTATTAAGTTGCTTATACCGCGCTATATGAATATTATTACATAGAAAATGAAAATATTTAATAAACATAATTTTAGTTATTTTCAAGAGTGATCTTTTTGATTCGTTCGCCACGTTATAAACCAAAATGTGAAGGAGTGTATAAACTGGTATAATGGTTCAAATGAAATACATTCCTTGGTATGTTATTGCATCTTAAAAGTACAAAGAGAAAAGTGATACAATAATTCAAAAGCAATAGCGACCAAAAATATAGAAATAGAACGTCAAAATATATAGTGGTTGCCTTCAGCAATATTATTATTACTGAAAACAAATTGTACCAAAATAACTAAACTTTAAAATAAATAAAATATGAAACAAACGAAACTACGTGCGTTTGTTGTATAAAAATAAAATAAGAGAAGGTAAACGTTCGAGAGGTAGGACCTACAGGCATCGAGTTCCAAGAATCTTGGACTGGATTTTGGGCACTGCATTCCTTTTATGTTCTACCATAAAGAAATTATTGTCTCACCAAGTCTTTATAAGCTATAAAACTTTCTTTATTTCTTGAGGTAATATGCCATAATATAGTATAATATCTATGTTATTATACCTACTTTGATGTATTTCATATTCATTAAATAGGTATGATAACAAAGTAATTATGGTTACATCAAGCAGAAAAATGTACCTAATATTTAATATAATGTAGTCTAATATTAATATAGTCTCAGATGCATAAAATTTATAATGACATAGGTTGGCTGGCTAAATCCTGGGTCTAAAAATTATATATGTATATTTGCATTTATTTTTAATATCTAATACTAGAAACATTAAATTTTAGAATGAAGTAAAGTGAATAACTGAAAATATATTTTTAACCTTTCCTACTGCGAAATAATTTATCTAATATGAATAGATCAAAATTAATTTACAGATATTCACTTGTATTCTAATCCTCTTATTAGCAGTATTTACCAAAACTATCGGCATTCATTGCGAACTGCGAACATGAACTTGGCAATTTATTATTAGAACAAAACATTCAAAATCCAGACACGTTTTGTTTGGTAATACAAAATTATTTATATTTCTAAACGATCTGAGCTATTAACCAGAAGTATGTGTGTATGAGTAATACGTAAGGCATTTGAGATTGAGAGCACCCAAGATAATGCAATGAGGTGAAGTTCAGCTTGTATCAGTTTTATGTGTCAAATGTTAAAAGAACAGTAAACCTTGAGAAACTGATATGTGCATATTAGCCATCTGGTTAATATGAAATTTAAGTTTTTAAGGATCAATATGTAATGTACATATGTGATTGAAATAACGGCATGCGATGGTAAGGCACCAGAGGGTATGGATGGTATAAGAATAAGTTAGTATTGAAAATGAATTTTGACTTTGGGAAAAGTCTGCGCAGTTATCATTATTTGGTTAAGTATATATAATATTAATACACGAAACAAAAACTACCCCTTTATACGAAAATTACACAGAAGAAGGTATATGAAATTTCGCACGCGTATGTGCGAAATTTCACGCAGTTTATATAGAAAAGAATTAAAATTATAGAATTACAGAATGCATATATTTTTTTTAATTATGCATAATAAATACATTAAATCAATAAAAAATATTCCACGGCCTACCATGTATTTGACTCATGCACGCATAGAAGTATAGTTTTTGAAAACAGAACTTAATAATTTCCAAACTAATATTTTAAATTAATTATGATCGAATTTCAACCCATACGTGACCACTAGTTATTAATTATTATGTGATAATAGTAACAAGGAGTGTACAAACAATAATTATAATATTTATCTGTATTTATAATATTAATACAAATATTATTATGACTTGATAAGAAATAATAATAAACATCTACACTTGACACTGTTGCTGTGAGATCATGGACAATTTGACAAATTATACTAGAATTTATATAATTTATTTATTTTACTCTTACTATATTTTTCATGCAAAACAAAATGTGTACCCGTTGAGTTTCATGTCGGTTCAATTCAAGTATGTAGTTAGCCCAAATGGACATTATGGATAGCATTAAAAAAATGTGCAAGTATGTAAAAAAAATATATTTCATACAAATATTGTACGTGCGAAAGTATGTCTGTCTGTATTATTATTGCACTACTAAATGGCTGAACGGATCTTAATACAATTTGACTTGAAGATAAAGGGTACCACGAGGTTGTACATAGGCTATATTAAATTTCGAAAAAATTCCCCGTAGCCGCGGATAATAGCCAGTGTTGTCACTCTCATATAAATAAATTATTTTTACCTTAATTGATGTTTTTCATTACACATTTTAAAATAAATGTAGGTATGATTATTGTTACTCTATTAAACAGGTAAAAAATTAAAGATTAAGTACTACACTACGTATTTTTAAATAAAGAGCGTTCATCAAAATATCAATGTAAAATAAATTTTATTGGACAAAATGTATGTAATAAGTCAAAAGTCAAAATATTAATTCTTCGTGAACAAAATCACGGGTTAACTCTAACAAGTCTATAAATCATAACTACAGTACTGACCTTTCGATATTTCATATAATACTTTCCCTAAAGGTTAATGTGATAGGTGAATGGTTTTTCTTTGTCATAGTGAAATTTCTTAACTCCGCCTGACCTATGTATGGCTTTGTTTAATAAAGGCCATACCTCGACGTTATCTATCGAGTTATAATAGCTTCACATCGATCAAGCGACATACAGGGTGTAGACATTATGCTAATTATATAAATGAACACCTTGGACAATTTACACAGCGCCATCTAGTCCTACGGTATGCAGAACTTTTGTTATGGCCACTAGACAACTAATATAAATACTAAGATTTAATACACAAATAATATACATAGAAAACAATCAGACCGATACAGATAATCATACTCATAAATACATATATTTGATCGATGAATGAATCGATCTTGCGACCATAGAAAGTAAAGTGGTTTGCTAAACCGCTAGACCGATTTTTATGAAATTTTAAATGCATATTCAGTAGGCCTGAGAGTCGGCTGCTATCTATTTTTCATATCCCTGAGTGATAAGGGTTGTCCACCCCTAACATTTATTTTTTAGTTTTTGGACAATTTTTTTTATGTGGCATTAAAAAAACCTACAGCCCTAAATTTTCACCCTTCTACCATCAGCCCCTAATTTTTAATAGCGATTTTAATTTATATGGCAAAACAATGTTTGCTGGGTCAACTATTTTCTATATATATATATATCTATCTAGGCGTGTCTCACAAAATGAGTCCACCATAAAAAACCATCATGATTATATGATAGTATAGATTATATCTTTTTGTATACTATTTACACAACTTGATAAAACAAAAAGAATGGGTTAGGGACGGAGCCCACCTTGTGCAAACGAAGATAATTAAGTACCCACTTAAATTTATGAAATACACAAGAATCGCATTAGTTTGTTTGATGTTTGTCGTTTGTAAGTGAAATGTTATGGACACCCTTTACATAATTATGTATACCTATATATATATATATTGTATAACATACTTTCTTTAAAGACACGTTAATAAAATAGTGAAATCAGTTTGTATTTTAGTTTCGTTTTAAAATTAAATATGTAGGTATAGGTACAACCTAAAATGACAGATAACATCTGTCCATTTTATAAATCAAATTTATTTGGAATTTTGTTCATTTAATGTCCATTTAATGTTAGTTTAATGAAGTGTTATAAATAGAATTACTCGTATGCAGACGAAGTAGCAGACTTTAGCTAGTGTATACATAAAATACCCGGCGCCGCTCGGTCGGGGTTAGTAGGGTAAATGCGGTTGCCTTCATTCTAGGACGGGGATCAATAACGCATCCATACACGACAATTTGTATCGACGCCATTGAACTAAAATATTGTTACATCTATACTATCATTACATAATATAAAATAAAGTCGCTGTCGCTGTTTGTCCCTATGTATGCTTAAATCTTTAAAACTACGCAACGGACTGAATGGACGGTTTTTAATAGATAGAATGATTCAAGAGGAACGGTTATATATATAATACATGAACACCCGGGCGAGTTGCTAGTATATAATATAATAGAATAAAGAGCTCTAGGAATGTTGAAGTAACAGTAGTAGTGTGGTCATATCTGTTGTAGAACCATTACTCGTTGGAGATCGCGAATTGGCAAAAACTGAGTGGGGCAACAAAATGGATGAATAAATGATTTTTGATTTGATTGATTTAAAAAAATAAATGGTATAAAATCTCACTACATATATTATGAATAACCAGGCGAAGCCGGGCTGAGCTACTAGTTGTTTTATACAACGTTCACGCACAAATTAGAAAATTACGTTCTATATTTATTACACATGTATATATTAAATGACATATTTAGAAGTCATCCAGACCAATACAAACAATCATACAAAAGAATATATATTATTGTATTTTGTAAGAATTGAACCCGAGACTATCAGAAGTGTGATAAACTACTAGAGTGAGTCCGTCGTATATTTAAATCTAATAATATAAATACGTATATATTTCTATTTTATTAACTTTTTACTTGTACACTCTTTTTACAGTGGATCCAATACGATATCTATTATAGTTCACCAAAATTGCTTGAACACAATCTCAAGATCCAGCACTGAATGGTCAATATTAATTAAGTACTAAAACTCTATAATTTACACTAACTGTGATAATCGAGTTGAACGCACTCTAAATAACAAAATTATCTAATCACTCGCGCTGCTAACATAATGTATATATCGTAAAATAACATGTATTTATTCTGTGTCAATATTGCATATCGTAAAAAACCGCGTTGGTAAGAGGTTGCACCGTAGGTATAATGGATAGAATGGCAGGAGAGATTTAAATTTAGAACTTTATATCGCCACACACCACTCTTTTTTTATTTCGATGTCACTAACCGAGGAGTGTGGATTGAGGTCGCGTCAGTTTCTGCTATATTATGTGTCTAAAAAAATAAACGCTTATTAAATCACCATATAAGTGGCAACCGTCTCTCTAAATATGTCGAAGCAATAATGTACAGTTCACTGGCTCGCTTAATAATAATAGTGGGCCCAAAATAGTTACAGTGTTTGTATATTTTTTGTGGAAAACAGGTGTGATGTTACTATGGATACACACGGCAGGTAGTGGACCAACGCAGTTGCCCACTTCCTCTATGAAAAAAAAAGTATACAAATGGACGCGTATCCTTAATGGCTAGGTGTTAAAGTTAGAGGAGGAGATGGTTTTTAACAATTTATTGTATTAAATATTTACGTAAAGGAAACACTGTCGGATGTAGGTACCTATTATAAACTATTTTGAAACGATTTTTTTAATATTTCCAAGAATAGAACTTAAAAAGAAACATTGTAATATTTCTTGGTCGGTGCGTGTTCCAATATTTCATTAGAAGAGGTAATTTACCTCTAGATAAACGTTATTCACTTGATTAATGACTCTAAATTCTCGAGTTTTACTTTTTTCATCCACTCTACAAAAAAGTTTGGAGAGAAATTTTATCGCCTTTGAGATTATTTTTAATTGGATGATGCAACAGATTAAAGGTGCTAGATAAAAGCTATTTGGATACAAAAAGTTTTCGGAAGATAAAAGACAACTATTAGCGTAAATACTCATGAACCCGCTCAACAACTTAATCGTGCGTATTATTACATTATTTATGTAATTCGAATGGCAAACAAACATACAGCTCATCTGGTGGTAAGTGATTACTGTCGTGTTATTTATTATTAATTATATGTAGGTACGTTGCTTCGTGCATATACCATACCTTTCGAAACGTCATGATCTCTAAGACGATAGTAGCTAATCTTGAGATTGTACTTACCTGTAACAAAAAATATGGAAAATTAATATACAGTTTTAATATATTATTAGATAATGTGAATATATTACATATATTGTTTAACAAATATAATTTTATACATACTTGTACATAAAAACATAAGTAGTAAATTCTTGGATGAACAGATAAAAAAACAAAGCTTAGATATATAGACACATTTGTTAAATGTATAGTAATAACTAATGTTATCAAGGCACATTCTCACGTAAAAAGTAAAAGTTGTAAGTGGCCCATAGGTAAGTCGGTGGCACATAAGGTCGCCGCGGCGTGGGCACCATGTCAATAAGACGAGAGCATCCATTAGCATACGGCCTTTGGCGCACCCAACCTTACTAGTTGACCACCCACTTAATTGACTACCAGAGTCAGTATTATAAGAATCAGTAAGACGCATAAAGGCATTTTTGTACAAATATTTATAGATTGTATTTGTCATTACATAGGAATTGCTGAATAATGCAAATACTACAATTTACGTGAATAGAAAATAAACCATGTCGTTTTTAAACAAACTTAACGTCGCAGAAACTAAATAGATTTATTTTCACACTTCGTCTGCATCGCACTTACTTGACATTTATCATTATATTTCGCCCAATTTATATATTATATCTTTAAATTATAGCACATGTGATTTTTTGATGTACCTATAAGCTATATTACTGTAGTTTCATCAATCCGTACAATAGTTTTTGTGTGAAAGAGTAACAAACATCCATCCATCTTACTTTCGCGTTTTAATATTAGTAAGATAAACTGATTAACCGTTTCTATCTACCCTTTAATGTTTAACGTATTATCTAAAAACTCAGAATGGTTATATATTGGGAAAGATAAAATGAGCCGTGGGAAGTATAATAAGTGGGAACATAATTTGCCAAAAATGACATTCGTAATGATAATTTTACGAAGGTATAATGGTGGTATAACAACACGTTGAACACATCATTTACGTTTATCTACAAATACAGTATTTAAAACAATTTGCTATGTTTAAAATGAACGCATCAAAAAACATGGAAATTATGAACAAAGCGAAAGTGTACGCAGAATTTACGGATACTGATGATGACTGATTTATGCCGTTGGATCCAGTAAAAGTGAAGAAAACGGCAGTAAAAGTAAACGTGATTGGAGTTAGCAATCAGTCTCCGATCACGCGTATAGTGAGGAATGTAGATGAAGCCAAATGTAATGCAACGATCATTGTAACCCTGTGGTTATAGTTTTTAATATTGATCATAACAAATCTAAAAGGCATTTTTCATTAATTCACACTGCAAATTAGCACATTGGTGATAATCTTCATAATATAAATGTAAAGCTAGAAACTAATAATTACTTTAAAATTGATTTGTGGACTGGCAAGTCTGAATGTCTGTCAAAGTGTCAACCAGAATTTTTTATTTTGTTTAATATTCATTGAGATAGTGATAATGCTTTGAAGGTGAGAATGTACGTGCTATAGCAATCACACATTCTGGAATACTTGTTGATGTTGCGACGAGATATCATCTTATCAATTCGTTTGTCTTTCCTAGTAATAATATGTATAAAATGAAACAAAATCATTTAAGTATATTTTATCTCAGATAAAAATGGAATTACTATGGATGGTATGTAATCCACAACGAGGCAAATTAAAACCATTTAGCATTTAAATAATCACCTGTATTGGTTGTTAAGTTGTCGACTCTACCATACAATGTATTTTTCTTAATAAAATTAAGTTTGTATCTACACCTACACAAGGTCATTTCATAAATCACCTGTTATTTTAACGACTGGTCTAAGTGGGTCAAAAGCTGCCGAATTCTTGTTCAAATATTTGACTATAAACCTATAATGACTGTTATTACTACTACGATGCTACATTATGTTAATGCGATTGTTGTACCTCTGACATTGACATTGCATAACTGGCTTGCTTAGTAATCTCGCCTATCGACAAACTGGTTTTCAATACGCAATCAAAGGTTTCGATCGGATGTATAGTGGCATCGTTTATGACTAGGTATCGGATAGAAGAGATTTTTCAGAGAGAAGTATGTACTCAGTCAAACTTATACAATACTTTACATTGCATTTTATACTATTCGAAAATTTTTACAATATTTCTGTGAAATACTTAAAGCTATGAAATTCTATTAAATTATATCTTTTATATTCTCAGGTGGTTTTGTACGTGGCGTTATTATAAATATATCGATATTTTATTCTTAAATTATATTCAGACTTCACTTAATAAATAATGTAAGTTCAGCAAATTTTTCAGTTATTAATACAAACACACGGATCCATAGTTAGGTCTTTATTTTTTTTACAATAAATTCGAAGTAAAAATATCTTTGGACGTATCATTTGACATATAAATAAATCCTATATCCAAAGTTTACATTCTGATTTAATTTCCACTGATATAGTAACAAAGATTTCGTATACAATAAGATAATTATTAAGATAAATTTATGTTTATTTTGTATTTTGAAACAATGCTTTAGTAGTGTTATCTGTGTGTTTATAGCATTCTCCTTTTTCCATCATATAAACAAAAAGTGCGAGCGAGATAACGAGGATTTTCTAGCAATTAAAAGTAATGTACTTTTATCAGTCATACCTGTTGTTATCATTTATTACATTACCATTAAATTTGGAAGTCTGCAATTATGTCCATCATAGCAAGTTTCTACTAACTTTAGAACTTGGTTGATTCATATACTATGAGACAAATTTAAAAAACCTCTATTTTAAAAAACTTCCTTAGATACTTAGTACATTTTTAATTTGTGAAATTAGTTTAAATATTAAACGATCACTGCATTAATGATCTTGTCTTGCAAGACCGTTTCTTTAAGTTCGACATCGTGTGATGTTGTCTCAAAAAATGGATAGACTATGGCTAGTTCGCGCGTCTTCAATAGCAAGGAATACCATAAACACTATTAGAAATATTGTTGAAAATATTAAAGTGACACCTAATCCCAATAAGAAATTCATACCGCTTTCTCTTGGTAAGTCATTAACTATCGTAATTATAAATATTGTTCAATAATTATAAGGTAAATATACTGGAATTGATTAGGTTATTGGTAATTTATATGGAATAATTTATGCCTCACCAATTTTAAAGGACCCTTACTTAAAGTCTTTCCTAAAAGTCTATAAAGTATAATATTTAAACAATTAAAGATTATTTAACAGATTTTTTTTTTATTTTAAAATAAGGTTGAGGCATAAATAAGAATTTGTGCCATTTTTTCATATTTGTAATATTAATAAAGAATTCGATATTTTGAGAAATATGATATTATTCATGCTCATCTTAATAGTTAGAGACGCCTATTAAATGGGCTATTTAAACGAAGGAACTATCAATTCTATACTAGTTTACTTTATTACTATTTCAGGTGACCCAACGGCTTTTGGGAATCTTGCTCCACCAGAAGAGGTACTGCAAGCTGTTCGTGATTGCATAGATAACAACGATAGCAGATGCTATGGCCTCACTAATGGTCAGTTGGCCGCAAGGCAAGCTGTGGCGGAGTATTCCTCTCACCAGGGTCAGGTTTCACCTGAGGACGTGATTCTAACCAACGGATGTGCACATGCACTGGACATGGCTATAAGTGTGCTTGCTGAACCAGGACAGCATATATTGGCACCGAGACCTGGCTACACATTATATCAGACTTTAGCAGAAGGATTGGGTATAGTAATCAAGTATTATAATCTATTGGTGAGTGACCAGCTATACAAATTTTAATATGCTTGAAAGCCCATTTATATAAGTAAAACACAAGATGCCAAATAAAAGCAATACCTTTCAGGAAAAATTAATTTGATGCCATGAAAATTTAATTAGATTCAATTAAAATGATTGATGACGTTATTAACAAACAAATTTATTCAATACCTAGACCTAGCCTTTTAGGAGTAGACCTAGCCTATTAGGAGTTTAGTAAAAAAGTATGTACAATATTGTGAGAAAGACTTTTTTTAAATTTCAGCCTGAAAAAAATTGGGAAGTAGATTTGAAGGATTTAGAAGAAAAGATTGATGAGAAAACAGCAGCATTAATTGTCTTGAACCCTTCGAACCCTTGTGGTTCGGTATATACAAAGGAACATTTAAGAGATATATTGTGTATTTCTGCCAAGCACCGTTTGCCTATTATAGCTGATGAAATATATGAAAAATTCGTAATATTTAATAATAAATTTACATCGTTAGCCGCTCTGTCCAAAGATGTGCCAATACTTGTTTGCAGTGGAATAACCAAGGCATTTTTAGTTCCCGGTTGGCGAATGGGTTGGTTAATTATCCACGATAGGCAAAATATATTCGATCATGAGATCCGAGATGGTTTGCGCAATTTGACAGGAAAATTATTAGGACCGAATAAATTAATTCAACAGGCTTTGCCAACAATATTAAAATCTGTAACGCAAAGTTTCTTTAATGATACCATGTCGTTCATTGAGGTGAGTGTGTCTGTACCTATTTAATTAAGAATTAGTTCACGTATCTAACAAATATTCACTAAATTATATTTTCCGTATTACTTTTCTTGCCTAGACGGCATTCTCGTAAGTCAGATTTTAGCTCACATTAATATTTTCTTTTGTTTAACAATTTTTCTGAGTAGATCTCTGATATTTCTTACGAGGTTTATTTTTATAATATACTATATGTATATATGTGACTCAAATATTGTAAATCCAAAGTTGTAATACATCTTATTGTTCTACGTTGTCTTCAAAATCTGGGACAGGAGAGTTTTAGAAAATTAAATTAGCTGCCAACTAAATGACTCTTCGACGCACTGAAATATGTACATGTCATTCCTTATTATTATTATTAATATTAATAATATCATACACAGTAAGGTTGTGTGCATATTAACGTAACCAGGATCCATTAGCTTCAATACTGACTACCCTCACTAGTATCTCTTTTAGCGTGGATATAACATTACTTCTTTGCTGGTTTGATTAAAAGTTATTGATATATTTGAAACATTTATTACTATTTCACAGAGTCAAGCTAAATTGGCATTCGAAGAATTAACGCAGGCACCGGGGTTACGACCATTTTTACCACAGGGGGCGATGTACATGTTGATAGAAATAAAAATGTCGATGTTTCCATCGTTTCAAGACGAAATAGAATTTATTGAGCGCATGTATAATGAGCAATCCATACTGTGTATACCAGGCAAAGTAAGTAGTCAATTAAAATTATGATGTGATCAATGAATTACTATATAATAGTTAGTTTTGCTTCAATACAAATCGTCACTTGAAATAAGTAATATCAGCGTGGACTGCTGTATACATCAGTGCACGCTTATTTTCACATGGAACATCAAGACAATTAAATATTAATATGTGGGCCCATAGCCTGTCAAATAATTGTGGCTTATAATTTTGTTATGTTACTTTTATTTTGTTTTCAGTGCTTCTTCTTCCCTAATTATATGAGGATTGTACTCACTGTGCCTGAGCATATTCTACTTGAGGCATGTAAAAGGATACAAATATTCTGTAAGGACCACGTAAGACAGGAAAATAGTATAAAGTAATTAATAATTAACACCTGTATGTATATGAAATTATTCAATAATATGATTCATGGATACCGAACAATATTATTAAGAAAATATAATTATAATGCACTATATAAAGTATTGAATACAAAGATTAATTAAAATATTTGTACAGTTTATATCTTTATATCTTATTGGTTAGACAATCATGTCTCTCTTTCACTCAGGTACTCGTCTTGTTGTTGTTACTTATTTAAATGATAGGTCAACTTTCGAAGTTCTCTAGTTAACCCAAACTGGCAAATTCACCAGGAATTAACCACATTGATTTCTAATTTACTTACTTCATTCTCATATTCCAGTGGTGCCACCATCATAAAATGTATAAACAATACGCGCTTAATAACAAAGTAGCATAACTCAAAAACTTGACGACTCGCGAAATAGGCTTTATACTTTAGCCATAAAGTCGATTTTCTCAAAATTGGTAATTATTGAGTTAAGTTTATGTATATACTATCGTAGATATCTTATGATGAGGTGTAGGCCAGGCCGTATTAGCAATGAACCCACAGTTTTACGACTACGCACTACTACGTATAAAGGATATTCCTTTATGTTTTACAACTACAAAATAGTAATAACCATTTCGTAATTCGTACTCACGATGGTTCGTACTGTTGTCGCAGGACGAGACTGTTGCGTAATTCGACCTGATTTGTTTCGTATAATATGAATACGTAAATATAGGTCACATACGCCAACGCGATGTAATCTCATCTGCCTAGGATTGATAGGATACCATTGTAGTTTTATTTTAGCAGATTTTTCTCTATATAGATAATGATAAACAAGATGAACAAAACCATGAACATCACGTCATCATACCCGTGGTAGCTCTTATGTATTGCTGAAGATTATTCTCCATTTTCCTAAACAAGTTGTGTTTACAAAGCAAGCTGTTTGGCGCCTGAAATTGGTGAGACGAAGAAGACTCCGTTGCAACATCTAAGTTGTTAAATTCGTATGTACTTTAGGCAATTTCATTGTTTATAAATGTAAATGTATTGATACATATCTTACAAATATTATAAATGTGAAAGTGTGTGGGTATGGAACTATGGATGGATTGATGAGTGTTACTCTTTCACGCAAAAATTTCTGAACCGATTTTGATAAATATTTACATTGGCTTATACATCAGTATAACACGTATAAATTTCTGATGTGCGGAATGCGGGTGAAATCGCAGGCACATTTAGTGTAAAATAATAATATATTTAAAATATAGATACGGAACCTTACTAAAATTGGTCCGTCACGGTCTTAGCGGGTTTTTTCTTGACATACTGATTAACTAATTATACACTATCGCGTAAATATGAATGAGGATAGATTGCCTAGCGGAAGCACTAGTTCCTGATGGTTATATATATGCAATTACAACCAATAATTATAGAACGGATCTTTACAATTTAGTTTCTATTGTGTTTAGGCAGATGGAAACTATAACCGATTTTTAAAAAGAATACAATATTATTTAATTAGTTTACAATTTCAAATTTTGTTCACAAATTAGTTATTGGTGCGTGAATTCATTAAATATAATAAAAGTATTCATTGCTATAATATTATAAACGCGAAAGTTTGGGATGGATGAATGGATGTTTGTTATTCTTTCCCGCAAAAACTACTGAACGGATTTTGAAACTTTACATTATACATCAGAATAACAGATAGGCTATAAATTTCATGGGGGTGAAATCGCGTGCACAGCGAATGTATAGACTTACTTATTTGAAATGAATGAAGCAAATAGTTACAATTTCTTTTAAAGTTTCTTTAAGTTTTTCTAAAGTGTATTTGTAGAAATTTCTATGTGTATATGTATGTTATGGAAGTATTCATATCTGTATTATATATATATATATATATTTATTACACAATTATAAAACTCATAACAATTACAAGTTAATTTTTACAGAGACTATATTACGAAATAAACTCAAGCGAAATATAATTGATAATTTTAAATGGCAGACCGGCTCCAATTATATATGCTTATAACTTAAAACATTTCAATAAAAATATATCCATTCATCGTGACTTAAACGATTACGATTTACTCTTGAATGTATCGATTTATCGATGCAATATAGTAATAACACTCGTACCGGGGATTTGAATCGAACATTATAAAATATGCACGCACGCAACTATGTAGGTGTAGTTATTGCCCTTGGCACGCCTTTCTCAATGATTAATAGAACATTTAATGCCGCATAACATATTTTTATGGCAGATTTTATATCATTAGTTTATTGCCTATCTGCTCCGGTATCGCACTGCTGCAATTATTGTGGAAATCTCTGTTTTTTTAACATACAATGCTTCTTAAGGCACCATGATTTATAACCAACACGGAGATTCATCATTTCTCGAATTTACCCACAGTACGAGTTATGCTAGAGCTTGTTAGCATAAACTCCAAATATCAGGGCTCAGCTGAGTGTCCACCCTATTTTTGAATTTTTATGTAAATGTAATAGAAATAATTTTTATTCAAATCAACTTAATATAAACACTTTTGAATAGTTCGCTAACCGCTCTTTAGGATAGCAGTCTCATTACAAGAACGAAAAAGAAACTTGCGTGTTGCTATTTTATACAGACGTACTTATTACATATTTCATATTTTAACTGAATACAAAAGCAAGCTGCTCGGCGGCCGAAATCGATGAGACATATCTACACACGCAGATGACTTTGTACAAATTCCAAATGCTATTACTCTACTCTCTCCTCAAAATGCTTATGATGAATCTTTCGATAGGTGAAAGAAGTAACATGGTCAATTTAGTGCGATAAGTTTAAACTTTAATTTTTAATTTCCACTTTGTATGTTAGTGAAAGTGATTTAGTTTCACAAATATTTTAGTTAGCTTTTGGAATGGTATGCTTATTATGACAAACCTGTATATCATCATGATAAATCAGACCGCGCCTTACCAGATACCAGCGCTTTTGTATGTTTCTTTAATCTTTCATCCAACATTCCTTCCACATCTACAAACCAATGTATAAACTCTACAGAGTTGTAATCTAAAATTGAAAATGTTACAATATAATCTGTATATTCAAAGTTGTAGATGATGGTTCTCAAGACATTTTCTATCGGTCTGGGCTTTCTGCTCACTCACTCACTCGTCACTGCCAGTATTTACAGTCATTTTATTATTTATTTATTCATCACATTTATTAATTAGACTACTACATTTATTATTTAGAATTATACTACTGGTCATTCTATCATCTTCCACTGGCGCCAAAGCTGGTAGCGTAAAACCATACTGCGGGGGCACCATACCATCAGAGATGTGTTTTTTTTTTAATAGTATCTTTTTATTTATAACATGTATTAAAAACAGATCTCCGATACCTATACACGATATATAATCTGTGGGATGTCGACGTGGGGCGTACGCTATTAGTACGCTATTTCTTCAGGTGTCGTGACTAACACACGCCGACTGGAGCTCATTTGAATACTAATTATGCATTTTCAAGTTTGTTGGTTTGTCTATCGCATGTCATAATTCCTTATCGGTTCGCGAACAAAGGAAACTACAAGTACTATAGGCTTTATCGTTATGTTCATTATAGAACGTTGAACTCGGCTCTTTATGGTAGAATTTAATTATTGCACTGTTTTGTATTGACGCCAAAAATGGTTCTCAAAAACTGTATATTTGTAGATTACGCGATATCTTCGCCAATACGACTCCAATTTTGATTATTCCTTTTGCAAATTAATAATAATAATTAATCTCAGAATAATTTACACAGCGCCATCTAGACTCAACTTAAGCTACTTAAAGCTTGTGTTATGGGTATTAGATAACTGATACAAATACATAGATTTTTTTCGTAAATACATACATATTATACATATGAATTGATAGGATTAACATACTAAATTTTGCGGGTTTTAATTTGTTTAATTTTCAAGATATAAATGGAAGATAAATTTTTTCATCATTATATCAAACAACTGAACTTTCTTACTAAACTTATTTTACCTCCTATTTTTTGTTACACACATTGAACTGAATTTTATATTATTATTTCTATTGTAATCAAAATTATTTATATTATTATTGATTCCATACTAATTACGACAAGGTAGAATACGATTCCTTGTGAAAATCAAGATTTAAACAAACATTAAGTAATAAACCTGCTTACTAAACTTTACTACCTACATGCTTTAACACTTATATATTTCCGTATTATCGTATATAATCTATGACATAAAGTATTTTTATAGTACGGTGTAGCGATAAGCCTTACAAAGGGCTTTCAAACCACATTTATTATGGCATCAAAGTATTGCAACAAGTCTTCTTAATGAAGTGAAAGTCTTGGGTTGTTAACGTTGCGTAGATCCAGGGTTGCCAACAACAACAACAGGGCTTTTAGCATCTAAATTTGGTAACCCTAAATATTCACTAACTAACACGTAAAATCTGCCAAAAATACATATTCGACATTTTTAGGCCAAAAAAAATTTAGGGTTTTAGAGACGGAAAGAAGTGGCAATAGTCTACACACGATTTTTTAAAGATATAGTGAATGACTAGTTTTTAGTATATAATTATTAGTTAGTTTTTATTATCTTAATAAAACGTGATTCTCACATAAATATCATTGAATACAATACAATTGATGTACAAAGACAACACACATACAATATAATATAGTACAGGGATTTTCAGAGGATTAAAATTTACATTTAGGGCCATAAGTAATTGATTATGATTTCTGGCCTATATTTTTCTAGGAGTTGCCAACCCTGCTTGCATCAACATTCAACGTTTATAATTTTAATGTTGGGGATAATATGGTCTATATCTACTCTTAGTTTAATGTTCGCGATTCAACTTTCAACTTTCTCGAGCTATTACAGATTAAATAAGAGCCCTCTTACATGATGACTAGCAAGCCATGCAACAGCTGGCATTTTTAAAAACATTGAATAGTTATTTACATTAGAATTTCGAAAAATGATTATTCAAGTATTCTAATTATGAGTGAGTTT